>NC_089821.1:97844131-99044131 GCF_035046505.1 Tiliqua scincoides | reverse complement strand
ACTTGAATTGCCACGTGCAAGGTAGTGGCAACAAGATACAGGTATCAAGTTGTCTTGAGTGCTCCCTGAGGCATCTGTTGGGCAACTGTGAGATACAGGAAGTTGGACTGTATGGGCCCTTGGCCTGATCCAGCAGGGCTGTTCCTATGTTCTTCTGTAGGAGTAGTCAGTAAGCATAGAATCAGAGCACCTTCAGGCTCACCCCAGATATGTAGAAACCCACATAGAAATGAGCATTTCCCATGAAATAACTACACATTTGGATGCAAAACCCCTGTGTTTTCTTTCTTTGTGAGTTTTTTCCCCACAGAATAAATAAAATTCCCTTTTACCTTTTAGTCCATGAGTTGTGAATCTTCCACATGGGTTTTGAACATATGTTTTCAAAAGTCATGTGGTTGTTGATATCTGTTAGTCTTCAGAAGAGGTGAGATGGTATCCTTGCCATTCTCCAGGTGTAGCCCTCATTCATCAGAGCTTGTCCTTCCTTGTTTTCAGCTTTAAAGGACAACCCAGGCAGAAAGAGATGAGGAAGCAGCAGTAGGGAAAAGGTGTGGTGGATGCTCCATCACCACCGCCTCACCCCTTCCTGTCTTGGGTGCACCCACAGTACCTGTTTCCCCAGGCAGAGAGAGGGGAAGGGATATTGGGAAAAGGGTATCATGGGTACTTCTCCTTGCCTGCCTGGGGTGCACTCACGGCACCTTTGTTACCCAGATAGAAAGAGGTGTCTCTTCACACAATGCATTCATTGACACAATCCTATGCATTAAACATGGAACTTAACTTCTGAAGTTTCATTGTGTTTAATGGGTTTTACTCGCAGGAAAGTGTTATAGAGTATAACTTATAGGATGTAAGCCCAATCCACTGTAACTCCCTGGGTGGCAATGCAGTGGCACTGGCATGGCCTCCACTGCATCATGCAGGGAGTTCTGCCTTCGTAGGCCTCCTCGGGGTAAGGTATCACAGGATGTAATTTTCCACAGAATAACTGCGCATCTGGTGGGGATTTCAGACTTGGTGTGGCAAAACAAATCATGGTTTACTTGTACTTTCTCTCCTAGAACTTGTCTGAAGTGGGGGACAAAGGAACACAGGGCCTTTGCAAAATAAATGGAGCAAAAAAAAACTGAGCTTGAGGGATTTTTGTTGAGATTTGATAATGCATTTTTATTTGTATTATAAAATATCTTTTTGTTAT
The DNA here is from genome assembly GCF_035046505.1 of Tiliqua scincoides. NCBI lineage: Eukaryota > Metazoa > Chordata > Lepidosauria > Squamata > Scincidae > Tiliqua > Tiliqua scincoides. The sequence continues at coordinate 99,042,927 of NC_089821.1, read as the reverse complement.
TGATTAGAATATTTCCACACTACTTTTCATCAAAAACATTCTCAAGTGGTTTGCATAGCAACAAGAACAAAAAGCTTCCACTTTAGAACCCCACCTCCATAAGCTAACTGAAGAAATTATCATGTCCTCTCACAGTATTCAGGAATCCCTCAATTTATGATTATACACAGTTATGTACACATGTAAAAACTTTCAGAAAGGCATGTTATAATATGGACTGTACTTTAATGCATTACTAACTCAGAAAGAGTAGAATTTCTGTTGTGTATGCTATTTAGCAAACTTGGTGACTGAACATTTATGAATACAGTAGAAAATGCATTCCAGCTGAAGAGTTTAATCTAAAAAATTGTACTTAATTTCTGATAGTTTGGGTTATAGTATTTTTACTTGTATTGCTGAAAATTGTTTCAGTAATTTTTTTTTCCTGCAGAAAATTAGTGTTCTCACTGTTCTCAAAATAGTTTCAGAGACCGTGGGTCATTCTGTCAGCTCATGCTTGATAATTTTCTGTTAAAATGCTTGAGTTTTGGATCTTGCTTTTTTTAATTATACAGTTTTAGAGTTGGTGTTTGTTTTTCTAATTATGCTTTACAAATTACTTGTGGTTTCAATTGGTTTCCATTAACAGGATGGTTTATATTTGAGAACCAAGGCTTTAAATGGTCAAGTTTATTAAAAAAATAGACATACCACAGGTAGGGAGATGAAAATGCTTTAATATCAGTTATCCAATAAGGGTTGCATTGTGTCTCTCTATTGCACTGCTTATATCTCTCTTACACAGCATTCCTAAACGCTGTTTACTCAGATCTAAACTCACTGAGTATAGTGGGACTTGCTTCCAGATAAGCATGCTAGAACTGAAGCTGTGACAATTTTCCCTTCATAACAAAACTTTGATTAATATTAGCATGACTCTATGCTTTCCCTTATCAAGTAAATGTATCAGAGATCAGAAGTCACAAGCCTTTCACCAGCAGTTAACTACTGAAACATCCCCTATCCATCAGAGTACATTGTAGTGGCCCTTCAGATGACACACTTTGCTTTTCCTCTTGCCTATTATAACCCAACAGGTCACAGTGCTAGATTAGCTGATCTTGCTTAATTTTATTAATTGAGGCAATATTAGTAATCTGTCCCACAACTTCTTAATTAGTTCAAGGCAGCTTATGTGTCCAAGCAACTACTTGTCTGCCCATCCAGCTATTTAACTCCAGTTTTTCAGAGCCCAGCTGCTAAAGGCATTCACTATTGTATTTAGTTATATCTTTTGTTGTGTTTGTGTTTCTGCAGGAACTGTACAAACAAACGTTCCCAGCACAGTTAAAGAAACAGCAGGAATCGTCTAAGAACCTAAAAAAGGTTATTGCAGCAGTATCAAGTCCAAAGCCAACCAGTTCATCACCAGCTCATCAAAAACACACCTCTTTAGAAAACAACCATACAAATCCTTTCTTGACCAATGCACTTTTAGGTAATCATCAACCCAATGGAGTTATTCAGAGCGTTATTCAGGAGGCTCCTCTAGCACTTACCACCAAATCCAAATCTCAGCCCAAGGTCAGCGAAAATGTACCTACTTCCAGCAACATAACTTTTTCCTCACCGGTCAATTTAAGCACGAGTGGGAAAAAAACACCAAGCAACCGTACACCTGTTATGTCTTCTACCTCTCCTGGATTACCTGGTCCAGCAAAGGAAAAGACTGTCAGCAATAACACAATCTCAGCTGTAAAAACACAACACAACCATCCTTCTGCAAAATCGTTAGTTGAACAGTTCAGAGGAACTGACTCAGACATTCTTAGCAGTAAAGATTCTGAAGATTCAAATGATGAGGATGATGAAGATGACGACGACGACGAGGATGAAGATGAGGATGATGAAGATGAAGATTCTGATGACAGTCAATCAGGTTTATTTAATTTAAAGAAACTGTTAGCTTATTTGCCTCCTTGTAAAGGTACCCTTTTCTTCCCTCCTGCAAATGCTGTGGCCCATGAGTCATCAGGCAGACTCTGCATGATGTTCCATCCCGGTTCCTATGAGAATGAGACCCCCTAAGATCAGATGAGGATTATAGAAAGATGAATTGATCAGCTAGAGCAAATGCAGCATAATACCTAACCTACTCACAATGTTTCTGGTGTTGATGTTACTGCTATTGCTAAATTACCCTTTGAGGATAGCTATGTGGTCAGTATGTGTGTTAGAGTGGAAGGTGATGAATAAGTGCTAAAATCTAGGAAGTTTCTCATTAGGGTATGAAGCCCTGAGAAGAGGTAGATGAGTAATGAGGGCTTGGGTCAGAATGGGAAGCCAGTGAATGTGCCCAGAACATACATAGCATTCCTTTGGTTGTTACTCTTAGGCTGCAATCCTAACCACACTTTCCTGAGAATAAGCCCCATTGAACAAAATGGGGCGTACTTCTGAGTAGACCTGGTTAGGACTGGTTCAGAATTCACCATTTTAAGCCATACAGTCTCAACAAATGTTAGGATGGGAATGCATCCATTTCTTATAATTCATACTCCTCTCCGTTTCCCCAAAGAATCTGACAGTAATTCAGAAGGGTCTGACACAGAAGGATCAGAAGATGATGAGGAAGAAGATGATAAAGACCCAGATGAATCAGAAACTGACACAGAAGGAGAGAAGTCTGCACTTAAGTTGAATAAAACAGCTTCCTCTTCCAAAAGCTCTTCCATCAGTCTTGCAGCTTGCTCAACTCCACTTAATCTTCAAGTAGCAAAGACACCAAGCTCTGCTCCAGCTGCTTTATGTCCTGAGTCCCCCACTCCTGTCTTTGTGGGAACACCTTCTTCTGGATTTACGTCAAGCACACACTGTGGTAATGTACTCATTTTATATAGGGAATGCTTTTATCAAAGAGAAGGTTTTTGTTGAAATCTAAAAGGTATTGCAATTGTTCAGCACTTCTTAGGATTCAGAAATGAGCTTTTCAGTTAGTTTTGTTTCATTTAAATTCTTCTGTCTCAGTATTCCATCATAGTACTACTTCTGACAGGAAGCTTAACCTCTGTGCTGGAAAAAGCATGCAGTTTGTACGTGTGAATAGCTACATTCATTGGGAAGCTGATGCAACTTCCTGCAGAACATGACTGAGTCTGTCTGTCTGTCTGTCTCCTTTTTCAGACAAACTTTTTCTCTTCTTCCATAGTAATATTCCTACTCTTGGAGGTGGAAGTGGCAAAAACTAAGAGAGTGAAAGGCTCAGATACTAGAACTAGAGGGTGTTGTGGTCTGAGACATTTTCAAATTGCAGCCTGTCTGAGCTGGCTCTACCTGTCTCTTACTAGACTCTTTCTGCCTGGTTTTCTGTCCCAATTAAGGGGAGTTGTCATTGGAGTCAGATTCAGTCCATTCTTTGATACATCATTGTCCTTAAGCAACTACAGCAGTGGTTCTAAAACTGTGAGCCTTGGCTCCCCAGGGAGATGCAGAAACTAGCCAAAAGAACCATGGAATCCTCATGAAAAACTTGCTGCCCTATACAATTTTAGCCCTAAAATAGGATTTTAGCCCTAATGGGGAGCCAGAGACAGTGGACCAGTAGGTCAGAGAGCATCCAGTCAAAAAAAAAGTTTAGGAACCACTGAACTACAGCATTCAAATTCCAAACTTTTCAAATCCACAGGGGACATTGCTTCCCTTAGGAAACAGAGCAATACTGTTTCACCGCTGATTATTAGAAGCTCAGTTGTCCTACAGGGTTGTCTGTTTCTGATGCAGTAGGCATATTTATTAAGGCCAGGTTGTCATTTCTTATTCAGGAATGCTAACTCTGGCCTTAGTTCTCTAGTGGTCCCTTTCATCCCATACCCAGCTTGCTGCAATGGATGAGAAAGGAGGCAGCAGCAAGTTTAGTCTCTGGGTCAGAAGCAGGTAACCTACAATTTTCACCTCAATTTTATCTGAAGATATATGCAGCAGAAAATTGCTGTTTTGCAAAATATATTTGCTCGCGCATGCTCTCTCCCCATTCCCTCTCCCCCATTGCCATTATATAGTAAAATATTTAATGTTTTTGTTGCTAAAATGTATGAGAATATGTTATACTTCGTGTGCTATCTTTGATTTTTGTTTTAAATGGCCACTTTTGTTGGCCTTGCTGATGCAAAATAGGCATTCATTTTGATTCTCCTTCTAACTGAAAAAGAGGAAATGGTATTTACTCTCAGGGTAATGCTTTTGGAATCAACGTGTAAATGTAATTCATAAATGTTTGGTATAAATGTTTCACAAATGGATGTTTGGTAAAGATTAGGACTCCCTTGTCTGTCTTTTAGAATAAGGATTGACAGGTGAGTATCTGTTCTACAGAGAATTACAGGTTGAGCCTCATTATTTGTGTAGGTTCCGTTCCAAGCATTCAGTGGATGGCAAAAAACTCACTATAGCAAAAATTAATTTAAAAAACAAAGTTTCTTTGCTTTGGGTGATTTAAAAACAGCCTTGCTGACCTTTGTGATGTAAGATAAGAGTCATTAAGAAGACAATCCATCAATCAGTCATCCTGCAAGGGCTTACAAAGGCGCTTCACTCAGTCCTTCCCTTCACCAATGCAGAGTGATCACTTTTCTTTCACGTGCTCAGGGGGATGGGAGGGGTCTGCTGGAGATAGAAGGATTGATGGATTGTCAGCCAGCTGCCCTCTCTCTCTCTCTCTCTCTCTCTCTCTCTCTCTCTCTCTCTCTCTCTCTCATTAAGGAGGCTATTGTTCAAGGACTGTTAATTTTAAAAACTGATTTTAAAGGGATGCATTTTTCCCATTCTCCAGGGATCAGCACATTCCTTCTCATTTGCAGTGGCCATTCATGTTGAGTCAAATCCGTGTATAAAAAAATCAGTGTATAAATAGGCTGGACCTGTACTTGCATTCATTCTTGTGCATGTCCTGGAAAGCTGGAAGCTTTCCCCCACCCCAGCAGTGGACAAATACGAAAAAGTTGTGTGCACAGTACAGAGAGTAAGCAATTGGACTGGACTATTTTTAAAGAAAAAAAATATGACAGCTGTCCTACTTCTCTTGACATTGTGGGCTTCTCTAGATTGTGGAACTTAACTGTATTCCAGTGTTCACTCCAACCACCCAGACTGCTTTGTAAACTTGAGGAGTTTAAAAAGCAAGTTGGAACTTCAGCATGGAGAGCTATTGAACAGGAAACTGTCATTAAAAGCCTGGTGCAAGCACCTCTGAAATGTAGCCTTTCTGTGAAAAAAACACTCTGTGGAAATCAGTGATAAGCTTCATGTGTCAGCTATGCTTAGGATTTGCTTGAGATTTGCTTAGAATTGGGACATTATCTGGAAATCCATTTACTGGATTTCAGTTAACTTTATTACAAGCCAATGCTTTTAGGGACATTGGTCTACTGTTTAAGCACAAGGGTTGCTCAAAAAACTGTCAATTTCTAACTATTCTGCAATTTTTTAAATATTAAAATATTTTTTCTTATAAATAGCATCCCTTATCGCCCAATCCTATCTCCCACCAGCCCATAGCATGCAGTGCCACCAGTGGAGCACACACTGCATGCTGTGGTGGAGGGGTGACCACATTACCCAAGAGAGGTAAAAATTTGTTTTACTCACCTTCTTATAGGCTGCCTTGCTGACATGGGTCTCCTTGGTCCTATGTCAGGTACTTAGCTGGTATACATCCAAGGAGCCTTGGGGGTGTGTTAGACTGAGTGTTCAGATATTGGCACATGCCACTGCTGCCACCTCCTCCCTCCTCTGAAATGTCCCCAGCTTGGCCCACTCCTCTGAACTGTCCTTGAATGGCTACCTTACCTGCTGTAATACAAGCTGGGTGAGCCACTGGTGTGTGTGCTCCCATAGATCCTCAGTAGGATTGGTCTGTAAGTCAAGTAATAAATAAGCTAGAACAAATAATTTATAAAAAGATGAACATAAATCCAGCAAATATGAATTAATTATGCAGAAATATATAGTTCCCAGTTATTAATGGAATTTTTCTATTTTTGTCACCTTTCTCCTACAGATACATAATCTGTTAATTTTGCTGGCATTGTTAACAAATGCTTGTTTCTCTATTGTTTTTGCCTAGAAGATGGTGCATGGGGAGAGAGAGAGAGAGAATAATTGACCTCAGTTCAGTTGATATTTTTGCCCAGAACTGCAAAGCAACATTATATGAACATTTTCTTCTTTCTAAAATAAATGCATTCAATTCTGTTTTAAGGTTCTTCAAAAAGACGAAGAGTAACAGATGAGCGAGAATTGCGCATTCCTCTGGAGTACGGGTATGCACAAGAAATTTTTGGAACAAAAAAAATTTGCTGTTGGCTGCTTGAATTAGTTGTGCCGATACATGTTTACATTCTAAAACATGATGGTTTGATGGTATAGGATTTAGGATTGAAATTAAATATTAAGAATAATATTCATTTGTCTTAGATTTCCTGATCAGATTTGCTGCCCAGAAAACACAGAGTCAATGTGCAGATAAGTTACTTAATGGTCCTGAACCCATATTTGCCAAGTGTAATATGAAGGAGGAGATAGAGGGGATATTTGAATGGGATTAGAGGGTGGGAGGGGTGCTTACCCCTCCTGCACCCACTGGCTCTCTCCTGAAAATCCGCTTCTCCATCTAGCCATTATCACTTAGCCAAACTTTCTTTTATTTTTAGAACCCAGTTTGGGAAAATATTATATAAATTGTTAAAATCAGCACTGTCTGCATGGGCATTGTTACACTGGGCAGCAAGAATGAAATATGTAATCTTAAATTCAAACTTTTCTCTTCCATCTACAATATTATTCCTAGGAGTTAGTAGAAACCCCTTTATTGAATCTTGGATCAAAAGTAGAATGAAGTCCACATGCCAAAATTGATATACTTGAGTATAAGGAGTAGCAGAGAAATTCAGAAGGCTTTGGCATACAATAGAGGTAGCAGAATGATGTGATGGTGATATAGTGTTTCAAAAATGCCCTTTATGCATATTCAAATGAAAGTTGGTATTTACAAAATGATAGCCTGATGTGCTTAGAAGCATATTTACTTACAGTAAGTCTGATTGAGTTCAATGGCACTCACTCCCAAGTAAGGTTGCATGGGATTGCATTTTTGCAGCTTGTTCCTGTGTATGTTTGCTTTGCAGTGAGTCCTGCTGACTTTAGAAAACTTACTTCAGAGTAAGTGTGCATGGAATTGCAGTCTCATTGTGCCCCATTACATATATTTTACTGCAGCTGGCAAAGAGAAACAAGAATAAGGAACTTTGGTGGTCGTCTTCAAGGCGAAGTAGCATATTACGCACCATGTGGAAAGAAGCTAAGGCAGTACCCTGAAGTAGTGAAGGTATATTTTAAACGTTATCAATTCTGGTACTTAATAAGCATACACAAAGTTTTTTAAAAAAATGAACTTTTTCCTCCAGTAAAGTTCGTTGATGCAAAAATGTCCTCTGATGTGAGGCTAATGTACCTTAACTTGCCTCTAAATTGACCTCTTGTAAATTCCTATCCCCTTGCCAGAATATGCAAAACATTTGACTTCTCTAATATTCGCTGTACATCAAAGCTGGGTTGTAATGACTAAAACCTGAAGTGGAAAAATATGTGATTTTTTCAGTATCTCAGCAGAAATGGAATAATGGATATCTCAAGGGACAATTTCAGCTTCAGTGCAAAAATAGGAGTGGGTGACTTCTATGAAGCCAGAGATGGACCGCAGGTATCCACTTTTTAAAAAAGTAAAGTCTTTGATCCGAGGAGTAGTATCATAAATCTAAATGAAATAATTTTTACTACACTCTGGAGCATTGCTATTGTTAGCTGGTTCATTCTTACAGCCACGCGTATGACTTTATGATAGTAGTAGTTAGTGACTGAGCTCCTGACCCTGAAAAGTGCTGAAAATCTTCACAACCCAGTGGTTTCAATAGTATGTGTCAGAGGCTCAACTCCTCTCAGAATCAGATTGGAAACTGTAGTCATCTGATAGTATGGACCTTTGAGATTCAATGTATTAAGTTAACTATTTCTTAGATCAGCTTTATTTTACACACATGGTTAATTATAATCAGTTGTGTTACATGTGCATTGTGCTTTCATTTAGTTGTTTCTGTGGTGTTTGGTTGAAACATAGTGATTAATATAAGAGGGCTTTGTTTTATTTAGAAAATGCAATAAGAATTCTGAAAAATATACATAATTAAGATGAAGAAGTAGTCAGCCTCAGGGAGAATATCATAAGTGTTGAATTTCTAAGGACGTTTGTATTACACTTCAGTTTGAGTGACACCGTTCTCTGTTTTACAGTTCAGTCTGATCCTATGCAGGTTTACGTGGAAATAAGCCCCACTTAACCTTCTCTCAAGTATGTGTGCATAGGATTGCAGCTGTAGGAATTTACATATATTGTTTTTATTGTCTAATTTGTCTGGGCTTTTGTGGCTGGAATCTTTCTCTATTCTTGACATACCTTTATATCCTCTCCTACAATATCTTTCCTTGTCTTACATCACTTGCTGTTTAGTTTAGTCCCATGTGGCTCAGTTAAACTGATGCAAAATCAGTATCAAATTCCCCTCACAGCATAGTTACAGAACATAGTGTTTTTATGCTATTTTTACTGTCACAAATTTTTCCAAGGAATTCTGTGAATTATTATTTTGTGAGGGAATTAATAAATAATTTTTTATATTATTATTCTGTGGTCAAATCTCCTTTTCAGAGCTTCTTGTTATTATTTCAAAGGTTCTTTGGCAAACTATGACAGTAAAAATAGAGATGAGGATGAATGACAGATGAGTTAAGTCCACTTATGTTTGGAGTGCAGAATTCACTCAGAGTCCTGATCTGAATACATGGACTATCCAGACTACATGGCAGTTTCCTTTGATAATTTACTTACTGCATGTTGCATGCAGAGGCGTAACTAGAAACCCCAGTACCTGGTGACATTTTGATGTCACTTCCTAGTTCTCCCCAGATGAGGAAGTGCTGGCAACTTTATGCCCCCCATTCCTTCTCCTGTGAAGGCTTCCCAAAGGGGAGAAGGAACAGAGCGCACAAAGCCGCAAGCACGTCCCCCTTCAGGGAGAACACAGTTCTGCCCCCCAGGCATAGTGCCTGGGGCAGGTGCCCCTCAGGCTTCACCTTATTTATGCCTCATGTTGTATGATAGCTAACTTTTTTATTACTTCCTTCAAACTCTCTTATCTGTCCCCTTAAACATAGTGTTAGACTGGGTCTCTTATAAAAAGACCAGTTCAACATTCTGGCTGCTAGGACACATGGCCTTTGTAATATTATTACTCTGTATTAGGCATCCTTTCTGAGATTGGAAGTGGTCTTTCCCTGTTGCTGGATTCTGTCCAATTTGCAGAAGCATGAATCATTACATTGGTGCTGATCAAACTTCTGTTTGGACTATGGATATTGCCCCTGTTGACTATTATAAAAAGCAAGGATATGCTTTATCCCTCAGATCTGTGGTTCTCAAACTCGAACCACTAAGTCTTTGTGGGGCTGGGGGGGAGGAAGGCAGTGCCACAATTCTCAGGATCATGCTGCTGCTGGGGACTGTGGGGCTTTTTTTAACATACCCCCTTTGCACTGGGCTCCTCAGGGTGTGGGGAGCCCCACAGAGCCCTCTGCAGGGCTCCCTGTGTCCTGGAATGTTCAAAAATGCGATCACAATCCACTTCTTGGTTTCTGCGATTGCGAAACTGAAAGTGGGTCACGATCGCATTTTTTTAACATTCTGAGATGTACGGAGCCCTGCAGAGGGCTCTGTGGGGCTCCTTGCACACCCTGGAGGCTGGAACAAGATGGGTAAGTTGAAGAAAAAGCCCCTCAGTCCCTAGGAGCGGCGTGATCCTGAGGGTCATGCCACTGCCTCCCCCTGCCCCTCTCCGTAAGGGGAAAGGGGCGGTGATTCTTGGGTTGGTGGGTTGTGACCCACCAGTTTGAGAACCACTGCCCCAGACAACTTGTCTCTTGTAATTGTAATTACGCCAATTTATGCCAAAATAGGAAAAACACTGTATGTCTCCAAAAAATGATCCCCTGTCCCTTATGGCTCCCTGTCTCAAAAGGGCTCACAATCTAAAAGGATGCAAAAGAACACCAGCAGACAGCCACTAGAAAAGACAGTGCTGGGGTGAGGAAGGCCTGTTACTCTCTTCCCGTTAAATAAAAGACGAGCACCCACTTAAAAAGTGCCTCTTACCCAATTAGCAGGGGTTATTTATTTGATTATGGACTCTCTGCCAATGCCATTTCCACTGTCTAGTTGCTGGTACATTTTCAGTTAGATTTTGTCAAATGCACATCGAGATCAAATCCAGCCAGGTAAACAAGATGAACCTTCTGATTATTCAGAGCGATTGCTCTGAATCTGTGACCCTTGTCCTCATATTGGGTGGAGGCAGGAGGTATATGAGAAACTTGGGGAGCACGGGCAGTGTTGCATTAGAGTTAGTGTGGAGCTATGCTGAATATTGAATGTGAAGAGCACTAAACAAAGGTAAGCAGCACTTCAGTGTCAGGGGAGCTTTCATTTTATATTGTGATGTGTGTGTGTGCATGCTTTTTAATTTTTTAGTATAATTCAATTATTGTTTGTTCATTAGTATAAGTGTGGTTTTTTTGTATGTGCTTTCATATATGTGTTATTTCTACAAGCCCTGGAATCTCTTGTAATATTGCATACCAGCAACTCCTATTTATTGTTGTTGTGTTTGATGGGCATACCAAATATCTTCACTTGGTCACCAGTACGACGCTCGGTAATCTATCCTTGCCCCCACTTTTGGAAGATTTGCCATGCTTCCTTTCAAAGTCCATCATTTGGCATTGGATCTGTAGATTCTGATAAAATTTATTTTATACAAGAGTACTGAGTTAGTACCCTTTCTATTATAACCTGTTTTGCCATGGCTTGTTGAATGAGAAAATTACCTTCTTTAAAATATTGAAAAAGTTAGGTCTGTTATTGGAAACAAACTCACTTGCCCCAATCAAGCCAAGGAGGATTGCGTGTGGAAGCAGTATTCCTCATATGCATCAGATATAAACCTTCATCTGCACTGCGGTGCTCATCTGGGTTCCACTGAATTCATTGTATGTGTCTTTGATGCAGATGTACGTCCATATTCAGACCCTCAAGTTCTTGCACAAAACTAGTTGTGCAAGACTAGAGCTGGATTGGGACAACACGGTATGGTTTTTATGCTTTTTAAAACAGTAATGATCTACTTTCATTGCTTTGTAAGTTGTCTTCCATTTATTGTCTGTTCAGGCAATATTTGGTTTATAGTAGCCCTGTTTCCATATAATTCTATATATTGGTCTCGGAAACAGAATACATGCTATTGATGTACACTGCTTGTAATTTATTTTGGAAAAGGGAGGAGATGCAGTCATAGTTAAACTTCTACCCATGTCTAAATACATATCTGTGGAACTGGATCCAACATATTTCAAAATGTATTTCTGCTAGTAAGCACAGGATCAATGAGTCGTCATGTATCAGATTTTGAACATTTCAGATAAAGTTACTTACTAAAGTGAATTGAAATACCAGGACTAGTCATGCCTCTGCTATACTTGTCTTTCTCTTCATTTGCTGTGACGTTGCTTCTCTGGCTGTATTTTAAAAACACACTTTTTAATCAATTCAGTGGTCTGTCTTCTATTTTTAAAGCTCTCCACCTTTCCACCCTTAATCACAGCACTTTCAGACATTATGTACATACAGAATGAATGGGGGAGTAGATCAGAGGCTTTGCCTGTAGCAGCACTATGTGCAAAGTGGTGTAAAGAACATGTGTTGTTCAGGAACAGAGTCTGCTACTGCCGCAATCCTTCCTTTATTTTATGCACATATAGCATCAGAGAAGAGCTTAAGAGCCTATTCAGGCAATACTTTATTTCCCAAATTGGTCCCACATGATAAGGGATGCATGTAGTCAAGCTGTGTACACATTCGGGCCTTTCTTCACATTTCCTGAAGAGTCTGGGGTCAGTTTTTTTAACTGCATGTCTGAGTTGATCCCCTGCATGTGCACAGACAAACCACCCTTTGCATACTCACTTAAGGAAAATTGTCTTGGACTCTTCTGAAGTGAGAGGGGAGTCAAGAACATGCACATAGCAATCTCCTATCAACATCCCCCTTTGGCACCTTCCTTTCCTGCAGGGGTTCTCAAACTTTTTAGCACTGGGACCCACTTTTTATAATGCAATCTGTCAGGACCCACCGGAAGTGAGGTTATTAACCTAGAAGTGATGTCATTGCCGGAAGTGACATTATCAAGCAGAGAAATTTTTTACAATCCAAGGCTGCAATCGGATCCATACTTACCCAGGAGTAAACCTCATTGACTTTCATTGTTAAAAGCATATACACACTAACCTATTAAAAGTACAGATCTGTAACATTTCCCCAAATGCAGTCACATACTATGGTAGCATCAAGTCTAATATATTAAAAATAAAATATTGAAATAAATGGGAACCCACCTGAAATTGGCTCGGGACTCACCTAGTGGGTTCTGACTCACAGTTTGAGAAACACTGCTTTACTGGAATGGATATAATTTTCCTTTTGTTGTTTGAAGCTTTAAAGCCAAATTTAAAGCCACACTGAGGTGGTAAACCTGGGCCACGCCTATACCACTTCAGACTGCCTACTGGGACTCATGAGATTGAATGTGCCTCCCTATACACGGAAAACTAGATGTCAGGGAGAAAGATCATAGCTTGCCATCCTCCCTTACATGCTACTTTTTTACAGACAGGGAACTTTAGAATAGCATTCAATCTTGTGAAGCCGCCGCATGGTATCTGAATACACAGTCTTGCTGCCTTACAGCCCAATCATTGCAGCTTCCCAGTGTGGTGCCTGCTGCATCCCATGAAAGAATTTTCACCTCCAGAGCCTCCTTGGGTTAAAGCAGTGGTTCTCAAACTTTTCCAGCCCGTGGCTCCCCTGATCCTTGTGGCCATTGGCCACAGCTCCCCATTATAACACCTCACCTCAGTTACCCCAAAATGGGGATGAAGGTGTTATAATTATACACCAGAAACAAAAAAACAGCTGCCAGCACTCTGAGGCTGCAATCCTAACCACACTTACCTGAGAGTAAGCCCAATTGAACAAAATAGGTCTTACTTCTGAGTAGACCTGGTTAGGATTGTGCCCTGAGTTTGTTAGCAGCACACCTGGAGGGTTTTGGAAAGGGAGGGGGGAAGAAGTGATAAATTTGCTGGGGGAGGGAAAGACTTTGTCTTGTGTGTATCTGCTAATTGCAAACTGATGCAAACCGAGACCCTGAGACTGTTTGGCCGCAATCCTAACCTCACTTTCCTGTGAGTAGGTCCCATTGAACACAATAGGACTTACTTCTGAGTAGACCTAGCTAGGATTGTGCCTTTTGTCTTACAATAGCAGCCAACATTTAGCAGCCAACAACAGTTAACCCCTGCTAACTTGTGAGAAAGCACTTTTTCAAGTGGGTGCTCCTCTTTTATTTAGCAGGGGGAGAGTAACTGGCCCACCTCCCCCCAGCAGTGTCTTTTCTAGTGGCTGTCTGCTGGTGTTGCATCTTTTTAGATTGTGAGCCCTTTTGGGACAGGGAGCCATTAGTTATTTGATTTTTCTCCGTAAACCGCTTTGTGAGCTTTTGTTGAAAAGTGGTATATAAATACTGTTAATAATATTATTATTATTATTAATAATAACAATAATAACAATAATAACAACAATAACAACAACATGGGAAGTAACCCCCCCCCCCCCCCAGGAAGCAGGAGGAAAAAGGGGGCTGGCTGAAAAGCAATGGGTATTTTTATTTTTTAATCAATTTTTGGAGACAAAACCATCAAGAGTGGCTGTTTTTCTCTTCTTTGAAGGCGGAGAAAAAAGAGAAAGGTGAGGATCCTGGGTTAAGCTGACACAGACCCCAAGCCTATGTAGGTCTACTCAGAAGTATGTCCCATTTGAGTCAATGGGGCTTACTCCCAGGAAAGTGTGGAAAGGATTGCAGCCACGCCCAGCAAGATTACAACTTACCCCAAAGTAGATGGGGGCTGCTCACACACACACACCCAACATGCAGATGCCACCCCTGTTCCCCCCAGGCAAGACGGAGGGATGCAGGCTAGGGCATTTGGACACCCCCCCCCAGTAGGAACAGGCTGGTTCCTTCCTTCCCAAGCAGCCTTGACCAATCCCAGGATGCCCAGGGCGAGGGGCACACTGGGAAATGTAGTCCATGGGGCAAGGTTGCACATGGAGAGAGCTCCATGATGAGATGCAGCACCTCTACCTGCCCAGCCAGTCTTCTCTCCTACCTCCCCCCACCTCCCTCCAATCCCCTGCATGAACTTACTAGTTCTGGTGGGATAAAAGACTGTAGCTACTAGGAGCTGTGCCTGCTATTTAGTGCAGACTTGAGAAGCCCCATGTTGAGCTTTTGAGCCTGGGAGGGGGGATATGATCTGATGGAGGAGGTCTCTGCCAGTCCCACCCCCTCCCAGGCTGATCCCAACTCCTGTTCTGCCCTCCCACTGCCCAGAAATGCCTACCGATGCTCTCTTGCAACCTTTCCCACTCCCCCATTCTGCTTGCCATGCTTACTGGGGCTCTCACTGCAGTGTTGATGGGGTGGTGCAGGCCTCCCTGTTGGCGCTGTTTAATCCCTGGATGGTGAAGTGCTTTAAATCTCATTTATGACACTCAGTGCCAGTGCTGGGGCCACAGCGCCAGCACTGAGGCAGCATTGTGTTGGGCTGTGAACCATGTTCAGCAGTGACCTAAGATTCCCACAGCATGAAATGGAATAGTGAGGAAAGGCTGATAACTAATTGAACATATCAGATTGTAGGTGGGCCTCTATATCCGTGGGGATTCTGTTCTCCCTGCCTCTGCAGATATGGAAACTGCAAATACAGAGGAACCCTATATAAATAGTGCTCCCTCACACCCCACGCCCATTATGGGTCATGTTTATTTCTGTAGTTGCGCTGGAAGTGTGGATGTTTCTTGCTTAAACATTCTTGCTGAACTTAATAACCAACCATATTGTCAACTAGCCAGCACTATTGAGGGTGACTAACAGGAAGCAAGACATTTCCTGTTTCCTGTTAGTCACCTTCTATCGTGCAGGCTGGTTGCCTGCATGTTTGGTTATTCAGTTCAGCAAGAATGTTTAAGCAAGAAACACCCACACTTCCAGTTTGTTTGTTGGTTTATTTGTTTACTTACTTACTTGCAGTATTTTTACCCCACCTTTCTAGTTTCGAAGGGACCCACTACTGTAAGGGGCATGGGGTGGGTGGGCGCATGTGGGTTTCCTGGATCCACAGATAACTGAATCCAAAGATACCGAGTCTGCAGATATGGGGACCTGCCTGTAGTTTTTAAAACTTTAAATGATAAATAGAAATTGATCTTAGAAGATGAAGATTATATTTTGCTAAATAAAACTGCAAGACAGAAATGAGAGTTTTTATACAGCTCCCATGAAACCAAGTATAAACGGAACATTTGAAAGTACTGTTAGTACATTTGAATGTACTGTTACTGTTTACAAACTATGTTAGTGACAGACTTGTAAACATTTAGGTTCCCTTCTGTTTTATACGTTTGCATTTTGTGATGTATATTATTTGTGTTCTAGAAAAACGAACAATTGCATAAAACCAATATATTTTTAATATCACACTAACCAATGAATTTATATTCTTTACAAGTAGTTTGAAGTTCATAGATTTCATTCTGTATGAATCTAACTTTTTAGATGAGGCAATTAGGTGAAGAACTCCACACAATCCAGTAACAGCAGGCTAGCAATAGATTTTATGCTGTCTACTATATAACAGCTGGTTATTCTTGTTAAATACTAAAGCAGTGGTTTTCAACCTTTTTCATCCCCCAGCACACTGAAAAGGCACTAAAATTGTCAAGGCACACCATCAGTTTTTTTGACAATTGACAAGGCACACCACACTGACAGAAGGGGCTTGTATCCACCAGTGGCCTTACTAACAAATGATTCTCTCCCAAACTTCCACGGCACACCTGCAGACTGCATGTGGCACACTGGTGTGCTATGGCACAGTGGTTGAAAATGGCTGTACTAAAGGCATAGCATATGTTCATTTGCAAGAATCAGGGCCAAGCAGACAGGATGATGGAGATGCATAACTGCAAATCTAGTCACTGAATATTTCCAAATATCAGCCAGGTGTATGTTTTTCCTAGCATGGCAACTAGCAGCTTGTCGGCAGAGTGAGGGGGGGATTTTACTGAAAAAATAATTTAGGCAAAGGATTAAACTCCTCTTCCTCATGCATCATATTTCCTTTTCAAAATATCTCCCTCCCCCCCCCCCCCCACCTTGGCTGCTCTTTGCAAAAATTGTGTCTGTCTTGTTTTGGCTGTCAAGCCAACTATTCAGAATTTCAAAGCAAAAATACAGATATTGTAATGAAAAGGGGTATATAAATGCAGGACTAGGTTTTATGTTCTTGAAAGATTAAATGATAAATTTAATTTAAATGAATTTTATCAAAATTCTGTGGTCATATATCACTACTGTAATGTGGACAGATGAGCTAAAGGTGTCCTGTGGCGAATGATGTAGCTTTTAAGAAATTAATCAAATAAATAAAATTTAATGTTACCAGCGCCTCAACATAGGTGCTTTTCTTTAGAATATTGAAAAGAAAGCATACTTCCTTAGAATTTTAGCAAACAAAAGTTACTACCTATTGTTAGAAGGGAAAGCCATCTTTGAAGTTTTCCATCAGGTTTAGGAATTTAGGCTGCAATCCTAAGAGTAAGTTCTTTCCTAAGAGTAAGCCCCATTGAACAAAATAGGACTTACTTCTGAGTAGACCTGGTTAGGATTGTGCCCTTAGAATATTAACTTTTCTGTGATGCACCTAACATGTCTCTATGAAAATGGCTTTAAAAAGAAATAAATCTCATCAATATATTGTGAAAGATCCAGACTTAAAATTTTATTGTTTCTGAATTCAACTGAGCTCCATCAGCTTCAATTTTCTGTGGTTCCGGTTGCTAGAAGGAAGTGTATAATTTGTTCTCCCACCGCCATGTCTCCACTTTGGATGCAAGTAGGGGAAAACAATTTTTGAGTTTCTTTTTCTTAATCTGAATGAGGGAGGTGAGACTGTATGTGTGACATGCGCAGTTTTGTGCTCTTCTGTCTTATTCGTACTAATAACAGGACAAGTTCTACTCTGTGCAGAAAGTTTTAGGGCCCAATCCTATCCAATTTTCCAGTGCTGGTGCAGCCATGCCAGAGGGGTGTGCACGGCATCATATGGTGGGCAGGCATTCACAGACGCCTCCTCAAGGTAGGGGAACAAATGTTCCCCTACCTTTGGGTTGCATTGCAGTTGCACCAGTGCTGAAAAGTGGGATAGGATTGGGCCCTTAGTTGATAAATTTGCAATTAAATTAAGTCAAGCTTGCATCTCTGACACATGCGTATGCGTTTATGTATATATGTATGTCAGCTGATGTATATTTTATTTTCTTGTCTATTTGTGTTTATAATACCTTTCTGTGAAATATATTAATTACAAGGGAATGCAGTGGTGTTTGCTGAAAGAAGAGGAAGTCCTTCCACGTATCAGAGCTATGGAAGGGCGTAGAGGACGACCACCAAATCCAGATCGACAACGGGCTAAAGAGGAATCAAAAATGAGACGCCGTAAAGGTCGACCTCCAAATGTTGGTAGCGCCGAGTTTCTTGACAACACAGATGCTAAACTACTGAGAAAATTACAAGCCCAAGGTAATGCCTGTATGATATGGTACAGTATGGCTTATTATAGTATGGTAACAGTGTCTACGCATGCTCTCTGAGTTATGGGTGTTAGGCTACAGATGACCAAGTTATGGACTGCTTTGCAGGCACTTTCATACAGGTGCAGTACATCCTTTGCTGGTGCTTCTGCATAAGTGTGATAGTGCTGGGCCAGCAAGAACTGAATGTTCTGATCTGCATCAATTTCAGGTTACTTACAGGCCTCAGGAACTTAACCTCTACATAAGTAAGGGACCTAAGGCCCAATTCTAAAGTGGGCCAGCACCAGCATAAGGCAGTAAGGCACGTCTGCAACACCCAGAGAGAAGTGAGGTCTGGTGCCAGTCCAGCATTGGATGGATGCTGCCTGGAGCACAGTAAGAGCAGCAGGTAGCGATAAGGACCTTGGGGGTGGGGGGATGATGTTCTGGGGGGGAGGGAGGAGTGGGAGAGGAACCGGGCAGGAGAGAGTGGGACTGGTGGAGCCCTGTTCTGCCATATCTATCCTCCGTGTAGGGCTGCAAAACCCAACACAGAAACACTCAAGTCTGTGCTGGCAAAATAGCCAGCGCAGACTTGAGAAGCCCCGTTGCGGTGCTTGGGACTTTCCGTGGGGGGAGGGGATTTTGCCAGGGATAGAATAGGGTAGCCTATGATAGGGTTGGGCTGCTAGTGCAGCAACATTGATATTCCAGTTTTGAAAGGCATGTATTGTCATATATCTCTGCTATCATGTATAGATTCCTTGTACATGTTCAGCATTTTATGCAGATTCTGTGTTCCTGTATCCAGTTATTTGTGCTAATTCCATTTGAGGTGAATGAGTTTAAGACATATCTGAGCACAGGCTTGCAGTTGGTTGGTTGGTTGGTTTAATAGATTTCTATATCACTTTTCTAAAAACCCAGAGTCATGTTTATGAGTTTAAAAAGGATTTACTTCACAATCTGAGTTTTCCTGTGGTCTTGGGTTTAAGAAGTTATCTCACTATCTTCTTACCCTGTTGATATAGGTGTCTACTGGACACTAAAACCATGGTATTCTTAGTTCAACACCTCCCCATACCATACCTATCAAATTAGGATGTGCAACAAAGTTTTTCAGGAAGAATGATTCAATACTACAGCTAGAAAAAGCAAATCAGTTATGGAAATTGTCAGCATATGTTTAATTTACCTAATTTTGGACACAGGTCCTGGAACCAAATCTCGTAACAAAAAATGAATAATGTAACCCCTTTTTTTTCTAAAAAGCAAGTTGGAGAAGGCCTGAAATAATGTAAAATCGCTTTGTGGGGGAGGTAGGAGTCCTTTGCGGCTGCCACCGTTCCCACTACAACTGCAGGAAAGGGTTTTTTTTTTCTTTTTTCAATCAAAGTAGTATGTGTGGTGACACAATCAAGGTTAAATTTGCAGCGGAGGCAAAGACCTAAAGCCCCCCTTTGCTTTCCACTGTGGTTTTGTGCTTATTTGGGCCTCCTCCAGCACACCATGTTGAAAAGTTAAACAAAAACAAAGGATGACATTTAGCATTTCTGGTAATAAGTGATTTGGCTTTTAAACTCAAGTAATTGTGTTGTTTGGTTTGAACTTGGTGTGGCAAGTGAAAGCTACTTCATTCTAGCCTGATTGCAGCCTCTTCCAATGCTACAGAGCTGTTAAAGCAATGGGCAGGACTTCTACATAAAGCATGTATACCTTTATGTCTACCTTCGTAGTTGGACTCTTTTGTAGTTTAACAACTCATGATAATCATTCCCATGAATGTTTCTGGTTCAGAATACAGGGAAGCCAATACATGACAATTGACCCATATGTCGATCCTAAGAAATTTGTACTGTTGTCTCTTTTATAGTTCTGATATTTCAGGTTCTCTCAAAGAAGGGGTGTGTGGGGGTGTGTGTTTCACCTGACCAAGGCCCTATTTTTCTATTAAACTAGATTCATATGCTTTTATGTCCTCTTCAAAATTGTCCATGTTAAATACAGGTGTGCCCCCGTATCCATGGGGTTTCCATTCTTGGACCCCCCACAGTTACATGAAACTGCAGGTATGGGTGAACAGTTCCACCCCCTTGGAGCCAAGGACTGAGCCCAACAGTTTAAAAAAATGCAACTTCCAGTTTCACAGAAAAATCGGAAGTTGTGTTTTCTTAACTGTCAGGTTCTGTTTGAGCCCAGCAGAGGCCATGAACAGATATCTGTGGCCTCTGCTGGACTCAGAGGACCCTCCAAGGCAAGGGGAACAGAGCTCCCCTCGGTTCCAAAGGGGTTGCGCGCGGAGGCTCCCCACGGACCTGATCAGTGGATAAGTAAATCTGTGGATATGGGATCCAAGGATATGGGGCCCCTCTGTGCTGTAACATAGTGACTCCCTTTTCTGAGCAGTGTTTCTGGAGGAGGTGCAAAATGCTGAGTTTTTTCAGTCACAGGGAAGCCTGTGTAAAGCACCCCCTCCCCCTTGCGTGTAGGGCCAGTCATGGCTGTGAAAACAAAGGCTTTTGTAGCCACGAGTGTCTCTGAAGGCAGGCGGGAGGGATGCTTTACACAGGCATCCCTGTGCCTGAAAAATCTTAGCATTTTGCCCCCCTCAAGGTATGCCGCTGCGTTTCCCCAATTCAGGCATATTTATTTTTTCCAAGTACATATTCTCTTTACTTCTGTTCCTTCAGTAATATATATTTGCAATATCCACAAGATGATTCAGTAAGCATAGTCAAAATGTTTACCCCATTAATCTCTCTCTCTCTCTCTCTTTCTCTCTCTCTCTCTCTCTCATTTATTCTGTGTGTGTGTCTGTGTTTCTAAAACAGACAGTTGTACAAAATCTGGAGATTCCACTTCCAGTGAATGATGAAAAAATTTTAGCAACTTGGTTTAGAAACACAGACACACACGCATGCACATTTTGGACAGTCATTAATGAATGTATCCGTTTTCCCCAATTATAAAGTATTTTATTCCACAATCTGGAAGGGTTTTCCAAATGGAAATCACCAGCTTGGTGCTTCAGCCTGGAGGCCTCCAAGTTAACAATATGTTATTTCTCTGAGTGAATACCTTTTTTCACTAGGGCTACTTGAAGCTCTCCCTAAACATACAGACATCCTAAATATGTGTCATGCAGAAATTTACTTGAGGAATTCATAAAGTACTTGTATAATCTGTAGGTAGATGTTTACATGACCAAGGTATAAGCATGTGCATCAACGAGAGCTTGGGTCATGTAATGTGCAAATTGTTTATGAGGGACCATCATGAAAACTTACTAGCCCTGGCACAGAACCCCAGTTTTGACAATGATAATGAAAAACTGTAATATTACACTAACCCATTAGAAATAATTGTCTCCTTGGGGCCAGAGAGGGTGAACACCAAGCAGAATTTTTGGCAGTTGTGAAAAGCAAAAATAAAAAATAAAAAAAAAATACTTCCTTATCTGCATGCATTCTCATTGCTATTTACTACTGGCTTTTAATTACCGCAAGGGAAAGACATTCTCTGGATGGGTTCCAAAGGATGAAAGGAACTTTACCCTCTAATCTTGGGACTTGAGCTCTTGGCTTATGATCTCATCTTGGAAAAAAATATTGTTCTCTTCAGTATTTCTGCTGCGTGTATATTTACATATGTGCATCAAGATGTGTTCAACACTACAGAGCTGAGTTCAAGCTCCTAACACTTATGGGAGGAGGATAATTATCTAGCATTTGGCACATACTTCAGAGCACATGCCAACCTTCTGGATGTTCTCATTTCAATGGCTCCTGATTCAGTAAACTGGCACACATGTAAAGCTCCAAAGAGGATGCATCTGTGGCATAAATGCTCTGCCAGTAATTCTAGTGTTGGTTTTTGGTAAGATAACTTGTCTTGTACTTTAGATTCTGATGTGCTGTGTACAAATATTATACATATAGCTGTAGTTCTACAACTAAAGCTGCACATCATTACTTTTTGAAGGAGCCCAGCTGTTGTAGTAGGAAGAGCACCAGGCAGTGGAGTGCTTATTTGGATACATCTTCCAACTACTGTGGGTGATCAATTAGGGAGAGAAATTCCCATTTTTACTAGTAACCATTGGGAGGTGGCAGTGAACATAGGAAACACCCTAGTTAGAACTGCAAATAAAATAGGTAGTTGCTGACTGGCTAGCAGCTTCCCCTCTTTCTCTCTGTATGGGCGCAGGTTGCTGATATGAGTACAAACAGCAAACATTTGCTGGTGCTAAGGTGCCATTGTGTCCACCTTCCTGGTTTATTGTAAGTGAGGGAAGTGCCTTTCCAATGCCTCCAGAAGGCCTTCTGAGGCACGGGTAGGCTGTGCATGGCCTCCCTGCACCTCAGATGCAAACAGAAGGCACTTCCGGTCACAGACTTCCCATGCTTCAGAAGGCCTCCTAGAGACATCAGAAAGGCACTTCTGGTTTTTGGTGAAAACCAAAAGTGCCTTTACACAACTGGAAAGCGCTTCCAGATGCATCTGGGAGGTCTTTCCGCAGCCCCTAGTGTCTGTGGAAATCAGTATCCGCGTGGGGTCCTGGAATGGATCCCCTGCAGATACTGAGGGCCCACTGTATATGCAAACCTTATGTTATTTTTTCTTTGATCTGTCCACAATGTGTGAGAATGATCTTGTATTAATAAGAAGTATTACTCCATCCTGAGTATTTTCACTTGTGTTACAGAAATTGCTAGACAAGCAGCGCAAATTAAGCTTTTGAGAAAACTTCAGAAGCAAGAACAGGCCCGAGCTGCCAAAGAAGCAAAAAAACAGCAAGGTAGGTACTAAACTAATTCTAAGAAAGTGATAGACTTTCTGTAGAAAAACCCTGAAGTTTGGTTTTTGAATTAATTTCAAAATTTTTAATACTGCTCTTATGTATTGCTGATTTTTTTTCTTTGTCTTATTTGTAGCTATTATGGCTGCAGAAGAAAAAAGAAAGCAAAAGGAACAGATAAAGATAATGAAACAACAGGTAATTTTTATTTTTGAGGTTTCAGCTATAAGTGTTATGGCATCTGTTTTGATGGTTTGTATGTTGTTTAGCAGAATTGCAAATAGAAAATCTAACCTAACAAATAAAATTGGGGCCTTGTGCTGCCAGAACTAGTGTTCCAACAGTGGATGGTTCTTTAGAGCCCTAGTCCACGGGCTGGATCAGGCATTCACCAAAATCCCTCTGAACCGTAAGGAGCACTTACCATTCTACTGCTCTGCCACTTCATTTGTCACTCATCTGGGCATAGGGATGCTCTGAGCAGTCGTGTCTTTGGCTCACATCCCAGCAGACTTTGCACCAGGATGTCCGGACCATAAATGCGACTGGCCAGAGCACCCATTTGATGGGTGACAAATGAAGTGGCAGAGCAGTGGAATGGTAAGCGATGATCGGGACAGGGAAAGAATTTTCATTGTGCCAAGGTCTCCAAACTGCTCCAAACTCCAAGCAGTCTACAAACAGCTGTTCTAAGCTGTAATGAACTCTTTTCAGGTGACTGTCCCTAGGAAGCATGCATGCTTATAAATATAAGTGCATAAATCTTTGATAATCCTAAAATTAGTGTGAGCTGCATTTTTTTTCTGTAAAATTGAAATAATGATAAGGAGGTTTATACTATTGAATTGTCACATCTTAAAATAGTTTCCAAGTAAACCTTTAGTTTGTTTGAAAATAATATTCAAACCAAATTAAAAGCACCACGTTGCATATTTCCCCAGTGAAATATTCAGACTGTTGGAATAAGTTTTGCTGTATGTATACATAACGTTAAATTAACAAATTAACATGGCATACAGTTTTTGCAGTTTTGTTTCCTACAAATAAGTCAAACATGCTAAATCAGATATCAGTCAATTAGGGTATTGGGAAGTTTTCCAATTCAAAATTTTCTGGGAACCTACCACACTGACAAAACATAATCACCTGCTAGTATCTGAAGGTCAAGTTGATACAAAAGAGGAAGGGAGCAGGGACCAATAAAACAATTTTACAGCCATAGTGTTTAGTCTTATGTTGTGTTGCATGTATTTAGTAATGGATCAGGTGGCATACTTCTTTGAATCTGAAAGTCTGGGACAGTTGCCAAAAAATGCACTTACAGTTAAAGAACTGTAAGTTAGCAGTGTCAAAATACTGAATTACTGTGGCTTTATCCAGCAGAAGGCATGAGCTGGATAATCAACTAGTGTGCAGACTGCTTTGTCAGATAAAACTGAACGATACATTTACTGTGCAAATAGTTTCAGCGAATTTGGCTCTGAGAGACCTTGCCAGAAAAAAGTGTCACTTTTTCCCTGATCCTAAATCCATTATACAGAATTTACTTTCTTTGCAAGCAGTATTGTATTATGGCCTTCAATTACGACACTGTTATTAATGGCAATTTGCAGGTTGCTGCTAAAGGTTGTGAAATGTTTTACAGTCCCTTGCAGTCATACTCATGGTGGACTTCATTGCAACATCTAAATACAATATGCCTTATATCTATAATTAACCAGTTGAACTTCCCTTTATAACATGCCTTGTATAAACACATAATATTTGAACACAACTCTAAGAGGTGGGTGATTATCCTCACATATAATAAATTGGGAACTATAGATAAAAAGAAAATGTAATCAGTATTACAATTGGTTTCACTGATTAAAATAGTACTTTAATATATTATCCATAGTAGGCTTACATGTTCCAGGGATTGTTTACAGTCAACTGACTTTAGTGTTGTATATAGATGTTCAGAATCTTGTGTCCAAAGCATCCTTTGTGTGGACCTTGTAGACACAAATCTCCTAGAAAACTGCAACCTTTGAGCCCTTCACGAGGTTTGAAACATGATACTTAAGACTTCAAGATACTTTCCTTGCTTTTTATCTCACTGAAAAAGTTTCCTATATAACATCAAGGATGGTCTTCATAAAACATTTGTTAACATCATATACTTACCAGGTTCTGAATACAGTACAGATAAGGGGTTTTAGGAATACAGCTGTATACATTTGTGGTTAATTGTGAATTGTGGTTAATACCATGTTCAACAGCTCAATACTATGAGTTGTGATTAATACCCACCCCCATCCCTTTTTGCCTATTTTTGGACACTTAAGGGCGCAATCCTAACCCCTTATGTCAATGCTTTCAGTGCTCCTTACTTTGAGGAGGCCTCTGTGAGTGCCACCCAACTGCAGGATGCAGCACATGTCCCATTGGCACTGCTATGCCAGTGCTGGAAAGCACTGACATAAGGCATTAGGATTGCGCCCTAAATCCCTAGAACAACGGTTCTCAAACTTTTTAGCACCGGCACCCACATTTTAGAATGACATTCTGTTTGGACCCACTGGAATTGAGGTCATTAACCTGGAAGTGATGTAATGGCCAAAAGGAAAATCAACAAGCAGGAAGATTAATACCCCTTATACAACTAAATCAAATCAATGAATCAAGTAAATTAAAAGTTTTTAATAAGTTTAAGAATTTATTTAAAATAAGAGGAACCCTCCTAATCCTCCCAAGCAGTTGCAGTTTCCCCAGACATCCCAAAGACTGCAATCTTATTCACAATTACTTGGGAGTAAGCCCCATTGATTATCATTGTTATTGACTATCATTGACTATGTATCAAGTGTATACATAGTAGCCTGTTAAAAGTACAGATCTTTAACATTTCCCCAAATGCAGTCACATACCATGGTAGCATCAAGTCTTATATATTAAAAGTAAAATACACATTGAAATGAATGGGGACCCACCTGAAATTGGCTTGCGACCCATCTAGTGGGCCTCAACCCATAGTTTAAGAAACGTGGTCCTAGAAGCTCCTGTACAGGTTCAGCAGCCTAAAAAGCAGGTCCAAGGATACCCATCATGGAGTGGGAGGTGTATGGAGGAGTAAGGGATTTAAATTCCTTTTCCTTTTCCCTTCTGAAACCTCCCAATCAGCTGCCTATTTTCAGTGTTACAGAGCACTTGTTTTCAGTATTGCTGCACCAGCTGCAGGGAAGGATAGGATTGGGCCATTAATCTCCCAACAGATATCCGGGTGGTTGTCTGTCCCCCCATTACTGTAGACATGTATATCCTTGAAACATCTATAAATAGGAGTGCTTTTTCAGTGACCAACATAGAACGCAAAATAATGAGAATTTTTTGCTCAAATCATGATATAAAATATTAAGATCAAAACACAAAAAAATCTCTCATTTCATGAAATAACACCATTTTTTGCTGACTTTTGAGGAATCCACAAGTAGTATTCACTAAAGCAGTGTGCCCCTGAAGCATTTCCACTGGTGGAGTGGCTGAGTAAAAATATCAGGTGTGCGCATGTGTGGCAGCTTGGGGGGGGGGGGGGAGGAGATGTGAGTGGGTGGGGAGAAAGCAAATGCCTGAGCAGAGACATTGAGAAGGAAGAGTTAAGCCTGCAGTTCTGACCCGCCATGCTCCCTCTTTGCTTTTCTTCACTTGTCAGGGCTTGTAATTTTTTATTGCTTCCTAGGTGCTCCTTGGGGCTTGTAGCTTAGTCCTTTCTCCACCTGGCTGCTGCTTCCCACCCTTTTCTGTCCTGCAGAAGCTGTAGCTGTTTGCAGGCTGTGGCTGTTTGTGATCTGTGATCAGGTGAATGTGCTTGGATCTGGATCTGCCCCAAGCCATTCTCTGTAAATGCCTTTTCTGGGGCTTGTCTGTGTGATGCTGCACTTTTAAGCAGCTTGGAAAACCAAGCAATAGGTTGCCAATAGGCAACTGGTCTTAATTGTGGGTTTTTTTTAAAGTTCATGTTAAAATAGAAAACATACAAAAAAAGAAAAGAAAGCAGAACGTGAGCTAATGATCTGAAGCTGCAGGAGGTGAAATTTAAATAGGCTATCTGGAAGAAATTCTTAATGAGTAAGAGCTGTTTGACAATGGAACCAGTTACTGAGGGAAGTGGTAGGTTCTCCTTCACTGGAGGTCTTCAGGCAGAAACTTGACAGGTATCTTTTGAATGTACTTTAGAGAGGATTTTTCTGCTTCAAGCAGGGGGTTGAACTAGATGGCCTTTGGAGGCCCCTAAGTTCAAAGGAGACCCCTTTGAACTTTGGGATTCTGTGATTCTATGACAGTCTAACATGAAGATTTGCAGGCTTGATGATTTCCTGCCACTTCCCAATTATCCATACTGGGTATGGACTTCATCAAGTCTTGGTGAAGGTTGCATTTTGCCATAATAGAAAAGTATTCAGTAGAAGTATTCAAACAGAGAGGTCTAAATAAGATACATTTGCAGTAGTTAAAATACTGCTGCAGCTTTGAGTGTGTTGCTGGAGAAACAGATGCATGACAGGAAATAGTTCTCAACTTGAGTTGAGCCCATTTACTTGTGCAGAATTGTCTGGGAGATGCATCCAGCAGCAGGGATAGAACTCTTGAACATCATTCATGCCACTAAAAGTTGATCAGCACTGTGGCTCTTCTGATTTATTTTATGATAAAGAGGTATTTATCTATGAAATAAAACAACCAAACTCTTAAAGATGGTTTAAGGGGTTCATTTTAATATTTAACCATTACCCAGAATCAAATGACCCACTCTTCTTTAACCATCTGCTTGTCCTTAATCAATATTATATACTCTAATCAATATAATCATTTTTAGCATGTGCACAGTCTCTTTTATATGCTGTAATTAGGTGGTTGTTGTCCAAGTTCTCAATTAATTGTCCCAAATCCTGCATAGAAGAATTGTTTGTTTTCCATTTTAACATGAACTTTTAAAAAAAACCCAAAATTAAGACCAGTTGCCTATTGGTGCTGTACAATAGATGTGCTTATTTCATCTATCCCTGGAAATGTTAGTCATAAGCAGTGGTTTCAGTTCAGTTATTTGGTATAATATTACGTAGCTGATAGAATATGGCAATAAAGACAGTAAAGCTCTTGAAAATCCCAGCCTCTGTTCTTCAGTGGTAGAATACATGCAGGCGGTACTTCTTTTTAGACTACTGTAGGGCAACTTATCGCCAATAGGCTGCATGCTGAACTTTCCTTAGTAGTGTTAGCTGAAATTCAAAAAAGGTGTCCATTCCACAACTACGTTAATGTCAGAAGAGCCCCAATCATTTGGAGCAAAAAGATCCATCCTTTGACATTTTCATGTGACGGGTATGGCATTTATTGTTGCCTGGTTCGCTCAATGCCTGTGAAAACATAGTACCAGGTGAAACCTCATAGAATGACATCCTGGGAATATCAGTCCCACTGACATCTTGCCAAAACTGGATGGGTATGTGTAAAGGACCTACTACTGGGTTATGTTCTGAGGAAAACATGATTTGTTCTTACTGTCTGCTGCTTGAAATAAATCAAACTTTTTATATTGTAGGAAAAAATTAAGAGAATTCAGCAAATCAGAATGGAAAAAGAACTTCGGGCTCAGCAAATTTTAGAGGTATAACCAGTTCATTAAAACCAGTTTTAATGGAACAGGATGTTTATAGGAATTTAGCAGAATCTTGTATCCATGTCATACTGTCTTGTATTTGTAGATGTCTAAGGGCCCAATCCTATCCAATTTTCCAGTGCTGTTGCAGTCACAGTGCTGCCCTGAGGGAAGGGAACTAATGGACCCTTACCTTGAGGAGGCTTCTGTGACTGCACCCCTGCCATAGAATGCAGTGCATGCCCTGTTAGCATGGCAGCATTGGTTCTGGAAACTTGGATAGGATCGGGCCCTAAATCTTCAAAAAAAAACACCACCACTATGGATCCAACACTAATGTTTGAAGCATGTGTAAAACCAACCAACAATTTGACAAAGACAAGTCACCGTGTACATTTTAAGGAAGTATAGATTTTGGTTCTGAAAAATGAGGTGGACATAAAACACTGTAGGTTTTAGTAAGCTAAACTTGCAAAAAAGAAAAGAAAAATACTTTTAGTTTGTTGAATTATTCGAAGCCTTAGAAAGATTTCTTTGAACCTGAGATTTGAACAGCATGATTCTAATCTTAAAGAATGTGCATGTTTATGTTCCTGAGAATCTGTGAGTATTGTATTGGTTTGTATAATGTTCCCATGCTTTGTATAGCTGAGAGGAAATTTAAATTTAAGATTTCTGTTTCAGATCTCCATTTCTGATATCTTGCAACAGATTTCTTTTTAGTCTCAGTTGTTACGCTAGTTGCTTTAATACATTAAGCAGGGTTAACTGTTGTTCTGATAAAGTGCTGAGAAGTGCTTATGTTGGCTTTAATTAAGATCTTGAAACCTCCCACCAATTAAATGTATTCATAGCAATGAAAAGTATACATCAATAGTTTTTTTAACTGGTTTTTTGAACTTACTACTATAGACAAATATTTTTGAACTTACTACTGTAGAAAAACAAAAGTTCTGCTTTTGCTAGTAACATTTTAAAATATTTTTTCTCATATGTGACATATTCCTTAAATGTAACAGCCATCAAAAATCACATGTTTTTCACAACGTGAAATGTTCTGAGGAATAACTGTTCTAATGTACACATGATATGTTGTATTGTTTCGCACCTTGTGAGGCATGAAGCTTTATTGCCAGTCTGAGATTACTTTCAAGTGGTAGTGGTGCTGTTGCATGACCTTGGGACCTGTTTTGCATGCACAGGCTAAAAAGAAAAAGAAAGAAGAAGCAGCAAATGCCAAATTATTGGAGGCCGAGAAACGAATAAAGGTTAGTTTAGATGAGCATCAGAGTTTTTATCTTCCAAACTTTAACAGCTAATTGACTGTGTGATAGAAGATATCAATGGGTAATACGTCCAAAAATTGTAAAAAGGGTTGGATAAATGGCATTGATTTAGGATGTTTTGCTCTGTGTGTATGTGTGTGTGTGTAGGTGTATGTCTTTGTGTGTGTATATTTTGTATGTCTAAGCTTTAGAAAATGATTACTAAGTTTTTAGGCTCGCCAATATGTAAGATAATCATGAAATCATTAAAAGATGTGTGTCCTTGCAGAAAGCAGCTTTATTGATTTAAATTAAATTTCACATCAAGACCAAAGGACCATGTGTTTGCATAAGGGATTTTCAGGTCCCACTTCCAGTGCCTTGTTCCCATTCCTACTCCATTCTTATTCCTCTCAGTACGGTCCTGTCCCCCCTGAAACTATTCTTTAATCTTCCAGTACAGCATTTGATGCAGCAAAAAAGCTGCAATTAGAAGGGTAAATTGGCTTCCCTTTCATGTTCAAGCATAAACACTTTCAGCATATACAAGATGTTTTTTTCGGATCCTGTCTGAAGTCACTTCTTCATGATTTGGGTAATAATTGCATACAACTTCTGTTTCATAAACAATATGAAAATGTTGTTTTGCACACGTAGTTGATCACCTCTCTAGAGCATTTGGAAAACATAGTAGTCTTAGTTACAACATGACCTGATAACTGTTACAGTGTGTCTCCCATTCATTTTAATTTTCAAGGTACTTGATACGCAGTCTATTAGTAAAGTTAAAGAATAAGGATACAGTACAACAAAAAATGGAATTGTACTATTCTTGCATGATTAATAAAAACCTCTTCCCTTGATAATAACATTTATTACTTGGTTTACTTTTTCATATTTTTAAGGAAAAGGAAATGAGGAGACAGCAAGCTGTTCTTCTGAAACATCAGGTTTGTACACAGAATTTAATGTGAAATGTAAATGCTGTTTTTTTTAACCTTACACCTAAAATATTTGGAGGGGTAAAGCTTCAAAATCTTTTTCCCGTTTAAAATTTACATTTATAAAAAAATCATATTTAATGTTTTTCTTCACCTTATGGGTAAAATTGCTTTGCTTTGGTTTTGGGGTCTTTTGGGGGATTATAAAGTGATTTTTGACTCTGTGATTTCTGTTTCATAATATTGTGCCAACTCTTTCTACCAGGAGTTGGAGAGGCATAGACTAGATATGGTATGGGTATGTTTATTTTTGTACATCTAACACCGCATTGTGATTTGGTTGTGATATGGTTGTCATAGCAATGCATAAAATGTAGCACTGGCTGCTGTCATATTACATACTGCTGCATGGCTTTCCAGCACAGTGCATTGCATACATCTGCTTGTCTTGTCTGTAGATGAAAAGTAACATGATATTATAAATTGACCCTTATCAGCCATACATGGGGCTATTGCTCAAGATGACTGGTGTCACAATATCAAGTTGGACCACTGTACATACCAGGATAAATTTACCTTGCCCAAAATGTGCGGGTTTTGCCCGCTAATAGGTTATCAGCTGTTTTCACTAGGTCACTTCTGTAGTTGATTCTGGGAATCCTTTTTCTACTTATTTCAGTTTTATGGAAGATATCTTTAATTCTGGGACCGCAGTTTCAATTCTGTATAAATTGAAGAGTCTGCTTCCTTTTCAGTAAATTAAAAACTCACATTATTTTGATCTGAAAATGAATCTTGAACTTTTTGACATTGTGCTGTAGTCCAAGACTCACTCAATACCATTAACCCAGTCTATGGGGCACCTTGTGTGGCTTGCCATAGAGCAGGGGTGCCCAAACCCTGTCCCTGGGGCCACTTGCAGCCCTCGAGGCCTCTCAATGCGGCCCTCAGGGAGTACCTAGTTTCCAATGAGCCTCTGGCCCTCTGGAGATTTGTTGGAGCCCACACTGGCCCGACGCAACTGCTCTCAGCGTGAGGGCGACTGTTCAACCTCTTACGCGAGCTGTGGGATGAGGGCTCCCTCCACTGTTATTTCACCTCTGTGATGCAGTAGCAGCAGCAACGGAAAGGCCAGCCTTGCTTTGTGCAAGACCTTTTATAGGCCTTGAGCTATTTCAAGACCTTCATTCATTCTTATAAGTTCATCTGTAATATATTCATTTATGTAAACTTATGTAAATTTATTCAAATTAAAATGTAAATTAATTCTTCCCCCCCCCGGCCCCCTGACACAGTGTCAGAGAGACGATGTGGCCCTCCTGCCAAAAACTTTGGACACTCCTGCCATAGAGGATGAGTAAACAGGACCATCCTGTTTGCATTCTTCTTCATGTATGAACTGTAGCTAACTTGAACTGAAACTCATTTTGAAATTGACACGTTCATATCAATCCATTGGCTGAATACCTCATTCTATTCAGAGAGATATATTTATAACAAACATAGTTCAAAAATGATTTTTTTCACTTAAAAATCAGTTTTGATTACTTTTAAAATTATCTGTATTAGATCTTTTACCTAATTGGCCACTCAATGAGTAATTGCAAGCTTTCTGTTATAGCAGATGTAAGTTAACTGACCTGTTCCAGCCAACCATTATGCTTGTTGTTCTGCCAGCTTCTGAAGGAGCCTCACAACTGACCATAAGTCAATCTGTTTGCTTCTGTTTGACACTGTCTCCATGTTCATCGCTTTACCTTTTTGCTTTCAGTTGTACTTGTATTTGCTTTCTAAACTTGAACTAAAACATGCACAGACTTGGCTATTCTTGTCCTTTATTTAGCATATACCCTGACTTGTCTATTAATGCTAAACATGTCCTATTGAGCTTTGGAAATAAAAACAAAAACAAATTGCAGTTCTTAGATGCAGTAGTACTTTTTTCTAATTTTATCTGCTTTGATAGGAACGGGAAAGGAGAAGGCAGCATATGATGCTTATGAAAGCCATGGAAGCACGTAAGAAAGCAGAAGTGAGTACAAAACTCTTAAATGGAGCAACAGTTTCTTTCTTTCTTTGCTCAGCATATTTATAACAGCTTGCTAAATCTAGTTTATTGAATTCATAAATAACTTTTAGGTCAAGAAAAACAGCTAAAATGGAACAGGAAAATCTCCTGTGTGTTTTATATTGAGGTCATTCCATATCCTGAAATTTTATCAAGCAAATGTGATTTGATTTTCCCCTGGGTGAATATAATACTTTAAGTGAACTGGTCCTATTTCTTGGAATCTTCAGAGGGGTAGCACCATTCTGGTAGTTTATTAAGCAGATGTATTACATCCTTTTCTGTTTGCTTGGTCTGACCTAGCATGCAAAGAAACAAACTAGAACCCTAGAGTAGTGGTTCCCAAACTGTTAGGTCGTGACCTGATTTATTGGTGGGTCCTGTAGTAGCTAAACAGAGCTTCCAATGAAAAGATCAGATAACCACCGCAGACACTCGCCTATAAGTAGATCTCACAGATAGGGTTTGAGCCAAAAATCAATTTTCTATGACCCCGGATAAGTTGGCGGTTAAACTTGGGCAGGTGTCTGACTATAACTTTGTCTGATTTAACCTGAGGCTAGATCCCAAAAAATAACCTACCAGTAATTATTACCTAAGAAGTGTCCAGTTCCTAATTTATTAAAAATATAGCAAAAGATCATAAAATACATTTTTATTCATTAACTTTTTAAATTCTTTTTTCGCAACCTTTTTGTAAACACTATTGGAGTAAGTGCACTGTAAACAACATACTGGCAGAACCATTAATCAAATCCTCCTTTAAGGTGCTTGCCTAGTGTGTTAAACCAGAGGCTCAACATATAACACATAACTGGGAGTGTGCAATTCAATTCACATTGAGGAGACAATCAATAAGGAATGGCTGAGCAAGTGCAGCTATACATAGTAGCAACTCGTTTTACTCACAAGTAGACCCATTGCTTTCCATGGGTGTTATTCTTAAGTAATGCTGCACTGAATTGCAGCCTGGGACTTTGTTTCAGGTGGAAATGAGGGTTGTTTTAAAACCAGACCCCTAAACTGAGGGGTGTATGACATTCTTTGAAAATGACTTGCCAGGAAATGTTCTGAGGCAGCAGCAAAAAGAGAAAGGGGGGATTTTACTTTCTTCCCCAAACAGGAAGAGAGAGGAAGGGGCTTTTGGGGTTTGTGAGGAGTAAGTGCTGCACTTCCATAGCAGCAGCCCTCATATAGACTACAATTCCTATAAGTGCCTTCACGTCTCTTCCTGATTGAAGAAGAAGCTAAAATGGTAGCCTCTGAATACTATTATTACTAGTAAAAATTCTCCTTTGTCCTCCACTCCTGTGCCCTGCTTCTCAGCCCAGTATCATTCCTCCTCCCCCCCCCACTTCACCAGACAGCTGCTAAGCTTCTCATAATCTTCCTAGAATCTCCTGCTTTATTTACAGCATTGACCCATGTATAAGTCAAGGCTCCGAGGCCATTCAAACATCTGATAACTGCTAATTGCCCTGAAAACAGCTCCTGAAATTTGCAAGGAGCTGAGTTCTGCAGTTTGCAAGCATGTGTAAATATAAGGAGATAAGTGTTTGAGCACCTTTTTTCCTGCTTATGATTACTTGTAAATAAATAAAAAACATCTTTCTATAGTATGGGGGGGCTGCGTATCCATGGATTCACTTATCCACAGATCAGGTACGTGGGCCTCCTGTGTGCACCCCCTCCAGAGGCTAATACAGGTTGAGTACCCTTATCTGGAATTCTGAAATATGGAACTTTTTTGAGTGCCAACATGACTTAAAAAAAAAATTGCCTATAGAAAAGCACAAGCTGTGTTTCATGCACAAACCTTGTTTCATACGCAATATTGTATAAAATTACCTTCAGACTATGTGTATAAGGGATATATGAAACTTAAATGAATTACGTGTTTAAACTTGGGCCCCATCCCCAAGATCTCTCATTTTGTATATGCAAAATGTGAAATTCAAAATACTTCTGGTTCCAAGCACTTCAGATAAGAAGGATGCCCAGCCTGTAGGAAGAATGTACAATATTACTGATTACAGAGTAAACTAATTTTAAATACAGTAAAAAAAAAAAAATCCAACTCTTTCATTTTAAATTTTAATGTTATTTTCAAAGCCAAACCACCTTATAAAGATCTAATTGAATATATTGTGAGAAGAGATGATTAAATAAAACAAAATCACATGTATCTAAACAACAATTTACAGATAAAAGGAATTTGCAGCAACTCAGTCATTACAAGCAAGAAAAAAAATCTATTCAGATACATTTCTAAATTGCATGAGACAGATAAAATTTGATTCACTGAAAGCTTTTCTAATTTCAAACTAAACAAACCATAAAAGGCTGATTCCCTGAAAACAAGAGGAACTGGAATTTCCATCTGATCCCTCCTGTACAGGAAATACAGTAATGATAACATAGCTTCCTAGAAGAGGTCTTTTAAGAACAAAAAACCTCACATGCAATTAAAACCCCAAAATGGTCAAAGTCTATAGCATCCCAAATTATCCCTTTATATAATTTTGTAAACTGAAGGAGGGAGATTGCATTCTTTTTGAAACATCAGATATTTTCTGCTTTTATCACATGATTTCTATGCTTTGTCGACAGGGCCAGATTAAAGGTTGCTAGGGAAGACATTATTTATAATGTGTATCCTCTTATGTAACTTCAAATATTATTTGATGCATACACCTCTAAAACAGCAACCATTACATTTTGTAGACAGCCATAAAATGGGAGTGTATCACAGATTTTGTGAACTGCAAATGGCTAAGAAGCTGATGTGAAGAAGGGCCATGATGGTGGATCCCATGAAAAACAACATGATACTTTGATTTATGGTACTGGTTGTGAAGCCGTGGCTGATATTTATACGGGGCTCTCCTGAGTTCTCTGTTGTAGCCATTAAAGCACAGACAATAGCATACACAAATTTATATTCACTTTACTTATGTAAACTGTATAACAAAGTATCATAATTGTACCATAGGCTTTTTCCCCCTTTTAACCCTCAGAGGATCAATAAACAACAAAAGGTTGTTAAACATGCATTTATCACTAAGCAGCTCTGTCAGCAGTTTTGTAGACAGTCATAATATGGAAGTGTATCTCAGGTTTCGGAAGTTGTCTAATAAGCACTTTGAAAGCAGAATTAAATTCACAGCACCCGAGTGATTCTCATGCTGTGGATATTCCATCGCTGAAGATTTATACCACTTGGTTGCGTCCTGTATATGCCATGCGGGACTCTGGGCATAGTTTTAGTTAACAAAACCCATCTTTCAGTTTTAAGTATCCTGCATATGCACTTTCCATTTGAAATCAATAAAATTGAGTGCAAGAGCCAAGAATGTTTTATTAATTTGATGTTGGTGTAAGTAATACCACAGATAATTAAATGCTGTATTTCCAGTGCTATGCTGGATGGCTGTTATGGCTTTGGGTGAGCAAGACAGGTTATGTCCAGCCCACACAATCTCAAGACATACAATTCCTTCTCCGAGCAATGCAACAAGGAAGTATGTGTTATTTACAAGCAAACTGTTTCAGTCTATATAACAGGTATGAAATGTAATATGTGTGGTTGTCCTCCACTAACATGCACGAAGGCAGAGTGCAGAGGTTTTGCCCACTCACAAATACACCAGGGTGAGCCTTGATACTTGCATGCTTTGAGTCTTCATCTTCACACTGCATTTGGCAAGGTTCATCTTTGCAAAGCAGGCCAAGGCAAGGCAAGCTTCGCTGTGGGCCACTCATCCAGTGGCCCAAGCCTATGCTTTCCCCCTATCCCGTCAGCTAGTCTGTGACATAGGAGGAGAGAGTCTACTCTGGGCAGAGAAGAGGAGATGCAACTATCATTATGGTGATTTTACCCTGTTATGCTGTCTCCCAGGAGCTAAGAAGATATAAAGCTGGTGTCACAATGGCCACTTAGTCTCAGCATCCAGCACTACCTATCATTGTCTGTCTGCTCTCAGGCCACCTTTGATAAGGCTGGTACTCCTGTCTACAGCATACGCTCCAGTGTCATGAGCTATGGATGACAAGGGAAAGGGGGTTGCTGCTCCTATACACCCGTGGCTCCTGGACACCTGCAATTTGTGGTGGTGAGATCATTCCCAGTGTAACTGAAATTTAAATTAGAGCAGTGATTCCCCAATTGGTGGGTTGCAACCCACCAGCCAGGGAAGCACTGATCTATGTCCCTTTAGGGGGGAAGGGAGCAGTGTGACCCTGACGATTGCACTGCTCCTGGGGAGGGAGGGGGGGTTCACTTACCTCTAGCCAGTGCTGGAGTCTTGAGAAATCCAGGGACCCAAACCCCAGACCTCCTGGATCTCCAAGGACTCCAGTGCTGGCTGACGGTAAGCATACCTGCCCCCCTTCTGTCCCAGGCAGCAGCGCAATCCTGGGGATCTTGTTGCTGCAGTC
This sequence comes from Tiliqua scincoides, assembly GCF_035046505.1. Taxonomy (NCBI): domain Eukaryota; kingdom Metazoa; phylum Chordata; class Lepidosauria; order Squamata; family Scincidae; genus Tiliqua; species Tiliqua scincoides. The sequence goes on along the minus strand of NC_089821.1, from coordinate 99,005,947 downwards.
CCCTTGCCACAGCAAATACTTACATGGTTCCCTCCTCCTAAGGAGGACTTTGGGAACCACTGAATTTGTGTGTTCTGTCCTGTTAATGTCACTTCATATTGCCTTAAGCCTGTAGTTTCAATTCATTGGTATGGAAAGGTTGCCTATCCCTGTGTACCTGATTTAACATGGGAAATTTAGTGCCTTTATGTTCCTTTGCCATATTTCAAGTGGAGTTAAAAATTAAGGCACTATATTAATTTGCTCTTTTAATAAAGCCATTAGTTTCATATTTAATCTCTTGCGTCGTGGCTTAAAAGCGCCATAAATAACATGTTTTATAAATATCAAAGTGTTGTACAGACACCACAGATAAAATAAAATGCTTGTCTACCATATGTTAATAATGCTAATTGGCAAACAACCTGATGCTGTCATCTCCATTAGTTGCTCGAGTCTAGCACAAGTAGCGCTTGGAGAACCACTACAGTTGCTGCTGCATCTTTTGCAAAGCAAATGTAGGGGACAGCTCCTCCCCATTTGCCACTGAGAGGATGTTGGGATTGCTACAGCTCCTAACAGCCCGATCCTAAGAGGGCTTTTCACTGTCGGTAATAGTGTTCTGGCAGTGTAAAGTCCTTTACAGCTGTTGCAGAAGGAAACATGCCATTTTGTGTAGCCAGGCCACTGCTGAAAGCAGTGAGCAGCTGCGGCAGTATATCAGCAACATGTCAACGCGGATAAGTCAGAGCAGGGAGTGGGGGTAGGTGGAAGAGGGTGGGGAGGAACAGAGAAGATGGTGGTGGGAAGAGGGATAGATTGAGGTATGGAAGGAGCAGTATCAGTGGCAATAGTGACACTATCCCCCTTCCCAACCTTGATTCTCTGACACAGGTCTACTCAGAATGGTGCCGGCTACATAGCTGGCACAGGTCCATGTAGACCCAGCAGGACTTTGAGGGCTTCCCGTGAGGCAAGGGAGCAAATGTTTCCTTACTTCAAATGTTCCTTTACCTCTTAAACACACTCATGTTTTAAACTGTGTTTTTAAGAACCTAGTTAATGAATCTGTGTTCATTGTCAGGGTTGCTTTTAGAAGTATATTGATCTATACTGTGTCTGCAAAGAAAAATATTTCTGTAATGTCCAGTGCCTTCATCTTCTGCTAGCCTCTGCAGTTCTTGTAGTTTTTGCTTTTGTATCTGCTTGGTGTAAACTTCTGCTTTATTGGCCTTATCTTTATTCTCCTTGCAACCTACTGTATTCCCTTGTATCTTAAAATTTATTTATGCCTTTTAAATTTGAGCACAAGTTGCTGTCACAGAACACAGATTTTTACTTTTAATTAAGCCCCAAACAGAAATCTAAAGTACCCAGCAGAGTCATAAAAGGGGAAACATTGACCGTATCCAAAAGGTAATATTGCAAATGCTCTGGCAGAAAGGGTTTATACTCATAGATGTTGTAAAGTTTTATAACAGTTGGTCAGAGCTTTCTTTTACCTTCCTTTCTATTGCCTATTTTTTTTTCTATAATGCTGTGTGGTTATTATTTGTTTAATATAATCTTCTATACCTCACTGTAAATCCTACTCCTCTGAAAAGAACATTTATTACCCTGTGTTTGTTTTTTCCCAATGTTTTTCTAGTGTAGCTAAAATGAAATGCTTATACACAATTTTTCCTTCTGCCTGTCAGAGGAATTTTTATGGCTACTTTCACCAGTATGTAAGTGCTAAGCTCTCCTCTCCTGTACAAAGTTGAGCACTGGCATGGCAGTACATTACCCCCAGTGCAAGCAGAACTGCAGAGGATGGTGTCGCCTATCTTTAATGAGAAACAATTTATGACATTTTGTGCTTTCAGTTACACCACTGCCTGAGGGAAGCTCATCTACTCTGAACATGTCATAGCTCTTGGATTTGTAGTTATGACTCCAGCTCATAAACAAATTTAATTAAAGATGCTTAAAATGCATTTTCTATATGTCAAGAAAATCTTCAAGCAGAATTTTTAAACAGTTAGCTGTATCCTGTCACACCAACTGGGGGTGGGGAGTTGTGGGGAAGTTGTGAGCCACAGTGGCATCAGGTATTGGCCAGGTCAGGCAGTTGCCAAAGGTTCACTTGGCCTGGCTGACCTGCTGACCTTCCAGCTGCTACATATTTCTCCCCCATTTGCAAGTGCCAGAGAGTAGGAGGAGCTGTTATCAGTAAAACCAGAAGAAAGAATAGGGCTTTGTCCCAGGTCCTTCAGCACCATGGTGCCCACGCGTGCTGGTGGTGGGAAGGGGGAATGGTTTGAGTATCACTCCTGTGACTGCAGCTTCCTCAGAGTCAAATTGAAGCATATCCTTAACCCATCCTTTGAAAACAGTGAGACTTAAACATACCTAAATACAGCTGAATCTTGCTCACTGTTTGTTGGGAGGAATCCAATGAATGCAAAACAAAGAAAGAATCCATTTGACATGGTTGGCCCCAACAGTATACTGCAATTGTTTTTATATTATTAATCTTGATTGACCACTTTTTTATTAACAAATGTTCAAAGGAGTGTACAAAATTTTTAAAAAATAAAGACCTAGTTCTTACTGATATGAGAAAACTTTGTCTTATCTGTATGACTTCAGACTACAGGTGTAGTCATCTGTATGATTACAGACTACATTTGCATGATTGAATGCTTCCACATGGAGAAAAAAAATTGGCACTAAAAACTTAACATGCCAGGAAGAAGGCTTCTCCCTAATAGGTTTCTTTGTGGAGGGAATATTTTGTTCTCTCATGTGAATTTCTGCATGCAATCTGAAGTGATACAGCTAGCACAGGTTAACCACTGTGTTGGGTAACCTCTGCAACGTGCCCTAAGCCAAAATTGACCCTACTGATTTAGCAGCCATAGTGACAAGCAGTACAACATTGTTGGTAATTGCTTGGAGTAGTCTCCTAAGGAGCACATGGATGTGGAAGGAAGGAAGCTTGTGGATGTCCACACCACACTGTCCACACAGCACAACCCTCAGCTCATCAGATTTCCACTTTGGGAAGTTGGGAGAACTGTCCTAGAACAGAACTATATGGGCTACAGAGGTCTGGAATGCTACAAAGAGATTGGTAAAAATCCCCCCCCCCCAAGCAAACTGAACTACCTTTTGTTTGTGAAAGAGGATACAAGTCTCTTTGTCCTGGCACTTATTATTACTGAGAATCCTACCTATGAAAGATTTCAACTAAGGGAGGAGATGGTGTAAAGTGAGCAAAGAAGATAATAAAGAAGGAATTCCAGCAGTTCAGCTTGAACATGTCTGGTATTATATGTATATTTAATTAAGCTTTTATTAGGAGATATAGCAGCAAATCAACCTTTTCAAGATACTTACTATCCTGAAAGTACACTCTATTCGATGAATTTCTAGCTGAAATAGAGTTGAGAAATTTTTAACTATTTTTTTTATTTGAACAAATTAGTTTGCTTGTTCTGCAACGAACTTAAGCACAAACATGTAGTCTATGTTTTCCATTGCAATAGGAGCTTCAATAATCCACTCTCCTTTAATACAGAGTTGGGGAGCAAGAATATTGGCAGAAAGGGCTTATGGAGAGGGATGAGATTGAGCAAAGATCTCAGGATACTCTGCAAAATTTCAAAAACCAGATTAGTGATGCAACTTCACCCCATCTTTTCCATAGAAGTTGTAGGCATTTGATCAAACAGAAAACTATTTATTATTTTAACTAAAAGTAACCATATTTATTATTTTAACTATATTTTTCCAAGTCGTCAGATAATTATATTTCATGAAGCATTAGCACAGGTCTCTGACTCACAGCCCAATCCTATCCCCTGCTAGCCTAGAGCATGCAGTATCACTGATGGAGCAAGCTGCATGCTAGGTGGGGGGCAGGGAATCAGATTGTCTGGGAGAGATAAGTACAACTCTTTTTTATTTATCTCCCCTGTAATCCGCTTGGCCTGCAATAGGTCTCCTCTGACCTATGTTCTAGGAGAGTTAGGGGGTATGTTGGGCCATGAAAAGGGGTATATGATCTTGGTGTGCATCACTGTCACTGAGATCCTCCCCCAAACCACCCCCAGCTTGGCCCGCTCCCTGCCCTGAACTGGCCATGATCTTCCCCTGTTCTGCCCTTACCAGCGGCAGCATGGGACAGAGGAGTTTCAGCAGACTGCTGTTACCAGTGCATATCCTCCAGCTGTTTGCCTTGGCGGCTGTATCCTGCAGAATAAAGGAGTGACTTTTGCAGCATTGTTCTGGAACTTGCACTTCAGTGGAAGCACTGGATAGGATTGGGCTGCTCATTATGGTTTATACTAAACAGTATTTAATCTAAAATGGTTCCTGGGTTAAATTTTTACACATTCTTATACTTCTGCTGTCTTCCTTGTGATTTTTGAGATCTGTGCATGGTTGATAGTTTTCCAAAATGACCGAAATACAGCAAAATGGCTATACTGCATGCTCTCTACATACTCATGGGGCACTTGTATGTATTAGTATTTGACATATTCCAATACTTATTCTTGGGATGAAATATTCCAGAACTGCGTACTCGTGAGCTCCTGCACAAATTAAGCACAATAACCAACCTTCGTAAAATCCTATGAGGAAACAGCATATCTTTTGTACATATTGAAGCCTGCTTGAAAAAGCAGCATTGCACATTTTTTCATGCACAGGATGATTCCTCTGTATTTTCAACGCTGGGGCGTGTCTCTTCTTGCTTCCCATTCTTTAATCCAAGTGGTTTAATTGCTGTGGTGATTATTAAGATTATGTAACTAGTGCTTTTCAAATTCTTAAATTATTCCTTTGTAAGTAGAATGTATGGGTTTAATTTTCTATCCTTTTGGTGCTATTTAAGGAGAGAGAGCGGTTAAAACAAGAAAAACGTGATGAAAAGAGATTAAATAAAGAGCGTAAACTGGAACAGCGAAGATTGGAATTAGAAATGGCGAAGGAGCTAAAGAAGCCTAATGAAGATATGTGCTTAGCAGACCAGAAGGTAATCAGAATAATGTAAATTTACTTTTTTATTTCCTTGGCCCTTTTCATGCTCTTTCTTTCCTTCATCTACCATTGTTACAATAATTAATTTTTCTTACTGTAGCTGCCTTTAAAATCATAATTTTTCTTACTGTAGCTGCCTTTAAAATAATTCCCATTTTACTTTAGATTGTTTGATAATTTTACTTCAGTGTTTTAGTCTGACCTACATTCAAATTGTCACTGTAGAATAAATATAGTAACAAAGGGTTTTTTCCCCCTGTTTTTTAATTAGTAGTAGACATTTGAGAGTTTTCACCACAAGTGGCTTATTTGCTGGACTCTCACCAGACTGACAGCCCAATCCTGTCCTTGGGCTGCACTGGTGGAACACATGTTCCACTGGTATATGCTGTTGCAAAAACGCTGTAAATTGTTGTCACAGCAGTTCTTACAAGTACGCTGGCAGAAAGGCTGAAGCTTTATCCCGCGTGCTGGCAGATCGAAGGACACTGCCAGACCAGGTTTGCCTAGCACAGGGAGGAGTGCTTTGAGAGTGGGAGGAAGGTGGGGACGGTTTGGAATGGGGTGGGGTAGGGTGATCACAGGGGTAGGGATGGGCATTTTAGGCCTAGGAGGGGGTTGGATCGGCAGTGCCAGCACCCAATCCATTTGAACTTGTGTCAGTAATATTCCTGGCGCAGGTCCAGGTTGACCCATAGCAGCTGCTGGGCCTTTCCCCAGGGCAAGGGACAAATGTCCCCTTACCTGAGGAAACCTCCAGTGGCCAAAATTCCCCCATGGGACAGAGCATAGCTAGTGCCGCTGCCATTGGATCACTGCATGGGAATTTAATTAGGATTGGGCTGTCAATTCTTTAAGAATTCTCTGGTAGCCTCCATTCTGCCTCTTCAAAGTATGTGTTTTGCAACTTCTCTTAGAATTTGTCTAGATGATATGTTAATACCACAGGAAGTATAAAGTTTTTGTGCATTCATTTGTTAGGATGTCACAGGGAATCATTTCTTTAGCAGGGATGTACTAGACCCTCACAGCACAAATCTAAAATGTATGGTTACCAGTGGCGTCACTAGGGTTCACGTCACCTGGTGCGGGATGCCATTGCATCACCCCCTATGCAGTGGGTGGGGTAACACCCCAGGTGGTGGGCATGGTGATGTACCATCAATCCACCTCCACTGGTTTTTTGGCTGTACCTTTTGATAGAACAAAAATAGAACACATTTTGCATGAAATTACGCATTGATTGATATACGTATATAACATGATGGTATTATTCTTCCAAATTGTGATTTTAGTGATTTTGGTCACTAGTGGTGTTACACCCCCCCCAGGCTGTCAACTTACTAACACCTTATTGCATAAGTTCTCAAACTTTTAGCACTGGGACCCACTTTTTAGAATGACAATCTATCCAAGACCCACCAGAAGTGATGTCATGGTGGAAATGACATCATCAGGCAAATTAAGTATAAATAATTAAAGTAAAACAAATAAATATATAAGCAGAAGCCAGCCCTGGTCCACCAAGTGAATTTCTTCTGTAGCAATAACCGCCCCCCCCCCCAAAAAAAATCAGTAAAGTTTTCAGCCCTACCCAGTGCCCAGTTCAATTTAAGAACTTCTTTTTAAACCAGATCACTGTCAGGATCCACCTGGCTCTGCAAGTCTCAAAAAAGTTCACCTTATCAGCTGAAGTCTCTTTTTGATCATTTCAGTGGGGGAGGAGGCTGCCTTCTGGAGCATTTCTTGAGCTTCAGTTCCATCAGATCAGGACCATTCTGGTAGCGTCACATTCCCTTTTGCCTGGCCTGACCACCAGCCAAGGCATGTTTGCTTACTCACAAGTAAATGTGACCGTGAGGCTTAGTTTTGCTCTCCATAGGGATCAATACATTCATCTGCTTGGAGGGAGGGACTTCCTTCTCAGGTTTTTTTGGGGGGGGCTGCATTCATTGGATCAGGACCATTCTGGTGTTGTTGGATTCCTCTCATCCTGCCCTTTCCGATGGACTAAGGCAAGGTTGCCTACTCGCGAGTAATTGCGCGATACAGCTCAGTTTCACTTTCCATAGGGCTCCATGCATTTTTTATTCTCCGGTATTTTGGTCATAACTTTTGATAGAAAGGAGATATTTAACTATGTTTTTTTGCATTGCATTCAGCTGGGAATTCCACATCCAACGGTATATAACATGATGGTATTACTCCTAACCACCATGATTTTAGCACGTCACCTCCGCAGTGCGCATCACCCCCCCGTGCGCGTCTCCTACACCACCCGCACCACCCTAGCGACACCACTGACGGTTACCAGGAGAAAGCAGTTTCCCAACTGTTGGAAAATGCAGTTCCCCAATTATCTGGCGATTGATATTTGGAGTGCTGCCCAGAAGTGGTTATTTTCAATAGGGCTTTACATCCTAGGCTCCCAAAGCTGTTCATCATTTTTTTTTTTAAATAGCAATGCATGAAAAAATATAGTATAAAATGTTAATACAACAATTACAGTAGCACTCCTGCACTTACCATATAGGGATCCTAACAGTGATGCTTAGCATCAAAGACTTTAGGACCTATTACAAAGCCCCCTTGTCACCTCCCTCCAAGAGGAGTTCTACTGTTTTACTGTAAGAACAGCCAAGTTCCACTCCTGCTCAAGCTCCCTCTTTGCAACATTGTCGCACCCTCTGTCCTGTACTAGACACATACCATCCAACATTTCTTTTACATAAAGATCAACTGCAGCAAGTGTGCTTCCTCTCGCTGAAAGACTATTTCTTCCACTGTCACATTAAAAACAATTAAAGAAGTATTTTTTTAACTCAGTATTTGGGTTGCTTGCTTTAATTGTGAAGAAAAGCCCATGGCTTTTACATTATTTCTCCAGAGGATAATAGTGAACAACATGCTTTTATGTTCTGAGGAAATACTAAGGTAAAAGCCTTTGGTCTGCTTAGTGATAACTCAACTTGATGGCTCGCTCACTCACTATGTTACATTAAGTTTTGCTAGAAATTTTTATTCACAGGTGACATCTGTTCTTTTCTGCTTTTCAGCCTTTGCCAGAGCTGCCTCGAATTCCAGGCCTAGTTCTTTCTGGAAGCACATTTTCAGATTGTCTCATGGTGGTGCAGTTTTTGCGCAACTTTGGTAAAGTTCTTGGCTTTGATGTGAACTTGGATGTCCCAAGTTTAAGTGTTCTTCAAGAGGGACTGTTAAATATAGGAAACAGCATGGGAGAAGTACAAGACTTGCTAGTGAGGCTGCTCTCAGCTGCTATTTGTGACCCAGGACTAATAACAGGATACAAGGTAATGAATGTTCTTCAGGTGTATTTGGTGGTAAGCAAATTATCAGTGAACTGTCTGCTAATAATTGCTTGGTCTTATGAAGAGTAGGTGAGGAGAGTAAACCCGCTTCTGGACTGCACCACTTCAGACTACAGATGGGCTCTCATATGATTTAATTCTCCTTCATTCAAAAAAAATCCATGCATGTATAGCATGATACTATGCATCATTATTTGGAAATAAGTCAGCCTACTCATTAGGGCTTACTCCTGGATTGTGTGCATAGGATTGCAGCATCAGAAAATCAGCCTGTGAGGGAGGCTAGAAATCCCAATATAAAGTTTTCTGTGTGAAGGCATTTTTTTTTTTTAATGAAAGAATGTTCAGTTTTTTTAAGCCCCCATCTGTAGTTGCAAATGGCACAGTTCACAAAGAGGTGTGCCGCCTCCTCTGCGCTTTAGGGAAACTAGTCCCGTGATAGCCTCTACAACACGGGATCTTTCAAGGGCAAAGCATCATCTAAAAGCCAAATTTACTTGAATTATTTACATGCAGCACAATCCTATACATGGAAGTAAGTTCCACTTTATTCAGCTCTTTATGTAAAGGGCTGAAAAGGTAAAAGCCCTTTATGGTTGTTGCAAAAGGTGATCAACCATTCAGCACAGCCCAGCTGCCGCCACAAGTGCTGAGTTGGTTACACAGCTTGGTTAGATGTAGAATGAGAGCAAGAAATGGACAGAGTTGAATAGATATGACAGGCAGAGTTTCTTTACATTCTGGCTACCAAAGCCAGAGTATAACATATCCCAATAAAATCTTGACGTATTCCAGCCTTTAGTGTGCATGTACATGCATGCATTTGTTGATCACATTTGCCTCTATTAATAAAGTACACAATCCTAAGTATGATATGAGTGTGCCAAATAGAACAATGATAATCGTTCAAAATAATTGTGGGGGTGTGGGGGTGTTGTTTGCCTGTTGCCTTTAGTACAGTTTTTACTGAAAGTGACCAAATAGATTGCAGTCTTTGAGAGCAGCTCAGCAGATCTGCCAGAAGTTCTTCAGAACAGTCTACCAACAGTCTGAATGTTAGATGTACAAGGTACTAGATGCCTTCTGTAGGCTAAGATGGCATCAGTCTGCAGCTCCGTGCAACCTTTTTCCTCCCTGTTTTCTCTTGCCCCTTTTCCTTTCCTGTACAGTGAATTCAGACAGCAACAGTTTGAGCAAGTGGTTAGGTTTCTACAATTCATGCAGACTCAGGGTCTCATGCATAATCACATAGATCAGTGATTTTCAACCTTTTTTGTCTCACGGCACACTGACAAGGTACTAAAATTGTCAAGGCACACCATTGGTTTTTTTACAAGGCACACCATGCTGTTGGTGGGGGGCTCACATTCCCCAAAGGTCCAAGTAACAAATGGCCTTCCCCCAAACTCCTGCGGAACACCTGCAGACCATTGGCAGCACACCAGTGTGCCATGGCACAGGGGTTGAAAATGGCTGATATAGATCATCATTCTGATAGGTAACTTTGTATTAGCCCTTAAAGGCAATTTGTGCTTTCTTCTCTGGATTTCAACAGAGGTGAGTACAATCTATTAGTTCAAGCCTCATAAATACTAACTTTTTTCAAAGACCATGTTACAGATATGTCTCTTTCCTGAACTGGTTTTATAATTACCATTTATTATTGCAATCAGAGAACTGCCAGATGCAGAAAGTCCACAGTTTTTCTGAAGCTTTTCTTCTCAGCAAATGACATGCTACCTCACCCTCCCAAACTCTTTTTTTAAAATGTGTGTTTAAAAAAAGATGATTAACATTTTAGTGTTGAGATTTGGCAGATGAGTTGCTTAGAAGAGATGGCTGCCATGCTTTCAACAGGTCCTGTGCTGAACCCCAAAACTGTTTGTTAAGACAAAGATGTTTAAAAGCCAGTTTCTGTGGCTGTGGAGAGGAGACAAATTCCAGTGTGTCCACAGATTATGTTGCCTCTGACTTGTGGCTTCGCATTTTTTTTCTTGTTATCAAATAACAAAAATATGCATCACAAATATGCTATCGCATGGACACTGTTTTGTGTATGTTTATTTATGAGAGAACTTTTTCCTAGGCCAAAACAATTCTTGGGGATCATTTGCTGAATGTTGGCATCAACAGAGACAATGTGTCTGAAATTCTGCAGATTTTTATGGAAGGGCATTGTGGGCAAACTGAGCTCACAGAAAGCTTGAAAACCAAAGCTTTCCAGGCACACACTCCAGCTCAGAAAGCATCGATACTTGCCTTCCTCGTAAATGAGTTAGCATGTAGTAAAGGTGTTATAAGGTAAGACTTATTTAGCTTTTTGTGTATACTGTACATCCTACATTTGTTTCTGATGATAGTGGTAACAATAAAATAAATAACAGATCAATAATAATGTTCTCATGATAAGTTTCAAAGACAGCTGGTGCAAGAGCTGGGGCACTGAATGCTTTTCTCCCCCCCTCCCCCCGTGTCCCTCCTCCCTCTTGATGTAACCTTCATTTCTTTCTACCCATTTACTGAAGTTGCAATTGCTGTCCACCGCTGTAATAGGCGGGCATGCAGAGGATCTTTGAGAGCAATCAAATTGGCTGGGTATGGGGGATGGGCCATTGTTCCATTGTTCAGGTTGCTCCCAGAGACACCCTGTATGCAGAGAGCGCCTAGAAGAAAGTCCATTGGAAATTTTAAATTGTGCTATGACTAGATTTTCCTAAATCTATGTGCAACTTGCATATTGAGTTAAAAACATCTAGTGCCACCATAAGACTCTAGGTTTTTGAATTGTGGGGCCGTTTAGGAACCGTGGGCCCTCAACACCAACCCCATTAGGCCTGCCATCTGGCACAACAATTCTGAACTCCCCATTGGAGTCCGCCTGGTGTCAGTGAAAAGCGGTATAGTAATTCTCGACATGTTTTTGCCTGTAAGATGGTCATAGCTGTCTACCAGTATGACCATATTATATATTCTTGTCTCTTAACATATATGCAGCAGGTATATGTGTATGAAGGGTTACTGTTTCAGACTTGCTTAAAAAATAATAATATTCGTCAATGAACTATCTAAACAATGGAGTTTTTTTCTGCCTTGACAGTGAAATAGATAAGAACATAGACTATATGTCAAATTTAAGGAGAGATAAGTGGATGGTTGAAGGCAAGCTTCGGAAGTAAGTGATATTTCTTTTAAGTATTTAATATTTTTATTAAATAGTTGTTTATATTGATTTGTTCCAAAGACAAAAATCATGTTATGTAAAAAGAAAAAGTTACTTTATTTAATTAAGATGGGAAATTAATTTTTAAAGGCCCATGGCTTTATCTTTCACAATCCATTAAGGATAGATGAAGTTTAGTGGATGAGGAGGATGAAAGTCAACTGGATGAAAGTAATTTGGTATTGACTTTCATATGTAACACCATGTCTTATATGGTTGTTCCTGGAGCCATTAACTTGTTCTTGGCATTAGCTGAAGCTGAATGGAATCATATTTCAGTCTGAAAGAAGATTTTACAGGGACAGAATGTTTTGCTCTTATAATTTTTAAAAACTTTTAAATTACTTAGGTAACTAATTAAAATTACTTCAGAATTTGCAAAATAAGCTAGGTATCTCCTGTGGTAACTCTAGGGAATAATTCAGTTACTGAGGTAATTGCTTCTATTTACGATGCAGCAAACTGTCAAGTTTTAAAGGATGACCATTTTATGCCCCGTTTTTTCCGTTGTACAAAATCAAATTCCATACAGCAAGTATAAGAGCTCCATCTACCATAGAATTTTAAGATGAAACAACTGTGAGTCACAGGAGGTATAGCCAAGTGGTATGCATAGACAGGTTCTGTTTTCTTCTCCTTGTCATTTTTCTTTCTCGTCTAGCAAAGCAAGGTGTTCTTACCGAATCCTTGGCATCAAGTGCTTGTTTCTAACCCTTCTGCTCCGTTTAATGTAACTCAGAAGGAAAAGAGAACAAGAGAAGGGAGATAAAACAAATAAAAAGACCCTTGAAACAAATGTCAGGAGGCACCACGTATTAACTCTGAACCTTTGTTAATGCTACTGGCTCCCAGCTTGTGCAGGGTTCATAGTTATCTCTATGGGACATCTCCAGTTGTTAGCGTATCCATGCTATATAAGATCCCATCCTTTCCAGGGGCAAATGAAAATGTGATGCTGCCCAGCAGACCTCTACAGGCAGATGCCTGTTTGCTGCCTCTCACCTTAGGGGCAATTCAGTCTTCTCTTTCCTGTCATTTCAGCAAATGTAAGTATAAAAATTGGGGCTTGTGATCCTTTCATTTCTTTGATTCATCTTTCAAAACTTTGACAAAAGAACCCTAACTAAACAGGACTCATTTTGATTTCTCAGTTTTTTCATCTTGGTTACCATCTACATCTTCTTTTCCCCCTCATCATGTGTGATAATATGATTAGTTCCTTTTCCATTTATTATAAATATGCGGATGAGTTTGAGGACAGCAAGAATTTATTTTAAACCACAAAGACTGGTTTATCTCCTTGTCCAAAGCTTTAACATTTCTTGCTGTTTCTGGTCAGCTTTAAAACAGAAATCCCCTTCTGAGATGTGTTTTATTTGGAACCTAGATGTTGTAGTTCACCTCTGCGCCTCTATATGTTGATTTTTAGTTCTCAGCTTTAAAAGCTGAACTTTCAATGTTACATTCTAGATTTCATTCTCTCAAGGAAAGAATAGATATACTTGCCTCTTTATCATTACACAAAATGTGATTATTCATAGTACTTAAACCCAAAGAGATATAGGGTGCAATCCAAACCTGCGCTGGAGCAGGAAAGCCAGGAGGCTTGCGCTGCATCCAGCGCAGGTTCGTTGGCTGCAGCGGCTCAGCCAGGGGCAAGGCGAAGCTCTTCCCCTTACCCCTGGGTAAGGGCTACGCACCCCAATGGGTCTCCTTGGACCTGCGCCACCTCTGGACCCTCCAGGGGCACCTCTGGAGGTGGCACAAGCCTGAGGAGAGAGCTGCTCCGTTCTCCCCGGGGACGGGGGTTGGGATCCGGCATAACTGCCGGATCCCAACCCCGTCCCCGGCTCCCCACATGCCCACCCCCAGGACTGGCCATTGCCCGCCTTCCCCCTGCCCAGAAAAGCCCTCCTCCCACCTCCTCCCCGCTCCCCCATGCCTACCTTCGCCGCTTGTGTCGGCGTGGATGCGCTGGCACAAGCGGTGGGGAGGAAGCCACTGCGGAGCCCTCTGCCAGCCTCTATGCGTCAGCGCATCTGGCTGCGCCAACGCAGCTTCCTCCCACGGAGGCACAGATGTGCTTTACGGCATGTTTGCGACCCTCCAGGGGCTCCTATGCCGGCATAACTGCCGGTTAGGATTGCGCCCATAGAGGCCAGCAGCACCTAAGTGGGCAGCCCAATCCAAAGCTTCTCAGCACCCAGGGCTGCAGCAGCACTGAAATGGCTGCTGCTGCATCCCATGGACTGGGAAGCAGCAGCAGGGTAATCCCCAAGTGGCCTCAATGGGTCTCCTCAGACTGCACCTGCTACTGATCTGCTCCCGAGCAGGCACAGATTCGAAGAGACCCATATCGGGTCTCCCAGACTGGGAGAGGGTTAGGGTATGATGGTAGAGCCTGCTGCCATCTCTGCCCCCTCCCACCCCACTGCTTCCCTCTGCCACACCTTCCTCCTGCCCTCCCGCTAACAGGGAATGACTCCCCAGCCCAGATTTACCACCCCACTGCCTGGTGCTCACCTGGAGCTCCGGGTGGTGGTCCCCAGCCTCTGCTGGCTCCGCGCAATCTCACACTGAACCAGCTCCACTGTCAGACTGGCATAGACTGTCACAAGCATGCCTTTTGGCATGTTTGTAACACTGCTGGCCGGTGTGGGCCGCATTGGATCAGGCCATAAGTCCTTAATCCTATCTCTCACCAACAGTGCCAATGCAGTTGCACCAAAAAGGCACGCACTGCATCCAGCAGTTGGAGAGGCAAAGGCAAATGGAAGGTAAGTATAACATTTATACATACCCCCATGAAAGCCCTGGGGCAGCCTATAGGTCTCCTTAGAGATCCCCTTTCGGTGGCATATGTTGGAACCAGAGTTGGAACTATCTCTTGGTTGTGTGTCTCAGAGAAGGGAAAAGAGCAGGAAGGTTTGAAATGGAGGAAATAGGATCTGGCATGCACCATTGCCTCTGGATCCACCCCCACCTCCTTCCTGCCCCCAGTTTCACCCACTTACACCCCCAGTACTCCCAGCCCATGCCCCTCTTTCACTGTTGACTTACTGAGTCTGTCAGCAAAGCTGTGGGGCTGCCGCCTGTTGAGGCAATGCTTGCAGAATGGTTACTGAGTGCTCTGTGTACCAATGACAACAATTTTATGGTTTTAAAACTCCTCTCCCTGACAGCTGTAGAATTATTTAGACTGCTGGTGTTAGACTACTTCTTCATGATCTTTTGGAGGTGTGAGATTATATTTTTATTCTGCCCTTCCTCCAATGAGATCAGGATAGTATGCATTGCTTCACCCTGGCTTTGTTGTCACAAAGAACTTGTGAGATAGTTTCAGCTGAAAGATAATAACTGACCCAAAGTCACGTTGTGAGTTCCAGGGCTGAAGGGAAATTCTAAGTCTGTTCTTCCGGTTCATGTTACTACACCACACTTATGTATCTCTCCCATAGTAAGATTGTGCACCTTGTGTGACACCTAATCAAGTTACGAAGAAACTTCAGTCCTATTCTGTTCCATGATAATAAGTTAGAATAACTGTATTAAAAAGAAAGATCATGTATGATTCTTTTACATGGTTATTATCTTTTGTTATGTCAGTTGCTGTGACACTACCTCTTGCCAAAGATATAAGAAATTTTTTACTCTTTTGTGGCCTGGAATATTATTTAAGGAATTGGGAAAGGGTTGGATGTTGCAATTGTAATTCCATCCTGTATAAAATCTCCTTTTCAGTAAATAATTGGAGGTATAGTATAATAGATCACCCAGCTTTTTGCTGAGGTTTAAGAAGCCTGAGGAACTTCATGGTGATAACATTTAGTCAAAATAATTGTTTTCTATAAGAATTGGCATTCTGGCCTTTTGTAGTTGAGTGCATATGAGAGTTAAGGAGCTTGCTTAGCTGCAGTTGTTTCTAAACCAAGTGTCTGTGGAATTTTGGAAGAGATACCAAAATAAAATGGCATTTGATTCCAAGCTCTCAGTTGTTACCAATAGGAATTAGTGTCTAGGTCATGTATGTTATTGAAAATATTCCCTTTTGTTTGTAAGATTTTGTTTTTTAATTATCTTCACTCTGCTAGTGGTGTGAGTGTTCCACCACTGAAATTTGTAATTGGCATGACAATGAATTTGATATAATTGATATCACTTCCATGTTTGCTTCACTAATAGCCATACTAGTTCCATTGTAAATTTGCTGACAGTTTAAAGAATTTTAAAACAAAAGCAGTTTAGTACAGTGTGCGGTGGCATTGGTTCATTCAGGCTGGGCACTGGCTTAGGGCCCACATCCATCATAGGGTCAGTCTCTGAGCCCCAGTAGTATAGCTAGAGGGGTGGAAAAAAGGGTAAGTACTGCAGGCACTGCAATGTGTAAGTGGCCCCTCCTACTCACCGTCAAAGTCATTCCAGGCAGCTGCGGCAAGCACAGGAGATGCTGTTTGATTCAGCAAGTGGCTGTGATTTGCTGTCGCTGCCTGGAAGAGCTCTAGTGGTGAGTAGGAGAGGCCACTTACATGGCACTCTGCAATGTTTGCGGTAGTTACCATTCCCTCCCTCTAGCTACGCTACTGCTGAGCCCTCATTGACAATGGTAATGCCCAATGAGCCATCAGGGATAGCTGTGGAGGGGCCGGGGGGGGGGGAACAGTGCAGCCTTTGATCCGGGGTCTCCAACAACCTGGCTTCTGCAATGTAGTATATCCTTGATCAAGCATTGGGCTCTTATTTGCCTGTCAATGAGTCTTCTAAAAACTTTTGACTTTTGGACAGGGAGTTCAGAGGCACAGATAATTAACTAAGAATAGCTAGAAATTTGCGATCATGCTTGTATTTTCTTTGCTGTCAATTTTGATGAGCATTCTCAAATTTAGTTCCTTTTATAATCACTGATGTTTTACAGGGTGATTTTTTTAACAAATGCAGCAACATTGCATCATATCCACTTGCTGTATGGAATACTGTTTTGTAGGATGGGAGAAGAAAGGAAGACATTGAAAAATTACATAGCAGCAGTGGTTTACTGTACTTTATCTACTTTTGCCATCCTGATTCACATTCTTCCTTCTTCCTTTTCTTTCTTATAAAATCCTTGCCTTTTCCAAATACACACATTTTCATATCTTTTCAAATTCTTTTTTATGTTGGAATGATAAAAAGGCGTATTCACCCTGGCTATTGAAATACCTCCTAGGTTGTTTCAGTATATTTGCCTGCTAGATTCCTGGTAGGTAGAGCTATAACATCTGCTGTATGGAATCTTGTTTTGTAGGGTAAGAGATGAGGAAGGGCTACTACAACTGTACTTACTGGTATGTAAGTTTCTTTTGTTTCATAAAAAATGAAACTAAGCCTTATGCTTCCCAGAAAGCTACAAGCTTAGCCTCCTACATAATGCTTATAAAATGTCACATATAGTGGAATAGAAATACTTAGGAAGGGATTTGTATTTGGATAATCTAGGATGAAATGGCAAGTTTATTGTTATCTGTGTTAATTGGATGTTCTAACCCCTTGCGTCTGTAGAACAAAGGGGTGTACGGTGGGATCTTAAAATGTGTATGAAACAATAGGTTGCAGACTTAAAACGTGACCACAAGAGAAACCTACCTGGAGAGTTGTTTCTTTCATTTACAGAAATAGCTATTAAAACCTATTTTTGTGCTGGGATAATTTACACAAAGTTTTCATATTCAGTGGAATTTCAGATCTAAAACATATGCACATCTTGAAGAGACACAAGTATCCCTGAAGATTTTTATATCCTGTTTATAGCAAATCAAATAAAAATGTTATTTACAGGTTTCATCACATAAACACATCAAGTAGAAGTTGGTGTCAGTAAACTACATTTCTCATGTGCCAATTCAATGGTAACAAAAGCAAGGTAACAGAAAATTGCTTAATAACAGAAGCAAAAGCATATGATTTGTTTTCAATGAAGTGTGGAGGAGCTCTATGTTTGTTTTAGCAACTTTCAATAATACCATTTGTCTACCATATGTTTAAAGGCTTAGAATCATTCATGCTAAGAAAACAGGCAAAAGAGATGTTACAGGAGGAGGTGATATAGGAGAAGAACAGCAATCACTGGGTACACCTACACCAGGCCGAAAAAGGAGACGGAAGGGAGGAGATAGTGATTATGACGATGACGACGACGATTATAGTGATGATCAAGCTGATGAAGATGATGAAGATGATGAGGATAAGGACGACAAAAAGGGAAAGAAGACAGATATTTGTGAAGATGAGGTGGGGAAATTCTAATACATATCATATTGTTTTTTTATTTATTTCCGTTATTAAAACATTTCTAAGCCCCCTTTTCTCTAAAGATGTAAAGGCAGTTTACAAGCTGAAGCCTTCATAAAAATATACCAAATAGTTCAGTAAACTGAACTATTTTGAAATCTCGTGGAAGGGAGTAATCTGTTTAAACATACATAGGCTTTAATGTTCCCTTCTGAGAGGGAAAGAGGGGGCTCACAAGGATTGGTGAATTTTCTTAACTGGCTTGCCTTGTGCTATGAAGGAGGAAGAGTTAAAAGGCTGTCATAATTGTTGCACACACCACTCTGACCTTGTCCTGGCTAGCAACCACAAATTTTGGGCAATACAGCTGAGCCTTATGAGGTTGCTACAGGTCACTAAGGTTGGAAATCATTGTTCTTCTGTGTAGCATCAGGGGAGTTCCATTTGTCTGCCATTCCTATACCCAGGTAAGGGAATCTGAGTTTCTGCAGCTGTTACACAGAAATTAAAATTGGAAGTTTGGACCCATACCCCCTGACAAAATATGCTGACATACCCCCTGACACATGAGTTCTAATGTGATGAACCCACAATTTAATAGACAGATTTAACAGATTGGACATTTTCTGCTTCATTTAAAACTAGTCATATACATTTTGCACATGGAGATCTCCATTGGCTTCAAAGCATTTGGATTTAATAGAATTTTGGCATTAACATGCAACATTCCCTTCTTGCTTCCATTAAATTGGGGGTTCACTCTAGTAGCTCATAGAAACCCAACTGATATGCAGAAAAAAATGCACTACTGCATTTCTTTTATTGGTGGTAGGATGATGGGGACCAGACAGCAAGTGTGGAGGAGCTAGAGAAGCAGATTGACAAGCTGACAAAGGTAAGCTACCTCCATAAATTAAAAGTGTAATCCTTTTTATATAGAGACATGTGATCTTGATTGTAGACAGTTATTTGCAAACATTCTCAGATAGATGCTTAATATTCACTCAGGTTCATTAGACTTGTTAGCATTAACCCAGCTATGGTCATCCTTTTAGGGAAGTAGCAAAAACAAAAGAAGTCAGCAGGAAGTGAGTTGGGGGAAGGAAGGAAGTTAGTATTGCTTCTAATTTTTGCCTGATGGGCAAAACTGGCTGTGTGGGGCCTAACTTAAAAACTTTTGAACAATCATGTGAATTCAGGAGTCTAAGGCTGTATCTGGACAGCACCTTCCTTCACTGTTGTGCAAAATCAGAGGAATTTCCAAAGACAGAAGCACAAGTTTGTACGGTATCACTTTTCTAATCTGCTCTTTGGATTATGTGACATAGGTACTGTTTTACAGCTCAGTCCTAAACTGCCTTGGTGCCTAGAGGAGCAGCAGTGCCAAAATGGCTGCTGCTGTATCCTATGGGCGTCATAGTAGCTGCCGGAGTCTCCTCAGGGGAAGGGGACTTTTGTCATCCCCCCAGTAAGGGCGTAGGCCCTGCAATGAGTCTCCTCCAGTCTGTGCAGGCTATTTTGCCAGCACACCCTGGAGAAGCTCCGTGTTTGGCTTTTCAGCCTGACACGGAGCATTGGATCTAGCGGAGCAGTAATTGTTCTGAGGTAGCAACAGAAAGCAAACATAAAAAGTTTGCTATTTTAGCTTCTCCTCCTAATAGGAAGAAAAATGAAGGCACATATGGGAATTGTATTCTGAGGGCTGCTGCTGTGGAAGTGCAGCACTGTACTTCTCACAAAACCTACAACTTTCATAAGCACTTTCATCTCCCTTTCTATTGGAGAAGAAGCTAAAATAGCTCCTTTTTTTCCTTTCTTCCTTTTTGCTATTGCCTCAGAACAATTCCTGATAAGTCATTTTCAAAGAATTTCACACACCCCTAAGTTTTATTCCCCAACTTATCTGAGAGTCATAGAAAATTCCATGATTTTTTGCTTAAAACCTGCCCTTGACATCTGTGAGAGCAGCTTATTCTCGAGTGTCTGCGGTGCTATGAAACTAGTGACCCAATCCTATCCCCTGCCAGTCCATAGCATGTGACCATGCCAGTGGAGCATGTACTGCATGTTATGGGGGGGGGGGGCAATCAGATGGCGAACAAGAGGTAAGTAAAAATACCTGTTCACCAACAGGTCTCCTCAGACCCATGCCAGCTGTTTTGCTGTCTGAGGAGTGGAAGGGGGCAGTCTGAGGAGAGGAAGGGGACAGGTCAGCCAAGATCCTTCCCCTCTTGCCCTTGAACTATCCCCTCCAGTTCATCCCACTCCAAACTGCTCATGAATTCCCCCCTTTGCCACCTTACTTGGACTGGCGAGACAACCAGGCATTCCTGTTGAATTCATTGAGACACTGGCCATTTTTGATGGTGGCTGTGTCGCACACAGCAGTGGTGCAGCATTTGTGCCATCACTGGGTCATCTACAACAAGCACATCACAAGTTCTGTAGGACTAGACCATAGTTCTCTGAATCCAAGAGAACTTTAGACTGTTTAGCATAGCAAACAGTACGAAGTTGTTTTCTGATTCATCCTTATGAGAAGCATCAGTAACTAACAATTGTAGACTGAAACAATACAGCTTATATCAGGAAATGAATGATAGTCCAAAATTCCTGTTTAATGTCTCTTGTTCCTGTCGCCCTAAGGATGGGTCTGCCCCAGAGTACATCCACAGTTTTGATGCACTCTCAGCTCAGATGAGCTGCACTCTGCTGGGCCTCATGTCTCCAGCCCATCTATGAAGGAGATAGATTATTATCCCCTGCCAGTTATTCCTGTAAAGATACGGTTGGGCAGCCAAATCCTGAGCTGTCTGGAGCGCGGGGCTGCAGCAACATCAAAAATGACTGCCACGGTATCCAGCACACCCTGGGCAGTTGCTACCACCTCCTTGGGAGAAAAGAATTTTTGTTCCCTTCCCCTGAATAAGGGAAGTAACCCCGCAATGGGGCTGCTTGATTCTGCGGTGGCTCTTGTGGCCTGGCTCAGGATCCAGTGGAGCTGAGCTCTGCCAGGCCCGCTCCCTCCCTCCCTTCCCCACTCACATATTTATTTTTGTATGTGAGCACCAGTTTTAGCTACAGGTAACACTGAACATGACTTTCTCTCAAAGCCAATTGAAATATTTCATTAATTTCACATCAGAAGCTACAGTTTCTCATATTGGCCTGGCTAGTTTTATTGCTGTATATACACACCATTTGCTGTGCTGCATAATTGATAAGATTTCAACTGCTGTCATGCAATGGAAATCATTGATCCCTTTGTTCTCTACAAATAGGTAGCAAAAAATATAGAAGGCGATGTTGCAGAACACATAATTCCAGTGAGCCTAAAGAAAAATAAATTGAAATGGTTCAAATCCAACAGATGAAATATTTTATAGCCAGTTTGACTCCTTACAGGTTGGGAGAATCAGGGCATTGTGTTCAAAATGGTCAAAACTTCTGGGAAGTTTGATCTTTGTAAAGTACCAACTGCTATTTGGCTTTGTAATGTAACAATGCATTCTTTTAAAAAACTCAACAGCAACAGAACCAGTACAGAAGAAAGTTATTTGAAGCTTCTCATTCTCTACGTTCAATGATGTTTGGCCAGGATCGCTATAGACGTCGATATTGGATTCTGCCCCAGTGTGGGGGTATTTTTGTTGAAGGCATGGAAAGCGGAGAAGGTAATCCCCAGATTTCTCTTTGTTAGTTGGGATGGCTCCAGTTAGCTTGCTCCTTTAACCTACAAAGCTGATGTCTGCGAGTGTATCTATTTTGAAGTGATCATTCGCCTATTTGTTTCTAAGCATGCTGGAAACAATGATTTTATTGGATAACTGGGAAGACATCATGAGGAGCATTAAAGAGAGAATCTTGAGATGCTCACTACTGAGCAATCAAACAGGTGAAGCCCTAATCAGGAACAACAACTGGCATGTGATGTGGATTGTCTCAGAAAAAAAGAACATGCTGCTTATGCATGCAGCATTTCTTCCCTGTTGATATGTGCCTTTCACAAATGTTCATCTGAACTATGTACTGCTAATATCCAAATACCATATCACCACAAAGGTGAGCACATCAGAAATTGCTGAGTAGGAGGCACACAAATTAGAGCAGTGTTTTTTTTATGTTGCAATTAATTCAAGTTTTGCAGAAAGTCCAAATGCCTTGCCAATGTTAGTTGTCATAGACCATAAACACTGACCTCCACTCATCTGTAATTATGCAGCTGCATTAACTGAAACTGTAGAAACTAAGCGAACAAATGGTAGCCACGCAGAGCACTTGCTCTCCCTGCCGTCCACTCCTTTCACTGCCACTCTCTTTTCTTTTGTTCTTTGGGAAGATTCTTATTAATGCTTGTTGACACATGCTAACAGGGCTAGAGGAAATAAAATGTGGGAAATGGGGGAGGGGGAAGGCCCCTTTATGACATTCTGCAAAAGAGACCATTTGTTCTTTTATCAGGGAACTAATATGGTTTCTGAAGATTTGCATTCAAAATGGTTATAGCCTAATCCTCTGCAGGATTGGGTTGCTGGCTGGAGCACATTGCGACAGTGGAAGGCACTTCTGCTGTTGCAAAATGGTCAGCCACAGCACATAAAGTGCTCTATTAGCAGCCATTTTGCACATACCACTGCAACAGGCACCAGTGCTGCAACACCACCACAGGTTCCTGCTGGCACCCATTTGAGCAGGTAAGGTAGTGGTGGAGCTGGGAGAAGGCAGGGAGGGGCAAAACTAGGTGGGAAAGGGGAGTAAAGGGGAATAGGAGGCAGAGGAATCAGTGGAGCGAGTGGCAGTGGCACGTGTCAGATCCTATCCCCTGTTTTCCAAGCCTCCCCAGTTCTTTCTTCTCCAAGGACTTGGGCCAGCTACAGTGTTGGCACATGTCTGAGGAGAAATACTGCAGAATGGGAGGCTTATGGAGATGTAGGGGGAAATAATTCCCCTTTCCCCTCCAAAACCTCCTGATCTGCATCCTCCCTCCTTGATACAGTGTGTGCCTTTTTGCTTTGATGAGGGGAAATAGATAGGATTTGGCTGTTAGACCCATTACTACAACAGTACTGTACTACTAATACATTATAATTATAAGAACAAAAAATGTTCTAATGTGATGAACATTAGAGTAAAGCCACTGAAATTAAGCAGAGGGACCATTCCTGAGCAGAGCTCAAGGCACCACCACCTCCCATCACATATGGAGTATTTATTGAGTTAGGGCCCAATCCTATGCAGTGCACACCGGCTCACGGCTGGCACACACTGTCACAAACGTGCTATAAGGCATGTTTTCAGCCCTGAGTGCCAGTGGAGCACCATGCTAGCTCAGTGCTGGCTGGTGCTGGGCTAGTGCCAGTGGAGCACTGGTGCTTTGCTGCTTGGCGGTCACATGGACCACTGGGCAGCAGAGAGGTAGGTGGGACTGTAGGGGAGGAGGTATTCCAGGGCAGCAGAGGGAGGGCGGGGAGGAGACTTGCCGGGGGAGGGAGTGGGGCAGGAGTGGGGAGTGAGGCCACTGGCCCAACATGGAGGCTCTTAATTCTATGCCAACCCTTGAGTCGCTGTAGAATTGAGTAGGCGTATTGCAGGGCTACTCACCTTACCCAGGGAAAGGGGACAAAAGTTCTCTTCTCCCGTGGAGCTACTGGCCATTCCTGCTGAACGTGCAGGACATAGCATCAGCCATTTTCAGCGCCACTGCAGCTCCGCTGGGAGTTCAGGATTGGGCTGTCAATTGCCTTTATGTTAAGATTTATGAGATTGTTTCACATAGGCAAAAATATGAAAGTGTTACAGTTTGAATTGATCATCTGGATAAGTCCTTATTTCATTTCCATTTCCACCGAAGTGTCTTAGAGCTTTTCTACACATGAGAGGAATAAGATGGCAAACACAGGTGATGGCATCCTTGACTGGACTGCTTTGGACTGCAGGGTAGATAAGCGTGTCATTTTTAGTGCTTCCCTAAATAAAATGAAAATAATCTCTCTGAAATTCTAGTTTACAGCATGCAGGGATTTTTTTTCAAAAATATTATCTTAACTTGAAGAGTGTGAGGGGTACTCTAGAATTCTACTACTTTAGAAGCTGAGTGGTAGAGCACTTGTTTTGCATGCAGAAAGTCCCAGATTAAGTCCTTGGTGTCTTTAGGCATGGCCAGGGAGAAAACTTTGCTTGAAACCCCAGAGATCTGTCGTCAGCCAGCGCAGACAGCACTGAGCTAGATGGCCCAATAGTCTGACACAGTATAAGGCAGTTTTTCAGTACACCTTATTCTACCTAATGTATAGAACAGCTGTTGCAGTCCAAACGAAAACATGTTGCTAGAAAACAATCCCCCATAGATGTTCTATAGGCATATTGGTTATAAAGTCTTGTTTATTGCAGCTGGTTTTAAGGGAGCTAAAAATCTTACTTCATGCTCAGTCTCAACTATAGATGTTTCTGTTACATAATTATTTTGTAAATCACAAGTTCCTTGAGAAGATTGCATGGAGCTAGTGGGAAAATAGTTTATTATTATTATTATTCATTTTATATTTTAGACTTCTATGCCAGTTTTTGTTTCCAGGGCATCAGAGCAGTTCACAACATATTAAAAACATAAATACAAGTCCAATTATAGAAAGGTTCCATTGCAGGCGGTAATTTAGTAACTTTTTTTTCATGTATGTAGGTCTGGAAGAAATAGCAAAAGAAAAAGAGAAGCTGAAAAAGGCCAAAAGTATTCATATCAAAGAAGAAATGTTTGAGACCTCAGAAGAAAAATTAAGCTGTTTAAACACAAATCAGTGTGATCTGAAAGAAGATATCAAAGAGAAGGACAGCACAAATCTGTTTCTGCAAAAGCCTGGCTCTTTTTCAAAGCTAAGCAAACTGTTGGAGGTAGCAAAAATGCCTCCTGACTCTGAGGTTCTATCTCAAAAAGCCAATGGCAGTGCCACAAATGGATGCTCGTTATCTTATCAAAATAACTCTAAAACCTCACTCTGCAGCCACCAGCCCTCCGTATCACAAAGCAGCAGTGAAAAGTCAGATCCAAATAACCTCTTTAATCCTGTTGTGAACACGCCAGGGAAATTCTATGGTTCCCCATTGATTTCAAATGACCAGCTGTTAAAGACTCTGACAGAAAAGAGCAGACAGTGGTTTAGCCTTCTGCCTAGAACTCCTTGTGATGAAACATCAGTTACCCATATAGACACTCCAGCTGCCGCCACTGCTGCTTCACTAACTCCTCATTCTCATCCTCCTTCCAAGTCACCTTCACCTGTCCCTTCCCCACTTATTGGTTCAGCATCTTCACCAAATCCAATGGGATTAAGTCCATTTGCATTATCACCTCTTCAGGTTAGTATTAAATAACAAAGCGTTCAGTCTTGTACTCATCATACAGGCAAAATACTCATTTCCCTTTATCCCCTGTATTGAGATGAAAAGTTATAAGATGTGCAAATCTGTTGGAGGCAGCAAAAATGCCCCCTGACATGTGCATCAGCATGTGGGTGTGAATGTATAGATGACATAAGGGCTATTACGTTTTACTCTCAATTATTTGGTGTAATATGTTTGATAAGAAATTGTGTACTAGGATTGAAATATATTTTCCCTGCATGCAATATTATTTTTCAGGTATACTCAGCTGCAGGTAATGTTTTCAACAAGAGGGCGCAGAACATGTCCAAGCTTAATAGTCAGACTAAAGGTCCATCTCTTGCTTTCTTAGTAGGAGAAACTGTCTTTTCACAAGAATGGGGGTTTAGTTTCCTCTTATGTCCTTTCACTGTATGGGATGACTTAAAGATCAATAGTTCAGTCTTATTGAAACCCTTCCACAAATGCATCCATGCCAACAGAGCGCACTGCATCTTATTGTGGGGGGCAGTTGCTTTTGGGACATGACTCCACTTCCCAAATGGGTCTCCTTGGTTCTGTGGCAGCTATTTTGCTGTAAGGCAGAGGAAAAGAGCATAAATACTGATGCACAGAAGTGGGTAGTTTCATATGTTTAGCAGTGCGTGGATTAAGCCTTTAGTATGTTAATCTCTTTTTGTGCAAAGGGGCCAGGAGCTGGTAACCGACTGAAGTTAAAACAAGGCACCACTGCTAGCACCAGGTTGCTGGGACAAAGCCCTGCAATGGGCCCTATCACTTCCTCCATCCACCTCTGATTGCACACTGTATGTTATTGCTGCTATCAGGGTTCAGATGTTGGCTCAGCCAGGTGAAACATCTGATGGTCATCAGACCTGGCCAACCCCGGCATAGCATCATCATATAGGTCGCCATTTTGGAAAGGGAAATAGTTTATGGAAGAACTTTTACTTTGTTCATGGTCAAAATTTGTACATATATTTCGCATTATGCTTTAAACGAGAGTTTCTCAATCTGTGGGTCGTGACCCACTTGGTGGGTCACCACCCAATTTTTAGTGGGTCATGAAGAATTTTGTCACTCCCCACCCCACACTGTGCACCACGATCAGGTTCATAAAATACTTTCCAAGCCCTGCCATGGTGCAAATTGTAGGCAAGGATTGCATTTGAGGCTTACGCCTTGAGAATTGCAAATCATGCGAGATCTTGCCGAGACTGTATCTAATTGGTTGCCACAGGCAACAGAGGTGTGACCTAGCTGCCTATCACCAGCGCAGCGGCAAATTCACATTCATTGAAGCAGAGAATGAGGAAGGAGGAGCTATGATAGTCACCCCTCCATGGTAAAGGCTTGCATAGCAAGCCTTTTTGCTGCAAAAAAAGGCAGAGGCTGTAGTTTGTTGTGGAGCAGATGAGGGCATGGGGGTCCAATCCCAGGCACAAAGAGACAAAAGGATCTTTAGAGTGTGGTAAGTCAGGGACTGCCCTGTCAGCGGAAGTACGATTCCTCTGAAGTAAGCTACTCTCCCTGAATGAGAATGAAAGCAGCCGTAGTGCCTGCCTGTCTCTGAAAGGATAATGTTTCATGCCACATTGAAAACTGCTCAGACACAGGAGTGATGAAGCCTGCACTCCCCCCCTCTTTGCTACGTTTGCAGTTTGCATGGAATTGCTGGAATTAACAGCATCACCAGTGTCTGCTTTACTCTAGCAGACCTTCAAAACACTATGTGGGGCATTTCTCTTTACCTCCCGTTGTCTCTTTGCTCCTTGGATTCTTGAGGCTGCAGAGGGTAGGGATATGTGCATATTTTCAAGGAGGAAAGAAAAGAGACACCAAAAGGCAGCCTGAAGAGAATGTGAGGCCACAAATCTGGCTTAATGCAACATAAAACCTACTTTGGTTACAAGGTACTTTTGGTTTGAAGCTGATCTCTTTTCCTTCCTGTCCTGCATCAATAAATCTTCATGTCAGGCATCCCAGGCTAGCAAATCCTATCCATGCTTGCAATCCTATCCATGCTTACTTGGGAGTAAGTCCAATTGTACTTAACAAGACTTACTTCTGAGTAGACATGCATAGGTTTGCACTCACCCAGAAAGACTTTGAGAAATAAGGATTCTACATCCCTTTCTACTCTGAAAAATGCAATAGCCATTATTACAATCAAAGAAGCAAGTGGAACCTGAAGAAATTCAGATTTATTTCATCAGATGTATAATAAAATGCACAGTGTAAACCTTTTTAGTGCAAGGACCTTTGGATGTTACTTTTTGCTTGATGATGCTACTTCTGGTCATGACATCACTTCCAGGTTAATGACATCACTTCTGGTGGGTCCCAACAAGATTGTCATTCAAAAAGTGGGTCCTGGTGCTAAAAGTTTGAGAACCACTGCTTTAAACTATTGATACTAAGTATTTCTTCTTATTTGTAGTTTTAGGGTTGCTATGGTGAAAATATCAATTTTAAATTCAAAGCTGTCATCTTTATATGTAAGATGTTTTACTAATCAAGATTTCTATGTTTACATCATGCTTAATGCAAAAAATATCTTGTTCCTCATTTCAGTTTTCAGTGTTCTGCAGCATAACTAATTGTTATATCTTTCAAAATGTGTTTTGGCATAGCAGATGAAGACAGGCTTGCCTGTGATGGGACTTCAGTTCTGCGGATGGCCTACTGGAGTCATTACTTCAAATCTTCCATTTTCATCTCCCTTGCCGAGCATTGGGTCAGGACTGGGATTGTCTGAAGGAAATGGCAATTCATTCTTGACACCCAATGTTCCAATAAGTAAAAGCGAATCACCGGTGCCACAACTAGAGAAACAAGGTTCTATACCTCCTGCAGCGGTTGAAGTAGCCAAACCAGTTGATTATCCTAGTGCAAAGCCCATCCCAGAGGGTAAGTACTTCATCCTTCCATCAGGGGGAAAAAACAACAAACATTTCTAGATTTAGAATTTTGACTGCCATGTTTTAGATTTGGATTGAAGGACCAGGAGATATTTCAGTTTATTTTTCTCAGCTAAGTATGCAGATCTCTCCTGTACCTATGTATCATGTCTTTGGAGCCAGACCAAGGAGTTTATTGTTGTAATGATGTGTTTAAAGTGTTTATAAAAATGTCTCCTTGTTTTGATTCAGAAATGCAGTTTGGCTGGTGGAGAATTATCGACCCAGAGGACCTAAAAGCTTTGCTTAAAGTGCTACATCTCAGGGGAATTAGAGAAAAGGCCTTACAGAAGCAAATACAAAAACATATGGATTATATTACTCTAGCCTGCCTCAAGAATAAAGATGGTATGTAACTGATATTTACACACAGGTGTCGCAGTGGCATAATAAGATATGTGCTATTTTTCAGGATTGCTCTCCATGATGACATACAACTGACATCTTGATTCAGGACAGTCTAACACTGCATTGTTTTAATTAAGAAAAATCAAATCATTCATTTTTTAAGTAACAGCATAGGAACTATTCCAAACCTGATTCAAATGAATGGGAACTTCTTAAATGATTAGCTGAGCACAGTTAACCTTGGTGAAGTGGCAGAGGCTGCAGTCTTGATGGTTGTTTTTAGCATCCAGAGTCAGTGGCCTCAAAGAAATGTGTATTCCACAACAGGAAAGAATGCCTGAGCTTGCTAATTTGATTAGCGTGAAACTTGTATTAAAATAACCCAATCTGATTCCTGAATACAGTTGCAATTATTGAAGAAAGTGAAAATGATGAAAACCAGGTAACACGAGATATTGTAGAGAACTGGTCCATAGAAGAGCAAGCCATGGATATGGATATTGCTATTCTTCAGCAGGTGGAAGACTTAGAAAGAAGAGTGGCATCAGCTAGTTTGCAAATCAAGGTAAAATGTACTTCAATAAAACTTCTTTTCCATAGTGTCATTGGAAAAATGATAATTCAGAGCTGTTAAGAGCAGCTCTTTTACAGTTAAGGATAAGAGCCTTCTTAGTCCTACAGAAAAATAGATTGAATATAGTTTCATTAGGGTAATATCACTAAGGCAGAAATGATTTCATTCCTTCGTATTATGAGTCATACATAGACAGTAGTCATGGCATTATTTTATTTTTGTGGTTAAATTTTCCAGAGAATTATGGACCAGGAACTGTAAAACTAATGGCACAATCCTATTGCGTCTCTGTGCTGGAAGAGTGAGCAGTCCGCCAGCACAGGCTGTTGAAAACATGCTGTAAAACAGACAGTTGTACATGCTGTATACCATCCTCCTTCCTGGGCCAGATATGCAGACATGAGGCAATGCAGACTTGCACCAGCTCTTTATCAGATGCATGTTCGAGTTACCCCATTTTGGCAGCTGGGACTTACCCTGGGGCAAGGGAACAAATGTCCCCTTATCCTGAGGAGACTTCCAGTGTTGCAACTTCCCCCATAGGATGTGGCATAGCTGGCGCCACTGCATGGGCCGTAGTTCCATGAGCCCAAGCACTTGATTTGACATTATTGAGGCAAAGTAGCTTGTCCCTGGGAACATCTGGTAGAAGAAACACATGACATGATAAAATCATGCTCAATGTTTTACTTTTACAAGAAGGGTATTTTGGGGTGTTTTTTAAAAAATTTACCATACAACTTGGTGGTCATTCATTAAAAAAAAAAAAATCCTACTTGGGCACACTGGGACATGTGTCCCTTGGGCACACTGGCACTGCTCTTTGGATACACCTGAGATATAGAATGATACCGGGTCCACTGTACCGTCAAAGTCACCCACACCGGCATTAAGATTGGGCTGCCCATCTGGCACATTATCTTAAATTATTGCAGGGTCAAAACATGCATGTCAGAAGAATTGTGAAGGTGGGCTTTTGTTAAGTCTGTTTTTCCCATGCTGTGAACTCAGGTGGGACTCTTGAGTGTGAAGTCATGGTCTACCTCTTGTGCCTATGTACAAACAATCTTGGTGATTGTCCATATTTTCAAAGAGTTGGAAGAGAAATGTTGTTGCTATGAAATCTGTTTTCAAAAGTTATTTTCCTTGTCACAGTAGTACGGGAAAGAAAGAGTAAGAACTCTTTCCCAGCATTTCAAGGGCTTCCAAATATAGACACATAATTTCAGACATAACACAAAGGAAAAGTCCATTTTCCCTACTTGGATGGTTACAGTGGAAAACAAACATGTGCAAACCTTTCTATTAAAATATAGGGTTGGATGTGCCCCGAACCAGCATCGGAAAGGGAAGACCTGGTATATTATGAACATAAGTCAATGACTAAATTGCACAAGAAGCGTGATGGTGACTGTGTTGGTGGAGAAGAAAGCAGTAGCAGTACTCTAGAACGGAAGAGTGACAACCCTCTAGATATAGCTGTAACGAGACTTGCTGACTTGGAGCGCAACATAGAGCGAAGGTATCTGAAGAGCCCCTTAAGTACCACCATTCAGATCAAACTGGATAATGTGGGCACAGTTACTGTCCCTGCTCCTGCACCATCCGTTAGTGGTGATGGTGACGGGTAGGTTATTGAGATTAACTTGAAAAATTATTGTGCTTCTTTGCTAATTGGAGCCTATTTTCTATTGTGTGTTTATCTTTGTACCTTCTTGTATGTCTCCGATCCACACGGATCATGTTATTATGCATGGTGCTTTGTAAAGATTTTATTTTTTTTGTTACGTATGTTAATCCTGCAAAGTTATCTTACATTTAACTGGTTGTGACTAAGCTTTGAGGCACGTAGCCACAGTCTGTGCACTACATCAAATTTAGTTGCTTAAGCCTTATTACCCTTACTGGCTGTGTACGTTTTTGTCATTGCTTGGCTTTCAATGTGACAATGATTGTTCCACGTTCAGAAACTGATGAAAATGGATGTGACCTGCTTAATTTCTCTGTATTTCAATGCAGAATGGAAGAGGATATTGCTCCAGGGCTAAGGGTATGGAGAAGGGCATTGTCAGAAGCTCGCAGTGCTGCACAGGTAGCTCTGTGCATTCAGCAGTTACAGAAATCAATAGCATGGGAAAAATCTATTATGAAAGTTGTAAGTGTTGTGAACTGATTTTTCTGTATCATATTTTCCTACCTTCCAGACACCTCAATTGATAGTGTATCTTTCATTGCTACCTCTCTGAGAATACAAAAAGTTAAATTGTACTTTTTGCACTGATTAGCATAAATTTTTAAGAAACTGTGCTCTCTTGCAACCAAATTCAGCATTCTGAACTTTCTTATGACAAATCGCCCTTCTACTGGCATATTTTGAACTCAGTATTATTATTATTATTTTTTTAACAAAAAGCTCAAATGTACATTTTAATGCCTCTCCCTGGGGGAGGTCACCGTGCTAATGAACAAACATCCCTTTCTCTGTTGCCATTATGGGGATTCAGTGTCAAAGACTGCAATCAAAGGCTTTTTCAGAAAGATGAGATGCAAAGTACATGCTTAAAAGATGTGCATGGCTTCTTTGCATGCCCACTTAATACAACTGTACGTGCAGAATGGACAACTGTACAAGCGCACAGGCTGAAATGTCCATCTCTGCATAGAAATGACAAATTAACAAGCCCTGCTGTGTTAATTGCATATTCATAGAAGGCATGCAAACGCATGTAAAAAGGTTTTGCATGAATCCTGGGCATCAGATTTCTGAAAATTAAGCTTTTTTATACCATAGCCAACAGTGGGAAAATGCTAACAATTAAAACGATGAATATGTTTTTGTTGCAGTAACTTAACTCTTTCTTCAACCGTTGCATTCTCTTTAAACTTCTAAACTTCTTTTTTGCCTATTACCGTCGGTCATTTATTACCAAGCATATGTAAATATTTTATCAGCATCTTTTATTTCAACTGTGGTCAATGAATGACCCCCCCAAATTTTTTTTTTACAAAATTGTTAAAAAAAACCAAAAACCTTTCTTCTCCTTTCCTGAATTCCACCTTTCCTTCCACAGGCACTAGAAATATCTTAGTTCTAGATCAGTGGTTCCCAAACTCCTACAAGGGAGTTGAGAACCACATAAGTAATTGTGGGGGTTGGGGGAATGGCAGTGATGCGATCCCCAAGATCAGTGATGCCAGGGATAGGATGTGTATGTTTCCACTTACTTTAGCTAGCACCAGCCTGCACAGACGCCTCTGCAGGGCTCCCCAAGCCTCTGGTAAACTGAAAATTGCTATCAGAAACCACATCTGGTTTCACAATCAAAAACCGGAACTGGTTTCAGATCATGATTTTCAGCTTATGAAAGGCTTAGAGAGCCCTGTGGAGGCATCAGTCAGGCTCCCCACACCCTCTGGAGGCTGGCACTAGCTAAGGTATGTGGAAACTCTAATAGTGGTGCAATCCTGAGGATTGTGTTGCTGCCACTCCCCTGCCCTGCCCCCTTAAGTGGGCAGACACAGCTGCTTCCCAGGCTGGTAGGTCACGACCATCAGTGTGGGAACCACTGTTATGGAAGTGAAATAAAACATATCCCATCACATCCCAGAAACTTAAGAGCCACAACATTTTGGAGTAAAGATCCCAGAATATCATTACTGACTTTAAAGAGGGATTAATTGCAATTTGCCTGTTGTCACCAGTATGGAAATTGTTTGAGTTGAGCTCAATGACTAGACTCTAAAGGAACTTCCTTCTAGTTCAGCAGTTTAGTACTCAACCAGAATGTATTAAAGTTCTCTTCCCTCAAAAGAAAATAAACATGTTGCATTTTATTTTGCACTGTGTTTCCCATGATTCTCCTAATCAGCCTTGCATATTATCAGGTGACTAGCCTGGGCTGTGTACAGAGTGGTCAAATAGTTTGTGACATTTGCATGTATAGCAGTGGTTCTCAAACTGTGGGTCACAACCCACTCATGTAATGCCACTTGAGCTCTGCCGAGCTTCCACACTGCTGAGCTTTTGCATTTGTTTTATGCGTAAAGCCCACTTCCGGAGTGTGTTTTCTTCAGCAAGTTTTTGTTAGTGAGAACACAACACAACCTGGCCCAGATCAAAGTGCTTGTCAGTCTTTGGCCCAGTCTGGGCCAAGTTTCAGCATGTTCTCACTGACGACAACACACTTCGGAGATAAGCTTCTTGCATATAAAATGCAAAAGCCTGGCAACCTGGAAATTTTTGGGGTGATATGATGATGTCATCACATCACCATCAAAACTTTCAGGTTGTCAGGGTCCATCTAAAGGTGGGTCACAGGGCTAAAAAGACTGAGAACCGCTAATCTGAGATACATACGACTTTTGAGATATATATGGTGTTTCTGTTTCTCTTCAGATTTTGGCCAAATTACATGGATATTATATGCATTTGTGGTGCATATCTACTTTTCTGCACCAGAGATTTCCCGTTATCTGCTTGTTCATAATCTGAAGTTACTTTGGGCCTCTCCTAAATCTACTTGGTCTAATTTTAGTAGCTGTCATGTTTTTAGCTCAACCCCAATTATCACAATTTGTTGCTTGTCACAGAAGCTGTTTAGATTAAAAAAAAAAGGGGGGGTGTAGTGTAATGTTCCTGGGAGGTTCCATTTTGAACAGATTAAATTTCAAAATATATACACAGCAGAATATCAGTTTTACAACCGACTCCCCTGGATTAGAGCCTTACAGCCCAATCCCATCCACGCTTTCCTGGGAGTAAGCCCCATTGACTTTAATGAGACTTACTTCTGAGTAGACATGCATAGTATTGGGCTGTAAATGGGCAGGCTAATGTATAAGGATGTAGGTGGTCTATTAGACACCCTGGGCCAAACACTTCAAGGCTCTGTTTTGACTGCTGTAGAAATCTGTGTGCTTGTGCGCCCAGAGCCTTCCGCTCCATTTTCTTTTAACAGTTTCTTCCTAATATATTGTTTTTGAGCCTCCCACCAAAGAATAAAAATGCATTTTGAAGAACCAAAATGGAAGTGCTACCAGAAAGAAGTCAAATGTGCCCATGGATCTGGTTATTGATCCTGGAAATAACAGAAATGTCAAGAATGCCATTGTCTTCCTTTAAGAAGTAAGGGTTGTATCACAGATTACAAAATTCTTGCATATGAGCTACTTCTGTATAGGAGTTAATATGAAACCTGAATGTAGATTGTAACATGTGGTAATCTTACACATTATTATTTTTTTTATTTTTTTGCTGCATGTACACGTGCTTCAAAGTCACAACCAGCATGTTTTTAAGTATGTGTGTTTGTGGATTGAAAAACCAGCATGTGCAATCTTCACACATTGTGGTCTACATGTGGGTTTCATATTAATTTCTTCATGGAAGTGCCTTCAGTGTAAGAATGTTGTAACATGTGAAGCAGTTCTAAAGCAATAGCAGATTCCTAGCTGAGAGTTTTGGCTATAAAGCAATCTATAAGCCATAATAAAGAAAGGAAGTTGAACATGTTTGGCCATTTATCTCTGAGGTGCTATCATAAGTGTAAATGGCCCATACTTTCCATACTTTCAGAATATAGTTTTTCAAGACAATTGTATATTTCCTCCAGTGCAAATGGTATGCTGCTGTTTATTACATATTTTAAGGAGAACATATTTATCTGAAGTAATTTCCCTATATTGTAGTACTGCCAAATATGTCGAAAAGGAGATAATGAGGAACTGCTTCTTCTTTGTGATGGATGTGACAAAGGCTGTCATACGTATTGCCATAGACCCAAGATCAGTACTATTCCAGATGGTGACTGGTTTTGTCCTTCCTGCATAGCAAAGGTAATAGCAACTTGAAGGTGAATCCAGAGGTTTTAGCACTGAGAGTTGTTCAGTTCAGTGTTTTGTTAATCTCCTATAACAGGTGCAACCTGGGGCATATACTTCAGAATTCACAAACTGCATTCACACATGTTTGGGTTACAGCCCAATTCTATGGGGGTTTGCCCTGCTGGAACTAGCATTACAGCAGCTAAATGACCTTTACAGCTGAGGCAAATGGCACAAGCCATTCATCGTGGTTGGGCCACTGCCGCATGTGAAGAGCAGCCGCAACTATATGCCACTGGCCCACCAATGACTCATGAGTGGGAGGCTGGGTAGGCGGAATGGGGCAGGGATGTGGAGGAACTGGGTGAAGATTGAGGTGGGGAAGTGGCAGAATGAGATTGGGAAGGGGGTGGAATCAGCATCAACAGCACCACTCTGTTCCTCTTCTCAACCTCAGTCTGTCCTCTGGAGTCCAACTGGACTTGTACAAGTAGACCCAGTGGGGGCAACAAGGGCCTTATCCCCCTGGATAAGGAAACATCTGTTCCCTTGCCCAAGGGTAAGTCCTTGCTACCCCTCTTTTCAGTGTGGCTGCGTCAGTGGGGCCGGGGAGATAGGATTGGGCTCTTTGTAAAAGGATTGGCATAAAATGCAGCATTTCAGTGAAAAATAATGAAGGGACACATGTGATATTTTTCAAATAAAGGCTGGGGAGTTTTACCGTTGTGCTGTCCCATAGCATGATGGATTTACCCACTTGCTGTGCACAGCAGATGGATAAGCTTAGTGTTCTTAGTGCCAGCATCTGGTTTAAAATGGGCTGTTCTCTGAACCATTAAAATAGAAGATCTTAAAAGTATCTAGAATAAGAAATAATTTAGATTTCTTTGCACATGACTTTTGTAGTCCATACATGCATTGCAATGAACAGAAATTTAGACGTATTTATATACAGTTGGTCTACTGGATGTCCCTTTTACCACTTAGGACCACTTTTCACTTTGCTGGTAGTGTCAGCACAAAGAACTCACAGGGGCTAGATTCACAGAATCCACTTTCCCCACCCCTTTTTGTCCTATTGAGTCACCAAGCCCCCTAGAAAGCTGCTGCTGAGGGTTAGGACAGGGTTTTTTGACCCTTTTTTTGCTAATGGCCTCATTCTGAGCCTCATTTCATCATATGCCTGGCAGTAAAGTTTGGTTGGCCTCTTCAGAAACTTTACTGTGACCCCTAATGTTTTTTTTTCCCCTGTGGCCCCTGAGAAGTATGGTTTGGCCCTTGGGGGGCCATATGGCCCAAATTGAGAACCACTGGGTTAGGGGACCCTCCACAAGTGGCATAGGACAGTGTTTCTCACTGTAGGTTGGGACCCACTAGATGGGTCATGAGCCTATTTCAGGTGGGTTCCCATTCATGTCAATATTTTATTTTTAATATATTAGACTTGATGCTACCATGGCATGTGAACTGCATTGGGGAAATGATACAGATTTGTACTTTAACAGGCTACTCTGTATATGCTTTTTAACAATGATAGTAAATGGGACTTACTCTTGGGTAAGTGTGGGTAGAATTGCAGCCTAAGATTGTGAAAAAATTTTCCTGCTTGATGACGTCACTTCTGGTCATGACATCACTTCTGGTAGGTGATTCTTATTCTAAAATGTGGGTTCTGGCGCTAAACTTATGAGAACCACTGCCCTGGGGGAAATTATGTTTGTCTGCAAATGCTGTCCACAGAGAGACTGGCACTATAATGTAAAACAGTATACATAACAAGTGGTCTTCCTGTGTCCAGCATCTCTTATAAAATGGCCTTCATTCTTTGTAAAAATAGTGGCGATATTTTCATCTTGGTGTATGAGGATGCATCTTGCCAATGAAGACAAACATCCATTTGCCTCTTGTGTGTGTGTTCTTGAGTTTTTTTTGTTCCTCCTGCAGGCAAGTGGTCAAACTTTAAAAGTTAAAAAAAATCAGATCAAAGGGAAAAAAAGTAATGAATATAAGAAAGGCAAGAAATTGCCTCTTTCAGCAGAGATGGAAGAAGAGGACTCTGCGACTACAAGCAGCTCTATAAAAAGAGGGAAGGTGGACTCCAAAAAGAGAAAAACTGATGAAAATATTTCTGTTAGCCCATCAAAACAAGAAAGTGTTTCCCCTGTGAAGAAAGCAAAACGAGATGAATCCAAGGACATGGCTGTCTGCAGGTACTGGCTGGCTGAGTTTATTTATTCTAAATTTTATTTTAAAATAAACTGAGCTTTTAAATACTTATGACTTCAGGAGACCTTTCTGTTTAAACCTGGAGCAACTCAGCTGGTGGAACTAGTGTCCCACCAGTGAAGACTGCTTTACAGCTTGGCACTGATCTGTCAATACAGGTTAATTGGCAGGGGAAGTGGTGTGGGCTTCCCCTGCCAAGAGCAGAATGGAGGTCAGATTGAGTCTGGGAAGGGGACAGCAGCCTCCAAATCCCTTTCCTGGACATAATCCTGTGATCTGGGTCCACGGAGGTCTGAGTAGATCCCTTTGCACCTCAGACGCTTACTCAGAGGAGACTTCTGGGGCTCCCCTCACCCAGGATTCAGTTCACTGCTAACAGCACAGCAGCCAGTAAACCCTGCTCCAGCAGCAGCATGCTGCAGACCAGCTATCTGCACAGGTAAGCTGGCAGCAGGGGCAGATCAGGGTGGGGATCAGTCCATGTCGGGGCAGATCTCGGAAGCAGAAGCACCTGCAAGATCCTAAGCCCCTTTCCCAGGCCTGACCTGCCCCCTTTGACCTGACATGCTAGCAAAATAGCTAGCATTGATCTGTGTAGGCCCATTGGGGACCAGGGAGCAGCGGTAAGTAAAAATTTCCTTGGAATACAAGGGATGCTTCATCGTCTCTGCATAGTGCAGGATGGTCCTCGATTTGGTTCGGTCTCTACTCTTCCATCTTCCCAAGGTGAGGAGGTGAGGGTTCTTATTAGCATATACATTAGACATAGTATGCCTGATACCTAACACACTATATTTGCGTGGGGTAACATCCCAACTAGCACATCTCCCATGAGGAATTCTCTCTGTGAACAGAAGGATTTTCTGTTCAAGGAGGCAGTTTTTCACAGTGATAATGATAGTTGTGATGTTCCACATGATATTCTCACCTAGCCTGCTGACAGTTTTGTAAAATAGGTAGTTCCCATTTTTCTTTCTTATCTCAAGTATAATGGTTCTCTTTAACTTTGGATTCAGTGCCTGCAGATTTGACCAACCACAGATTCTGAACCCATGGCTGGAGAATCCACTAGGACTCCTGGACATGACCGGAGGTTACATCTGGGAGATCTGAGTTGCAGGGAGGCAACGTGTGGCCTTTCCAGGACTCAGAAGAACTCCAAGATGTGACCTCCAGTCATGTCTGGGAGGTTATCTAAAGGTGGATGGATTTGATTGCCCACGGTTTTATGCATCTGCAGGGGTTCTGGATGCCGGTTAATTGGCTTTAATCTGGATGCCGAGGACTGACCTATAATGTGTTTTTTAATTTGTGCTATAGAAATCTAAAATGTGCTATTGAAATCTAAATTACTTATAACAAAAATATGTTTGGCATGGATTTAGAAACAACCAGCAATCACAATTAACAAAGAACTTGCTAATGAAGTTATGGGTTACTGTTATAATGGAAAAATTGACTTGTTATGATAAAATGAGATAAATGAATAATCAGATGTATTTATTTCAGAGTTCATGACTTTATACATGTTTGGAAGACTAGTTGAGAGTATGGCTTTGAAACAGCTACACAAGAGGTGCATCATACGTTTCACATGTAAATCTGAAAAATATTTAGATGAGGTTAAAAAAATCCTTATTATTTATTGGCATGGTATAGAGTACAATATGATTTCCAGAAGGCAATTTCTTGTATAAAGAATTATACCCATACTGTTATGTGTTACAAAACAGTTCTGAATTTTTTTTTTTTAAAGTTTAATCCTATCCGAATTGGAAACACATGAGGATGCGTGGCCTTTCCTACTTCCTGTAAACTTGAAACTTGTTCCTGGTTATAAGAAAGTTATTAAAAAACCCATGGATTTTTCTACCATTCGAGAGAAGCTAACTAATGGACAGTAAGTAAACATTAGAAGAATGACATGGGGGAAAATGAAAACATAAGATTAAAAGCCCAATTATATGTGCACATCTGATGCTGGTGCCAAAGCTGCTTCACTTTTGTGTGGAGAGCAGTGGCCAGTGCAAGGCCCACAGAACCTCTGACATTGCCAATATCTTTCCAGCAGAGGTGGATCGGAACAGGGGTTGGGCCAAGCTAGAGTTGAGATGGGGTTGGGAGAGGGGTGAATCTCAGCAACACTAATACACACCAGATCCTAACCCCCCCCCCTTCCTTGTCCAGACCTTCCCCAGATGCTTTTCAAACTTATGCCAGCTAAATAGCTGGCATAGGTCTGAGGAGACTCATTGGGAATCAGAAAGTCTATGGAGAGGTATGTAAAAATGTACTCTACTTACCTTTCCCAGGCTGCCTGGTCCCAGTTGGCCCATAGGCATGCAATGCATACTGCATACCGTGTGCACACAGGCACATACCATGCATACATAGTGCATACCAATCCTGCATAGGAATGGGCTGTAAATCAGCTTTTAAAAAGGTTCCCAAACTGGGGTGTCACAACGCACCAGCTAGGGAAGCCCTGTCTTTGCCTCCTTAGGGGCAGGGCGATGGTGAAGGCAGTGGCACAATTGCTACGACTGCGCCACTCTCAGGGACAAAAGAGTTTTTTCTTTACTTACCTGAGGCAATGCTGGCCTCCTGGGGGGACTGGGGAGCCTGTGGACCCCTTTGCAGGGCACACCAAGCCTCCAAACTACTAAAAATAGTAAAAAAAAAAAAAAACAGCCACTTCCAGTTTTTGTCACAAAACCAGAAGTGGCTTTTTTTTTTTTTTTTTTTTTTACTATTTTCAGCAGTATGAAGGCTTAGGGAGCCTTGCAGAGGATTCCCCAGACTTCATAGGAGGCTGGCGCTACCTCAGGTAAGTATTTTTTTAAAAACCCTTTTGCCCCTGGCAGTGGCCCAATCATAGCATTGTCCTCATTTTCTTTATCCCTCTCCCACAAGAATTTACAGTGGAGACAGGAAATTAACAGCAAACTAAGGCCCAATCCTGAGCTACCCAGCGCGCAGGGCTGCCATGGCATCCTGATCACTCCAGGCAGCCACCAGCAGCTCCTTGGGCTAAGGGAACATTTGTTCCCTTCCCCCAGATAAGGAAAGTAGCCCCACAATGGGGCTACTAAATTCTTTGGTGGCTATTTAGCTGGTGCAGATTCAACATGTCTCGTGTCACGCTGCAAGGCCTGACACAGCTCTGGATTTGGAGCAGCTGAGCTCAGCTGGTCCCCCCTCCCATGCCTTCCCCCTGCCCTCCGCCCACCCTGGAACTCCTCCTCCCCACTTCCCCTCACACCCCTACTTATCTCTTTGCAACCAGTCACTTTGTGCAGAGCACCTGGCAATAAATTGCCGTCTTCCAACCAGTGCTGGGCCAGCTCCAGTGCTGGGCTGGCGCTAACCCCCACAAACATGCCTTACGGCACATTTGTGACAGTACACACCAGTGGTGGGCCAGCGTGTACTGCACATAATTGGGCCATTACTCCCAGAGTTTCTGGGAATTGCTGGCTTAGATATAAAGTCAGATTTGTTTTTTTCTTAGTTACAGAGGTGTCACAACCAGGTCAACAAACAAACAAGAGGACTGTAGGTCCACAAGTAGACAGGAATTAGTCATGTCTTAGCACTGGCAGTTGGTAAGGTTGACTCAAAGTTCAGAATGTTTTGAGGTGTGGAATAAATACTGCAAGGCAACAGAGAGATTCTTGTATGCCAGACCTGTTGCAACAATTCTTTCTAGGAATAGGATAGGAGAAACAGATTGGCTTGGTGGGCATTAGATGAGTTTGCTTTCCAAGGGAACTGTGGTGGTAACAGACATTCTGGATATTGCCCAGGCTCACATTATTTCTCTTTCCTTGATAGGAGTTTTTGATTATTTGATTTCATTTTGTATTCCAAAAAGGCACCCTCTTTACTGTTGCAGGTACCCTAATCTTGAAGCCTTTGCTGTAGATATCAGGCTTGTGTTCAACAACTGTGAAACATTTAATGAAGATGATTCTGACATAGGCCGGGCTGGCCACAACATGAGAAAACATTTTGAAAAAAAATGGACAGAGATTTTCAAAGTGAGCTGAAGTGATCACAGACCAACATATTTTCTTTTTTTTAAAATGAGTACAAATGAGACCAGCAATGTGAACTGTATTTACATTAAAGTACAAGGCACATGCATAACTAATGACTGTTTTATTTTTCCTTGAAGTATCACAGGGAAGTGGTACAAATTCTTAAGAATTCACTCCTCCAGCAACCATGGCCCTTGGTTCTTGGTTTGTGTGTTTTATCAAACTATTTTAGGTAGAACAGGGAA
Organism: Tiliqua scincoides; assembly: GCF_035046505.1. Lineage (NCBI taxonomy): Eukaryota > Metazoa > Chordata > Lepidosauria > Squamata > Scincidae > Tiliqua > Tiliqua scincoides. Next base: position 98,964,534 of record NC_089821.1, on the reverse strand, counting down.
GCACACCCAAAGAATTTAAAAGTAAGGGGTGTTATAGTGCAATAGCAATTTAAAATATATCAAAACGCACTGAATATTCAACCACCAGAGCTCTACTTGGGGAAAAAGATTCTCTTTTCCCTTTCAATAAATATCTATTTTTCATTTTTTTTACTTTGTAGTTTATTTTTTAGTAAATGTATTTAATTTTATGAATTATTTATGATTAAATAGCATCCAGACTCTTCGTTTTCTGTGAAAAGGAAGAATTAGAAAAAGAAATTGCTTTAAATCTTGAAAATACAACAAGGAATGTTTTAAAATATAAAACAAAGCCAAGTAAAACTGTTTACACTGATGTGCTGTAAAAAGCACGAAAAATTAAACTTTACTGTAGAGTTACAAGTACATTTATATATATGTTGCTGCATCACTTGTGTAGTTAAATTGTATTTCAAGACAGTGAAGAAATAAGAGACATATGTATATACTGTTCATTATTGTTTATATTAAGTCTTGTTTTAAATATGTATGATGTGTACATATTGTTTGCAGACATTATTGTTTATGCCTTAGAAGGACTGTAGCATTTTATTTTAGTTTTAAGGTAATTATAGCTATATGGCTTGTACAGTAACTATCCTCTACCAACACTGTGGAGTCTCCTTAATCTTTGTAGTGCCTGCCTTGAAAACAGGGTGTAGGGGATCTTAGTTTTCCATTTTTCTATTTTGTTATATAATTTAAAGCCACCAGGGCCTCAAATTCAAGTATAATCATTTGTATCTATGTGGAATAAAATTGTGACAATTTCCTACACACAGTATTTTTTCATAAAAACATTTCCCTCCATTTGCCTTGCCACAGAAATAACAAGAAGACATTTGTAACCACTGTGTTTTATCTACTGTGTGTTGTGGAGGCCCATCGGAGGCAGATAGATCAGATTTTTTTTGTACCTATGTAAGAGTACTTGAAGTTTCATTTAAAACAAAACGTTGTGGAAAAAGGTAGCATTCTCTCTCTTTTTTTTAGAAGTGTTATTTTTCACTAGTATGTGTGGCACGGATACAATAAAAGACTGTTTTGCAAACCAGTTTTTTCTTACTTCTTTTAATTCCCTAATACAGTGGTATTCAAACTGGGGCGTCGCGACGCCTCAGCCTGAGGGTCCTGGTCCCTTTCCCCTTAAGGGGTGGGGCAGCCAGGAGGCAGGGAGGAGGCAGCGTCATGATCCCCAGGATCATGCCGCTCAGTGGAGCTGCAGGGGCTTGGGTGCACTTGCCCAAGCCCCCTGCAGCCCCCCGGGGGTGCAGGGAGCCCTGCGCGACCTTTGGCAGGGCTCCCCGGGTCAGGGTAGGTGACAGCGGAGCGATCGCGCCCCACTCTGCTAAACCGGAAGCGGTGGACAATCGCCCCACTTCCCCTTTTGACCGGGGTGCAGGGACTGTGGTGCACCCTCCAGTCCCTGCAGCAGCTGTCCCTGGCTGCGGGGAGCCGGATGCGAGCGCCTGCAGGGCTCTTCGGGTCAGGGAAAGTCAGAGTGGGGCGATCACGTTCCGCCTCTGCAAAACAGGAAGTGGAGCGTGATCGGCCCACTCTCACTCTCCCTGACCCGAGGAGCCCTGCAGGCGCTCGTGCCTGGCTCCCCGCAGCCAGGGACGGCTGCTGCAGGGACTGGAGGGTGCACCCCAGTCCCTGCAGCCCGGTCAAAAGGGGAAGTGGGGCGATCGCGCTCCGCTTCCAGTTTAGCGGAGCAGTGTGCGATTGCTCCGCTGTAACCTTCCCTGACCTGGGGAGCCCTGCCGAAGGTCGCACAGGGCTCCCTGCACCCCCGGGGGGCTGCAGGGGCTTGGGCAAGTGCACCCAAGCCCCTGCAGCTCTCTGAGCGGCATGATCCTGGGGATCATGCCGCTGCCTCCTCCCTGCCCCCGCAAAGGCTTACTGCGGGATTCAAACTCCCTGCAAGTTTGAAAACCGCAGCCCTAATACGATCTATTCAGGAGTAGTGATTTTAAGAAAAGAAATCCTGCTGCTCGGAATCAGCAGAATTTTATTTCTTGTTGTATATATTTTTTCATTCACAATATAGTAGGGAAAAGATCTGATGATGAAAACTACAGTCAAAGTTTCTTTTCTGATGGCTTTTGGCTGTAGCACTGAATGTCCTGTGGCAGTATGGCGAAGCATGTTGAGGCCTGCCTTGAAGGCCAACTTTAAAATGAGCACATAAAAATTATGAAATTATGTTTTAATTTGTTTTATATGTTGTTAGCTGCCCTGGGTCCCTTTTTGGGAGAAGGGCGGGATAAAAATAAAGTTTTATTATTATTATTATTATTATAAAAGCCCTATGTAAACTCAAAATTACTTTGAGCTGTCTGAACATCATGGCAGGAATAAACCAAAGGTATCATGGTTGAGACACAACATATGTAAAGGGCAGTGGACTTATTAGACTTTCTCACAGCATCTTTATAGACAAGGTCATCTTCTGCCCACTGTATGTGTACACCAATTATATGACGTCACCTGGTTTCTGCTACAGTTTTCAAGCTCAGTCTAATCTAGTGGTCCGGGTTCAAAGACCATAGCCTTTGAAAAATGGGGTTGCATTGTGTTTGTGTGTGTGTGTGGGGGGGGGGAATATCCGGGGCACTGAACAAGGGTATGAAGTCACAATAGGGGAACTTTAGTAACACAAGCACTTATAGAGATGCTTTTCAACTGGTGGTACTTGCAGTACCTGGCATGTTGTGGCCTCAATCCTATCCCCCACCAACTAGCATCGATGCAAGGACACCAAAGGCATGTGCAGCATCCTAAGGTGGGGGACACTCGAGCAACCTGCAAGGGGTAAACAGAAACACTTCTACTTCCCTCCTGGTAGGCTGCCCAAATGGCAATGAGTTTACTCAGACAAACGCTACCTCTTTTGATGGCATATATCTGAGGTTTGGAAAGAGGCAAGGAGGTTTGAAAAAGGGGAATGGATCAGACCTACGACCTCCCTGTCCTTGGTCCCTTCCCCTCCTCACCCAGAAACACCCCTGGTCCTCCCACTGCCTGCCTCCACCATCAACCTCACCATGGGCAGATGGAGGTCTTAACACCAACCTGTTCATGTAGCTGCCAGAGACTACACTGGTGGCCACATTGTGCTTGCCAGTGGTGTTCGAATGTGTTATGCCAGAGCAGGCAACAGCATCATACATTGGATCCTGCTGGTTCTGCTGACAGAACACACATTATGCCAGTGGAGCCCAATGGATAGGTTTGGGCTGCACTAAATTCTACTGCCTGAAAAGCACTGGTTCATATAAGCAATAAGGCTAAACTCTCAGTGATGTCCAAATAGAATACAGGCACATGTCACTTAAAATGTTGGGGATTTGTTCTCTGAAACATTTCATCGTTATGTGAATATTTTTGTGCACGGCACCATCTAATGGGACAATCTGGTATAGCCTATTGCTATATACAGTATAGGGGCAGCGCTGCTGCTCCCTCTCGCAAGCATGCTGGCAGCTCCTCAATTGCCTCAGCAGTGGCAGCAAGCAGCCAAGGAGGTGTGCTGCTCAAATGCTAAGAAGGCACATGGTGCTGCATTCTCTCGAAAGCCCTCAGTTGCCTTGGTGGTGGCAGTGAAAGCAGCAGCCAATGAGTCATATGTAAGCAATGAGGTCCTCTTCATTCACAAGGATGTTGGAGGAGGTGATGCCTAGTGGCAGGAGATGAAATTTGCCAGAAAGCAATGTGGCTACTGGCTGAGCTCTGCTCCATCAGGTGCCTCTGGATGCATGATGCATGGAGGGCTTCTAGAGAGAGAAGAAGGAGCAAGAGGACTGCTACAGGCCAGTACGGAGAGACTATTCCCACTATAGAAACAAACAGGTGGGAACCACCATTGTAAATGTGATCTGTCATTGGCTGGAATGATGTTATGTGGTGCACAGCTGTATATACAGTACTTGTTCAGAGAAATCTCAATTGATGTTTAAAATTTAATAGGTTTTTAGAGTTGCAGCAGAACATTTGTTTTTTAATAGATTTTTATCTTGCATTTCCCTAGTAGGCCCTCAAGGTGGCTAACAATGCCAACAAAATATGAATAAGAAGTACTACAAAATAAAACAATAAAATGCTCAAACCTGGTAACATATATCCCTGCATAACAAACTAAACCTTGGCAGCATATAAACCCACAAGACAAAACAGCAGCACAAATGTCCTCAATGAACAAACCACAGCATAAACTAATATTTAAAAACAGAAATATGCACAATTAAAGCAGCCTGTAGGACCAGCAGTAAAAATAAACAAATCCCACACACCCATCCAAAGCATTCTATAAAGCTATTCTAAATGACAAAGTCTTCAACTCCTGCTGGAACCTCTCTAGGGACGGGACAACTCTCAAGTTGCAAGGGACAGTGTCACCTCAGAGAAGGAGTCCTGACATCTGTCAGGAACGGAGCAGGGCCCTCTCAGAAGATCTTAGGGAGGAAGAATGTATGGAAAAAGACAGTCCTCAGATACCTCAATACCAAGTTGTAAAGAACAGCAATATTCCTTCTAGTCCAGTCCTAACTAACTTTCCAGCACCAATGCAGCTGTGCTAATTGCACACGCTGCATTCTGTGATAGGGTCATTCATGGAGGCCTCCTCAAGGCAAGGGAACATTTGTTCCCATACCTCAGGGTTGCATTGGCCCTGGAAAGCTGGATAGGATTGGGCTCTTGCTATACACTAGTTTTTAATACACAGATTTGACTCAACACGAATGGCCACTGCAAATGAGAAGGAATGTGCTGATCCCTGGGGAGGGGGAACAATGCACCCCTTTAAAATCAGAGTTTAAAAAAAAACTGCTTTTCTTACTGTTGTAGAGTGATAGTCACGCAAACAATTACAGGTATAACCCAATTACCACCTGTGAAAAAATCCAAGGATTTTTCTATTTCATTGTGATGAGAAGGGCCCTTTAAATTAAAGGAAACCAGTTGTTTAACAATAGCCTGGTTAAAGTGGGAGAGGGCAGCAGCTGACAAGCCATCAATCATTCTCCAGCCACTTAGCTTCACTTCAAGGCAAGCAATCCCTCCCTTCCCCCTCAGCATGTGAAACAAAGATAATCACTTTGCTCTAGGTGAAGGGAGGGGTCACTGGCTCAGTAAAGCCTTTCTAAGTGCCTGGAGAATGATTGATGGATTGTCTGACTAATGACTCTGTCTTACATCACAAAGGTCAGCAAGGCTGTTTTTAAATTGCCTAGCAAAGGGATATTGTTTTTTTTTAATGGATTTGCTTTAATGTGATTTTTGCCATCCACATGAGTTCTGGGAAAGGAACCCTTGTGAATAATGAGACGAAACCTGTATTTGTTGCCAAGCTCATTACTTAGAAGTTTTGGTGAATGCTTCTGACAAATTTAAACTTGTTGATAGAAAGAACACACAATGTAATTGGAGCTATTTACTGACTTTCACCATACAGCAGCTCTCATTTTCAACTGGGTGAGGGACAGCAAAACAGTGAGACTGACCAACCCTACAATTGGTTATTAGTAGCTATTAAACCATGGCAAAATACTTTTCCAGTATGCATATATCATATCTACAGCAATACAATGTTTTAGGAAAACAGCTGGCCCAGTTCATTCATTCTGGGTTCATCAAACACAAAACAAGTACCATAGGTACCCATGCATAAGTCAATCTCACAGATGAGGGCAGGTTTTGAGCCCCAAATCATGGAATTTGCTATGACCCTTCGATAAGTTGGGGGGGGTGAAACTTAGGGGGGGATCTCTGACTATAATTTTGTCTGATTTTACCTAAGGCCAGATCTTGAAAAACAAATTACCAGTAATTGTTATCTAAGAACTGTATAGTCCAATTTATTAAAAATAAAGTAAAAGGTCATAAGATACATTTGTATTCAGTAGCTTTTTTTTTTTTAATTCTGGTCTTCACAACCTTTGTGTAAACACTATCAGAGTACTAAGTGCACTGTAAACAACATACTAGTAGAACCATTATGGTAACCAAATCCTTCTTGAAGGTGCCTGGTGTGTTAAGCCAGAGGTTCTACATATAACGCATAACTGTAATATATAACACAACACTTCAAGAGCTGTTTAATGTGGGTGGGAAGATCTCCATACAGACATCACAGCAACCAGTGTAAAAACACTTTCACGCTCAGAACCACCAGAGGGAAGATGGTGGTGGTGGGGGGAGATCTCCATACAGATCAGTGCAAAAACACTTTCACACTCAGAATGTAGCAATCAAAATAAATTAAACTCATAGTCCATGACTGGACTATGAATACAACTACCATAACTCTTTGAGGAGCAGCAAAGATCTTTAACATGCAGTTCCCTCTTTAAAATGTAGATAGCCTTTATCTTATCTTTAACATGCAGATAGCCAAGAAGGGGGAGAGAGATGGAGGAACACTGATTGCAGTACCCTACCTTCTTAGTAGAAAGCTCTGTAATCAGAGATTTTGTAATGCAGGCACCTCTTTGTAGCACTTGCTACTCCACACATACTACTCCTTTGCAAGCCTTTTCTACCCATGTGGTGTTCCCCTGCAAGCTCTTCAGCTCTCCTGCAGAGGCTCTGCAGCTTGCTCTCATGCTGGCAAGTTCTGGGCTACAGTCTGTTCCTCTTGCAGGTCACTGGAGTGCTCAAGGCTTTCTCTTGCTTGTGCCTGCAAGTTCAGGCTGCAGTCTCTTACAGCCAAAAAAGTGTGGCAGCAGGCAAAGGGGCACTGCGGGCCAGATGGAAGCTTCTATGTGCATCTCCTGACTGCTACAACACCCCTGAACTGTCCAGAATAACCCACAGGACAAAGAGGTGATTGGCACTGTATTTAAAGGTATAAATTTCTCACCATTTAGGTGAGTATCTACGATATGTAGATTTTTTTAAAAACCCACTAACAATAAACTCAATTAACAGTATGAATATATGTAATTCAACAGACCAAGTTCATGACAGGTTGATAGCGCTGTCAGTGTCAAGTGCTGTCAACCAGGTTCTGAGCACTTTTGCTCAGTCTTCAAACTGGTTTTAACCTTACTTACTCAGACCTATGCATTCCTAGTCTTATGACTGAATTCACTGCCATTCTAGGATATGTAGAAGAGGTGATAACAATTCAGTCACTATTTTGAGAAGGAAAAAAATACAGGGAAATATTACAGGAAATTTGTAAGTAACTGAATGAGAATACGTAAGTTCTACTAGACCAGTGTTTCTCATATCGTGGGGCAGGACCCACTAGGTGGGTCGCGAGTCAATTTCAGTGGATCTCAATTTGTTTCAATTTGTATTTTATTTTTAATATATTAGACTTCATGCTACCATAGAATACATTTGGGGAAGTAACAGATCTGTACTTTTAACAGACTTCTACGTATATGCTTTTAACAATGAGAGTCAATGGACTTTACTTCTTGGTAAGTGTGGGTAGGATTGCAGCCCTTGGGATGTTTGGGGAACTTTTTAAAAAGAGATTAGCAGTAGCTTGGGAGGGGTTGGAGGGTCCTTCTTTATTTTAAATAAAATTTTTAAACTTATGCTTATTCTAATAATTTAATTTACTTTAGTTTGATTGATTTAGTTTGATTGATTTGATTTTGTTGTATGGGAGGAATTTTCTGCTTGATGATATAACTTCAGGCCATGGTATCACTTCCAGGTTAATGACATAACTCCTGGTTGGTCCTGACAGATTGTCATTCTAAAAAGTGGGTCCCAGTGCAAAAAAGTGTGAGAACCAATGTACTAGATTGACTCGACTTAAGTTGAGTCTGCAGTCACCGCCCCCCCCCCCCACTCAACTCAAAAAAGTCATAATGGGGGCACTTTCTGAGTTGCTGAGTTACCCCTTTGTGACTCTAAGGACTCAAGTCACCCCTTCTTAAAAAGCCCGACATGGAAAAATGAGGCTGCTGCTAGGCTCTCTCTCTGAGTGTTCCCTTTAAAGACTTCCCTGCTGCCCTGTCCCATTTGTAAAGAGAGTGGGAGGGGGTGGGAAGGCTGTAAGAGCATGGGGACAGAAGTGGCAAGAGGAAGGACGGTCAAATGCAGCAACTGTAAGGATTACCAGGATGACCTTGGCAGCTCTACTCAGAAGTAGTCCCACTGTAGCCGGTCATTCAATGAGACTTCCTCCCCTTCCCCAAGTAACAAGGGAGCCATGCCAAGTGTTGGAAAGCGTGATCCCTACAAACTGCCTCCCTGGGGTTCTGCAGCCAATCATAAGACAAAAACCACCTTGGGCTCCTCCTCCTGTGCAAATGCTCATTTGTCCCTTCCTTCATTCCTATCAGACACTCAGTCCTGCCTCCCCCCTCCCGCCCTCTGCAAAAGCAAACATTAACCTTTCCCTGCCTCCTGGATGGAACTTCCCTGCTGCTCGCCCGGTATGAATGCTAGTCCCACGAGGATTTTCACATCGCAAAAACAGTAAGCAAGCACATCCAGACACAAGTAGGCTTGAGTCTGCACAAGTGGGGATGAGTACAAAGTCAGGGTGTCCCAGACTTGAGTGTTTTTCAGTCTCACACACGTGCAATTCATGAGTCAACGAGTCACCGAAAAACAAGCATTTTCACAACTAGTTTGAATCACTGACTGGAGTTCCCGTCCCTGTTAAATAGTAAGTCTACTATATAAGCCAGTCTGCTTATTATTTGTTTTGCGCAAATAATCTATATTGTAGGAATGTTGCAAAGTTTAAAGCTTATAAAGTATCTGGAGAACTACTACAGAAAACCAGCAGGGGTCATAAGAACAAAAGAAAAACTCTGCTGCATCAGGCCAGAGGTCAACCATGTTTGGTATTTCCTGAAGGCCCACCTGGCCAGGCCAACCCCTGAATCCTTAGTAACAGGCGTAGAATCCACTGCACCATCTCTACACTGTACTATGGGGGCAACATAGAGGTGCAGTGCAGGCCTTTTCCCTGGCTGGCACCAGCACTGAAAACCAGTTTAAAGACTGAAAGGCACATCCCAATGAGATTCTCTGATTCCGTAGGGACAATTGTGAAGGCATGGTTTTCAATGCATTATGGGACTTTGGCCTGATCCAGCAGGGCTCTTCTTATGTTCTTATGACAGATATGCGTCCTGATCCACACGCTTCCTCAGAAGTGAATCCCATTATGTTCATGGATGCTCACAGCACCATCTTACACGTTTGTTTATTCAGAAGCTAGTTCCATTGAGTTGAATGGGGCTTACTCCCCCTCAGGTGCGGACTGTACAGGCTAGCAGCCTTGTTCCCAAACAAGTGCAGGGAGAGACTCCAACAACCTTCATATTTTCTCCAGCTAGATGTTTGGCCTTGGCCATTGTCCGAGACAGCCATCACTCCTCTCCCTATCGCAGTCCAAGTCACTTTTTCCTGGGAGTAAGCCCTACTGACTATAATGGGGCTTACTTCTGAGTAGACAGGCATAGGACTGGGCTCTAAGGCTGCAATCCTATCCACACTTTCCTGGGAGTAAGCCCCATTGATTGTAAAGGGGCTTACTTCTGAGTAGACACGCATAGGACAGGGCTCTAAGGCTGCAATCCTATCCACACTTTCCTGGAAGTAAGCCCCATTGACTGTAACGGCGCTTACTTCTGAGTAGGCACGCATAGTACTGAGCTCTTATCCTGAGCACTTCCTAACCTAGGCAGCGGTCACAGCGCCCAGCAGCTGCAGGCAATGAAAGCTGGTTAGCAGAGAGCGCGCGCCCAGGCTGGAACGGCGCCACCTTGCGTAGGCCCAGCCAAACAACCTGGTGGCGGTGACGTCACCACTCCCACGCAACTCTTCGTGGCGGTGCTGGTCACGTGGGCCGCAGGTGAGGTCAGGCCAGCCTCGCTCGGGCTGCTTGCTTCCCTCAGGTGGGGGGGGAGAGAGAGAGATAGGGGAGAGGAAACGTATCACGTGACTTGCTGAGGGAACTTCTCGTCTCGCGCTGTGGAACAGGAGACGCGAGCGCAGGCGCAGAAAGCGGTAAGCCTTGGGGAAGGGTGGGGTCGGAGGGACGACCCCCATCTCTACTGTCCGTTGAGCTGTGGAGTATGGGGGAGGGAGGGGGAACGCTGGTGACGTCAGCATGGCTCTTCAGGGCAGTTAGAGCGCGCGCTCGTGGGCGTCGCCCCTCAGTCTGTGAGGGCAGTTGATCTTCTTTGGAACGGGAGGGGGTCTCTCTCAACGACCTCAAGGGGGGGGGCTAGGCATTGAGCAGCGCCGTCGGTCTCTCCACCTGGAGTCCAGTCAGTGGCTGCTTGTGGGCAGCTGCTGCTGGGCTGGTGTCTCTCCGTGTCAGCAGCAGCACATTTGTCTAGTTACCCCTGCTCTGACTTCAGTAGGGTGACCAGATACACAAGGACGCACACAGAGTGCCTGTGCCTTTAACCCACACCTATACCTTCTATACCTATAGAAGATGGAGCTGGGACAGGTGCAACTGTCAACACCAGTGGGGCATCCACTACACTTGAGTGTTGGGAGGGTTGGGACAGACAAGCGAAGATACTTCTTTACCCAGCGTGTAATTAGTCTGTGAAACTCCTTGCCACTGGATGTTTTGATGGCACCTGGCCTGCGTGCCTTGGGATGGAGAGAGTGGATGGAGGGGTGTTCTTTTTCCCTCTCACACAACACCAGAACCAGCAGGGCATCCACTACAAGGGAGAGTTGGGACAGACAAGAGAAGATTTTTACCCAGTGCATAATTAGTGTGTGGAACTCCTTGCCACTGGATGTGGCAATGGCACCTGACCTGTGTGTCTTGGGATGGAGAGAGTGTTTGGAAGGGTGTTTCTTTTTTTCCCCTCCCACACAACACCAGAACCAAGGGGGCATTTACTACAGTTGAGCGTTGGGAGAGTTAGGACAGACCAAAGGAAATTTTTTTTATCCAGTGTGTGATTTGTCTGTGAACTCCTTGCCACTGGATGTGGTGATGGCACCTGACCCTGGATGTTTTTAAAGGGATTTGGCAAATTTCTCGAGGTTAAGTCCATCGTGGGTTACAAGCCGTGATTGGTATGTGCAACCTCCTGGTTTTAGAAGTAGTTTACCTCAGAATGCTAGATGTAAGGGAGTGGCAACAGGATGCAGGGATCTTGTTGTCTTGGGTGCTCCCTGAGGCATCTGGTGGGCCACTGCAATACAGGAGGCTGGTCTGGATGGACCCATGGCCTCATCTGGTGGGGCTCTTATATTAACTTGGAAGGGTTTAAAAAGCTTCACCTGCCAAAAGTCCCTCTTCTATACAATGGTTAAAGGTATAGGCACTCTGTAGTCTCCCTTTTGTATCTGGTAACTCTACTGAATACAGTAAGTACCATTTCTGTGCTTTAAGAAATAATTAACCCATTTCTGTCCGGCCCACAGGTGTACACATTTGGTTCCTGTTGCATATATGAAAGTTGGGCAAAAACAGCTTAAATCACAAGTTGCAGACAAATTTTAACCAACCAACCTGAAAAGCTGAGATCAAGAGATTTAAACAGTGCAGCCCCTCTGTGTCTTTACTTGGAAATAAATCCCGCCAATTTCAATAGGATGTAATCCCTGGTAGGTATGCCTGGGCTTCCTGCTTAAATGGTATGTTGTGCAATGTCTAAGCATGTTGAACTGCAAAGTAAAACTTCCTGAGTTTATTACCACTTCCTCCCTCTCATGCATACTTGGGAATGAGACTTATTGCAGTCAATAGGACTGACTTCCAAGTAAACACACACAGGATCAGGCTGCTAGGCTTGTACTTTGTACCATTGTCACATGACATATGAAGGCTATAGTTCCGGCTAAAATTAGCAGTGCGTAGATTCGGTTTGTAAACAGAAACAAAGGAATGTGTTAGCCATAATAGACATATTTTCAGTGGGGCTTAGTCAGTCTAGTTTAACTGGATCAGAGTTGACATCGATCCAGATGTCATGATCAATCATGATCAGAGTTGTCTGATCCAGTATTCCTGTTTACCTGTTGATCCTGTGTCAACTAAATTACACTTGACAGCTACAGTGCAAACCTAGTGCATGTGGAATGGATGGTGAATAAATATCAGTTGAGAGTAAGCGTTTCCTCTGGAAAAAAATGTGTGTATAATTTTAATTGCTTCAGCAAGACTTCTTTAATAGGCTCAACAAAATACCAAGGGCTGCCTGATTAGAGTATAATAAGAGGTACACTATATAGTGAGAACAAAGGCCATATGTATGTGTATATGTTTTATGTCTCTCTGTGTTTGTGAATCATGAATGGTTGAGTAGGAAGGAGAGGAATTTTAACTCACTAAGGATTGGCTGTGGAGAAAGGTGATAGTGGGAAAGCTGTCATTTAATTTAACTGTTGAGATTGTTAGAACCTGCAACCATAACTTTATTGGCTTTCACATTCATACAATCAACTGTTAGCAGGTCTGCAGAATTTTAAAACATGTCTTCTGGCTCAGGTTGATATATCCAGTGCCTGGATGTAGGATATTTCATTCTTGTGAGTTTTAGTCCCTCTGCTGTTTACCTGTGGCACTGATTTATTGTAATTAGATGTATATTTTGAAGAACTTGATAAAAAGATGGTGAATAAGGGGATACTGATTACACGTTTGTGTCAGGTTAAAAAAGTAGTAACCTAGACATTTTATGAGCCATTATAACTTCTCTTCCTTCATTACAGGTGGCTTTATATGATCAAATGAAATGGTGAAGTTAATTCACACGTTAGCCCATCACAAAGATGATGTCAACTATTGTGCCTTTTCTTCTTCCTACTTGGCTACATGTTCTTTGGACAAAACTGTCCGTCTGTATACTTTGAGCAGTTTTGAAGAACTTGCTTATTCACCACTGAAAGGCCATACTTATGCTGTTCACTGCTGCTGCTTCTCTTCTTCAGGACACATTTTAGCTTCATGTTCTACAGATGGTAACACTGTGCTATGGAATACACAAAATGGTCTTAAACTGGCTGTTCTAGAGCATCCCTGTAGAAGCCCTGTACGAATATGTCGATTTTCCCCTGATTCCACATCCTTGGTTTCAGGAGCAACAGATGGAAGTGTAAATATTTGGAATGTTCAGTCCTTAAAAGTATACCGGTGAGTGTTACAGGTTCAGATAAGTGGAATGATGTTACACATGTCATGTTAGTAAGAATTATTAGATACACTTCTCTCTTGTTATTACCTTGAAAGGATCCATTAGATCTTCATTTACAGTAGTTAGGATGAAGTAATTTCTATTTCTGTTGACAATAAAAAATAGTGAAACTTTGAGTCATCTATGTCAAGTCTTTTCTAAACAATAACTTTTCCATAAAGATAAATCTTTTACAATAAGAAATATCCTGTTGTGGTGTTTGCACATTTGTGAATTCTTAAGATAGCCAAGTACATACGGCAACATGTTTGGGAGTTCTTTGTGGGAGATTTTTGTGGCTTTTTAGTTACTAAAGCCAGAACTTGAAAAACAAAATTTAAATTAAATTCCTAAATATGGCATAAAATTTTTAAGTGCTGTGTTGTAACTTGTTTATAAAACTACAGGAAAGTATATTCTGACATGCATAGTGTTATGGGCTGCCCAATTCTATTTATTGCTGGCACAGTAGGCCATGTGGCCTATACTGTATCCAGCGCAGAAACTGGGCAGGCCAGAGGTCTCCTCAGGGTAAGGAAACATTAGTTCCCTTACCCTGTGTCAAAACGCAACCTGTCCAATGGGGCTACTCAGATCTCCGCCAGCGAAATCACTGGTGCAAGTCCAAGAAGCCCCCTGTAGGGCTTTCAGGCCTGGGGCATGGGTTAGGATATGGCAGAGTTTTCCTTTGCTGACCCCCTCCCAAACCTGAACTGCCCATCCCTCTCCAATCCTGAAACACCCCTCCTTGCCTTCTTTTTACTCCTCTGCTACCTGGCACAGCAACTATGTGTCCCAGTGTCTGTTGGGCTGGATTCAGCACCAGCAGGATGGTTCAGGCCTTTCCGCCAGTGCTGCCTAGTCACAAGTTGCTAAGTTGTTGTAAACTTGCTTTACTGTATGTTTATACCAGCTAGTGCCAGTACAGCAGCATCACAACAGGATTGGTCGTATAACAGCTTTAATAAGAAAAAGCCAATGATGAGTTCTGTAAAATATTTAAGAAACGTTTATCCCACCCTTCTGCTCTCATAGGGACCACCAGGATGTTTCACAACAATAACCATTATTTTGATTTGTATCCCATGAGATCAGAGCAGATTACAGTATTCTTCTACATGTTTTTTTCTTTTCCTCTTCTTCCTTAGAGACAGTTGGTGTTTGGGGGACACAGCCTAGATTTTTAATAACACCAGGCCAAGCACACATTTTGCTGTCATAAAAGTGAGACCTATTTTGTCTATAGTTGTAGTGCTAAATCAAAAAGTAGCGTCTGTTTTGTCTGATTGGCTCCAGTTTTGGGGGTACAGTTTTACCACCTTATAGGTCGATTCAAGCAGCTTTCATGAGGAAGCTGCTTGAATCGACCTTTAAGGTAGCCACAAAACTATAGCCAATTGGACAAAACCAATGCCACTTTTGGATTCAGCACCCCAAAAGTATCCTAAACATCCTTGGCAGATAAAAAAGTGTGTTTTTGTAGGTCTGTATAATTCTTTATTTTTAATTTCCCGGCAGTTCTACATTTTGGAATAGTAAGTTCATGTAGGTGACATACAAGTCTGATTTCACAATGCAATTGGAATATTGAAGAATGATCCTCTTTCTTCCCCCTATATTTATGTGAATCATATCCTGTTTGTCATCAGTGTCTCTAGAAGGTGAACAGGCAGAATGTTATTGATATTTGCTAGAACTTCAACAGTTGGTGAAAGACTTATGGGGAGGGGTCAACTAGGTGTTCCCTAGTGAAGAGCAACCACTGAGAAGGTCCTCTCACAGGACAGTGCTAGTTGAACTACCAACAGCATCAGAACCCGCAAGAGACCATTGCTACAATATTTTCCAGGATGGGCAGATTTCTGTGGAAGAAGGCAGTCCTTCAGATACCTTGGCCCTCACATTAACCATCACTTTGAATTATACCAGAAAACAAATTGACAGAGATGTAAAATGCTTGTAAAGCCTCACATATGTGAAAACCATTGCCACTGCATCCTATACTAGCTGAAGTTTCTAAGTAGTCTGCGGAGGAAGCCCTGTGTAGAGTGTGTTACAGCAGTTTAATCAAGAGGTAACAACAGTATGAGTAATTCTGGCTGTCTGAAAAAGGGTACAGCTGGTACACCAACCAAAGGTGGGTGAGTACAGTGCAGGCCATAGTGGATCTCCAAGGATGAAGCCAGGCCCCTTAGTCATCCAAACTGCAGACATGAGCCTTCAAGCAGACTGCAGCCTCATCAAGAATGGGATAATTCACCAAACCCTCATTAGCTGGTCTGGGAGAACCACCTGGGAGAAACCCCCCCCCCAATCTTGTCCAGCTTTAATTTCAGCTCATCTGTCCTCACACAACTGTTTGCTGCCTCGATGCTACTTGAGAACAGGCACTGCTTGAGAATATTCAGTTTTTTTATCCTTACATTTTTGTATTGCATTAATTTGCTTCTAAATATCTTCATTTAAAATTGATTTAATTTATTACCTTATTTTAGCAATCTTGTAATTTGATCAGGGTATTTCATTTTCACAGTCAAGTTTCTTTGTTCTTTCAGATCTGGCAGCGTTAAAGATGGCTCTTTGGTAGCCTGTGCGTTTGCTCCTAATGGACGCTTCTTTGTGACTGGATCATCGTGTGGAGATTTAACTGTTTGGGATGACAAAATGAGGTGCTTGTGTAATGAAAAAGCCCATGATCTCGGCGTCACCTGCTGTGACTTTTCTTCACAGCCATTTTCTGGTGAGTTAACCTGCTATTTTAAATAATTCCTTCTAATATTTGATCTCCAACTCTACCTCTTATTCATATCTCTTTTGTCATCAGTGCCTTTGGCAGGCAAACAGGAACAGGCTGTTCTTGATCTTCCAAAGTTCTTCCCTTTCTCTTTATTTGCGCTTGTGCTGAGCATGAATATGGAAAAAAAGTCTTGGAAGTTATGTGGATGACTGGCATATCTGTAAAACAACACTAAGTAATCCCAAATTTTGTGATAAGGAAAATATTATTAAGACATTACAATTCTATGCCATTTTTCTTGTTGCATTCATGTTGAACATTGTCCAGCTTTAAAAAGCAGCCCATACAAAGAGAATAAATATTTTAAATATTACACTCTAAAGAAATTGACCAGTACACTAGGATTCATCCTCTGTTCTGTGTGCTTACCAGCGGACTACTGCTGAAACTACATCTAAGTCAAAAATTGGAATAAAGAATAAGAAAGTTTAGGAACACATTTAAAATAAAAGCCTCTGGAAGACATTTCCCATGACTCTCTTCTGGAAAGTAGAAAGGCACATCCTAGACACACTAGGACAGGGGTGTCAAACGCGTTCCATATAGAGGGCCGAATTTAGCATTCAGGATGCCTGCTGAAGGCTGGAAGTGACATCATTAACTAGAGAGTGACATCATTAAGCAGCTGATGGCCAGAAATCAGCTCTTTGTTCTCATTAACTGCAAATGACAGAAGAGAAAATATGCAAATCTTGATTATATTTCAAGGTATGGGAGAACCCAATTTTCATGTGGGCTGCTATTTCAGCAGTAACACCTCAGCACTACTCAATAGCTGAGAGCCTGAGGGCCAGATAAAAAGCTTCCGGGGGCCGCATCTGGCCCCCGGACCTTATGTTGACACCCCTGCACTAGGGAGTGAGGACAGGATTTCACTACATGGAATGCTTTTGCTACTTCCTTTGCTGCAGACTGCTTGTGCTGGAATGCTGTTACAGGTACTTGAATTCTCTTCTTCAGTCTTAGCCACAGCAAAAAAGTGATGAGAAATGACTGCTGCTTCAGCCTTCTTCACATTAAGAGACAATACTTGGTTTCTTGATTTTTATCTCCCTTTTGGTGTTTGTATCTTCCCCAAGGTGAATTCTTTAATCTTTGTTTTTTGTTTGATCCTTCAAAGTGCTGTAGTTTTGAAAGGCTTTGCCGGTTTCTACTTCAGTGTTCTATTACTGTGTCAAGATGGCTGAATTTACATTAGTGATTTATCGTGAAATCTAATACAGAAATACTGGGTGAACTTACTACTACTACTACTACTAATAATAATAATAACAGGTATTTATATACCGCCTTTCTTGGTCTTTATTCAAGACTTTATTCAAGGCGGTTTACATAGGCAGGCTTTATTAAATCCCTTATTAAATAGGGATTTTTTCAATTTCAAAGAAGGTTCTTTCTTTCAAGAACGACTACATGCAAGGTGTTTCATTCCGATCTGGCTTCACATTCTGGCCTCCATCCTCCCACGTTCAGAGCAGATGGAATTGCTCGGCTTCAGCTTGTCAGCTGCTCCAAGGTCGCACGGTGCCGGTGGCCTCGAACTGGCGACCTTGTGGATGTTATCTTCAGGCAGACGGAGGCTCTACCCTCTAGACCAGACCTCCTGCAGTAATGTTCATGCATATCCTGGTTTAGATCATGTTAAAATGGTGGTAAATTGCTGCAAATAATTAATTGTTTGCAGGAACTTGCACCAAACTCTCAGTATGAAGACTTGTATTTTCACTGTTCTGGGCACGACAACAGAGAGATACTCTCAAGCCCATGATCTTGAAATATGGGAAAGGAGACTGAAGACAAGAGGTGAACTGCCTATCAAGGCAATGCAGCCTAATTTCTCCACTTCAGCATGGACTATGTATTCCTATAAGCAGCAGACAGGAGGATCTTTCATTCCATTATTTGATAACTGAGTTGTAAGAAATGTCCTGGAGCTAGAGAATCAGGTCACACACTTTGACCCCATTCAGACATTACATGAAATCCTGGTCTAATAATAGTTTAGTGTGACTATTGCAAGATTCCTTTTTGTTCACATTCCCCTCCCCTTCACACACAAGGGGAACAAACTTACTAGTGTTGATGGTTTAGAACAGGGGTCTCCAAACTATGGCCTGGGGGCCATCAGGCCTGCCACAAGATTTTAATCTGGCCCCCAGCAACTTTTTTTGTGAGAGCATTTGTTATATTTGACATCTTTACTCCTTTATATATCATTTTTCTATTTAAGCATGGCATTGTTTCTTTGTAATTGTCACATTTCTCTTTTGTCCTGAATCATATCTTGTTGGTTATCAAATGAAAAAATTCAGTTTAAAACATGTTTGGGGTTTGCTTCCCACCCTGCACCCTGACTTACCTTGTGGGGCTGGGGAGTTGGGGCCGAGGAGTGACCCCTGCAGGGAAGGTGCGGCAGACAGCTTCGGAGCCCACTTCCTGCCAGTTTGTGCAGCCAGTGGGGTCAGCCACTCACCCTCTGCTCAGCCCCTTTGGGGTGGGGAGGGTGAACAACGTGTGGCAGTGGCGTAGCTAGCAAGGGGTGGAAGGGTGATCCGCCCCAGGTATCAGCCACGGGGTGACACCGCAAATGACCGAACATCATGGAAATTAGGAATAACACCATCATGCCATATATTGTTGGATGCAGAATTTCCAGCAGAATGCAATGGAAAAAACCAGAGTGAAATATCTCATTTCCTCCAAAGGTTATGGCCAAAAAACTAGAAATAAAAAAATGCTTGGAGCCCTATGGAAAGTGAAACTGAGCCATATCGTGTGTTTACTCGTGAGTGGGTGAACTTGCCTTAGTTTGTTGGAAAGGACAAGCTGAGAGGAATCCAACGACACCACATTGGTTCCCATTCAATGAAAGAAGCCCCCAGAAAACACCCAAGAAGGAAATCCCTCCTTCCAAGCAGACAAATGTATTGAGCCCTATGGAAAGCGAAAGTAAGCCACACGGTCGAATTTACTCACGAGAAAGCAAATGTGCCTTGGCTACTGGTCAGGTCTGGCAAAGGGGAATGCAAGGCTAGCTGCATTGTCCCAATCTGATGAAAGTGGAGCTCAACAAATACTCCAGAAGGCAGCCCCCCCCCCCAAAAGAAAGAGGCTTGAGCTGATAAGGTGAATTTTTATTTGTTTTTAGACTTGTAAAGTTAGGTGGGTCCTGATAGTGATATGTTTGAAATATAAGAATTTATACTGAACTGGGCACTGGGGAGGGCTGAAATCTCACTGATTTTTTTGTGGGGGGGGGGGTGTTATTGCAGGCAGACTACAGTGAAAATTCACTTGGTGAAACAGGGCTGGCATCCCCTTATTTATTTGTTTTTCTTTAATTATTTATAATTTTATTTTGCTTAATGATGTCACTTCCAGCCATGACATCACTACTGGTGGGTCCCAGACAGATTGCCATTCTAAAAAGTGGATCCTAGTGTTAAAAGTTTGAGAACCACTACCTTAACTCAAAACAGGCCAATGAGACATCCTTTGGGGGGGGGGAGATGACACCCTAGTGACCAAAATTCTGGAATTTGTAGCTTTTAGGAATAATACCATCATTTTATATACCATTTGATGCAGAATTTCATCCATTGCTTATGGGGAAATATTCACTGCATTTATTTTCTGGCCATTATTATTATTAATTTCATGTCATGACTATTACAATCTCTCAGTCTCGCTTACCTCACAGGGTTGTTGTGAGGACAAAATAAGGGGAGCAACCATGTACACCACCCTGAGCTGCTTAGAGGAAGGGTGGTATAAAAATGTTAATTAATTGTCATGTGGGGTGACAAAAATTTATGGGCTCCGGGTGTCAAATGACCTAGCTATGCCACTGACGCGTGACCATCATGGAGACACAGCTTGGATGCAGCCATTGCAGAGACGCGGCCTCTGACAACTCCGCCGGCCGCAGTGCGCATGCCCCGGGAACAGGTGAACGCTGGGAGACCCTGGGGGAGACCCCTGCCACTGACCACCAGAGAGGAAAGGGGCGGAGGGGATCAGCCCTGCCTTTAGGTCCTCCTGAAGAAGAAGCAGTGGGATTGGATGGTGCCAGGGAGACCCATAAAAATCTGAGGGTCCATGATGATGGACAGAACCATGAATGGCAAGGAGGGGAGTCTGTGGCATTAATAGGCACCCTCCTGTGACCCAGGTCAGACTGGCAACACCAGGGAGGAGAACATGGGTGCTGTAACTCCCTCCTCATGGGCAAGTCTGAGGCCTCATAGGCTGGCACCCAGGGGTGTGCTCCCTGTCAGAGGCAAGCCAGGCCCAAGACCCACAGGATCCCCCCTTGGGAGGGGGGTGTTACTGCCAGTGCCCCAGAAGTGACAGTATTCATTCATTTATAAAACTGTTTTTTGTTTTTTTTTGCCCACAAAAATGTGTAAAATAGACTGAAAAGTTTGGAGATCCCTGGTTTAGGCAACAAGCAGGAATTTGTCACGGTGCCCATCCTCAGCAAATCCTATAGTATAATCTAACTACAGTTTGTGAAGAGGTAACGAGAGGAAACTAAGATTGAATACCAGTTGTTCCAAATTGCCAATAGAAGTAGAAAACATCCTACTCTTGTATTCAAGGGAGGGAGGAACATTTGATAATGTTTCATGATAATCAGTTTCATGATAATCGTACTAAACCATGTATTCATATGCTGTGTGAACTGAGGCAATACCAAATTATAGTTTCTCACTATATGGATTACGAATTTGAGTGCGGGTGCACAACCTGTGTTCTTGCACTCCGTTTTCTCATCTCCCAAAGAGTGTTCTGATTGTTTAGTTATGAACATAAGAAAAACCCTGCTGGATCAGGGCATATGTGTCTCTTCACACGGTTATCCTGCAGCTGATAGTAAGAGGTACATTATTGCTGAACCAGTTAGTTTCTGGTTGCTGCTTACCGTAGTTTGCGATTACATCAGAACCTGTGAGCTTTCATGCTTATCTGGAAATCAAGATCAAATTGTGGCTTACAGCTGTGGTTTGGAGGGCGAGTACAAACCATCATTTGCTAGTTCAGATGTAACAGCAAATGATGGCTTGTTGCAAATCTTTAAGGGCTAAATCCTATCTTGTATTGGAACAGGCAAGCCTGGAGGCTTGCACTGTATCCAGCATGAGATAGGGCTGCAAAGTAGCTCAGCTGAAGGTAAGGGGAAACTCTTCCCCTTATCCCTGGGTAAACTATTGTAGCCCCTATGGGTCTCCTCGGATTTGCACCACCTCAGGAAGTGACACAAGACAGAGGAGAGCGGAGTGACTTGAAGCCGCTCTGCGCTGCTTGGGAAGGGGGGGTCGGGATGTGGCATAACGGCCAGATCCCAGCCCACCTCCCGCTCCCTGCCTGTCTGCCCTCCCCCTGCCCTGGAACACTTCCTCCCCGCTTTCTCCCCACCAACCCCAGAGCCTTGTGCTGGCCAAGCTTGGCTGATGCAAGACTTGCCCCCCAAGCCACCACGGAGACTGGATTCAGCCTCCGTGTGCCAGTGCACCAGTGTGCACTGGTGCGGCTTGCTCCTGAGGAGTCGCAGACGTGCTTTATGGCACATTTGTGACCCTCCTAACTCATT
Source organism: Tiliqua scincoides (assembly GCF_035046505.1). Classification (NCBI taxonomy): domain Eukaryota; kingdom Metazoa; phylum Chordata; class Lepidosauria; order Squamata; family Scincidae; genus Tiliqua; species Tiliqua scincoides. The sequence goes on along the minus strand of NC_089821.1, from coordinate 98,942,996 downwards.
GTTAGGATTGTGCTGTAAGTGGTACACAGTGCAAAGAGGGAGAGGAAAAGTGATAGTGTATGAGCCCAAGTCTGTCATGTAATGCCAAATTGCTTTTGGTGTTGCTTGTTAGATGGTATTTTTCACACTCTCAGACATACAGGGATTAGGGGAAGAAATATCTCGTTTCACTTGGTAGAAAACCACGCACCCAGGCTCACACGCGCACACACACGGGCTCACACGCATACACACTCTCCCTTTCTCTGTATTGCCAAGGTGAATGTTTATCTCTGTGGCAAACTTGCCACTACTGGGGAAGGGGGTTCCTCTGCATCAGTTCAGGAACTGTGGAATTCCCAGATGTCTGTGTAATTGGGAAGACCAGCTGTCACAAGGCTTTCATATCACTACCATATGGAAGTGGATACCTCTGCATTTCTTTTCCAGAGATCAGGGTGTCTTCGGTTTTACCACATAGCATGGTTGTCTTCAATTACCTATTGACAGAGTTTTGAATTTTGAATTCAAATTTAAATTCACAATTTGAATTCACAATTTAATATTGTGTGGTATGCAGGACCTGGTTAGAGATGTAAACGTTACTGAGCCATTGGGGAACAGTGATCATGCTGCCATCTGTTTTGACATGCACGTTGGGGGAAGAATACCAGGCAAATCTCTAACAAAAACCCTTGACTTCTGACGGGCAGACTTCCCCCAAATGAGGAGGCTGGTTAGAAGGAGGTTGAAAGGGAAAGTAAAAAGAGTCCAATCTCTCCAGATTGGAGAGATTCTTGCATGGAGGCTGCTTAAAACAACAGTAATAGAGGCCCAGCAGAGGTGTATACCGCAAAGAAAGAAGGGTTCCACTAAATCCAGGAGAGTGCCCGCATGGCTAACCAGCCAAGTTAGAGAGGCTGTGAAGGGCAAGGAAGCTTCCTTCCGTAAATGGAAGTCTTGCCCTAATGAGGAGAATAAAAAGGAACATAAACTGTGGCAAAGGAAATGCAAGAAGGTGATACGGGAGGCCAAGCGAGACTATGAGGAACGCATGGCCAGCAATATTAAGGGGAATAATAAAAGCTTCTTCAAATATGTTAGAAGCAGGAAACCCACCAGAGAAGCGGTTGGCCCTCTGGATGGTGAGGGAGGGAAAGGGGAGATAAAAGGAGACTTAGAGTTGGCAGAGAAATTAAATGAGTTCTTTGCATCTGTCTTCACGGCAGAAGACCTCGGGCAGATACCGCTGCCCGAACAGCCCCTCCTGACCGAGGAGTTAAGTCAGATAGAGGTTAAAAGAGAAGATGTTTCAGAACTCATTGATAAATTAAAGATCAATAAGTCACGGGCCCTGATGGCATCCACCCAAGAGTTATTAAGGAATTGAAGAATGAAGTTGCAGATCTCTTGACTAAAATATACAACTTGTCCCTCAAAACGGCCACGGTGCCAGAGGATTGGAGGATAGCAAATGTCACGCCTATTTTTAAAAAGGGAAAGAGGGGGGACCCAGGAAACTATAGGCCGGTCAGCCTAACATCCATACCAGGTAAGATGGTGGAATGCCTCATCAAAGATAGGATCTCAAAACACATAGACGAACAGGCCTTGCTGAGGGAGAGTCAGCATGGCTTCTGTAAGGGTAAGTCTTGCCTCACGAACCTTATAGAATTCTTTGAAAAGGTCAATAGGCATGTGGATTTGGGAGAACCCGTGGACATTATATATCTGGACTTTCAGAAGGCGTTTGACACGGTCCCTCACCAAAGGCTACTGAAAAAACTCCACTGTCAGGGAATTAGAGGACAGGTCCTCTCATGGATTGAGAACTGGTTGGAGGCCAGGAAGCAGAGAGTGGGTGTCAATGGGCAATTTTCACAATGGAGAGAGGTGAAAAGCGGTGTGCCCCAAGGATCTGTCCTGGGACCAGTGCTTTTCAACCTCTTCATAAATGACCTGGAGACAGGGTTGAGCAGTGAAGTGGCTAAGTTTGCAGATGACACCAAACTTTTCCGAGGGGTGAAGACCAGAAGTGATTGTGAGGAGCTCCAGAAGGATCTCTCCAGACTGGCAGAATGGGCAGCAAAATGGCAGATGCGCTTCAATGTCAGTAAGTGTAAAGTTATGCACATTGGGGCAAAAAATCAAAACTTTAGATATAGGCTGATGGGTTCTGAGCTGTCTGTGACAGATCAGGAGAGAGATCTTGGGGTGGTGGTGGACAGGTCGATGAAAGTGTCGACCCAATGTGCGGCGGCAGTGAAGAAGGCCAATTCTATGCTCGGGATCATTAGGAAGGGTATTGAGAACAAAAAGGCTAGTATTATAATGCCGTTGTACAAATCTATGGTAAGGCCACACCTGGAGTATTGTGTCCAGTTCTGGTCGCCGCATCTCAAAAAAGACATAGTGGAAATGGAAAAGGTGCAAAAGAGAGCGACTAAGATGATTACGGGGCTGGGGCACCTTCCTTACGAGGAAAGGCTACGGCATTTGGGCCTCTTCAGCCTAGAAAAGAGACGCCTGAGGGGGGAACATGATTGAGACATACAAAATTATGCAGGGGATGGACAGGGTGGATAGGGAGATGCTCTTTACACTCTCACATAATACCAGAACCAGGGGACATCCACTCAAATTGAGTGTTGGGCGGGTTAGGACAGACAAAAGAAAATATTTCTTTACTCAGCGTGTGGTCGGTCTGTGGAACTCCTTGTCACAGGATGTGGTGCTGGCGTCTAGCCTAGACGCCTTTAAAAGGGGATTGGACAAGTTTCTGGAGGAAAAATCCATTATGGGGTACAAGCCATGATGTGTATGCGCAACTTCCTGATTTTAGAAATGGGTTATGTCAGAATACCAGATGCAAGGGAGGGCACCAGGATGAGATCTCTTGTTATCTGGTGTGCTCCCTGGTGCATTTGGTGGGCTGCTGTGAGATACAGGAAGCTGGACTAGATGGGCCTATGGCCTGATCCAGTGGGGCTGTTCTTATGCTCTTATGAATATACCAACAGAGATTAACTCCTCTTCATTACTGAGAGCCTTGAAACTGTGCTTTTATATGGTAGTAGGATAGATTTGCCTTTTGCCAAGGTAGTAGTTACCCAGGCTAATATCCTACCCCATCCTGAGTACGGATGCACAATCTTTCTTCATAAGATGTTTCACCAATGAAAACTAGTTTGCTGTGTGATGTAATACATGATTAGTTTCCTTGACAAAATAGCCTGCCTAATTAGTTTTGTTTGGAATTTTGTTCCATTGAATGAAGCAATGCCCTTTACACTGATGTTTAAGGTATTAAAGTATGTACTAACTCCCTAATGTAGCATTACCATCACTTTTGTAAGGATTAGTAATGATGACCAAAATCTCTTAACGATTTTCTATTTGGACTAAGTATAGTAGGAATTAACAGGAGCTCTGTGACTTGGTTTGTTGTTCTCCAACTCTTGACAGGAACTCTTGGTATGCAATGCTCATAGAAGTCTTTGTCTAAAGAGTTTAAAAATATTCTTTTTAAAGTAAAAATGGTAGTTACCAATTTGGGTGGCATACTATCAGTTTACTAAAAATAAAAAATATATAATTTTATGTGAATAATTTGCTAAATTACAAAGAAGACAAATAATATGTAAAAAACTGAGCCACTTCTAAGGTAATGATTCACAATAATATGTAAGTAATTTATATATTTTTTTAAATCAGACGATTTTTCTATTTAAATTCAGTTATGGTTGAGTAATATTTACTCATCTTTCAGTACAGAGATATTTAAACTGCTTTAAAATACTGTTTGATATCATACAGTAAATCAGTTAAAAATCTTTGTGATGTTTCAGTTTTTTGTTCAAAGGCATAACCGATGTACATGTCTGATTTATTATTTTTATGGTAACTTATGATTCTTATGTAATCATCTTCACTGTTTTTCTTTTCTTTCTGTTGGTAATAGTCTCCTGGTAGATCTCTATTTTCTGTTGATATGGATTTTATGTTGCTTTTTCTGAGTCATCTATTTCTTTGACATGCATGCAGTCATTATTGTTTTTCTTCTTTGATTCTGACAGTGATGCACTGACTATAGATGTTTCTTTCCTTCTGGGACAATTACTAAAAGCTATTCTTTTTTCCATCCTGCCAGTCACATCAAATCATTTCTTTTCCCTATGGTTGTTTGCTAATTGGCTTCTTAGAATTGAATATGTTCCACACATAATTTGTTCTCGTCATATCAAGTGTTTTGTGTTTCACTTGCAAGATTCTGTTTTGTTTATGGTCAAACATCCTTTAAAAAAAAGAAAGAAAAAAGAATCCCAACAGCGAAGAAAGGTTTGTTTGCAAATGAATTCCAGAGGTGGCAAGTAAAGAAACGGCCAGTTACAACCATTTGACTACTCAATGGAAAGTGTGCATAATGTGTTGTAAGTGGTCCTGATTCAAGCTGTTGTCTAATTTGTGGTGGAACTATTTCCTGAGGGAATTACTGGAATGAAGCAAGTTTGCACCAGTTTAAAATTTTTTTCTAAAGAACCATTTAAAAAAGAGTTAATTCCTCGCTAGTTAAGTTATGGTTGTATACAAATTCATAAGAAACTGCCTCATACTGAGTGAGACCATTGGACTATCTAGCTCAGTATTGTCAACAGTGATTGGCAATGGCTCTCCAGGGTTTCAGCAAGAAATCTTTCTATTTTTCTGTGTCATCTGGAGATGCTGAAGATGGACTCTTGAACTTTATGTATGCAATGTGTATATCACTGAACTATGGGACATTCTAGGCTCAATGCTGAATTTCTTTGTCATTGTAGAATAGCTGCTATTATGGCATCTTTTCAGTTGGCAGCTCTCCTTTTTGGATAGCTCTCCTTCCTGATTCTGACAATGCTAACGTGCTCTGGGTTCTATGAATTGGGCAGCTCAGTCCTATGGTCCACTGCCACTGTGAGAAACAGTGATGTTGAAATGACATTGAAACGTTGCCACTGCTGTATCCTATGGAGCTGACCCAGCTACCGAAGCCTCCTTGGAGTAAGGGAACAAGATATGCCAGTGGGTCTCCTCCGATCTGCACTCGCTATTTAGTGGACACAGAATCAAGGAGGCCCATGTTGGGCAGATTGGCTCAGGAGGGAGCATTGGATTTGGCAGCAGACTCTGCTGCCATCTCCACCCCCCCCCCCGGGCCCAATTCTCCCACCAGCCTGCCCTTCCTCCGCCCAGTTCTGCTCCCTCCCCATCTTCTTCCTGCCGCTCCCAAAAGCCTCCCCATCACCTGGTGCTACTTGGAGGCATCTTTCCAGCACTGAGGCCCTGTGCCAATTAGCACTTGGCCTCACTGCTGGTGTAGCATCCCCATTTACATTGATACTCCCTTGTGGTTTGTCCGTTTCTCCATACAGCTTTTCCTACCCCATTTTTGCAGCACTCCTGCATTATACAAGCTCTTAAAAGAGCATGTAATTATCCTAGTATAGATCTTAGGACCACAATTAGTTGCAGAACGTACCTGAGGTATATTTTTTTATGAATGGGTAAAAAACAGGAAGACCTCTGTCAAAGAAGGTGCCCAGGATATGCATGAATGGGACAGAGAGCAGCATCTGGTTTATGTATGTGTGTGAGAGAAACTATTTTGAAACACATTGATTGGACACAATCTGCGGAATAAGTAGTCATTAATTTTAAAAAATAGAAAACTCTTGTTTCTGAAAAATTTTGAAATGCATATTTTTGTTTTTCTAAATCAGGTAATAAGCAAGATGTTAAGTATTTCCAGATGGCATCTTCAGGTCAAGATAGCATAATTAAGATATGGCTTGTTTTGTGTACTGATCCTGTAGGTATGTATACTCAAAGACATTCTTCATCCATTTGCTAGTCTTCATTCTGTGTTGCTCCTTTGATTAGAAGTCAAATACTTAAACAACAGCATACATTTTAGTTATGCTGGAAGCTATTCTGTGCAGATGGAAGGAGGCAAAAATGGAGGAAACGGATACTATCAAATTGTACGGAACAACAAAAAGGCGCTCTAATGAATACTGAGAATTATGTTTACTGGTAAAGCAATGTGTAATGCTGTGTCATCTTTATATTAACAACTTTTTTATATATTCCATAAACAAATGAGTTTTATCTATGTGTAAAAGTTTAATTATGGATTCCATTTTTTTAAAAAACTAGCTTCAAGAACATAATCCTTGCATTTAGGTTTTAGAAGCAATGAGTGAATGGTTCTGGGAATAAATATATTGAGTGTGAGACTGCTAAACAGACAATTGTTTTGGTGGTTGCTGAAATAGCTTCTCCCTCTGCCCCATATATCCGAAACATTTCTTTCCTCTTTTATTCCTCCATACTGAAATATAATCTGAACAAAATATGTAAGCATTTGAATGGTGTTCATATTGCAATAGCATTATTTGGTTTCAGTACCATCAAAGTCTTTTGGCTTTAGAATGTGATTCAGATGAAGCAAAAAAAAAATACTCTGTTGGTAGTACTTTCTGCAGTTGTAATGTGGGAGGTTGTTAAAATGTATGAGTTTACCCTTTGATAAAAGACTTTAACATTGTAGTTTTCCCAAGAAATAAAATCTTGAATACTTGTGTCCAGTCTTCAGATTTTTTCCCCCAGTATGACAAAACATCATTAAATCAAGAAGTTAAAATGTCATAACAGCTTTCAGGAGTTCCCTGGCTGTCAGTGCCAACTCTTTGAAACTCCAGGCTGATCTTAGAGAGCTGGCAATACTAGATACATTGCCTAGATTCTGTCCCTCTTCTGTTATGTTGGGGCCAAAAAATTTTTAAAAACTATTACATTCAAGACAAAGGATGTAACCAAAATGGGTCTTGCAAGAGTGCTATAATTTTTTCCCCAGTTTCTTACATGAAGACTTGCATGTTTCTTACATGAAGACTTACATGTTTCTTACAGTTTCTTACACGAAGACAGTTGTAGAATATGGAGTATACAGTTGTAGAATATAGAATATCTAGAATATAGTCTATTGTAGAATATAGAATATATTCTACATGAGGTTGTAGAATATATTTTAGGTTATTTTCAAACTTGGCAAGCCTTTAACCTTGTAATACATTTTATTTATATGTATATATATATTTTAAAATGTTTAGGCCTTGAATTGAAATATAAGCGTACTTTGAGTGGACATACTGCCCCAGTTCTGGCTTGTGCTTTTTCCTGTGATGGGCAAACTGTAGTGTCTGGGTAAGAGTCTTCATTTATGTGCTTTACCTTTAGTTTGATGTGTTTGAAACTACTACCTTTAGTAGTTTGATGTGTTTACTTGGGCTTCCTCTTTTTCTATTATCATAAAGATGTTGCTTTATATAACTTACATTCATTCTAAATTAGTAAATGTAGGGTTTGTGTATAATGTAAGGATGGATGACATATGTGAAATATGAGTAGAGTGTTACAACAATATAACATTACATTAATGCAGGAGTCTCCTATAGAATCCTTGACAATTCATTTTGGTATGTGACACCCTTTTAGGATGAGTCTGTCCTAAAATAAAGGAACATGTCCTTTTCTATATATGACATCCATATTACCACCACAACCTACAACATGCTAGTTCCTAAGTTGAAAGGCATATAAAATATACATGCACATTCTGCATCTTTGGCTATAGACAATCTTGCACTGGAGTTGCATAGAAAAATATTGGAGGGAAACTTGTGTTAAGCATATTTTGGTATGAGTTCCTTTTTGGTACAGATTCATGTCTGCTGTAGCCCAATGGTTCCAAACTCTCTTGGAGTTTGGGAGCCGTAGTAAATCTTTGCAGAGGAGGGGGGAATGCAACAGCGTGATTCCCAGGGGCTTCATTTTACCTACTGGCATTAGTAGCAGCCTCCCGGCAGTATGAGAAGCATCCACAGGGCTCGCCAAGCCTTGGCAAATAAAAAAATAAAAATTGCGACTATCTTGGGTTTTCGATTGTGCAACCAGAAGTGGGTTGTGATCTTTATTTTTAAATTTTTTGAGGCTTGGGGAGCGCTATAGAGGCTTCTGCAGGGCTCCCAGAACACCTGGAAGGCTGATGATGATGACAGTAAGTAAAACAAAGCCCCTGGCAGCTGCGCAGTCCTGGGGATCATACAGCTGCATTCTCTCCTCCCTGCCCCTTAAAGGGGCAGAGTCGGAGCTCTTCAGGCTAGGGCATTTGAGAGCCTCTGCTGTAGGTGTAGCAAAACATCATTAAATTGCTTTTAGTGAGTCTTCCAAAGTCACAGACAGCTTTTGTATCTTTTCTGTTTGATTGAAGAGCAGGTCAGAGCCCACAATGTCAAACTAAGTAGGTGAAAAATCATTCAGGAAGTATCACTATACTTGAAACAAATAACTATTGGGTAGTGTTTTGTTGATAATTTAGAATTATTAGTCAGATCTATAAGAGACTGTTCATATATACACTCAGGGAATTTTGATTTGTTCAAACTGTAGTTAGTTATAATTAGTTTTATTAAACTAGAGTTAGAACATACCACAATTCCTTGGGTTCATACACAGAGATAATATGCAGCTGTGGTTAGAATTTAAGGTATAAGCTTTCACTTTCCTATTTGCACACATGTAGAAGGCGAGGGGAAAGTGAGCAAGCCTGAGGACTTGTTCACAGTAATCTAAACCAGTGGTTTCCAAACTGGTGGGTTGTGACCTACAAGGGGAACTGGAAGAGGGCCATTTCCCTTAAAGAACCAGAAATAGGTAACAGTGTGATCACCCCAATCGCACTGCTGCCGGGCAGGGAAAGGGTTTTGTAACCCCTGGGGGTCACTCTGGCTCTTGGGAGGATCTGGTGAGCTTGTGACCCCTTCCACAGCCCACTCCAAGGCTTGGAAATGTTGAAAAAAGAAAAAAAAATACTTCCTGTTTAGGGACGAAAACAGAAAGTGGTTTTTTAAATGGCCTCCGGAAAGGCATAGTGACCCCCAGGTAATTTACAAAACCCCTTCCCTGCTGGGCAATAGTGCAATTGTGGTAATTGCATTGCTGCCCTTCCCCCTGCCCACACAAAAACTTATGAGGCTCCTAAACTCCTAGTAGGGTTCCCAAAAGTCTGAGTAGGACTTTGGGAACCACTGATCTAAACCATGTTTCATCTGGAGGTCAGCTCCAGGCGTTGACTGGGTTCAGACAACCATGATTTAGTTAGATCACTGGTTCCCAACTTGTGCTCCGGGGACACAAGTGGTCCATGAGACCCTGAACTGAAATCCATGAATTCTCAGAAAAAAGAATCACCTTTGATCACTTCACGCATCTTGCTGAGCGAGCGCTCCTCCACAAACCACAGGAGAAGTAGCTGTCAGTGAAGTGTCAGCTGTGACTGTGGGCAGTCCACCATCTCTGTTTGTCCATGGGGGGCACTCATGTGGGGGATGCTTTCCCGTAGACCATCAGAGAGAGCAGAGAATGGACTACCTGCAGCCACAGCTGGCAACAAAAGCAGCAACCCTGAAATCTTCTCTATAAATAACAAATCTAATAAATATTCTCTAATTATTACAAATTTAATTTATTTTTAAAGGCCACACCTGGAGTATTGTGTCCAGTTCTGGTCGCCGCATCTCAAAAAAGACATAGTGGAAATGGAAAAGGTGCAAAAGAGAGCGACTAAGATGATTACGGGGCTGGGGCACCTTCCTTATGAGGAAAGGCTACGGCGTTTGGGCCTCTTCAGCCTAGAAAAGAGACGCCTGAGGGGGGAACACGATTGAGACATACAAAATTATGCAGGGGATGGACAGAGTGGATAGGGAGATGCTCTTTACACTCTCACATAATACCAGAACCAGGGGACATCCACTAAAATTGAGTGTTGGGCGGGTTAGGACAGACAAAAGAAAATATTTCTTTACTCAGCGTGTGGTCGGTCTGTGGAACTCCTTGTCACAGGATGTGGTGCTGGCGTCTAGCCTAGACGCCTTTAAAAGGGGATTGGACAAGTTTCTGGAGGAAAAATCCATTATGGGGTACAAGCCATGATGTGTATGCGCAACCTCCTGATTTTAGAAATGGGTTATGTCAGAATACCAGATGCAAGGGAGGGCACCAGGATGAGGTCTCTTGTTATCTGGTGTGCTCCCTGGTGCATTTGGTGGGCTGCTGTGAGATACAGGAAGCTGGACTAGATGGGCCTATGGCCTGATCCAGTGGGGCTGTTCTTATGTTCTTATGTTCTTTTTGTGTGCAGGGCGGGTAGTGTGGTCCACGATAACTCCAATTTTTGCCTCAGCAGTCCACAAACTCTTAAAAGTTGGGAGTCTCTGAGTTGGGAGCCACTGAGTTAGATGATAGTGAAGAAGCCTCAGGTTGTATGCTCACCCTCTCCTCTCCTCCTCCATGTGTGCAAACAGGAGAGTGAAAGCTTTTACTATATGTCTAACAGCAGCACAGTGAGTTTTGATATCAGTACTAGCATTAGTTTGAGTTTGTACTACTGTAAGCTGCTTTAAAAGACTGTATTTTCTTATTGTAAAATGAAATATTGGTATGTTTCTATCTTTATTTCTTTCTCTGCACAATTTATTATTAGATCTGTGGACAAAACAGTAATACTTTTTGAAACTGTAAGTATTTAACATTTAAGATATGAATTTCCATTGTACAAACAAAACAATGCATTAAATGAATTGTGAACTGCTTTTCAATGTAAACTGGAGGAGCTACATGACTGTGACCTTTCAGTTTTGTGCTATGATGTTGCTTGAACCAAAACAAGTCATAGATTTGGGCTGTACATTTTTTAATAGTGAATTTTGAGAAGCTCAGCCAAACTTCTGTTGGAACAAAATGTTTAGAATGTGCCAGTAGTTGTCTATTGTGTTTAATATTTTATGGTCTTTGTAGTGGGTAGTACTAAAATGCACATAACTTTTGAAATTCATAAATACAAGATTTAAAGTTTCTATTTAATAATAATAAAGTAGTCTTGTTTGCATGATCAATGAAGATGCTGAAGGTACTTTTAAAAGCTTTTCAAGAAGATCATATGCCTGTAATAGGTTGTGTTTATGCAGGAATATATTTTGTAGTACTGATCTTGGTCCAAAGAACCACAAGAGCATCCAAACTTTTTGTGCACGTGTGTTGCTGTCTTCCGATTTTTAGCCAGACTGTAGCACTTTGAAGTCCCAGTCAGCTTTCAGGTTGAATGGGTCTGGAGAAAGGAGACCCTTCTGCAGTGTGTTAGGTTGTGGGAGGGCCAGCTGAGATTATTCCGAACAACCTTTTCCCCCTATTTCTGTCATGCTTAACAGCTGACTGGTGCTGTGAAGTCATCAGACAGGGCACCTTCAGCCTGGGTTGATCCTAGACAGATAGGCAAGTTACCTGCTGCAGGTTTTTCTTTTCTTTTTTTTCTTTTCGGCAGTCTGTTGTCCCTTCACTGGAATAAATTCACACAGTACTGGTGTTGGTCCAGATTTGTCCAGATATATTAAATTATTATTTGCTTTCAAGGTCTCCTGGCTTCCCAGAAATTACTGCACATATAATTTTCCATATTCTTTATCTCTAAAATACTCTGCTGACATGTAATTTTTTTATAATTTTGTTAGAAAAGGGTGTTTTTCAAATTGCTTTTAAAAATATTATAGTCCTTTTATTAATAAAAAAAATGGAAAATGTTCTTACTGTGTATCATGAAATGGAATAAAGTCTCAATATAGGATGAGTGTCTGGTTCTGAGATACAGTTTTGAGATATTTTAGGAGTGTAGCTCTATTCATTCATTGTGGCAAAAATAATGAACAATTTTGTTGCATCTTAGACTATGAACAGAGTAAAAATGCCAAAATATGTTTGTGAAGGGTAGCATCTAGTGGCCAAGTATGCTAACCACAGCTGAATTCCGAATTGTGTTTCAATTATTGCTTTATTAATGTAAGTCTAAGTAGTTGATCTACAAAGAAAGTAAGTATTGGGTGATTGGTTCACAGAAGTAAAATGCATTTTACCTTTGTGGTAGTGTGGCACAGACTATTTCAGATTAATCAATTTCATTGAGGGTCATGTGTATTTATAGCAGGAGTGGGCAGAAGGTCACTAACTACTGATCATTGGATGATTTGAATAGATCACCATATGAATGTCATACTCCCAATTGTTTGACAATAGCAAAAGCACAAAAGCTTTCCTCCCCCCTAATTATGCTGTTAGAATCTCTGATTTCTAGTAATTGAGATGTAGATTTGTACATGCATATGCAGGTTATACCTGCACTTAGTTTATGGGCTGCATTTGGTAGTAGATTTTGCCTACTAAGCCATCATTTTATATCAGGCTACAGCCCCCAGGCCATTATTTTGAACCAGGGTATGGTTGATGGACCTTTGATAACAAGCAGTCTCACAAACCTGAAGCCTGCCCCACCCCTGGTTTATAGAATTATGGTATGGTATTGATTCTGTTGCAGCTTTCTGCAAATTGCTTAAGCCATTTCTGACCAATGTTGCAAATATGCAAATAGCACCAAATGTGTACTCGAGTCCTGGGCAAAAATGGGTTAATCTCTGTGCTCCTTAGTTACAAACATCTATCAATAAAAGGTTTTTTATCTGCATCTGTACTGTTAAAACTTTCATTGGTTAGATCATTGACTATAGGTTATGTTTCTGCTTGCCCTAATATATATTTTTGTTGCTGTTGGCAGAACACTGGGAGTATCCTGCACATTTTGACTCAACATACCAGGTGTGATATTAGCATAATTTTTTTCATAATGTCAGCCAAAAGAAGCATTTAAGGCATGATATGCACTTATCACATTGCTTTCATTTCTAGGTATGTCACAACTTGTGCCTGTGCAACAGATGTACCATTATTTGCTACAGGTTCAATGGATAAATGTGTGAACATCTGGGAATTTGAACCAAAGCAGCTTTTCACAGGTTAGTACAGGAAGATATTTGCCTTATCCTTTATAAATTTGACATCAGTCTTTGTTAAATTTATTGATATAAGATACAAGGCATGTGAAGGCCGCTCCTATCTATTTATCTGAAGCTATTCTACTTTGTCAGACCACTTGGTCATTTAGCCCAGCATTTTCTGTTCTGATAGGAAGTGACTCTGCAAGGTCTTTCCCATAATATTTCAGGAGGGAGGTCTTTTCCATAATACTGCTGTCCAAGTAACGAGAACAGCATGAATTGTTACAATTTCTTCTAATTAGTGCGTAATATGTCAAGCAAGTGCATGTTGTTTGTCTATTTCTATATCAAGTTATTTATATGTTGCCCCTGGGGCTCACATTCACTTTTAAAAGCAGTTCAGCTTTTTAAAAAGCACATCAGGCAGTGGTAGCTATGAAGATCCATGCCTTGCTAGCTTTCCTTCTCCTCCTACTCCTCACAAAGGCAGATGGTTGGGAGGGAGGGGCATAATTTAGCTTTTTAAAAGCCCAGCAGATGGTAGTATAGATGGAGATTCCTGTCTTACTGGCTTCCCTTTTCCACCTCCTTTTCCTTCTCACAAAGGCAAATGGTGGTTCTGTATGGGGCAGGGAGGAGTACAATTCATTATAGCACTTGGTAAAATTTGCTACAAAAAATAGGATAAGCTATATTCAAAGCAACCATCAAAGTTTGGACAGTTGATACAACTGTGTGCTTCACTTGTGCAAAATGTTCCTTTAAATCTCCTTCCAGGAACTACACAAAGAGAAGAACCAACAATATCTGTGGAGAAGTGGTCAGAAGAACAGGTTTCGGGTTGGCTATGCAAGCATAACTTAAAAGACCTTGTTGCGATTTTCAAAAAGAACCATATTGATGGTAAAGAACTGCTGAATCTTACAAAAGAAAGCTTGGCTGATGATTTAAAAATTGGTAAGAAAAAATACTTTTTTCTTGAGGTTTGTTATACTGCATATTTAACTACAGGAAGTCCTCACTTAAAATTGTTGGTAAGTTCTTAGAAACTGCAATTTTAAGTGAAACAACTTAGAAACAGTTTTTCCATAGGCAGATTCAATAACACTCAAGTGGCTGGTTTGCTGAGTGATTTCCTATTGCATCACAAAGCATTGTGGTGCCCCAGAATGCCTTGAGACTACGCATGGCATTCTGGGGCGCAACAAGGCCAAGGAAGTGGATTGCGGACCTGGCATGACCTGGAAGCAGCAGCTTCCAGTAGCCCTATAGTGTGCAGCCCTGGAGGATGCAGAGGTCAGAAGATTGAGAACTACTGATCAACTTTAAAATGAAACAATGCTGAATGAAACGACTTTGAGAGGACTTGCTGTACATCAGTGTAAAATTCTTTGGAAATCCTAGTAGTGATATACAGTCAGCATGCATCATATGCACCACTTTACTTGCACAAATTGAACAACATGCACTTGGCAAACAACAACAACAGTTTAAATAGTGCAAGTGATTTCACCCGCCATTCCACTTACTAAATACTTACCCCAGAGTGAACTTGAGATCAGAGATTGAAGCTGTTGTTCCCTCAGTCAGTCTTAGTTCCTGCATGTCTCTTGTAATTTGTAAGGATACATTTTTTTTGGATGTAAGGGATTTTAAAGTAATCTTGAGTATTTGCAATTTTAGTTTTATGCACTGACGCTGGAATGTAACTCTCGCTAAAGATATGAACCAACTGCACATTGTTTGGAGTTACTTAGGACAGCTATATGATCATTTCCTATTAAATGGTATTTTTTTTTAAAAGTGGTGTTCTTGCTTCTAGCCTTGTACTAACATTTTTTTTGCTGTTCCATCCATTGTGGATAATTTGTGTTGTGTTGCTCCATTAGGAGTAATTTAACCTTAACCTTAAGCCAGAGTATTGAATTCACATCTCCCCTGCTGCAGCACACCCTCTGCTCTCTGCCTTGCCTTGCCTTACCTTTTTTTCTTTTGTTCCACCTTTCAAAATAGAATGCGTTCTGTTACTCTGTGCGTCTTCTCTTCTTTCAATTTGACTAGAAGGAGAGAAGGGGCAGAACAACACAGTTGTAGTACACACAGAGTGGTGACCACTGGGTGGGAAAAGAAGTGGAACTGTGGCTGCCCATTTCCCTGCCTTGTTACTTTTTGAGCTTCTGAAGGTGGTTTCCATATTGAGTATTAGGGTTTGAGGTGGGTCTTGACAAGCTGAAGATCACTGGAGTGTGTGCAGTGGCCTTGCAGATGCAAATGAAAATTGACTCTGGGTTTTTGCCTTTTAATAGCATTTGTTTCAATTTACTTTGAGTAACCTGCTGTGCAGTGCATTACCATGCATGTTGGCACATTCTATTTTGATAATAGAATTGCTATCGACTATAATTATATAACATGGATTATGTGTGACAGCTTAAGGAATGGGGTTGGACTATATGACTGAAAGGTTGCTTTCAGTTCTACAGTGATGTGAACTAGCCCTTGTGCAGTGTTAGAATCTGTCAACCTATCCATTATACCATTTTTCCCCTTGACACTACAGTCTTATAAATATCTACATATTGTACATATTGGTGCTCTCCAACTAGTTTCTGCTATGCCTGGTGTCATCCTATAGTGTCAACTGCTATCTCAGTTGTAACCACAGCACCATTTGAATTATCTCATCTCATTTAGGGCCCAATCCTGTCCAACTTCCCAGAGCTGATGCAGCCACAAGGTAAGGGAACAAACATTTCCTTACCTTATAGGGGCCTTTTTGACTGCCCCCCACACCGTAGGATGCAGCGCACACCCCATTGGCACAGCTGCAACAGTACTGGAAAGTTGGATAGGATTGGGCCCATAATTTATTTTATATCCTGCTTGTCAGTAGATAATTCTGTGAGTCATTTTGTTAAATGATACAAATGAATAAAAAAATTTAAAATACAGGTAGACTATCCCTTATCTGGACATCCAAAATCCAGACTGTTCCAAAATACAGACACTTTTGTCCAAGACTTGTTTTCTGTAGTATGAGCACTAGAAGATCTTGTGTACACTCCCACATACAGTGCAGGCTGTAACTACTATTCTCTGCTCTGTGGTGTGCCTATACAGACATTGTTGAAAAATATCAGAGGACACTTATATGGGTAACAGTGAAAAATGCAAGAGGAAGCATTTCTCATTATATTTATGCAATTCTGAAATCCAGACATCTTCCTGTCCCAAGCAGTCTGCATAACTGATACTCAAACTGTACCATTAAACAATAAAAGCCATTGAAATCACAATAAACCAGAACAATAGTGATGAGTAAAACAATCAGAGGCATAAAACCAAATTTTACCAGTTTAAAAAAAAACCCTCTGAAAAAGAAGTCTTAACCATCCCTCTGTTGAGGGCAAATGAGGAATCGGGTTTATCTCCCTGGGAAGGATTCCACCAGTGAAAAGGCCTGATCTCTTGCACCTGCCTTTTAGAATTCACTATTAGATCTTACCCAAAAGTTTGAGCTTATCACAAACATTTGTCATTCTTTCAGACTTTTGTTTGAAGCAAGAGAAGTGTTTTTGTGTGCATTTCTTTAAATTTTCAAGAAAACTATAGTTGCCAAGCTTAATCATTAAGACCAATTGGTTAATGCTGATAGTGGCCTTATATATAAAAAGTGAATGCTATGGGATGGAAGAATCTGCAGTCAGGCTGACTTCTAGCATACACATCAACATTCTATGGAAAAATCAACATAATAACATGTTGCCCGAGTACTGGGACATCTAATGACACCACTGAGAACTAATTAGAAGCTACAATTAAGAAAATAAAAAAGAGTTGGCATAGGTTTTCATAATGAGACCAGTTATGGGATGCAGTGGGTAAACAAAGTCTAAAATATTTTAGAGAGTGTGATGTTACCCTCCACAATTCTGACAAAATTAACATGACAGAAAGATGAGAGGCAGGTTCTTGGTTGTGTTATGTTTCTCTCTCCTTGATTGATTATTACAATCCAGAGTGCATCACAGAGAGCTACAAATTCAAATATTAGAAAATCTACAGCTTCAGTAGATAACAGATAATAATCTGCCTTTTAACCTAATTAACAGTACCTAATAACAGAGGCACTCCTGTGTTAAATGAAGCAGATATTTAGTATGTATTTGATTTTCCACTGAGTGATGCTTTATTTAAAGCATCCTACACCCAGAAAAATCATGTTTTAATCTTTTCTGGTAAGTATACAGAGCCCAAGCCTTTGCAAAATTGAGATGTGCTAGTAGCATGAATGTGTCTTCTGCGGAGCTTTCTATCTCTGCTCACATGCCACTCTCATCTTCTTGCTCTTATAGCCTATGAAGAATTAAGGATTGATTCCCATTGATTCCCACAGGCTTAGGCAGGTCTAACTCTGCCTAGGTTATGACTGCTATTGTCCTTTGAAAAATATAGTGTTTATCAAGTTTAAGTAGTCTTTTGTAAGGATAAATGAATGCTCTTTGGAGTTCATGAACTGTGGGAGTGAAGAGTGTGGATGGCGGACCTTTCTTTCACTGTCTTATGTTAATTGCTTGGTTCTTGTCCTGTTATGTTAGTTTTCTCTTGTCCAAGAGGCATTTAATTGAAGAGAAGGTGACCAGCAGGTGGTTCACATGGCATTTCATTAGCCTCTTTGATTGTTTTTGATACCTCTTTGGAAGAATACTTCATTACCATGCAAATAGAACCAGCCTCTTTTCCAAGCTAATTGCCATGTAACAACATAAACAACAGTTAAATTAGGGGGGCAGCAAGGCTTACTGAAATGTGCAGAATTTTCACATTCATTAAGATTCACTAGGGCAACAGTAGGATTGAGGAAGGATGTATCCTGTGTTGCACCCCAAGCTGCTTTCTCTCACCTTCTTCCTCCCCTCATTATTGTGTTTGTTTCTAAGGCATCACCAGAGTACCATCTACTCTATAAACATTGGATTCCTTCTCATCCACTAGCACAGTTCTTTGTACATGGAAGGGGGTTCCCATGAAGTCTTTCTTCTGTCAATTTAAGAATCATCAGCATTGTTGCAGAACACAGCAGCAGTTTGGAAGTTAGTTCAAGCTGTTTTGCTTGAAAAAACTTAATTCTGTAGAGAAATTTAATTTTAGGTTGCTTGATTTTTTTTTTTTTAAATGGCATTTGAAACAGGCACTTTTGTTTGGTTCTTCACTTTATTCTGTGGTTGAGGATAATGTTATACTGATTATGTTATTGTAGTAGTTGCATTTGTCCTTGTAATATCAGGCAGTAAACATGCTTATGTTGATGCATCATTGTGCATTCTGTATCCAAAATGACTAGATAAGTGTTTTTTAGTCATTGAAGTCCTGTTCCCTTGCAACTTGTTTTTGTTAACAAGGAAAAATAACTCTTGGGAGTTCAGAAAAAGACAACTCCCCTCCCCCATCTTTCTTTCCGTACTGAATTCTCACTTGGTCTGCAAGTGTCTTTAAGAGTCAATCTGCACAATAGTGATGAGGGTGTTTGATGTTTATACTATGCCCTTCAAAGAAAAAAACATTTACCATGGTGGCTTACAACATCTAGAAATGTAATACAGTCAAGAAATAGTAAAATAGCAGTATAAAGACAGTCTTGGGGATTAAAATATATATTCAAAAGACTTGGAAAAAATAAGTCTTTGGCTGATGTTGTAATGATAAAGCAGGCACAGGTAAGCCTTTTCAGTTAGAACATGCTCATTTCCTGTGTGAATGCCATAATGTTTTATGGGACAGTTGGGGTCTCAAGCCAGGGATCACAATTGATGCATTTAGATAGTTAAGAGTGTTGCAGAGTGAGGAGAGACACGTTTTGTCAACTCATTGAATAGGATCAGTGCTGTTGAACCAGTAGGGGACAGTGACTTTCTGCTAACGATTGCTCTTAATCTCCACTCTAAACTACTGGCTGCCTGCCTCTTTGCCTTGCTATCAGCTTTCTGCTTCTTAAATTGTGGGTCAGGACCCAGTAGATGGGTCATGAGCCAATTTCAGATGGGTCCCTATTAATTTCAGTATTTCTAATATCTTAGACTTGATGCTACCATGTGGGAAATATTACACATCTGTACTTTTAACAGGCTACTGTGTATATGCTTTTAACAATGATAGTAAAGGGAGCTTACTCCTTGGTAAGTGTAGGTAGGATTGCAGTTTAGGATTGTTAAAAAATTTCCTACTTGATGATGTCACTTCCGGTCATGACATAACATTTGGTGGGTCCTGACAGATTCTCATTCTAAAAAGTGTGTCCCAGTGCTAAAAGTTTGAGAACCACTAGCTTATAGTGTTTGATTAAAGCAAGACAGGTCATTGCTTCATGCGTATGTAATGAAGATAAATGAAGGTAATGGCCCCAGAGAGGATGTGGGGTCACAGGTATGGCTCACCCTTATCAACTATTTCTGGTATCCATGAGGAACAGGAACACTTTCTCCATGGATACCAGGGGACACCTGTATGCAGTTCAACATGTACTTAGAAAGTTCCTAAGGAAGTTCAACACAAAACTTTTGATTTCAAAAGGGAGGATATCTTGAAAAGATAAAAATAAATGGGAGAGGCTTGTAAAACGGAAGCTGAAAAGGAAAGACAAAGTTCAGATCACTCAAGAATGCAGAGAGGTTATTTTAAACCACAGTAGCAGAACCTCAACTAGAGTGTATACCACTAAAAGTAGGAAAGGGACCACCAGGTCCAGGAAGATGCCAGCCTGGCTCATGAGAGGAGTTGAGGAAGCAGGGTCTTCTTTCAGAATATGTGCTACCTCCTGGTTCAGCAGCAGAATGCCTCTGAATACCAGTTGGTATGGAGCAGTGGAGAGAAGCAAGTGCTTTTCTCCTGCTGGTGGGATTCCTAGAGTCCACTGGTGAACCACTTTGGTAAACAGGATATTGGACTACGTGGGCCTTTGGCCTGATTCAGCACAGCTTTTCTTACATTCTAATGAAATTTATATGTATTTTCAAGGCTGATTGATGCTGAGAAGTCTCGTGACCAATATGCAAACTTCTTTCCAGAGTCTCTAGGTCTTCGTAGTAAAGTGTTGTGTAACATTGAGGAGCTGAGGATGGAGATAAAATCTGCCTGTGTGGGTATCCCTGATGAATTTCTGTGTCCCATAACGCAAGAGCTTATGAAAGAACCAGTCATTGCTGCAGGTAGGTGTGACAAAGCAAGGGTATCTGTTATTTAGGTGCCAAGGAAAAAGATTTGGCCACTAGTAATTACATATGTTTAAAGTACATATATGTCTTTCTCATTGCTGGTCTCGATCAATGGCTTCTAGCAACAATGACTGTATACAGTGCTGAGGCAATATGGCTCTGTATGTCATTTGCAGGGGAGCAGTAGTGGGACAGAACTATGCCCTTGGTTCCTGTCTGTGGGCTCTCAAGAGGCAGCTGGCTAGCCATTGTAGGAAATAAAATTCTGAACTAGACGATCTTGGGTTGGATCCAGTGGCTTATAAGAAATAAACTTACACAAAATGTTACGATCACAGCTGCTTTAGTCTGTACAAAACAGCCTATTAAACCAGCAGGAACAATTATTAAACATCTTTCAGAAGGAAAAGGTTTTCCACCCCATCTAGGCATGGAAAGACAGGGAGCATATGGGATATCAGAACTGTGTCTCCCACTTTCAACAGTGTTAACAGCAGAATAACTGGTATCTTCCACTGTTCATGAGGACCTGGAGGTTTAACTGTTGTCTGATTTGTTGTGCCATACTCTGATAGTTTTCTACCATGTCCTACTTTTGTTGGTTTCCTCCTTTTGCCTCTTGCTTAGGAGGCTTTGTACTGAAGACAGCATTTTGAACCACAGAGAGAGACCTTGCCCGCTACCACTTCCTGAAACAGCAGAGTTTAATAGCATGAGATTCTTGAAAGAGCCAGTGTAGATGGTCAAACTGTAACCACTTTTATCCTTCTGGATAGAAAAGTTGGGTGGAGGGACTTTTTCATGGTATCGTCTTCCGCACACTCATACTTGACGCAAAGAATTGAAAATGACGACTTCAGTCTCAGCCTGCCACCAGTGCAAACAAATACAGCAGCCATTTTTGTTGCTCAACTCTCTCTTCCCAAAAAATGGCAATAGGAAAGGAAGTGAAATATTTGACTAAGTTAATGTGGGAATCAACTATTACTTTAGAACTCTTTTGTTTTTTTTGTATGCTCATGCTTTCTTATTTCATTTCTAGCACAATGGAAAATATTTACTTTTATGAGATGCATTAGATATTACATTAAAGGTATGATTAATATTTCAGGGCCTTTTATGTTTTCTCACTTTGATATCCATCTTATGCGTGGAAAGGGCTAAATACAGACATTAGGATTCATTTCTTCATCTTATTTCAAAAGGAAAGGGGTGAAGGTGAACAAGCTGTGTGTATTGACAAGTGTTCCATGACTCTCCAAATAAACATGTTGTTTTGTTTCTGGAGAAAATGTGACTTAAATGTAACTAAGCAGTGGATTAAAAAAAATATAAACTGGAAATGCATACATGTTTTTTGTGTTAGCACTGCTGCATGAGGGTTATTAAAATGCAGATTGTCAGTTGCAATTGACTGCCTAGTCACGTCACTGTTTTGGTGCTTCTGTTTTATACATAAAAAGGCAATGGACACAAGGGACCTTGCATAGCAGCTCTGATGATTTCTTTGACAGGTTTGTGATGAACTTTCAGAAAGCAATTTTAAAGCCCGCATTAAAATAAGTAATAGAAGAGATGTGCTGAGAAACCCAGTCTCCTTTATTTAGCAAATACTTGGAGAAAGGGGGCTGCATTTATTCACCATAAAAAATAATGTTCAGTCTTCCACCACATTGTTTTTAAATTTCAATTGTTTTAATTCCATGGAAATCTGATTACTTATTTTCCACATGAGAAGATGCTATCCCATCAGTTGCAACCCAACGTTCAGGCAGTGTTTGATATGAGTATGTAATGTATCTGCTTATTTGCAGAATTTCCATCCACAGATCTGGCTCAACACGGGTCCCCTGGACCTGAGTGGAGCCCAACTTGGTCCCACCCGAGCCCTCCAGAGCCTCTTCTGAGGGGCATGGAGGCTGCACACAGTCTCCTGTGGGTAAACCCCCACAGGACTTCAGAATAAACATGTCTAGATTTGCACTATAAGATTTATTTCAAATGTAGTTTTAGGGTTTTCCTGTAGAGTACATATCTTTACTTCAAAGACGTAACTACCCCTGCTAACTGGGTAAGAGGCACTTTTTAAGTGGGTGCTCCTCTTTTATTTAGTGGGGGGAAAGTAACTGGCCTTCCTCACCCCAGCAGTGTCTTTTCTAGTGGCTGTTTGCTGGTGTTCTCTTGCATCCTTTTAGATTGTGAGCCCTTTTGGGACAGGGAGCCATTAGTTGTTTGATTTTCTCTGTAAACCGCTTTGTGAACTTTCTGTTGAAAAGCGGTATATAAATACTGTTATTAATAAAAATAATAATAATAATAATAATAATAATGTTTATAATTGTCTCTTTAGATGGCTATTCTTATGAGAAAGAAGCAATGGAAAATTGGATTATTAGAAAAAGACACTCCAGTCCCATGACAAATCTTCCTCTTCAGAGACTTGTACTTACCCCAAACAGAAATTTGAAAATGGCTATCAATCGCTGGTTAGAAACTCAGTCGAAATATAATGAAAAACCAGAATCTTAAGCACAACTGTTCTTCTAAATTATTGGAAATGGAGTTGAAGGTAGGTAAAATAAATTCAGTCGAGAGGTATTTGCAAGAAACATGGAATTTTGCCTGTTAGCACCTGTATATTGATGGCACTGTACCTAGTACTGGTTCATACTAGGCAAGTACTATACCTGGAAGCTTGTAACAAAATCCAACTGTCAGTGAACTTATTTGCTCCATGAGTTACAGCTGAGTGTAACTTCTGTTACCATTAGTGAGCATGATCCAGTTGAAGTTAAACTGATTTGGATCTCAATTTCAGTTGGAATACTAAGCATGTACATAGCTTTCTTCCAATGAAATAAACAGGACTTAAGTGCCTAGTTTTAACTGACTCATGCTCTGAAATAGTAACAGAAATTAGTCAGCTCTGTAAATCATGGAGCAATTAATTAAAATTAGAAACTCAATAGTGTGTTTCTTGAAACAGATTGCCATATCATCATGTACAAATCAGTCTAATATTAACTGAAAACAGATATGCTTCCAAATTAAAGGTTTGTTGACAATAAAAATACTATTCCCTTACACTACTGAGCTCAATATAACAGAGTTGAATTGTCATCATTTTAGATTTGGCATGCCCTGATTATGTGTGGCATGGTACTTCAGACAGTATTACAGGTTGAGTCTCCTTATTCATGAGGTTTCCATTCCCAGAACTCACTTGGATGGCAAAAATCACATTAAAGCAAATCAATTTTAAAAAACAATATCCCTTTGCTAGGCAATTTAAAAACAGCCTTGCTGGCCTTTGATGTAAGACAGAGTCATTAGGCAGAGAACTCTTCAATCAGTCTCTCTCCAGGTGCTTAGAAAGGCTTCACTCCAAGCCAGTGACCCCTCCCGTCACCCAGAGCACAGGGCTGGGAAGGAATGGGAAGGGAAGTGTTGCTTGCCTTAGAGTGAAGCTGTTCTAAGTACCTGGAGAGAATGATTGATGGATTGTCAGCTGGCTGCCCTCTTGCATTAACCAGGCTATTGTTAAATGACTTTTTTCCTTTAAAGAGATAAAACCACCAGTGAAAAATCTGTGGATAGATTATACCTGTACTTTGGCCAAGAACCAGCCCCTGACATCATACTTCAATTAGCTCTTCACATATCTTCAGTAGAGCATGATCAAGAATTAATCCATTTTTGCCCAGCCCACAGGTGTACACATTTGATCCCTGTTGCATATATGCAACATTGGGCAGAAATGGCTTAAACCATATAGAGAAACTAATGTGCATATCATCAATGTGGTGCTTATAAAATATTCCAGAGCTGTGCTTCTTCCTTGATGTAAAACTTGCTCTGATGCCATCTGCTGTAGTTCCACTGGAAGTAACTGGCAATGTCATCACTAGTTACTTCTGGATTTGGAGACCACAACATAAGCTTCCAATGGTGGTAAGAGGGGCATGAGGGCTTTTTCAAGCGCATGCAAACAGTGCACTGGAGCTCTGCCCACTGGGCTGCGCCTCCTACTGCTATTTGAATCTCCCATCGTGGTACCACCAGTTGAGAACCCCTGCTCCAGAGGGCTTCAAGATGCATAGACTGTGGGGTAAGCTCTGAAAGGCAAAACAAGTTTCAGCAGTGGACAGCCATTCCAAAAACATGCCCGTTTATGCTCAGATATGACTTTGGGCAGAGAAGTAACCCATATGGACCTGTTGTATGGTTCACACCATTTCAATTTGACCAGCCCTAACTAGGGCTGCATCACTGATCTGCATCACTGATCTGCCAGCAAAAAGTTTACAATTCAACCAGAAACTATATTAATAGACTTTTATTTCATATGGGAAAAATACAGTAGCTGTGCAAAAAAATAGATCTACAGAACAAGAGAATAAAATAAGATTGTACAAATACCAAGAAAAACAATAAATAAGCTAGAGAACAATTCATTAGAAATTGCAATTTTTATGGAATTTTTAAAAACCATGTGATAATGCTGTTACAATGTACATACATATTATACACAAGGGGAATAACTGTTAAAAGGCAACGAACTACTTCAGCTTGTACAACCTCAAACTTTACTACTTACAGGAATGTCCTTACAAACTAGCTATCTTGAAAACCTCCTTTCAGTTAAAAAAACATTTCCCACAGAGGAAAGGATCACATGCCCTTCCTATAGAAAAGTAAATACACAAACTGTGCTCCTTCCTCAGACTGTTGGGTGTTCTAAAAAAACACTAGCAAAATTTGCGTCCTTATTCTCCCTCTTATTCTGACATAGCACCTCAAAAGGTGTTTAGAGATAAACTCTGTAAAGTGCTGATATATGATGTTAACATGTCATAATATTATATTACTCAGTGCAATAACCAGGATATTGTTACAATGCATGCAAAATCCCCTGTAATTCCTTTGCTATCTTAGTAACTTAAATCTAAATCATTCATATGATGAAATAAAATATGGCTGCTGAATGATTAGCACAGGAGTGACTGAAGTTTCCTGAAATTACACCCGCTTCCTTATTAAGCTGGAAGAATCATAATTAATCTTCCTAACATCTATGGACAGATCTGGATGTTCTATGGATTCCCACCACCCTGCAGGAATTAATCCACTTTAAGCAACCAAAAAACATTATGGCTGTACAGACTAAATTTATTTGCCTTTTTAAAAGGACTCTGTTATGCAGAACTGAACACTCTAGTTAATCAGGCATGCCTGGTTAAATCTCCCCTCCCTCAATAAAGACTGATTTTAATTATGGTATTCCTTTTCCACTGCATTAACAAAAAGCTTCTTTACTAAGTGGTGATCACCCATGTTTTAATTAATAGACCTGGTCTATTTGAACACTAGATACTGAATAGATAGATACTGGTCATCATGGACAGGCCAAGTAATGGTCAAGAAGTGGCTGGATGATCAGGTTTTTGTTATATACCCCTATAAAACGTTAGCAATTAATAGCAGTAATTTGGCCCTATGCACTAAGTTTTACAACCAAGAGACATGGTTCATCACAATTATTAGTCTGTGATAAGAGGGCTAGGATTATTCACACGTTGGATTCTACAAAAGATCGCTTTGGCTTTGTAGAGGTGACGTGACTTGAAGGAATGTCTTTATTCAGCTGGGGGTGCTGTTTCACGAGAACTTCCTGATACAAATGAGACACAGGCTTAGCTATTCTGCTGTCCTGGGAGCAGGCAGAGACTTGGCACTTGAGTTCCTCAAGTTCTTTAGACTGAGTTCCGTTCTGGATATTCTCTCCTGGTATTACAAGAGAAGAAGAAAAACTTGCAGTCCGATTGCCTTGGTTGCCAGACTGCTTGGCAGAAAACTGCTCAGAGCTCAGTGATGAAGTTCCTCCTGCTACAGCAGCACTTTTCAGAAAACCTTCTGCAGCCTGGCCTTGCCAACTGCGGTTTGGTGCATTCATGTGCTGCTGCTGGAACCTTGCAGTTTTATCCATAATCCCCATGAAGGGGGTGTTGCGAGGTCTAAGTTCTGCTGTTCCACTCTGAACTTGGTTAGCTTTGCTTTCCTTGAGTCGAAAGTCTGGACTGTGCCCTTTCATGCTCTCAGAAAAGCTGCTGCTTGAAGATAAGCTGCTTGTAGAGCTGGATACTACCATGCTAGTAGAAACTGGACTAGGACAGATAGAGTTTTGCTGCCTTATTTCACCAATTCCTTGAGATGACTTTTCCATGGTTGGAGGAGTATGGACAGCTAGCCTTTCATGAGTTTTAGACTTACTCATGAAAGGGTGAGAAGACCCTTTGTCACCAGACTGCAAGTAGGGAAACTGGCTGGCTGTGAGTCTTTCACTGAATAGTGCAGAGCTATTGCCTGCAGTAATATTTGCAGATAGTGTGTTTACCCCATCCAAGTGCTGGCTCTTACTGTTGCTTAGACTTGTGAGATGCCTGCAGGGGACAGGGCTTGGAGGAAGATACTGAAGGGACTGAGTCTTTGTGCCAGCACCAGGTCTTGCTCCGGACTGGAAGGAATTCAGATGCTGGTTGGTTTTTACTATCTGGGCTTGCTTTGTGGGCTGCATGGTCAAGCCAGGCTCTCGCAGGTATTTACTGCCTCCTCTGGGTGGTGGGGATCTGGGTTGACATTTCTGATGACAGCCTTCCTGAGAGTTTCTGCTACAAGACAAAGCAGGCTGGGGAAGGGGGAGCTTCTGTACAGGTGGACCAGGCATTTCCTCCTGCAAAAATTCCTCCTCTTCTATCTCTTCCAGGCTGAAGTGATCCTGCACAAGCACTTCCTCCTCATTGTCAGAGTCATTGTTCTGCTGGGTTGGCTGAGGACACAGCTGCTTTTGTTGTTGCGTTCGCTGGAGCTGTTTGCACTCCTCTTCCACTCGAGCTAGCAGTCTCTTTATTTCTTGGTTACCAGGGCACAACTTTATGGCTTCTCGGAGATCACCAAGGGCTGCATGAAACTGCCTGGAGGAAAAAACACCAAATACAATTGTAACTTGTCATGTACAACAAACTGCCTAGACAAGGGCCTGTTACGTATGGGTTAAAATGTAAATGTGCCATCTGTCCCTGTCAGATTTGCATAAGACACCCCATGTCCTTTCTTGACTGTCTCAAAGGTGGCCACTCAGATGACAAAAGTTGATCAATCAAGTTGTTGTACAGCTTAAGTTTTTCTTTTACTTTTGTAATAGGCTTCTCTATCAAAGCAAAAGTCAGAGACAGGAGAGTTCCCAGGTTCATATGGCACACTTTGGAATGTTGTTGGGTGTAGATTGCAAACCTTACATCTGAATTTAAAACACAGTTGTCCTGGCTTCATCCAAAGAAATGTACAGATTTTCTTTTGTAGTAGATTATCCTGTTTCTGAAACTGTGGGTTGGAACTCACTTGGTGAGTCCAAGTTTCTGGTGGGTTCCACAAGAGACTCCAGTGAAAACACTGTTAATGGAAAGATCAGATAACTAACTGCCTCAAGCTTGGAGACTATTCAAAAATCAGATAGCTGCTAATTGCCCTGCAAAGAGCTGAGCTCCTGCAGTTTGCAAGCTTGTGCAAATATAGGGAGATAAATGTTTGAGCATCTTTTTTCTGGTGTTTTTTCCCCAAGTCAGTCAATCACAGGTAGTGGGGGCAGATGAAGGTCATGTAACTAAACCCCTCGAGCCTTGAGGCTATTAATAGGGATGCCTCATTACAAGAAATGGATTGAGTTTTTGGCAAATAAATACACAAAATTTTATTTGTAAATAAATATATTATTTCTTTCTAGATCACTTTGTTTTTAGAACTTCATAAAACTAGGTGGGCCCCAATAGTCATTTTTTAAAAAAGTGGGTCCCAGTCTAAAAATTTTGAGAACCACTGCCATAAAAAAATATATTGGGGCACAGTCCTAAAGTTGCTTTTAGCAAGAAATTAAACCTACTTTGTAACTCAAGGATTTCCTTTTCAGCAAATTCCATTAGCTTTAATAAAAAGAGGAGAGATGATTTTTCCATTTATTTAAGTTGCACTCCATGCACAAACTATTGATCTGGAAACATTTTTTCCCTGTCTGATGCTGAATGTTTTCTGCCAAACATAATATACCATACATGTACCCTAGAGGCTTTCTGAAGCCCGCAGAGGCCACACATGCCCATGGCCTCTGCGGGCTTCAGAATGAAGCCCAGAAGCCTTTAAACGTGACCTCCAGTTTTTTGTCGAAAACCACAGATTCAGACAACAATGATTTTCCTTATCCGTGGAGGTTCCTGTAATGGACCCTCTGCTGATAATAAGGGCCACAGTATTTCTTCCTATGTCTCAAAATCAATTTGCTATGGCAGTGCGATTCTAGCATAGTGGTGAAGAGACTAGACTGAAGCAACATTTCCCCAGTTCAAATCTCAATTTTATTATGAACTCCTTATAGGTGGCATTAGGCAGGCGACTGAGCAAAATGAGGGTAATACTTGCCTTACAGGGTTTTGTAAAGATATCAAGATAATACATGTAAAATGCTGGGCACACTCAGAAAAAGCATGCATGATTTTCCTTCCTCTAATTGTCTAATCCAGATAAGACAGGCCACTGTTGGAGACAGTTCTGGAAAGGAGGAGCCACATCGCAGGTAGTTCCAACAGAGCCCTTGTAGTGGCCTTTGCTGCATCCCTTTTTCCTCTCTCGCAATATCTCCTTTATACACAATTGCAAGAGGCAAAAGGGATGCAGCCAAGATCACTCCTCTATTGCAGGGATGTCCAAACATTTTGGCAGGAGGGCCACATTATCTCTTTGACACTATGTCGGGGGCCGGGGAAAAAAGAATTAATTTACATTTAAAATTTGAATAAATTTACATAAATGAATTTATTAGAGATGGAACTGATATGAATGAATGAAGGTCTTGCAGTAGTTCAAGGCCTATAAAAGGCCTTGCACAAAGCAAGGCCAGCCTTTCCTTCACTGCTGCATCACAGATGTGAAACAGCAAGTAGTGGAGGAAGCCCTTGTCCCACAGCTCAGGTGAGAGGTCGAACAGTTGTCCTCATGCTGAAAGCAGTTGCATCGGACCAGTCCAGGCTCCAGCAAGTCTCTGGAGGGCCAGAGGTTCATTGGAGACTGGGGGCTTCCTGAGGGCCGTAAGTGGCTCCCGGGCCGGGGTTTGGGTACCCCTGCTCTATTGGAACTACTTGCCATGAGGCCCTTCCCCTCCAACAGTGACCTGTCCACCTGGTGATTACATAACAAAAGGAAAGAGTTGGTATCTGGACAGGACTTCTATCTCAATTCCTTTTTCATTTTACACTTCCTCTTAAGCTTTACTGTAGCAAAGTAATGCAGAAATGTAATAAAATATAATCATGAATACAACGAACAAGTTTAATTCCATAGCTGTGAAGGCTAACCCCAGCACCCATCAAGAATATACATCCACTAAAGCATATTGATTGTAGCGTTAGCTCAATCCATCTGTTAAATTTTTGGGGGGAGGGGTGGGATAGTGAAGGACAATCCTGCTACTTATGAAAGTATTGCTATGCGTGCGTCTGTTGATAGAACAGCTAATATATATATATATGTTTACTATAGGCTTTTCAGAAGATTGCACAAACATGCTACCTGAATGTTATTCTGAAAGAAACGATGTCATTTCAAGCATCTAGACCAGCCATTTTCAACCGGTGTGCCACGAGTGGTGCACAGGTGTGCCACAGGAATTTGGGAGAAGGTCATTTATTAGTAGGGCCAATGGGGATGTGAGTCTCCCACTGGTAGCATGGTGTGCCTTGGCAATTATCAAAAACCTGATAGTGTCCCTTGACAATTTTAGTGCCTTGCCAGTGTGCCGTGAGATGAAAAAGGTTGAAAATCACTGATCTAGACTGTCAATACCTGCTGTTCCTCTTGGCTCTTGCTCTTGCATAATATGCTTCATAGGATGTGGGTTTGAGATCAAGTGCCTTAGTAGCAAGCTCCTCTGCCATGCCAAAATCCTGTCAAAGTAAAAAGAAACCAGCTTCAAATCTTCACAATAGTCATTTGTGAAATGATTACAATGAAATCATAATGAGCTGGGGAAGCTGTCCAGCTTATTATTCCTTTGCTTAGCAAACAATTACTGTCTTGACCTGTTCCTGAACCCATTTCTAACTTATGCTACAACCACTGTTCCCTTCAAGCTAAAACATGCAGCCTAAAGACCTGGGAAACCGAGCTCTGCATGGGTCAGTGCTCCCAGAAGTCCGGTAATGACATGTGATGCCACTGCTATGCATCTGATAATGACACTGAGATGCTGCATAATCACCTATGGGGTCTGCGTAGATCCCTTAGAGGAAATACTGTTCGCAACCCAGGCTACAAAGCATTGCCTTCAAAACAGATATGTATTAATACAGGAGTGCTTTTACATGTCTCCTGTTGCAAGGTCAATCATGACAGAGAATGATGAAAGTGGTCTGCAGCAAGTAAGACCCATGCACTTGAACCAATGCTAGCTACCCAGGGTATTTTTCTATAATCTCTCTATAATCCACCAAAAAATAAAAACTTGGGCAGTAAAAGCTTACATTTGTTTTTCTGCGGCATCGTGACAGATTCAGATAGAGGGAAACTCTGAGTTCATTGAAAGCTTTAATTTCTTCTCCAAAGCTTTCTCGAGGAAACTTCCGTAAGGCATACTGGTACCGCTGTGCTGCTTCCTTCATCTTCCCTTTCTGTAGGTTGAAGAGCACAGAAATATTGCTAATCTTGTTCTTAAATGCTGCTTTCATCTTAGAAATCATTTGAAATGGAATAGAAAGTTAGAAAACACTGGATTTGATGCTAAGAAGGAATTCAGGCATGTCAAAAAGAAAATATGTTGACTCATGCAGTTCTTATGCTCAGAGGCTTTTATAGTACGTTGGATGGTAAAGTGTCATAAATTGGAACTGCATGTGAATTGTTAATTTTGAAAACTGTATCATTGTAATAATCCAAATACAGGCATACCCTAGAATTCATGGATCCAGCACCTGCGGTTTCAGTTATCTGTGATTCCGTGGATATGGGAACTACTTTTAAAATGTTGGGAAAGAAGCTGAAAATAGCTTTGCCTACCCTTGAGAAGTGAAACCACTGCATTTTGAGGGCTCCAGGCAGTCTTCTGAATTGCCTGCAGCCTCTTCCTAGTCACACAGAGGCCTAGTCACACAAGAGATGACCCTTCACCCAAGGTCATCCCAGAATGTATCACGATACAATGCTAGCCAGCCCAGGGTATTTCTAATTGATTTATAAGAGAAGAAGAAAGGGACTAGGGTCCCTCTAGTGCAGCCATTTTCAACCACTGTGCCGTGGCACACTGGTATGCCGCGAGAGGTCCACAGGTGTGCCAGTGGAATTTGGGGGAAGGTCATTTATTAGTAGGGCCAATGGGGATGTGAGCCCTCCACTGGCAGCATGGTGTGCCTTGTCAATTGTAAAAAGCCTTATGGTGTGCCTTGATAATTTTAGTGGCCTTGTCAGTGTGCCATGAGATGAAGAAGGTTGAAAATCGCTGCTCTAGTGCAAGGTGAGCCTTTGGCACACATGCTGAAGGTTGTATGTGAAAAACTTATTGGTACACATCACGCAGTGCCATCCCTTGAGTCTTTAAGTCCCATGCATAAGAAAGGCCTAAACACATTTCACTGTCTTAATAAAATCTATTCTTGGGTGTATTTGAATCCAAAATGCATTGGTTTTGCCCCATTGGCTCTAAGGTTATATGCTGATTAGAGCAGCTTTCTCTTGAGGAAGCCATGGCATAGAGTGAAATCGATGCCATTTTTGGATTCAGCATCCCAAAAATATTCTAAATTTGTTCAAACATCCTTCATAACTAAAGAATTTTTTGTAGGCTTGTGTTATTACTGCCAAATGAAGTAGCAAATGATTTTTTTTTTACAACCAGAGCAGTGAGAAGTGTTCACAGACGATGTCTCACAGTGGCTTGGCACCAGCAGGACATGTGATGTCAGATGACCCATTTTGAAATCTTCACAGACTCAGTGTACACATCAGTATTTTTTTTCTGTTTGACTGAATGCTGGATTTCACAATAATAATGGTGAATGTGTACCTTAACGGCTCCATAATTTTTATTTCTTAGTAAATATATTTGATATATACAGGTTGTGTCTTGTTATCCACAAGGGTTCTGTTCCAAAACCCCTAGTGGATTAAAAAAATCAGTGGACAAAAAAAACAGTGTAAAAATAGATTTGAAGACCCACTTCTAGGTTTCTTTCCACTCCATTGCTCCTAATGTAATAAGGCCTAATGTAAAAAGCTATAATTGCAGGGTTTGATTCTGGGACTCCCTGCTGATACCATAAAATGCGATAAATAAAAGCAGTTTAAAGAAATAAAGAAGTGTGTCCCTTTACAAATGCGGTTTAAAAACAACTTTTCTTACTGTTGTAGAGAGGCAGTCAGCAATTAGAAATGTAAAGGACCCCTTGCCTTTGCCTGGCTCGGCTGAAGAATGGAATGATAACTTGCATGACTTTCTCTCTAAAACAATAAAAGCAGTTTTATAAACTGTGCATTTTTCCCCTTATCCAGGGATCAGCGAATTCCTTTTCATTTGCAATGGCCATTCATGTTGAGTGAAATCCATGTATAAAAAGGCTGAACCTGTATTATTAAAATTATGTCATTGATTTCTACCTGCTTAAATGAAACACACTTGTTTTTTGGTTGTTTTTGTTTTAATTAAAGTAAGAGTAACTTATGTTTCGGTCATGATAAATTAGGTTACTATGGTAGTAATTCCTAAAGCTGTGCCATTTTAAATAATTCAGAAGAGTTACTGGTTGCTTAAACAAAATTCTTTTTAAGCCATTTCTGCCCAACGTTGCATATATGCAACAGGGACCAAATGTGTACACCTGTGGGCCTTTCAAGCATTTTGTTCTCTTTCTGCATTAAAAGATTTGTATAAAACAAATATAAATATAATCTGCTGCTCAAAATTACCATGTGTATGTGAGATAATTTTTTATAAGATTATTGCTATTTTGGGCACACACTCTCAGGAAGGTTCACCCCACCCACCCACCCCCCGCTCTAAGTGCAATCCTCTTACTTGAGGTATCACAAAAAACCTAGTCCTGTACACTACAGCTGTTATACACAACTTCCTGGGAGTAAGTCCCACTGAACACAATGAAACTTACTTCTAAATATACAGACACAGCATTCTGCTGTTAAACTTCCATTTGACGACAACATTTCAGGTTCACCTTACTCAGGTGAGTTTGTCCTAACTTTTCAAAAGATGAAATAGAAGAACAAAGAACCCTAAAGTTTTTGGAGAAGAAAAAAGTGCTTTCCTTCTCCTTGGAGCACAAAAATTCTTTCCTAGAAGAAAATTACTCTTTTTGTATGTTTCAGGGAACAGAAGGCTCAAGTAATTACATTTTTGAGATGAAAAATGGCCTGTGAAAGCTATTGCACTTTGCTATGATCCAAACAAGATCCACTGAATGTAATCACAGCACTATTATTACTGGTACTGACAACTGGAGATTCAAACGCAGCCAAGCTTCCTTACAGCAATTGTTTGCTGTTGTGCCAAGGCAGTATTGCCTTAGCCTCTGCAGTTACTGGGAGAGTAGCTAAGTGGAAAGACTGTTGCCCCCCCCCCAGCCTGTAGGCAGAGAGCAAAATTTTAAGAGGAGGAGGCACAGCACTCATGAGAAATCAAGGACATTCTGTAATGTGTTGACTGTACAGACGACCATTTAAAGAATAGATAGATATGGCTAATCAAGGCTTCTTGAAAGTTTATTTGTTGCTTCTGCATTCACAGTGAACTGTTTCATTAAAACAATCAAATTACCTAACAGTAGTTTAGCAATCCATACCACTGATATCTGCCATCATAACAGTCCACCCACTTGACATTCAATGCTAGAAACAAAAGCCAGGATCCACCTACTTTGTACATTATGTTTCCTTCTTCAATTAGCTTTTGTAGAAGAATAATCAGAATATCAGGTTTTGATGTAGCCATGGCCCAGGCTGCATTTCCTGAAATTTAAATAGTAACAAATGAGTTTCTGCTACTATCATGCCAATACTTTCAAACAAAATTATAATTGAAAACAGCACAAAACTCTGTGATCTGGATGAAATTTCCAGTTCTTTCAATAATATAGTAGAGTTGCTGAAATGTACGTAATATCAAAGCACTATCCCCAAGGATAAGGTCTACTGAAAAGTAGACCACCAGATTTAAAGAGAGCTACATACATAGATCCATAGCCACTATTCAAAAAAGTGAGCACTGAAATTAAATTAGCATCCTAAAATGAACTATTTTTGTCACATCCTTGGACCACATCATTGTCACCCATCTGCTATTCTGTCTTCATTATGCATACTAATATTTCAGCATCTGTAAAGAGGTTTAAATTGCTATAATTAAAAGCAGATAAAATCTGATTTGTTAGGAAACGTTCACATCAAATTTTTTTTAATGGACATGTTTATTAGAACTAAAATGCATTTTACAGACCAGTGAGATAAGAAGTGGCTGTTTACAAGGCAACAATTATTCTTTCCTTTCTGAACAAAGCCATTTTGTTTTGGCAACGTTGAAGAGATGGCACAAACCTAATTTGGCTCCTTTTCGAAGCAGAGTGACCACCACTGATGTATTTCGACATCCAATTGCTCTATCCAATGGGCGCATCCCACTGTTGTCAATATGTTCAATCACTGCACCCTTCTCAACTAGATACTGAACCTGTAAATGCAACACACAAACAAAATCAAAAGTGCAAATGTTGTGGCCTGGAGGGCACGATATTTATTTTTGAAATAGCAGCTGAGGTACAAAACAGCAGAACTGTGGTGGGCAGTTCAGGGGACTTTGCTCTCATTCCCAATTGTGCAACCCTGAGTGTAATTTAAACACAAAAAGCTTCCATTGCCATTCAATAGAAATGTTTTTTCTCTTAAACGCAATGTGGGGGGAGGGGGGGCTGCAGGAGTGAAACCAGAGCAAAGTCTATATTCTAAAGCTCCCAAAGTCCCTGCTGTGCCCCTCGTCAGATTGTTATTTTAAAAAAAAATTCATTCTTCCCACAAGGTCAAGTTGTGTGTCTCGAGGCATATTTGATGAGAATGTAAATTCAGTGGAAAACAGCTCAAAGTCAAAACAGGATTGCACAGATACCCTCAATCCAGTAAAGAACAAGCACCCACACTGGGTATTGTCTGGTTGCACAAATGATCAAGATAAAAGGTGGCTTTTTTTTGGTTAAACATCTCCATTGGTACCTCAAATGCATGAAAAAGACAGCCTAAATTTGCCTCATTAATATTC
This sequence comes from Tiliqua scincoides, assembly GCF_035046505.1. Lineage (NCBI taxonomy): Eukaryota > Metazoa > Chordata > Lepidosauria > Squamata > Scincidae > Tiliqua > Tiliqua scincoides. The sequence continues at coordinate 98,907,531 of NC_089821.1, read as the reverse complement.
CTATTGGCAAGATCTTAGTGCTTTGGCTTAGTTTCAGATTCTGAAAGCTTATAAAAAGTGCAATATTCAACTTGACTTACAATATCCGAGTCTCCATAGAAAGCTGCTAGATCTAAGGGAGTTCTTCCATTCTTATCTGTCTGGTCTATTGTGGCATCTTTTTCAACTAAATATTGGACCACAGCCTTGTGTCCTTTGAGGCAAGCCCAGCTCAGTGCTGTCAGGCCCTCTTTATCCAGTGAAGAAATGTCTGCACCTAAAAATCCACCACAAAAGTATTTTTTAGACAAATAGAAGTACAACCCACCCCAAAAAATGTCATTTCCAACTCTTAACAGTTAAGTCAAATTGAAATATAGGTCAGTCCTCATCATCCACAGGTTTGTGATTCACCACAGATTGCTAATCTGTGATAGAGGGACCTCAGAGCAGGGCCTCTGAGAGGAATTTTATCAGGGGGTACAAAGTTTCTTTTTGGCCCCTTTCCAAAGGGAGAGGGGGCAAAAGAGAGTGAAGGAGGGTATAAATGGGGGCAAAGCAGGGCAGGGCAAAGTGGTGAAGTTGAAATAGTCTTTGGAGCCCAGGTCTACCAGGCTTCCCGATGCAAAACCCAAGTCTACCCACCCACGCACCATCAGCAGCTAGATACTGTAATGTGGAAAACCAAACACACTCCTAAGTCTCTCTGAAATCTTTTAAATATATAAAATCATTGCAGAAAAATATCGTATTTAGACTCACACTAGAATGGGAAAGTGTCCTGATCATACCAAAACTTACTTCTGTAAGTTGTAGGCCTGCAGCTGTGTCCCTCGGCTCCTAGACACTCCTTCATGGCAAGTGGATCCATAAGCCAAACAGCTACTATAGTAGGCCAGTTTCCTCCCAGGTTTGACACTGTGTTTAGGAGTGTCACGTATGCATTCCTGGGCCTGCTGTGTATGGCTTACAGCAGAAGTCACCACCGCATGCTCGTGATAGTGTCCCCAGCATCATGTGCAGGCAGCAAGTTTGCGTGAGACTGGAAAAAGTAAGATCCCAAAATTTCTGGGTCCCCACCTTTGGCTCCTGGGCCTGAGTACAAATCTACCCCGTTACCCCCCCTCTCATGGGTCTTGCTTCAGAGATCCTCCTGGAGCCTTCAGAAAGGTACTTCCAGTTTAACAAAAACCCAGAAGTGTCTTTAAGAAGGCTCCAACGGGCCTTCTGAGTTGTGGGGAGGCCACACCACATGTGGAACTCCTCTAAAAACTACAGAAAGTCAGTTTTGGTCATGTCCAGATGTCCTGTGAGGTCTGGCCATAAACTTCATTATCCACAAATTTTGTTAGCTGCTGGGCGGGGGGGGGGGGGGGTCTGAGCATGGATCCCCTGCAGATAATGAGGACCAACAGTACTCTTCATGTAAACGGTTTTTCAATTCTTTAAATCTTTGACCATATCTTGTGACACACAACATTTGAATAGAGGCATTTTAAAAATCTCACTCGTGGTTGGTTGGCAACCTTCAGTCTCGAAAGACTATGGTATAAGCCTACAGCACCTGGTATTCCCAGGCTGTCTCCCATTCAAGTACTAACCAGGCCTGACGCTGCTTAGCTTCCAAGATCAGACAAGATCAGGCATGCGCAGGGTAACAGTTGCTTCTCACTATATATGTAAAAAAAGATATAGAAGTTATTTTACCTTTGGAGATTAGAAATTCCACAGTGCCCAGGTGTCCTTCACAAGATGCCAGCATAAGTGGTGTCCTGCCTTGCTTGTCACTTAAATTTATATCTGCTCCATGTTCCAATAGGAGTTTTGCAATCTGAAAACACATAAATGCATACTTTCTCATCACACCCTTAGGAGAAATAAAATATGTGTTCCAACCAAACAAAATCAATCCATATGCTGGATTATGTTACAAAAGGTAAATTTATAACATTTCTGTACAACTCAAATTTTCTTTCTAATCAAACATCCATTAGTATCCCTTTAGATATTAATATTTCTTTTAACATTAAACAAAAAACCCCTTGCAAACGTCTAGAACATGGATGGCCAACCTGCAGCACGTGTGCCACTAAATGGCGCATAGACATCTCCTAAGTGGCACACACAAGTCACCTGTCACTGCCATGCAGGCCAACGCAGGACTCTGCTGCCGCAAGCATATGACACTTCCTGGCACAAAGCCCAGAAAGGGAGTGATAAGGCCTGGGGTGAGGTGAAGATAGCCAAGCAGAGGCTCCGCAGATCACATGGGCTAGCAAAACCACCCAAGCCGGTACAGTGAGGAACAAAATAAGTTGGAGTGGCATGCTCAAGATCCTGTATTTAAAAAGTGGCACCAAGACACGCTATGAGTTGACTACCCCGATCTAGAAAGTCATAGAAGACTTTCCTTTTCCAAAATTCTTCACTGACAGTTTTTATTTGTAAAAGGTTGTCCCACCTGCCAATGTCCTTGGCGCACAGCACAGAAAAGTGGGGGGATTCCTTTCCTGTTGGTTTTTGTTACTAGAGCACCATTATCAAGCAGTAGCTCAGATACTTCCTGCTTTCCTCTACCAGCAGCAGCTGTCAAAGCTAAAAAGAAAAGAGGGGTTTTAAAGTTGTAAATCTAAAAGGAAAAAACCAGAAAGCATTAAGCTAAGTGCATTCCATGTATCGCTATTGATAACATTCAGCAATTTGTTCAACAGCAGATTAAAAAGATTTTCTTGCACAAAAGATGACATATTAACAAAGATTAAAATAATTAAAACCACACTCAAAAAGAATGTAGTGGAACTGGAAAAGGTGTAGAAGAGAGCTACCAAAATGATTAGTGGGCTGGGGCACTTCCATTATGAGGAAAGGCTACAACATCTGAGGCTTTGCAATCTAGAAAGAAGTCAAGCAAGACGTAAAATTGAGACATAAAATTATGCATGGAATGGATAAAATGGATAGAGAGAAGTTCTCCCTCTTGCACAACACCACAACCAGGGGACATCCACTAAAATGAGAGAGCTAGATGGGCCCTTGGCCTGATCCAGCAAGGCTCTTCTTTTGTTCTAAAAGGGAGTATCTGTGAACTTTCTGATACAAGATGGAGAATATGTGACCACCAACTACAAGGTATACCTTTGTATCATACGTATCTATGCACACCTAACCTGTTACTATTCATATAGTGCTATTGGTGTATATGATTCTTTACAGCACAAAAAGACTTCCCTTACTTTCTACTCATCGCTCTCCTTCCCAATACTTACAATGCCACCACATGAGACATATCTCTAGCTGAGATAATCTGAGCTATATCAATGGGGTAGTGAAGTAGACTGTAAGACCACCCAATTTGGCCATCTCTAATATTATTATACTACCATCATTTTAGTAGACACATCCAGCTGAATATTTTCAGTACACAAAAATGTGGTACCAACTATCCACAGATTAAATTGCATATATTTAAAGTACTGAGACGGTCTTTAGCAATACACCCATAATAAAACATATTCCAACACACTCTGTGTTAAGGCTATTCTCATCATTTTACTGATCTTCAGAAGTGTATATTAGTCTTGATAAACAGTCGCTGACAGCAACCTCCTCAACTACTACCAAAAGTGAACTCTCTCAGGAAAGTCTGTTTTCCAGAAAAAGGGAGTTAAAGGAAGACCAAGACATAGCATGAAGAATTGAAGCTGGAGTTTTAATTCCTATTACCCACTCTTAAATTATTATACATTACATAAAAGGTTATTAATAACTTTATTATTCTCATGATCCTTGCTAAAGTTTTTGAATCACAAAGATTAGAACAATACTTCACAGATTTGCAACCCAATCCTACCTAAATCCCCATGTGCTGATACAGTGGCACTGGTACAGTTTCCACTGTATCCCATGGGGATTTTTGGCTGCTGGAGATGTCCTTGGGGTAAGGGGGAACTCATCCCCTTGCCCCAGGGTATACCCCTGCAGCTGCTATGGGGCAACCGGACCTGCACCAGCTCAATCACTGGCATAAGTCTGTGTTGCTCTGTGAAGGTGGATCAGGCCTGGGAAGGGACTCAGGATTTGGCAGTTGTCTGTGGGCCCGCCAGCACGCGGGAGGCTGCTGCAGTTTCCCTGCACTTGTAGGTGGAGACTGCTTTATGACAGCCATAAAGCAGTCTTCACCAGCGCAACACTAGTTATATGGAAGGGGGATAGAGTTCAGTTTGAGTTCATTAAACAAAAATGGTTCAAACTATCCACAGATATTTTGGCAAGACCTCAGGAAAATTAGTTCTTTAATCACGGCACAGGTAAAAACTGCATGATGTTGTGCAAATCTGCTGCATAGATGGTGTTTCACAATGACTACCTCAATCTTATGTACACTGGAGTTAGGCAGTTTATGCCCAAAATGCAGCAGGCAGAACCCTGGGAAAAGAAAAGTGAAGTACTACCAGTCTTGTCTTTCATCTTCCCACTTAATCCCTCAAGAGCTTGTAAAACAGGCAGACCAATTAATTGAATAGCCATTGTAACACCTTTAAAAAAAAACAAGCTAAGAATTTTAAGTATTTGCATCAGAATGCAGTTTTATGACCTTTCCAGTTTCCTCTGTGGGCCTGGAAAGTAAAAATAAAAAATGGATTTCCTTGTCATGATTTGTTCTTGGTCATTACACACACATTAGCTTGTGCATGCTTTATATGGAGCTTGAAATTAACATGATTTCTCGTGACTGAAAGTCTTTGTGCGCGGGAACATTCAATGTGATCAGTGTTGTACGAACAGTTGTTGTACGAGTTATCAACATATACCAGGGTGGTTAAACTTGCTTAACGTAAGAGCCACATATGATCAAGTATTTGAGAGCTGCAATATTTAAGGAGCAGTAAAATTCTTAAATATATTTATTCACCATGAATATTTAATCCAATGGACTCTCAGTTTATACCTGGTAAATAATTATAAAACTTGAAAATTTCTTTTTCATCTTCTATATTAATTGTGATGTAAAAAGAAGCTCAGCCAATATAATTCTGAGAGCTGCACATTATATGTCAAAGAGCTGCATGTGGCTCACAAGTTGTGATTTGGCTACCCCTGCCATATACAAAAAATTCAAGCCACTGGATGGCCATTTTTGGTGAATCTCCACTTCTGTTCCACTTCTCCATAGAATTTTTCATACAGAATGAATAAAAAACAGGATGCCTGGATTTTCTTTAAGCAGGCATCTGATACATCTTAAACATCTGATACACATGATAGTGTAATTTATTTTAGGATTTTGTTAAACAGTTCAATTTAAATAATCTGACAGTTGTTTTTTAGATACCTAATTGTTACTATAAAACCAAAGGCTAGCCACTCTTATAAAAACAAAAAACAGACTTGCCTCTTATCACTATCATTCATAGCTCCTGGGCTCACTTTGGATATAGAAACAAAGCATCTCAAGTATACCATATTCGGAAATAAGCAAGGGTGAAGAATAGACTGCCGTGGGCTTAAGCAAACAAAATTCTCAGCAAAACTAGGTTCAGGAATGCAGACTATTCTGCAGAAAAGGTCCACCTCTGATCCGCCTAATATAGTCTTCAAAAACCTGTACCACTCTTACTTAAAGAATAAAATATAAATGAGCAGCTAAATAAGCAACTGATTCAAAATGAAAAATATGAGAACAAGGGAAATTAATAATCTAAAGGAAACTAATAATCTTTGGCTGAACTGTTGCCCGGAATGTTGAAGGAAGTAACATGGGGTGAGGGGAAGGAAATTTTGAAGACAGAATAAAAACAATGGTTGGAAATTGCTGTAAGACAATACTATGTGATAAGCTTGCTAATACAATTTGTTGTATCTGATGTGCTGTTTCAATAGTATTACTGTGACAGATAGTGGATACAAATAGTTGTATCTGATGTGCTGTTTCAATAGCATTACTGTGTCAGAGAGTGGATTTTCTTTTAATGTATAATATCTTCTTATTCATAGTTGTGCAGAGGACTTCAATGTAGTAATTTCAAAACACACATACTGGTTTGTGACTTTTTTTTTTTTTTAAAGACTCATTATTTGAGATACATTTGTCTTCTGAAAAACTAGTTTCCAAAATGCTAACTACTGGTAAGTGCTCAGCTATGGAAATCAGAGCTTCGTGATTTAAAACAAACAAATAAAAAACCTTAAATGGATGAATTTTATACCACAATCCTAGACAATATCAATTCGGATGTTACTTACTTCCAGGTAAGCGTGTGCAGGATTGCAACATTTGTCCGTGAATGAATTAAATATACATAAACCAGCAGTTTTGTACTAAAAGATCATTTCTGGACCAGGCTACTTGGAAGTCTCACCAATTTCAGTTACTCCCAAGGGCATCTGCACAACTTCAGCCTGCTCAGAAGTGCCCAGGCTGCCATCCTGTTTTGGTGTGGAATAATCCAGTTCCCCTGCTCAACCAGCTTTTTCAAGAGATGAAGCAAGGACCACCAATAAAACTAGTACACAGGAGATATCCAAGCCAGACCAGGATGGAAGGCAGTAGGCATATCCCACAAGTGAGCCCTGGTGGTTAGCAGAGGTGGTTAGCAGAGGTGGTTTTCACAATGGAGAGAGGTGAAAAGCGGTGTGCCCCAAGGATCTGTCCTGGGACCGGTGCTTTTCAACCTCTTCATAAATGACCTGGAGACAGGGTTGAGCAGTGAAGTGGCTAAGTTTGCAGACGAAACCAAACTTTTCCGAGTGGTAAAGACCAGAAGTGATTGTGAGGAGCTCCAGAAGGATCTCTCCAGACTGGCAGAATGGGCAGCAAAATGGCAGATGCGCTTCAATGTCAGTAAGTGTAAAGTCATGCACATTGGGGCAAAAAATCAAAACTTTAGATATAGGCTGATGGGTTCTGAGCTGTCTGTGACAGATCAGGAGAGAGATCTTGGGGTGGTGGTGGACAGGTCGATGAAAGTGTTGACCCAATGTGCGGCGGCAGTGAAGAAGGCCAATTCTATGCTTGGGATCATTAGGAAGGGTATTGAGAACAAAACGGCTAGTATTATAATGCCGTTGTACAAATCTATGGTAAGGCCACACCTGGAGTATTGTGTCCAGTTCTGGTCGCCGCATCTCAAAAAAGACATAGTGGAAATGGAAAAGGTGCAAAAGAGAGCGACTAAGATGATTACGGGGCTGGGGCACCTTCCTTATGAGGAAAGGCTACGGCGTTTGGGCCTCTTCAGCCTAGAAAAGAGGCGCTTGAGGGGGGACATGATTGAGACATACAAAATTATGCAGGGGATGGACAGAGTGGATAGGGAGATGCTCTTTACACTCTCACATAATACCAGAACCAGGGGACATCCACTAAAATTGAGTGTTGGGCGGGTTAGGACAGACAAAAGAAAATATTTCTTTACTCAGCGTGTGGTCGGTCTGTGGAACTCCTTGCCACAGGATGTGGTGCTGGCGTCTACCCTAGACGCCTTTAAAAGGGGATTGGACAAGTTTCTGGAGGAAAAATCCATTATGGGGTACAAGCCATGATGTGTATGCGCAACCTCCTGATTTTAGAAATGGGTTAAGTCAGAATGCCAGATGTAGGGGAGGGCACCAGGATGAGATCTCTTGTTATCTGGTGTGCTCCCTGGGGCATTTGGTGGGCCGCTGTGAGATACAGGAAGCTGGACTAGATGGGCCTATGGCCTCATCCAGTGGGGCTGTTCTTATGTTCTTATGTGGCTAGTCCAGCAAGGCACTTCTTGTTTGGGAGAGTGTAATTGCCTCCCAGGAACAGCAATCCAGATTCCCCTAATCATTGCGGGTCCTTGGTAACGAAGAGACCCAATAAGCGTTATGCTTCCTTAAGCCATTTCTGCCCAATGTTGCATATAAGCAACAGGGACCAAATGTGTACACCTGTGGGCCAGGCAGAAATGGGTTAATTTGACACTAGGAAGCTCTAGGATCACCAGACAAGCTAAGTGCTCTCCTGGGAGGAGAGCCCTGTTCAGAATGTCCCGCAACTACAACTGGGAATCCCACCTGTACACTTATTCCACTTATCACTGCCCTCGGGATCAATAGCACTGCTTTTGAGTCACCTGTTATTCACATGCTTAGAGAGTTCACAGATTCTTGGCCACAGTATCAAATTCTTCTCTGGAATCAATCACAATAAGCTCCATGTCCCACAATGACTGAAAGCTTCCAAAATTCTCTAGTCATGCTCTCCATTCCACAGTTGACCCTAGCTCATCTCTGACAATGAACTTTCCTTGTTGTTGGCTCTTGGGTCCTTGCTAGAGCTAGTTTTCTCAGCGCTTCTTTCTTCCAGTCTGGGCTTATCCTTGTTTTATTGCCCTGTACCTGGATCCAGACTCCTGGTCTGTTTCTCTCTCTCTCTCTCTCTCTCTCTCTCTTTCTCCCCTAGTCTCCTTACTTCCATGTCTTCCCCTTAATTTCCCCTTAAATTTTTCCAGTTTTTAATCCAGTTTTTAAAATGGGAAAATACTTTTGCATCAAACATTAGTTCACTTTTGCAGTCTGAATATATGAAAATTGTTTAAAATACAAACAAGCATTTCCTTTCACAAGACACACATCAGCACATTCTTGCAACCATGACTCTTATAAATTCTTTGATAATGAAAATAAATATTAATTTATAGCAACATAAAACAAGTTGCTATAATATTACAAGACTAATTTTACTATATACCTGTTTCTCCCCACAGGGTATCTGTTTCATTGATATCAATTTTAGGTTCCATTTCCATCCTTATCAGAAAGCAAACCACCTGAAAAGAGGAGGGAGAAAAAAATCAACTGCTGAAAAGTATTCAAGAAAATAAAACAACAACTAAATAGTAATTACACTGTGGCACCTGATCAGCAGTGAATGATGAACCTGCCAACTATGGGTTGCATCTTAAAAGAGAAGATTACACTCTTTAAACTAGCTCATGCTAGAAAAGGGAAAGCACTTTGTTTTGTACAAGAATCTTTTGTCCTTTTTCAATCAGAGAGCAAACTAAATAAAAGTCACAGGTTCCAATCCTATCTAACTTTCCAGTACTGATGCAGCCACAGTGCAGCCCAAGGTAAGGGAACAAATATTCTCTCACCTCATAGAGGCCTCCATGACTGCCTCTCCCCTGCAGGATGCACATCCCTGCACACCTAGCTGGCACGGCTACATTAGTGCTGAGACAGGATTAGGCCCACAATCCTATAAACACTTACCTGGGAACAAGCCCCATTGAACTCAGTGGGACTTACTGAGTAGACATGCACAGGACTGCACTGTTCTTCAAATTATTGGTCTATCGTACTACCTACAATGACTGGCAGTGGTTCTCCAAGATTGTGAACTTCACAGTCATACATGGAAGTGCCAAGAACTGAATCTGGACCTTCAGCATGCAAAGTACGCAGTCTTCCACTGAGATACAGCTCATCCCACAGTAATGTTGCAAAGTACTAACAGCTTGGATGTTTTGGGTAACTGGGGATCAACTCACTATGAACTGGGAATAGGCCTACAATTTCAACTAGTTTGAGCGTTTTATGCATATGGTTTTAATATATGGTTGCCTAGGTTGGGAAAAGCTAAAACTAAAATAAATATTTGCATAGATGCTCAGCTTTTAAACGGATAGTTCATTTTTCTCATAATCCATTAATGCTATTACATTCTCTCTGCCTCACTCAGAACAAGAGTTTAAACAAATCCAAATTTGTTTCTGTTAGTTTCAAATGTTTTACATGGCAAATTAATTACTTTAATGAGTTCCTACAAGACCCAAATATGACAAAATACAGGTAGAGCCTATTTATCTGCGTTAGTTCCGTTCCGTGACTTGGCGCGATTAACAAAAAATGCGTTGTGCTGAGTCCATAGAGTTAGAGGCAAATAGGCTGCAGCCTGACACTTCCGGTTGGAAGGAAACGAAGGCAGCTGTTCTCAATTCCCTCCCCTCCATACTCAGCTCTCTTGTTGCCAGCTGTCCTGCTTCTTTCACAGTTGGAATGGTGAGCTTGCTTGGGAAGCCTGTGTCCCAGGCGGCCTCCCAACAGTGCTGCAGGTTCTTCTCCTCCTCCTCTTCCCTGCTGCTGCTCCTGCAACCCTCCCAACCACCATCATGGAAGCTCCTCTACCCCGGAGCATTCTGGGACTTGTAGTCCAACTCTCTGCTCACCATCACCTGTCTCTCCAAGGCTTCCCAAGAGCCTGCATCATCTGGGGGGGGGGGAACACTCCCTGGGTTTTTTAAAGCAATCCCCTCTCCTCTTCCTCCTCCTCCTCCTCCTCCTGAGCTCTCCCCGTTGCCAGCTGCCCGGTTTCTTTCACAGGTGGGATGCTGATCTTTTAGGAGTCCAGCCCTATGCATTTCTACTTGGAAGTAAGCCCCATTCCAGTCAATGGGGCTTACTCCCAGGAAAGTGTGGAGAGGATTGGGCTGTAAATCGCATGCTTTGCTTGGTGGGAAGGCTTTGTGATAGCCTGCACCATCTGGGGGAGGGGGGGATTCAGCAAACACTCCCTGGGTTCTTTAAAGCAATTCCCTCTTCACTTTAAAAGCAATCCTCTCTGTTGCTACAGCACCTGTGTGTGTGTGTGTGTGTGTGTGTGAGTGAGTGAGAGAGAGAGCTCCCCACCTCCACCTCGCTGCAGTGTTCTGGCTACAGAGGTTCTTGCCCCCCCCTTCCCCTCTTCAGCCTCAGCTGGCTCAGGGGCTCCAGGAATGTTACTATTACTTTGCAAGGGGAACCTCTTCCAGGGCTATTCCCTGCCTGGGCGAGGCAGAGCCTTTTTGCAGTATTTTGGGCTGCCTGGAAATGGATCGAGATGACAGCACAGGGCAAAGGAGGCAAAGGTGTGTGTGACATTCAGTACCCCACCCCATTCTCCTTGAGACAAATCCTCAGATTAAAAATCTGTGGATAAATAGGCTGCACGTGTAATCAAGATAAATGTAAACAAATAGAGCAAGCCAATCCAGTATGAATTCTGTCAGAAATGTTTGTTGCTTATAACTAAAAACGAACAATGCTAATGATTTAACCAAAGATGAGCAAAATGAACTCATATTATTCTTCCATACTCAGTTTCTATTAATGGAAACATTTTTAAGCAGAAGCAATGTAGAAAGACTTAAGTTCAGAATTCACTTTAAAACTGTTGACTTTTCCATGCATAGATGGAAAACACAGAAAACAAGCCCACCATTATACCAGTACCCAGTGTAGAATTACCACCCCACCCCCCGGCAAAAAAAAAAAAATATTGAATAAAGCATGGCTTAGAACAAAAGCAGTTTGGAGACTGAAACCTAAAAGCCAAGATTAACTGCATAAACAATAAATGCATTAGCAGAGAGTTTGCATTCTTACAAGGCAGACAGGGAATTGTACAGACATGATTTCAAGAAATAAACCATCTTTGTGAGTTCCATTATGGCTATGTAATCCTTTATAGGCACACTGTGGAGACAGGCATCCTACTGTAGCTTTTTCATTTCCTTGCATAGGCTGCACCAAGCAGAGACTATGCAACTGCTACAGCAGTATTCTGTCCCAGGTAAGTGGAGCAGAAAACTCCACCAAGCAAACTGGGGCCACCCACACACAAGCTCTTGCATTTAAGTGGAATCTTTCTAATAGCACAGAATACAGGGGACTCTGCTGACATTAAAATGCAACAGTAAAAAAGGCAAAGGGTGAAAAAGCACTCTGGCATCTGCCAAGCAGTCTGTGTTGCTCAGTTTACAGTGTAAGGATGAGGCTGCTCTCACCATTGGCAGAGTATATTTCCCTGGAGGAAGTGCTGTTTTTCTGATAAGCAAGATACAAGCGTTCTCAGTATGATCGGTACAAGATATAGTGTCTTATTTGTTTTAACAAGGCTGCCTCATGGCAACATGTCTGTGTTTTATTCTCATATATTTTCACATGAAAATTTGCAGGTTGTACACAGGCTCACTTAGGGGGGAAATGTAGTATCTTTATATCAATGACAGTACAGCCAAGTGAACAAGTCAATCAATGACACTTTCAAAAGTTGGAAAAATACGAACAGCCTACCTGACAGTGCCCCATGCTTGAAGATGCTGTCAGAGCCTGCTGCAGTGCCTGGCGCTTTGTCAGTGAATTCTGCTGATGGGGAGAGACTGTCCAGTCCTGGCTGAGCAGATATTCAAGAATATCACAATGGCCCCTCAGAGCACTATGAACCAAAGCACACTGTCCCTTTTTGTCCAAGCAGTCAATCTATATTAAAGAGAGAGAAAAAGTGAGTCCACTATGGCAAGCATGCTTGAAGCACCTGTTGTATTACCAAAGCGCAACAAAAATATATTCTGCTGAATTGACAGGTCTAGTTGATTATAATTTTAGCATGATACCGGGGAACTGCGCATTACCCAAAAATCACAAGAGGTGTTTATTTTACTTACAGCCCAGTCGTAACCTGCACTAGAATAGCAGGCCAACTGGTGCACGCCATATCCAGTGCAGGATAGAAGGTGAAAGGAGCACAATTCGGAAGTAAGGGGACTTACTTATTCCTTATCACCCCAAGGAATGCCCCAGCCACCTCAATGGGGCTTCTTGAATCTGTGCCAGTGAAATCGCTGGTGCAAATCCAAGCAGCCCAGTGTAATGACAGGCTGCTCGGGGGGCGGGGTTGTGATCCAGTCTAAGTGCCAGAGGCCAATCCCAACCCGACCCAGGCCAGGCCTGCCCCACCCACCAACCCTCCCTCCCTCCCTGCCCTTCCCCAAAACGCAGGGTCCAGGTGGCATGGAGGTTGGATGTAGCCTCCGCAGGCCAGTGCACATCCTCACACCAGCCCAGCCAAGTCTCTCAGAAGCGCAAGCATGCCTTACGGAACATTTGCGGGTACAAATGTTCCGTACAATTTCCTTACGGAACACTCCCGGGTCAACACAAGGGACTTGTGCCAGCTGAAGAGTGCTTTTGGATTGAGCTTTTCGGTATTTTAGAACACTAAGGATGCAATCCTATGCACACTTTCTAGGGAGTAAGCCCAACTGAACACAATGAAACTTACTTCTGAGTAAGTATGCACTGAATTGTGTTGTATGTTAAGGAAACTTGAGTAAGCTCAATATTCTTAAACTCTCAGAAGACTTTTTTTTTTAAATAAAAAGCCTAAAAATGAATGAATGACTGTATCATGTTAGTACCAAAAAATCAAATAAAGATAAGAAACTGTTTTAGAAAAATAACTGTATTCAGACAAATTGAGAAGCAAGTCTGCTTCTTATTGTTTACTGAAAGGAAGTTACTTGAGATTCCAAGCTAGATGTTATACTAAACACACTGCTGAAGCTGAAAAGAAAAGTTGCACATTTAGCTCTCCCCTCCCCCATAACATCTACCCATGACCTGATGTCCTGTGTTGCCTTCTACACTCACCAGTCCATGATGCAGTAAAGGTCACACTGTCCAAATACCCTTCACATAAGGAGCTTTATTAATTCTTTCTATAATATGAACTCCATAATCCAATTCTTCCACTTTGACTACTGGCAATTTCCATGCCACAGGAGTGACACAAAGAAGTCTTCACATAAAGACTAACTCCCATGAGATAAAGGTAAAGTGAAGACTTAACCCCAGGTAAAGAAACACAAATGACAAATCCTATCTTTCAAGCCTATGCCAGCAAGCTGGGCAAGCATGTTGACAATACAGGAAGTTAAAAAGATCAGGAAGTAACAGTCACTTATTTTTTTCTTTCCTAGTAATTAGGAGTTTGAATACAGTGCTTAAACCAACAATAAAAAAGTGGGAGCTTACATTGATAATTCTACAACTATATGAAATCCTGGACCAAATGAAAGTAACATCAATCAATTGACTACTTGTTGGCAACCTCTCGGAAGACTATGGTATCGCGCTCTGAATGGTGGTTCTGGAACAGCATCTAGTGTGCCTGAAAAGGCCGATTCAGGAGTGACAATCCCTTCCACACTGGGAGCAAGTGTAGTCTGTCCCTGGTCTGTCTCCCTGGCTATGGGCCTTCCTTCTTTGCCTCTTTGCCTCAGTCTGTTAGTCAAGTGACTCTTCAAACTAGGAGAGGCCATGCTGCACAGCCTGCCTCCAAGTGGGACGCTCAGAAGCCAAGGTTTCCCATCTACTGAGGTCTAATCCTAAGGTCTTCAGATCCCTCTTGCAGATATCCTTGTATCGCAGCTGTGGTCTACCTGTAGGGTGCTTTCCCTGCACGAGTTCTCCATAGAGGAGATCCTTTGGGATCTGGCCATCGTCCATTCTCAATTGACTATGCAACACATATTGGAAAGGGAGAGAGTCTTAAAACATTTTCAGTAATTCTTCCTGACCATAGAGATAGTAACAATATTCAATGTGTAGCCTGCAAGTTGATCGCACAGTATATATTGTGCTACTGTTCCAGAAATCTCCTAAATGTATTTCTGTGTTGCAGCTCTCAAGACTTATAGAAATGTAAAACCTCTCGCACCTTGATCAGCACTTACCTTGGAATTCTATACATTTCCTTCTTCTACTTTATACAATAAGGCATATAGCTAGTTTTTTTTCATGCACTGCCCTCCCTTCCCCAAGGATAGTGCTGACCAAATAGAAGTGCTCACTCCTTATTTTCACTTTCAAGTCACTTGGAATGGATAAATTAAAGATGCTCTTGATTTTGACAAATTCATGTTTTAAAAAATAAGGCAAGAAGAGAGTGAGTCATTCACTGAGGTGGTTACAAGTTTTCCAGAGCAAACTTAAGGTTTTCCCACAAAATCAGAAGATTATGTTACCCACATTTAGTGCTTGTGAGCAGTGCTCTGGGAAATATTCTAAATGGATCCAGTGTATATTACAGAATCTTGTTTGTAAACTCATGGAATAGCTTGTCCTGCTTTAGTTGCTGACTCATACTTCAACAGCAAATCGTCTTGCAAGAAATTTAATTAGTAAAGAGTCAACATTAATAGTTGGAGCTTAAACACTATTATGATATTGTGTCACACTGCATTCTGAGACCATAATGAGAAAAAAGCTTTTTTTTTTAAAACTTGGGTTCAAGTCATCTCTCTTTACCCACAGCAAAGTGTCTGTCTGTTGTAGAGCTTACCTTTGCTCCTTTTTTGCAGAGCAGTTGAACTATGTGCATGTGACCTGCAGCTGCTGCACAGCAGAGTGGGGTCATCCCATTCTCAGATGCACCATCAATTGAAGCGCCAAATTCTAATAGAAGAAGGATCACTTCTTCATGGCCAAGGTGAGTTTGAACACACAATATTGGAGCATTGTTGAGAACTTCTGTCCTGTAATTTACATTTGCACCGCCCAAAATCAACAGACGACTCACCTAGTAGGATACATCAAAAAAAATCCACCATTTCATTAAGAGTCTGAAATAGGGTAGATTTGCATTCCCATTACATTTCTGAAAAAAATTTCACACGTTTAACATAAATGAATTTCAAAACAATTAATAGAACTGATACAGACCTCCTGAGTTCTTAACTTACAGCATCACAGTGGTGTCATGAAACACTGGGGCAGTCCAACAGTATGACTATTTGCTGCTTACCAGCACAATAATCAGGTGTGACATTTTAAAACCTGTATCACAGGATATGTATGGATGGTGGAAGGAAGCCACCTTTGCAGCATTCCTTAGAGCACTCCAACCATAACATAATCAAATAACCTTGTGGGACCCTAACATGTTTTATGGTCCAAACCACTAGGGCCACCGTGCTGGTATTCCATGCATTACCCCCCCGCAATGGCCATCACAAAAGTGCTGGAAAGCACTTTGTGATGGTGGAGCGGAGGCAGGTGCTGATGCAGAGGCCAGTGTGGGCAGACATTGGCTTCTCATGCTGGTGAGAGAGGTACCGGGTTCTGGGGCCAGTAAGTGCATTGTCAAGCAGTACAGAGATGCTCTGGAGCAGGGTGAGGGTAGAGAGGGGGTGTAATGGGACAGGGCTGGATCTGGAATATTTTGGTGCAAATATTTCAAAATCCAGAAAAATCTGAAATCCAGAACACTTTACCAGAAGTGTTCCAGATAAGGGGTACTCAACCTGTACCTATATAAATGAAACCTCTAGTAAAGATGGTCATGGACACCTGGTTGAAAAGCTGATACATATAACATTTTGAGTTATACACAGGTTCTGGGTTTTTATGACATTCAAAATCAAGCTTACATTCAAGGAATCAATTAACAGTGATCATTCAAATATAAAAAGTAAATAATCTTCCCCATGGAAGATAAAAAAGTAACCAAAGCAAGAAAAACAGCATTCTTTGGACTGCAGGCCAGTATATGTACAATGACACACTCATAAATAAATAAACAATGCATTCTTGTACAAACATTTGCAATGTGTTGACAACCTCTATATTCATTATGTCTAGTCTCTAGTCTCTCTATATTCATTATGAATAGTTTTGATAGTATGAACCAAGATATAACTGTGAAACACAATCCTATGTACATTTATTCAGACATCAGTCTCATTGTGTTCACTGTGGTTTACTCACAGGAAAAGGCGCATAGGATGGCAACCTAAGGTTATCTCCCACAGCATACAAAAGCTTTATGATTTTTGCATGTAATGTATTGTCTCCATGATAACCATACACATACACATGAATGTTGACATATAAAATTATGTACTGTACCAATTTTACATTTTGTGTGTCCTATTGATTTTAGTGACTAGTGGGAAAGAAGAAAGATGAAATTCACATGTACATTTTTGTGGGACATATTCAATTTCCAAAATGAAAAATACTATCTTATAGTAAACATTTTCCATGATGTTGTGTTGTAAACATACTCTATACAATTGGGTCAATATCACTTTGAACTGGTCACTTCTGCTGTGGGAATGAGATACACTACTATTCCAAACTTGACATTAAAATTATACAGTAGAACCTCTTTAAGTTGACCACCCAAGGGACTGGAGGAAACTGGTCAACATAGGGAGGTGGTCAACATACGGAGGGGGGGAAAGGCATTTAAATATTATCATGTTTAGCTCCCAGGACAATAAATGCAAGGCCAAGTTATTATTTAGATTTGATTTTTAAAAAGTTTTATTGCAGATATCAAAGAGAATTGATCCTCTTGTGATGCTTACTATTTATATCATCTATATCTACATCAAGAGACAGAGAATATGTCCCACAATCAGTGTTTAAAAAAAACCCTGAAAATTCATAAGCTTAAAAAAAATTGTAAGTTAAAAAAAAAAAAATACTTGGTTTCATAGCAGACAGGCAGACCAATGCTATCCCTTGCCAGCCCATAGCATGTAGCATGTTACATAGCCCCAACAGCTGAAAGAAAAAAAAAAAACTTTTTTACTTAGGCTGCCTGGCCTCCACTGGGTCTCCTCAGATTCACTAAATGCCAGAAGGTGTTTGATACGGTCCCTCACGAAAAGCTGTTGAGAAAACTTCACAGTCAGGGAATAAGAGGACAGGTTCTCTCATGGATTGGGAACTGGTTGAGGACCAAGAAACAGAGAGTGGGTGTCAATGGGCAACTGACAAAAAAAGTGGAGAGAGGTGGAAAGTGGAGTGTCTCAAGGATCTGTCCTGGGACTGGTGCTTTTCAACATCTTCATAAATGACCTGGAAACAGGGATAAGCAGGGAGGTGGACAAGTTTGTGGATGACACTAAACTTTTCTGAGCGGTGAAGACCAGAAGGGATTGTGAAGTGCTCCAGAAGGATCTATGCACAAGTAACCTCATGTCCCTCACAACTTGGTACATGTCCAGGTACAAATTGGCAGCCAGCGCAGGTCTGTCGGCTATGTGCAGTGTGCCCACCTATAAAAACCCTTTTGCACACGCGCTAACAGGCATAGGGGATGGATTGTCGCATGGCTTCTTGCTTTTCCAAGATGGGACAAACCAGACAAAACACAGGCCCACAGTATCGCGTTCAGTGGGCAACTTAAGGAGAGTAAATTAATACTCTGTGCATTGGTCTGTGCAATGGTCGAAGTGGTCAAAATACAACTTATGGAGGTGGTCAATACAGAGAGGTTGGTCTCCCATACTGTATATGCAGTCTGTCCATACTGTGAAAATTAGGTCAACTTAAGGAGGTGGTCATTATAGAGAAGTGGTCAACTTTGGAGGTTCTACTGTATTTAAAAAATGGCATGCTTTTCAAAAGCGGAGAAGGGACACAGGAGATTCAAACAATGAGCCCATTCCAGTTGAAATGAGTTCTCATTGGATTAAACTTCCTGTTTTAATGTTGTGGAATGGACATTTTATCCTTCGGGAGAAAGGCAATCTATACTTTTCCTAATGCCTACCAACAAGCAGCCCAGGTAACATGGAGTTGATTTCTGACTTTTGAAAGCCATGTACGTTTTTGGAAAAGCCTGTTGGCCAAAGCAACTGGGTACACTATTAAAATGTGTGATATTTTTAAAAAGACACTTTTGCCTGAGAAACCTAGTATATGTCTATGTTTTTTGGTAATAGATTCAATTATACTGTTTAATTCCATGCTTTGATCCTTTCATGCTCTGCCTACCCACTGTGGCACATACATACCAAGCTAACTCCTAGATAATACCAGGGTTATTTTCATAAGAAAATAATAGAAATCAGATTTCTAATGGCTGCACCAGCAAGATGGTGGCAGTTCAGAGGTTTTAACATGGCCTTTGTAGTCAGATAAACAAGCTAAAAAAAACAGGGTAGAACACAAGAGGAAAACCAAAACCAAAACCAGCCCATTGCACTGCAGAACTGCTTCCTTTTAAGTTTATAACTACCACCACTGAAAAAATAAGAATCATGTTCTTACTTTCTTACCTTCACATTAGGTGTGTAGAGGTTTCTCAAAGACGCAAGGGCTGCTGACAAACCATCAGTGCTATAGCCAATCCACAGGGCTTGAAGATGACTGGAAGAAATTCCAGTCTTTTTACTAAGCCCCTAAGAGATAAGAAACAGATAAGAAAAGCTGAAGGCATAACACTTCTTTAGAAAGAATAATCTTTATGCATACTTTTATGCAATTTTAAGAAATTACTTCAAAGAGAAAATTATCACAATTTTTCCAATACACGTCAACATTCTTACAACAGTTATCCCTTTTTTATCTTTCAAAATTATCCAGAACAAAGCTCTGAAGACACAATCCAATGTCAGAAATTATAGTCAGAAATCATTGCCTAACCACTATCCACAAAGCCATTGCCAAGTAATGTTATATGGGAGCTGCACTCTGGATTATCTGATATTCTGTGAGTCTGCTTTAAAACTTAAGGCACAGTTCAGGTTCAGTGCAGGCATCAGTATGTGGCAGAGCACATCTGGGTAATCCAAGAGCTCTTTGCAATCCTACTGGGTCCAGCTGCCAGTAGAACATGTGTTTTCTTGGTGGCAACTGCTGTAAAGCAGCAATAAAGGACACTCCAGCAGTGTGCAGAGAGCTGCACTCCAGGAAAACAGGCGGGAAGGCCAGAACTTTCTCGTGCCCATCCAAGGACCATGGCAGAAGATGTGGGGAGCCCTGCACAGCCCTCCGCAGTGCTCCCTGACGCTTGGAACCTGCAACAGAAGTGGGCGTAAAGCACTTCCATTTTGCAGGGACCTCCAGCAGCCTTGTTGCCCATGCTAGATACAGCAGCGGCTATTTCGGTGATGCAACATCATGGCACAGGCAGTTTGGTTAGGATTGGGCTGTTATGTAAATGCCTTGATTTTTGTATTTTCTAAGGTTCTTGAAGAAGAAATAGAGGATATAACTGTATAATGGTATAAAGGTTTAACAAGACTTTTTGAAGTAAATATAATCCTATATTACAGTGGTTCTCAAACTGGTGGGTCACGACCCACCAGTTCGTGTAACTCTTCCCCTTTCCCTTTAAGGGGCGGGGGAAGAGGAGGGAGGGTTGTAAAGTCAACATCACATTAATACATAATGTTTAGTACACAATGCTCAAAATGCATGATACAAATGTGGGGACAGTCACATAGTCTCCAGCCAAATCCTATCTCCCACCCCAACACTTTCCACCAACATGGGCCTGCACGTTAACATAGCAGTTATTTTGTTGGTATGGGACCCAGTAGCCCCATAGCAGCTGCTGCAGCTTACCCCAGGTCAAGAAGATAAAAGTCCGTTTAACAAGACTAAAGCCTTTGAGGCAAAAAAATAAAAATAAAATAAAAAGCAAGCTAAGATTTTACCTTAAAAATATGAGCTTTAAGAATGTGATGTCCAAGTTCCATTGTCTGCTGCCGGTTCAGCTTTCCTTCCTGTCGAGAAAACATGAATGCCAGGAGAGCATGCCCATTCCTAATTGCATAACAGAGACACAAGATGGGATATTTTAACAGTGTCGTCAAGTTAAAACATCAAAAATGTTTTACTTAAGAAAATATTTGCATGGTATTATTCTTGTATTAGTGGTCCTTTCTATGGAAAATAATGTGCTGGTCATATTCTATTTAAATCAAGTCAAATCAGGATAAATGTAAACAAGTGCTGGATGAGGTCTGCCAAGGTCACTGCATAGCATGTCTGGATTTCATTAATCAGAAGTGGGGGGCGAAGTTTGTGGTAAGCTTACAGGTTTTCAAAAGAACATGCTGTCAGTTCTGTATATCTGATATAGTTTTTACTGCAAAGAGCACTCCCATTGTTATATTAATGAAAGCTTGAGCCCGCTCAAACTTAAGAAAAATTATTTGTCACTTAAGATCACATAAGCATCATAATTAGGCCTGAGCTGAAAATTGACCTTTAGTCAAAGCTGGAGTATGAAAATGGGGTGGGAGGAGGAGCTGAAAGACACTGCAGGGATCAGAAATGTTTTGAAAGGTTTAGGTACAGTAGTGATAGTTCTTCAACAATTCTTTCTTTGGAAGGAATTTTTTCACCACCCTCTGGGGAGGGAGCAGCAGCAGAACTACAATCTGTGGCTATCAGTGGTTTCTTTCCCACAACGCCCCAGGCATGTTGCTAATCTGGAGTATTATGGAGAAGAAACAAGCCAACTGGCAGCTCTGAAGAGGTTATGGAACCCCAAATTGTCACTGCTGTGCAACCAATGGTAAGTCCCTGAAGCAACTGAACAGAAGTGTAAACACCAATAATTCCATTAGTGAACTACCCTGATTCTACTTAAAGGAATTACAAATGATTTGTGGTGCTGAACAGGCGATGCAAGTCCACTGTTGAGCAAACAAATCAGAAATTCAGAAGTATAATATCGTCTCTATGGGTTCCACATGCCACATTATCCCATCTCTGGTAGTGGCTATAATCTCTGTAACTCTGAGAAGGATTTCTGGTCAAATAAGGATGAGTAAGAATGCAAGGAATTTCTAGTGTTGGATAGTTAATTCAAATAGGAATACCTGTGGAATAAGAAAGAAGCTTCATAGCTGATGGATAAATAAATAACCCCATTCCTCCTCTGGGCACAAGGCTACCAATGCAGTGACTTAACAGCCAGTAACTATTGAAAGCACTAAGTGCTGTTCTTCAAGCATGTCATCCCATTTCTGATCTTATTCAGCTACTTATGCTTTAGCCTCCCCCACTCCCCCCACCCCACAAAAATCCAAGATCTAAAAGGGAATGGGTTGTTTAAAAAATCAGTTTTAGAAAGTGTATGTCTACTGTTGCATTCCTCATCACACAGTGCTGTACAAAACCTACAAGTAGATATTAACACCTACTATATATATTACTGCAGCTTCGGTTTACCTTGGTTCACACAGAAAGTCAGTATTTTCACCATCTGCTCTCCACACAAGCCACTCTCTGAAGGAAGGATGGCAGAACATTCGCGTTTTATCACGCCTTTTTATCAGAAAGCCTGAAAGGGTCTCCATCCTCTGCTGGAATTCTTCCCAGTCCTGTTCACCATGTATCTGGCCAGCATTAATCGCTTGGAAAATCTGGTCATCTGTCATTGGGTGAAGGGATGCTAAAGCCACGTTCAGCACTGGCAGGGCTCTTTCAAATGAAGAGTTTGTCATGAACTTCATGTTGCACTGAAGCAAATAAAGCTCTGACAGTGATACTGGAACAACCTTGTAGCTTGCACTTTTGATGACTAGATGACCCTTCTGAAAGAGATCCAGGGTCAATTTCAAGTAGAGGTAGGATCCCATGCTCCTCATGATCAGGTGGTTGCTCACTTTCCCAATTACAGCTGCATCAGCTTTTCCATTCAGAGATATATTGTTTATAATATCCTGGCTGGCACTGACCCTATGCTGAATATATGCATTCAAATCAGCCTGTATTTCTTTGTTCTCAGAGAAATCGTCTAGGGAGATTGTAAAGAAAGGATGCAAGCTGATTATTTCCTGCATTAAAAGAAAGAGAGAAAAGCAAATCTTTCAGTGCTTTACAAATTTCACAGGTACACAAATGGAATATAAGATTGCTAAATGTAGGGACGTCACAATAAATTTAAAAAATAATGAGACAGATTGTGCTATGGTGACCTAGACTTAAGCCCTAGTGCAGAAACAGATTTGCTATTTGACCTCATTCACACAACAGCAGATAAGGTGGTAAAACTCTTCCATTTTAGGCGAGAAAAAACCTCATAGCTGAATTCTTTCCCATTAAAAAAAATGACTTCCTGGTATGTACAGAAGTAGCATATCAGGAAAAAAGGCTAGCCCAGAACTCTTATCCTCATCATCTAGTTTTCCATGTGCATGAATTTATTTATTTTGTGCATAAAGGAGCATTCAGCCATGCAATCCCTCACTGGCAGTCTGAAGTGGCACACTTAACAGTAAAGTACTTTACAGAGTTAATTATTGAACCTGACCTCATGTTGTTCTTGTGCCTGAAAAGTGCTACCTCAACTAAAGGGGCAATGTCAGTCCCAGTTCAGACATGCATGCATAAATAAGGGGTGTGTGTGAGCCGGGTAGCAGGCGGGGAACAGGAACAGAGTCGCTTTGTTATACCTGATTGCAAACTTAACTGGAAAGTTTATACAGAAATCAGGGAGTATCAAATTATACTGATGCTTCCCTTCATAAACTCCACTTTTTTCCTGGAATGCATCTGACACAATCCCTTATTGTACCCTATATACTCTCCTGCAACCAAGTGTGTGTAACTGAAATAATCACATATTCTTTTGCCTGTTTACCCCTGCTGTCATTTTCCTCCCCTTTTTTGTCTCCCATGTGTTCATATCTAGATTGTTAGCCTTCTTGCGCAGGAACCTGTACTGTCATTCTTTGTGCATGAGTCATGGGTAGTGGTGCTATGTGAATGGGTAATGCTCTATAAATAACAATAACAGGATGATCTGCTCTTTCCTATTGCTCTTAAAAGTCTACCCTGATGGTGTAGCTAGTCTTCCTGCAGTTTCTCATTTGGCCAGAGCTGGGTACCAGCTCAAAGGCTAAACTACCACCTATCATGCCTCAGGTCCCACTCTCAAGAACTGCTGAGAGTTCAGACATCAGACTGTGTGAGAGGAAAGAGTGAAACAGCTGCTGATGGCAGCAGGAAATGCAAACATCAGTATAGTAAGAAAAGTAGTGTGTTTGGATTGTATGCTTTACACAAAATGCAGAGTAGCCCTATTTCAGGGCTTTGAAGCTGCCTCAGGTGGCTGCTTTCCACACTTGGTTCAGCTGCTACTATGTCTTGGATTTCAGTAAGCATATGTGCTAAAAACCAAAATATGGTGATCGGTAGGAAGTCATTCATTCATTCATTCATTCAATTTTTATCCTGCTTTTCTCCCAAAGGCACCAAAAGTAGCTTACAACAATATTAAAAATACAGACAATCAAAATCGAACTATAAAGCACAAATAAATATAATGTTAAAAACGTATATATATTAAAAATAAAAATACTAAAAACAGCTAGCAGAACACAGAGCACATAAAATACCATAATCAATAACCTAATAAAAACGCCAATAAAACCCACAGGTGCTAGGCACACCAGTAACAGATCTCCCTTGGTCCACAATGGTGCCCCCTGTGGGATGCCGCTGCCCCTGCGCACAAATCTGCCCCCCCCACTTACCTGGAGCACATGGAGCCTTGCGCAACTCCAGGATGCATAGGGGAAGCCTCCTGAAGCTTCCCTGATGTTTTAAACTGTGCTTCTGGCAAACCGGAAGCACCGTTTCCTACCATGTCAGCAGCTTCAGAGAGGCTTCTGTGTGGTCATAGAGGCGTGCAATGCTCCATGCCCGGGGCATTTGCCCCTTTCATTTAATGGCAGGTCCACCACTGCTAGGCACAAAAGGCTAAAATCAGAAGGTTTGCTGAAAAAGCAGTGTTTTCAAGTTCCACCAGAAGGTTTCTAAAAAATGAGCTGTTCTTAAACCAAAGTGTTAGTGCCACCACAGAGAAGCCCCCATTTCAAACTGCCATCCTTCTTACTTCTGTAAGTGATGGCATATCAGAAGTCCTTTCTGATGACCAGACAGGATGAGCTGGATTATATGGGAGAAAGCGGTCACCCAAATACACTGGTCCCCAAACCATAAAGGGCTTTAAAGATCAAAACTAGCACCTTGAATTGGGCCCAGAAGTGAATTAGCAGCCAGTGTAGCTGACGGAGCAGTGGTCCAACTGAGTTGAACCACTGACCTCCAGGAACCACCTGACTAGTGCCATTCTGTACTAATTGCAAGGGCAGCCCCAAATTGAGCATGTTACAATAGTCTAATCCCAATATCATCATGATATGAACCACAGTAGTCAAGTCCAAGCAATCCAGATAGGGCCACAACTGGACACACCAACCAAAGGTCCACTGGCCACAACTGACACCTGAGCATCCTGGAGCAGCTGTAAGTCTGAGGAGAACCCACAGGCATTTCCTGGGGCCTGCTTTTTCAAAGGGAGTCTGATCCCATTCAGAGCATGAAGATAATCCAGTACTCGCATCATGGGTTTCCAAACCAGGAGAAACATCTTGTCTGGATTTAATCTCAGCTTGTATGTTTTTAGGTTTTCATCGCCAGCAATAATCAAAAAATTTAACACATCTGGGTGAAAAGACCATGGTTGAATAAAATCCATGTTGTTAAAAAGTCCAACGTTTCGTTTCCAATTTTTTTCAGAACTTTGTCAGGGAAACAAGCTTAGGTAGGGCATGTTGCTAGAGAGAAATTCAGAAACAGCCATTAAAAACAGCACCCTCCAGGTGCTTTCTCTCTAGCAATGTGCCCTGCCTAGGCTCCTTTCTATGACAAAGTCCCTGACATGGATTTTACACTACCATACTCTTTTCACCTTAATATGTTAAATTGTTGGATAATCTCAGTTTGTTATCCAAATCCCAACTGCCCCTAGGTAGTACTCCAGGATTTGACAGCCACTCTGTTATCTGGTGGAAAGGAGAGACAGAGCCAAGTATCATCAGCATACTCCAGGCACTCCAAAACTCTGGATGACCTCCTCCAGTACTTTCATGCAGATACTGAACAACATGGGGGACAAACTGAACCCTGTGGCACTTCACATTCCAAGGGCCAGATTGTCTTAACAGGTTACCCCCCCAGCAGAAAGAACCACAAAACAGTGTTCCAACTCAGCCAAAAGGCCCAGAAGGACACCTTGGCTGATGGTATAGAGAGGTCCAGCAGGGACACATTCTCTCTGTCTAGTCCTTGGCATAGGTCATTCACTAAGGCAGGGCTGCCCAAGCCCCGAACTATGGGCCAGATCCAGGGTTTGGATGAACCCATCTGCCCTTGTGAGCAGACCTTACCGTTTTGCCCCTGCACAGCTCGTTATATGGGTAGTCCTGGGCATCAGGACCCCTTGGGGCAGTTGTGTCTGCCCAGATGTCTTGTCGCACAGCCTTCTGGGATGCTGGGCAATAGATGCGACTGCCCAGAGCATCCTGGTGCCCAGGTCTACCCCAGACAACAATCCGCTGTATTCCAGGTGCACAACAGTCACAAGTTTGGGCACTGCTGCACTAAGGTGACCAAAGCCACTCCGTCTCAAAGCCTGGCCTGAATCCAAATTGAAAAGGACCCAGATAATCTGCTTAATCCAAGGCCCTCTGGAGCCGAGATGAAACAACCTGCTTGATCACTTAGCCCAGAAACAGGAGGTACAAAACTGGATGGTTAATTATTCAACATAGCAGAATCAAGGGAGAGCTTCTTCAGGTGGGTGACATCATGTAATATGTGACATCAGAAGAACTAAAGGGACACTTGGCAAATCACCTACTTAGATGTGGGTGTCTAAAAAGTAAACAAACATTGCAGATGGGACAGTAAGAATAATGTGCGAGTCTTTGTGAGTGTCCCTGTTGCACATAATCAATGATAGGCATCCTCTTCCAAGTATGATTTGTAATTGCAACTGCCTTAAGTCAGTGGTTCCCAAACTTTGACTGGTAGCCCCTAAGACCTACTAGGCCATTGGCTGCAGCTCCTCAATTAGGGCTGCAATCCTATACATCATATACAGCAACAGGATTTTCGCGATGATTCCACTGCTCCCCTGGCTGGTTTCCACAGCTCCCCAGAGAGATATGGCTCACAGTTTTGGGACGCCCTGGTCTAAGCTACCTCAGCTTCACAACTGTATGATGTGAAGGATGTAGGATAGGATAGGATAGGATAGGATAGGATAGGATAGGATAGGGGATGTATGATGGTATCAAGCAGGCCCTAGGTCCAACACAGAAGAAAATTGCCCCTCTGAAGTCTGCCACAGGCGAGGTCATCCAGGATCGGGCGCAGCAGATGGAACGCTGGGTGCAGCACTACTCTGAGCTATATTCCAGAGAAAATGTAGTCACCGAAGAAGCGCTGAACAACATTGAATGCCTGCCTGTGCTGGAGGAGCTTGACAGTGAACCAACCCTACAAGAACTTCACGTGGCCCTGGACTCCCTTGCCTTTGGCAAGGCACCTGGAAAAGACAGCATCCCTGCTGAAGTCCTAAAGTGCTGCAAAGAGATCATCGTCACTGAGCTGCAAGAAATCCTCTGTCTCTGCTGGAGAGAAGGTGGAGTACCTCAAGACATGAGGGATGCAAACATCATCACGCTGTACAAGAACAAAGGCGACAGGGGTGACTGCAATAACTACCGTGGCATCTCACTCCTTAGTGTTGTAGGAAAGTTGTTTGCCCGAGTTGCACTAAAGAGGCTCCAGGTACTTGCAGAGAGCGTCTATCCAGAATCACAGTGCGGATTCCGAGCCAACAGATCCACCACTGATATGGTATTCTCCCTTAGACAACTGCAGGAGAAATGCAGGGAACAGCGACAGCCACTCTTTATAGCCTTCATAGATCTCACAAAGGCCTTCGACCTGGTCAGCAGGGATGGCCTCTTCAAGATTCTCCCCAAGATTGGATGTCCACCCAGGCTCCTCAGCATCATACGATCCTTCCACAAGGACATGAAGGGCACTGTTGTCTTCGATGGCTCCACATCAGACCCCTTTGACATCCGAAGCGGTGTGAAGTAGGGCTGTGTTCTTGCACCAACCTTGTTTGGGATTTTCTTCGCTGTCCTGCTGAAGCATGCCTTTGGAACCGCAACAGAAGGCATCTATCTCCGGACCAGATCAGACGGAAAGCTCTTCAACCTCTCCAGACTGAGAGCAAAGTCCAAAGTTCAGCTGAAATGTCTGCGTGACTTCCTTTTTGCTGACGATGCAGCTGTCACTACCCACTCTGCCAAAGATCTCCAGCAGCTCATGGATCGTTTTAGCAAGGCCTGCCAAGATTTTGGACTGACGATCAGCCTGAAGAAAACACAGGTCATTGTTCAGGATGTGGACTCACCTCCCTGCATTACAATCTCTGCGCATGAACTGGAGGTTGTCCATGACTTTGTGTACCTTGGCTCAACGATCTCTGACACTCTTTCTCTCGATACCGAACTAAACAAACACATCGGTAAAGCAGCTACCACATTTTCCAGACTCACAAAGAGAGTCTGGTCCAACAAGAAGCTGACGGAACATACCAAGATGCAGGTCTACAGAGCTTGCGTCCTGAGTACACTTCTGTACTGCAGCGAGTCATGGACTCTTCGCTCACAACAGGAGAGGAAACTGAACGCTTTCCACATGCGCTGCCTCCAACGCATTCTCGGCATCACCTGGCAGGACAAAGTTCCTAACAACACAGTCCTGGAACGTGCTGGAATCCCTAGCATGCATGCACTGCTGAAACAGAGACGCCTGCGTTGGCTCGGTCATGTCGTGAGAATGGATGATGGCCGGATTCCAAAGGATCTCCTCTATGGAGAACTCGTGCAAGGAAAGCGCCCTACAGGTAGACCACAGCTGCGATACAAGGACATCTGCAAGAGGGATCTGAAGGCCTTAGGAGTGGACCTCAACAAGTGGGAAACCCTGGCCTCTGAGCGGCCCGCTTGGAGGCAGGCTGTGCAGCATGGCCTTTCCCAGTTTGAAGAGACACTTGGCCAACAGTCTGAGGCTAAGAGGCAAAGAAGGAAGGCCCATAGCCAGGGAGACAGACCAGGGACAGACTGCACTTGCTCCCATTGTGGAAGGGATTGTCACTCCCGAATTGGCCTTTTCAGCCACACTAGACGATGTTCCAAAACCACCTTTCAGAGCGCGATACCATAGTCTCTCGAGACTGAAGGTTGCCAACAACAACAAGGTCTAAGCTACCTCAGCTTCACAACTATGCTTTCTGCCAAAAACCAATGCAAAGCATCATTTTCACTGCAAGGCTCTCTTTTGTTCAAAAAGGCATTACAGCACAATTATAGCAACACATTTAAAACATTACCTGAAAGTTGGTTCTTACAGTCACAATCAGTTTTAGCCATGATGGAAACTTAGAAATAATATTTGTGATGAATGAAGAAATTGTGTCCCCATAATCAGGTTTGTGGAATTCAGCCTCATTTAAGCCATCTATCAAAATTATGTATTCCTCTTCTGGAATTTTCTGTTCTAAAATGCAATATAATGAAAAAGCAGTTAAAATGCACTCCGTAGGAACTTTTTCCTAAGTTCATTTTTAAATCACTGAGGACAAGTGAGTAGAAAAAGTTGGATAGATACTTCTTTCTGCATATCTCTTCTGCCCTCCTACCCAAGCTCTAAGGTTAGTCCATGGTGACACTTGCTGCATCAATAAGTGGTGTTGAGAAATACTGTCCTATATGTTAGCCAGATAACTTATTATGGCATGGTGTGCACATTCACCTACTCAACTTTTTGTAAATCTGATAACCTAAATCAGCTACTGATTAAAATTTCTAATAGATTCAGGTATTTTGTATTTCAGAATTTTTACATTTGAGGCTGCAATCTTATCCACACTTACCTGGGAGTAAGCACCATTGACTATAATGGGATTAGCTTCTGGGTAGACATGCATAGGATTGAACTTTGTGGATGATTATTCGCTATAGTGATCATTTAAAAGTATCTTTTTTCGCTGATTAAAGAATACTTTAAAAATGACGGGCTTCTGAGATTAAAAAAAAAAAAGAAAAAGGACAATCTTCTCAGGTAGGTACAAATGTCCCTCTTGCCAAGCAGCCTATGTCACAAATGTGCCCATGGCAGAGGATGATTCAGATTTTCAACAATATACTTATACATTCCCAAATACACCCACTGAGGTTTATGAGAATGAAACTGGATGTTAGGCAGCAGACAGTCTTGTAGGTGACTTACAAGTAGAGGTGTTTGAAAAGAGGTGTTACAGGCAGTGCCTTGGCATTCGTGGAGGTTTCGCTGCCAGAACTTCCACAGATGCCAAAACCTGCAGATAATGAAATTCGTGGGTTAGGGCGCCCAGACCTCTCAATGTGTCAGTAGGTTATTCAGAGGTCTGGGGAGGCTGCACGCAACCTTCCTGGGCTTCAGAAAGGCCACTGGAGCTATTTAACAGGCACTTCCGGTTTTCGGCAAAAAACTTGCCGAAAATGCCTTTTAAACAGCTCTGGGGAGCTTTCTGAGGCTCACAGTGGCGTTGCCCAGCTTCTGCAGGCCCCAGAAAGGCTTCCAGACACAACCAGACAAAGACTCACTGGGTCCTCAGTCATGGGTTCAGGACCCATGGTGGATCAAATCCACAGATCCTGAACCCGTGGATAAAGAGGACTCAACTGTATTTATTTTATTCAGAAGTAAGCCCACTGTATTCAGTAAGACATAGGCCAGGGGTGCTCACACTTTTTTGGCTCGAGTGCTACTTTGAAACCCAACAAGGCCCGGAGATCTACCAGGGGGGAAGAAAGTGCCTGACAGACACCCCCTTTAATGTATGGAGCCCCTGCTGGAGTCTAGTCAGTTTCGTCAGTTTTGTTGCTGCATGCCTGAAGAGCAGCTAAAGTGTCAGTTTCAGTGTCAGTTTAGTGTCAGCTAAATATGTCAGTCTCGTCTAGTCACTAGACGAAACTGACATATTAACAGTTTGGAGAGACAGGGCTCCGCGATCTACTCATTTTGACTCGCGATCTACCGGTAGATCGCGAACCACCTATTGAGCACCCCTGACATAGGCTATAATTCTATCTTATCAAAAACAAATACCTCTACTTATAAGCACATTAGCAAATGTATAATATCGCTTAAATTATCTTCTGTGCATACATGCAACAGCTCATTACCTATTTAAGGCTACATATCCATTAATTTACTAAATTGACTCTTACTGTATGTTATTCAGTTTTCTCTTGTCTGAAATATTTTATTTTCTTTGTGGATTTTGACACATTACTTTAAATCAGAGGTGTCAAACATAAGGCCCAGGGGCCGGATGTGACCCTCGGAAGCTTTTTATCCAGCCCTCAGGCTCTCAGCTGCTGAGCAGTGCTGAGGTGTTACTGCTGAAAGGGCAGCCCCCATGAAATTGGGATCTCCCATATCTTGAAATATGATAAAGATTTGCATGTTTTCTCTTCTGTCATTTGAAGTTGATGAATTCCTAAGTGAGGAAAAGTGCTTATACTTTGTTATAACCTGTTTAATGACAATACTTCCTGCCTAACGACATCACTTCCGGTCCTCAGCAGGCATCATGAATGCCATTCGGCCCTCGGTATGAAACAAGTTTGACACCCCTGCTTTAAATCTATCAGAACACAGTTCTATTAACCTGTCATACCTTAGAGTAAGACTTATGGAATGAATAAAGAAACAGATTATTTTTGGTCTACCTTTTCTAAGGTTTGCAAGGGGCTCCAGGACTCCTCTTCTGAATGCTGCTGTGGGATCTTGAACACAGGACCTGAGACTCAGCATGCTTTGAAGATGAGGTTCCCTTATCAGAAGTTCTCGGTATGCAGTTAACTGATGTGACCGACAAAGCAGAGCTGCAATGCTATGCACAAATTCTGGGACTAAGCATGTATACGTGTTGTCAGCTTGGCAGTAGTGATAGGCAACCACCTTTAAAAAAAAAGCATACTTCAGAATGTATGGCAAAAGTTTCTAATTATAACGGTAAAAACAATGGGAAGCCATGCTGAATATGCCCTTTAAATGATATTTTACATTATTCTGCAGTACAAAACTCAGAACAACACTCACTCACACACTTCTGCAAAGAGTTCTCACCCCTTTCTCCAAAATAAACTTTCACCCTATCATTAAAATTAAGGCAGGTAAGATAATTTTGGTTATGGTTGGCAACTACCATATCCCTTCCTCTAGATCAGGGGTGCCCAAACCCCGGTCCTGGGCCACTTGCAGCCCTCGAGGACTCCCAATCTGGCCCTCTGAGAGTCCCCAGTCTCCAATGATCTCTGGCCCTCCAGAGACTTGCTGGAGCCCGCAATGGCCCAACACAACTGCTCTCAGTGTGATGGCCAACTGTTCAACCTCTCGTGAGCTGTGGGACGAGGGCTCCCTCCACTGCTTGCTGTTTCATATCTGTGATGCGGCAGTGGCAGCAAAGGAAAGGCCGGTCCTGCTTTGTGCAAGGCATTTTATAGGCCATGAGCTATTGCAAGACCTTCATTCATAAGTTCCATCTGTAATGTATTCATTTATGTAAATTTATTTAAATTTGAAGTGTAAATTAACTTTTTTTTCCTGGCCCCCAACACAGTGTCAGATAGATGATGTGGTCCTCTTGCCAAAAAGTTTGGACACCCCTGCTCTAGATTCTAGAGGACAGTGTTGAGAAACAGTGTTTCTCAAACTGTGGGTTGGGACCCACTAGGTGGGTTGTGAGCCAATTTCAGGTCAGTTCCTATTCATTTCATTATTGATGTTTGATGATACCATGGTATGTGACTGTATTTGGGGAAATTTACAGATCTGTACTTAAAACAGGCTACTATGTATATGCTTTTAACAATGATAGTAGATGGGACTTACTCCTGGTAGGATTGCAGCCTAGGGTTGTTAAAAATTTTCCTGCTTGATGATGTCATTTCTGGTCATGACATCACTTCCGGTGGGTCCTCAATGATTCTAAAAAGTGGGTCCTGCTGTTGAAAGTTTGGCAACCACCGCTCGAGAAAAAGAACTCTTCCTTGCTTTAGAGCAGTCATTCTCAACCTCTTTTAGCTATGACCCCTTAGGAGCTCTTCTCAGGTCTGAGGCTCCCCCTTCCCATCAAACAAGGATATAACATGAACAGATAAACATACAATCTCTTTCACACATTTTTCAGTCTGTGGCCCCCTTCAAATGTGCCAGACTCCCTGGGAGACCATATGGTCCCCATGGAGAATGGCTGCTACAGAGCAGGGGCCTCCAAACCCCGGCCTGAGAACCAGATCCAGTGTTCAGGATAAGGCAAACTCTTAAAAGCTATTCCGCACTGCAGCCTCCTTTCTTCTCACCCAATCTTCCCACACCTCGCTTTGGGCAGCCACTTCCCCCAGGAAATCGATGCAGAACCTTCTGGGGCAATAGGCAGCAGAAGTTTATCCTGGAACACAGCAGTCTTTGGTTTGGAAACAGCTGCTCTAGAGGAAACTAAATAGTAGATGCGACCCTTTGTTCTTTTAATCCAAAAGCAAAATATACAGTTGCCAGTACTATATTTTCTCCAGGATTCATATCATGTTTGTAAACCATAACTAAACCACAGGTTCCAGATTTAGATGATACATGGAGCTGTGACTTAACTAACCAGGACACAGCTCTGTGCCAAAAAGAGGACAAAATGGAAGGGAAGAAAGAAGTGCATGGACTTTAAATTATTTAGCTTGCATTCATGATCCAGCTGGGCCATCAAGTTTCATGCAGCTTAATCTTGAATGAAGATGCACAGGACTGCAATCTAAGTCATCTGGAATTGATTAAAAACCCAATCCTATCCAACTTCCAACACTTATGCAGCCATGCCAATGGAGCATGGGCTGCATCCTGAAGTGGGGAGACAGTCATGGAGGCCTCATCAAAGTAAGAGAACATTTGTTCCCTTACCTCAGGACTCACCATAGCTGCTGGAAAGTTGGAAAGGATTGGGCCTACAGCAAAATAAGAATATACCAAGTTACAAATATATCAACTGCTTTGATGACAACAGTATTAGGACAGTTCTTACATAAAGACGAAAGGGATTTTGGCAGGGATTCTCCTCTTTAACGTAAAATTTCAATATCAGATCAAATCCTCTCCTATTTATAACACTTTGCAAGGCTTTACTCCTTTCACAATCCTTCCAGCAAAAATAAATGCATTAGAATGTCCCTAGTGCAATTTGTTGATAATTCCAGTTTATATAACTGGTAGATACATCAGTGATGAAAACACAGTAAGCTGCCTAGATCAAATGTTTTATCCTCCCCTCCTTCCAGTTACACGAACCACAGAAAGATACATTACACAAACTAGCTGGTGGAAACAGTTGTTTTCTTTGGAATTAGGGATCACCATCTGCCAGAGTCAAATGCAAGAAAGAAAATACCCACAATTCTTAAGCAAGATAGTGTGAACTTATGCAGCCAGAAAAGGGGAAGAAAAAGCGGCAAAAGGACAGGAAGAAAAGAGACTACCCAATAGCCTGCTCATCAAGGTTACACAAGGACTCCTAACAGCTTGCACATGGGAGATCACTGCAGTTACAGCTTTAGCAAAAGCTTTATCAAAATCTGGAAAAAAAAATACAGCAACACGTGATCCTAGCCACATATGCAGGATTTCCAAGCATCCTGAATTCTTATAAGAGCTTTGTCAAAGCGAGGAATTGCAATTATGGCCAATCAACATAACCAATACTGAGCTAAATGGACCAGTGGTTTCAGCTAGTAGGAGGCAACTTCTTTAAGTATCTAAGACACAAGAAGTTTTGGGGGGGGGGTGTGCACCATGTTGAAGGAACAATTAAATATTCAGATGTTACCTTTGCTGCAAGACGTCTAACTGAATCACCCACTTGGTTTTGACGTTCCTGAGCAGGAGGGCATTTCAGAGTTTTGACTGTAGAGACATCAGCTGACCCAACAACGGAAGAAGGTAACTGACTGAGAGGAATCTCTTGACAGGGGTCACTGACTGTGGGGGGAAAAAACCAAACAGACACCAGAGCTATAACTAGTGATAATCACTTTGTGGCATAAACTATATATCTGTAATGCTTGAGATGTTTAGTCTTCTGGCGAAAGCTAAACATTGTTTGAACTTCTCAGTCAGCCTTCATGTGTTACCAGTTATAACTTCATTCCTCTTGCTGCACATAACCATCACTGTGCTTTGAAGATCTGCTATACTAATTCAGCGATGCCGTAACAGCAAATATCCAAATCAAGAACAGAAGAAAAACATTTGAATTCTTTTATAATAATAGACACACACCCCAAAGGTGATCTTTACTTTAGGGTCCTATGCTAAGAAAATGCTAGTTCAACAAATCCATCTGTACTGAACAAGCAAGAATCTTTAAAGGATTTAGCTTGCTGGAATCTCACACATCCTTCTCTCCTCACCCCCTATGAAACAATTCTTTCAAAACAGTATAACTACAAAAACTTTTATCATCATATTTATATTACAACAACCTACCAGGTATTCATACAAACTATCACTTTAGAAATACTAACATTTTGAAAACAGGTCATTCACTTCACTTGTGAGTTCCACTAGTCCTGCATAATAAAGAGGGGTTGTAATGGAAAGCAAAAGCCCCAGGGCAATACGTAATAAAGTTTTGTGTCTGGCATGAGAAAGAAGAGTCATACTCTCCTGCTCAGCATGAAAATCACTGCAAACTGCTGAACACTGACACCTGGTGAAAGGAAGCAAAAAATAAGGTCCATGGTGGAACTACCAAGGAATAAGCATTCAGTTACTGCTTCTTAAGTGCTGCTGTACTAACTACTATAAGTACAGGCAGACTTCATTATCTGCAGGGTTTCCATTCCTGGAACCGAACCAGCGGATGATGAAATCCACGGGTACCAAACCTGCGGATAATGCAGGTCTACTTGTATTGCTTTTAACTCAAGGAAAAAAAGGTTGACCTTATTTTGTTATTTCAGCCCCACAGAATCTCACAACCACTATAACTTATATATTGATCTGTCAATCCTTCTTCAGTCGGTCAATCTCTTGGCTGTTGTTACAGCAGAAGTTCTGCTGCTTCAGCCAACAGTACCTGCCTCTAACACAACATTCTCTGGAAGAACAAAAGACCACCTGCTATACCAGCCCTCAATTCATCCTGAAAATCTTAGTTGCCGCCCAGAGGTCTGCCCAGAAGTTCTCTTCCTCCATTAGGGATCACTGGAAAATGTTCTCCAGTTCAATTCACCCAAACATGACCATACAGAATGGGTACTTGCACTGCAAACACAAAATTCTTTCACTCATACTTTTTTCCTCAGGCTACTCTAATGTCCTTTGAGTTGTTCTTCAAGGCAACCTTAGCTTCTTGACCTACAGCTTTATGGACTTTAAAACTTTATCCAGGATATTTATTAATGTGTTTATTCCTTCATATGGTGAAAAAGGTACACCCTAAACTCTTAGGCCTAGTGAAAGGGTTGGAAAAGAATTCCAAAGATAATCATAACTGGTTAGCACAGCAGCCTGATTAACAAACATGTAAGCACAAGGTATAAAGGGAAGTAGACAATGGGCATTTTGTAGCCAGTAAAGTGTTTCTCAACCAGTGGTACTCATACCACCAGTGGTACTTGAGGTGGCGTCCGGTGGCATGTGCAGGACCCCCAGACCATGCCCTCTGGAAGTGAGACTACCAATGCAACATGACAAGCAGCAGCATGACAAGCAGGGGGTTCAGCTTGGTGGGTGCTTCAGCATACAATTTTTGTGCACTTGAAAAAGTCCTCCAGTTCACCCTGAACCTCTTTCCGGTGTTTGTTATGTTATGTCTGGCCACCCAATTGGTGCCCCATGAAAGAGGTACACTGCCAGACAAGCATTGAGAAATGCTGCTGTACAGTAATCTAACTTTGTCATATATAAACTTTGTGTGGGTCTAAAAAGGGGTGCCCAAACCCTGGCTCTGGGGCCACTTGCAGCCCTCGGGGGTTCCCAATCCGGCCTGCAGGGAGCCCCCAATCTCCAATGAGCTTCCGGCCGTCCAGAGACTTGCTGGAGCCCATGCTGGCCCGACACAGCTGTTCTCAGTGAGAGAGTGACTGTTCGACAGCTTGCGTGAGCTGCGGGATAAGGGCTCCCTCCACTGCTTCCTGTTTTACATCTGTGATGCAGCAGTGGCAGCAAAGGAAAGGCTGGCCTTGCTTTGTGCAAGGCCTTTTATAGGCCTTGAGCTACTGCAAGACCTTCAGTCATTCATATAAGTTCCATCTCTAATAAATTCATTTATGTAAATTTATTCAAATTTTAAATGTAAATTAATTCTTTTTTTTCCTGGTCCCCGACACAGTGTCAGAGAGATGATGTGGCCCTCCTGCCAAAATGTTTGGACACCCCTGGTCTAGAAGATGGTGTGTGAGAAAACAAGGCTTGTTTATACAGTACTAAAAAAGAACACAAATGGAGTGGGGGGAGGAGAGCAGGGAAAAGAAATGCTGTCAGTTAAATTGACTCTTGTAGGAAATTAAAGTAGCGTTTTGACACATACTTTTAGGAGAAGAATTAGGGCTGGTGGAGGCGATTTGCCTCATGCGACTTCCATGGCAGCTAAGTGCCACAAGCTTGGAAATAACAGCAGTCTTCCCAAATCCCACACTTCCAATGACAACAGCTCCCCTGGTTTCTGCCAGCTCTGTATTCTTCAACTTTTCCTCTATTACTTGAAAGAGCCAATCTCTTCCGACAAACACAGAGTCCGTTGTTATGCTTGGCACTTCGAACAACAGTGGCTTTAGCAAAATGTCTTGAGGCTTATAGGGGACAAAACGTGCTGAGAAGAGGGAAAGGAGAGAATTTGTTAGAAGACAGTATTTTAAGCAGTGAAAAATCAATTTAAGGCAAAAAACACACATTTTAGAAAACACTAATGATCTATTCTGAACACTTGTCAACACAGCTTGGAACCAAAATTATGTCAGAGCAGAAAATGCATAGTTAAATCTCATAAGGTACTTTCTAAACTTTAAATGGTTTCCATACAGGGTTTATCAAAACAAAACTATCTGTGTGAATATCAATTTTTAGGGCCTGATCATTTAAAGTCAACAACCTCTGTTGGTAGGCTCAGGTTTAAAGCATTCGATTCTGGAGGAGGAGGAATTCCTGTGAGAACATTGGTTCTAAAAGATAGAGGGGTAACCTAGAAAATAAATGTTGCCTTCTACCTTAAATTATACCTGTTCTGAATATGATCAAACTTGGGTTTTTTCCCCTCTTAGTTCAAATTGGATAAAAACATGGAGCTCACTAAAACCAGAAGTGGGTAAAAATCTGATCTGCTGCATTTCTGAGATGTGGGGGTCCCCTGCAGAGGGGTCCACAGTCTCCCCACATCCTCCGGAGGGCAAGAATGACTGTCAGTACATGTTTAAAAAGCCCTTTCCCCCCAGCGCCACCACCTGCCTGATGTGGTGTGCTGGCATCACTGTCAACGTCACTCAGCCCCTTAAGGGGGCAACAACCTGGCTTCCCTTGCTGGGGCATTGCTTTGCCCCAGTTTGGAAAGCTGTGCCCTATGGATAAATTTGTGTAGCAGTAGGAAAGGTGGGACCCACCTTAGGTCAAATCAGAAAGTAAATATAAAATGGCACAAAAAGAAACATCTTCATGTGTTCCAGATGCTGCTAAGCAAACAGTATTCAGGATTTCTCTAAGCAGTATCAGGACTGGCACCTTCTAGAACTTTCTGATGCCAAAGAAGTGGGATAAACTCCCTCACAACAGCAAATGACACGTTTAGATGCTCACATCGGTCAAAGGAAGAAGCCCTACTGAGTTCATTTGTACTGGACGTGTTTTGCCAGGTGCAGTACTGAAGCAAACAGTAAGCTGTTCACTGGACTATGAGCAACCTGTCATTCAAGCAAAGATGCTTTCTACCCACACAGAGTATCTGTCCATTTCCAATAGATTGAATTGAACTAAACACTCAAATGGCAGGTAAGAATAAAAGGTGGTTCCAAACATGGCTTCAGGCATGCACACCCCACAGAATAAAAAGGATATCTTCCTAAGGAAATGCTACTGCTTCAGATCTCCTTTCCTCATTAAGTAAGAGACCGTGTGCTGTCACTGCAGAACCTAGCCGCTTTCAAAGATAAGCCTCACTCAGAACTAGGATTCAGTTCTAAGACACTCTAAGACAGAACCAATGCATCAGTACCTTTGATTTCTTGCTGAACTCTCCCTCCAGCCGTGTTATGCCAAGGTAAGCGAATTGAGGTCCGCAATGGAGTATTTCTCTGCCCATCCAAATAATTCAGATCTTCTAGCTTGGTGGAACTTGTTGCTATAAGAAGAATGTTATCTGGTGAGATCTGTGGGCTGTGAAGTCCAACATCAAGGTTCACAGCGGCCAGCTGGACAACACCAAACAAGACACAAATAGAAGACTCTGGTTTCTGTTTATTTTATTGACTACAAAGATATCCCGCCTTTCTTCCATTTTGGAACTCGGTAGCATAAATGGAGTTCCCAGATGGTCTTCCATTCAGGTCTAATTCAGGGTTCAGGTCTTCCATTTAGGTCAAACCAGCCTAACCCAGATGAACTCAGTTTTAGCAAAGCAGCTGCCTCACAAACTGCCAGGTCATGTGATCAGTTTATGGCTTAAGAACATAAGAAGAGCCTTCTGGATCAGGCCAAGGGCCCATCTAATCCAACTACCTGCATCTCCCAGTGGCCCACTAGATGCCTCAGGGTGCACTCAAGACAACAAAAGACCAGTATTCCTTTCCCACTCATCTGGCATTCAGAGATAGGCTACCTCGAAAACCTAGGTAGCCATAATGGCTTGTAAACTTTGATGGACTTTTCCTCCATAAATCTGCCTAATCCACTTTTAACTCTTGCACTGCCTGCAGCACCGAACACAAAGTAAACCTTATCAGTTTAAACATCTCCAAAGTCTACTCCCTCATTAATTTGTGTGTGTTTTCATATGAATAGCAAAACTATGATATTCTGGGAGGATTGCGTAGCAGCACGAAAGGTATGAATGCTCCCTCCTGCCCCAAAAGAATTCTTTTTGAAGTAGAAAATGTCAAAGGCAAGAGGCAATTTTACAAAAGTCATACTGTGGAACAAGATGGCTCTAATTAGCTCATAATCACCAACAGTCATAGATGGGCACCAGAACTGCTCTCAGAACAAGTAACCTGAATATATGGATACAATTATTCTTTTTCATCATAGATATGGGAGGAGAGGCTTATAGAATGGTCTCGTATGACACTACAGACAAGGACACATGACATCACCATAATACCACTAGAAAAACATGCAAAAGGCTGTTCTGTACTGCCTGTTTTTAAAAGAAACAATCCTTGGGATTTCTTAAAAGGAACAGTGTGCGAGTTGTTAAACCAAGAATACACAGCTACACTCTGTCCAATGTGTCACCCATTCTAGGTAAGGGACAGACAAAAAGGCAGTGCTAAATAAAGACAAACTATCAAGCTATACCACAAGTAGGAAGAAGATAGAGCTACTCAGTTCCAAGAAAGCACACTATGTCTCCTGGCCCAGCTGAGACCTAAACAAAGCAAACTTCACACAACTGCAGTTAAGTTAAAATGCTCTTGTGTTCCTTGGAGGAAGAGTATGATACAAAACATAATACATGACATACACAAAAACTTAGTACCAAGTGTCTCCCTTTGCAGCAAGTTGTAACACCTCCTTCAGCAACACTGTCATTTTGAAAACCTTGTCCTTGAGTTTCCATAAGTAATGATGTTAGCTAAAATCCATGGCTATAAAGTTCTAATGATTTATTATACTTTATGTGAAATTTTTCACAAAAAGTTTGAAAATGAAGTATTTTAGACACATTCCACTATTCCTTAGTAATCATCACATAAACAAGAACATTCTGCTTTGGAAAATAGTTCTGTGCCACTAACACAGGCCTACAAAATTGAGGGTCAGAAAAGTTTTTCCCAAACTTTATGGTGGTTTGATATGAATTTGGGGTGCCGATTCCAAAAATCAAGCACCTTCCTTTATCAAGCAGCTTCCTCATGAGGAAGGCATGGTGTAGGCTTCCTCATGAGGAAGCTGCTTGAACCATTCACTAAAGAGGCTATGCCGTGTCTCCAAAACTAGATGTGATAGGGCAAAATGGATGCCATTTTTGGAATCGGCACCCCAAATATACCCAGGAATTGGTGTAACGTTTAAGGAAGTAAAATGTGTGTTGGCCTATGTAATCAATCCCCAAAAATGTATACTTTCCAGCCCTATTCTAAAAAATAAAATACAATTTTTGAAATATCTTTGCTCTACAATAAACTGGTTGATTCAGAGTTGCATTCTTTTAATTAATGCAAACCTTTGTGGTTTATATTCTTAATATGAAATACTGTCATGAAGGATTAAAAACTGCCAATTTATTGTTAGCTGGTAACTAAGAGGAGATAAGGCTCATGCTGAATTTTTATGGCCAGTTTGGCAGTAAAATTACTTATTAAAGCTCCAATATTTCTATGTCAAAACACAGCAAGGTAGCTAAGATGAATCTTCTGCCCCAGTGATTTCATTCAGAAGTATTGGCAGCCCAAATCTTGCAGGCAGACAAGCAGGCACCGTGTGAAATATTTCATAATGTCCAGAACATCAATAATCACCTATTAAAAGCAGGATTTTCTGCCTCTCTTTTTGCAAACAGATATAAATCTCTAAATATTAAAACTTTCAAGAGGGTGTCAAATCTACTAGAATATAAATTGATTGTCTTCAAAATTAATAAGCAGGAGGCACTACAAGGAACAACAGAAGTTAAAACGGTAGTAATGACACACATATGTGGGAAAGCACTGCACCAAAGCCAGAGGTTTTGCTGATGTTTTCAATGAATGGTTCTATGGCTGAAGAGGCATGCTGCATGCTAAAGTGAAAAACAGCATGTCTCTTTTGGCACTGTAAGCTTCTGCAATGGGAACGTCAAAGCAATCTCTTGTTGCGCCATGTATATATAACTTTGGGTCCAATCCTATCCAACTTTCCACCATCAATGC
Organism: Tiliqua scincoides; assembly: GCF_035046505.1. Taxonomy (NCBI): domain Eukaryota; kingdom Metazoa; phylum Chordata; class Lepidosauria; order Squamata; family Scincidae; genus Tiliqua; species Tiliqua scincoides. The sequence goes on along the minus strand of NC_089821.1, from coordinate 98,865,988 downwards.
AGCCCTGAGGTAAGGGAACAAATGTTCTCCTATCTTGAGGAGTCCTCCATGACTGCTGCCCCCGCCTGCAGGATGCATTACACGCCCTGTTGGCATGTCTGCATCGACACTAAAAGTTAGATAGGAATGGGTCCTTTGTTGTATTGTTGTTAACAATCACTATACAGGGAGTCCTCATAATCCGTTTCTGGAACCCCCGCAGATATGGAAAACTGCAGGTATTAGAATCTGCGGTTTTTGGAACCCCACCCCTGAACCCGACTGGAACTGGGCTCTGGTTGGGCCCAGAGGTTTCTGAGGCCCACAGAGACAGTGTTCCACAGCCACTGCAGGCCTCAGAATGCCCAAAAAAGCCCCCCTCCCCACTTCCAGTTTTATTGTAAAACTGGAAGTGACGTTTTTATTGCCTTATAAGGCATTCTGAGGCCCTGGGAAGCCCTCCGGAAAACCTTCAGATAAAACCCTCCAAGCATGATCAGAGCTGTACTCTGGTTAGGCTCAGAAGGTAGGGGGGCTGTATGGCTCCCGCAGATAACTGAAATCCACAGATGCCGAACTCATGGATAACGCGGGCCCCATGTACTAACAAAATCTTTTGAACATGTTCTACTGCAACAAATAGGAGTGGTTTGTGGTCAGTGGCTGAAATTTTACACATTTACAGAGGATTAAGTATGTTTGCAATATACAACACACACACACGCACACACCCGTTATCACATCTTTACTAGTGCAATATTTGCAAAAAAGATGTGAATTGCCTGCACTGTATAAAACAAAGCACTGATGTTGTTTGCAGATCAAATGATTTGAAATGTTGGATTATCATTTAGGCCTTTTTGATTTAGTTGATATCCGTTTACCAATCATCTCTCCCTTCCAGTGTGTTTTTAATGAAACAGACACCAATATAAATACTGCTTACTCTATTTGCATCAAGATTTTTCTCCTCTGGAAAATTAATAGGGAAGGTTTTTCTTCCTTTTTTTAATGTACTGTTTTATTAAGTCTTTTAATATAAAAAGAATAGACATGAACGTTCATGAGTCTAAGAGAGAGGCACTGCACAGTTCCATTAAAACTAATACTGGGTTCCACAGACCTCCCTAAGACCACCCTGCACAAAGCTTATTTCCTTCTGGAAAGAGCTAATCCCAAAACTGGAGCCATTAGCAGATATTTGTATGAACCAACCACTAATCAGGAGAAATGTGTTTTAAACAGGGGAGGGGGTTCCCCTTATGAGAAAAACATCAGTAACTTTGCATCACTCTCTTGAAGATATGTCCTGAATGGCCTCTATTACACTTACTAAAAAATTTTACAAACACAGATGCATGAAGAACTAGAAATCTAACAACAACAGAAAATGGGAAGGGGAAAAGAGGAGAGAGACTAGAAAGAAAGATGAAGCAAAATTTGTTAATACTAGTTGAGCAAAGTGACATCAGCTAAAATAACTTAGGAATTGTTAAGTTAATACAGGCGCTATTCTATAGCTTCTAATTGTAGGTTCTTGCTTAGATAACAGAGTCTCAAAACGAAAAACCAAACATTAGTCACTGATCAAATCACCTCACCGCTTTCTGGACTGATTCACATATACAGCACTTCCCTTGAATTTCACAGAAGATCTAAGAAAGAATGCCACAATAACAGGACTGCAATAAATATTTCTCAATAATCCTCCCATTCTTCCTGACTGTGGAACAAGGTTGTGATCCACAAATATCTAGTTAAGTCAATCCCTTTACTGGCTAGCAATTGGAACAAATGGCTTAATCCATCATTAGCTATTACAGGGAGCAGTTTTTACATTTATAACTTGAAGCTCTCCCTAAAAAGAGCTAACATTACACTTAGAAAGTCCTCTCCGCCAACTCTAACACAGCATGCACGTATTTCAGGCAATTATTCCATGGGTCAACTCACAAGCAGAAGCCATTGACAAGCGCTGGTCCTACCTCCCTCCACATGTCCAAGGAAATGTGCTTTCATTCTCCATCAACCCAAGGTATCCTTGAACAGACAATGGGGATTCAATGGCTTCTTCCTGACCTTACAACAGCAAGCCAGGTAGGATCCAGCAGCTTTTCTTCATTCTATGTTTGTTCAGCAATGGCACTTTGGAGGGAGGGCACCTTCTTCTCTGAAGGTGGCAAACAGAGTGAAGAGGAACTAGACCCCAGCCTGCTCTTTCCTGTCTGTTGCAAAACGAAGAGGAAGAAGGAAACTGGTGGTCCACCAGAGGACATGATCAACTGGTGGACAACAAAGGGTGCTGTGTGCATCATAGCCCCACCCAACTAAAACAGATTACAGTTTCTTATCTGATGTATTCATTAGACTAATGAAAAGCATAAACATTCAGGACAACAGCTAGATACTGATTTGTTTATAAAATAAACATGAGGAAGTTTCAAACTGAATTTTAACACTAGTTTTTAGCAGTGGTTTTTTTTTAATGTTAGGTGCCTTCCTTCACTGAAGTGAACTTTATTTCTTAAATTTTCAAAAATCAAAACAAAATAAAAACTCAGGTATTTTAAATGTGCTTTTGGATGATACACATGAAGAGATTTCTCCCTAGCTAATGACTTTTACTGATCCAGAAAAAAATTATGTCTTGTTCTAAGAAAAGCCAAATGTACTTTCAAAAGGACAGAAGAAGCATTACACAAAACCTTGGCATCACAGAAGAATTTTTATATCAGAAGAAAAGTGTTTAAAATGCTTCCCAGAGAAAACATTCTCAAGTTACTTTTAAGCCTAAAGCTCATAGACAGCTTTTCTAGCACACGGCCATTTAAAGCTGCCTCAGAAGCTAAGCTGGCAAAAAACCCCAACCCAATATTGTTGGACTATGTATTTACTACCTAAAAAAACAACCTTTTTAACAGCCCAATCCTAGGTATGTCTACTCAGAAGTACGTATCATTATGTTCAATGAGACTTACTCCCAGGAAAGTGTGCACAGGGTTGTAGGCTAAATTTCGAATCTCCCATGCAAATTGTTTAAATTAATCAAGGTCAGCACTTGGGACAACTTTGCTTTTTTTAGAACACACCTTATTCAATTGAATCAGTGAACTGAAGGAAAAACTTTGAACAGAAATCTCATGTTATCCTTATTCAAAAGATTTAAACAAAAAACACCCTTATAAGCCAGCTCTTTTACTTCTCAATCAATCCCCTTTGAACTGGGGAATACTGATCATAATTCAGGCCAAGCAAAACATACTTTTCAAAAATTCTCTACACTCTACCAACTCTTGCCAAGACATGCCTGTATTAAGGAACTTATTTGCGGGGGGGAGCAGAGGAAAAACAGGTCCAGCCTTGTTATACACAGATTCTTTTATACACGGATTTGACTCAACATGAATGGCCCCTGCAACTGAGAAGGAATGTGATGATCCCTGGAGAAGGGGAAAAATGCACCCCTTTAAAATCAGTTTAAAAAACTGCTTTTTACTGTTGCAGAGAGACAGTCATGCAAACAATTACAGATATAACCTAATTATTCACAGATTTTTCTACCTCAAAGCTGATGAGAAGGACCCTTTAATTTAATTTAAAGCCCTTCCTTTAATTTAAAGGAAAATAGTCTTTTAATAATGCCAGAGAGGGCAGCTGGTTGACAATCCATCAAGCATTCTCTCTGCAGGCTTCACTCCTCCCTTCCCCCTGAGCATGTGAAAGAAGGCTAAATGGCAGTAATTATCACCTTCTGCCTTCTTTCCCCCTTACTGGGGTTCCTGGTGAAGGGATTGTTGCCTCCTAGTGAAGCCTAAGCTCCTGCAGAGAGACTGATTGACTCTGTGTGCATTACAAAGGTTGGCAAGGCCAGTTTTAAATCACCAGATCAAAGAGACTTTGTTTTTTAAATTGATTTGCTATAGTGCAGTTTTTTGCCATCCACTGAGTTCTTGGAAAGGAACCCTCCAGAATAATGAGACTCAACCTGTACATTATTTTCATTTTCTGTAGTTTGTTTTTTTTTTTAAAAAAGGATCCATGGAACCCCAGCAGCAGAGCTCAGGGTTAAAATTATACTCAGCACCGTGATGGATCTCAGAGTCAATGTTGGTAATTGATGAGTTGCATCTCCCTCAGTATCTTGCTTCTTTTTCAGCTCATCAAAGCAGCAACAACAACAGTATTTATATATCGCTTTTCAACCAAAAAGTTCACGAAGCAGTTTACAGAGAAAAATCAAATAACTAATGGCTCCCTGTCCCAAAAGGGCTCACAATCTAAAAAGATGCAAAAGAAAACCAGCAGACAGCCACTAGGAAAGACACTACTGGAGTGAGGTGGGCGAGTTACTCTCCTCCTGCTAAAAAGAGGAGTGCCCACTTGAAAAAGTGCCTCTTAGCCAGTTAGTAGGGGGTCAGCAAAGCAAGTCCAAAGCAAGAATGGTAAGAACTTTGGTCCCAACAGTAATCCTGACATAGTTCCTGGAGCACTTAGCTGATTAAGAGGTACTATTTACATTTCAAGGCTGGGACCAAATCCTTGGAAGCCACTTTGGCACTGCATTTGGAAGACACTGTTGCAACCTGGAGGCTTAATTAGGGGCCTAAGATGAAGGCTGGACACAGTCGCCCACTGAAGTCATGTTAAAAAGATGTAGCAGCCAAGCAAGGTACGTAATCTGGATGCACAGTTCTTAGAATATTGCTTTGTGAAATTCTAGCAGCGTGAACCGTTTTCTTCTTTCAACCCAGTGAGGCAATGGGTTGCTTCTATCTACTTCACTTTTAAGAGGTCAGCTACTGTGCTGTATGTACATGGATGGAAAGCAGTGAAAAAACAAGCCCCTGCAAACAAATCCATCCTCATCTCATTTTAAAAAAAATTTTTTAAGTGGTGTGGCTACACTAAAGCCAACCAACACAAAACTCCCTAACGAAACTGTACAACAGTGATTTTCAACCTTTTTCGTCTCTTAGCACACTGACAAGGTACTAAAATTGTCAAGGCACACCAGCAGTTTTTGGACAATTGACAAGGCACGTCATGCTGTTGGTGGTGGCTGGGGGCTCACATCCCCCAATGCCCCTACTAATAAATGACCCTTCCATGAATTCCCTCGGCACACCTGCAGATGATTCACCTGCAGATGTGATGCGGCACATCAGTGTGTCATGGCACAGTGGTTGAAAATGGCTGCTGTACAAGAAGAAAACCACTAGAGGTCAGAGAAGCAAGGCCTCCCAAAGAACCTCTTCAGCAGTGCCACTTTACTGCAGCGAGTAGAGAAGAGCATGGGAAGGTACTTGTCCCACTTCTTGAAGCATTGCCAGACAAGACAAATCTTTCTATTAGAGGGATGCCAGTCCCTGCCTAGAGTTTTAGAAAGTTCCATTGTTGCCCTACAGGTGCAAACCCTAATTGTGGAATTACACAGAACTACCAAAAGAAAACAGACTTTTCAATAAATCAATAAATTCCAAACCACCACCATTGTAGGTTAAAATTGCAGATACTTAATGTAGAAGGCTTTTTGAGATGACCCCCCCCCCCCCCGCACAACAAATTTCTCAGGGAAGCATTCTGTACAGGAATAACATACTTTCTCCACTACTCAACATGCAAAACTTGATATAGGGGAGCTGCTATTGTGTACCCTGCCCACACTTTCACTCCAACTGTGACTGTTATTGCATAGAATGAAGATAAATAGGTAAGATGGGCCCCACTGGATAGGCCTGTAATATCAGAGACACATACAGACACTGATATACATCATTTTACAACTCTTTAAGAAGTTACATAGTTTTAGGTTTTGATTTTCTAATTTATTTTGGAAGCTGAACACAATTGACTATCAGCACTCAAAATGGAAAAGCACTTACATCACTCTCTAAATGCCTTTTTATTTTTAAGGAAGTGAGCGACCTCATGTCTGCATAGCAATATCCATCATTTTCTGACCTTGTTTAAATTATTTATTTTAAAATGTATGCTTCCCTTTTAAGTGATCTCCTGTCTCTCCTTTATGTGGGATCAGATATAATTCTAGGAGAACTAGATCCACATTAAATGAAATTAAGAAAACGGCTGCTTTTTGAGGAAAAAAAATCTGGAATTCATTCAATATTCACTTCCCTTCAATTCTTCCTTACCTGCAACAGAATTGGGTCGAGGCATTACTAACGAGCCAGAGCTTTGAGTATAAGTTACAGGGCCATCTCCAGAAGACGCTTCAACTTTTGGCAAACTTTCTGAAGACCCAACAGTCTCCTCTTCTGCAACTGGTGAACAGTTATCTGTCCTTCGTTCATGGATAATTCCTTGATGCACACTGGTTCGCAGACTTCCATCTTTACTCCATTCCAAACTAGATCCACTACGGTCATCATTTTCAGATGAACTTGTTACTGTTGCTTTAAAAAAAATAGAAACCAACGATTCTGATATAGGTGAAATAAGGTAATGTTCTTTGATTGATCCTGAGTGACAGATTCTACAGGCTGACATATTCTTTGAAGGCACAATAACTTGGTATCTTTGATTTCAGTGGAAAAATAAAATACACAGCATATCACAGGACAGCTGCTGTACATGCCCTTTGTTACAACTATGTGCATTTCTAAAGAAGCAAAGTATGTACAGCTTCTTTTAAGAATATGGATGACTCAAAGACTACAAAAAGTTGTTAAGAAATTTGATGAAGTACCTCATCTTTTGCCTTACAATGTGCTTCAGAATTATTCAGGTTTTTGATTGATCAGAAGTTTTTGACTGACTTGGCCTTTTGATATATCATGCAATAAGCATCCCTTCTGGTTTACTAATCTGAGTAGAGGGGAAGGGAGGGGTCAGAGAAGAGTTCCACTCAAGTTTCTAATACTGAAAGGAAGGCTTACTGCCAGATCCTACCCCCCCCCCACCCCAATTTTGGCCACTAGCCCAGACTTCTCTCTTACTTAGCTCACTGAAAAAGATGAAAATCTGCCCTCACCTTCATTATGTCAGTGGAGACAGACAATTTCAACTAAAGCAATAAAACACTAAAAAGAGGGAAAAGAAGACTGAGCCAGCGGAAAGTGTGGGAGAGGGAGGGGAAAGCAGTTCTCCACTCAAAGGGCCTACTGGCCCAGAATAACATAGCAGGAATGGAAATATAATGGAAGCCTACTTAAGTAGTAGGGAAGAACAAGCTATTTTCATGGTTGGGTAAAGTCTGCCAAAAGTGTTACAAAAGACATACTCGTTAAACTGTATACTGAATAAGCATTTAAGACTATTAACAAATTTTCATGTATAGTTATACACCTTGTGTTCACCAAATAGTAACAGCTGTTTTGGTAGAAGGTGCGTGACCTTCCCAAATGAATGGAAGATGATCAAGTCTATAATGACTTCAAGTGACTAAACACATTTAGCAGTATGCTAGTTCATTTTAAGTTCCATTCCATTTTCTTTTCCCTCTTCATATGCAGACAAATTTGCAGTGCATGCTGTGCAAGCTAGCCTTCAAACTCATTACTGTCTTGAAGGATTTGTGGGGAAATGTGTGGGAGGGGATGTTGCATTTTAATCCAGCATGTTGCACAACAGAACATCCTATGTGTTTCTATAACAACCTTGAGAACTGAAGATGCACATGTACTTACACTCTCTCTCTCTCTCATATAGCCTGGCCATCTCCCTGCTGATTTTCTTCTGCATGCCCTAAAGCCTTGATTTTGCTTAATGCTGCAGGGCATGATTACTTCCAATACTGCCTTTCATTCTCAATTTAGAGTTAATCATTCAAACCACCCATCAACAAACAGATCACTTCCTCTTATTCACCATCACAAAAATGTGATGAAAACTTTTCAGCCTTCCTGGATGCATGAACATAAGCTTTCACCAGTACCTCCATTGTCTGCCTCCACTAACATCTTTCTTTCACCAACATCTGCCCAAACCACTACAGATGAACAAGCCCTGCGTTCCAGCTTGGCTGGATTTATTAGAGTGATTCAGAAGTGAAACAAGAGCATTGCTTTGCCTACCACCCTGCTTCATGTCACCACATCACTCTATATAAAGCCAGAAGACATGGTCTTCAAGGGAAGTGCTTTCATGAGATACTTTCACGAAAGTGTTTCCCCTAGTATTCATATATTCTTCAAGTTCCACATACTTAACAGTGTTGTGGCTGCAGTAAGATTTCCAGAGAGACAAGTCCTAGCAACCTTCCAACTAACATAGGCACCACTATAGGCATGCCTTCCTCTGCTAAGCACCACAGTGGGGTTTAAACAGACACATAAGTAGTGTTAACATAGGCACACACAAGCAACAAGCTACCCCGTCACACTATTTCATGCTGTGGTTGCAATGGCAAAATGAATGGAAGGCTTTCCAGGAGGGGATACTTCCTGCTCTATTAAGTTACAAAGGGGTGTGCAAGCACACATGCATATGTGCAAATGCCTTGTAGTGCTTTTACTGTGTTCTCAAAGCACACAAACACAGAGCTTGCATGAGTGTAGCACTATGGGTGAAATTCAGGAGTTCCCCTCCTCTCTCCATCAATTGGTAAACCACCATCACCACCATAAAGGATTACATCAAAAGAAAGTTTAGGCATGTAAAAAATGGGTATTGGAAAAGGAGAAAAAGAACCATGGAGAGTGACACAATTATTTCAGTGAAAGAACACTTTAAAAATATCTGGAGCACAAAGACTTCAGGAACTGGAGCCAAATGCTGACAGGAATTAAGACAAGAGTGCTTTAGCTTTACAGCCTTGCAGTGTCATACTGGCCCACCTGCTGATACAGAAAAGCAATCTGCAAAAAGTCAGCCTTAATCACTGCATTAAACTGCTTACCTATAATTCCACTGTCCTTACTTTCCAACGTGGAGCTTGGACTGCTAATGGTCCCACAGGGACTACTTTTGTTGACTGCCATTTTGCCAGCACAGCTATTCAGAGTTGAGCAGGGACTCTCAGTGCTAGGTGACGTCGTGCTGCTCGTTAGTGTAGAACAGGGACTGACACCTTGACTAGCAACAGTGCGCTACAAAGGGCATGAAACACAGAATTAATGCACAGAGAAGCATCTCTCCGTCCACGGGAAGGACAGCTGATACTGAGAAAACCAAACGAACTTGAAGTACACACACACACCACATTCCAAGGTTTCTTCAGACCCTTAAGGGGGGTAGGGGCAGCAATGAAACTTATGAAACTACACTGGCTCCCTGAGTTAGATATCTGAGTTACAGGAGGCAGCATCAGCACCTGTGCACAGGTGCAGTATGACCTTTGATGGTGTTTTTTTGCAGGCAGAATATTGCTGGGCTAGCAAGAGCCAGATGAGCTCCTGAAAAAGCCAGGGTGATGTATTATTGGTTCTGATGTTGGACTCAGATCTGGACGATACAGATTCAAATCCCTGCTCAGCCAAGAAGCTTCTGGCTGATCTTGGGCCAGTCACATCTCTCAGCCAAACCTATCTCACAGGGCTGTTGTGAAGACAGAGGGAAGGAACAATGTACATCACCTTTAGCTCTTTAGAGGAACGGCGGAATAAGAATATGAAATAAATAAAATGTAAAATAAAATGTTTCAAGCTATACACGTTTCAGCTTATGTATCCCTGGAACAGATGGAACTCAGTGTACTGAACTTACTGCCACACTCTGCAAAGTTCAGTACCTTGATTCTGAAATGCTATTTTGATAGAAAGGAACAAATCTATTAGGTTAAACCAGGGGTGTCCAAACGTTTTGGCAGAAGAGCCACATCATCTCTCTGACACTGTGTTGGGGGCAGGAAAACAAATAATTTACATTTCAAATTTGAATAAATTTATATAAATTTACATAAATGAATAAATTAGAGATGGGATGTATATGAAGGAAGGAAGGAAGGAAGGACTTGCAATAACTCAAGGCTATAAAAAGCCTTCCACAAAACAAGGATGGCCTTTCCTTCACTGCCACTACCGCACCTCAGATGTGAAACAGGAAGCAGTAGAAAGAGCCCTTGTCCCACAGCTCATGCAAGAGGTCGAACAGTTGCCCTCATGCTGAGAGCAGCTGAACTGAGAGCAGCAAGAGCTCCAGCAAGACTCCGGATGGCCAAAGGCTTTTTGGATACTGGGGGCTCCCGGTGGGCCAGACTAGGAGTCCCTGAAGGCCGCAAATGGCCTCTGGGCCAGGGTCTGGGCGCCCCTGGACTAGAGCAGGGGTATTCAAACATTTTGGCAGGAGGGCCACATCATCTCTCTGACACTGTGTTGGGGGCCAGGAAAACAAATAATTAAATTACATTTCAAATTTGAATAAATTTATATAAATTTACTTAAATGAATATATTAGAGATGGGATTTATATGAATGAATAAAGGACTTGCAATAGCTCAAGGCCTATAAAAGGCCTTGCACAGAGCAAGGTTAGCCTTTCTTTTGCTGCACTGCAGTATCAAAGACGTGAAACAGCAAATAGTGGAAGGAGCCCTCGTCCCACAGCTCAGGTGAGAGGTCAAACAGCCGTCCTCATGCTGAGAGCAGTTGCATCGGGCCAGTACGGGCTCCGGCAAATCTCTGGAGGGCCAGAGGCTCATTGGAGACTGGCAGCTCCCTGAGGGCCAGATTGGGAGCCCTTGAGGGCTGCAAGTGGCCCCCGAGCCATGGTTTGGGCACCCCTGGACTAGAGGATCTATCAATCTCTTCTGTTATAAAAAAACATGTCATTTATGACAGAAATCTAACCTATGACCTTTCTTTGAAGCACCAAGGAAATCCAGTTTGGATTTGCATGTCTCTTGGCATGGATTAACCTAGGGGTGCCCAAACCCCGGCCTGGGGGCCATTTGCGGCCCTTGAGGACCCCCAAACTGGCCTGCAGGGAGCCCTCAAGCTCCATTGAGCTTCTGGCCCTCCAGAAACATGCTGGAGCCCACAATGGCCCAATGTGACTACTCTCAGTGCGAGGGCTGACTGTTCAACTTCTCGCGCGAGCTGCAGATTGAGGGCTCTCTCCAATGCTTGCTGTTTCATGTCTGTGAAGCAGCAGCAAAGGAAAGACTGACCTTGCTTTGCACAGGTCTTTTATAGGTTTTGAGTTATCATGAGACAGTCATTCATTCATATAAGTTTTATCTCTAATATATTCATTTATGTGAATTTATTCAAATTTTAAATGTAAATTAATTTTTTTTCCAGCCCACAACACAGTGTCAAGGAGATGATGTGGCCCTTCTTCCAAAAAGTTTGGACACTGCTGCCTTAGACAAAGAGGTGGGGAAAGGAAAATATCTCAACATTTTATCACTTTAAAAATTATTTCTGGTCCCAGTTACTTGAAGAATCTGATTAAAAATAATCATTCAACTGTCCTCATAATTCTACCCAGCTTAGTTGTAAACAATTCCCTTGCAGGGGAAGGAACAGAGAAGATCAAGTCAAGCTCTATTTACATATTCTCCTTTAGTGCTCTACAAATAGACAACATATATACATTTCTACATGGAAGTGCTACTGTAAATATTATGTTTGCTATTAATAGAGGTGTTTGTCTCTAATGAATAAGAAGATTACAGCTAAAGTCTTATTGAAACAACGGGTTTAATTCTGAGTAAAATAAATAACACCGTTTTAAACACCCCTAAGCCAGTGCTTCCCAAGCTCCTACAAGGGAATTGGGAGCACTATAACTATGTGCAGGGGTGAGGGGAAGGCAGCAACACAATCCCCAAGTTTCTGCTTTTGCCAGAGACGGGAGAGGGGTTTTCACTTATCTGCAGCCAGTGCTGCAGTCCTGGGGTTCCAGGGTTTCCGGCGAGCTCTCTGCAGGGCTCTCTGTGTCTGCAAAAATCTTAAGAAAAGAAAAAAGGGCACTTCCTGTTACATCAAAAACCAGAAGTGCCTGTTTTTCTTTTTTTGACATTTGCAGACAAGGGGAGACCTTTGGAGGGCTCCTCAACCTCTCAGGACTGCATCACTGGCTGCAGGTAAGTAAAAAAGAACTCTCCCATCCCTCGAAGCAGTGTGATCCTGAGGATCATGCTGTTGAATCTGCCCTACCCTTTAAAGGGGCAGCTGCTTCCCTGGCTGGTGGGTCGCTGCCCACCAGTTTGGGAATCACTGCTCTAAGCCAGGGGTCTCCAAACCCCGACCCGGGGGCCAGATGCAGCCCGCGGCAAGCCTATATCTGGCCCACGGCAAGACTCTTGTCCCCTGAAAACCTCTGGCCCACTTGGCCAAACATGACTAGAACTATGCTCTGGTTGCGTCTGGAAGGTGTTCCAGGGCCAGAGAGGTTGAATGAATGATCCCATTCATTCATTTATTCACTCATCTAAGTTCCATCTCTAATTTATTTAAATAAATTTTATATTTAAATTTTTTTCGGTCCTCAACACCGTGCCAGATATTTGATGTGGCCCTCCGGCCAAAAAGTTAGGAGACCCCTGCTCTAAGCTATTAAATATTTTCAAGTAAGTAAGTTGCTAGCATCACAGATTTAATCAGACTGCTAATTATAAATTATTTCCATTAGCATACCATAATTTCATGTTTTTCTTCCACAGAGATATGGGCAGAAGTTGGAATTCCTTCTCCCAGTAAAAAGCCCAGTCTTGTCATAAGCTCCTGGGCAGCTGGTGAACAGTTTGATTCTTTCTCCAACTTTGTTTCTGTGCAAAAGAGAAAATACATATATATATATATATATAAACAACAGTAACACCACCACCAACACATCTCATCTTCATAACATCACAGATTTCAACAGAGGGATAAACCATAAGCACAAAGTAGATATCACCGGGTATCACTGCGTTATATTCTGATAGATTATGTACAAAAGTTTAGAACTCTGGGCTCAATTCAGCTGAAGAACCTTCAATCCTCATCAAATGCAGTACAAAGCATTTCAGCATGCATTTTACCTTGAGCGATTCCAGTTTCATTCATTACTACTTTGGAAATTGAGGAAGTGGAGTTGCAGATCAACCCTCCCCTCCTCCATCATTTTCACACCAAACCATCAAAGGTGGAGGGGAAGTTACAGGCACCAAAATAGTTCCGGTAAATTTTCCTTGTAATTGCATAGGTAATTGCAGCTTCTGAGAGCCAATTTCAGTTTGGGAAATGGCAAGCAGAAAAGAAGCAAGCACCTCCTTTTCCCAGCACCATTTTCCTAATCTTCAAAAGTAAACACATGGGGGCTAACTGGTAAAAAAAAAAAAAAAACCACCAGTGATCTGGACCTCCTGTATCATATCCAGTTTGGCCCCTAAAATGCCTTTCTTTGGCTTCCATAGCCCTAGATACTTCCACACATTTATAAAACAATCTCTCTAACAGGACAACACCCGAAGAATCTCAGGACTGGTTCTGTGAAGTACAGGTTGAGTCTCATAATTCTCAAGGGTTCTGTTCCAGGAACTCAGCTGATGGCAAAAAACGCACTATAGCAAATCAATTTAAAAAACAAAGTCTCTTTGCTCTGGTGATTTAAAACTGGCCTTGCTGACCCTCGTAATGCACACAGAGACAATGTCTCTCTCCAGGAGCTTCACTAGGAGGCAACAATCCCTCCCTTCACCAGGAGCCCAGCAAGGGGGAAAGAATGGAGAAGGTGATAATCGCTGCCATTTAGCCTACTTTCAGGTGCTCGGGGGGGGGCGGGGAAGGGAGAAACCTGCAGAGAGAATGCTTGATGGATTGTCAGCCAGCTGCCCTCTCTGGCATTATTCAATGACTGTTTTCCTTTCATTCAAAGGGCCCTTCTCATCAGCTTTGAGACAGAAAAATCTATAATGGATAATTAGGATAATTAGGTGGATAATTAGGTTATACCTATAATCATTTGCATGACTGTCTCTCTGCAACAGTAAAAAGCAGTTTTTTAAACTGTGATTTTAAAGGGGTACATTTTTCCCCTTCTCCAGAGATCAGCACATTCCTTCTCATTTGCAGGGGCCATTTGTGTTGAGTCGAATCCATATATAAAAAAAAATCTGTGTACAACAAGGCTGGACCTGTATATCAAAAAAGGTACAGTAATACTTCCTATAATGCTGATTGTGACAGTACTGTTTGTCCTAAATGTAATTTTGGAAAAGGAAAAGTGGACAAGGCAATCTGCCCTAAATGCTTTCAGCAAGAAGCTTGTATTTCCCAAGGATGAGTCACAAGCTGGCTCACCCGCCTAGGATTAGCTGCTCCCATTATCTTCCACTGCTTCCATGCAGGAGGAGCAACAACAACAGTGGTCATTTAGAACAAGTTCCAATGTAATGCACTGGTGAGTATAGTATTGTGAACACATCTGCATTAGAACAGTGTTATTTCCTCTTATAGTGCTGATTCACACAGCACTCTGCTTTTCTAGTAACGTATCCACAGTATTACAGGAAGCATTACTGTTTTCATGTTATCCTCATGTACCTCTACTCGTGCAATCAACCCAAAATATCTTCGTAATTGTTGTTTTGAGAAGCTTGGGCATTTTTCATTTTTAACTTCTGTGTAATATTTTAAGTTCCCCCTGCCCCCATAGAAGACTTGGTGTGTATGATTTAGATTGGGGAAATGAGGAGGGAGATGACCATCCCCCCCCCCCACTGTCACTTCCCAATTTTCAAAGTAGCATATTGAGTACTTGGAATCATTCGGATATGTTTTTTTGTTTTTTTTAAAGAGAGAGAGAGAGATCACCAGTTTAAAAACATGAAGCAGAGAGCAAAGGGTACCGTTTAATAAGATGACTTGAATCATTAATGCTCCTTCACAAGTGGCTCAGAAAGAATTACTGAAACACAATTCCTCTTGTTCATAGTGAACAAGACAGCTGCTTAATCTTGATCTAAATTTAACAGCCAGGCTTAATCCTCAACAGAAAAGATTTAACAGTTTTCTCAATATCCTTCCAGTGATGAAACACCTCCTTATTTCTCTTCAAGTCACATGTCTTACAGTGCATTCAAAGCATTTAGAGCTTTTTTTTTTTTAGCCAGGATTTAATCCTTACAGACAGTAGTCTGCCATTCTTGTCATTAAAATAGTCTCTGCACAGATATCCTCTGTCACTTCAGTATCATTTCTTTAGGTATTTGCTTGATATAAATAGTTGTAGTTGGCACTACATTAGTCTCCAAGATTCCTCATTTGCTTCTCTCCAAGCATATTTGAAGAGAGATACATATACATTTCACTTATGTACTTTCAATTTAATTTCCACGTACACTAGAATAAGAGCTCTGCTATCAGGGGGGAAAAACTAATTCAGGTTCACTTTAAAAGGTGACTGTGAATGGTTTTTGTATTATCTAGGCAGGGAACCAAATCATTAACCATTTGAGTACGGTTCCAGTTCAGGTTCATTAGTATTTCTGGGCAGGAGGTTTGATAGAGGGTAGAGCCACCATTAAGCCTGAAGCTTTAACATCTGACGGTCACCAGTTTGAGATCACCGGAAACCTCTGTAAGTGGCAAGACCTTGAAAGCTGACAAACCAAGCCAAGTCGTTTTGGGTGAGAGTCGAAAGAAGCCGGCTCTAGCTCTTTCCATGAGAAAGAAAAGAGCCGTCTCTCAGCATGGGAGACAGCATGCGGCCAGAACATTTCACCACACCATGAGATATCCACCTGGACTGTAGATTGTTCCTGAAAGATAGAACTTATTTGTGATTGTATACATCCCCTTGGGGTTTAGAGGAAGTCTACCTGTGTAAACCACCTTGTGCCAAAGGAGTAATCCAATGGCCAGAAAGGCAGTATATAACAACAACAACAGGTATTTATATACCGCCTTTCTTGGTCTTTATTCAAGGCGGTTTACATAGGCAGGCTGATTAAATCCCCGTAGGGATTTTTACAATTGAAAGAAGGTTCTACCTTTCAAGAACCACAACAGTCCAGGTGTTTCACTCTGATCTGGTTTCACATTCTGGCCTCCATCCTCCCACACTCAGAGCAGATGGAATCACTCGGCTTCAGCTTGTCAGCTGCTTCAAGGTCGCACGGTGCCGGTGGCCTCAAACTGGCGACCTTGTGAATGTTATCTTCAGGCGGACGGAGGCTCTACCCTCTAGACCAGACCTCCTGCTCCAAATATAAATACCAACAGTTGTTATTATCTAATTTTTGCACAATCATGTTGTCTGTGAATGGATTTTGTTTATATCCACCAATCGAGTCCTTCCCAAGGGCCTAGGATAGGCAGCTATTTTTTTATTTTAATCGTTGCATTTCTAAATATCTCCATAGTATATGTGTTGTTCCTAGTAAGATGGCCTTTTGTAATTGATTGATTGTGTTAGTGCTCATCCCAATGGTGTTCAAGTGCGGTATATAAATACCTGTTGTTGTTGTTGTTGTTATTTACTGCCTTTCTGTATATAGGATAGCACCAAAGGTTCCTATGACTTGGTATTGCTTTCTTGTGCTGCAGTCTTTCAACTTCTATTGGTAGGTCTATAAACTTGGTGATTCCAGTTCTTTATCTACTATTCTACTATCACCAAGTACTGCAATGTCTACTATCCAGACTTTCTTATCCTTCTTGTCAATGATGATAATGTCTGGTGTGTGGTGTGGCAGATGTTTGTCAGATTGTATTCTAAAATCCCAGAGCACTTTGACTTCTTCATTCTCTACTTTTTCAGTTTTGTAATTCCACCAGGTACCTGCAGGCAGTTTATACTTTTTACACAAGTTGCAGTGAATTATTGTCGCAACTTTGTTGTGCTGTTCTTTGTAGTCAGTTTGCACAACCTTCTTGCAGCAGCTGACTAGATGGTCTATAGTTTCATCAGCATCTTTACACAAGTGACATTTGTTGTCCGTAGATGTTTTCTCAATTTTGGCTCTGTATACATTAATCCTTAGTGCCTGATCTTGGACAGCCAAAATTAATCCCTGTCTCCTTTAATCTACCTGTTCTTAGCCAGTGCCAGCTTTTGTTGTTATCAGCCTTTCCTGCAATGTCTTTTGTGTACTGTCCATGGAGTGTTGTGCCTTGGTATTTTTCTTTCCCAATATCCATTTGATCTTTTTTATAAACCAGTGAGTTTTATAATTCGTTGTTATTGTATCACTATCCCCAGTATTCAGCGTCTTTTTTTTGATAAACCAGCTTCAAGGCATTTTCTTCACTATCCTTCACCTATGCCCTTTTCTTTTCTTGTACAATTTGGTATAATTGTAATCCCTTGCCCACCTAGGTTTCTGGGTAAATAAAGTCTATCAACATCACTGAGTGGACGTAGGGCATGATTCATTCTCATTATCTTCCTGGTCTTCCTGTCTAGCACTTCTAATTCAGATTAAACTGAAAACTGTTCATACACACAATTGATTATATTAAACTGAACTCAGAACATGAGACAGATGCGGCTACCATATTAAGGGTCAAATTCAAAGTTTATACTAGTGAATTCTATATAAACAATTCAAACTAAAATAATTTCATGCGTGCACTGCTGCATCAGTTTGCCTTCAAAAACCTTACATAGAGGTCATACGACACGTTTCTTTCCCAAGTCTCCACCTTCTCCAAATACACACTTGCACTGACAAAGATACTGCCTGATACAGGTGATTATCACCACTAGCAGTTTCCATGATTGCAGCAGTTGGGAAATATAAATTATGGAAGTCACACATTCTTCTAGGACTCTAGGTCAGTGTTGCAGCAGATTGCAGCAGTTGAGAAATATAAATTATGGAAGTCACACATTCTTCTAGGACTCTAGGTCAGTGTTTCTCAAACTGTGGGTTGGGACCCACTAGGTGGTTGCGAGTCAATTTCAGGTGGATCTCTGTTCATTTCAATAATTTATTTTTATTAGACTTGATGCTACCATGGTATGTGACTGCACTTGGGGAAATGTTGCAAACCAGTGCTTTTAACAAGCTACTATGTATATACTTTTAACAATGATAGTCAAGGGGACTTACTCCTGGTAAGTATGGGTAGGATTGCAGCCTAGGATTGTTAAAAAAATTTCCTGCTTGATGTCACTTCCAGTCATGACATCACTTCCGGTGGGCCCTGACAGATTCTCATTCTAAAAAGTGGGTCTGAGCACTAAATGTGTGAGAACCACTGCTCTTGGTTGTAGCTGCATGTTGTTCTCCCATCACTGTCACCTAGCCAAGATGACCACCAGTTTGCTGAGAGAATTAAGAGGCACATACTTCCCCCCAAAATGTAACCA
This sequence comes from Tiliqua scincoides, assembly GCF_035046505.1. NCBI lineage: Eukaryota > Metazoa > Chordata > Lepidosauria > Squamata > Scincidae > Tiliqua > Tiliqua scincoides. The sequence continues at coordinate 98,847,808 of NC_089821.1, read as the reverse complement.
AAAGTAACAGCACAAACAACCAAAAGAAAATCAGTGGACACCAGCTTGATACTCAGGATAAAATTGCTAAGATTTAAAACGATCAAGTCTCGTAGGTAGTTCATACAGAAATCACATGATTATTTCTGTACTTCTGCCAAAAGAAAATAGGTTATATAACAGATTAATGTACAGTGGTGATATAAATCAATAATTAGCAAGTGGGGTGGTAAAATAATTTTTTTTTTGTTCTAGAACAGAACACAAAGGCAGGACATTATAGAACCCAAAATGGGTTCCACCACCCTATTTGCTAAGTATTGATTTATGATAACTAACCACTCTGGTGAAAACCTTTGATTTTCTCCCCCTTTTCTTTTTACCTATTCACAGCCCTTCTAACTCCCCAGAGCAGTGGTTCTCACACATTTAACATCGGGACCCACTTTTTAGAATGAGAATCTGTCAGGACCCACCGGAAGTGATGTCATGACCGGAAGCGACATCATCAAGCAGGAAAATTTTTTACAATCCTATCCACACTTACCCAGGAGTAAGTTCCATTGACTATCATTGTAAAAGAATATACACAATAGCTTGTTAAAAGTACAGGTCTGTAACATTTCCCCAAATGCAGTCACATATAATGGTAGCATCAAATCTAATACATCAAAGATAAAATATTGAAATGAATAGGGACCCACCTGGAATTGGCTCACGACCCACCTAGTGGGTCCCGACCCACAGTTTGAGAAACACTGCCCCAGAGGCTACTGATCAATTTGATGCAGAAACCATTATTCGGAGATGCTACTCTCTTTTTTTAGCATCTTCACCTTCTCTTTGAATTTGAGCCACCTTACTGGATCATGAAGTTCACCTGATTTCCAAAACTGGAAGATTCAGAAATCAAGATGACCACTGCACGACCAGGTAAAGCAAGGTTAGTGTCCATCAGCTATATGCTGGGGGAGGTGCCTTAAGATGGGCCTGGTGGTCGAGACCTACTGGGATTTTTTTGTAAATTAGTACCCTTTCCCTTGTTCCTTAGTGATGATTCCACAAGTCTGAAGCTGTTTCTGAATGCCAGGTTGGTGAATAATAACACTTGCATCAACTGGGATTTAATCCTGGGTGAGGGTGCCTACCTGACATATATTAGAGACCTGGTAGGATGAGGCAGGAGAAACAACAGCCCAATTCAAAACAGTGTGCACCGGCTCACAGACAGCGTGCACTGTCGCAAACATGCCTTGAGGCAGGTTTGCAGGACTTAGCACCAGCTCAGTGTTGGAACTAGCCCAGCATGAACCTGCGCTGGAGTGGCGCCTGTCAGAGGCTGACAATCCACCGCCCGACACTCCATGTGAAGCGGCAGGTGGTGGAGAGGTAAGATGAAACGTGGGGAAGGCACAGGAAGAAGGCATGGTGGGGGAGAGAAGGAGTGGAGATGGTGGCAGGCCCTACTGCCATATCCTGACCCCCCTCCCAGCCTGGGAGTCCTGACGTGAGTCTCCTTGAATCTGTACCTGCTCAAGAGTGGGCACAGAACCAAGGAGACCCATCAGGGCTGCTTGGGGTTTACATGCACTGCTTCCCAGCCCCACTGAATGCAGTGGTAGCCATTTTGTTGCCGTTGCAGCCCTGGGCACTAGGAAGCATAGGATTGGGCCCTCTCTCCCAGCTTTCTCCACCAAGTCTTTACCTTTGTTTTTCTAAAAAAAACTTTGTATACTTTACTGATTATCTGCCTGGACTACGTTCAATCAGAAAGAAGTAGGTTCCCATTCCTACCAAATCACCATGTTCCACTACTGGAACATGGTGATATTTTTTTCCTCCAAGAGGATACCCTGGATTTGAGGGCTCTCTGTTTATTTGGGCTTTCCCAAGCTGGGTCCTTTCAGTCTGGACTTTATACTTTTGGGTGGTGGCAATAAAGAGACTATCATTTTCCCTAGTTTATTTCCAGTTTAACCAGTAAGAAGAGTTGTGTAGAGCAAAACAGAAGAATACCATCACTAACCACAAAATTCTGTGCTCACTTTGGCTTCTGACTTCCCTTACAACCACATATTTTCTCTCGTATTGTAGATAGCATTGTTATGTTTTGATGCAGTTATTTCGGTTCCATGCTTCTTCTGTCTCATTATGTAAAACAAAAAAGCTTAGCAGTTTACAATTCGTTACACATTGTATAATGAGAATTCTGGGAAGCGAGCAAGTCATTTAGTAATTCAATGGGCAATGTTGATCAGGGGAAGGGAAGCCCTGGTGCCAGTGCCTCCCTCTTTCCCCCTGATCTGCCATGCCAGGGCCAGAACTGGTAGACCCCACTGCCAGCATGAGGAGAAGTCCAGGCAGAGAAAGACCGTCCTCAAAAACCACTTATGCAGAGAATTCTCAGAAACCTATCCAAAAGCATGTAGACAAGGATGTAGGATGACTGTGGCACATGTATAACTGATTTTAAACAACAGCAGGTGAAGAGAACACAAACAGTTTTATTAAAAACATAAATAGGGTTGGGGAGAATACTACAAGGAGGAAAGAATAACCAGACTTGGGAAATTGGTTAGACATTGGATGTGCTCAGGGCAGATTGTAACATAAAAATTCAAACATGTGATTACAGGCAAACTTAAAAGCAAAACTATTCGCTAACACAGTGGTTCTCACACATTTAGCACCGGGACCCGCTTTTTAGAATGAGAATCTGTCAGGACCCACTGAAAGTGATGTCATGACCAGAAGTGATGTCATCAAGCAGGAAAATTTTTTAACCATCCTAGGCTGCAATCCTACCCACACTTACCCAGGAGTGAGTCCCATTTACTATCATTGTTAAAAGAATATACGTAATAGCTTGTTAAAAGTACAGGTCTGTAACATTTCCCCAAATGCAGTCACATACTATGGTAGCACCAAGTCTAATATATAAAATATTGAAATGAATGGGGACCCACCTGAAATTGGCTCACGACCCACCTAGTGGGTCCGGATCCACAGTTTGAGAAACACTGCCCTAACACATAAATTGTACTGTTTCCTAACTCAATTTATTCCACTATCAGCTTTAGGGATCCATTACACCTCTCTGTTGCCCAGGGAAGCAGGTGAGAAATTGACCACACACAGATGCTTTCTCTGAGCAGCCAAGACAAAACACAGGTACGCATCCCTGGACTTGGCATTAAGTAACAGGTTCAATGAGATCACAGGTTCATCTGATTAGATGGTTACAGTACTGGTTCCCAATCTGTGGTTCATGAGACCCTGAGAAGTGGTCTACAAGATCTCAAGAAGAAAAAAAGATTGCCTTTGATCACTTTCAGTGTCTTGCTGAGCAAGTACTCCTCCACAGAACACCATGGAGAAAGATCGCCTGCAGCTGGCACCATTGGCTATGGCTGAGGGCGACCCATTTTCCACCTTCTCTGGCAGTCCGTGGGGGAGGAGCGTGCAATCAAGTGATGCTTCCCCACAGACAGCCGGGGGGGGGGGAGAGAAAGGACTGCCCACAGCCAGCAACAAAAGTAGCAACCCACAAATAATTTATTCAAGAATTTTGTCTAATTATTACAAATTTAACTGTATTTTTTGTGTGCAAGAGATAGGGGGTTGCATGTGGTCCACAACAATTCCAATTTTTGTTTCAGGGGTCTGCGGGCTCCTGCTTTATAGCCACCTGGATATCCCTACCTACTCTCTGACATGGTCAAGTGGGTTTGGGTGGGTGCCCAATTTGCTGGTATATGCCAACCCCAGCAGGTGGGCCAATTAGGAGTTAGTGGTCTTGCCAGACCCAAAAGATAAAGGAATATACAAAACAACCTGTCTGCCTGACCATACTATCTTTCTGCAAAGGCAATTATCAAATTATCTTAGAGAAACCTCTTTCCCATTGAAAGTTTTCCCATGCTGCAGTTTTCTTTAAGGGTAACACGGGGGGGGGGGGAGCACTAAGCAATCATCATATGGGCTGAAGCTTTTTAAAAGCAGCGAAGCAGAGTCTTCTTAGCTAGTGTTTATGTTCATTCCTGTAGAGGCAGCTACTGAACCATTCGAAGCACATACTCAGAAGAACAAAGAACTAAAAAGGCACTAGTAGCCAATAAAGCTACCTGTGTAGCCAAGAGTGAGTGAAGAAGTGGCAGCCATTTTTTTTGTCAGAAGCACTACACAAAGCAAGTTAATTGCATTTAGAAGGGTTATTGGCTGCTAAGGAAAAGGAGGGTGGCAGATTTCGGCTTGATTGCAGGTACCGTGGGCCTTGAAAACACTTTCTACCCCATTAAGGGAGTACTGCATGGATCAGCTCTTAGAACACTTTATAGCTAGCTAGCTAGCTAGCTAGATCTTAGCTCTAGCTAGCTAGCTAGCTAGCTAGATTGATCTATCTATCTAGATCTTAGCTCTAGCTAGCTAGCTAGTTAGATCAGCATTGGCTCTGTCATCTGTCTGTTCACCTTTTAAGAACCCCTCTGTAAATGAAAACTATTGAAGTAATCTCCAGACAATAGTGACAATTTACTGCAGAATAATCAGTTTGGGCAGCCAAATATGACACAAACCTCATAACTGTCATTTCTTTGTTGCATATGACAAAAACTGGAGAGTATCTTTCCAACACCAGGTTGGGAGAGCTTAAAATTTTAGGTATTCTTTGCCTCTGCCATATTTGATCTTTGCTGTAGATCAGCAGTGTGTAATCATTACACTGTATACTGTGTCCCAGCTGGTGGCCAAGTGGCAGTGAAATCTGCTGCCATATGGGAGACAGGATGGAGAATTAAGCTGCCCAACCTAACAAACAGTTATCAGGGCCTCAGGGTTTAAAATGATGCTCGGTAGTAACCTCTCTGGTTCACAAAACCATTTGCTAAAGAGAAGAATCACTAATCAGTAGGGCATGAGAGGTGACGGGAGAGTAAAGAATCCCTGTGAAGTTTTTTCCAGTACTATTCTATTCAAAACATTCAATTGAAAGCAGCAACTAGTATTTGACTATTCATCTACCATAGCTGGTAGGTGTATGACTAACCATATTTACACAGTGAAGATAAAAAATGTTGGAGGGAAAAACCTTAAGAAGATATGTTTGTGAGAATGTATTAGCCCAGTGTTTCTATCCTGAGACTGCATGAAACCTAAAAGAGACAACCTATTGAAATTAATGTTTTGGAATTCAGGATATATAAAATGGAATGCAGCAGCCAGTCTAGTTTTGAAACTGAAGTTGTTGAGTGAAAAAGAAACCCAGCAACAGACCAGAACAGACACAAGTTAGACACAGTGATGACCCTGGGGCATCTGTCTATCCTATCTTGTGGGATTCTTTCCAGCCTGTAGAACCTGAGAATGTGGACAGGATTCTCTGGAGTGTGAGACCATCTTTTTTGCCCGCTCAACCCTTGTCCGGCATGGCTAATTAGATCCACCAGGGGGAGGGGACTGGCCAAGTGGACAGGGAGGGTGGTGAATTCTTCTATGAGGGAGGGAGCACTACTACAGACCTTGAAGCAGGCAGTAGTTCTCCTCCTCGCCCCCCCCCCCGAAGAAACCCTCCCTAAATCCTACTAACTTGAACAACTTCCGGTCAGTCTCTAATATTCCATTTCTGGGCAAGGTGATTGAGCGGGGATGGTGGCATCCCAGCTCCACAGAGTATTGGATGAAGCTGATTATCTGGATCCTTTTCAGTCTGGCTTCAGGCCAGAGTTTGGGACAGAGACTGCCTTGGTGGATGACCTATACCGGGGAATGGACAGGGGGAGTGCTTTCCTGTTAGACCTGCTGGACCTCTCAGTGGCCTTCGACACCATTGACCATGGTGTCCTTCTGGGTTGGCTGGCTGAGTTGGGGGCACTGTCCTGCCATGGTTCCGCTCCTTCCTGGCTGACAGATCCCAGAAGGTGGTGCTGGGGGATGCTTGTTCGGCATCCTGGCTTCTTAGGTGTGGGGTGCCGCAAGGCTCCATTCTATCCCCCATGCTGTTTAACATCTACATGAAGCCACTGGGAGAGGTCATCTGGAGGTTTGGGGTAGGGTGCCATCAATATGCTGATGACACCCAGCTCTTTCTCTCCTTTCCTCCTGATTCCAAGGAGGCAGTCAAAGTTCTGGACTGCTGTCTGGAGGCTGTTGGGAGCTGGATGTGGGTGAACAAGCTGAAATTGAATCCTGATAAGACAGAGGTTCTCCTGGTCCAGAAGTCCAAAACTCAAGTATTGGACTACTGTCCTGCTCTGAATGGGGTTGCACTCCCTCTGAAGGAACAGGTTCGCAGTTTGGGGGTGATCCTGGATCCGCAGCTGCTCCTGGATTCCCAGGTGGCGGCTGTGGCCAGAGGAGCCTTTGCTCAGCTTTGGCTCATTCACCAGCTGTGACCATACCTGAGTCGTTCAGACCTGGCCACAGTGACCCATGCCCTTGTGACATCCAACGTGCTCTACGTGGGGCTGCCTCTGAAGCCTTTTAATGCTGACATAAGGGGGCATGGTTTTTTTTAAAGAATTATTTTAATTTTGGGTTCTGAGTTTTATTGTATTTGATTGTTTTTAAATGTTTTCTTTTTATATATATTTATATATTTTACGTTTTTATATTATTTCTTTTGTAAGCCGCCTTGAGTGCCCTTTACTGGGGCAGAAAGGTGAGATATAAATTCTATAAATAAATAAATAAGCATAGAAGGGCATGGCCATCTTCTGCCTCCCCATAAATGATGCACAAAGAAAAATTAGGATTACTGTAGGTGCCAGGACATGAATTTGCAGCTCTTGTAGCAACAGCCTACCCCTCTACAGGTAGACTTTGAAAACTCTGGCCTTAGATTCAGAGTACAAGAAAAACAAGGAAATATCCAATTTATCTTTAAGTTATATGTTGACTGTACTGGTGTCAATTAGGCTGTAAATCTAAAATATCACAGTGAATATAAAACCCTCATTATTGTACAAATACTTACAGAGCGGCTTGATTGTCATTTTGCACTGACATTCACCGAAACTGCACTTTGTTATGTGGTAGTCAAATTTAATGAACTTGGAACTTTTCAAGAATACCAATTATCTCCAGCGTCGGGCTGCTACCAGCTTTGCTAACACAGTCATCTATTGTTATTGCTGTCTGATTTAGCAAGCTTTTCACTGCAGTGGCAAGAGACAGCACTGTAACATGGCATAAGCAGAACACAGTCACTTGAGCAAAAAAATACCCTAAAAGCAAGTTTAAAAACTAAATTCAAACAGGCCCTGTTACATTACAAGTGACCCACAACACACACTTGGTTTTGCTTGGAGATTGTGTGTCCATCACTCCAGGATTCCAAGCTGCAAAGCACAGCACATCATGAACTATCACAAGATCAGCAAAACCATTCTGCTGAAAAAAGAAAACTCAATTTCCCCTTTTTGATAAACATTTTCTTTTCAGTCTGAAGTCCACTCATTAAGTCAAAACAAAACCACTCCATTCACCCTCCCACCCACACTTACCATTCTGACTGTGCTCTGTCAGCTCAGACGCTTTCCTCATCGGCACGATGGCTGCATCGCCTGGCACCCGGGGACTTTCCACGTACTTGGGCTTCCTGACTGGACCTGAAATGGGAAAGATCTCAGCTTGTTTGATAATTTTCCAGATGGAACACAAGTTTCAGAATGCACAGAGGACTAGAACAACTCTAAAGGTAGAGCTATTTCATGCAGCAAACAGGACAACACTATGAACGCTATAGTAAAGACAGTGAACTCTGTCGTACTTCCACTCTTGCAGTCTGTTGTCAGGGAGGAAAAGCAGCAACAGCAAGCTCTAGTCAGGCTCACTTTTTGGAATGTAAACTCTGCTGTGGAACAAAAGCAGTTTGCTTCCTGTGATGATCCTGAAGCAGTCTCCAGCATATGTAAAGAGGGTGACTTTGACATGTTCAAAACCTACACAGCTTTGGAGTTGGGCTTTCTAGGTGGAACTGTTGTTTTCCACTTCAAATTGAAGATAACCCTGTTTACTGGTATAATCTTTGAAGCTGGGAGGCAAGGATTACAAAGCAGACAGCTTGCAACATTAACACTCTAAATACTCCGTCCAGCAGCTTTATATCACTGGGTACTGTATTTTTGCCTGAGTGAGTGACGCATGGTGCAGAGGGGAGGGAGAAGAGGAGAAAGATGCATTTGGGACCTAGCTATATATATTTTCACTTGAAAACAAAAACACAGCATTATGATACTTACATTGTACTTAAAATTAAACAGAAATATTAGGTATTTTATAAACATTTCTTTTGGGGGCAGATAGTTCATCAAAGGATTTTATCAAATGTAAGAAAATAAATTCTTAATTTAGTACATTCATTATATTATTTAAATTATTAATGTTGGTGTACTTTACTGAATGCAACAACAATTGCAGGAAACATTAAAAGCACAATAGAATTCTGAGTCACTAAAATAGCATCACTATGAGAACGATACTGCCATCTAAGGGTTCTTTAGAGAGTCTCCAAAATAGTGAGGGAATTGCCCTAAGGAAGCCAACTATCAGGTCACTCCTGCCCGTGAATACTATACACCAGGCTCCAAATTCCACGATGACAATATGGTTCCATATAGCTAGTATATATATAGCATATACTATATAGCATTTGTGTTGTGTACCTGTGTGATGTAAACAAGCACTCCATAAGCGAGAGGGACAAGGGCCAGAAAGACAAAAAAGAATACATTCCATGAATACATTCCAAACACTAAAAGAAAGTAATCTGGTGACCTCAGTGAAAAAGGGAAGTGCAACAGGAAACAGGAGATGTGGATCAGAGTTCCACTCCTGGGGGATGTAAAATGTGGCCTCCACAGAGCAATGCCTTTTGGGAGAACTGACAACAACAATTTTAGACAGAAAAAGAAGAAACACCAGAATTAGAATCAAATTCTCTCATACAAACACCCTCAGTAACAGCTGCAGAAGAAGGACAGAAAAGCAAATAAGGGGAACTTTGTTGTATCCCTGAGGCCTAGCCAATTACATGACCCCATGCATTGCACCCCAGGATCACAGTCAAACTGATCAGTACAGAATGGGAACTATGGGGAGCCACAGCTCTGTGGAACATCACAGGCTAGTGTATAACACAGCCCAGGTTAGATGTCTGGTCACTTTCATCCACTGTGCCGTGGCACACTGGTATGCCGCGAGTGGTCCACAGGTGTGCCACAGGAATTTGGGTGAAGGTCTTTTTTTAATAGGGCCAATGGGAGATGTGAGTCCCCACTGGCAGTACGGTGTGCATTGTCAATTGTCAAAAACCTGGTGGTGTGCCTTGACCATTTTAGTGCCTTGTCAGTGTGCCATGAAATGAAAAAGGTTGAAAATCACTGGCCCAAAGCACATGCAGTCGGGACAGTCCAGTCTTGTAGACAAAATGATCAGCATACAAATAACCTCACTCTTGGCAATTTTCTGATACAGTCATACTCTAAGTAGACAGCCTCACTTTGCCCAGACCTCTTCAATCACTACAGTGCCACCTTATCCTGCTGACACAATGGGATTTAGCAGCAATCCTATCCCACTGAAAAACTTAGCAATGCAGTCCACAAGCTCCTGTTTCCTGTTTCCCAGTAGAATGGAGCTATTAGAAACTTCAAATTGTCGGAGTTGAAAGAGCTTAGTATTATTTTAATATGTGGAATTCTTAGTGAGCAGACAGAATGAAGCAGAGAGACAACATTATGAGTGTAGCCAAATTAGATGAGCTACTGTGCACATGAGCTAATGGCGGCATATGGCTATTAAATTCAGGAGTTAAATCATGAAGTGACTTTTAACCATTACTAGAATGCAATTCTGAAATGCTCTCCCCACAACACTGCTGGGAACATAAAGCAATGTTTTTTTTTTAGCAGGGGGAGAGTAACTGGCCCACCTCACCCCAGCACCGTCTGTTCTAGTGGCTGTCTGCTGGTATTCCTTTGTATATTTTTAGATTGTGAGCCCTTTTGGGACAGGGAGCCATTTGGTTATTTGATTTTTCTCTGTAAACCGCTTTGTGAACTTTTAGTTGAAAAGCGGTATATAAATACTGTTAATAATAAAGCAACACAGTCAGTCCTCCCTGCCCTGAACTTTCGAGTGTGAAGGAGGAGTATAACTGGCATGAAACCAAGGGCAGAGAGCAAAGAGTAGAAGCAGCACCTGCAGCAGTTTGGGATTGACTGATGCAGAACTCCAGGTTGGTGATGGAGACCTGCCCCCTTCTTTGTACACTTCCTGGGGTCAAAGTCTTTTCTCTCTGACAGACTCATGATGGCAGGTTGCCACTCCCCCCATCCCTGTCCATCTGAGAGACTGGTCTGTCACTGGGCCAGATTGTTCATTTGTCTTGATGGGATAATACTCTGGGTAGGTACATATGCAGACTGAACTCAGAAGGCTGGCCCTGTTATTGAGGTTGTATTTTGGCTTTGTGGGGAGATCAGGGGAGGGGAAGGGTGCCACTATTAAGAGAGTAATGAGCCATGGAAGATCTGGTGATGGGGATTGGGCAGGCCATTCCAGGGAAAGGACGGTCCAGCATAGACAGACTGTCCCTCTTTCTGGTCCTTCCCCCAACCCTCTGAAGACTAATGGCCTTGATAGTGATTCCCTGAGTCTGGAACTACTGTTCTTGAATGCCAGGTCAGTAAATAATGAAACTTACTTAATTTGGGAATTAATCCTAGATGAGGGTACTGACATGACATGTATTACGGTGACCTGGTTGGATGAGGTAGGAGGAATAGGGCTCTCCCAGCTTTGATCATCAATCTTTGTTTTCTATCCCTTAATAAACATCTTATACTTTACCGATTTACCTGTCTGGCCAGTGGAGTGGGCCATGGACCTGGCGCAACCTCTGAAGGGCCCAGAGTGACCTCCAATTAACTTATTGTGATGCTACAACCCTGTCCCCACCTCCAGCATTCTCAGATGTTGTATGTGTGAGGGATCCTGGAACCAATGTACACTGGAGCCCACTGTACATATAATGAATACAAATGACTACAACAACAACAAAATGCAAAGAAAAATTTGTAGCAAGCTACACTATAAACAAACTGTAAATACACCACGGACACACACAGGTTACCAAATATCCACAAATTTGTTCATCTATAAGCCACTCATTCAAATGCTGACACCATTAAAAGGTCCTCAATCCACTGAGTTAAGACAGGAGGGCACTTAACCTTCCAGTGTTTTCCTATAAGTCTTTTAGCAACAGTGAGGGCACTGAGAGTCCATTTTCATTGTTCCTCTGTTAACTTCCACACTATAGGTAGATAAAACAGAAGGACAAATGTACCCACAAATATCAATGATTGTTGCAATATAACATTAATATGCTTAATGACTTCTTCCCAGAAAAATCGTATTTCTAAACAAGACTGCATCATATGCTTAAGTGTCACATTCACTGCATTACACTAGCATTTAAAGTTTTTAATTAACCTTTACTATGTAAGGGCTATGTAAAGGTAAACTATGTAGATGTTGCAATGTCCAGTATATCCTGAAAACAATTTTTTGTTGAATTAATCATAATATAAGTTTCATAGATGTTGGAGGATTATTATTTAAAACCATTTTCTACTGGTTATACAAAACAGGATGGCAAATTCTTCTAAGTACTTGAGCAGGGGTGCCCAAACCCCAGCCCTGGGGCCACTTCCGGCCCTCAAAGACTCCCAATTCGGCCCTCAAGGAAGCTCCAGTCTCCAATGAGCCTCTGGCCCTCTGGAGACTTGCTAGAGTCCACACTGGCCTGATAAAACTGCTCTCAGCATGACGGCCAACTGTTCAACCTCTTGCGCGAGCTATGCGTTGAGTGCTCCCTCCACTGCTTACTGTTTCACATCTGTGATGCAGCAGCAGCAGCAAAGAAAAGGCTGGCCTTGCTTTGTGCAAGGCCTTTTGTAGGCCTTGAGCTATTCCAAGACCTTCATTCAATCATATAAGTTCCATCTCTAATATATTCATTTATGTAAATTTATTCAAATTGAAATGCAAATTAATTCTTTTTTTTTTCTTGGCCCCCGACACAGTGTCAGAGAGATGATGTGGCCCTTCTGCCGAAAAGTTTGGACACCCCTGTATTTGAGTATCATATTAAATAACATCAACTACTTATATAAAGTAGGCTTAGTGTACCCCACCACCATACGGAAAAAGGCTGAAGAAGAAGAAATATTGCAGACTTAATTTTCTCCACTGACTCGAAGAGTGATTTGAAAAGTTAAGAAGTTTTAGAAACTTATATTACCACTGGGACCAAGTTTAAACTCTAACAAATGCTGTAATTGTAAATATTGCCTTTCCACTGATGCCAATTCATATTTAACCCTCAACATTGACAACAAAAAGAACTCTTTATTTTTGCCGATTAACCAGTCTAGAGAAGTGCTTCCCAAACTGTGGATCAGGACCTGCCAGTGGGCTGCAAGTCAATTTTTGGTGGGCTGCAAGTCAATTTTGAAACATTTAAAAAAAGGAAACAAAAATACTTTTCAAGCACTTTGCAAGCAAACCTTGCCTGGCCTGCAGAAGAAAATTAGCGGGAATGCTAACCTATGGGATGAGGTAACCTTCATACCCCAAAATTAAAATGTTACATTTTCTGATTTTCTCTAGTAATTGGCGTGCTGTAGATCACTTGTGACCCAGTTTCAGCCTTTTGCCTGGCCTGGAAATCCATGATTGCACATCTTACCGTTCAGTTCTGAGTACCCTGGAATGAATGTAGATGTTTGGGGGGAATGGTTTTTAAACTTCATTCCTAGGGAGAGTCTGGCAAATGTCTATACCCACATAATGTGTATACACACATAATGTCTATTTACACATCTCTCCAAACTGGGAGACTGGGCAGAAAAATGGCAGATGCGTTTCAATGTAAATAAGTGTAAAGTCATGCACATTGGGGCAAAGAATCAAAACTTTAAATACAGGGTAATGGGTTCTGAGCAGTCTAAGACAGATCAGGAGAGAGATCTCGGGGTCCTTATGGACAGCTCAATGAAAGTGTTGACCCAAAGTGCGGCGGCAGTGAAGAGGGCTAATTTCATGCTTGGGATCATTAGGAAAGGCATTGAGAATAAGACAGCTAATATTGTAATGTGTTGTACAAATTGATGGTAAGGCCACACCTGAAGTACTGCGTCCAGTTCTGGTTGCCACATCTCAAAAAGGATATGGTGGAGATGGAAAAGGTGCAAAAGAGAGTAACCAAAATTACTGGGCTAGGGCACCTTTCCTATGAGGAAAGGCTACAGCGTTTGGGCCTCTTCAGTCTAAAAAAGAGGCGCCTGAGGTGGGACATGATTGAGACATAAAAAATCATGCAGGGGATGGACAGAGTGGATAGAGAGACACTCTTTTCCCTCTCACATAACACCAGAACCAGGGGACATCCATGAAAGTTGAATGTTGGAATAGTTGGGACAGACAGAAGAAAATATTTCTTTACCCAGAGTGTAATTAGTTTGTGAAACTCCTTGCCACATGATGTAGTGATGGCATCTTGCCTAGATGCCTTTAAGAGGGGATTGGACAAATTTCTGGAGGAAAAGTTCATTATGGGTTACAAGTCATAGTAGGTATGTGTAAGCTCTTGGTTTCAGAGGTTAGCTGCCTCTGATTGCCAGATGCAGAGGAGTGCACCAGGACACAGGTTGTGTCTGTTGTCTTGTCTGCTCCCTGGGGCATTTGGTGGGCCACTGTGAGATACAGGAAGCTGGACTAGATGGGCCTTTGGCCTGATCCAGCAGGGCTCTTTTTATGTTCTCATAAGGTCTCTAACAGCCTTGATTCTTATTATTTAATAAGCACAAGACCTTGATTCTTATTATTTAATAATGCATTTATTATTAATAAATAAAATCTCTCTCTCTGTCTAATGCAGCAATTTTCAACCTGTGTGCCATGGCACATTAGTGTGCCACGAATGGTCCACAGGTATGCTGTGGGAGTTTTATGGAGCATCATTTATTAGTAAGGCCATTGGTGATGTGAACTCCCCACCAGCAGCATAGTGTGCCTTGTCAATTGTCAAAAAACTGATGGTGTGCCTTGGCAATTTTAGCACCTTGTCAGTGTGACATGAGATGAAAAAGGTTGAAAAACACTTGTCTACTGGTTCACGATAGACTGTCATTTTAAAAAGTGGATCCTGGTGCTAAAACGTTTGGGAAGTACTGATCTAGAATGCAAATTGCCTTATTAATCCAAGATTTCCATAAAGTGGATTCCTTCTCAATTGTCAATTCTTGATTAGCCCGCAGTGTTAATTTGGCATGTAAATAGGGATCAAATGTATATTTATGTGCCACCATACTCCATATTCAGGTGTGCCCTGGTATCCACGAGGAATAGGTTCCTGGCCATGGATAGCAGAAACTGTCCCATGCCCCTCACCCACTGGGCTGCCAGGAGGTAGCCTAAAGGTCACTACAGGCTTGTAAGCTTATAGCAACCTGGTTTAAAGGAAGACTTTTTTGCATCCACGGATAAGTGAAACTGCAGATAGGGGATAAGGCCCCCAACTTGTGTACCTAAGTGTGGATATTGTTAATGGAAAATCCTTAGTTTTAGCATATGTAGAGTCCAATACCATCCATTTCAGTAGAGGAGCCACTGCAGAAGTCTCCAGGAGAGCTCAAGATGGAACTCCCTATTGTACAGGCAAGTCTCAATAGTTACTGAATGTTAAAAGATAAGCTTGAGGAATTCCTCCTCACGCCCTCCCCACAGTCCCCCAGATCCCTGCACTGACTTGACTTGGCCAGCAAGGGCTTACCTTCCTGCTAGCCCAATGGCAAGCCTCATTCCTCCAGAGTTGTCACAGATGTGCCTTATGCACTTTTGTGACACTCTTCGGCGGCCAGTGCAAGGGCCTTCTATCAGCTTAGGGTACTGTCTGGATTGCGCCCTTAATTAAATATCTGGATAAATTTCCAAATATATTCATCAATGTTATTAATTCAGGAATCGATATCTGGGTTTCAGATACAAATGACAAAATACCATCACCATTTAAAATAATTTTGAATTTGTTAGAACTATATGTAAGACTATGCATATTTTCATTTTGCTCAAAAGCACCTGCTAAAGGCAAACACAGTTTGGGTTCATTTTAAAAAAGCACAATCACTTTAAGGTAGAGAAAGTTGCTAACAGCCACTAGTGCCTTCTTCAATTTATCTCGTACATTAAATTTAGCAATTGTTGGATACCCATAAGGAGAGGGGGAATGGATAATATTTTAAAGTGGGGGGAGATTCCCCTCCTGACATGTGCCCCATAACCATACCTATGTTGGCAGGCCAGGACCAGGAAAGCTTCACTTTCCTTTTATTTCTATTTTTCTAGAGTTCTATTAGAAGTATTTATTATTCATAGTTTAGCTCACAAGAAAAAAAATAACACACGCACATAAAAGACAAGCTGGAATTAACCAAAGCGGATTTAAAAATTAAATAATCCATAATCCTCCTGTACTCTGAATTCATATTATATTGAACACTGTGTTCTTACATTCTTGTCTTTATTAAACTTTTTTTATGCGGATGGAGGTTTTATGTTAGCACTCTCCACATTCAAACTCAAATGTCACCCCCAAGGAGTAAAATAAAACCGCTTTCATTCTGTAGGTCAGCTTGGCAGCCAATAAAGTTCTTATTAAAAAGCCACATCCCTTCTCTTCTTTACACCAAATGCTAGCTAGTCTAAACACGGCGATTATTTCTCATTTCCTTACTTAAAGGAGAGGGATAAATTAAAAAAAAAATGTACAAACTAGCCACTTGTCATTGTTGGTACCTGCCTGCTTTGAACTGTAGCATTTAAGAGCTCCACAAAGCAGACAAACTATTGGTCCTTATGCTTTCCAGGGACTTGTTTTCCTCCTCTAGCCCATGTTATTAATTTCAGGATACAAAACAAGAATGCAAGCATCTTCTGCTCTGCACGTCATAGTAATGATACAGTGTGGTATGAGGCAGACTATTAACAAATAGGCAGCGTATGGCTTCAATCCAGTAGGTGTAACTTGTAAACTACTGACAGGAGTTCACAATTTTGCCCATCATACAAATGTATAGGACAGGGTTTCCAAGCCCAGGGAGCCCAGGGGTCACATCTAGCCCGCCACAAGATTTTATCTGGCCTGCAGCAACTTAAAATATTTTTATTGCTAATTTTTTTTTGCTAATGCTTGACATTTGATTGATTGAATTTTGATCCTGACCTTCTCCCACACCAAACGGGATTCAAGGCAGCTAACAGTATCAACATAAAACAAAACAATATATATTAAAAACAAAACATTAAAACAATTAAAATACCCAGAATCATCGCAATTAAAATACAAGTCATTAAAAAAGCACCAGCCCCCAGTTGTCAGTTAAAAGCCTTCAAAAATAAGAAGGTCTTGAGGCCATGCCAACAGGTTTCCAGAGAGGGAGTTGTTCTTAATTTGATGGTAAAGGGAATTCCATAAATGGGGCGCCACCACCAAGAAGACCCTATACCTTTTTACTCATTATATATCATTTCTCAGTTTAAGCATGGCATTGTTTCTTTGTAATTACCACATTTCTCTTTTGTTCTGAATCATATCCTGCTCATTACAAAAAAGATCCAAGTAAAATGTATTCATTCATTTAAATTTCATTCATTCATAAAACTGATTTTTTCAGCCTGCAAACATGCATACAATGTGGCCCTCATACTGATAAGATTGGCGACTCCTGCTACAGAAGCATGTCTCGGTTTTTCCCCCTTGAAGCTGGAAATTGGGACAGTGACAGTCCCATAGACATAATGTGCTTCAGATATGCTCGGGCTGATAAGACTGCAAGAGACAATCTACCCAAGTCAGGGACTGGGAGAAAAGCTGGGGATTATCTGGTGATAAACATCCCAGTTATGCACTTCAATGGCTAAGTTCTAGGTGCTTCCCCCCCCCCCAAGCACTGGAATGGAGAATTGGGACTTGCTTTGTTTTGTTCATAGCATCATCAGAGAACTTCCAAACCACAGCATAACTGTAGAAATGATCTTTGACACTACTCCAGTTTCAAGCTGAAAGAGCTAGGAACTTTTTTATGCTGCCTTTCCAAGGCACTTGGAGGAGCACTTTAGAAGGGCAGTATGATCCCAAGACTGATCCCTGATCTCTAGTTTCAAGTTTAGAGCTAGAGTATGGAGCACAGGGGATTGTCTCCACCATGTTTTGGAGCATGAGAATAAGTACAAGTCCCTGACCTTGTTGGGGGGAGGGGGGATAAAATATAGGCAATATAGAACCAGGGGACATCCACTAAAATTGAGTGTTGGGAGAGTTAGAACAGACAAAAGAAAATATTTCTTTACTCAGCGTGTGGTCGGTCTGTGGAACTCCTTGCCACAGGATGTGGTGCTGGCGTCTAGCCTGGACACCTTTAAAAGGGGATTGGACAAGTTTCTGGAGGAAAAATCCATTACGGGATACAAGCCATGATGTGTATGCGCAACCTCCTGATTTTAGAAATGGGTTATGTCAGAATGCCAGATGCAAGGGAGGGAACCAGGAAGCAGGTCTCTTGTTATCTGGTTTGCTCCCTGGGGCATTTGGTGGGCCGCTGTGAGATACAGGAAGCTGGACTAGATGGGCCTATGGCCTGATCCAGTGGGGCTGTTCTTATGTTCTTATGTTCTTAATAAGCTGCTCAAAACAATAAAGGGAACATTTAAACAACACATCCGAGATCTGAATGAACGAAATATTCCTATTAAATGCTTTGTTCCTGACATAGTTGAATGTGCTGACAACAAAATCACACAACGATCATCAATGGAAATCACATTTATTAACCCATGGAGGTCTGGGTTTGGTGTCATACTCAAAATTGAAGTGGAAAAACACACTACAGGCTGATCCAACTTCGATGTAATGTCCATACAGCAAGTCAAAATGAGGCTCAGTAGTGTGTGTGGCCTCCATGTGCCTGTATGACCTCCCTACAACGCCTGGGCATGCTCCTGATGAGGTGGCAGATAGTCTCCTGAGGGATCGCCTCCCAGACCTCGACTAAAGCGTCCGCCAACTCCTGGACAGTCTGTGGTGCAACGTGGCGCTGGTGGATGGAGCGAGACATGATGTCCCAGATGTGCTCAATTGGATTCAGGTCTGGGGAACGGGCGGGCCGGTCCATAGCATCAATGCCTTCATCTTGCAGGAACTGCTGACACACTCCAGCCACATGAGGTCTAGCATTGTCTTGCATTAGGAGGAACCCAGGGCCAACCGCGCCAGCATATGGTCTCACAAGGGGTCTGAGGATCTCATCTCGGTACCTAATGGCAGTCAGGCTACCTCTGGCGAGCACATGGAGGGCTGTGCAGCCCCCCAAAGAAATGCCACCCCACACCATTACTGACCCACTGCCAAACCGGTCATTCTGGAGGATGTTGCAGGCAGCAGAACGTTCTCCCTAGCTTCTCCAGACTCTATCACGTCTGTCACATGTGCTCAATGGGAACCTGCTTTCATCTGTGAAGAGCACAGGGCGCCAGTGGCGAGGTTGCCAATCTTGGTGTTCTCTGGCAAATGCCAAACGTCCTGCATGGTGTCGGGCTGTCAGCACAACCCCCACCTGTGGACGTCGGGCCCTCATACCACCCTCATGGAGTCTGTTTCTGACCGTTTCAGCAGACACATGCACATTTGTGGCCTGCTGGAGGTCATTTTGCAGGGCTCTGGCAGTGCTCCTCCTGTTCCTCCTGGCACGAAGGCAGAGGTAGCGGTCCTGATGCTGGGTTGTTGCCCTCCTACGGCCTCCTCCACGTCTCCTGGTGTACTGGCCTGTCTCCTGGTAGCGCCTCCATGCTCTGGACACCACACTGACAGACACAGCAAACCTTCTTGCCACAGCTCGCATTGATGTGCCATCCTGGATGAGCTGCACTACCTGAGCCACTTCTGTCGGTTGCAGACTCCGCCTCATGCTACCACTAGAGTGACAGCACTGCCAGCATTCAAAGGTCACCCAAACATCAGCCAGAAAGCATAGGGACTGCGAAGTGGTCTGTGGTCACCACCTGCAGAACCACTCCTTTATTGGGGGTGTCTTGTTACTTGCCTATGATTTCCACCTGTTGTCTACTCCATCTGTGCAACAGCATGTGAACTTGATTGTCAATTGGTGTGGCTTCCTAGGTGGACAGTTTGATTTCACAGAAGTGTGATTGACTTGGAGTGACATTGTGTTGTTTGAGTGTTCCCTTTATTGTTTTGAGCAGTGTATTTTCTTATCAAACCTAACTTTATAACATAAGCCTTTCACAGTCATTACTTACCTCAATACAGTGTACTCAAGTACAAGGGAAATGAAAATGTGTTGGCTAGTCACACATCCCAACATTAATGTGCTTCATAGCCTTGACCCCCTACCCCTGACATCCATTTGCCTGAGAAGAGCTTGGTTGATTCCAGAGACACTTACTGCCCAAGATTCAAAATGCTAATTTGCTATGGAACAACAAAATGAAGCAGATCTTGCAAATATAAAAACAAGTCATGCTTCTGTAAGTATCCTACCTTTCCCGTAAGCTGAAAAGTACAGGTTTTAAGTCTCTGCTTTGGAAATCATAAAACCAACACAGGACATTTTATTTCTAGTACTGTACAGCTAAAGATTTTAATCATAGATCGGTCAGCTTAGTTGGTTAATTGGTGAGGGCAGAGAATTAAGGGCATTTCAAAAGTGCTATTTTGGTTCTTCAGTAAACCTATGCAGATCTAGATCCAACTGTAGCTTTCTCTAATTGTGGCCCTGGACTCATTTGCTATTCATGCATTTTATGTCACATTTATCTAGGGACCTTGTGCACAGACATTATTATACTACCAACTGTTCCTCCCTTTGCTGCCCCCCATTCTCCTTTGGAGAGCAGGGCAGATGTGCTGGAAGGAGGTTGAGCAGTGCGGTCTGAAGAACACTTCCCAAAATGGGTCGCAAGCCCAAGTACAGTGGGTCACAATCTCCCACTCTCTTGTGCATCGTTGCACTGGTCTGGCTACAGATAGAGGAGTCATTCCAGAAGACTTGTTACTTACCGAGGCTTCTCGCAGCCCAGCAACCCACTCTAGGCCTCAACGGACCTCAGAATGGCTCTCAGAAGCCTCCATAAGCCACTTTCAGTTTTTGGAAATCACTTCCTGTTTGCGTCTGAAAATCGTAAGGGCCTTATGGAGACTTCTGAGGAACATTTTGACGCTTTCAGAGACCTGTACAGTGGGTTACCTGGCTGGGAGAGGCCTTGAGCACCACCAGGAGCGTTGCGACCCATTTCAAAGGACGAGGTGGATCACAGCACTGCAAAATTTTTGAACCTCTGTATGAGACCGATATGTGCAGAACTTGGGCTCAATTGACTGCTGTAACTTGGCCTGGTGGGATCGTAGCCATGCTTTTTATGAGCCAAGAGACAGTCTGTCTGAGTGTTTGCCTGAGCCAATAGTAAGAAGTTTTGTCTGAGACAATTGGCTCACTTGCTGAGTACCCTGTAACAAGCCCTTGAGAGTTGGAGGACCAAATAGAAAACTGCTGCATTGGAGAGACAGAAGAAGGACTGGGAGGGGCTGAGCAGGAGACTTGAGTGCCGTGTGCAAAAAGGCTGCAGTACCATCAAAAGAAAGGTAGAGGGCTGCTATGTGCAGAGCCACTGAGGCTGTAAAAGGGGCTGCACCAGCACAGAGAGCTCAGAGACCACCAGAGAAGAGCTGCAGAGAGGAGCTTCAAGACCAGGCTCTGCAGGACAAGAGACTAAGCCGCAGAGCTGCTGTGAGGAGCTTTGGGGACCGTGTGCAGAGAAGGAGCTGGAGGAGCAAGCTGCGGAGACCTCCAGGAAGAGAAACTGCGAGGAGTGAGCTGGGAGAGACCAAGCTGCAGAGCGAAGCTGAAACCTGAGCTCTGAGGGAGAGCTGAGGAGAAGGAGCCCCTGGGAGAGCCTCTGAGAACCAGAGAAGGGAACAACCACCTAGCCTTTGCCTGGCTTGCCTCAAGTCCTGATGCCTCGTGCCTGCCTCAAGCCTGCCTGCCTCAGGTCCTCAGGGAATTTGGAACAAGGTCATTTTGATTTGTTTGGTTCAGGTTCCATTCCTCCCAATAAAAGCCTTAAACTTAGCTTGGTGTCAGTGGTCTCTTTCGATTCTGTACAACAAGACAATAAGTCCAAAAGGAATTCAGCACACTTTAAACTGGTTGACACTCCAATTCTGTACCCAAAGCATGCTGTAACTATGCTAATCAATTCCCAACATGCTAGCTGGGATACTTCAGCCCAGCCATTCTCAACCTTTGTTCGGCTATAGCCACTTAGGAGCTCTTCTCAGGTTCAGCCCCCCCCCCCAAATAAGAATATAACACAAATAAACATAAAATCCCCTCTCTCACAATTTCAATCTGTGGCCCCCTTCAAATGTGCCAGAGCTCCAAGGGGGCAGCATATGTGTCCCCATGAAAATAACTGCCTATCCTAAATTTTTCACTGTACAGTTTTCATTAATTTACGTTTGCCTCATATCAGTAGGCACTTTCTTCCCAAAGTACTTAAACACAGAAGTCTGACTTCTACATTTAATTAGGCACCTGTGTGCCTACTGTGGAAGCTGCTACAGTAAGGCTGTTACTTTTTACTCCCAGGACATGTCTTTTGGCTCGTTGGTCTTTCCCACTGTTCATTCTTAGGAACTGATCAGACTTGCTGCACACGAAAACCCACCTCTGTAGAAGCTTTTGGTTTTATTCTTCAGAAATTTATAAATTTATTTTAAATATTTACTAAAAAAAAAGAAAAGCACATTCAATACTGAGAAACACAGCATGCTGAACACCCTCCATTGTGGACTCCAAGGGTCACATACCACTTGCCTGCATTGAACATTCTCTTTGAGGTTTGATTTAAAAGGGCACGAATACACGAAACCCAAAGAAGCTGTAGGAAACCCACATTCTGGTTCAGAAGTTTACTCAAGAAAGTGGGAGTCTATTGGTTTCTCTGAAGGCCATTTTTCTTATCAAAATCATCCAAGCCAACCTGTTTTCAGGCCTGCAGGAGAAGAGATTTTAATAAAAGCTGTCACTTCCAAGTGACACTGGGAAAAATAGGAGCATTACTAGAGAGTTATGAAAACTATTATAGTACTAAAGAATCCACTAAGGGATGCTCCAAAAAGAGCATCTACAAACTTACCATAGTTTCAGAAACTGAAAGGTGGAGGAGAGGGAAGAAAGCACTCTTAACTATTTGCTCTGTTAACGTTCAAAATTAAACTTGTGCATTGATTCTCCTCCTCTCCCACACACATAGCAAGTTTCACAAGTTAACTGTCAGACCTCAGCAAGGCTGGGTTCCAGGTGGTCTAGATCAAAAACCAAGTTTGAAGCCTGACTGTAAATTAAACTGAACTAGAAACAGGTGCAGGGTCAAAAAAAAATTTCAGCAAGAACAGACAGGGAAAGAGTCCCAGAAGATCAAGGTGGTCAAAGAAAGATTCGAAATCAAAACCCCTCAGGAATCAAGAGTCTGAGCAGCAATTGGAGAAAGAGCAGGCACTTAGCCAGTGTCCTCATACTAAGAACTGGGGGCCCAAATCTATCCAATTTTCCAGGGCCAGTGCAGCTGTGCCAATGGGGCATGCACTGCATCCTGTGGTGGTGATGCAGTCCCAGAGACCTCCTCAAGGTATGGGAACATTTGTTCCCTTAACTTGGGGCTGCATTGCAGCTGCACGGATGCTGGAAAGTTGGATAGGATTGGACCCACAGTTGCTTGGACTGAGGAGCAAAATGTGAGGCCATGACTGTCCCTTAGGTTGTTTGACTAAATGCTCAGGCAGGTTAGTACTAGTCTAGATGCAGTGCTTCAGTTATTTGGAAAAGGGGACAAAGGGTCCTAATTTAATCCACCATCCCCAGCTACCAACTTCTCTAAATTTAGCTGTATTATCTCCCTCTCCTGGAAGCCTTCTAAAAACAGTAGTTAAGGAGGCTAGGATGAGAAGTCAGCAAGCACCATACATTCTTACTGTTGAAAGACCCGATGTCTGGCCCCTCTGCAGAAGGTTGCTGATCCCAGCTCTACATTTTCACAGTGAGGTTGGTCAGCTTTCAGTTTTACACACAATGTTGCTATCCATATATCTTTATAGTATTAACAAAAAGAGCTATGATGTACACAGAACAAGAGCAACTCAGAGAAAGTCAGTTCCTTTGCAGCAAAACAGTGTACGTGTCCACAGACACCTGCTCTCTCTGACCCTCGCAGGTGGACTGTACCTGCCTTGCTTATATAGTGCTGTGCACCAATCCCAGTGGAGATCTCCAACCTCATAGATTACCTCATCACATTACATCATAGTCTCATGACTGATTACATTATCTCCCATAGTGCACTAGTCCAAACCTTTACATTGACTTGTATTACAGGTACTTTCTCACTATGACTCAGCATTTTTCATACATTTTGATTGGTCACATGGAGTCACAGAGGGATACAGATAGATATATACATACATTGCTTTCAGGTTCATGTTTAGGCCCAGACATCAAAGCCTTGCCCTATTCAGATCACAAATTTCTCAGGGGTATTTGGCAGAATAGTCTTGACATCAATCCAGTCCAAACAAAAAACATGTTGGGTTTAAAAATGATTTTGTCCCAAATCACACTGAACTGGCTTAACCCATTTCTGCCCAACCCACAGGTATACACATTTGATCCCTGTTGCATATATGCAATGTTGGGCAGAAATGGCTTAAATATAAGAACGTAAATTGAACTGGGCATTGGGTAGGGTGCACAATCTTATTATGTTTTTTTGGTGGGGGGTTGAGGTTCTTGCAGGCAGGTTACAGAGAAAGTTAACTTGGTGGCTGGCTTCCCCTTCTCATCTCCCCTTATTTAATTATTTGTTTTACTTTAATTACTTCTTGCAATTTATTTAATTTTTTATAGCTGCCTATCTAGGGAAAATGACACAATCTCAGTGCTTGCCATGGGCAATTTCAGTGCTTGCTGCATTTGCAGGAAAGTACTTCCTGTTGTCGCTTCTGCCATGACATAACTTTCAGGTTAATGACATCACTTCCAATGTGTCCCAGACAGATTATCATTCTAAAAAGTGGGTCCCCAACACTATCACCCTCCTATATTCAGAGCACAAGCAAAGAGACTACTATCAATTCAAGCTTCACTCAATTTTAGGCGTGATGGGACTATAGAAAGGAGTAGACTTCCACCCTGAATACAGGCACTCTCTGGCACACTTTGGCCTTGATCCCTTTCACCCTCCTCCTACATATTATTATTGCTCATATTGGTCAGTTTCTTCAAGTTAATGCACAAGGCAGGAAAAGTACAAGGCATTTGTTTCCCAACATTTAAATTATTGGTTTACCCTTGGTTTACCCTTTGATTTTATAAACAAATTCAAAGATAAAAGGAAAATTAAGGAGTGTTATTTTGGGATAGGTAATAGATAAGCTCATGTTTCACCAGCTTCCAGCAGATTTACATGTGCACATCTTAAGTTTTCAAGCAGATAAATTTCTAAAAGAGGAGTGCTCCTCTGTTTCTCAATACATTCCAAAACAGTAACTCAGCTGAGACCATTCATATCACATATACTAGGTCATACCTTCACACTCCATGTTAAATACGTTTCACAATTATTAATGCAGAAACAGTCCCCACTTCAACCAAAAGCATACACTACAAGTTATCATAGGGTGATTAAAAGAGGTTAAAAAGTAAGTAATTTTTGTTAAGAGATCTTTGAATGGGCACTGTAACACAATGTCAGTCGCTGAGTACTGTACTAGATATACTAAGAGTGTATCCAGAGAGGAATTTGGCTTGCAAACCATGCTGAAGTTTATCCTAGTTTGGCATGCACTTTAACGGTTACCAATTTTCATACAAGACAGAGATCAGCAAAACAGCACTGTTATATTCTGTGTACATTTTTTATTTTACAATGTACAGATATAGTGTATACTGTAGCCAGAAAATGAAATCAGGAAGGACTGAGGTGTTTTATGAATCTAAAACGTAAAGATTAATTATAAAATACCAGCAGAGGGTGCTATTTCAGTATTAATCTGAATGTACTGTAACTAAAAGTAGCAGTAAGGTCTGTTTGGAATAAAAGCAACTCTAAAATGCATTCCGTATAAGCAAAAACCACATTCTTCAAAAGACCATTATTCTAGTCTCTTTTCTGCAAGCAATAGTTTAATTGGATACAGTAAACTGGAACAATAATGGGTAACCATTTTAAATCAGGGTCATATTAATAAACAAGAAACAGTAAAATGACAATTTTGGAACAACAGAGTCTCCATTTGGTCATTTGAAGATGAAAAGCTTCCCCTGAAATATTTGTCAGAGTTGCAGAAACAGAGGAAACCAAGTCCTGAGGTCACCTTTTCCTTCAGCTAGTTTAAAAAAATAGTAGTTGCTTACATTCTCAAGGGCATGTACAAACACACCTCTAACTCAAAAACAGCTCCATATATTATACTTTCATGGGATAGTCAAGAATAACAAAAATGCAGCTCTGGAGGAATGAAAATAACAGACTAATGAACATAGTAAAGGATTTCTGACTTATAGGAAAATTAAAGGACCCAACTGTACTAAATCCTCCACAGTCACTGACTCCTTCCCCCAACCCAAAATGAATTGGCTCATTTCATCCACAATGGAATGCACTATAAGCAGAGAACAGGTGTAACCTAGTCACCCTAAAAGGCAAAGAAAAGTGTTACTACAACAAACTCCTATTAGTTAAGCCAATTACCATAAAGACAAAATAGGGCAGACAAAATAAGTTTGTTTAAAAAAGCCTTCCATGTGCATTTTAATAATTTTTTTTTAAACACACACTAATTCAGAAGTGAATTAGAAAGTTACTCCCTGTATAAACAGTAGTTATTTGCAGGACATTATTGGCTAGCAAATGGGGAGAAGGTACAGGCTCTCACAATAGTTGGATAGAAGCACTGCTCTTTTAAAACAGGAAAAACGTAAATTCTGAACATTGGTAAGGTGCGTTAACTGAAAGTGGGGCAAGGGGGGATTTCCAAATTATAATTAATGCACTTTGAAATGCACATGCACTTTTGGCAGAGACAGAGAAGAGACTTTCATACTTTTCTATAACATGAGAATTAGAAATCTTTTCTAAAGGACAACTGACAGCTTGTGTTCTCAAGATTCTAATTTCTGTGGCAGGTACTTGATTCCACATAACACAGAGACCTGTGCATGGTTTGATGTTTCCAAAATACTTTCCAGAGATCCCTGCAGTCTAGCCAAGCCACATTAACAGCAATGCAAATATCATCTGAGGCCTTGCTCTGGGTGCTACCACCTTTTCAGGCAAGGTGGGTGGCTACTGGAAATAAGGATTCTTCTGTGGTGCCCTAGAGATATTCCAAGAGACAAACTTATTCTTTTTGGGGGGGGGAGGGGTGCCTATGCTCCTTATCTTGTAAGTGCAAAGCAAATAAAAACATTTTATTTTCCAAGATGTTGGTGAGCATAATCTTTTTGCTTCATACCTATTCAGCTGCTCCAGATTCTATTTTACAGTATCTGTTTAAAATATGCATTTGCTCTCATATTGTTCTATTTTGGATTATGACCTGAAGACCTTGCACCAGAACAAAAGGATATAAATATTATAAATCACTAAAGAATAGAACAGTTAAAACTCACCACACTACAGAGTCAGGGAATCAATGTCACTTCCGAGTGAATAGTCATAATGAGCCATAATTACGTATATCCAAGATCGTACTACAGAAAATCCAGCAATATTCAGAGGTTCCTACATCCCCATTCAAAATACCCCCAACTAAATACATGCACATTGATTGTCCCTAATTGACTAAAAGACGGTTAACACATGGAAACCTTAATGCTGGGTGAAGAATTTGCAGAAGGTTCTGCCCATTATGTGGCCTGGATTTCCTTCATCCTGTTTGATTGCAACAGACAACAATAAACTAAAATATTTTCATCTTACACTTGTGAGATGAGAGGAAGAGGAATGAACACCGCATCATCTTCCAAGCCATAAAGTGGCCTCTCTTCTCTCATCATGCCCACAACATTGCATACATTTTTATAGCAGAAGGAACTGGCCAGAAGAAAAGCACAAAAGCTTATTCACAAATACATCCTAAAGTGCTTCCTTTTACTGACATTATAGACACAAAGCGGTCCATTTCTTAAGACATCATTACTGATTCAGAATCCAGAAGGCTTGCAAGGATTAGTTTCAACTCTGGTTAAAACAGAATTCATCCTTAACATTACTCTCAATCATGAACAATTCTGTGTTACCCTGAACATGCCCGTATAAACCCAAAACAATTTCATAAATATACAAAACAGAAAAGATAGTATTCCCTCCAAATACATGCAAATTGAAAGAGAAAAATCTATTATTCACTTGAAGAAAAAAACTGATTTTACAATGAAATTAAAAAGGAAAGTAGTGATAAATTGTTGTCTTTTGAAAACTTATTTAATAGGAGACTTTAATTTTAGTTAAAAAACTGGATTCTACTGACTTTGAAGTCCACTGAAATAAAGTCCAATACACTGTATTTGGCACAAGCATCACAAAGAGCATTTAATATTAGTTAGGCTTGTCAATACTGGCAACCCAAGGGTGTTGTGATCCAATTTCAACACAGCTATGAATTCTTGTTGACAAGGCCTTCTTTTCAAAGGCCAAGACATTTTTCCACAACCACACCTAATTCAAGTGGGACACTAAAATATAGGTATTAACTAAGTATAGGGAAGCTCTTTCATCTCAGAAAATACCATTTCTGCATACTTTATACTGCATATTTGAACTTTCATACTTTTAATTCAAGAGACAAGAAGACAGCAAAGAAAAAGTCTTTGCTTCACCTTCCACAACCCGCCCCCCCCCCCCGAAAATTAACATCCCTTGGTAATTCACCCTCCCTCACTCTTCCACTCTCCTCCATGCCTCTCATGATCTCAATCCTTAGGCCAGCTCTTCCCATCCTTCTCCTTCCCCATTCACCCTCTCCTCTTTATGATAAAGTATACCCACCCATTTATATATGAAGACACACTTAATGCCCAATCCTATGGACCTTTGGCGAGATCAGTTCTTCGAGTCTGCTGGCACAAAAGGTCAACATCTCCAGTGTGCTATGGGAGAGTCAGTGTGACTTGGGAGAGTCACCCAAGTATGTTGGCAGAGGGGGCAGTTCGTAGGTGGGGAGGTTCAGGGTGGGGAGAGCACAGGGCAAAATGGGGTGGGTCTCAACAGCAAAAGTGCTTATCAGATCCTATTCTCCACTTCCCAATCTGCCCCCTTTCTCTCCTCAGGCTTACACCATTTACATAACTGCACAAAGCTTCCAGTGGCCTCCTGGGAACTAAGTGCCTCCTGGGACAAAGTCCCAAGGTAAGACAGAGCAAGTTAAGTATCTTTGTGAGGAGAGGGAAGAAGAGGAGGAGGAGGTAAGTGTACTCTCTCATTTGTCTAACCTTTGTCTCATTTCTCTAACCTTAAATATACTTT
Organism: Tiliqua scincoides; assembly: GCF_035046505.1. NCBI lineage: Eukaryota > Metazoa > Chordata > Lepidosauria > Squamata > Scincidae > Tiliqua > Tiliqua scincoides. The sequence goes on along the minus strand of NC_089821.1, from coordinate 98,819,170 downwards.
TAAATTTAGTTTTTACCTAAAGTTAGTACTTAATCCATCCTGAGGAGGAAATTCTGAAGGTCCAGTAATTAGGGCCCAGGAGCTAGGTGAGGGCAATTCAAATAAGTGCTAGAGAGTACTACTTGGGAGTAAAAGCCGGAGGCAGAGGCACCTGGAAAATGAACAAAACAGAGAAGGAAAAAAGAGGAAAACAAGTCTTCTACTTTTATCTTAAAGTTTTACCTTAAACAGGGTTTTCACCTTAGTGTGTATGTTCTGCCAAGTTCAAAAACCCTAAAGTTAGTTCAATTTAAATTCAAAGTTAAGACTGGCTTGGGGTTAAATACAGTCCAGCAAAAGAGGACTGAATTAAGAAGGCAGGAATTTAGAAAGGGCAGCCAGCAAATTTAGCATAATAAGCTAACCTTTTAGGAATTTGCAAATTCAGGTACCCCATTAAGGAGTTTGCAATTGGGTAATCCCATCAACTGGCTTCTGCAGTTCCCAGGGCAGTAGTCAGTTCCCAGGGCTATTGTTTCCAGTTCCTGGGCCAGTACTCAGTTATCATTCCCTGATCTTTGGAGATCTTATCTGGGAAGGCCAGCCCTTTTCAAACAGCCAAGAGGGCAGTGGGAGGGGCTTGCTAAGAGGAAGTGGCACATGGCCTCCTTGGAACAATGGAACAAAGTGCCAAGTTAAAACAGAGTGAGTTAAGCATCTGCGCAAGTTCAGCAGCAGGGCAAGGAAGCCAGGGCCCCAGTCACTGCCTTACATTTTCCTTGAGAAGAGGGGCAGTAACCTTTCTTAAATCCCTAAGCAAAAAAACAAAAACACAAAATTATGCAGTCAGACAGGCAGCAGCGGGAGCTATCCAATGTTTTGCGCCGAGTGTCACATGTATGACTATATGCCTCTGGGGCATAAGTCATGGGTGTTTCCTTGGTGCAAGGAGCTCTAGGGACACAGGGATCGGGGTCTGCTCCCTTGAACCCCTGGTGGCAACCTGGAGAAGTAGGGGCAGGCAGAGAGGGACAACGGTGAGACTTCCAGGGATGTGCAGGCTTTATCGTGTCCTCAGGCGGGCAGCTCCCTGGCTGCCGGGGTAGGAAGTCTCAGGGCTGGAGGATGTCATTCTGGACAGGAGGGAAATGAGCCCCCGGGGGATTCTTCTTCATAGGACGGGCCCATATAAGGAGGGGGGTTGGGTGCTTCTTGTAGTGGGTGATTCAATTGTCAGAAACAGAGAGGAGGGTTCGTGATGGATGTGAGGACCACATAATTATTTGCCAGCCTTTTGCAAAGATTGCAGACATCACATTTCATCTAGATAGGTTGGCAGAGAATGCTAGGAAGAAGATAGCTTTCGTGGTGCATGTTGGCCCAACGACATGGGGAAATGTAGCTGGGAAGTCCCAGAGGCCAAATTTGGGCTGCTAAGTAGGGAGCTTAAAGCCAGGAGCCCAGGAGGTAGCATTCTCAGAAGTGCTACCTGTTACACGCGCAGGACCAGCTAGGCAGACGGAACTCAGGAGCTCAGGGGTCTCAATGCGTGGATGAAATGGTGGTGTTGGGAGAAGGGGTTTAGATTTGTTAGGTACTAGGGAACTTTTTGAGGCAGGCTGGACCTGTACAAGAGAGATGGGCTTCACTCAAACCAATAATGGAACCAGACTGCTGGTGCTTATCTTTAAAAAGGCGGCAGAGCAGCTTTAAACTGAAACCTGGGAGAAAGCCGATAGGGGCCATGTGGCATCGGGTTTGGAACTCCTCATCCCTATGAGATGATAATAGGGAGATTTGAGAACAACAACGTAGTGAAAGAATAGGAATTGGAAGCAGAAGCATGATGGGAAGTGATAGCCGGTCCAACAAAATAAGAGGCTGTAGGGATAAAGGAGCAAAAAAGCAGCCCATCTCAGAGGACTCCTTATACAAGTGCTAATGCCTCAAGTCTCCAAGCAAAGACGGGGGAACTGAAATGTTTGGTGGCTAGGGAAAACACTGATACAGTAGGTATAAAGGAAACCTGGTGGAATGAGGAGAATCAGTGGGATATTGCAATCCCATGCTAGAAGCTCTATTGGAGGGACAGGGAGGGGCATGTTGAAGATGGGGTAGCCATCTATGTTAAAGAAGGGTTAAAATCCAGCAGAGATGAAGACAAGTTCACCATAGAATCACAGTGGGTTAAATTACACAGGCCAACACACATTTTGCTTCCTTAAACGTTACACCAATTCCTGGGTATATTTGGGGTGCCGATTCCAAAAATGGCATCCGTTTTGCCCTATCACATCTAGTTTTGGAGACACGGCATAGTCTCTTTAGTCAATGGTTCAAGCAGCTTCCTCATGAGGAAGCCTACCCCATGGCTTCCTCATGAGGAAGCTGCTTGAACCATTCACTAATGAGGCTATACTATATCTTGAAAACTAGACGTAATAGGGCAAAACGGATGCCATTTTTGGAATCGGCACCCCAAGTTCATGTCAAACCAACATAAAGTTTGGGAAAAACTTTTCTGACCCTCAATTTTGTAGGCCTGTATTACCAGTTTTGAGGAGCATTGTAATAGTGGAGCTATCATTCTCTGGACCAGGGGTGCCCAAACCCTGGCCCGGGGCCACTTGCGGCCCTTGAGGACTCCCAATCCGGCTTGCAGGTAGCTCCCAGTCTCCAATGTGCCTCTGGTCCTCCGGAGACTTGATGGAGCCCTTGCTGTCCCAATGCAACTGCTCTCAGTGTGAGGGTGACAGTTTGACCTCTTGCATGAGCTGTGAATGAGGGCTCCCTCCACTGCTCGCTGTTTCTTGTCTGTGATGCAGCAGTAACAGTGAAGAAAAGGTCGGTTTTGCTTTGTATAAGAACTTTTATAGGCCTTGAGCCTTCATTCATTCATATAAGTTCCATCTCTAATATATTCATTTATGTAAATGTATGTAAATTTATTCAAATTTACATACTGCTCAACTGCATACTCATGAGTTGAGCAACTCATACTGCTCAACTGCTCTCAGCATGAGGGCGACTGCTTGACAGTAGCGGCAGCAAAGGAAAGACCAGCCTTGCTTTGTGCAAGGCCTTTTGTAGGCCTTGAGCTATTGCAAGACCTTCATTCATTCGTATAAGTTCATCTTTAATATATTCATTTACATATAAATAACGTATGTAAATTTATTCAAATTTTAAATGTAAATTAATTATTTTTTTCTCCAGCCCCCGACACAGTGTCAGAGAGATGATGTGGCCCTCCTGCCAAAAATTTTGGACACCCCTGCTCTGGACCAAAAACTTGACCTTAAAATGAGGAAACAGATCGGGGAGGCATCGAGGAGAGACAGGGTTGTAATCGTAGGGTATTTCAATTGTCCTCATATTGACTGAGTCAATTTGTGCTCTTGTAATGAAAGAGACCAGATTTCTTGACTTGCTAGATAACTGTGCCTTAGAGCAGCTAGTCATGGAGCCCACCAGAGGAGAGATGACTCTGCATTTAATATTGTGTGGTACTCAGGATCTGATTAGAGATGTAAATGTTACTGAACTGTTAGGGAACAGTGACCATGCTGCAATCTGTTTTGCCATGCATTTCAGGGGAGATGTGCACCAAGCACATCTGACACAAAAACCCTTGACTTCCAAACGACGGACTTCCCCCAAATGAAGAAACTAGTTAGGAAGAAGTTAAAAGGGAAAGTAAAAAGAGTCCAATCTCACCAGTGCACATGGAGGCCATTTAAAACAACAGTAAAAGAGGGCCAGCGGAAGTGTACACTGTAAAGAAAGAAGAGCTCGACTAAGTCCAGCAGGGTGCCCGCCTGGCTAAGGAGCAAAGTTAGAGAGGATGTAAAGGGCAAGGAAGCTTCCTTCCATAAATGGAAATCTTGCTCTAATGAGGAGAATAAAAAGGAACACAAAATCTGGCAAAAGAAATGTAAAAATGCAAAAGTTGTTTTGGGAGGCCAAGATAGACAATGAGGAGCATATGGCCAACAACATTAAGGGGAATAATAAAAGCTTCTTCAAATATGTTAGAAGTAGGAAACTCGCCAGAGAAGCGGTTGGCCTTCTGGAAGGTGAGAGAGGAAAAGGGGAGATAAAATGGGACTTGCAGATGACAGAGAAATTAAATGAGTTATTTGCATCTGTCTTCATGGCAGAAGACCTCAGGCAGATACCGCTGCCCAAACAGCACCTCCTGACTAAGGAATTAAGTCACAGAGGTTAAAAGAGAAAACATTTCAGACCTAATTGACAAAGATCAATAAGTCACCAGGCCCAGATGGCATCCACCCTAGAATTATTAAGGAACTGAAGAACGGTTGCTGATCTTTTGACTAAAATATGCAACTTGTCCCTTAAAATGGCCATGGTCCAGAGCAGGGGTGTCCAAAGTTTTTGGCAGGAGGGCCACATTATCTTTCTAACACTGTGTCGGGGGCTGGGGAAAAAAAGAATTAATTTACATTTAAAATTTGAATACATTTACTTAAATGAATATATTGGAGATGGAACTTTTATGAATGAATGAAGGTCTTGCAATAGCTCAAGGCCTATAAAAGGCCTTGCACAAAGCATCACAGAGGTGAAACAGCAAGCAGTGGAGAAAGCCCTCATCCCACAGCTCACGCGAGAGGTCAAACAGTCGCCCTCATGCTGAGACCAGTTGTGTGGGACTAGTGCGGGCTCCAACAAATCTCTGGAGGGCCAGAGGATCATTGGAGACTGGGGGCTCCCTGAGGGCCGCACTGAGAGGCCTCGAGGGCCGCATGCGGCCCCAGGGCCGGGGTTTGGGCACCCCTGGTCCAGAGGATGGAGGATAGCAAATGTCACGCTGATCTTTAAAAAAAGAAAGGAGAGGGGATCCAGGAAACTACAGGTTGGTCAGCCTAACATCTGTTTCAGGTGAGATGGTGGAATGTCTCATTAAAGATAAAATCTTAACACACAGACAAACAAGCCTTGCTGAGAGATAACCAGCATGGGTTCTGTAAGGGAAAGTCGTGCTCAAGAACCTTTTAGAATTCTCTGAAAGAATTCAAATACAGGCATGTAGATGCAGGAGAATCCATGATTATTATATATCTGGATTTTCAAAAGGCATTTGACACAGTCCCTCACCAAAGGCTGCTGAAAAAACTTCACAGTCAGGGAATAAGAGGGCAAATCCTCTCATAGATTAGGAACTGGTTGAGGACAAGGAAACAGAGAATGGGTGTCAACGGGCAATTTTCAAAGCAGAGAAAGGTGAAAAGCAATGTGCCTCAGCATCGGTCCTGGGACCGGTGCTTTTCAACCTGTTCATAAATGACCTGGCGACAGGGTTGAGCAGCAAGGTGGATGACACTAGACTTTTCTGAGTGGTAAAGATCAGAAGAGATAGTGAAGAGTTCTCAGAAGGATCTTTCCAAACTGGGAGAATGAGCAGCAAAATGGCACATGAGTTTCAATGTAACCTTGGGGTAAAAAATCAAAACTTCACATACAGGCTAATGGGTTCTGAGCTGTCTATGACAGATCAGGAGAGATCTTGGGGTGCTAGTGAACAGCTCAATGAAAGTGTCAACCCAATGTGCGGCAGCGATGAAGAAGGCTAATTCTATGCTTGGGATCATTAGAAAAGGTATTTAAAATAAAACTAAAATTATAGTGCCATTGTACAAATCCATGGTGAGGCCACACCTGGAGTACTGCGTCCAGTTCTGACTGCCATATCTCAAAAAGGATATCCCAGAGATGGAAAAGGTGCAAGAGAGAGCAACCAAAATGATTACTGGGCTGGGGCACCTTCCCTATGAGGAAAGGCTACAGCGATTGGGCCTCTTCAGTCTAGAAAAGAGGCACCTGAGGGGGGACATGATTGAGACATACAAAATCATGCAGGGGATGGACAAAGTAGAGAGAGAGATGCTCTTTTCCCTCTCACATAACACTAGAACCAGGGGACATCCATGAGAATTGAGAGTTGGGAGAATTAGGACTGACAGAAGAAAATATTTCTTTACCCAGCATGTAATTAGTTTGTGGAACTCCTTGCCACATGATGTAGTGACGGCATCTTGCCTGGATGCCTTTAAGAGGGGTTGGACAAATTTCTGGAGGAAAAGTTCATTATGGGTTACAAGTCATAGCAGATATGTGTAAGCTCTTGGTTTTAGAGGCAAGTTGCCTCTAATTGCCAGATGCAGGGGAGTGCACCAGGACACAGGTTGTGTCTGTTGTTTTTTGTGCTCCTTGAAGCATTTGGTGGGCCACTGTGAGATATAGGAAGCTAGACTAGATGAGCCCTTGGCCTGATCCAGTGGGGCTCTTCTTATGTTCTTAACTCCTTGCCACAGGATGTAGTGATGACATCTGGCCTGGATGCCTTTAAAAGGGGATTGGACAGATTTCTGGAGGAAAAGTCCATCACAGACCTTTGGCCTGATCCAGTAGTGCTCTTCTTATTTTCTTAACTGGCCAAGTGGTTTCACATAGTGGGTCCAAAATGACCCATAGGTCACCCACTCCACCACTGGATGCACCATGTACTCCATCAGTGTAGCTGCACCCTGTACAACCAGGAGGGAGAGGGGAGACTAGGCTACTATTCTTTTCTTCTCCTTAACAGCAGAAGGCATATCTGATATTTTTCACTTTTTTTTTACTCAGGAGGAGAATACCAATGTTTAAACAAGTATTCACGCTTCTTTATATTCACAGAGACAACACATGGCTGCAGAATCGAAACTTATCAACTAGACAGCATGCATAAATAAAATACCAATAGCAAATGCCTGAGGCAACTACCATTCAGAATTTGAAACCAGCAAAAGAACATATTACGTGGACAATGCAAGGGATGAAAAATGTATATATCTTAAAGCATGGTTGAAACAAAGAAAGTCCACATTTAAACTTCCTGTGTGAATAAATACTTCCCAATGCAGGGGACTGAAAGAGTAAGTCTTGATGTATTTGAGTTATGCACCCAGCAAAAATGGTTATTGGTTGACAAAAGGAAATAAGAACATATTTAAGACCACTGAAAGACTCAATAGTTAAAGTTTCGGTGTCACGAACTGTGTTTATGACTGCTATCAGAAAATGAATGCTATGTAACTACAGTGCCTACATGGACCTCTCCACATTGACACAGACTGTGGTACAAAGGACATATCCATAAATATTTTAGAATTAGGAACAGAGACCAACAGTAAGGACAGGAGATTCTGTTCCTTGTCAGAAACATATGCGCACGTGCACAGACACACAGACTCCTCATTGCTTTCTTGTCCTTTCACCACTATGTTTCAAAAAGGAAGATGGATTTCTTTAGGATCTAGACAGAGCTAGCATAAGTGGGTCACTCAACAGAAGTCAGATAAATGAAAGCCCTTTATATAGGGTGATCTATGCAAAATTACCCAGTCCTGCTAAACAATGTCAGTTGATTCTCTGGTTTAAGTGTGAACAGTATGAGACAAAAGGACTTACTGAAAAACACAAAAAAAATCTGGAAGTGAAATGTTATTAATAGTGTAAGAAGAAATATAATCTACAAATTATATTTGTTAAGAGCCAGGGTGGTGTAGTGGTTTGGGAGGTGGATTTAGACCTGGAAGATCCAGGTTTTAATCCCGCCTTAGCCATGAAGCTTCCTGGATGACCTTGGGCCAGTCACTTTCTCTCAGCCTCACCTACCTCACAGGGTTGCTGTACAAAAGGACAAAAGGAGGTGAATGCTGTGTAAACCGCCCTGAGCTCTGCGGAGGAAGGGCAGTATAAAAATTGAAAAAAAAAAATCTGGGGAGAAAAATGCTTTTTGGTACAGACTACATAAATTAAAGTTAACTATACCATGAATTCAAGCACTAGTGCAAGATATTTTAAAATGATCGTTTTTGCTTCTTTCATTTTTACCCTAGCCTTACTCCAGAGTTAGGTAGCATATACAGTGTGTTCCTCTCCATTTTATCCTCACAGCAACTGAGAGGGAGACTAGTAAGAGTAATGCAATAAATGTCATGGTCAAGCAAGTATTTCAATCCAGGTCTCCCATATTCAAAATCTAATATTCCAGCCATTATATCACACTGATCTGACAATGTTCATGCATTTTTAAATGCCTTGGATAGGCTTGCATGCTGCCTAAGTGCTTGTCGTGAACTGAAAAATTAAATGTGAAAAATTAAACACACACAATTTAGGAATAAGTTGCCTAATGTATCTTTTATGCACACTCCTCTCTATGCTTACAGAGTTAGAAAACCAAGATACTTCATTTTACTGATAAGATAAACTTGTAATATCATTAGTACTTTGCTAGTGAAAAATCATTGGGAAAAACCAAGAACAGATCTCAGAAACCTGGCTAACTTCATCAAATGCTTAAGCCCTGAGGTCAGATGGTATCAAAGTGATGCTGGAATGACTTCAGTATGCTGATAAAAGGGAGACCAGTAGCTACACCTTATTTAGTAAGCTATGTACACTGACATTTCCTTGTTGCTACAAAACAAAAACTTTCAAGAGATGTTATAAAAAACTTGAATACCAATCTTTTCCTTTCCATATTATATTACATCTACTTGTCAACCTAAATGTGCAAGAAAGCTCTTCAGAAATCATTTTCAGAATGAAAAACTTCCCCTTTCTTCCAAATGTAGAAACAAACATCAAAGGGTTCAATACATTGAAAAAAATGATGCTTTACAATGTTTGACAAAATCAGAACAATGTGTGCAAAATCAGAACCTAGAGGGATGAGCCAAATACTGCACTCAACTGTCTTATGGGGGGAGGGGGGAGAATAAATTATATATGAGAGAGAAAGATAAAAATTAAAAAACACACTACTTCCACTTCTCGCACATTCTATATAGGCGCATATGTACAGCTACCCTCTTCTACCACAACATATACAAACTAATCATTCAGGTGCTATTTCAGGTACATAGGCAAGCCATCCACATGATGACTGCTAAAATCTGGAGATAATTCATATAAGCCATTTTATCTGCAACACAGGCAACAAGATAACTAGGAAATCAGAACAATGACAGCAACTGAACCACAGCTATAGAATTTGACTTCTAAAAGGAAATGTGTAGGTTAACAGTCATTTGGAAACTACAAGTATCATAGAGCAAAAATTGAAAGACTGTTTTAAATTACCTGGGGACTTTTTGCTTGCTCTTGACTGCATCAAGTAGGCATGACGGGGCAGCAAAGGTGATGATGGCAAAGACATTGAGACTCCCTTAGCCAAGTTCATTCTGTGTACATCTTCAGACACAAGTTGGATACCACTGGGAAAATCTACATTGCAGCCAGATGTAGTGATGATCTGTAATGCACTTTCTGAGCATGAATCACCTACTAGGGAAAAAAAGATTGCTATAAAACAAATACAAATACTGACTGCACAAATCCTATAAAAAGTACCAGTGATACTTGTACAGCTTGGCCAAAGGGGGAAAAACTCATGAGTCAAGTTTTACTGTAGGAAGAAATAGAGCAAAGGCTGTATTTAGTGTTGCTAGATGTTTATTATAGACAAGAACTCCAAAGAAAAATGCGAATAGATCAGCAGAACAAAATCTTGTTTCCCATTATAATATCATTACAAAAAAAAGCAGCTGTTAAGTTTTTCTACAATGAAGTTATCTGATCAATCCTATCTCCCTTCCCTGCTAGTGTTAACTAACACTGTGCTGGCAAAGCTGATTTATGGCAGTTGCAAAGCAGCCTTCACCAACACACACTGCAGGCCCTTTAGTGGGAAGGCGGGAATGGCCTCCTGTTAGCCTGCAGATCCGCAAAAGACAAGACAGAGCAAGTAAGCCCGTGCAGGGGATTGGAGGAAGGTGGTTGAACGGGGCAGGGCAGAACGAGGTGGGAAGGAAGGGGGGATCAGGTCCAAGAGGGGGCAGGATCAGCAGCAGCGGTGCATGCCAAATCCCCTTCCTTGGCCTGATCTGCCTTCCAAGGACAACACGGACTTGCACCAGCACAAATCTGAGTGGACACATAGCAGCTGCTGGGGTTTACCCCAGGACAAGGGGAGACCTCCAGCAGCATAAAATCCCCTGCAGTATACAGCAGAAGGTGCGCTAGCACCACTGCATAGTCACACAGGGATTTAGATAGCATTGGGCTGCCCATTGCCATATCAGGTAGCAATCATGTTTTAATACCCTTCACATCTTGTTGTATTAAGAACAGGTGATTAGCTTAGGTCAGAAACAGCGCTGAAAAGGACCTATCATTCAAAGTGCCATGATGGAAGTGGGATATCGGCTCAAATTAAAAGATAGTTTTTAAATGACCTTTTCCTTTTCTTTTCCACTCACAATCAATTGCAAATGTTAAATCCCATCAGTAAAGTAGCCAGGCTGACTGATTCCTGGGGCCAAGTGATGCTATGACAATCTCATAAGAACATAAGAACAGCCCCACTGGATCAGGCCATAGGCCCATCTAGTCCAGCTTCCTGTATCTCACAGCAGCCCACCAAATGCCCCAGGGAGCACACCAGATAACAAGAGACCTCATCCTGGTGCCCTCCCTTGCATCTGGCATTCTGACATAGCCCATTTCTAAAATCTGGAGGTTGCACATACACATCATGGCTTGTAACCCATAATGGATTTTTCCTCCAGAAACTTGTCCAATCCCCTTTTAAAGGTGTCCAGGCCAGAAACAATCACCACATCCTGTGGCAAGGAGTCCCACAGATCAACCACACGCTGAGTAAAGAAATATTTTCTTTTGTCTGTCCTAACTCTCCCAACACTCAATTTTAGTGGATGTCCCCTGGTTCTGGTGTTATGTGAGAGTGTAAAGAGCATTTCTCTATCCACTCTGTCCATCCCATGCATAATTCTGTATGTCTCAATCATGTCCCCCCTCAGCTGCCTCTTTTCTAGGCTGAAGAGGCCCAAACGCCGTAGCCTTTCCTCATAAGGAAGGTGCCCCAGCCTAGCAATCATCTTAGTCGCTCTCTTTTGCACCTTTTCCATTTCCACTATGTCTTTTTTGAGATGCGGCGACCAGAACTGGACACAATACTCCAGGTGTGACCTTACCATCGATTTGTACAACGGCATTATAATATTAGCTGTTTTGTTCTCAATACCTTTTCTAATGATCCCAAGCATAGAATCGGCCTTCTTCACTGTCGCCACACATTGGGTCGACACTTTCATCGACCTGTCCACCACCACCCCAAGATCTCTCTCCTGATCTGTCAGACAGCTCAGAACCCATCAGCCTGTATGTGAAGTTTTGATTTTTTGCCCCAATGTGCATGACCTTACACTTACTGACACTGAAGCGCATCTGCCATTTTGCTGCCCATTCTGCCAGTCTGGAGAGATCCTTCTGGAGCTCCTCACAATCACTTCTGGTCTTCACCACTCGGAAAAGTTTAGTGACGTCTGCAAACTTGGCCACCTCACTGCTCAACCCTTTCTCCAGGTCGTTTATGAACAGGTTGAAAAGCACCAGTCCCAGGACAGATCCTTGGGGCACACCGCTTTTCACTTCTCTCCATTGTGAAAATTGCCCATTGACAACCGCTCTCTGTTTCCTGGTCCTCAACCAGTTCTCAATCTATGAGAGGACCTGTCCTCTAATTCCCTGACTGTGGAGTTTTTTCAGTAGCCTTTGGTAAGGGACCATGTCGAACGCCTTCTGAAAGTCCAGATATATAATGTCTACGGGTTCTCCCACATCCACATGCCTGTTGACCTTTTCAAAGAATTCTATAAGGTTCGTGAGGCAAGACTTACCCTTACAGAAGCCATGCTGATTCTCCCTCAGCAAGGCCTGTTCGTCTATGTCATTGTGTCACTCCCCACACCTGCACTGTTACCCCCACACATGCATGGCCCTGGTCCCAGAAATGGCTCCATTTGGAGCCATATGGGATCAACGGTGGGTTGGAGCCAGGTAAGGGCTGCCACCCCCCAAGAAGAGATGGAAGAAAACTGCCACTCTGCCATAGGGAGAGACAGAAGGTACCCCCTGCACCCGCCTTAGCTATGCCACTAAATCGCATTGCCTAATTTCATTTCTCCTCTAAAATATTAGTTAGGACCAACGAAGAATGTTCTTAGTACTCATTGTCAAGTTAACATGACCTTCCCCCTGCCCCCTCCAAAAAAACTGTAGATATGTATTTAGGGACCATCACCTCAGAGAGAATTCCCATCCTTTTTATTAGCCTAAGACTTCAACTACAACCTATGTACACTTCGGTCTCATTAAAACTAAATGGAACTTCCAAGTAAATAGGCATATGATCTGTCCCCACTTCACTTCTGTCCCCAAGTGAGAATGTCAAGTGGCATTAAGTACATTGTTGAGAAAATAACCAGTCTGGTGTGCAAGCATCAGCACATACATCTTTTAGCTGAACACAATTTTAATATACCATATTCATTCTACTCATCTCTCACACAGTAATCTTCCATTAAAGAGATTAGGTCCACAAACGTGTAGATTCATCAGATGGTCCCATAACATTCACAGCATCCCTCCTTGCAGCAAGCCACTGTGTCCTACTGGCCAACTGCATGTTCCCTCACATACATAGTTCATACCATCACTACAGTTTTGGCTTGTTTTAAGCACCCCAATCCTAAACAAGATATACATAAGTCTCACTATCATCGCTTAACAAATGCATGTTTCCATTTGATATGATGTTATTACTTATGAGAAAAAAGTCAGGCAGCATAGGTCTACTATACAATAGAAAGAAACAACACGTCAAAATTTGTATCTTATCCTTGCACTCTCATATTTTCAATGATTTCTTGTATATTATCTTCAAAATACAGGGTTAACAAACTAGTATCAGAGAGCAAGGAATAAGAAACATACACTGTATCGTCATGTACAATAAAGGAAAAGAGGGCCTTGGATCAAAAGGAGAAGAAAGATTTCTCTGCTCACAAAAGAGCATTGTGTGAAAAAAAAGTGGCCACAGGTCCTTCAATTTGTGCAAGCCCTTGTACAAGACTTTACTGCTAAGTACTTAGTTCACAACAATAGAAAGCCACTCAACTAGCAGAACATGAATTTGATTATCTGCTATTTGCTCTAAGGAACTAGCATACAATAACATAGCGTCTTTGTCTATGTAGGATGCTCTGTTCGGGGCTTAACAGCCATGGCTCAATAGCCATTTCATGACTATATTGTACTCTCCATTAAATTTGCAAATCCCTTCCCCCCCTCCCAGTCTTATATTCCAAGACTTATCCCTAGTTCTTCTCTTCTGCCTAAGAAATACTTTTATTTTCAACTTGATCTCTCTCGGCATGCTTGATTTCAACCATTAAACTGCTGCAAAAACCCATCCCAGTAGCAGAGCATATGCTTTGTGCCAAGACTGTCCCCGATTCAACCCTTTACACCTCTAAGCTAGGCATGATTCAAGACACTGAAAGTTCATAACCCCTTGCCTAACAATCTAAAATGCTTACAAACAAAACAGAGACGGGGCAAAGGTGGACGGAGGTTAGCGAGTAAAGTAAAAGGATGCTGTGTATAGTCCAGGCATTAAAGCACCAATGTTTACACAGCTTTAAAGTAGTCTCACTTACATGTCTTGTGAAAACCTTAGCAACAAGGTCAATACTTTGAAATTAAGTTTAGCCATATTAGCATATTGCTCTCTTGTCTCAAAGAAACTTTAGGAGAGTGTCTTTTCCTGTGTGAAACATCAGAATTCAAAAGGTTTTTCAGTCAATGTCTTGTTGTTAAATTATCCTCTCTCCCCCTTTCGCTTGCTTTCTCTCACATTAATTTGAAGTCTTTGGCACATTTATAAATATTTGGTTACGCACAATCCACTGTAGCGTCCTACATATTGTAGTGACTCTTGTATTTCCAAGAATTATATGACCCAACCAATACTGAAGTGTCAGCAGTAGTCATAACAACTACCCTAGGTGACTAAGTGTCTTAACAAACAAAGATGCATTTTCCGCAGATTTAGCAATTTCTTCACTGTGGCTGTACTTAAGTTTGAATACCACTACACCATGCTATAATTAGATGATCATTTGCTTTTAAAGTGAAATAAGAGGTTCAATAACGGGAAGTAGCACGTAACTGTTTTAAGAAAGCCACAGTTCAAGGAAACAGTAGTTGAAGGTTTTAACATTTGTAGATTTGTACCTCAACATATTTTTGTACAACTGGCAGACAAACCCCCTGTCCATGTCCAAATTAGTTCCTCAAAAAACATCTGAAAACAAAAAAAGGTTAACAAGACTCCTCAAAACACAATGAACTGTTCAGTACCAACATGTATGCACATTTATTGCAACTTTAACCATCCACAATTGAAAATGTTGCTTGCATACAGACAACAAAGTCCCAAATGTTAGTTCTCACAGATAATCCCTCCATTGGTTTCTGTTTATACCAAAGTATTTCAAATCATTCACATGGTATCTGACAAGGAGATCTATTAATCTAAACGATGAGTGGCTTTATGTATTACCACACAGATTGCTTTGTAAAAGGCATGCATAATACAAGCTGTTCAATTATTAGTCAAAAGCCTTGGTGACTACAACATGAACAAAGAAAGTTGACGCCCACGGTATCTGCATATATCTGAAGTATTAAAAATATAGTTTAACCAAATAAGTAAACAAAATAAGTAACCAAGATGACCAACACTTGAATCTCATTGGCAAACTGGACATTAAAAATGATCATTTAATGTGTTACAGCAATTTTTTCAGCAATAACCTGTAAAAGTACTAAGTTACAAAGAAATGAATTGATTGTGAACTGCCACTAGAAGGAGACAGACAATACAATTAAAAACCTTATTAAAAATGAGACACAAATTAAAAGAATAATTGATTTATTCCGTTCTGCCTCACTGTGCTGATGTAGGGTGACCCAACAATCACCTGGTGCACCAGGCTTCCTCAAACACTCCTGGGTTCAGGGGAAGATTTAGGCATGCCACAACAATCTGTCCTGACTGTCACTGCCCTGTTAGTATCAAGGAGGGATTTGGGAAGGCTCCCTCTGGAGCCTTTGACATTAACCTTTTAACCTGAGCTCTTCTCAATACTGAAGTTGGTTATGGACGGAGTCAAAGGTTTGCCCAATTCATCTGTATACATCACTGCCCTTCCTATTTAGTAGGTGTCCTTCCTATTTAGTGAGGTGGCGAAGTTTGCAGACGACACCAAACTTTTCCGAGTGGTGAAGAACAGAAGTGATTGTGAGGAGCTCCAGAAGGATCTCTCCAGACTGGCAGAATGGGCAGCAAAATGGCAGACGCGCTTCAATGTCAGTAAGTGTAAGGTCATGCACATTGGGGCAAAAAATCAAAACTTCACGTATAGGCTGATGGGTTCTGAGCTGTCTGTGACAGATCCGGAAAGAGATCTTGGGGTGGTGGCGGACAGGTCGATGAAAGTGTCGACCCAGTGTGCGGCAGCGGTAAAGAAGGCCAATTCTATGCTTGGGATCATTAGAAAAGGTATTGAGAACAAAACAGCTAATATTATAATGCCGTTGTACAAATCGATGGTAAGGTCACACCTGGAGTACTGTGTCCAGTTCTGGTCGCCACATCTCAAAAAAGACATAGTGGAAATGGAAAAGGTGTAAAAGAGAGTGACTAAGATGATTGCTAGGCTGGGGCACCTTCCTTATGAGGAAAGGCTACGGCGTTTGGGCCTCTTCAGCCTAGAAAAGAGATACCTGAGGGGGGACATGATTGAGACATACAAAATTATGCAGGGGATGGACAGAGTGGATAGAGAAATGCTCTTTACACTCTCACATAACACCAGAACCAGGGGACATCCACTAAAATTAAGTGTTGGCAGAGTTAGGACAGATAAAAGAAAATATTTCTGTAGTCAGCGTGTGGTTGGTCTGTGGAACTCCTTGCCACAGGATGTGGTGATTGTTTCTGGCCTGGACACCTTTAAAAGGGGATTGGACAAGTTTCTGGAGGAAAAATCCATTATGGGTTACAAGCCATGATGTGTATGCGCAACCTCCTGATTTTAGAAATGGGCTATGTCAGAATGCCAGATGCAAGGGAGGACACCAGGATGAGGTCTCTTGTTATCTGGTGTGCTCCCTGGGGCATTTGGTGGGCCGCTGTGAGATACAGAAATCTGGACTAGATGGGCCTATGGCCTGATCCAGTGGGGCTGTTCTTATGTTCTTAGTATGGGGCATTAAAACATAGTCTACAGTGGAGGAAATACATTCAGCTGAGCACTCCCGCAAGACTATTACAAAATATCCTTCCTGCAACATTCTTTTTTGATCCATGGCAATGTTTAAGAAAAAGAAACATTTTGCAGTGGAAACTGAACACAGCACTACACATTCATAATGCGTACATTAACTTTCTGTAAGCCTCTCTTTTTTTAAAAGCTGTGTTGAAAGTCCTGGGATCCAACAGCCAGACTCTATCTTAGCCAGGCAGTCTTCGTTGTGATATCCTGGGCTCAACTGATCTTTCTGGAGGAAAACACTGGCTCAGAATGTTAACTTTCAAAGCATCACTCTGCTTGAATTGCACTGTTTCTGGGAGAAGATGATCATACTTTGTTCCCCAATTAGTTTAAAGCACCTGTTTGCCCATCTGAGTTTGAAAATTGACTCAGTGCTAACATGACAACTTACAGTGAGTTATTCAGTCACAGTGCAGATTCTCCCAACTCTGCAGATTAACAGCCCAATTGTATAACTCCCTGCATGGCAATGCAGCAGCATTAACATGGCATCCAGTGCAGCCCATGGGGGAGTTTTCACAGCCCTTGGGGGAGAACTTCTTGGGATAAGAGACCATTTATACTCTTGTCCCAGGGAGAAATCCCTACTGCTGCAATATCTGCACCAGCAATATCACTTGTCATATCAGCAATATCAATATCAACAATATCAATATCAATATCAGCAATATCACTGGCTCTTCAACCTCTCCAGACTGAGAGCAAAGTCCAAAGTTCAGCTGAAATGTCTGTGTGACTTCCTCTTTGCCGACGATGCAGCTGTCACTACCCACTCTGCCAAAGATCTCCAGCAGCTCATGGATCATTTTAGCAAGGCCTGTCAAGATTTTGGACTGACGATCAGCCTGAAGAAAACACAGGTCATGGTTCAGGATGTGGACTCACCTCCCTGCATTACAATCTCTGCGCATGAACTGGAGGTTGCCCATGACTTTGTGTACCTTGGCTCAACGATCTCCGACACTCTTTCTCTTGATACCGAGCTAAACAAACGCATCAGTAAAGCAGCTACCACGTTTTCCAGACTCACAAAGAGAGTCTGGTCCAACAAGAAGCTGACGGAACATACCAAGATCCAGGTCTACAGAGCTTGCGTCCTGAGTACACTTCTGTACTGCAGCGAGTCATGGACTCTTCGCTCACAACAGGAGAGGAAACTGAACGCTTTCCACATGCACTGCCTCCAATGCATTCTCGGCATCACCTGGCAGGACAAAGTTCCAAACAACACAGTCCTGGAACGTGCTGGAATCCCTAGCATGTATGCACTGCTGAAACAGAGACGCATGCGTTGGCTCGGTCATGTCGTGAGAATGGATGATGGCCGGATCCCAAAGGATCTCCTCTATGGAGAACTCGTGCAGGGAAAGCGTCCTACAGGCAGACCACAGCTGTGGTACAAGGATATCTGCAAGAGGGATCTGAAGGCCTTAGGAATGGACCTTGACAGATGGGAAACCTTTGCTTCTGAGCATCCCGCTTGGAGGCAGGCTGTGCAGCATGGCCTCTCCCAGTGTGAAGAGACACTTGCCCAACAGACTGAGGCAAAGAGGGAAGGCCCATAGCCAGGGAGACAGACCAGGGACAGACTACACTTGCTCCCAATGTGGAAGGGATTGTTACTCCCAAATCGGCCTGTTCAGCCACACTAGATACTGTTCCAGAACCACCATTCAGAGCACGATACCATAGTCTTCTGAGACTGAAAGATGCCACCCCCTATTTCATTGCAGGCGATACAAGGACATCTGCAAGAGGGATCTGAAGGCCTCAGGAGTGGACCTCAACAAGTGGAAACCCTGGCCTCTGAGCGGCCCGCTTGGAGGCAGGCTGTGCAGCATGGCCTTTCCCAGTTTGAAGAGACACTTGGCCAGCAGTCTGAGGCTAAGAGGCAAAGAAGGAAGGCCCATAGCCAGGGAGACAGACCAGGGACAGACTGCACTTGCTCCAGTGTGGAAGGGATTGTCACTCCCGAATTGGCCTTTTCAGCCACACTAGACGCTGTTCCAGAACCACCATTCAGAGCGCGATACCATAGTCTTTCGAGACTGAAGGTTGCCTACTAAATGTGTGTGCACCATGAAGGCTGATTGGGCCTGGGGAGGGGGTTAGGATTCAGTGGGCACTGCTACTGTTGATCCCGCTCCCTCTTGGGCTTGATCCACACTCCTCACTGCCCCTACTATACTTTTATAGCTCTGAAAAATCACAGTGGCTACCTCCTGAAAAGGAAAGATTGCAATTTGCAGTTTCTCTAGTCACAGAAGAAGCAATGTGATCTTCTATCAATCTCCCATTTTGCTGCTCACGTGTGGAAGCTACTAATAGCAGTTATTTATGGAAATTAATCTGACTGCAATTGGTTGGCAACCTTCAGTCTCGAAAGACTATGGTATAAGCCTACAGCACCCGGTATTCCCAGGAGGTCTCCCATCCAAGTACTAACCAGACCTAACCCTGCTTAGCTTCTGAGATCAGACGAGATCAGGCATGTCTGCTCAAGCTCTAAGAAACCATCAGTGCCATTACCAAACATTTCAAAGGTTTTTGGCAAAAACTGAACAGCAAAGACTTTAGGACAAGGATGTGTTTCTGCCTCAAAATAGTTCCAGTTTGTCCAACTCTTGCAGCCATTGCTGCTAGAGGCTACAGAAATCCTCAGACACAAAGTTAAAGACAAATTTTAAAAATACACACACACACAAACACACACACAAATCAATGTCCATTGTCAAATTTTGAAGATTTGAAACTACAATGGAAGTTATTTCCTTTACTATCAAAAACAATTGATCCATTCCAAAGACTGCTTTCCTAGTTATTTGTTCTAAGTGAAAGACAACTTCTTCAGATAATGAAAATGTTCAAGCATTATGAATTATTAGGCCTTTTTGAAGTAACTATTGCCTGTGGCTAATCTACAAATATGAAACCTCTTAATGCTTAAATATTTCATTGGATTTAAAAACTCCCTAGAAACTGTAATACCACACCAAATACTTACTTCTCAGCAACAAAAAATGCCACTGTACTAAACTCTTTTATAATAATCAAGAACCGCAGAAAATGAGCACAGCAGCATGGAATAAATTAGAAACAGACCCAAATATTAGGGTGAAACAAAGCATCTTCTGTTGAGGAATGCATTTAGAAGAATGACTGAAAGTCAGGCTGTAACTTGAAAAGATTCTAGCAGAAGTATAACATTTAAAACTAAGAGATTCAGACTGTCCTTACCAGAAAGATCTTTTTCATTTAGAATTCAAAATTTGTCAGACAGGGCTTGCATAACAAAAGCGCTAAATGGATTGGCCTATTCAGCTTTAAGACATCAAAACCTATTGTGAGATTCTGAAATCCAGGAGTTTATCAATAAAATTGGAAACATATCATAAAAGAACAAACTACTGGTTTAACTTGCAAGCATGTTACAAATACCTGGGTTTAACAAGACAACATCAAAAGGCAGGCAAAAGTAAAAACAATGATTTAAATTAAAATCTTCAGGCAAAGAGACTATCCCTTGCTCTTCGAGAAAAGCATTCTAAAAGGCCTAGAAAGTAAAGAAAAGGACTATGCAGGTTGGCAGGTTGATGAGTTAAGAAAATTCATTTAATTTAGCATAAGTAAATTGGCGATTAAGCAATTATGTTTACGGCAAAGATTTTTGAACAGGTGTCCTTTTTGCTTTACACTACAGTATGTCTCCTCCTAGAAACTGGGGCAGAAATTGGTGTGGGGAGAAGTTGGAGGAGACTGATACCCAAATTCAGGGCTGCACATAGCATGTGCGATTCATGCCTGGTGCGTGTAGCCAATACAAAACAGGTTGGAAAGGTTAACGAGCTTTATTTACATGGAAGAAAGACAGTATACACAGCAAAAGGTCTTTGTGCAACTGCTCTGCCCTGAGGCAGAAATATCATCCTTTTATACAAAGCATGCCATTCTTGTTACTGGGCAGAAAAAGACCACATATACACACTACCAGAGAGTTTCAGAAGTAAGTATTAATTTCAAGGTTCCCACTTTTTGCCTCTGACCACAACCAGTTTTATCTATCCAGTTTCTTGATTAACTGCTGTACCTGTCAATCTCTTGTTCCTTGATTGAGGCATTGATCTAAGATGGAGGTACTTTGGTTCATAAACAACAGGCTTCTCCTTTACAATCAAGGATCTTTTAGGTTTCATTAGCAGCATGAGAAGATACTGTTCAGCACTTGCTCTTAAGTCACCAGAACAAAAGGTTCCATCAGACAATGAGCAAAGTTCAGTTTCATACTCTAGGCCTGGGGTCGGCAACCCGCGGGTCCGGAGCCGCATGCAGCTCTTTCAGCCGTCTGCTGCAGCTCAGGAGTCCGGGTGAAAGTGACAAAGGGGGTGACAGAGCGTCTCTCTGTCACCCCCTTTGCTAAACTAATTATGCAGTCCCCCCTCTGCCCTCGCCCCCCAGCCTCCGCCCCCCAGCTCCAACGGAAAGGAGGACCCACAAGCCAGCCCACGTTGGATGCCAAGAAGTCACTCCGTGCGCAAAGATGCACAGGGGGCGTCCCAAGCACTGCCGTGCTCCCCTCTTCCAGCACCCACGTCGCGTGCCCAAACACCTCTGGGCGGTTGGTTCGAGCTGCAGCTTACAAGGAAGGAGTGCGCGGGACACTGCCAGACACCCAGCTGGGCAGGGAGAGCGCGCGACCCTGGAGACCCCCAGGAGCAAGGTGAGGCGCACGCTGCCCACTTGGGGAGTTTGGCGCCAGTGGAGAGCCTCTCCCTGCAGGCGGTGGGGGGCGCCTGGAGAGCCGGCTCGCTCCCTGCGCAGCAGTACCAGGACACGTAGCCTGCGCTGCAAGGGGGTTGCTCTCTGGAGGCTGCAGCGCTGGAGGGGGGCGCAACATGGAGCTTCCAGGCTGCCCCCCAGTGCCTGCCATGGGGCGTTTCTTTCCCGCCACGTTGCATGACATGCTGCTGCCTGCTGGTGCATTTGGCTTGCAGCGGAAATGCGGTCATGGGGAAGGGGTCTCCGCCTGCAGGCTCTCCCTGGCCCTTTGTTCGCGCCCTCCCCTCGCCGTGGCTCAGCCCGCTCATTGCACGGGGTGGGGGGAAGGAGTGTGTGGGGTGTGTGTAGGGGTGGGTAAGTGAGTGTGGGGTGTGTGTGTGAAAGGGTGGGTGTGGGTAAGTGTGAGTGTGTGGGTGGGTTTTAGATGTCAAAAGGCTTTTGTGGCTCCTGAGGTTTTCTTTTCTCTGGAAAACGGGTTCAAATGGCTCTTTGAGTGTTTAAGGTTGCCTACCCCTGCTAGGCCAGCGCTTCTCAACATTCATCCCCTGCCGTACCACTTCGCATGGTCTACCTATTGGAAGAACCACCTGAAATAACTGGCAATGATGTCATCGCCAGTTACTTCTGGATTAAGAGGTTAGATGCAACGCCACAAACACTGTTGGACTGTCAGGACAGACAGGAGGGTTTTGTTGAGTGTGTGAAAACTGTGCACTGGAGCTCTGCCTGCCACGGCAGCAGATGTCCAGGAGTCTCACAAGTACCACCAGACACCACCTCAAGTACCACTGGTGGTATCTATACCACTGGTTGAAAAACACTGATCTAGACTTCTAGATCTAAAATAGCTGCAATAGCACCCAGCTGGAGCAGCCTAGACATAGAAGGGCATTTACTTTGGCCCGGCTTAATGCACTACCCTCAGCAGTGCAGGAGGGACGGTATAAAAAGATCCCCTGGGCAGAGCGCCTTTGCCCATGCGGAATGGAACAGATAGAAACAACTGAACACATTCTGTTGTGGTGTATATATTACAAGAAGATACGTGAAGAACTTATTTCTCCTTTGATTAGCCGACTTTTCGGTTGCACAGAGCAACAATGTATGTATGTACTGTTATCTGATTCCAATCCTATGTTTACATATAGTGTCGCTAAATTTTTTACTGCTGCAATGGGCTTTAGGAAAAGGATCTTAAATATGGATGAACCTCAGTAGTTAGAGCATAGTCTGCTAGATATATTGCAATTGCTTTAGGGGAGATGGCTGGAAGCTGTTGCTGGTTACCTCAGAACTGTTTTAAACATAATTATAAATTGTTTTATCGTTTTAAATTTAATCATAATATATTGCATACCTTTGTATACTTATACATTTTGATATTTTATATGTGGCTGGTCTTATGACTGTAATAAAGTTCTACTACTACTAGATCTAAAATAGCTGAAAATCCGTTTTTGGTCCCTTAAAATCTCCAAAGGTGATCGGAGTTATGCTCCAGTTGCCTCCAAAGAGCTTTCTGAAGGCTGCAGAGGATGTGCACATCCACCCACAGCATCTGTGGCCTTCAGAATGCCTCCTAGAGGCAAAAAGAGGCGACTTCCAGCTTTCAGACGAAAACCAGAAGTGACATATGTACGACTTTAAAAGGATTTTAGGAGGGCTGAAGAAGCTCTCCAGGGTTTCCCCAGCCCTCAGAATACCTTTTAAAGGCATAAAATCATTTCAGAACGGAAACCCCGTGGATACTGGGCACGCCTGTATAGGATTGCAGCCCCAAAGATACACTTTGATGCAAAATGATTCAGGCTGCAATTCTATACTTACTTGAAAGTAAGCACCATTGAATACAATAGGACCTACTTCTGAGTAGACATGAGTAAGACTATGCTCTAAATCTGTCATACTAGTAACATTTTTTCCTATAGACTGGACACTTCTCTTTTCGTCTTCCATGTTTTCCTCCACAATACTTGCATGGCTCCAACATATTCCATATTGTTCTGCCATCTACATTCTCCCTCTGTTTCTTGTGGATTATATAAACAGCTCCACTGTCAGTCCCCTCTATCATTCTATTCCTGTTCTAATCTTATCCTTAGCCAGCTCTGCTGCTCTACAAATATCCAAAGTTTTCTCTCGAGTCAAAACAGCAGCTCTCAGCAATGTCTCTGACTGTCTTGGATTCCACATACTGTCCAAATTCCTTATCAGAGAGGCTTTAACAGTTCCAAAATTACAGCTTGCTGCAAGCATTCTTAAAATAGTGCAATAATCTCCAATGTCGTTCCCCTGTTGCTTGATTGCAGGTAAAGAAATTATATCTTTCCACTGTTTCATTCCTTCTGGACCCTAAGTGGGGCACAAAACAAGCCATTCATACAGACTGAGTATGTTGCGTTTGGGGGAATAACTGCACATAGTGCTTCAGTTATTTCTCTCCCCTTTATTCTAATCAAATAAATAATAATTTTATTTTCAGAGCTTCCTTGATATCTCTTATGAGGGCTTTTACATTAGCCTGTTGCAACGTGTTGCCTTCTAAAGACCTACTTGGTAGGTTCAGAAATGCCCCGAAGGAAGAACGATTTTGCAATTGTGGCCTCAGAGAGGCAGACTCTCTTCCACACATTGTTCTGCACTGTACTTTCAATCAAGTGCTCAGAGACCAGTATCTCCCCTCATTGTCAGGAATCAAAAAAGGTCTCTCTGAGATCACCTCTTTACAACTTTTGCTGGAGGGTGAATCTGAATTAGTGACCCTTCCAGTTGCTAAATTTTTATATTTGAGCAACTTGAAGCGGGCTAACCTGCTGGTCCTAAGCAACTTGGAGCAACTCTATAAGTAAATTGTGGTGTTTTAACCCTTATTTTTATCTCTCTTTTAACATATACCTTCATACATGACTATCTGGAGATATTAGTTGTAAAACTATATGCCTAATAAAGGTTTGTTGTTGTTGTTGTATGGATATCTCTTATGACTTTGTCCACATACAAACTGAATTCTTCTTTTCAAGTCCTCCATGTCTTGGTGAGGTTCTGGGCTTGTAGGTTTAATACCCCTGGTAGCTTCAGGTTGTCCAATTTCCACATCTTCTATACATTTTCGTTATTTGTTTCCAACTCACTGTTTGTAGTTCTTCATCCATTTAGGATTTTATCACTTCTTTTGACACCATGTTTTAAGTAGTAATGCCTGCTTTCAATCACGAAACTTCTCAAAATTTAAAACTACTTTATTAAAGACCAACTGCCACAGAGCCTTCCACCTAGGTCTCTAGCTTGCAAAAACTGAAAATGGTTACTGTATGGCCTAAATAGCCTCCGATATAAACCAGCTCCCTCTGTTGACACTTTCTCACACTGCTACAAATACTAAGCCTGCAGCAATGATATTTGAATTTTGACTCATACACAGAAACATTACTAGACTCCACCTTTCAACCTCCATTCAGAAATGCCCAAGATGGCATACACAAGAACAATTCTGAAGATAACATCTTTAAAATGTTAACGCAAGCAGAAGACAGGACATAATGACCACATGGTGAAGGCTCTTATTCTACCAGGTTCTTGGCTATTATTGCAGATTGGTTTGTTGTTTTAACCTCTACCACTTGCTGTTTTCATTGTTGTTTCCAATTTATTGTTTTTAAATGCTGTTTTATATTGATTAGTATGAGCTAGAGACTTTTTATCACCAGAAAGATGGGACAGAAATATTTTTAGAAACAAACACAGAGTCATTCAAATGACCAACTTGAACAAAAAGCCTATGGGAACTGGAAAGTCCTCACTTTGTTCCAGAAAATCATCAATGAAAGATCCATGCTGATCTTCCATAACAATGCGTTTCAAAACCTAAGCACAATAACAGAAGCCCCTGTCATATGCACCCAATCCAGCTTTAAATGGCATCAGAACAAGTCAAAAGTCCTCTCCAGATGAAAGGCAAGCTCATGTGGGAGGAGGCAGCCCTTTAGGTAATGTCATTTAGGCCTCAAACTAACTTCTTTAGTCATGGATAACTTTCTTAGGATACACAACTCATTAACCATTAATTTAAGCCTAGAAACAAATCAGAAGTTACTGGAACTGGTAAATGGTGGAGATATCCTGAAACTCACTGTTAAAAGGCAATCTGCCACAATAAAATATTTATAGTGCACATGGATATTATACCCAGAAAAATGTGAGGCTCCATAATATTATCCATACTTGTGAGATGACAGTTAGCATCACATGATCAATTAAAAAGAAACTTTTAAAAACAAGTTGTGGAAGTTTTCTTCTGAATTATAAAACCTAGCTAAGTCTAGAGATTTGGTACAGTATTTATATTCAAGCAACAAGTATTTGTTCAATACCTTTTAAAATATCTTCTCCAGATTTAAACTATTTTGTAAATTATAAATATGTTTACATTATCTAAATAAGAAGGTTAGACTTTTAAAAACGGATATAAGTCTATTTGGATAAATATTGTTCATCCTCCAGGCTACTTTAAACATTTTAAACTTTATTTGGAAAAATCATATCCTGTTGGCTATTCTTTAAGCAATAAAAAAAATGGAGATCAATTGCCTTTGTTCTCAGCCATTAGAGTCTTCAAAATAGCTATGCTTACCATCCAGTACTTTGGTTATGCTTAAAAGTAACATGGAAGTCAGAGTCAAGATGATTCATGCTTTGAAATGAACTTTAGCCTTGTTGGTTAGGTGAGGTACTCCCACTCAAAGAGAAATGCAACACTTAGTTCACACACCTGCTTTGACAATGCTTTTAGCAACTGTGAGAGAAAGGGTGATGTTTGACCTATACCCAGAGAAGGACCAGGCACAAATCCAGATACAGGTCAAGCCTAGGATGAAAGTATAAGTTGATGTTACCAAGTTAATCTTAGAACTTCTTTCACCTTTTGTTATGCATTATCTGAAGGTGCTGTAGAATAGCTTCAAAAGGAATCTATATATAAAAAAACAAATATCCTGACAGACTCATCAGCACCCAGCCCAAACCCCTGGACCTAGAAACTTGAAATTTGGGGAGTATCCCTTCCATGATCTAAGGATCCACTAAGGAATTTTTAGCAAAGTTCAGCTACCCCAAGATTGACAAGCTTTTCTCCTAAGAACTTGTGCTATTGCCAGCCCTTGCTCTGCTTATCCCTGTTCCAGTGAGAGGAGAGTTACGGAGGGGCACTGGCTCAAGAGTTCTGTAGCGCAGTCTCACTTCCCACACAGGAGGCATTGCTCTGCTTATACCTGTGCTCCAGTGAGAAAAGAGTGTGTACTTCACCACTAACAACTTGGCCAAGAAGCTCAGCAACCTCCTCAGACAACACTCTTGGTTGTCTTCAAGTTATGCAAAACTGACAAATTTGCAGAAACCCTCCTGTAGTTTGCGGTCCCTTCTTATTTTGTGTGGAAAAATAACAACAAGTTCATGAGAAATAAATGCAGGAAGGATGCCTGTGGCTGGCTAGGAGTGAAGAAGGACCATGCACTGGGAAGGATATATACCAGGGGTGCTAAACTTAAGGCCCGGGGGCTGGATACGGTGCTGAGTAGTGCTGAGGTGTTACTGCTGAAAGGGCAGCCCACATGAAAATTGGGAGCTCCTATATCTTGAAATATGATCAAGATTTGCATATTTTCTCTTCTGTCATTTGCAGCTAATGAGTTCCTAAGTGATAAAAAGTATTTATTTTTGGTTATGACCTGTTTAATATCATGTCCTGCCTAATGACATCACTTCTGGCCCTTAGCAGGCATCATGAATGCTATTCGGCCCTCAGTATGAAACGAGTTTGACACCCCTGGTGTACACCATCCACCCAAACAATGAGTGATATAATCTCTCCTGCTTCTACATGAGGTTCAAGGCCCAATGTCCTTTACAGACCTGAAGACTGTGAATGGTGTCCTCCATCCCACATTGCAGTCTACATGCAAGGCTTGCTGGAGGATGACAAGCACTGGGACACTATACTGGAGGAAACTGCCCTGTGTGATTTTCCTTTCAAGCTGCAGGAGAACATCACAGTGAGGTTAGTGTTCTGTCAGCTCTCTGGGAGAAGTACAAAGACAGTCTCTCAGACAACATCACATAGCAGGTGGAGAGGAGTTGCAAGGCAGTGCACAGCACATGATGGACAAGGCATACAACAGATCCCTGGTGCTGACTGAGGACACATTGTTGGTTTGGGTGGACAGCGTTTGCCACAGTATGGCCTGCCTCAGCCAACAAGATCTGGAGGAGTTTTGGGGAGCAGGGACTATCTAAGGGAGACCAGCTATAACACAAATTCGCAGTGTCACAAGAGGTGGCAAATAACAAGGGTTCACTGACAGATGAGCAGCTCGCTGTCTATTGGTAGGTCCTTAGCAGCGTTGAGTCAGGTGCTGAGCAAGTCTTTTTCCTGGATGCTCCTAGGAATACTGGGAAGACCTTATCAGCTTGCTCCTGGCGAAAGGTAAGGAGTGATTGTGGCATCACCTTAGCTGTCACATCTTCTGGCATTGCTGCTATGCTACTGGAGGAAGGCAAGACAGCCCACACTGCCTTCAAGCTGGTCCTCAACCTCATCCATGCAGAAACACCCCTGCACAGCATCTCTAAACAAAGCAACATGGCCCAAGTGCTGTGAGACTGTAAGCTCATTGTTTGGGATGGGAGCACCATGGTGCACAAGGGGGGTTATGAGGCACTACGCATAACCCTCAAAGACATCAGGGACAACGAGGGAGTGACAGGAAGGAAAAGTCAATGTGCTACTGGCTGGAGACTTCCAGCAGACTATGCCAGTAGTGTCAGGAAGAACTCAAGCTGATGAGGTTAAGATATGTGTCAAGGCACCCTACCTATGTCCCTCATCTGGAAACTCTCTCTCAGGAAGAACATGAGGGTCCACTCTGTCTCTGAACTCACAAAACTAGGTGGGTCCCGATAAAGCAGTGATTTTCAACCTTTTTCATCTCATGGCAATACTGGCAAGGCACTAAAAATGGGCAAGGCACACCATCTGTTTTTGACAATTGACAAGGCACACTGTGCTGTCAATGGTAGACTCACATCCCCCAATGGTCCTATTGATAAATAACCTTCTCCCAAATTCCCGTGGCACACCTGGCTACAATTCACAGCACACCAGTGTGCCACGGCATAGTGGTTGAAAATGGCTGCGATAGAGTGTCATTTTAAAAAGTGGGTCCTAATGCTAAAACATTTGAGAACCACTGCCCTTTACTACTACTACTACTACTACTACTACTACAACAACAACAACAACAACAACAAAACCTTTATTAGACATAAATAAATGCCCTTAATATAGCTGCCCTTTAACATAGCTGAATGTTGGAACTGGTAGATTCAGTTTTATTCTACCTTGGTTTTGGTCAAACCAAGACAGAAAACACTTTCATCGTTCACTTTACAATTGAGAATTATTTAAACTAGAATAATAATTTTAATTAAGATGGCGATTTTTAGAGAAAAATAATGTTGTGAAAATACACGTTTTTTTCCTAATGTTTATTCTGGTTTTATTTGTCATAGTTTACCCAACACTGTCTCCAACAAGCTCAGGTCAACATGGTTCCTCATAGCTCCCCTTTTCCCCCTTTTTTTTTTCTCACAACACCCTTGTGAGATAGATTAAACCAAGAGACAGTTATTGACCTAAAATCACCCAATATGCTTCATGAATGAAAGGGGACTCAAGTGCCTTTGGTCCTGCTTTAACTGCTATACACATTGGCTCCGAATGGTTATCAGCATTCTTAAAATTTAGTATAGTTATTACATTTACAACTCAATCCTGTTCTCCCCCCCACTGATGCAGAGGTGCCAAAATGGTTACAGAGGCATCCTGTGGCCAGTTGCAGAGATCTCCTCTAGGTAAGAGAACAGAAGTAAGCCTCCACGGTGTGGGGGTAGTCTACTTGGACCTCCACTAGTCTACTTGGACTTGCACTTCTTTTTAGAAAGAAGATGGAGATTCTCAGGAATCTTCACTCAATACTAAATTGGGTGCACCCACAGCCCTGAAGATAATGGAGCATTTGTTCTCCTGACTCTTTCCTCATTCATCAGGTCACATTTAATGTAGTTTATTACTAGTACACTATAACATTAGCAAAGTGGAGGTCAGACCTGGTCTTTTTCACATTGGAATGGACTGTCCACCAAATAAGCAACTTAGCATCATTTAAGACATATAATGATAAACTTTAAAAAGTACAGTTATAATTAAGTACGTGTTTCCATCATGAGTAGTTTTATTGTTTGATTCAGCTCCACCAGAGAAATCATTTTGTAGCTCACCAATATTTTAATACACTTACCAGATTCCTTTTTGCTTGCCTTCCCACCATCTCTGCTTTTCTTCAAAACTGCTTTTAACATTTTAAAGCTGCTCTTTTCCCTAAAAAGAGCGAGAGGGTAGAGAAAATCAGTTTTAGATGACACAGACACACATACACAGAGACACATACACAGAGACAATGCGAATACATGCAATTTTTTGCGTAAGTCTCATTAGCAACAAACTGTATAAGACATTAATTATAAACATGTTGATAGTTTACTTTTATTTTACATGACCATGCTATATTAGTTAAACCAAATATTGAAGCAACAAGGAATGTTTTAATACAAGAACCAAGTGACTAGGGGTTTACTGTCTTGTTATAAAGAAAAACAGCTCACAACATTCTCCACATTCCATATATAATTAAGGTTACAAGGCTAAACCTGGATAAGTTACCATTAGGCACCCGGGCACAAGCATGTCTGGCTTTTGACCAGAGTTCATCAGGCGGGGAAGCAAGCTAAACACACCACTGAATCAACAATAAATTGATGGAAGTACGGGTGAGACTGAAATAAAATGGCTCAATATGTTTTAAAATTCCTATATAAGAACAGGATTAAAAAATTCTACACTGAGTAGGAAGACAATTTTAAACATTTCAATGTATTCCACAGATGATGCTCTTTTAAAGGCAAAATTACTGAAAACATATTCTGGCATGTTTTTTCCTTCGTTTTATTCCAGATTCTTACCAGAGTCCCTAAACAAGTGAACTGCATGAATGCAATTGCTAGTTTTGAACTAGCACAACTATTTGGCAATTCAATAGTTTTAAGCCCCATTGAAATAAATAAGATGTGCTAGTAATGATTAACCTTATCAAGACATAAACCATTGAAGTGAATTTTGGAAGCTCAGGAGAAAGCATATCCCAACTGCAATATTCTACACAGACCAAGTTAACAGAACTCTGTCTTGGCTTCCCTCTTTCTTCAGTCTTTATTCTTTGCTTTGCTCACTTCTTTATCTTCTGTTCCTCAACTTCAGTTTTCACTTGACTTCAATTATGCTGTCCAGGTTGAAACTTAACCTACAAGCTTTTAATAAAGCCCTACCCTGCCCACACATTTTTGCACAGCTCCTAGTATTGCTCAGCCTTTAGACATTGGACTGCGTGAACAGAAATGCCAGATCTTGCCATACTATTCAGGCTCCAGATATCATAACAGAGAATGATCATCTCTATTCAGAAAAGTACAAATGCATAAAATATGATGAAATGTTGAACACATTTATTTAATCGTTTATTCTTATAAGTCCCCACCCCCAAGTGGATATCTGTTCATCAAGATTCAGTCAAGTTCTTGCCTTTTTGCACATTAAGATGAAAACATTTGTATGTAAACTTGGCAAAATCTAAGGCTCATACACAAAGATTTCATGTTCAAACACCCAGCCATCCCATTTGGTTATTCACTTCTCCATATGGAGGATGGTCACTCAACTCTGGTTGACTTGATTCACGCTAAGCTGCTGTTTTTGACTACTTGAGTTGACTCGAGTCATGGCCGTCACTGACCCAACTCCACTTGTGACTACTTTGACTCTGGACTCAAAACGATGCATGTACCTATATCTAACGTGTGTGTGATCTTGCTTACTTACACATCCAACACCACCTTCCTTTTTTCTGCACTTTTTGACTCAAAATGATTCAGACTTGTGACTCGAAGAACTTGAAATTTTTTCCAGTCAAGTCACAGTGCACTCACGCTATGACCTGCATGTCAAGAGGCTTGTGACTCGCGATCCAACTTGTGCTTAGCGACTTGGGCACTTCCTTGATAGAGAAGGGAGGATGTGAGAAAAAGTTCCATCCGAATCTCTTCTCATGGTCAATCTTGAAACAGACAGTTTAGCAGGCTGTAAATCCAGGTTTGAATTTCAAGGGGAAGCAGCATAACTGAAATTAATATATCTGTACTTCAGACGGCTTCAGAATAATTCGACCAGCCTTCAGAAAAAACAGTGAACAGAACAGAGATAGGACATTCTCTTGTACTTCAAGAACTAAACAACACAGATTATTTGGCTATACAGGAGGCCGTATTCACGGATCCTGTACCTGCAGATTCACTTATCCATGGATTGGGTTTGCGGGGCCCTTACCACACACATCCCCTCTGGAGACTAGGGTGGTTCACTAGGCCTCATTTCCAGTTTTTTTAAAAACCAGAAGTGATGTTTTTTTCTACTGTAAGGCTCAGTCTGAGCCAGGCAGATGCCACAGATGGACTTGTGCAACCTCTTCTGAGCTCAAACGACCCTTTGAAGATGAGAGTCCGGCCTTGGGGCCTTTCAGAAGTACCCTGTGTGAATGCTAAATGCAAGGGAGTAGCAACAGAATACAGGTATCTTGTTAACTTGTGTATTCCCAGAGGCTCATGCTAACATGGAGAAAAACAAAAACATTTTTTGGTACAGAATGGTGCTGACATTGAAAATGCACAAGCATCTTACAACAGGCATTTGGCAAGCTGTTCTTTGATTAATGTACTTTTTACAATTATATGTTTGCAAAACTCTTATTAGGTATATTATAGCTTTAAATTATAAGATCAAATTGTTTAACATTGTGCAGTTCATATATTCTCTGCCCAAAGCAGCAGCATGCTTCTTTGATGTTTTCAGAGTCCCACAGCTGTGCAAGTAGTGTAAGATTGAGAGACAGCTGTGATTTACATCTCTTGCATTCCAGCCAAGACTACTAGGAGCCTTCATTGTTGCTACTTCCTCTTGCAAACACTGCACCCCTTAATCTCCATTGTTCTCCTTTCCATGTTCCTGAACAACATTTTAGACAGCATGGTTCTAATTTTAGGAGGAAACCCAAGGTCCTTTTCACAAGCCAACACTACATTCATTTTTGAATTTCCCACATATGTAATCTGAATGAAATAACTACAGTAGGCAGAATTTAAAAACAGGATTTTTTTTTACTATGTTTGCCTCAGTCACACGCACGCACTGGAGACTTTAGTGCCGTGTTCGAAAACATCCGACCTAACTCATAAGAACAGTCCCATTGGATCAGGCCATAGGCCCATCTAGTCCAGCTTCCTGTATCTCACAGCGGCCCGCCAAATGCCCCAGGGAACACACCAGAAAACAAGAGACCTGCATCCTGATGCTTCCCTTGCAACTCATTGCACAATATGAATTTAAGCTACATTTCTCCTCTGTGAATGGGGTGATTTGCTACTGAAGATTTTCTAGATTTCTCACATCATTCAATGGCTTAAGCCAGGGGTGTCCAAACCCCGGCCCTTGGGCCACTTGCGGTCCTCGAGGACTCTCAATGCGTCCCTCAGGGAGCCCCCGGTCTCCAATGAGTCTCTGGCCCTCCGGAGATTCATTGGAGGCTGCTCTGGCCTGAAGCAACTGCTCTCAGCGTGAGGGTGACTGTCTGACCTCTCACGTGAGCTGTGGGATGAGAGCTCCCTCCACTGCTTGCTGTTTCACATCTGTGATGCAGTAGCAGCAGCAAAGGAAAGGCCATCCTTGCTTTGTGCAAGGCCTTTTATAGGCCTTGAGCTATTGCAAGACCTTCAATCATTCATATAAGTTCATCTTTAATGTATTCATTTAAGTAAACTTATGTAAATTTATTCAAATTTTAAATGTAAATTAATTCTTTTTTTCCCTGGCCCCCAACACAGTGTCAGAGAGATGATGTGGCCCACCTGGCAAAAACTTTGGACACCCCTGGCTTAAGCCAATAGAACTTTTCCATTACAGATTTTTTACAAGCTTCCAGAAGATTCTTTATGTATCAGATGCATGGGAGGAGTACTAATGTTACCTCCTGCTAGTTTCAAATGGCAAACTGGGATTCGAGTGGGTGGCATTATCCAAAACCCAAAGTGATGTGCAAAAACCAAAAACTTCCCATGTTTGATGTTCAAACTCAAAGTGGGGGGAGGGGGAGGGGAGCAACCACAAGCCAAAATATAACCCAAAAATATCCAACACAAGGGGTGAGTAAAGTGTTGTGCTTTATGAGCAATGGCTCAGCTGATGAACTTAGGGTCCAATCCTATTCAACTTTCCAGCGCTGATTTAGTTGTGCCATTGGGGCATCAAGTGGTAGGGGCACATACAGAGGACTCCTTCAAGTAAGGGAACATTTGTTCCCTTTGCATTGTATTACATTGCATTGCATTGTAGCTACATAGGTGCTGGAGAGTTAGACAGGAGTGGGGCCCTTAGAGATGTAAATGAGGCAAAAATTATAAATATATATAAAAAATCATAAATTATAGGCAAATATCCCTCAAAAAACAATCCCATTGTCCTGCAATGCTCAATTCCAACATACTTGTTTCAGCAATAATCTAAGGCAATGATGCCATTTTAAAAAGAAAACTTTTCAAAGATAAAAGCATATAATCGTACTTTCAAAACCATGGGATCACATTCCACAGATCCTGCCAATGTGACACACAGCACACTGAAAAGCAGTATGAGGTCTTGTTCCTCATGGTTGCTCTTGTGTTATTAATCTATCTCGGGGAGAAAGAGAGAGGTTAAGGGATAATTTGTGTGTTAAAACAGATTGTTGTCCTCTTTCCAAATTAGACTGCTATGAAGAAAACTAATGAGGAACATGAAGCAATCGAGAGACTTTGTGAACATTAAAAAGTCCAATCAGTGCATTTAAACATAAAATACTCTGAAAGCTGTGCCATGCCTTACATTGCGGTGAGGGGATAACGTAATTTGGAAAAGTAGAACAACAAAGAGACTACCAAATAACAGTTTCATGCTACCATAGCACCTTTTAAAAATGCATTTACATGAAATTATTTTCTATCCTTTCCCTTTCCTATTAATTTAACCACAGGATCTAAATTATGGGCATGATGAATGTGCTCTATTGGTACAAAAATCTTCAGCAATAA
Source organism: Tiliqua scincoides (assembly GCF_035046505.1). Taxonomy (NCBI): domain Eukaryota; kingdom Metazoa; phylum Chordata; class Lepidosauria; order Squamata; family Scincidae; genus Tiliqua; species Tiliqua scincoides. The sequence goes on along the minus strand of NC_089821.1, from coordinate 98,784,857 downwards.
ATAGCACCTACAGTAAGGATATTTGGAACTGAATAGGGCAGTGATTTATCGTTCAGCATGAAAATATTAACCGATCTACTGTGAGATCAGGACATGTGGTGAATAATTAATTAGTATTCCACACAGTACACAGATTTGGAAGGTGACTTTGTAGTAGCAGGCGACAGTTTAGAACAAAGCACTGAAAAGATGATGCCCGTATAAAGAAATGTTAGCCTGCAGCAAGGATGTGGTGGACAAGTTCTTATAGATTAACACAATTTGTTAGTAGATACTACTCTTTCAAAATACAGGTCATAATAAATATTGTTTTTAATAGGAGGATTCAACCATTATGGAAGATCAAATGACAGTTAAATGATTGAGTAGACATGAACTCATGAATGCTTTGAAAATTAAACTGTCCCTGATCCAAACCTGCTCTAGATTTTCATTTCTACTTCTTCCCTGGAAGAGACTGATCAGGTGCAAACCAGCTTAATTTCAGTAATAATACAAAACCAGGCAGTGGCAGACTATTCATTAGGCCCAAGACCAAATGACTGTTAAATCACTGTTAGAGCAGAACACAGAGCAGTGTTTCTCAACCAGTGGTATGGGTACCATCAGTAGTACTTGAGGTAGCATCTGGTGGTACTCACAGCACCCCTGGACCCCTGCCACCTGGCAGCAAGATGAGGGACATGACAATAAGAGGAGGCTTGCCAGGCAGAGGTTCAAAGCATGCTTTTCCATGTTCGAAAAAGCCCTCCAGTCCACCCTGAGCCTCTTACTGATTTCTGTCGTGTCACATCTGGTCTCCCAATCCAGAAGTAACTGGCAATGATGCTATCACCAGTTACTTCCGGTGGTACTTCGATTAGGTGGACCGTGTGAAGTGGTACGACAAAGGTCAAACCTTGAGAAGCACTGACAGAGAGCAAAGTTTTGGAGTGTGGCTTCCTAGCAGATCCATGTTTTGCTCAAAAAAGTACAGGAGAAAATGTTTCTCTCCTAACAGAAGAACCAGAAGAATCTAACAAAATCTTTTGTTTCTCCTAACAAAAGAATTAGGAGGAGGGGTTGAAGATGGGGGAAGGGCAGAATTTGAGACAGAAGAGGCCCACTTCAATACCCGTGACTGACCTATGCCCATGTAGTTGCTCAGCATCCAGGCCAGGGGATAATTTGAAAGTTGGTGGCCTTCTTATCTTAATTCTGAGGCTGGTGCTCTGTACCTAAACAACAGCTCAAGCTCACATACCTTAGATAGAGGACACCAAAGACATTGGGGGAAAAGGCCCCAATTTAAATCTGGGCCCCAACTTAAACTTGAACCTTGGTACTTTCCCCAATTTTAACAACCTTATGTTGAAATGGCAAACAACCTTTACTAATCTTGATCCTCTCACAACACCTCCTTCCTCTAATCTGCTGCATAAATAAATCCTGTTCTCAAAGGGCTATGGAAATTCACATTAAGGTGTGCCTTGGGTTTGGAATTGGAGTCATTCAGGACCAGTTCTATAGTGTTAAACTGTGAAGTACAGGAAATCTTCATGCAGGAAAGGACACTACCATGTTGCATAGGGTACAGTTGGTCAAATTACTGGACTTAATGATGGATACTGGTGGTCCATCAACACTTTGGCATCCAAATAATTTTCTTAAAACATGCATTTTAAGGTATCATTATATGGATATGTGATGGAAAATGTGCATGACTAATGTGTCAGAGGTGTCAACCACAGAATGTGCATAACCACATTCTACAAACCACATTCACTACACCACTGGGGTTGGAACTGAGAATCATATTTTCTCTGCAAAAAGAGAATTCTGGTCTGAGTACTGTCCACATCTGTCTGAAACCCCAGGGAGCTGCTGCCAGTCATTGCAAACTAGTGGTTCTCACACATTTAGCACAGGGACCCACTTTTTAGAATGAGAATCTGTCAGGACCCACCAGAAGTGACATCATCAAGTAGGAACATTTTTAACAATCCTAGGCTGCAATCCTACCCACACTTACCCAGGAGTAAGCCCCATTGACTATCATTTTTAAAAGAATATACATAGTAGCTTGTTAAAGGTACAGGTCGGTAACATTTCCCCAAGTGCAGTCACATACCATGGTGGCATCAAGTCCAATATACTGTAATAAAAATATAATATTGAAATGAATGGGGACCCACCTGAAATTGGCTCACGACCCACCTAGTGGGTCCCGATACACAGTTTGAGAAACACTGTTGTAGACAATACTGAACCAGACTGACCAACAGCCTGATTTGGTAGATGGCAGATTCATAGGCTCACTGGAAATCTATACAACACTTACAGATTTACATTGCACACATTACTCTCTCTGGGCTGGCTGGCTCAGGCTTCTTTCTCCCTTTACAGGAGTGGCCTGAGCAGAACTGCCACCTAAATTGGGACAGTTCTGCTAATTTGAACTCCCCAAAATGAAAAACCACCCACAGGCACTGCAACAGCACTGCTGCAACCACTTCCAACAGACTCTGCTGCACAAGGAGAGGGAGCAAGGCACAGTCCCCTTATCAGCTCCTCCTCATTTTCACTCCCTGTCTTGTTTGAAGTAAATGGAATGGGTAGAGCTCTCCCAACATGTTCAACTCATCCTGTTTATTTCAAAATGCCAAGCTGGACATAACAAGAAGAAAGAAGCCACGAAAAGGAGACCAGATTCATTGACATTCTAAATGACTGTGCCTTAGAGCAGCTAGTCATGGAGCCCACCAGAGGACAGGTGACTCTGGATTTAATATTATGCGGTACACAGGACCCGGTTAGAGATGTCAATGTTATGGAGCCATTAGGGAACAGTGATCATGCTGCGATCCATTTTGACGTGCACGTCGGGGGAAGAATACCAGGCAAATCTCTCACAAAAAACCCTTGACTTCCGACGGGCGGACTTCCCTCAAATGAGGAGGCTGGTTAGAAGGAGGTTGAAAGGGAAGGTAAAAAGAGTCCCATCTCTCCAGAGTGCATGGAGGCTACTTAAAACAACAGTAATAGAGGCCCAGCAGAGGTGTATACCAAAAAGAAAGAAGGGTTCCACTAAATCCAGGAGGGTGCCCGCGTGGCTAACAAGCCAAGTTAGAGAGGCTGTAAATGGAAGTCCTCCGTAAATGGAAGTCTTGCCCTAATGAGGAGAATAAAAAGGAACATAAACTGTGGCAAAATTAACGTAATAAGGTGATACGGGAGGCCAAGTGAGACTATGAGGGACCCATGGCCAGCAACATTAAGGGGAATAATAAAAGCTTCTTCAAATACGTTAGAAGAAGGAAACCCACCAGAGAAGCGGTTGGCCCTCTGGATGGTGAGGGAGGGAAAGGGAAAATAAAAGGAGACTTAGAGATGGCAGAAAAATTAAATGAGTTCTTTGCATCTGTCCTCACGGCAGAAGAACTCGGGCAGATACTGCTGCCCAAACGGCCCCTCCTGACCAAGGAATTAAGTCAGATAGAGGTTAAAAGAGATGTTTCAGACCTCATTGATAAATTAAAGATTAATAAGTCACTGGGCCCTGATGGCATCCACCCAAGAGTTATTAAGGAATTGAAGAATGAAGTTGCTGATCTCTTGACTAAAATATGCAATTTGTCCCTCAAAACGGCCACGGTGCCAGAAGATTGGAAGATAGCAAATATCACGCCTATCTTAAAAAAGGGAAAGAGGGGGGACCCGGGAAACTATAGGCCGGTCAGCCTAACATCTATACCGGGTAAGATGGTGGAATGCCTCATCAAAGATAGAATCTCAAAACACACAGAAAAACAGGCCTTGCTGAGGGAGAAACAGCATGGTTTCTGTAAGGGTAAGTCTCGCCTCATGAACCTTACAGAATTCTTTGAAAAGGTCAACAGGCATGTGGATGCGGGAGAACCCATAGACATTATATATCTGGACTTTCAGAAGGCGTTCGACACGGTCCCTCACCAAAGGCTACTGAAAAAACTCCACAGTCAGGGAATTAAAGGACAGGTCCTCTCATGGATTGAGAACTGGTTGAAGACCAGGAAACAGAGAGTGGGTGTCAATGGGCAATTTTCACAATGGAGAGAAGTGAAAAGCAGTGTGCCCTAAGGATCTGTCCTGGGACCAGTGCTTTTCAACCTCTTCATAAATGACCTGGAGACAGGGGTGAGCAGCGAGGTGGCCAAGTTTGCAGATGACACCAAACTTTTCCGAGTGGTGAAGACCAGAAGTGATTGTGAGGAGCTCCAGAAGGATCTCTCCAGACTGGCAGAATGGGCAGAAAAATGGCAGATGCGCTTCAATGTCAGTAAGTGTAAGGTCATGCACATTGGGGCAAAAAATCAAAACTTTACATATAGGTTAATGGGTTCTGAGCTGTCTGTGACAGATCAGGAGAGAGATCTTGGGGTGGTGGTGGACAGGTCAATGAAAGTGTCGACCCAATGTGCGGCAGCAGTAAAGAAAGCCGATTCTATGCTTGGGATCATTAGAAAAGGTATTGAGAACAAAATGGCTAATATTATAATGCAGTTGTACAAATCAATGGTAAGGCCACACCGGGAGTATTGTGTCCAGTTCTGGTTGCCACATCTAAAAAAAGACATAGTGGAAATGGAAAAGGTGCAAAAGAGAGCAACTAAGATGATTACTGGGCTGGGGCACCTTCCTTAGGAGGAAAGGCTACAGCGTTTGGGCCTCTTCAGCCTAGAAAAGAGGCGCCTGAGAAGGGACATGATTGAGACATACAAAATTATGCAGGGGGTGGACAGAGTGGATAGAGAGATGTTCTTTACACTCTCACAAAACACCAGAACCAGGGAACATCCACTAAAATTGAGTGTTGGGAAAGTTAGGACAGACAAAAGAAAATATTTCTTTACTCAGCGTGTGGTTGGTCTGTGGAACTCCTTGCCACAGGATGTGGTGATGGCGTCTGGCCTGGACGCCTTTAAAAGGGGATTGGACAAGTTTCTGGAGGAAAAATCCATTACAGGTTACAGGCCATGATGCGTATGTGCAACCTCCTGATTTTCGAAATGGGCTATGTCATAATGCCAGATGCAAGAGAGGGCACCAGAATGAGGTCTCTTGTTATCAGGTGTGCTCCCTGGGGCATTTGGAGGGCCGCTGTGAGATACAGGAAGCTGGACTAGATGGGGCTATGGCCTGATCCAGTGGGGCTGTTCTTATGTTCTTATGCGGTGCTGGAAATGAAATAAAGATTGTTCTGCCTTGCCTGCCTCTTCCTCACCTTACCACTCCTTTCGAGGTGGCTATTTTCCTAAATATCTGGGTAGGTGAGAAGGCGCCAAACAGGCGCTAGCAGAAGGGAAAAAAGAAAATCTTGCTATTTTTATTTTTTTTACAGAGAGGAGTTCAATATGTCATTATAAAATGATGCTTTTAAAACAGTAAATAAATACCTGGAAAAAAAGGAAAATATGCCTTTGTTCATATGGATTTAGAGTCCTTTAGGGCTTACCTGGTTTATATATGTTAAATAGTCTAAAAAAAACTTCTATAATTGATAAAGCAAAGCAACCATCTTTCTCAAGTTGCCGTTCCAAAAGGAGTAACAGGTTATAATTGCAGTTTTCTAAAGCATGCAAAAACCAGAGCATAATAAAAACACTGTGTTAATACAGCAGTACAGCGGATACATACTGCTCTTATATCAATCTACTGTATATCCTATTTCTGAATGAAACAGTCCAGATGCAAATACAGTGGTACCTAGCATAACGAATGCCCCGAGCAGCAAAAAAAAGCAGCAGAACGAAAGCGGTGTGCGAAGTTTGGTAACTCGCATAACGAATTTTTATGACTTATGCTTTGCATAACGAATTTTTTTTGTTGTTGTCCTGGTTTGTCTTAAGGGGGGGATCTTCATGTCCCTTTATGATCCCGTCCACCCTAGTAAGGGGCGGATCTTCATGTCCCTTTATGATCCCGTCCACCCTAGTAAGGGGCGGATCTTCATGTCCCTTTATGATCCCGTTCACCCTAGTAAGGGGAGGATCTTCATGTCAGCTTGCTCCCAGGAAAGTGTGCACAGGATTACAGCCTTCAAACTCCCCACTCAGCATCCCCCCATCGCTCATTCACCCTCTCACTGCCCCATTTCCTTCACATTTCCCCCCATGATCACGGCAAAAGCAAGCAATTGAGTGCAGCTGCTCTGTCCTCCCCAGCTTAGAGCACAATCCTGTGCATGTCTCTTCAGAAGTAAGTCCCATTGTGCTTACTCCCAGGAAAGTGTGCACAGGATTACAGCCTTCAAGCTCCCCACTCAGCATCCCCCCCCCCTGTTTTTGAAATCCTCTGTACAGTATGTATGCCTTTAAAGAGCACTTAATAAACACTTTGTAAACCAAATTTGACTTTGTTCTGACTTTTCTTGCCCATAGGAACGCATTAATTAAATTTCAATGCATTCCTATGGGAAAACATGTTTCGCAAAACGAAAAACTCGCATAACGAAAGGACTTGCGGAACCGATTAATTTCATTATGTGAGGCACCACTGTATAGGATAACACATGCATGCTTCTGATGGGTAGAAAGTATGAGGTCCACTCTTTTATACTTAGCATTCACAGATTGCTAACATCTACACAAGACTATGATTGCCCAGCATTCAAAATCACTGGAGGGAACGCTCTCAGTATATAGCACATGCCTCTTGAGACAAGTGTAATGGCAGAGCATTCCGAGACATCAGAAATGGGGAGGCAGGGTTTAAAAGTTCACATCAATGTATGCCATACCAGCTTTTATGGATTGCCAACATCTGCACAAGGCTTGAGTGTCATCATGTGCATGCATCTTAATAGCCATGTGCAATTGTATTAAGAAGAACATGTAGCAAAGCCTTTATAAGGTTCTCCTTTGGAAACACTTCACTTTGCATTCGCTATTATTGCTGTTTTTAGGTTTTCTCCTATATCCCTGTTTGCTACAGACCTTTGATACTCAGCAAGCATTATTGTTTCAGACGCAGGACTGACCATTATATTTTATTCATGTTTGCAAAGGAACTTGGAAGAGCTCATGCCATTGGTCTCTTTTTGCATTGCCTTTATCAAGAAAATATTGGCAACATGCCAAAACAGCAGTTAAACATTAAACATTCATACTAGCCCCAGCAACACAGCAGTTTTACACTCCATGGGAGGAATAGAGAAAGGAACTTTAAAGAAGAGCTTAAAAACAGAAACCTTTCCTCCCTTTCCTACAGCCAGCTGTATCAAAACTGATATCAGTTTATCAGACCAGCATTTCTCTCTCTCTCTCTCTCTCACACACACACACAAACACACACACACACACACACACACACACACCCCTCCACCCAACCAAGTAGATTAGTGAAGACCTGGGAAAGAATTGTGCAAATGGACACAAATGAACCATCAATAAAGCTGCATTACACACTCTTTTTGAAGGCCTTTTGAAACCGCTTGATCACACTTTGCCCCTTCTAAGCAACCAATGACTAATCCTAGCACAGCTTTACCTTTATCAGATCATCACCACTTCTGTAATATTTCAAAATTGCTGCTGCAGGCATATATCTACCGTGGGAACTGTGTTCCAGAAACAGATATAGCATCATTTGGTCTTCACACTTGCTCAAGAATGGAATTGATTCCGTATAAAACTAACCCCTTGGGAGGGCTTATAGAACTTTCCCAGGTAGCCCCTGGCTGTTAACCACCATGCTGAAGAGATGTAAGGGTCATGGGAACCTTAGCTGTGTTTTGATGATGGGTTATCCTTGATTTAATAAACCCATTGCTTTCTGCAATCACTCCAGCATTGGCCTTCTCTGAAAGCTTCTAAATGGCCTATGTATCTGAGCTGACATGTAGCAACACCTTAATATTCCTAACAGCTACCACACACACTTCACTTTACTATGTCCCTCCCTAGCAGCGAACATTATCATCATTTATTACTTCACATAATGCTATCCATATAACACCAGCATCACCACAGGTACCCCAATTCTCAAAAAGCCTCTTAACAGCCCCTGCAGTTTGCAGATGTGCCTTTCTTCCTGAACATCTTAATTCCTAAGAACCCCAATCATGGATCCCTAAAGACTGCAAATAGATTGTGTTGATCTTCCCTGGAAAGTGTTCTGTCCTACTTTCTCTTAGCCTCACCTACCTCACAGGGTTGTTGTGAGGACAAAAGGAAGGGATCAGCTGTGTACACTGCCCTGAGCTCCTTGGAGGAAGGGCAGTATAAAAACGTGAAAAATAAATAAGTAAGTAAGTAAGTAAGTAAGTAAGTAAGTAAGTGTCCCTCTGCCCAGTGGAAGAGTCTGCTCACCTCCTTGTGGACAGATAGGGGCCTGGTCCCTCCCTGTCTGTTTACATATGTTTTGGCACCGTTGACTGTGTAACCTAGAGTATCTGTCCTGGTGTCTAATCTGAGTCTGGAATGACTTGAGCACCAGGAAAATGGCTTGACGCTTAAGGAACTTGATGCTTCTCAATGCCTCAGAGGCTGACCAGAGGCCTTGGGACAAATGGTCCTGGAGGTGGGCACTCTACCCCTTAAGGCTGAGAAAATCACCACCACATCACACTAACTGGGAGATCTGTCTAAGTGGTGGGTCTTGCTGGTGGTGATAACTTGATATGGTAGAAGATGATGTTGAAGGGTTGGAGGATTCACCTGAAACCTTGGCCACAGAATTCTATCTTGGCATGATGTCAGTATTCCTAGGAGTTGCGCTAGGACTGGGACCCAATCAGGGGGCCTTCAGAACTGACGACAGTGGTGATCTTGATGCACCTTTCTATGGACAGAATGAACTGGAAAGTCTTGTGTCCAGGATTATGCCATGCTCTATCCTCTGGTTGGGCTTTTGCTGATGTTTACCACGAATCCTTGTTTCAGAGGCACTCCATTATCTGCTGGACTTCCTGGATTGCCTGCTGATGACTGTGAGAGTGGATCAGAATGTTGTTGAGGTATGGGTAAACCACTGCCTATCAGAGATGAAAGTGGGTCACTAGCATCACAACCACCTTGGAGAAGATCTTGGGATCTGATGACTGGCTGAACAGTAGATCCCGATACTAGAAGTGGCATCCCATATAGAGAAAGTAATCTACTGTGGGAGGGACTTATGGGAATACAGAGGTACAAACCTAGCTTCTGCTAGGTTTATTGATGCCAAGAAATCATTTCATCTGAGCACTGCCATGATTGGTTGCACAGTCTCCATCCTGAAACAACTGAGCCCCTTCAAGTTCACTATTACCTTGATGTCCCCATCTTTCTGGAGACAATGAAGTAATGTGATTAAACCCCAAAGTCAATCTAACCCTGAGGAACAGGCTTGATGGCCAGAATCTGGAGCAGATGGTCAATCACTCCCAAGATGGTAGATAATCAGCAACTTCTTATATTTCTGTACATGTTTTTATGTTATATGATAGCTTCAAACCGTGTGCTGCCATTGTTTTAAGAACAAACATAGGACCATGTAAAAATTGGCTCTCTTTTTTGTTTGTACAATAGGGCTATATTTAGTGTTGTTCAGATAAGACTGTGGGGAGGGGAGGTTTCCAAGTTCAGGCCAGTTTTCATCCCAGTTCAAGCCACTAATCATTTTTATAAGATGCAACAGCACCAATCCTAATGCACTTTCAAGGGGCAATGTATGAACAACCTCTGGATACCGAATGCATGGGCTTTCCTACCTTAGCAGCTATTTGTGCATAATGTACTGCTGTTTTAAGCTCTTTTATTCTGACTCTTCTGACTACTGTTTTTATGGGTTCTGCTAATGTGTTTTTTAATATGTTTTTATCTGTTTGTGAAATTATGTTTTAATCTGTTTTATATGTTGTTAGCCGCCCTGGGTCCCTCTGGGGAGAAGGGTGGGATAAAAATAAAGTTTTATTATTATTATTATTATTATTATTATTATTATTATTATTATTATAGCAAACCCTATTTTCTGTCTACAGATTATCATCCTGACCAGCAATACAGCCTATACAGTTATTTCTTTCTACAGAAGCCAGTGTGTTCACAGAATACCATTTGCATAGGTAAAAAAAATAGGGAGAACTTTGTTAAATTATGCTTGATATTGCCAAGTGATCCACTGGTGACTCAGTATAAGAACATATAAGCACAAAAGCAAAATTTAGTTCAATACTAAACTTCAACGCATGAAGTCACATACTTTTTATTTAAGAAAAGTGAATGCAAATGGCAAAAGATAGAAGAAAGAAAACTAATCATCTTCTGACCAGATATTTCTTCATATCATTTCAAATTTCTTTTTTTTTTTTTTTTTTTTTTTTTTTTGAACAAATGAAATAATAGTGCACATTTCTGATAGAAAATTATGTGCATATATGACACAGGATTGAAAGTGAGTTTACTTATACATACACTTAAATACTTCATTCTGAGCGACTCTTAGAAAACCTTCCATTCTGAATTTCATATAGGGTCACAGTGCAACTTACTGCAGGTTACTATAACTAATCACCTACAACTGCAAATTTCTATAACAGGAAGTGTTAAAAATAAATTTCAATTCATATCAAAGTTATTTTTATGCAGGCTTAAAGCTTTTTCATTATACAATATTACCTACAGAGCAGACAAAATATTTTACTTCTCCACTTAAAGTTGTTAAACTTGTTTGAAATTTCAGTAAAACACACAAAGGTATTTTATTCTATGCCGACACCAGAGGCCTAACATACTGATAATACCTTCAGTGATCAATAAAGTATTTGGATTTGAACTGTTTGTCTTTCTTAAAGATAGTCGTGTAAGAAGTTCTGCAAACTGGATCGTACTACAGCTTTTAGATTTGTTACTACAGGTTTTGTGTTTTGTGTTTTTTTGTCCTACAGATTTCCTGTTTTTCAATTATTCCAACCTTTTGTTATTCTAGCAGACATTGTTTATACAGCAAGTTAAGGCTTCTTATGCATGTATGATTTTTCAATGAGAGACTTTGGGCACCAAACATGACATGTTTAAATGGCTAAAATTTTCCACAGGACAGATTTTCAGCAATTCATTGCACAAAGAAAATTCAAAGAAATAGTGTTCAAAATGTACTTAAGGAGAAAAGGCATGGTTTCTAGGACACAAGGCAGAACTGAAAAAGGTTTCCATTTGAGGTAGCAAACTAGGCATTTTCAAACTCAAAAGCATGGTTCCACCCTGGTAAGCATGATTGTAAAGAAACAGAGAAACCAACAGATTACAGAGTTGTACACCAAAGAACTGGCCACTAATAACAGATTTGCAAATTAAAGGGGAATTTAGAAACTGAAAAAGGTCAACTAAATATTGTAACTTTTTCAAATAGTCCTGTTACACAGAGATCTTCTGCTATACTCAGCACCCACAAATTAGTTCAATCCTTCTACAAGTTAACTGCACTCTAAACACCAAAACCCTACATGGATTGCTCCAAAGACTGGCCATTTCCTTAAAAGGATTCTGACTACATAATACATTAATGTTATACATTGCTGAAAACTATTAGTCCAAGCACAAAATTATAGTATACTTAGGCTGCAATCCTAACCACACTTTCCTGAGAGTAAGTCCCATTGAACAAAATAGGACTTACTTCAGAGTAGACCTGGTTAGGCTTGTGCCCTTAAAGTCCTTGCTTGGGTCAATATGATACTGACACATTGAAGGAGGACTGTCAAGAAAACCACAACAGATACACTTAACTTAAATATTTCAGAAACCAAAACCTCTGTTCATTTCCCAGCCACTGAAAATTAGCCCATAATAAAAATATATTACACTGCTTCTAAAACCAGTTTGGATTTGATAGAAATTCCAAAATGATCCTTATAGCTGGAGGATGACTCCTGAGAAAGTGAACTTGGCACATGGATAGTTCCTGGAGAAAAGTGTTTTTGGTTGCTCTTGGACAAATCATGGGAGGTAAGAGGAATTTCTTGTTTATCTTCAATTGAGTAGTCAACTTCCATGCATTCCTAGTTTACACATTAATATGGGGAGAAGTTGAGACACAGCAGCAGTTTTGGAAGGCTGAAAGTGGCCCCAGGTCACGAGAATTCACATTGATGTATGCACCACACCAAAACTGCTTGCATGTCTAAATAGCATCACTATAATACATGTTCCTGCAAAAGTTTAAGAACTGCTTATTTTAAATTTCAATGTAAAAATTAACTTTAAATTTAAAGAGGACATCCTAGGATTGTAGAAGAAAAGCAACCTTCCCTGACAATAGGGCACATTCCTAAGCAGGTGTACTCAGAAGTAAGTCCTATTGTGTTCAATGGGACTTACTCCCAGGGAAGTGATTGCAGCCTTAGAGTTTTACTAGTGTAAAACTAGTATTAAAATGTTTCTACTTTACATTAGGATTCCTATTTCATGGAAAAAATTCCCTGTCTCCTGCCTTCTTCCATCCTAAATTACCAGAGAACTAGAGTCGGACTTGCAACAGGTGTTAGAGAAATGGAAAGGGTAATTGACATGTCATTCACTGTTAAATTCAATAAAAAGAAAAACTCTTATTTCAGTCTTATCTGTCACAAATTCTCAGTTAGAAACCAAAACAAACCGTTTTGGAGCACTTTAAGACTTAAGACCCGATTTTATGGAAGGCTACAGCAGTGTAATTCCATCGCAAAAGGTGTGCTACTGTCGTATGCAGTAGAACTGCTGGCACAAACTGGCACAAGCTGGCAGCTCCTAGATACTGCACTGGTACAGATAAGGTGGCAGAGGGAGGCCGTTCAGGGGAGGAGCGTGGCGGAGAGCAGGCCAAACCAGCAGCAGGTGGGGGCAGATCTCGGCAGCGACAGCACATGCTAGATCCTATCCTACCCCTAGGAATCTCCTTGGAATCTCCTTGGAATCCCCTAGGAATCTCCTAGGAATCTACAACAGCAAAACAATTGGCATAGGTCTGAGGACACCCACTGGCGGCCAACCCCAACCACAGCATGCATTCTAGAACATGGCTGCATGGTGTAAACTGGTAGGGGACAGGACTGGATCATAAGAAATTGACTGCCGTATCAACTCTCTTGAACTATGAGAACATCAAATCCCTGGTATTTTCACTTGGCACATTTTTACATACATACATCGTGTAAACACACACAGATACAGATATAAACAATGGAACCAGAAGACTATAAAAAGTAAGGTCTGTGACATTTCTGTATGGGCTGCTAAAGTTGATTTTCATCCATGGACATTTATCCTAAAAAAAAAAATTGAGCAGATCTGTCAATCTTTGAAGTGTGTCTGTTGTAGCAAAAACAGCAGAGATACAGAGCTGCCCCTAAGGAATTTCCCAGTGAGATCCTAGCTTTTTTTAAACACAATAATCACCTTTAAGAGATGAATTGTCCTAGTGTTCATTCCATTATTTTGCTCCATACAACAACCAAAATGACTTTTCATTTTATTGTCTTATTACCTAATTACACGGAGCATTTCTGCATGAAAAATTTATTACATGAATGGTGCTTTTCCTAGCCTGTCTAGACACTGTGTTTACTGCAAAAAAAAAAAAAAAAGTAGGACATGATGCACAGATACAGGAAAAAAGCCCAAGAGTAGATTTTACATAGATTTTAAAATTATTTAATGGACATGAAGAAAAGAAAAACAATTCCTTTGTTCCCCAAAAGCAGAAGTACAAAACTTCATGGACAACATACAATAGAAACATTTTGTTTAAATTAAAATGACTTTCATCCCATCCTCCACCTATAAAAATGACACAAAATGCTATTTTGAGCTCTTAAAGGAGCTTGCTCTAGATTCAAATCTTCACCTTGATCAAGGGTTGGCAACTTAATCAAAAAATCACTGAACGCTGCAGTATTCTCCAAAAATATAAATTCAATAAATGTTGATAGCTCAACTATTAAGGAAAAAGTAGGACAACTACCAAAAGTACTTTATAACAGTAGCTCAAATCAGTATTTTCCAAACACCAAAAGGAAAAAACTATGCCTTCGTGTCTAATTAATAACAGGCCCATGACAGTCATAGCTGGAAAATTCCCAAACACTGGTAGCAATCCCAAAGAGGCATTCTCTCTCCAAGTTGTGTTACAGCTATTTTCACTTTTTAAGATGAACAAAGTTTATTTACAGCTTGTATGGATGCTGGGGATCTTTCCCAGACCCCACCTGCAGATACTGAAACCACAGATAAAAGGGGACCCTATAAGTACAATGCTCTGCGCCCCCCCAACACGCATTACCTTCCATTTATCTCTTTAATAATCAGGCATTTTTCTTGCTTTTATAGATAATACAAGAGCAACATAACAAGCAGGCAGCCTGCCTGCTGCATTACTCTTGTAGCATCTGTAAAATCAAGAAACATGCCTGATTATTAAAGAGATAAATGGAAGGTAAGGGGCACTGGGGCCATGGAGAACCTTGGATAACCTAAACCACAGATACAGGGCCTGTATTTCAATTTTCCCCAGTTAAGAATCATACACAGATCAAAACACACGGGATACATTATCTTTCAATACGTGTACATGCACCCTATTACAGACATTTCTTGGGTGTTAACATCTTGTTTACCTACTACTAAAATATTTATTATTTATGATCAGTTAAAACTCAGAGCTTATCAAATGTAGATTGCAAGTTCACTAGTAATACTGAAATGGAGAACTGGCATCCCAAATCCTACCTATTGCACAGGAATGCAGAGAGTTGTAGAAACCAGGGCAACAATTAGTCAATCAATACAGGAGCTTTGTGCACAATTTAGATATACCCAAACCTTAGTGTGCAGAACTAAGCCCCCTTAGTTTTGTGGGGAAGCCCCTTCTTCCCCACAAAAGCCCCCTAAAACCCACTCCTGAGGACCTGGAGATCTTCCTGAACAAGAGGAGATGGGGGGGGGGCAGCTGAGCAACTGAGAGAATCTGCAAAAATCATTCCCCACAGCTTTGCAAGAACTTAAGAACCCATTAAGAACCTATTGTTTCACAAAAAGCCTTTGGTCTGCTGCCAATCAAGCCCAACTTTCTTCTAAGTGCACAATTTCCAGCTAGTGATTTATGCCTCAGCCATTTTACCCCTCATGTGAATGTCCTGACTGACTCATCAATACCCATCCCAAACCCCGGACCTAGAAACATGAAATTTGGGGAGTATATCCCTTCCGTGACATAAGGATCCACTAAAAATGACATAAGGAACCACTAGAAATTCAACCCCTAAGGGAGTAAAAAGGGGTAAAGATTCACAGATTCCTCAATATCTCTTCGGCCCAATAAGATAATTACTTGGTTTTTGCTTACAAAGGTTACCCATTCAAATGTTTTAAAACATCATTCAGGATTTCACCCTAATCAACCCCTAAATCGGAAAATCTAAATTCAGGGGTGAATTATAGAACCCTCCCTATTACTTAGGGCTCCCTGGCTTTTTCCCCTTGCTACTGCCTGAAAGAGGTTTGTGGTCTACTGAGGCCAGGCCAGCCCTTTTAACCCTTTTTAAGTCAAGCGGTAGTAACAGTAAAACAGTCATTTTAGTGTTTACTCTGAACAGTAAAATAAAGTATTTCTGGCTCAATGCAAATTTCTGATACCCCAAGATTTTGACAAGCCTTTCTCCTGAGAACCTGTATTATCACCAGCCCTTGCTCTGCTTATCCCAGTTAGAGAGATAGGGAGGGGAACAGGCTCAAGGGTTGTGTGGCACAGTCTTGCTTCCCTAATAGGAGGCATTTTCTCTTGACAGTAGTTGCTATAAATAACAGCTGAGGGTTCCTCAATTTAAGTCAATATGGCAATTGAGTATTTAAACGACAATGGGGAGATGGTGCCTCACACTACTGTCCCCATCGCAGGAGATGGAGCCTGCCTTATCCAGTCCCTCTCCTATCTCATGCATGACACTCAGTTAATGGCTAGGGAGGTGCGTAAGCTCATTATGAGGCACGTGCTGGACCATTGGTAAGAGTTCTCCATCATATCCCACAACAGCAAGGGGGGCAACTACATCATTTCTGCTGAGTACCTCGTTCACATGCCCCAACCCTTTACTTATGGTGGTTTATGCAAGGGGATGGTGATGGCTGGGCAACTACCATAGAGTTAATCTTTGAGGTTTACCGCAATGGGGAGCTCTATGAGAGTCTTGGTGCTGAAGGTCACCCTGTGAGGAGGGTACACTTTACACAGGACCTTTCTAGGGGACATTTTGATGCATACTTGCCATGTGAACCTGAGTGTCCACCACAGCACCCCTCCCTCAGCTTGATATGCCTCATACATCTCACAGCCATCACCTCTTCCTGTCCCCAAGAAGGCTGAAAAGCATCTGTTCTGGGACCGGTGCTTTTCAACCTCTTCATAAATGACCTGGAGACAGGGGTGAGCAGTGAGGTGGCTACGTTTGCAGACGACACCAAACGTTTCCAAGTGGTGAAGACCAAAAGTGATTGTTAGGAGCTCCAGAAGGATCCCTCCAAACTGGCAGAATGGGCAGAAAAATGGAAGATGCGTTTCAATGTCAGTAAGTGTAAAGTCATGCACATTGGGGCAAAAAATCAAAGCTTCACATATAGGCTGATGGATTCTGAGCTGTCTGTGACAGATCAGGAGAGAGATCTTGGGGTGGTGGTGGACAGCTCAATGAAAGTGTCGACCCAATGTGCGGCGGCAGTAAAGAAGGCCAATTCTATGCTTGGGATCATTAGAAAATGTATTGAGAACAAAACAGCTAATACTGTAATGCCGTTGTACAAATCGATGGTAAGGCCACACCTGGAGTATTGTGTCCAGTTCTGGTCACCACATCTCGAAAAGGACATAGTGGAAATGGAAAAGGTACAAAAGAGAGTGACTAAGGTGATTACTGGGCTGGGGCACCTACCCTATGGGGATAGGCTACGACATTTGGGCTTCTTCAGCCTAGAAAAGAGGAACCTGAGGGGGGACATGAATGAGACATACAAAATCATGCAGGGGATGGACTTTATACTCTCACATAACACCAGAACCAGGGGACATCCACTAAAATTGAGTGTTGGGAGAGTTAGGACAGACAAAAGAAAATATTGCTTTACTCAGCGTGTGGTTGGTCTGTGGAACTCCTTACCACAGGATGTGGTGATGGTATCTGACCTGGATGCCTTTAAAAGGGGATTGGACAAGTTTCTGGAGGAAAAATCCATTATGGGTTGCAAGCCATGATGTACATGTGCAGCCTCCTGGTTTTAGAAATGGCTATGTCAGAATGCCAGATGCAAGGGAGGGAACCAGGATTCAGGTCTCTTGTTATCTGGTGTGCTCCCTGGGGCATTTGGTGGGCCACTGTGAGATACAGGAAGCTGGACTAGATGAGCCTATGGCCTGATCCAGTGGGGCTGTTCTTATGTTCTTTAGGCTCCTCGCCAACGTTGTACCAGATACACTGATGCTAACAGGAGGAAGCAACTTAAGTATGCAGCAAGGAAATATGTGCATTTTACAGACATCAAATTAATTTAAAGTAGTTAAATACCATAGTGAGGCTAGTTTCACATATGACTTACGTTAAGCGTCTTGAAGCACTTCAAGCAATCTTATCTATTTCTATATTTATCCTTCGCTATATTAAAAAATAAAAACATCATTTTCAAATTAGGTGCAAAACTGCTCTGGGGAATGAGGGGCAGGGCTGACTTTGTGATATCAAAGATGACAGTCAGCAAGCACTGCACACAGCTGGTTTCTGCTGCAAACTTGCAGAACCAGTTTTTCAGAGCTCAGCTTTGGAGAGGGAAGGTACCTTTGAAATGAAAACAGTAAAACCACTTCCAAATTGGTCTCAGCGCTACTATTTTCTTTTCTTTAGAAATGTCCCTCTTCCCCGAAACAGATTTTAAAAGGAAGGAGGCAGAATAACTAGGAAGATTAAGCACGGCAGGGATAACCTGTTTCCCAAGATGAAGAAAGTTGTGAATTCACATTTCACATAATTTATGTCCCAAAATTAGGATAAATGCAAGCAGTAACGGTTAACTCTGTTCTCCAACACAAAATCACATTTACTTACTCCAGTTATATACAGATACACATGTGAATAAGCCTTATTAAAAATGTAGATGATGCAAGCTTAAAATAGTCTGATATTTAAAAAGGTGTTAGGGAGGAGGAAGAAGTGGGGAAACCTTCAAAAAGAATGTCAGGTACAGTCACAAAACCTAAATTTAGCAGTTGACCAGCAAATCAGTTTATGTTTGTTTTAACCTTTAATGGATTCTTCTGGTTTCACATTTTATTTATTTAGGAGATTTCAATACAGCACTGTCTTTCCCCAGGTAACAAAGCCTAGCACTCGTTTTATAAGCTGTGTCAATTATTTCAGACTATAATACCTAGTACATCATGCAGGTATTTTCCTTGCTATTTCAGCATGTAGTGCCTTCACCAGCAACATTCTAGTTTTGCCTCAAATACCACCACACTTATTGGCAAAAATATGAGGGGAAAGAACCTTACCAATGTTATGTCTCAATTTCCTTTCCCAGGAATCACAAATATATGAACATAAAAAGGGGCAAATATTACTTACATCTCCACTTCTCAGGTTAAGACATGCATTACATGTTGAGCTTTTTCTGGTTTGCATGAGTTGCATAAAGGCCATTACATTTAGATTGCTCTATATAATGCCATTGTCCCACTTACAGTTTTCAAATCACAGTGATCCAAGGATATTCAGCTTTTCTGGTAAACACTAAGATAAGAGCTTGAATTAAAGCTTTAGCAACATTAGCCACCTGTTTCAACAACGTACTCTTATCCTTAGCAACCCACACTCCCTCCTTCTTCCTATTTTTACATATTTATGATTTAATCTCTTTTTAAAAAATCCTCTCACAACCTCAACCTTTTCATAAAGGAACCAGTTTTTAAAAAAAATTGATGACAAATGCTATATACTGTAATTACAATTATACTGTACACACAATTCAGTGTACCATTTCATTCCTTTGTATTTTCACCACTGAGTCCATTAGATTTTTGTTTCAAGTACTAGTTTTGCAAAATTATTCTTAAGAAGCACAATATAAAGTTAGGAAAGGTCACATTTTCAAGTCACCATCCACCAATAAATAAAATTTCTAGTCCAGATGATACTAGCCATCAACCCACACAATTTTGCCAAACCACTGTGATACTATAAGAGGAAAAGGTACTCCGCAGAAAGTGAATACAGAGCAAAATATACGTTTCTTGAAGAATAGGTATTTATTTGCTTGTAAATAGTCACTCATCTAGTCTCCTGGGGCATATGACAATTGCTCCCAGAAGGGATACTATGAAGAGATACTACTACACAGTCCATGGACTAATTTTCACTTTTAACAATTAGACTTGTTCAGAACCTTTAGCAAGTTTAACTCTTAGATTCCTCATGCAGGTCACGTGATATATTTAACTGTATCATTTTCTGAGGCTGACAACTTAAAGGTTTATAAATCTTTTCATCAAAAAGAATTCTTCAACAAATAAAAATTCTCAAGGTGACACAGAAGCTGGTGTGTTCCTCCTGGAATTTCTAGTTGTCAAGCACACAAGAGCTTCCATCAGGAAAGAGGAGGCAACGCTACAGATAAATTCTTAAAAGAGACAAAAAAGTTTTCTAACAAATAACAGATCAGAAACATCAAATGAAACACATCTTTCCAAGAAGCTATTTTATCCTAGATAAAAATGAAGCTATAACCTGAACTACCATGATGTGCAAAGCAAAACCAACATACCACAGATAACTTTGCAAGCATTCAGATACAAAAAACATGAGATGGCTTCAACTCATCACTACACAGTGCTCAATCTAGGATGAGAACTTCAGAAGCAGCAACTAGCATATATATCTCCTTGATAGTCATATGAACAGACAGGTAAAGCATGTTGCAAGTTAACACTAGTAATTAAAACACTATTTCATTGAGATGTATATACATGCAATTTGTTGAAACAGCAAATGATTTATGCTTTCTAACTTTGCTCTAAATACTGATCAACATTGAAAATTGAAGCAAATTATGCACAGGAGGCTTTCATTGAATAAGGTCAGTCTCTTGCTAAAGTAATATATAAGAACACTTTAGAACTTCACAGTACTATTTCTGTTTCTTAAACTGCAGTCGTAAGAACTCCAGGTAATGTTTTAAAACAAACAAAAAGACAAATTCCTGATGTACTTGTATATTCTTCTCTCACTTTATAATTTAACAATGTATTAGAATATGCAAGCAAAGGCTGAGGAGGAAGAACCAAGAAGCCTCACCTTATTACTGCAATATCAAGCAGAAATTGGTGCAAGATTGTTTTACCCATTAATTCAGCTTTGTTGCATTTTGAAGACTTCCTTTATGTTATCACTAACCCATTTCTCTCAGTCTTCATTTGCTAACTATCTGTTGTGGCCTATTTTTGCAAGGCTTGTTGCCATGAGGGATGTCAAATATATCCAGCTAATCAATGACCATGATTACTCTGGCCTTCGTACTCTCCCTTTGTACTATTCTGCAGCATAACTTTTTTTTTGTAGCAGCTAGATACTTGTTCATTACTATCACCACTCCCAAACACACACACACAAATAATACCTGTTCAGAAGTTTTTGGAGTCTGAATTAAATATTCTTCATTGTACAATTGTTGTTTTTAAACCGACCCATAAAAAATCAAACTTTACTTCAATTCTAAATGCTTTTTGGCAAAGTTTTCCCCATCTACTAAATTCCTGTTGCTTCACTTCCTAATTGTGTGGGGGTGGAGAAGAAATATCTGAGCAATACCTACCATAGATGCAGAGGCATGCATTGGACTTGATTATTTTTAAATAAAGCTTGCCATAAATACTAGAAACCAATACCATATCTCTCATCATAGCTCCTTTTTTAGCTGTTTAGTCCAGGTTCTCACATTCTTGTTTTCTCATAATATTCCACTACCTCATCTGCTTACTACTACCTTAGAAAACTTTGTCATTCTCTCTCCTCGCCATAACACACCATTTTCCTACAAAATGAAATGCTTACAATGGCTTTTCCCAACAAATTAGCTTGCCCTGTGGTCCACACCCTCAAGAATCAGTACACACTAAGATAGTTAAATCTGTGTATTTAAAAAGAAAGCAATATATATTAATAGTTGAACACACACTTTCAATAGGTTCTATGTCCTGTCCATCAAATTATTTAAGGGTGAAATTTCAACCCAGTTTTTCAAGCACCTAATAACTCTGGAAAATATTGCAACAAAAACATACATACTCTACAACCCCCTCTTCCGAAGTTTTCAACACTTCCAGTCTCTCATACACATGCTCCACTTTACTCCACTGTTTGTCCATAATTTAGTATATAAAAGTATCGTGCAAATATACTTTTGTATTCTTTAAAATACAGTAAAACAATTCATACTTTAAATAGCAAATTGCACATGCATTGCCATCAAATATGAGTGTGCATGTGTTTAAATGGCTAGGTTTATCTGGAAAAAACTATAAACCCAATCTCTACAGTGTATAGAACGAGTGTTACTTAATCCTAATACAGAATCTTAATTCTATGATTATTTATTTTATTTAAATTTATTTTTAGCATTTCTATACCACGTTTCCTCCAAGGAGCTCAGGGTGGTAAGTCCAATTCCTGAACCCGTACACCATCATGCATTTAAAGATCTGCTGCAGTTGATACTGCTACATATTAAGTGAAAGCTGCATTTTGCACCTTCTGTTTTCAGAGCAGTTTTTTCATACTTTGAACTACCATAATTTGTATGACTAGGTTTCAACAATGTAGATACAGGGGCTGCATCACCTCTTTTAGAAAGCTGTTCAGCTGAACTCTCTAATCATGCTTGCAGATGCAAGAGACTATAAACTGTACAAGAGACTGCAAGGATTTTGCTGCTTGCAGAGCACCTTAGGTGAGCAGACATGCACCTCACAGCCAAGCAGCCAAGCGCAGCCACCCTGAAGTTCAGTGATGTCATGTGATGTCATCACTGAATGTCCAGAGACCCCGCCCTGTGGACACAGAAGCGCTCCATGCAGTAGCAGAGATTCTTGCAGGAACGCTGTTGCAGAGTTAGAACAATGGTTGGCCAAGTAGAACATCATACAGAAAGTAAGCAAATGGTGCCAGATTCACATTACCATTCAGAAGTAATACCTCCCAGAAGGCTGCTTCTTTTAGCACCAATTCCTTAATGCATTTTTCAACCTGGCTGTGATTGACCACCATTGTAGCTAGTGGGAGCAGTGCATTCTGAGTAGTATGGGGAAGCAGTGCCAGTTTCCTGCCTTTTAGGAAACAAAGTCTCCAATAGTGCAGTTTCATGCAGCACTCAGCTTTAAATGAATGTATCTTCCACAGTACTGTAGGCAAAACGATTCCTTAAACAATCTTGTTTTTGATTCACTTAACAATTTCAGGCCCCCTGCTTCCCCTATTTTTAAGGCTTACCCAGTACTGGTCCCAGCAGCACTTGACAAAACAGAAGTGCCTTTGTTGGAATTCTAAAGCAACTTCAGATCTATTTAAAAATGCAAAGAAAGCCATATCAAAAATATATGATAAAACAGGACACAGAAAAGGCAGAGCTCCCCCCTCAAAAAGCTATAATCTTTCTCTAGTCTAAACAAAGGGCCCAGATGACTTCCAGTAATTTCAGAGGGTGTGCATGTCTCTAAATCAATGTTTTGTGCATCTGCTACATGTAGCATGACAGCTTGACAATCCTTCTGCTGAAATACTGCAAAGAGTAGCAGCTCTTTTTGAAGATGCTATGGCAGACATCTAGACTGTTCCTATATAAACCCTTTCCCCCATTGCACTGTCTGAATGAAAAGGCAACCTGGCAGTATTAATCTGTATAGGAACAGATATCTGACAAGTTGATGCAGAAGATTAAAGACAAAGTTGTAAAAGAATCTTTAAGACTTCACTAGTTTAAAGGGCAAGAAAGATTAGAGCAGGAAACAAGGCATTCAAACCAGACACTCACAGAGAGAGGAGAGCCACATGACATTAAAAGCATAAATGCTTTGACCAACAGAAGTGCAGCACTGTAAATTCTTCAAACAGACATTAACTTCAAAAATAAACCCAGATCTAACACATCCTTTCTGAATAGTACAGTATTTATTGCCAGGGCCAGGATTACGGCCAGCAGAATCGTCATCTCCAGTCAAAAGTAGCCTCCACTGATTCATACTGCATTGCAAACATCCTCAACAAGGCTTTGAAATAAACCTAAAAGGATTTTCTGCACAAGAGTCTTTTTGTGCACCAGAGGGAGCGAGGAAAAAAAAATGCAATGGCAAGCATATTCCTATCCAAAATAGCAAAGGAAGGGTTACTACATGTCCCCAAGTCCAAGATGCAAGTACCCACACTCATTTTGGTGAACTCAAAACATTCCATGGTGTTGCAGATTTAGGCAGTAAAACTTCAGTTCACACATATGCAAAGTACTCCTCTCTGAAGCCCTTAAACTGCTGTGCAGAAATACAGAGCAGAATGCCCAGATGGCAGCCAATCTTGTTCTATTCTGAAAGTAACTATGTGCTGCTAATTCCAAAGATAATGTTCACTTTCTGTTCTCCCTGTTCAGTCATGGGCTGTTAGTTTCAGGCACTTTGCCGAACAAACTGCCTTTCTTTATTTGGGACAGGACTGCAGTCACATAGCACTGACAACCCCCAACAGCAACCAGGCCTAAGTATTTGTAATTGGTTCACTCTCTCCCTCCCCTTCCTTATCAGACTTTTGATTGCAAGTTCCTTGAGGCAGAGAATTTTTTTTTGGCTTATTACATAAAGGCATAGGGATCCAACTTTTCATGCTCAGCCTATCAAAGAATGAAGGCTTACAGCCTGAGGGACAGGGAAGGAAATAAGCCCAAACCGCCCTGCTACTCTAAAATATAGAGGAGAGTGGGAATGATGCCTCAGATACTGAATGGAGTTGGAGAAAGAAAGGGGAAGACTGAAGTCCTTCCCCCCCCAATTATTTCCACACCATCCATTAGATTTCACATGTATTTATAGTACTATACAAACCAATTTCAAAGATTCCAGCACTAGTAACCAAAGAATACACAGAATGCTTCCTTATAAAAAGTCTGTCCATTGGTCTAGCTAGCACAGTATTGTTGACAGTGGAAAGTGCTCTCCAGAGTAGAAGTCATGAATTTTCTCTGCTCTATGTGGAGTTGCTTGGAATTGAACCTGGGACCTTTTGCATGCAAAGAAGGGGCTCTACCACTGAGTGACAGCCCCTGCCTATAACCCAGGTGAATGGGCAAGTCTGCAGATAGGAATAGGCTTAATCCTCAAGGGATGGTTTTAACAAAGAGGTTACAGGCTCAGTTCTTATTCTACTGCTGACCTCAAAGGAACTTCTCTACCATTCACTACTATGGGGAGGGTAAATGCTGCGACTGAGGGCAGCATTTACCTTCTCTCGATTCCAAACACTGGATGGTATCACTCTCACCAAAGCAATGTAGTTTGTCTTTATGCCCTAACAGTACTCAAGCTATACAAGCCCTCCCTTCACATACAGACCATCCATCAATGAGTGTGCACTCAAGACATCTTACCTTAAAATACTGAAAAGTGACAATACATTAAGATGAACTAACACACACAAGATGCACATTCCATTAACGCCATTTCAAAAGGTTCAACTGCAATATAGCCTTCAATACATCCTTTAAAGCAGGAAAGGAGACAACCAAAGCTCTCTAGGGAATCTATTCCATAATTTGGGTAGCTATCTCTTGCTGACACCCACCACACCTCTGACAGCATGAAGAACTTAGGTGTGTTCAAAACAAGGTTGTTCTTGAGACAGCCCAATCCAAGAGAAGCAATTTGCAACCTTTTTCATTTCACAGCACACTGACAAGACACTAAAGTAGTCAAGGCATACCATCTTTTTTGTTGTTGTTTTTTTACAATTGACAAGGCACAACACACTGCTAGCAGAGGACTCACATCGCCCAATAGCCCTATTAATAAATATTTCTCCCTCAAATTCCCAGGCACACTTGTGGACTGCTCACAGCACACTAATGTATAATGTATAGTGGTTGAAAATTGCTGATTTAGAGTTTCAATGGCAAAAACCCATAACCTTGAATTAAACTCTAAACAAACTGATTGCTAATAAAACTGGTATAGCATTGGCACCGATACAATCTGAACACCAAATGTCAGATAAAACTATGGTGCTACCTTCTAGACTGATGGGAGTTTCTCACACAACCTCAAGAGAAGCCCTTTGCAAAGCACATTACAGTTGTCCAACATGGAGAAAACTAGAACATGAAGAGGCACAGCTGAAGAACCAGACAGAGTCAGAAAAAGGCACTCCTGCCCATAGCCACTACACCATTAGGCTCCTCTGGGAAAAACACACCAGAAGTATAAACACCAATGATGAAGAAAAAGCAGAATAGGAAGAAAATAGCTGGATAAAATAACTGACCAATTTTTAATACAAAGTGTCATTGTCCCATAGGTTGTGTTACCATTTCAAAACCTACCTGAAGGGTGGTTGGTTTTTTCTCCTTCCTTCACAAAACTCTATCCATTAGTCATAGAAGAGGGGTTTTTTTGTTCAGTCTCAAAGTATTAAGTTTACAAGAAAAGAAGAGTGCACAGATATTTGCATTATTATTGTACTTTTATCATTTATACATTGAAAGTATGTTTTCAACAAATAATATAGTGTTTGTTTTCAGACTCTGCACGTATGAGTTTTTTAGGGCAATATGGACCTTTCCACCTGAAAAATTCACAAGTACATAATCATAATCTCATCTCTCCCCACCCACATACAGAGCAGAAAAGTGAACACACTAAATGCATATACTGGGAAACCTGCAGATCCATTACTGGACAAGCAATTGTGCTTTTTTCAGCCTACAGAATTTTTTGAATTCCTTTTGGAGCCTAAAGTGTGCAATCGCAGTCTAGCCCAGCTTAGCCTATGATGAATTCTCAAAGGAATCTGAAGGTGGAAGGTACCATTTATAGCAACAGATGTTACAGTAAATAATCATATTTTATTCTAACTTACAGGGGCTTTCCACACTAGTAGTGAAAAGTGTTTCAGGCATATCAAGGCATTAATCATGCCAAGACTGTAACACTTAATGTTTTCACTTAGAGACAAGTGATTCTTTCTGCAATCATGAACACTCATCTTCATGTTTTCCTTCCCTATATAGTTGGCTTGTTTACACTTATAGGTCAGATCTCAGTATCCACGGGGATCTGTTTCCAGACCCCAGTGGATACCAAAACCCACAGATAATGAAATCTGTGGGTGGGGCCCTCAGAGAACCTCCGGACACAAGTGGAAATTGTGGCCTCCCCGCACCTCAGAACACCTCCCAAGTACAGCTGGAAGGAACTTCTGGTTGCACCGGGAAGGTAAAGTGAGGCTGCCCAGACACT
Source organism: Tiliqua scincoides (assembly GCF_035046505.1). NCBI lineage: Eukaryota > Metazoa > Chordata > Lepidosauria > Squamata > Scincidae > Tiliqua > Tiliqua scincoides. The sequence goes on along the minus strand of NC_089821.1, from coordinate 98,758,358 downwards.
GGTTGAGATCTGGGTTAAGTCAAATGCACAGATCCCAAATTTGCAGATAAGGACACCCACCTGCATTTAAACTGTGTCATTCAATAAAATCTGTATTATAAAACCAAAATATTACCTTTCAATGTACTGCAGGCAATCAATACATCAATACTGTTTATAAAGCTCCCACAAAATCAGGACATTAGAGTCTTCTCATGCCCAAAGGCAATTCACCATACCTTATGACAGCAATTTTCAACCTTTTTCATATCACAGCACACTGATAAAGCACTAAAATTGTCAAGGCACACTTGTAGTTTTTTGACAATTGACAAGGCTGTACTGCCAGCTACTAATAAATGACCATCTTCCAAACTCCCATGGCAAACATGCGAACCCTTTGCAGCACACCAATGTGCTGTGGCACACTGGTTGAAAAACTGCTGCCTTATGATAATGGCTTGAGCCATCAACTTTATTTTATACAACTTTATTTTATACTTTTATAGTTTATAATATTTCACACAGGCATAAAATAATCTCTCTTCCCACTGTGTCAATCTGCTTTTGCACATAGAGAAATTTGGTGTAAAAGCAGGCTGAGGTCTAGCCCTTTTCAAATTCAGAGAGATATTTCTCCAATGCTGGAGACAAAACCTCACATGTCTGTAGCTTTGCTTCATACAAAGTTCCAGTACAGATTCTCCAACACAGACCAAACCAAAACTTCAAGCACACTTCACTGAGACAAAGCAGGTATCTTCTTCCAGACTTCTTCCAACTGGAACCAGAAAAGAGTGGGCACAATCACAGAGGAAGACAGAACTCAATGTTTTATAATTTGAAGAATGTAATGGAGATGCAGGAAGGGAAAATTAATTCAGTGCTAAACCTTCACTGAATTAAAAGCCACACAAATAAGTAAAAAAAAGACTAAGCATTCATGAGCCATAGTCTTAATTCAATAGAGTTGTGCTGCAAATGCATTGATACAAGCCAGTTTCTGTGTTTCTCCCCCCCCCACACACACACACACCATGAACAGTTCAGAAACTGTTGCTCACCACAGAAAGCTGCCATTGAAGGAAAAACACTATTTGAAAACTCCACTGCATGATTCTAAAAGAACTCTTTGAACTGCAGCCCACTAGCTGGCCCAACAAATAAATCATGACTACACTGAGCCAATTCCACCAATATTAAGTTATTAATTAAAGCAGCACCTGTTCTGTAAGCATCTTGCTCTTCATTTGTCCCACAGTGCCTTGCACAAGTTTCTCAAGATATGTTGAGATACCATAATTAAGCATTTCCAAGCCAAAGATGACTATCACATCTGCCTATGACATGTAAGGAGTTTGAAGAATTCAGCTGGAAAAATGTATTTTTCCTAGTAAAGCCAACAATTCTGATTTGGCATGGTAAATCCCCATCTCATGATCCCTATGCACATAAGGATGGGGTGAGTGGGTGTCTGTGTGTACATGTACACACACACACACACACACACTTCAGCTATCATTTTCCCCCCTGAATTTTTCTAAAGCTTTTCATTATTTCCAAATTCCAATACATAATCACAGTAGAAAGTATACTTGGCTTTTAACTCTCCAGATAACAATTTTAACCAATAAAGTCTGCCAAAAATATCAGGCTGTTCCTTCTTTTGAAACAGCATTAAACAATACTTAGATATGTTTATATTGCTTATACCTCACAGACTTCAAATACTACTCCTGAAAACAGCAAAATTGTTCCAAAAAAGTGCCTTCCAGTTCCATACATGACAATTTATGCAAATGACAGTGTATGTAGATATGGTACGCCCCATCAGAAATAACAGAAGTGGTAGGATATTAAGGGAGAGTGGGTGGAAGATAAAGGGACCTGAATGAACGTGCCTCATTCGTAGGTGTGAGATTCGTGAGGGTTGATCTAGCTCACTGGGAACACAAGCAGTGCTAAGGGGCAGTTAGATATTCAGATATCGGTGCATCAAGACAGAATTCATGTCTGTGTTTAGGTTCATTTTTGTTTTACTTTTAAGCAAGAAGTTTCCATACCGAAAGACATGCTTGCCAGTTTGTTTCTGGAATCACAGAGGGACTAGTACTGACCTTTCAAGCCCAGAAAGCTTGGGTCCTCTCTATCTCGGCATTACAGCAGGCCTGCTTCATGTACCACCTTCTTCAGAAGTAAGGTTGGTGGTGGTCATAAAATTTAGGACCTTCTCTACAGTGGTGCTGTAGTTGGGGAATTTCCTTCCCAAGGGGCCAAGTTATTACTTCTCTTAGAAGAAACATGATGGTGCTTCTTTTTCATAAAGCATTTAAAGCAGTGCAATTTTGGGTTGCAATGAATACACTGATTGTGGTTTTACTGTTACAACTGAGGCTGCTTTTTAAATTGTCACCCACTTTGGGTCCAATATACAGAAAAAGGTGGGTCAAAAAGGAACTTCTTCATCAGGAAATATCGTAGAACTCAAGAGTCTAAAACCTCTTCATCTGAACTAATGGTTTCCAAATCCCGTCCTTTTTAACTGGACAAGAAGCAACACGCTATTGATTGTTCTGAAGACACTAAATAAGTCACTGGTGGTAAAACAGCTTTTGCACAGCTCAGATAGAAAAATGACAGTCCAGCTGACATGTGGGTGTTCATGACAGAGTTGTCAAGCAGAATGCAACCCTATGTTTCTTTATATGCATTCTTTTCTAGTACAAATTCTTTTTAAAAAAAAATAGGCACACAATGTACTGTCTCAAGTTTAATCACAGTTTACATAAATTAGCAAATATGCAAACCAACTGGATTAAGAGACACTGCAATTGTGGTGAATTGCAAGCAAGACCCATAGTACAGGATAATGGAATTAAGGCTTGAATCTCATATTACCACATCAAAACAGCTAAAAAACTGATTCTTCTCATAAGAACAGCCCCACTGGATCAGGCCATAGGCCCATCTAGTCCAGCTTCCTATATCTCACAGTGGCCCACCAAATGCCCCAGGGAGCACACCAGATAACAAGAGACCTCATCCTGGTGCCCTCCCTTGCATCTGGCATTCTGACATAACCCAATTCTAAAATCAGGAAGTTGCACATACACATCATGGCTTGTACCCCGTAATGGATTTTTCCTCCAGAAACTTGTCCAATCCCCTTTTAAAGACGTCCAGGCTAGATACCATCACCACATCCTGTGGCAAGGAGTTCCACAGACCAACCACACGCTGAGTAAAGAAATATTTTATTTTGTCTGTCCTAACTCTCCCAACACTCAATTTTAGTGGATGTCCCCTGGTTCTGGTGTTATGTGAGAGTGTAAAGAGCATCTCCCTATCCACTCTGTCCATCCCCTGCATAATTTTGTATGTCTCAATCATGTCCCCCCTCAGGCGCCTCTTTTCTAGGCTGAAGAGGCCCAAATGCCGTAGCCTTTCCTCATAAGGAAGGTGCCCCAGCCCCGTAATCATCTTAGTCGCTCTCTTTTGCACCTTTTCCATTTCCACTATGTCTTTTTTGAGACATCTTTTCTGAGACATCTCCCCTAATTTGGTTCCACTTCTTTGCAACATATGATGCTTTGAATAATGTAGAAGGAACGTGTTAAACACGTTCCTTCTACATCTACACTAATGCTGGCAGTCAAATGGGGGGTAGCTCTGTCATGGAAAGGAACTAATTTTTCAGAGTGGTTCATGGTTCAGAGCCTTCCTAGAGCATGGAAGGCAATACGAGATTGAACCACATTAGGAGGACATTTTTCAGCAGCTGTCAGAGCACAGGTCTTTACAAACACACTCAGAAATAAGTTGAGTATGAGTTCTATAGCCCTTGCTCCCAAATAATTAATTGTTCAGTCTTAGTGTCTGTACTCTAAAAACAAAAATTACAGAAGGGCAGATTATGACCCACAGGAAAAATATTTCAGATTTTATTCATCCATAACTTTTCTATTATTCCTTTCACCTGCAAAGTTTTCAAAAATAGGAAGCCTAAAATTTCTAACAGTGAGAGTGTAGGGTTTATGTTACATATCCCACTATACTTATTTTTTTTAAAGCAATATGCTTAACTAAAGGATAAAAATGTTACAGTGTAGGTTTACCTATGAACCTGAAAGCACTTGAATCTGTAGTTTTTAAATATTTAAACTTTTCACCTTAAAATGTATATGTCTATATGAAACAAAGATTAAACTCCCCTTTTCATATCAATACTATTATTCTCCCTTTCACTTCAGCATAAGTCAAACTCAGTATGACAAATTCCAGTCCCTACAATCTGATAAATTTGATGCTATGCAGCATATTTGTTTCAAAGGCCTATTAAGATTCTATTTTGGCCAAAGGCAAAATACAAAAACTTCAAAATTAGAGGAATTCTTTAAGATTCAAGGCAAACAAAGCAAAGCTGAAATAATTCACAGCTAATCGAAACCAGTAACTTCAGATTTTTAGCGATTAAAAGCTTTTCACAGCTAGCATATAAAATGAGATTCAGATCTAAATTATGCAATGCATATAATCTGAATTTGGAGTGTTTGTTCTGTGTGTGTGTGTGTGTGTGTGTCCCTTTTTATTTTTTTATATTTTTTTTTAGAATTATGGGAGGCCAAAGCCAATGCCACACAAAATGTTTCATAACCATGCAAAAAGCAAACATGACTTCCAATAGACTAACCTCCAGCTATATAACCACAAGGTTCTCATTCATATACAATTTTACACAAACACATCTCTATAAGGGCGTTTCTTCAGTTACTAACAAGTTTTAGCTTATCTCCTTCACAACTTGTGTTTAACTAAAACAACTCGCAGAGAGAAAAATTTCCCATACCTTGCTACCCAAATAAATCTCTCAAGAGATTTATCTATCATAGTCTGTTTTCTCCAAACTTCTGACATTCCATTTTCTTGCCTACACCAAATACATGCTTTTCCACACTTTCTTAATTAAAAAACAAATAAGTAAAATTAGGTTTGCCACATATATTATCACCAAGAAACACCCCTAAGCCAATACAGGTTCTCTGACACAACTCTATCATATACGTCTCACTCTCACTGCATGTATTCAGACACACTCCTAATATGTGCCCTTACGGAAAGGTTGAGGCAGTGGTTTCCAAACTGTGAGCCGTGATTCCCTGGGGAGCCACAGAAGCCAACCAGGTGAGCAGCAGAATCCATGCAAAAGCCCACCACCCTATATAATCTATAGGATTATAGCCCTAATGGGAAGCTGTAGCCAATGGCCCAGTAGGTCATGGAAGCCACCAGTCAAAAAAGTTTGGGAGCCACTGGGTTGGGGGTACAACTTGAAGATCCATTTGTACAGTACAAGCAAAATACAAATATTCAGTTCCTCTGTTCAAGTCCCTGACAGTAGCATCACATGTTAACATCACTCTTTCACTTGAAGTAAACATCAAAGTAATCTCAAACTTTCACTTCATGGTAAAAGTAACACTGTTCTGTATGTATGTTTCATCAAATAACTTTTTCCCCAAAATCCGAATCACAAAGTCAGGGCCATGTGTCCCTTCAAGTTGGAACAATCAACTTGAAGTCACTTATTTTAATGCAGTCTTCCACACAGGCTCCACACTAATAAAAAATTTAAAAATACATTAATCTTGTCTGCAGGAATCTCATCACAGGTATATACTAAGAAACTACCATAGAGCATGGCTTGCTGCAAAATTAAACTGCATGACAACGTGCTGTCTGTAGAATTAGAGGATCTGTAGCTCCATCCACATTCTTACCTACCTTAGATGTTCCCACAGAAGGCTCACGTCATGAAATTATATAGCAGACTATTACTATCAGGACCAGAAAGTCTTAGCAACTGGAACCCCGCAAGGCTAGCAGGAGAATAGGAGGGATACCACAACAATGAGGCAAATTCTTATTCATCTACAGCAAGGGTTGCCAAACCCCAGCCTGGGGGCCAGATGCAGCCCACAGCAAGCCTCTATCTGGCCCGCAGCCAGCCTCTGATCCCCTAAGAACATCTGACCCAGCTGACCAACACAACCAGAGTTGTGCTTGTGGGGTGGTGGAATGAGGGTCCATTTAAGTGTGTGCTTTATTTCTTAGGCTTTGTTCGTGCTCAGAGAAGTCCTGGACATTTGAGCCCAATCATTTATTCATTCATCCAAGTTCCATCTCTAATGTATTTAATTAAATTTTATATTTAATTTTTTCCGGCCCTCGACCCTGTGCCAGATATTTGATGTGGCCCTTCAGCCAAAAAGTTTAGAGACCCCTGATCTACAGCTTTCACATACCCAGTTTCACCTTGTGGCTTTCCCCTATAATCTGAGCACTAAGCATGCTCCATAAGCTTTGCTACCACCAGAATATGATTTACAATTGAGTGAGAAGAGAATTAAAGAACATGTTCTGCTGTGCATATTTAGGCGACTAGGTCAAGGACCTCCATACCACAGACTACGTGCCACATCCAGCCGTCCAGAGGTTTTTATCCAGCCTGTGCAGTTTCCCAGTGGATTAACAGCAGCTCAAAAGACTCACTTCTTGGGTCTCCCAGAATGAGAGACCGGAAGGAAAATATTCCATTCTTACCGGAATGAAATTATTCCATTACATTCAGCACTTCTAGTTGCTAAATGTGGTATACAGTGTATACCCATGCTTTTTCAATCCTTTTTCAAAATCCATTCCCCCCTCTTCCTGTGCAAGTCAATTTTGCCCTCTGCTCTCCACTCCATCCACCTTCACCCACTTATTGTATTCTAACTCTCAGCACATCATTTCTCCATGTATTTTCTGGTTCTCAGCACTGTCAGATATACAATGCAGTCCTCGTGCAAAAAAGTTTGGAGACCAGCCTAGGTCAACAAGTCAAAGTAGCAACAGCTTGGACAGCAACTAAATGAATTCAGAGTGCTTCAGAACAAGGTTCCAGAACATGTTGAACTTTGTACTGTCCCTCCTAAGGTTTCTGAACCCAGTACCTTTCTATTCAAACTGGTTCATCTGAACCACCTCAGTATCACACGCACAGATTGGTTTTCTGAAGCAGTCTCTATTCACAGTCAGTGTAGACAGGCATGCAACCCAGTTAACATTTTGTCTTGCCTCATAAATATCCTCCAGCATTTTCTAGTCATTTGCTTTATTTTGGTAATTTGTGGCAGAAAATAAACTTGAATTTTCATGATGCTCTCTGGTAAAGCATGGTTTCTGGCCCTGTGTCGACATGGGCTTTATTGCCAGTGTTCTGCCAGACTATGTTTTTTTGCTTGTTTTTTGTTCCAAACTGGTGTTGTGTCTTGATAATTTTAGCTCCTTGTCAGTGTGCCATGAGATGAAAAAGATTGAAAATTGCTGATCTAAAGGAAACTTGTTCCCTGGTCACAGTCCAAAGACAGATGAAGCTGCCTGAGTCACTTGGGATTTCCCTTCCCCATACTTTAGTTTGAATAATATATTAAAGTTCTTCTTAGCCAGGCACAGTTTTTAGACCCTGCTTTCCTGCCATGTTTCATATACAAGCAGCCAAACCCCCACCTACACACTCCTACCTGGATAAAAGATATTAATTTCTTAATGAGGGTATTTCCATGTTTCAGTTCTTTTATTTAAATTGTATGTCAGAAGAGAGGAAATATCAAGCTTATTGTATTCCGACTGCATACTTTAAAAAAAAAACTCACTACAGAGTTTTTGATTCTTTATACAGGCAGTCTCCTGTATCCCTGATCTGGTATCAGAGCCATTAATATTATTTAAATGCTTACCAGACGGAGAATGGTTTTGCTTTACAGGTTGCTGTAAGCATACAAGCTTACAGTGATACACAGGATGCCTCCTGGAAAAAAACTAGATGTTGAAAAAAACTAGATGTTAAAAAACACTTAAAAAAACTAGATGTTAACAGGAAGGAGTTCACTTCTGTTTCCTGTTAACATTGATCAAGTCTTTTCAAGTGTTCAGGCTTCCAGGAGGCAGCCTGTGCATCACTATAACTTTGTATGCTTATAGCAACCTGTGAAGCAAGAACATTTTTGGTCCAGTAAGGATTTAAACAAAATTAATGAGTGTGTGGGAACTTCTGAAACAGGTTTCCCTGTATCTTCAGTTTCCATAACTGCCAAGGGTCCCTGGAACAGATCCCCCATGAATATGGGGGTAGACATGTATTTAATTTTGTTACATATGGTATATACATTTGTCTATAGCAGGGGTGGCCAAACTAGGTTAACATAAGAGCCACATACAATACACTTCAGATGCATGAGAGCCACAATACTGAAGAAGCATTTACATTCTTAAATATATTTACTCACCATGATCACTACTTATGTTTAATCCAGTGGACTCAAGCTTGAAAATTTGTTATTAACATATCCATTGTGATGCAAAAAGGAGCTCAGCCAACATGTTTCCAAAAGCCACACATTATACGTCAAAGAATCACATGTGGCTCCCAAGTTGCAGTTTGGCCACCCCTGGTTTATAGGCACTTCACATATGTACATTTGATTTTGTTTTGGACACTGGTTGGTTTTTTTTTTCCTTTTTCTTTCTCTTTGTAGAAAATAAAACAAAGTTTTTTAAAAAGTTTGCATTGCATTTCACTGGGGGTGAGGGGGAGCATTTTGCTAATTGGTTCATCAAGCCTGCTTGTGGCTTCTCAGTAGTGGAAAGCTAAGTAAGCTAACTTTTGAGCTTTCTTTGTTTCGCCTGACTTTCTTGTGGGTCTGACTGAAGGACAATTTGCCAACAAATTTCTATAGTGGAACATGGGAGATCTCAAACTCCTTGCTTCCCCCCCCCAAACTGGGAATGCTTAGAAGTATTTCCATATCTTCCAAAAGCTGCTACATTTAGGTCTACACAAAAACAAAAATGGCAGAAGTAAAAAACCTACAGAAATAGGAAGATGTACTGTTGACATTTTAGGAATAATCCAGCAGTACAGTAGGAAAAGTATTGGCTCACAACAGCCAGAAATGGATGCCTTCAGGAAACCCTTGTAAAAGAGTTACAGTGGGGGAAAATGCCAGATTAGTGAACTAACAAAGTTCAGTCATATAATACTTCTGTTGAGTTTATTAAAGAAAAACAAACATCACCAAAGCTCAAATCTAAAAAGAGCAACAGATGGATGGAAGCCAAATAAAGTAGTGGAAAAAAAGATAGAATTTTAAGGGCACACCATGCCAGTGCTCCCAATGTGGCACTATACAGCAAATGACTTTGTCTTTCAAAGAGACACTTATGCTGAAAACAAGAAAGCTGGCCATACAGACAGTACAGCCCACAACAGCTTCACAACTTTCCTATGCTCAGGTCATAAAAGTATTAATGCAAATAGCCTCAGCGTATGTACCAGGGGTTAGGAAGCATTGCAAGCACATTACAATGTCAAATATAAGTTAAGGGTAGATGTGCCTTAAAGTACACAACACAGTACATGTATCACTGTCTCCAGGGCGACTATGTCTTATAAGCCTACTTCTTCAAACACATATACTCACGTTAAGCTCCTAACTGGCCAAACTAGACTTGCAAACATTGGTCAAAGGGAACCAGATTAATGGCTAAGAATTGAATCTGGGCAAGGAAGCCTTATACAAACAAAAAAATTATTGGTTCTCTGAGATTTTTAAAATGTGGACTCGTTCTAATACATTCACTCCAATCCAATTCCAGTTGCACATGATTACTTGCGTCAGCACAAAGATGCATACCCAAATGGAAATAATGCAGAGCAGCTGGGCAACTTTTACATTTAGAGGCAAAAATGAATACCCATTCAATTCATGCCTACAGATACACATTCACTTGCAGACTTTACCTATCCCCACAAGTACAAATACCTAGAAGAGGACGGGATGTGAAGGTGAGTCTGGGGAACCATACATGAACTACCTGAAAGCTGCTCATGGCTCCTAAGCTATCATTTTGCCACCCAGGTATATTTTGTAGATGTGGAAAATCTAGACTCATCACAACTGTATAATCATAAGTTAAGTACAAAAATAGAACTTCAAGATCAAAATGATTCAAAAAACTTTCAGGGAATACTACTACTTTGGGAAAAACTGTGTATTATTAACATGTGGCAGGAGTTCACAGACTTTTTCCCTTACTAAATCTTGAGAAAAGAAGACTGGTTTCTTAAGTCCAATCAAAATGACTGAAGACAAGATTCATTACAGGCGATTCACTCTCACTCATATCCAATATCTGAAAAAAGCAGATTTTCTTTAACAAACAGGTAAGCAGAGCTGTGGGCTTTAGGACAGTAAGATATTTGCAAAATATAGGATGTTGCTCATTCAAATGCACATCTAGATTCTTACACAAGGAAGAACGCACAACTATATGGGACTGAGTTAAAGCATACTTTTCTATGCCATATGATGAACCAGACACAATACTTTTGAGGTCAATATTTGAGCAAATTATGATTAGTCAGTTTGATCAAAAACAAGCTACTCTTGTATGAGAATGAACACCACTTCTGTGTCCAGCTTACAAGCTTTTCAAAGGCATCTGACAGGCCTGCTGCAAACTGAATTCTAAATTAGATTCATCAGAGCTTATCTTATGTTGAGGTGGGCCACTAACTTCTCTGAAACTACTGGCAAAGCTAGAGCCAACAATCCATTGACCTCATAAAGCCTATGAGAAAAGTAAAGGCAAGCAGACCATTCCCCAATTTAAACATGCCTCATGATCAGATCACTGGTCCATGTAGCTCAGTATTGTGTGCACTGACAGATAGTAGTTCTCCAGTATTACAGTCAAGGGTCTTTTCCAGGGATTGAACATGGCATATTTTTTTTGCATGCAAAGCATATGCTCTATCAAGGAGTTACTGATACAACTTTAATGGAACATAAAGAACAAAATAAGAGTCCTGCTGGATCAGGACAAAAGCCCATCTAATTCACAATCCAGTTACCCACCGTGGGGCAACAGCCACCTGCCAGAAGTCCAAAAGTGGAAAAGAGAAGGCATACTGTACTTCTTCCTTTGCTCCCCTGCAACATAGTGCTGATGCACCTGGAGGCCATTGGTAAACTCCATGAATCTATCCACTCTTCTTTTATTTAAACTATCCAAGCTAGTGGCAATCACCACTCTTGGGGTAATAAACGTCAAAGGTTTCATGTGCCACATGAAGTGCCCACACACACACACGGAGAGAGAGAGAGACAGAGAGAAAGAGAGATTGATTTTCTTTCATACTAAAGAATGAAATCTTTGGGGCCAAACACACCACTGGAACTTTGGAGCATGCTATAGCTATTCAAAACCAAATTTATTCAACCACTAAGTTATCCTTAACTTACTAGATGAATTTCTTAACCCAAGTGCAATGAATACAAACTTAGGACCTATAATTCAGTATGGGTCCATGCCAGCAAACATTACAATTTTGAATACTCCATTTCTTAAAAACAATGCATTGACAAGAACACATTTGGCACTTTTGTGCCATCTGCCTTGTTTATCCACCATATACAACGGGCCCTCTTTATCGAAGGGCTTGGCATTCACGGATTTCAGTATCTATGGATGCCAGGAAGGGAGCTCAGCACTGCATTTCAGATGAAACCATTAAAGAAATTCCCTTCAGTGGATTCAGAATAGAAACTAAAAAATAGTGATCAGTGATGAGGGTTAATTTTCTTCCATATAGATACTGGTTGAATTTCTGCATACCCCACACTAGACTTAAGGCCTCCTTGTCTATTTGTACATAGTTACATTCTGCAGCTGACAGAGATCAAGAGGCAAATACTATTGACTTCCTTGACAGTCAGGAATCTCATGAAGTAGTACTGCTCCTATTCCATAAGATGAAGCATCATAGCCTAACTTGAGGGGCAAGGATGGATTCAAGTGTGTGAGCATATTGCCAGACAGTACACTGATAGGTGCGATTGCAGCATCTTTATTTCAAATCCAGGGGCAGTTTCTTCATCATTCACATCCCCACAGTGGTGGTCACTTTGTTCAACCACATACAAATCCAGAATACATCTATTGTAATGTTCCATATTAACTCGTACCACATCCAAGGGTACAGTCCTTTGTCCTGTGTATATCTTCAGCAATGAATTGTACATTCTTAATTTGATATCTGAGAAAGCTTTTTCATAATCCACTTGTGGAATAACAGACACTGTTGCTCCTTGTCCAATTGCATCCGGAGCACCTTTCCAGCTACCCTTGGGGATAAACCAAAATGCTGATTTGTCATCTTTGATCATATTATGTATTTCCAGGCTAGACTGATCACTCTTACTGTCTGTATCAAGGTCAAGAACCTGAATCTTTTTCTGCTTGCATCATGATGCACTGTCACCTGTACTCCTTGCAATGCTACGTACTCTTTGAATATGTTCCTTCCGATTCCATTTTCTGCGGTACACATCTTTAAATCTGCACTTAGCAGGGAACGGAAATAAATCCACCTCCACACCAATAATATGCATTTGTTGCTTTAATACATCATCTCTTATTCTGTTTAGCAGCTGTTTAGCAGCTATGTATGTCTCTTCCTTCCTTCTCTAACCCTACTCTGTATTTCCACAACATTTCTAGCTGCTGTCTCCCTTGCCACTCCAACTTCCACATGACTGAAAGTCAGATTTTCCTCAGTTAAGTTTCTTTTGAATACACTCACTGTAGAATCCATATACAAATTTGTCTCTTAATGCACTATTAAGACCTTTCTTGAAGTCAGTGTTCTGAAAGCCTTTTTAATTCTGCTGCAAATGAAGAAACGGGAAATGAAGATTCACCTCCATGCTGGTGGCTCTTGTGAAATCAGAACCTGCTGTAAACAAAGGTTTTGGCCAGTGGTTCTTAAACTGTGCCCCATGGCACACTCACAGGAGGAGCTGGGCAAGATGGCAGGTTATATTGAACAAATAAAGGCCTTTGATAGTGCTGTGGAAGATTGACCTACTTACACAAAAGGCTGGAGCAACTATACTGAGTTGACTACTGACAGCCCAATCCTATGTATCACTAATGCCAGCACAGAAGCTGCTGCACTGGCGCTAGCTGGCACAACCCAGCCTGTTCACAAGGTAAGTAGCATCTAAGTAAGCACTGGCAAGAAGGCCTGAGCGGGCCCTGCATCTGAATCTTCAGCTGCCAGCAGAGGTGAGTACTCTGCAGAGTAGCTCAAGGGCAAGGTGAGGGAGGAACAGATACAAGGAGGGCCACAGGTCTTCTGAGACTTGAACCAGCACATTAGCTGGTGCAGATCCAAATAGCCCCACTGAACAGGCTACAGCTTGAAACAGGGTAAGAGTGAGAATATCCCCTCATCCAGAGGAGATCTCCAGCCTGTTCCTAACCCGTGCTGGATACAACACAGGCCACTCGGCCCAACAGAGGTTAGAATTGGGCTGCCCATCATTCAACACAAAAGCACAGTCAATTATCAATGTAATTACACAAGTGTTTTATTTTTCACTAAAACCTCTATTACAAAAAAAAGCTGCATCCACCAAATAAAAAACAGAACATGGAAAAAAATACTCATAGGACACATAAGTCAGTTATTTGTCATGCATTATATAGGAACATTGTTAACCTGAAATTTATTGGATTGTTATCCAATTAACTTTAATCAACTAGACTGCCTGCCTTTTCATCAACAATTTCAATACAGTTACTATTACAGAAACCTCAGTACATCTTTTTAAGATGCTGAAAGAAGTCTGAGAGATCTTAAAATTCAACAAAAGTTACCACTTTGAAAGAGGCGCACCTTTAACATGTTTTTTCTCACTTCCTACATAAATAAATTACAGATCTAATACAAAACAAGCAAATCACTATCCCATTCATTAAAATTTGCACTCACCTAAAATCAACTAAAGCATTATTTAATGTGCAGCCCAGTCCTATACTTTATACTCAGAAGTCCAAGGCACTTACTCCCATATAAGTGTGTACAGGATTGCAATCTTAATTTACCAATGCACCTTGCAGCTCTATAAAGTCATGTTAATATTAACATTTTTAATTCCACTGTAGCTAAACAGGATTTAAAGATTTGTTTTAAATTTACTCAACAAGGAAAATATCAAAGAAATACTTGTTCAGCAACTATTGTATTGTATTGGCAACCTTCAGTCTCGAAAGACTATGGTATCGCGCTCTGAAAGGTGGTTCTGGCACAGCGTCTAGTGTGGCTGAAAAGGCCAATCCGGGAGTGACAATCCCTTCCACACCGGGAGCAAGTGCAGTCTGTCCCTGGTCTGTCTCCCTGGCTATGGGCCTTCCTTCTTTGCCTCTTAGCCTCAGACTGTTGGCAAAGTGTCTCTTCAAACTGGGAAAGGCCATGCTGCACAGCCTGCCTCCAAGCGGGCCGCTCAGAGGCCAGGGTTTCCCACTTGTTGAGGTCCATCACTAAGGCCTTCAGATCCCTCTTGCAGATGTCCTTGTATCGCAGCTGTGGTCTACCTGTAGGGCGCTTTCCTTCCACGAGTTCTCCATAGAGGAGATCCTTTGGGATCCGGCCATCATCCATTCTCACGACATGACCAAGCCAACGCAGGCGTCTCTGTTTCAGCAGTGAATACATGCTAGGGATTCCAGCACGTTCCAGGACTGTGTTGTTTGGAACTTTGTCCTGCCAGGTGATGCCGAGGATGCGTCGGAGGCAGCGCATGTGGAAAGCGCTCAGTTTCCTCTCCTGTTGTGAGCGAAGAGTCCATGACTCACTGCAGTACAGAAGTGTACTCAGGACGCAAGCTCTGTAGACCTGCATCTTGGTATGTTCCGTCAGCTTCTTGTTGGACCAGACTCTCTTTGTGAGTCTGGAAAACGTGGTAGCTGCTTTACCGATGCGCTTGTTTAGCTCGGTATCGAGAGAATGAGTGTCGGAGATCGTTGAGCCAAGGTACACAAAGTCATGGACAACCTCCAGTTCATGCGCAGAGATTGTAATGCAGGGAGGTGAGTCCACATCCTGAACCATGTTCAGCAACTAAAGTTTAGGTAAAAGGTATATATAATCACCGAACGTTTTTTAATATCCAAAACACGCTAAATTCACATATCATCTGCAAGTACATGATATACTTGCTCCATCCACTCCACAAGATGTAACTATGGATAGTTCCAAACACAAACACCATGATAGGTGATTTTAGCATGTAGTGCCACTGACAATAAAGCAAACTTTCCTAGAATTTGTCTCTTTATGAAGATATGGGATGGGGGGAAAAAAAACTTAAAGCATGATGTTTGCAACCTTATATACA
This sequence comes from Tiliqua scincoides, assembly GCF_035046505.1. Lineage (NCBI taxonomy): Eukaryota > Metazoa > Chordata > Lepidosauria > Squamata > Scincidae > Tiliqua > Tiliqua scincoides. The sequence continues at coordinate 98,743,095 of NC_089821.1, read as the reverse complement.
CAACCATAAGAACTAGAGCATATTTTTATATATCACAAGTCCTGCATGGGACACGGCCAGAAATGCTTCCCACTTCTCAGCCATAATATGCAAGAACTGCTCACCACATGGACCATCTGCATTGTGAAATACAGTACCATACATTGAGACAATTATGTAGCTGACACCTGCACATGCATATCACTGCAAGGATCAACTTCCTATAAAATACTTTGAGGGTTTTGAAAAGCAAGTAGTTGCAAGTCTATTCTGAAAGCCATTCTCTGCAGTCACTAGCCTACTTCCTTTCTGGGTAGAGCTCATCTGAGAAAGGAAGGTCATGTCCCACCAGGATGTTCAGTGACCTGGTAAACATGGACAAGATCCCATATTTTTCATATGTAGAGCTGAGGTGCAAGCCCAGTGCAGTTAGGATTGGTATTCTATTATGAAGAGAAAAACAACAAACCTGCTTTAAAACACTGCTACATGAAGGGCAAAACTTGTCTTCCATTCCCACTGGATAGCCTGGCCCTCACTGACAAAGATTGTGCTTGTGCACATTTTTTCCTGCTCTCTCTCTGTCACTCACACACACACAATTCCCCACCCTGTGCAATATACAAGCTCCCTTTCCACACATCATGTCTCATGGTCATAAATGCAGATGTGTGCCACTTAATGACAGGGATACATTCTCCTTTTCCTGTTGTTATGTGATTGGGTCACTAAGTGAACATTCAGTCCAATCTGTTGCCTTTGTTGTGTAAACAGACATTCCCTGCTAGACTACTGGAGACAGATTGCCTCTTCTTTGCATTAAGAGCCTCTCTGTTGTGTAAACAGACACTCTGCTGCAGGCTATGGGAGACATGATTGCCTCATCAAGAGCATCTTTACTGTGCTTTGACCACTGTCATATATGCAGTCCATCATTAAGAGAATGGTTGTTAAGCAGCACATGCCTGTACTGTACAATTTGCTAGCCATACGCAGCAGTTGGCTTGACACTTTTCTCCATTTGCTCATTCCCTCAATGGTGCCATCTCCTACAAGTAATCTTGTGGAACTGGCCACATTTTTAGCTCTCTTTCAGTCCTATTTAGGCTATCAGATTGTCTATCAATAGCTTCTGAAACAGATTTAAACATCCAAATGCATGCTGTGCTAACTAGGAAGTGTTTGAGACCATAAAATAATTCAGAAGAAGGCATTTACACAATATGAAACTCCACCTTAAAAATATACAGTCCAGTAAACTCCTCAGCTGACTTTAAAATGATGCCCTCCAATTCAGAGTTGCCATGGCATCAACTATACAAGACTCCAGCTAAAGACACAAAATGTCTCTTTCCTAGAGGCAGTTATGGGAAGTTAGCAAGTTTGGAAAAGAACCAAGTATGCTTTGGCTCTGCAGTGGACCTAATTTATCATCATTTGGACATTCCAGTGGTTAGCTAAACCCAGAAAGCTGAACAACTGGCACTTTATAATGTCAAGCAGAGTACAGCCTCACATGCACTGCTGAAGCTATAGGTTTGCCCTACTACCAGCAGCAATTTTCACATTTAGCCATTTGTTTTCCTATAACAAGTGATGGGAAAAAAAAACACCATGACATCCATTTCTTCACTACCAATACTCAGATCACAGCAATTCGGAAGTCTCAGAATAGCTGTGTATTCAGCGGCAGCAACAACTACTACAAAAAAATCACAAGCAGTGTTTCAGAGGAAATTCTGAAGGATGCAAGATATCATATTTATTTCCTCTACTTATTACACATTGGATATTATGCTATGGTTTTACGGTTCAAGATACAAAACGTTTTGGCTACCAATTAACATTGCAAACAACTGAAATTCACTATCTAATCTGTACACAAGACTTTTTAAATGGACTGGCTGAGTAAAGCACATTTAGAAACATTATAATAAGTACTGTCCTACCACTTGCAAATTCTTTTGCTCCAAGCAATCAAAAGAACCCTGCTATTAAACAGAAATTTCAACTTTCCCATTAGTAAAGTAGTGACTCTTTTGCCAAGCAGGGAAAACTTTCCTTCCCAAGTATATGACTGAAGTGCCACTTTGGCTACTGCCACATGGAAGGAAGAAAGAGGGGCCAGCAAAGACAACACAGCCCTAGTTCCTTTCTCCCTACTGCACATGTCACAATTCTGGATATGCTTGCTTGCTTCAGATATACACAGGAAACACCTCTAGCGGTTATTTCTTCTTCATTTGTCATATATACAGAAGAGGGGTAAAAGGACAGGAGTCATAACTCCACCTGAGAAGAAGTATTAAGATTAGCACCAGGTATATACTACTGAAAATATCCCAGCATTGACTGGAAAACATTCCCTCACAGCAGGATGGCACCTGACAATCGAGAAAGACTTAGATTGAGCAGCAAACCACAGAATCCCAGTTCCTGTCACACTCCCACTCCCACAAACTCATGCAGTGGCCTTACACAAGTCATCTTCTTTCAACTCAGCCGTGCACCTGCAAGTTGGAGATGATACTGATCTATTTTTACAGCACTCTTTAAGGATTATGGAGATAATATCAAATGTTTTGAACACTCAAAATGCACCGCATACATACTACACAAGATTATTATTCTTTCATCCTATTCATTTGTCACCAAAGGCAGGAAAACACCCTTGTGAACTTCCCATAGCCAAATAGATGTTCTTAACAGTTCTTAACACAGTAAACTACTGTGATGCTCCATCATGCATATGTTCACAACAAAATACAACAATACTCACTTTGCACTAGTGTTTTGTCTTTTAAGTTGGAATACAAATCTTCTGGACAGATAAGCCTCTCTCCCCTTTCCCTCTGACAAAATATTTTTAAAAACCCAGGAACTAATGCATCATGAAAAGCAATCAAATAATTTACAAAAAGTACAAATTGAAGAAGCATATCAAATAATACCTTGCTTGGGGTTTTTTCAGTCTTCCTTCCAAAGACACTTGACAATCATAAACACAAGAGGAAAGCAAGGAAATTAGGAACCATAGGGGCTGGACATCACCAAAACTGCAACATATCCAAATGACTGCATGCTACAAGGGAAGAAAAGTAAGCAACATCAGGGTTATTTGTACAAGAACAATACTGTACTCTAAAAATAGCATACACACATTGCACAAATAAATGAACTTTTCTATATAACATTGAATGGAATGAAAAAGTTTTGGTTACCTTCTAGGTCAGACCTGGACTAAGAGTTCTTAGCCTGAAGTAGTGACTAACTTGAACATTAGTCCCTTCTTCACATCTTGACCCAAAATGCTTTCCCACCCTTATCTGGACAGTTCTGTCACATCGAACTCTACTGTTACATATATATATTGTTATATATATTTGGTTATAGATAGCACACACACAAAAGCATTTCGTACTGGTTTCATCAGATGAGAATCAAAACTCTCTCTATCATTACTATTCCCACAAAGCAGAAACAAAACTGTCATTTCTAGATCAGGTTTCTTTAATGCCAACACAGTATTTAAGCTTATCTGGAAAAAGATTTTAACAGCCCTTCCTCCACCCCATGATGTTCCATCTGCCAAAAGAATTCTGCATCTTTTCATACAAGAGTCTGGAACATTCTACTTTGGAAACTGAAGTGCCATTTGACACTACCCTTGTCTGGGCCTCCAGGTGTAATCTCTTGACATTTCTCCCCAATGCCAGCAAGCTTAGGTTCCTCTTAAGGGCCAGAACAAATGCTACTTTTATCACATGGTTTGATGACTGCATGTGATCTTTATAGCAGTGCATGTTTTGCCACACACAGCTGACAGTGCCCCCCTCCCAAAGGTGATTATAGTATTTTTCACTTTTCAAGTAGCGTTTAAGCCATTTCTGCCTAACACTGCATATACGCAACAGGGATCAAATGTGTACACCTATGGGCTGCACAGAAATGGGTTAATGGGGAATTCATCTGGCAATGTGTTGTCAGTTTGTGCTTGGAAGTTGACTCGCATATCTCCATAAAATGACTGACACAGCAGTAGGCCTTAACTGAGATTTCCCACAGGTGAGCAAGCCCATTTTCTGAATACTTAATTGTATTTTCAAGTGGAAAATAGCCACAGAACAATTGCCAAGTGAGTAGATTCCCAGACAATAATAGATTTGTTCTGGCTCTAAATTTCTATTTTTCCAGCACAGTCAACATACAAAAAAGCCATATCAGTCCTGCATCCCATCCCATGCAGAAAGTACAGCTTCACTCCCACTATCAGTGTTAAATTCTGAAGAGAAAACTTCAGGGTTCAAACCTGCCTGAAAATTACACCTTCTGACATCACAAGCCCTGCCCTCTAATCACAAATGTGTTGGGACTGGCTTTGGTTACTCAGTGGAAAAGGGAAGGTTTTCTGCACATACTCAGATACCATCTTAATTCACAAATTTCAGTAGTGAATTCTGGTGAGAATTGGGGACACATTACCAAGCACTTGCATAGCTGCTTCACACACAATCGTTCTCCCAAACAGATATTACTTCTATGTACAACACACCCCATTAATTATACGCAACTCATAAACAAGTCCATTTTTCCCCACAAGAACATACAGCAAAGACACATGTGCATTTGTCACACATGGCTGTGTACATACATTTTTTGTCCTCTAGGGAACTGTTCAGGAAAAAAAATCACCACATGTGAAGTGACCAGGCATACTCCACACATTACAGTATACACAGACACTTTCCCAGACCTGTGGGACATACTGGGCACTTTGGACGTGCTCTAGAACCCAAGGGTTCCAGGGCACCAGCCTTACCCTGAGTGCCCCCTCCCCTCCAGCGACAGCCCATTTTCTCAGCTCACTGGGTGTCCAGTATCAAGCGGATGAGTGCAATGAACCCATGGGTGCATTCTCACGCCTCCTTCCTCACGAATGGCAGGCAGGCTCTAAGCCTCCAGCAGCATCCCGACCCCATATCCCTTGGAAACCCCCTTATCCGTGCCAGCCCGCAAGCAAACTCCTGGACCCTCCTGGAGAGGGCTGCACCACTGCCTTCCTGCCCCAGCAGGCACCCCCACCACTCCCTCACACTCCTGGGGGGGGGGGGAAGAGGAGCCAAGGTCACAATCCTATGTTCTCTACTTGGAAGTATTTCAGTGGGACCTACTCCTAGGTAAGTGCAGTGGCCAGGGTTGCAACCCAAGCCTCCTGCACAGGCATGCCCATGCACATTCCCCAGGCAGAAACTTTGTTTCCTCCCCGCTTCCCTTCCAGAAAGAAAATGTCCCTGCAAAGCCCAAGCCAGGAAACCCCGGGCTGGAGGGAGACGGTGTCGGGCTGGAGAAGCTGCAGGGCGGGGGGAGCGCCCCACCTGGCCCCCTCTCCCCTGAGAGGGGCCACTTACCCGCGCCTTGCAGGCAGTCGCGCGCCTCCCAGGCGCTTCAGGGGCTCCCCGGTGCGCGTCCCGAGCGGGACTCTCCTAGCAGCGCCAGCCAGGCAGTGCAAGCAGGGATGAGCTCACTGCAAGCGGGCAGGCACAGTCCCCGCCTTCCGCATTGCTTCCTCAGGCTGCCTTTCCTGAACTCCTGCTGGGGGAGGGGAGAGGAGGGAGGGAGGAAGGGAGCTCCCAGGTTGCGCTGGATGCCTGGCAGCCTCTCCCCCAGTCTGGACTGGACTGGACTGGACTTCGCCTGAGCCTCCCTCGCTGCTCCAAGCCCCACTGGGCGCGGCCACTGGGTGGCAACTCCTTTCCTGGGCTCCTTCTCCTCCCATTCCTGCCCGCAGCCTCTTTTTTTTCCACCAGTGGCCAAAGTTCCTGTCGCTTGGAAAGAGGCACGGAAACCATATGGGACCAATTAGTGGGAAGGGGGCTCAGCAGGCTGCGCGACCCGGCCTTTGGCTTCCCCTCCTCCCTTCCCATTAGCAACAAGGCAGGCTGGAGGAAGGGCATGACATTCAAATGGAGAAGAGAGCCACATGGAGCACATGGCCATGCTTTACTGGTATGGGTCTGCTCACACGTCACATGCATGGTGTGCATGCTGCTTGTGTGGGGCTGAGTGGAATGGCATGCTCCCTTGTGCCTGCGTGCAGCACCATACCTTTTTAAAAAAAAAAAAACCTGTTGCAACCAGCAACAGCACAAATCACGCAGGGCTGTTGCATGTTGCAACCGGCAACATGCCTTACATGCTCTATACTGGATGTGCTCAGAGTTCACTGCATCAGTTAGGCACAAGTTTTTGTTTTTTAACCGGGGGGGGGGGGGCTTTGCCGTAATCATTGGGATTTAAATGCAAAGGAGATTTAAGATTTTTATTGATACATCATACAAAAATTAAATATTTGCTGAAGGAGGGGTCTTAAAGGTTGTCATAAAAGTGTCTGGTTTTTTAATGTTGCTATGTGTCTTGATAGCCCTGGATTTCTTTTCAGTGAAATATATTTTGATTCACTTTTTTCTGTTCAAAGAACACACTTGTTGAAATATTTTGCATATGGTCTTGCAGGCATTTAAAGCTAGCTTCGAATTTGACAAATATTGATGTTCCTTTAATACTGCATGGAGGTGTTTATTTTGGAAGAAAGAAATTCGTTTTATATACATGGAATTTCAGTTCATTTAATTGATTTATGTAAATTTTGGTTTGATTAATGGATTGCTGGAGCTGCCCCGGGCCCTGCTTCCTCATTCCAGGCGGGGAGCTTCACTACCAGGGGTGACAGGAAGGACATTGACCCTGTTCATCCACAGCTGCTGGTCAGATAGACACGTGTGATCTGAACTAGATTGCCAAGTCCCTTTATTTGCCTTGGTACAGTTCAGGTTGGGGTATCAGTGCCTATGATTCTTCTCAAGGTACTCTGCCTGGGTTTACTTCTGCCCTTTCCCCTCACCCGCCTTCACCAAGAGCCTCTTCACCCAGATAGGCAAGTGGTAGCAGGTGAGTGACAGCCTGCTTGACCATCAGACATGCCTGGTCTGGCCACACTGGTAGCAGACTGGGAGGGGCTGTTGCCAGTTGGGTACTGCCACTGGCAGGGGGTATGTACCTGCTGCAGTTTCAAAGGCCTCCATGAGTGGACACCCATCTTCCCCAGTTGCTTCTTTGCCCAGATGGGCCTGATTGTCACGCCCAACTGCTCACCCATAGCCAGGAAAGAGAGATGGCATCAACCTTCCCTACATAGGGTTCCCCAGAGGCTTCTCCAGCATCCACCTGCCTACCTCCACAGCCTCTTTCTCACTCCTTGACCCCTGCTGGCTCTCCTTCTGGTTTCTTCTTCTCCTATGCTCCTTCCACCGGCTGGATTCTTCCCTTTCTACTTCTCTCCAGCTTAAGCTTCCCAGTCTTATGCTTATTCCTGCCTTCTCTGTATTGCTCTTTCTGTGGCTCTGGCCTTCACCTCTGCTGTCTCTGTGCCTCTGCCTGCCTTTCTTGCATTTCCTCTATCTCTGATCTCTCCCCTCCTTGTTCTCTCATCCCCAGTCTCTTTTCCCCACCTGCCTCTCAGGTGCCACCTCTCCCAGCTGCCAACAGTTGTTGCTGATTCTTCTGCCAAGATGCGCAGTGGTGACATCAGCGCTTTGTGGTTCAGGCACATGACTCAGGCCCCTGCTCCAGAGCATTTCCTATCCTCAGGGAACACCACAGGGCTGTGGACTGGCATGGTTGTTCATCACTTACTACAGCAATGGAAACTCTATCACTGAAGGTGTATAAACAAAATTTATAGGAGCTGCATCACAGAAGATAATTTCAATATGAGTAGGATAGACCAACTTCAGAAAGTCTAAGAATTTTGAAAGGTACTACTTTAAGCCATTTCTTCCCAACGTTGCATATACGCAACAGGGATCAAATGTGTACACCTGTAGGCTGGGCAGAAATGGGTTAAAATGATGTTATCCAAAACACTAATATAAATTCTGATACAGTTTTTCTTTTCCTTAATCAGATTCAGGCCTTATTTTTACTCCAATTTGATTACACTTCAGACTCTCATAGCTGTGTCAGACAATACAATTATAGTTGTTAACCTATTTACTTTTTGTTTATTTCATAATTCCATATTCACAAATAATAATAAAAGCAGGTTTCTGGCTTTGGTGCCTTTGTCTCATTTGTGAAAGTCCCAAACAGTCCTTGGTATACCCTTAGGTAGACTCATGATTAGCTCTATGTCATCAGTAATATAATAGGGTTATGTTAGGTCTGGCTGCAGGCATAAAGTCTCCTCTCATATGCACTATTGCACAGGGAGAGGGAACTTTACATCCAATCCTTTCTGATGCTGTTGCAGAAATGCATAACACAGGAACATGCAGTAAGGCTGTCAGCATGACTTTGTACACTGCTGTGCCACTGAGTGTTCTTCTGGCTCCATTGGGTGAAACCAGCTGCCAAACTTCTTTTACTTCGAATGAAGCTAGGATTTGTTTTTTCTCAATAATTGACAGTTTGACATTCTTCTTTCAGTGAGATTTTAACTCTGAAACATGTTATGGCTACAAACTCTTAACACCTTTAATAAAGCAATTTGTGTGATGTACTTTGTTCTCAGCTCTGTTTTGCATTACTATCCACATCACAGGTACTAGGAGGCCCAACATTTTCTTATGTGACTGCTTCGGTTGTCTGCCATATGCTGGCTTAACCTTGCAGCCAAAACATTATTATGTTATTTATATTGCACCGTCCACACACATGGCAGTTTACAAGACTAAAGGCACAATCCTAACCAGGTCTACTCAGAAGTAAGTCCTATTGTGTTGAATGGGTCTTACTCCCAGGAAAGTGAGGTTAGGATTGCAGCCTAAGACAAGTCCCCTAGCCCAGGGGGCTTATTATCTAGATCAGGGGTGTCCAAAGTTTTTGGCAGGAGGGCCACATCATCTCTCTGACACTGTCTCAGGGGCCGGGGAAATAAATAATCAACTTACATTTAAAATTTTAATAAATTTACATAAGTTTACATAAATGACTATATTAAAGATTAACTTATATGAATGATTGAAGTTCTTGAAATAGCTCAAGGCCTGTAAAAGGCCTTGCACAAAGCAAGACTGGCCTTTCCTTTGCTGCCGCTACTGCATCACAGAGTGAAACAGCAAGCAGTGGAGGAAGCCCTCAGCCCACAGCTCAGGAGAGAGGTCAAACAGTCGCCCTCACGCTGAGAGCAGATGCACTGGGCCAGTGCGCGCTCCAACAAATCTCCAGAGGGCCAGAGGCTCATTGGAGACTGGGGGCTCCCTGAGGGCCGCATTGAGAGGCCTCGAGGGCCGCAAGTGGCCCCAGGTCCGGGGTTTGGGCACCCCTGATCTAGATAACCACCAAACAAGAATACTCATACTGCAAAGTAACTTAATTTAATATACGGCACAGTTTCACTACACAAATTATTTCAATGAATTACAAATGGAAGTAATTGCTTTTAATTAAACTTCACATAGCCAAACAATTGTGATTTTGCTGTAGGATTCATCTGACTCTTTCTGCTAAGCACATAGAACCAGATACCCAAAATTACATGCTGTACTGTATGTGTGTGAAGAGTACAAGGTTATAGACATGTGCGTGAGTGTGAGATATAGCCATATTTAGGAGGGGAAAATATGCACACACACACAAATACTAACTTTGATGTATTTAAATGCATCAGCGCCTCCCTCTGTGAGGGCTTCACCTCATGTCTCCCAAGTCATTAAGTTCCTTCTAGATCATACAGAAAGCCAAACCGTAGTATATTCATAGTTCAGCACACCATGATTAGTGGAAAAAGATGGAAAATGGGACATTTCTAACTCCCCACCTTGAAATCTAGGACTTCAGATCTCTCATAACAGTAACCAGGGCTCAAGCACAGAGCAAGCCAAGGCACCCATGGGACAGAATTGTGAACTATTAGAGTTCCAACCTCCCCCTCCCCACCCCGTTGACAGGAAGGAAGAGGGATCTGCTGTGTCAGCCAGGAATATTAGTCTGCAAAAGAACAAGAGCACACATATTTGGGCTGGAGGAGTTTACAACAGTTGCCAAGATCATTTATATGCACAATGCAAGTTGTTTTTACTGGTAACACAAAAACACTTGCCAGACCAGCCAGACAAGCAGCGCTGTCTTACATGCAACATGCTGTTCTGTGAACAGTCAACATAAAGGCAAATGCAATAGCATGACTGCTTAGACTGGTTCGAGTCAGTGCTACTGCCTTTCTGAACAAGCTACAGTGGGATCAGTCTAATTGGAAGCAGTTTAGGATCAGTGCTCCAAGGATCATAAATTGAGTATATTTAGAAGACCATTTACCTTAGAAAAACAACTCACCAACTTCTCATTTGCTTACATATTTCAGGGGTGACTCAAGTTGAACAGAGGGAGACATAACAATCCCTGACAAGTTCCTGACCGCTTTTCTCTCTTTCATCCTGTATTAATAGATCTCATAAACAATAGAAGAACTATCTCTGCTTGGGAGAGTTTATATGTCTGTGGGAACTAGATGGGGTGTGGCTAAAAATACTCTGGAATTTCTTGTTCTTGTAGACAGTGGGTGCAATCTCAGGATAACCACCCTGAGTTCTCTGTTCTCTTTAATATGTAAGTGTGTATAACCAAGTTTGGATTAATATAGCTAAAGCAACCATCCTTGGAGAATAATTAATTTCTTGTTTGTCTGAGTAACCATGCTGGTATCTGGATTTTCTTGCAAATGGCATTTTACTGTACTGCCTTTGTCTCTGAAACCTGAGACATGTTAACAATGAGTGTTTCACATTTAGCAGACTGATCAGGAGCGCTCTACCTTGCAGTCAGGAAAGAGTCTTCACTGGTACCTCAATAAATGAAGCTTCTGGTCCTAAGATGTCAATTACATTTAGGACCAACCGTCCCACAAGAAAACTGGGACTCCGCATTTATTCTCCAGCTGTAATGTAGTTCTGAAAATATTCTGCCTGTCCCTGCAGTACTGTAATTCTTTCAGTGGCATCAAGATCAAGAAAAAACAAAAACTGTTGCTGTCTTCATTAGCTTCCTCTTGGGAGGAGCCAGACCCACAGCTGTTCTTTCACTTAGGATTTTCCCCTCCTCTGCTTCTTCCACTGATTTATTCAGATAATTTGTCCAAGCCAAAAGGCTTTCTGAGCTTTATTTAATGGGAGTTATGTCTGCTTTCAGATTCTCAAATTTCCCTTGCAGAAAGTCAGAGTTTTGAGAGAGCTGTTCAAGTTATCAACAGCCACAGCCTGAGCTAGGAATGACAGCACCAAAAGGCAGCTCCAGCTTGGAGAGTTTAGAAATATCCTCCCCCTGGATCTTTGTTCTAAGCCATTTATTTTCACTAGTTTCTAGTCTGGTTTCTGGTTACACAACAAAGCTGCTCTTTTCGTTACATTCCTTTGTTAGGACTATTTCAATTAGAACTGGCCACGGGAATGAATTCCTCCTCTTGGGCTGCACAACTTGCACAGAAACTCATTTTTGTAGGAGACTGAGATGGCCTTCAGTCATTGCAGTCCATGGAAAATGGTAGCCAGTATTGATCCAGTGTAAGCAGCTGCCCATATAGGGCTTTAAGGTATAAGCAGAGAGCCTAGCATGTAGTTCAGAACAATGGAGCTTTCATCAGATACAGCTGCTTCTTGAGTCATGTTTGCACAGAAGCTTCCCACGCCCCCCTGGTTTGGTTCCTTAGCACACAACTGGAAAATGTGGAAACCAGTAGTACCAGATAATACAATTTTGGAAGACAAAATATTACAGATCTCTCTGCTGTGAAATCTCATCTATCTACACTGATGCTGTGATTTTACAGGCTGCATTAGGGATCCATGTCTGGAAGGAGTACATCCAAAATTTAAAGAAAACCTTGTGCCTTTATGGTCTACCTTCTGTACATATAGAATCCAGCTTGTTAAAATACAGTTTTGAAAAAAATCATGCTTCTTAACTTTGTGGTAGATAGATAACTCAGTTGGAGAGCACAGGCTTTGATCCAGAAGGTCTTGGATTAATTTCTGGCCTGCAATCCTGGACTGCTAGTGAGTGTAGACAGCCCTGAGATCAACAGTCCAATGGTATGACCAGGCCCAACCCATCCATAAAACCAGGGGTGTCCAAAGTTTTTAGCAGGAGGGCCACATCATCTCTCTGACATTGTGTCGGGGGCCGGGGGGAAAAAAGAATTAATTTACATTAAAAATTTGAATAAATTTACATAAATGAATATATTAAAGATGAACTTGTATGAATGAATGAATGGTCTTGCGATAGCTCAAGGCCTATAAAAGGCCTTGCACAAAGCAAGGATGGCCTTTCCTTTGCTGCTGCTACTGCATCACAGACGTGAAACAACAAGCAGTGGAGGGAGCCCTCATCCCACAGCTCACACAAGAGGTCAAACAGTCACCCTCACGCTGACAGCAGTTGCATCAGGCCAGTCCGGGCTCCAACAAATCTCTGGAGGGCTGATTGGAGACTGGGGACTCCTTGAGGGCTGCATTGAGAGGCCTTGAAGGCCGCACCCCTGCATAAAACCAACTGAAGCTGTCACCTTAGGTAGCAGACTGGCAGGAGCCACCTGCTTTTGTCCACTTGCTTACCTCTACTGGTCCTCCAACTCCCACTCCCAGGACAGGGAAAGGAAGATGGGAACAAAGCAGAAGTATGGAGGAGAGCAGTGGGCTGGAGCAGTTGTTCCTACTCTATGCACCACAGCTCCAAGGAGCACCATGACACACTCATAAGGGCACTGTGCGGCGTCTTCTTCCCAGCTCGCTGGGATGAGACCATGCAAAATCTCACACAATCTCATGACTGCATGGCTCAAGATCTCATGCAATGGCACTACCATGTCAGGGCACCATGGACAAAAGGTTCCACAGCAGTGGTAAATGGGAACTGCTGGGCAAGAATGTTGGAGGTGCAGATGCTGTAGGCCGCCTCTGGCATGCCTCCTCAGGCATCAGGAGCCAAGCTGTAATGCACTGCCCCAGCACCAGAGACACTGATGTCATGTGACATAAGAACATAAGAACAGCCCCACTGGATCAGGCCATAGGCCCATCTAATCCAGCTTCCTGTATTTCACAGCGGCCCACCAAATGCCCCAGGAAGCACACCAGATAACAAGAGACCTCATCCTGGTGCCCTCCCTTACATCTGGCCTTCTGACATAGCCCTTTTCTAACATCAGGAGGTTGCGCATACACATCATGGCTTGTACTCCACACATCATGGCTTGTACCCCATTGGCATTGTACCCCATTGAACCCCATGGCATGTCTCCACAATGGACGTTGTGTCATCACTTCTGGGTTCTGCCCAGAGAAAGTGCTAGCTGTGGTGGCTTTGTACTCCCATTCCTTCCTGGAAGGGGAGCCTCAACAAGAGAAGGAATGGAGGATGTAATGCTGCCAGCCCGTCCTCTGTAACTAGGGTACAGCCTGAGGGGCAATCATGCACTCCTCCTTCCTGTAGCACCCAGGCAGGTGCCCCTCAGGCTCCACCCTAGTTACATCTCTGGCCAGGAAGTCTGGGCTGGCCCTGGGTTGGATCAGTGTAAGACAAATTCAGGTGTTCTTCTACCTGCCTTGCACTCTACTGAGCCAGAGAAAGCATCTTATTGTGAGTGAACAAGCTGGAGGATTACACCCCCATATATACACCTCATGATCCCCAAAGTGATAGAGGGAGGGTAGTCATGCTCGCTTGGAAGCTGATCCCTTCACCCTGGAACCTTCATAGATGTTACTTCTGGAGCCAAATATCTAAGGTCAGTCCTACATTTTGTAATTTTTTTTCTCCTGCAGTCATGTAGAAATATGTCATGTGCAGTACAAACAAGCATTCCTTAATTTGTGCAGTGAATAGCAAAGACCAGTAATTTAGCTAATTTGTCTGACTTTAGCATTACTCATAGGAGCTGGGAATTTTTCTCAGGGGAAAGACCTTTTTTTTTTCAGATGTATGGGCTTCAACCCAGCTACTGGTTCCTGTCATATGAGGAAGTGAGTGGCGAGTAAGAAAGCACATTTTTCACACACACACACACACACACACACACACACCAGTCAAGCAGTATGATTTGCAGTCACATTTAGTTTGTGTTTTCCTTCTTTTTCTCTGCTTTCTTTTCTCTACTTGCTATTCCTGTTCCTCTCTTGCCCAAGCAGTTTCATGTTTTTCTGTGGGTGTGCATGTGAAATATATACTGTGTGTGTGAAAAATGTGGCAGTCAAGTGAAATTTACCAGGAACCTGACCTCTGCTTATGGCCCTTTCTGGATAGGTGGGTGATGCTACAGAGAACAGGCTGCTAATAAATTCTGCACTCATGCTGGTCTACCAACAGAGCACTTTGGTATGGCATCTGAAAAAAGAACAACAAATAGAAATCTTCCATCATGTCACAGGAATGGGTGGCTTGTCAAGAAAAACTACTTTCTGCAAGTACCAACATGCCCATAGCCCATATCCTACAAATTTTCTATTGTAAAAAATCCATCATGCACCAGGCTCAGCACCAGATGATTATGTTAGGAGAGCCAAACCACTAGATGAGAACTAAACAATAATAACAAAAATAGTAGATACATGATGTTGCAGCTCACAAAGAAGCAATGAACTCAAAAGTCTAAAGAAAAGTAAGTTAGATTGACTAGACTTATCACAGACAAATCTATTAAGTGCACACTTCTGTGCATCTTTATGGGGCATTTACAAATTAGCATTCATTCCTTATTTTCCCTTTTGTCATTTTAAAATGGATGGGAGGGCAGACAGTTGGTATGTCTTTTTTTCTTGTTAGCTCTAGTAAATCAAAAAAGGAGCAAGTGATGGGTAATTAATTTTGTCCAGCAAAAAAAAAAAAGAAATTGACAGCCCAATCCTAAGCTGCTCTGGTGCGGCCAGGCCTCATGGCCTGTGCTACATCCAATGCAGCTTAGAACACAGTTGAAAGTCTCTCCCAAGTAAGGGGATATATAGCGGGCACAAATCCATGAAGCCCATGTAGGGCTGCCTGGACTAGGAATGGGGCTTAGAATACAGGAATTATTAATTAATTATTATTATTATTATTATTATACTTTATTTTTACCCCGCCTTTTCCCCCCGAAGGGACTCAAGGCGGCTTACAAAACAAGGTTAAAACAACTTAAAAACATAATTTAAAAACAGATAAAAAACATATGGATGAGGAATGAGGACTCCAACCCCTCTCAGGCCCAATCTTACCACCATTCTGACCTCCCACTGCCCCCAAACACCCCCTTCCTGCCTCCAAACCACTCTCTGGCCACCCTCTCCCAGCCCCCACGCTACCCAGCTTGAACTTTCCTATGCCAGGCTCCACAGGGTAGGGATCCAGTGCTGTAGTGCTGGTATGGGCCTCCATGCCAGCCCAGCTGGCTCTCAAGTAGGTGTAAACATGCAACACTCTCGGCTGGCACAGGAACCAATGTTATGTTTGGATTGGTCCATAAATGTTGTTGCAATGATCCATGACTGCCTACAGACAAAGACACTGGTTAGAAACTGGCTGTGTATATGCTGTATAGAACGGAACCTATGGTCTTCCCAATATTTATCACAAGAAGAATGAAGGGGCTGTAAACCCTCAAGCAACTTGCCAGTTCCACCAAGTGTTTTCGCACTCTGACTTGAGGAATGTTTCTACAACACCATCCATTCTTGCCTAGGATGAAAATGATTTAATAGTATCTCACAAATGGGACTTCCTTTCTTGCTTTCTTGTTTAGATTTCAGCATAAGTGTTAAGCACGTTCACACAATACGGAAAAATAAAGTAGTGAAACAGAAAAATATCCTGAAACTAATTTATTTCCACTTTGGTCTCATTGTTTTTAGGATGGTGTCCCTTCTAAGTCCAATACTGATCACACACCTCTGATAAGTTCAGTAGTGCAGCTGGGGGGGAGGAAATGGTAAGCACTGAGGTGCCTCAACATGCCGTGTAAGCGGCCAGTCCCACTTGCCACTGAAGTCATTTTGGGCAGCAATGGCAACGCGCAGGAGACACCTTTTGGTTTGGCAAGCACCTACACATTGTCATCACTGCCCAGAATGGCTCTGATGGTGAGTGCGAGGGACTGCTTGCATGGCGTGTTGTAGTGCCTACAGTACTTACCCTTTTGTTCCCCATCTATCTATGCTATGTTTACATGCTCCATAACCTGTAATTTGTACTATGTCTGCCAACAATACAGAGTTTATACCAGTGGTTCACAAACTGTGTGTCAGGACCCACCAGTGGATGGTCCATCTGTGACAGGTAAACCATATTGAGCCCTCTGGAAACCAAAATAGAACAGCAGGTGCACATTTATTTGTGAGTAGGCAAACATGCTTCAGTCTACTTTGACGGGCAAGCCGAGGGGGAGGCAAAGCCACCAGAATGATCCCAGTCTGATGATCACAGTCCCCAACAAACTTTTGAGAACGAAGTCTTCCCCCTTCAAGCTGACAAGTAAAATGTATTGAGCCTTGTGGACAGTGAAACTGAGCCACATGTGCACGTCTACTTACAAGTAGGTGAATGTGCTACAGTCCACTGCAAAGGGGAATGCCAGGCCACCAGAATGGTCCCGGTAATAAAAAGTTTGGGAATCACTGGTTTATACACAACTTAGGGCACAATTCTTAGGGCTTTCCAGCACTGACATAAGGGCAATGCAGCTCTGAGGTAAGGGAACTAACATTCCCTTACTTCGAGGAGGACTCTGTGAGTGACACCCAACTGCAGGATGCAGCACACGTCCCATTAGCACCGCTATTCCAGTGCTGGAAAGCACAGACATAAGGGGCTAGGACTGCACCCTTATATGTGTAAATAAGGGCGCAATCCTATCCAATTTTCCAACACCAGTACAACTGAAATGTAGCCCCGAGGTAAGGGAACAAATGTTCCTATACCTTGAGGAGACCCCTGTGACTACCTCCCCACCACAGGATGCAGCGCATGCCCCATTGGCATGGCTACACTGGCCCTGGAAAATTTGATAGGATTGGGCCCTAAGTTATATATGGTTTATTTATTTAATTTATTTATATATAGTCACAACTTTATATAGTCTCATAACATAGCATCTGTTGTAAATATGTTCCTTATTCTTGCTGGAAGATAGGACACAGGCTTGTGAAATATGATACCACCCGAGTTGTCTAATTTGGTTGTATCAGCATCTGAATGTAGCTCTGCTCAGCAGTTGCTACTCCCATATTTTATTACCTGCATGCCTCCAGGGCATAGGATTGCCAACTGAACAAGAAAGAAAATACCTTGGCCTATTCCTTTAGCACCACCCTGATTTGCAGAATGGAGCACGAGCAGAGGCAGAGGAATAGGGCCTTTAAAAAAAACAAAAAAAGGTGGTACTTCTACCAAAGCAGAGGCAGCCTAGGCAAAGACTTGGACCGTACAGAAACTGCTACATAGGTTCTGTACACACATTCTCTTCGACCTGGCTTCAGCAATTGGTTTGGTCAGGCACCTGTAGCCTCCTAATGGTGGTGCCAATTTTTTTCTTTGCTGCAGCCACTGCTCATTCATTTGCTCACTCTCCAGTGATGATGGCCAGAAGCATTTGGTTAGCAGCAGCAACACTCGGCCATGTGGGAAGCAGCTCCAAGGTCTTGGAGACACTATTCCCTTCACTCCCATAGCAGGGCCTGCCACTGGTGCTGTTAACCAGACGGGGGTCCAGTTTGGGAGAAAACAGGCAAGCAGACTGCAGCTCCTCTGCTTCCTTGCCATCACTCACTGGCTCATTGCCCTCTTCCTCATTGTGGTACAATGAGGAAGAACAAGCAAGCAGCAATGGGGAAAAGGAAGAGTAGCAGCCACTGCCACACACTTGCTTGCCCTCAGTTGATACCAGGCCCATAGGAGGTGTGAGCGGACTGTGTGGGCGTGCAGATATAGTTTCACAGGTGGGACCTTTGGAGGCATGTGCTGAGTGCCTACCCCATACAAGGCCCACATTTGTGCTTCGACAATCCCTGAGGCAGTGTGTGTCCACCGCTGTCACTCTCCCACCACTACTGATAAGCTAGAGCCCATGGGGATAGGCCATTGTGCAGGAACAATGACAGCAACAGGCTACCTTCTTCTTCCCCCAATGCATTTTACAATTCCTGGATTTTTGTTCCCCAGTGCTGCTTCAGTAGCCTGAGAATCCATAAATTGTTGAACAACACTGAGGTAAGAAAGAAGATTACTCACTACTGCTCTTCCTTCTCACTGCTTCTTAGTTAGCTTCTCCATTGGGGTTCCAGGCAAGAAAGCTAACTAAGAACTTGGTAGCAAATAGGAGACAGTCCTCTTTCATGGCTGCGGCTGTAGGTTCAGGTGGAGTATGGAAGGGGACTTGTGTCTGCTGCCTAGTTCTCAGTTTGCTTCCCTGGTTGGGCATTTAACAAGGAAGCTTTTGCGCCAGACTCCCTCCGCCCCAAGAAGTTGTTGTCATCACTGATGTGTGGACCCACTCCTATTTGAACCCACTTGTCATATTACCTGAGGGATACAGAAACCTGAAAGTGAGACAACACTCCACATAAAAAATAATAAAAACAATAAATTATTTTCATAACTTCTCTAACAACCATGTAAAATTCAACCATGTGAAATTCAAAACGCAGAACTTCTAATCTGTAGCTTATTCTTTCCCTATGCCAGTTTAATTTATAGGCATTAAAAACCTAACAGGACCCATTAATTGACTTCAGGTGCTCCTTTCTTTGGAAGACGTGTATATGAAGGGTGAAAAAGTAAAAGGCAAATACCTGTATTTTAAACTAAGTATCTGCAGTGCCTATCTAATATTCCTCTTCCCCAGTATGGGTTCAGTAGAGCCAAATGATTTTGATTAGCAGGAATTTTCAGTCTTTCCTTCCTGAAAATTCACAGATGTAAATAATAATGCAGATAACCCTTGATGTTTTGCAAAGTTAACAAGAAATGGAAATGCTGATCTTATGGAAAAACCAACACCACAGTAAACAACTGTTCAAGGGGACAACTCTACTCAGAGAAAATTGTCTGAGTTATTGCCCTTCTTTGTACTGCTAATTTGCAATTAGCTGCTGTTGTGGCCTGGGCTCATATGGCTTTGGTCTATATTCAGATTTTTGAAAAGAGTGCACAGAAGATGTTTCTCAGATGAACATTAGAAATCCTTGGGATTGTGTGTGTTGATTAAAATTATGCACTGCACATTCATTAGCAGCTACAAAGGCTTGGGGGAGGGGGTAGCAGCAGTCCTTATAACGCACTCCAGGACCCAAAATTTACCCATAAGGAACACTGACTGAAACTGGTGCCAATTTGTAGAGAGGAAATTGTATCACCTCAGAGGCACATTTTCTTCAGCTCCAAAACAGCAACAATACAAAATAATCAAGACTCCCAGCTACATAGAACAAACAAGGAGCACATTTAATTTTACATAGAACTCATGGAACACTCACCTCTAGTTCCACAATTCTGTCCTCTATGTCAGTGCTTTTCAATCAGGGATACTTCACAATTTGGCAGTGGCACTGCTTTGCCTAGGGCGATGCGGTGGGCGACAAGTGTCTCTGCAGCTACCTGGCCCTTCAAAAGAGACATAATTTGGGGAACAAGAGTAATGCCTCAAGTGTGGGGCCAGCCACCCACTCCTGTGCACAGTTGCCATTTCTGGCATTAATGGGGGTACTTGCAGAAGTAGGACCCACAAAAAGTGGCACTTGCCAAAAAAAAAAAGGTTTGAAAAGTCCTGCTCTAGGCCACATTTAGATGAGTCATATCAACAGGAGACAGCCTCCTGGATCTTTGCTGGGATCTAACACATAGAAGGGTATGCCTCAATAAATCTATGAAGCTGGCACAAGATTCTTTGTTGTTTTCTAGATCAGTGATTTTTAACTTTTTTATCTCATGGCACACTGATGAGGTGCTAAAATTGTCAAGGCACACCATTGGTTTTTTGACCATTGACAAAGCACACTACATTTCCAGCAGGGGGTCTCACTTCCCTCAATGACCCTCTCCCAAACTCCCATGGCACACCTGTGGACCATTCACAGCATACCAATGTACCATGACACAACAGTTGAAAATTGCTGTTCTAGGGCAGTGGTCTCCAAACTGGAGACACATTCCACCAAGGAGCCTCTGCACTGTACCTCACATTGCCCCCAAACTCCCTGCTGGCTGGCTGTGTCTGCCTGGAAATCCAAGCACAAAGCCTGCTGGTGTGACGGAACCTAGAAGTAGCTGGCCAGCTCACAGTTTGGGGATGCACAATGTGGAGGCTTCCCAGCAGAACAGTAAGCTCTGTTTACCCGGGGGATGGACTGTGGTGGAGTCCAGATCTGGCCCACGGGCCAGAATTTGGTATTCCATACTCAGGATCGGGGCTGTCAAACTCGTTTCATACCGAGGGCCAAATGGCATTCATGATGCCTGCTGAGGGCCAGAAGTGATGTCGTTAGGCAGGAAGTGATGTCATTAAACAACTCTTAACCAAAAATAAGCACTTTTTCTCACTTAGGAATCCATTAACTACTAATGACAGAAGAGAAAACATACAAATCTTTATCATATTTCAAGATATGGGAGAGCCCAATTTTCGTGGGGGCTGCCCTTTTAGCAGTAACACCTCAGCACTACTCAGCAGCTGAGAGCCTGAGGGCCTGATAAAAAGCTTCCGCGGGCCGCATCCAGCTCCCAGGCCTTATGTTTGACACCCCTGCTCTAGATCATATCTGTGTCTTTTAAAGGGGTCATTTGCCAAACTTCTAACTAAACATGAACACATTGCAGAGAGTTGCTGGGGGTGCCACAAAAATGGCAGTGCCCCCACCTTCTCTTTTTCAAGACTCATTCCTGTTCAAGTGCCTCTTGTTGATCCTGTCCCCAAACCAAAGCCCCACTGAGCACCCTTTTTGAAAGACTACTCTGTAAATAAAAGTACAGGAAACAGTTTCTATAGCATTACACTTCCGTATATGAATTTAAACTGTGATGGAATATCTTTAATCAATTACATCCAGCTTCTGCAGACTTTCCTGTTCCCTCTGCGGTTCACATACTGACCTTTTTAATACTTCCAAGCAAAATTGAGATCACACTGTTTAAATACATGAATCAACTGGGTCTCTTTTAGCTTCTTTGTGATTTATTAGTAGCAGTGACTGCTGACATTTCAGAAGCCAGAAGAAAGAGTGGGACAGATTTCCAGTACTCAGCGTCTTACAGCCCAATCCTCTAACCCCCTCTCCTGTCGCCCTTGGCAGATTCCATATAGAAAGGAATAGTTGCCAGATTGCCTATAGAAGAGAAGTTCTGTACTGTAACTGAAAATAAGGGAGACTTTGGCGGGGGCAAAAACATCCACATGTGCAGAATGATAGCGGGAGAAGCTGTCACTCGCAAAGTTCTTGGTTCTTTGCAATGATCAAAGCAAGCCTGGATAATTTGTTCAGCACTTAGGGAAATATCCAGCTACTAATTCACACATGTTAGTTGCATATAAATTAAATCAACAGATCATTAAAGGGTTTTCCACTTGAAACTACAACATAATCCTGACACTACCTAGAGCTTTCTTAATGTCCATTAAAATCGGCAAAAGAGTCTTCCCCATGTCACTGCAGGGTTGTGGGGCATAGGGTGTCTCAGGAGCATATATTCTGACCATGGTATAGCCCACTGCATCACCGTAAGGTTCTGATAACCTCATTTTGCTGCCTATGTATTCCAGATCTCAGAGATTGGAAATCCAAAACATCACCTGCATTAGAAGAATAGCATGACTATATGCCTGAACGGATCTTCTACAGGATCAGAACCACTGGCGTACCTGGGTTGGGGGGTCAAATGCCCTAGGGCACCATACCTGTGAGGCCTGTGGGGATGGCACTGCTGCCCATGCCTCTCTGCTGCCACTGTGCTGCTACTGGTGGCCCTCCAGAGCCTTTTTGAGGGCCAGGGAGACCTTGCTCAACGTCTTCTGGTTCTCTGAAAGCCTTCTGAGGCCCCTGGAGAGGCTGTTAAACATCACTTCCAGTTTTCTGACAACAACCAGAAGAAATTTTAAAGGCTCTCTGGAGGTCTCATTAAGCTTTTGGAGGGCCAGACAACTTTGCACGAGGCTCCAGAGTGACTGGTAAGTAGGGGGACGGCAGTCTCCTGGTGGAGCAGCATGTGCCTGGGCGGCACATGGGCCAGGATCACAATTGATCAGAACACCTGCAAAATATGACATGACCTGGCTAAGTTATATAGAGCCTCTTGATGAGATCTACAGCCTCATTCGTACTTTCTGAAACTAAATAATGTAACATTACAGAGTGGCCTTAGAATACCACTTCTCCCTTTTGCTTCCCTTCATAGTTATCTTCTTTCTCCTCACCCTACTGTAATTGATTTGGATGCTTTCCTGGATATTTGAGAGGGATCACCTCCATGTCAGCGTGGGAAATGTGTGTATTTGTTAAAAATGAAAGGAAAACAATAAACTGCCGTATTTTTCATTCCATAAGACGCACCTGACCATAAGACGCACCTAGTTTTTAGCAGGAAAACTTACTTTTAAAGTAAGTCTGCCCTCCCCCTGTGGCGCCTGCGCAAATAAGGACCTTGCCCCCGGTGTGGACCTTGCCCCCTTTGTTCTCTGCCTGCCCTCCCCCTGTGGCGTCTGTGCAAATGAGGACCTTGCCCCCGGTGCGGACCTTGCCCCCAGTATTCGCTCCATAAGACGCACACACTTTTCCCCCCACTTTTTGGGGGGTAAAAAGTGCGTCTTATGGAGCAAAAAATACGGTAATTAAAACATAACTGCATAATCATAGCAAGCAGGCACTCTAGATATGTCTTTCTTACTTCAGAACCTTATCCTCTGTTATTAACTTTGGTTCACTACAGTTAGATACTATTGCACTTCTGATCTGATAATACAAAAGATCAACCATGCCAAAATTGGACTGCACTACTTAATAATGCTACTTAATGATCACATGAGGTGATCAAAGCAGATGGCAGCATCTATTTTGGAATCCAAGCTATTCCATAAACTTTGTATGTGTAGAATAAATAGGAAATAACCACTTACATTTCAGAAAACTTTAGAAGATGAGAGAGCCCAAATGCAATTTGCAGCCAGACATACTTTTATAAAGCAAAACAAATTTTCATCAAGTGCAAAAATTAACCTGTTACCCCCACTGAAATGGGAGATTGTGACAGCTAACAGCCAAGACTACTGTCAAGAAAGGATTATATTAATGCAAGCTTAATGGTCAGTGTCTAATAACCAGAAGGATCACAGCATTAATATGAATTCAAAAGATGCTATAAGCTAGGCATAGGGGTCAAATCAAAAATTGCTACAAACTGCTTTGTTTCCTGGATGATATATCTGATTGTGGCCATTGACACGGACAGAGGTTTCCATAGGAAAACTATTAGTAATCTCATCTGGCAGTGTTTATGTTTGAGAAGCATTTATGCCTCTATAGCAGTTGGCGTAATAAGGCTGATGCTTTTAAAGTCCAAGGAAAGCCAACTGAAAGGTCATAATACTGGATAGTTCTCTACCTTACCCTTGACTTTCATTCTACCCACCATAAGAGAGTAGTTTATCCTCTTATTAAGACTTAGGGTGACCTGAAGGACTGGAGGACAGACCTCCCAACCCATATTCTGGAAGGTGCTGTGTGCCATACAGTGATGAGAAAAGCTGAAATTCCCTCTTCAGTACTCAGAAGCCTGGCTGCTTTGCAGCTGGCCACCTTATTATAGCCACTGGAAAAATGTGAACATTTCCCAGAACCATCTTCAGTTTTTCTGGGCTCCTATCATTTTCCAAATAGAACAGTTGTACAAACAAAAAATTTTTTCCCCAAAGGGAAACGGTCAAAATTATTCATGCACAATCACAAAACATTTCTACTTTGTGCACGCACCATGGGGGCTACAGCACCTCTTCCTGTCTGGTGTGCAATTGCTACTTGCAGGGAGTTGCGTTTTTTTTATATGGGGGGGGGGGACACACAGCCAAACCTTCCCAACTGTCCCAACTCACCAGGGACAGTCCCTAATGTCAATTAACAAATTTGCAGTGCACACCCAGCCATCTGACACACTGAAGCAGTGTTACTTTTGAAATTTTGATAATGTTTTGTAAGACCATTATGCCTTTCTGTTACATCTTTGACCAGAAAAAGTTTGTGGCTTTTAATACAGTGGAGGACAGACACTTACCGAGTAAATGGAAGATTTATTCATTTATTTTTAAAAACTCATTAATATCCTGATTAATTAATCCATGGCAGCTTACAAACACAAAATACAAAAGAAACACAACCCTTTATAAAAACAACCAAGCAACAAAGTACCAAAAAGCATAAACTACCCAAATGATAGGCAATGCAACTGCCAAACACAAAACCCACCAGCCAACAGGCTAAAGTAATTTCCTTCAGCAACAGGCAGCCATAACCAACCTCAAATGTCAATGAAAAATATGCCACGTTTTAACATGATGTCTGAAAAAAATATAATGTGAGGGCCAAACAGGAAAATGGTGCACAGCAAGTGGAACAAGTTTCTAGCAATACAGTATGTTATGGAGGTGATGGGAAACTTTAGACCAGGGGTGCTCAATAGGTGGATCGCGATCTACTGGTAGATTGCAAAGCAAAATGAGTAGATCGTGGAGTGCCAATCCACGTGATCGTGAGTGTACTCAAAGGGGCTTATTCCCAGGTAAGTGTGGCTAGGATTGCAGCCTCACAGCCTAATCCTAGGCATGTCTACTCAGGAGTAAGTCCTGTTATACTCAGTGGGGCTCAAGGTACACCAACATACATTGTACACATAAATGTTATATGTTATGATGGCGCAAACATTGTAAAAAAAACTCTGGTAGATCTCCGGGCCTTGCTGGGTTTCAAAGTAGCTCTCGAGCCAAAAAAGTGTGAGCACCCCTGCTTTAGACAATGATTCTTGATATGAGAACAGACAGCAGCAGCTTCATGTTCCTGAGGAAACTGAAAACCACCTTCAGTGGGCCCGAATGCCTGAGTGAGGCTGCAATCCTACCACCCTTACGTGAGAGTAAGATCCATTGGTTATAATGGAACTTACTTTTGAGAAGGCATGCATAGAATTGGGCTCACAGTGCCCCTTCCAAGATTTGTGGTGAAGCTTACCTTGGTGGATGGGATGGGAGAGGGGAGACAGTAACAGAGCAATTCTTTTGATCATTCAAAAGCTATGGACACTGAGATGGTATCATATATAGAGATGTTCTTAAATGTTTTTAATTTTTCACAAATTTTGTTTCTCCCCCAAGAAGGAAAAGTGCAGAAAGTAGTGTTATGTGTTTCTATTCCAAGGGTACATTTTTATAAATTATAATAATAAATTATAATTGCTTTAAAATTGTACTAGGTAGGTGATATAGGTAGTATAGTGTCAGCAAATGCAGCCACAGTCCATTAGCCATGAATCCTCAGTCCAGCCCAACCAGCCTACTGTGAACAATATGTACAAATATTAGTAAACAGTTGTATTTTTTCACTTTTCTTTTTAAACAAAAAGGAGAATTGCAGAAAGGGTATTTTATTTCGTTATTTCTGAAAAATCACACCTCTAGTCATAGAACGTCAGTGGGCCCTTCTGAAGGCCCTGGCCTCTTAAAAGCTGTCCTGCAATGCTGACCTCTTATGTCAACACTGAAAATAAATACCGTATGTTACAGATGTGCCTCTTTTTACCTTTGAAATGTTGACGGGTATGACAAAGGAATTATGTCTTCCTTTTTAAAACCCATTTTTGCCTGGCCCACAGGTGTACACATTTGGTCCCTGTTGCATATATGCAACATTGGGCAGGAGGTCTGGTCTAGAGGGTAGAGCCTCCATTTGCCTGAAGATAACATCCACAAGGTCGCCAGTTCGAGGCCACTGGCACCATGCAACCTTGAAGCAGCTGACAAGCTGAGCCGAGTTATTCCATCTGCTCTGAGTGTGGGAGGATGGAGGCCAGAATGTGAAACCAGATCAGAAAGAAACATCTGAATGTTGTGGTTCTTGTAAGATAGAACCTTCTTTCAATTGTAAAAATCCCTACGGGGATTTAAATAGCCTGCCTATGTAAACCGCCTTGAATAAAATCTTGAATAAGGACCAAGAAAGGCGGTATATATACTGTAGATACTCACATATAGTATGTGAAATTTTTTCAAGTAATCAAGCTCCAATTCTCACTTCGCCTTATCGCCTGGTCAATCAGAGGGCAGAGCCTTTCAACTCTGAACAGGTTGTTTCTCTGCTAAGCTTAGGCAGGCAGCTGGTTAGTTGCTATAGTTACTTTCCTGGGATGTTCCAGACAAAGTTAACCTTTTATTCCCCTCCGTTCCCTTTTGCTGCTGCAACCCGATTCCCTTTTGCAAAGGCTTTGCATTTGGCAGAGGTCTTTGTTTTCAACACCAGGATGGGATCCCCTTTCAATTTGAAGCAACAATTCTCAGGCTACAATTCAATGCAGCATTACTTAAGAATAACACCCATGGAAAGCAGTGGGTCTACTTCTGAGTAAAAAGGATTGCAAATATATGCAGCTGCATCTCTCTGCTGTGAACTGAATTGCACACTCTCAGTTATGTGTTATGGTTGTATGTTGTATGTAGAGCTTCTGGCTTAACACACCAGACACCTTAAAGGTGGATTTGATTCATGGTTCTCCTGCAGTAGTTGCCAACCTTTTTCACTTGCAGATCCCTTGGCAATAATAAATTGTACCCTTCATATTAGCAAAATGTTTGTAATAATACAAGCCCTCATCTCCTCTCTATGAAAACCCAGACTTCATGTATTCATCACAGTGTTTTCTATTTTTATCTGTCTGAGGAACAGAAGACTCTGCCTTTGCACTGTTTTGCACCAGAAGTGTGCTGAGAAATTCTTGGTGATTGATCACTTTACATATTATGTTTCAACTTTTTTACTGTGCTGGTTCTCAATCACTGGTTCATACATGAATTGATGACCAAAAACTAGCTGTTGGTGGGGCTTTCAAAGCCAACTAGGTACCTCCTTTGCTGGTCCTTGCAAGGCATTCTGGAGCATGATCTGCCTTTTTCTACCATTATTCCATTCTTTTTCAATTACTCCTAAAGGTCCTGTTGAGTGTCCCTGGGAGTACATGAATACCAGGTTGGGAACCACTGATTTACTGGTATGTTGTTTACAGTGCACTTACTCTGATAGTGTTTACAAAAGGTGGTGAAGACCAGAATTTAAAAAGAATAAAAATGTATCATGATCTTTTACTATGTTTTTAATAAATTAGAGGCTACAATTCTTAGGTAACAATTAGTGGTAGGTTATTTTTCAGGATCTGGCCTGGGGTAAAATCAGACAAAACTATAGTCAGACATCCCTCTAAGTTTAACCCCCGATTTATCCGAGGGTAACAGAAAATTCCATGATTGTTAACTCAAAACCTGCCCTCGACTTATCTGTGGGGTCGACTTATAGGCAAGTGCCTGCAGAAAATACCTGTATTATTATTATTATTGGGCAGAGAAGGCTTAATTGAACTGGTTATTTACTTTTGTGGTTTCTTATACAGACTGATGACCCGATATATTCTTGAAGACAATTAGTAATGGGGCAAACCAACATTTTCATTCAACCTGATCTGAGCAATTTGGAACAAATGCTTGGTCATAGTTTAATAATGGACAACACTTAGTAGACTATGGGACCAAATGGGTTCCATTTGGAGCCCTGAAATAGCCCCTGTTCTATTTAGGATACGAATATTTTCCTGTACGTGATCTGTGAAGTTTTTTCAATTTTTATTGCCTGCTGCTTGAGGAAAATTGCTATCTGCTTTTGATTATTTCAGGCTGCTGGCTGTCAGAGTTAATTTATTTGTCAATCAGTTCTGATGCTGCCGGGTGGTTACTGTGAAACTAATTATTGTCAGAAAGCTCAGGGGATTCCACAAAGACATGTTTTTTTCAATGTCATTTTTTAAAAATAGAAGCGAGCAGACAAGATTCAACCTGGCCACACAGCAAGGAAGACAAATACAGCCTGCATTTTCCATTGCTCTTTCTGTCTGATTTTCTTAGGAAATTATCAAAAGTGGGAGGAAAAACTGATATTTGAATATAAGGTGTGACTTAACTTTTGCTGTTTTTAAAGCCCACTAATCTACAAGTCTGTATGGTGAAATTGAAGGGCTGCTTATGTGCTTAAGGGACACATCTGCCCTTTGTAGTTTGCACATGTGTTTCCATTCTGCCTGCCTCAGCCTGCCTATGATGGAGGACATCAGCCATAGAAGATCACAGTCACTGTAGAATGCAATCACATTGATAAAGAGGTATCTTTTATAGGCACCTACACTACCGGCTTCTTATGCTTCCAGTTTAGCACATAAGCACTGAATTAAGTGTGGAGAAGGTATAACCCTTGCCAATTGGGTAAGAGGCATTTTTTCAAGTGGGTGCTCCTCTTTTACTTAGCAGGGGGAGAGTAACTGGCCCTCCTCACCCCAGCGATGTCTTTTCTAGTGGCTGTCTGCTGGTGTTGCATCTTTCTAGATTGTGAATCCTTTGGGGACAGGGAGCCATTAGTTGTTTGTTTGATTTTCTCTGTAAAACACTTTGTGAACTTTTGTTGAAAAGCGGTATATAAATACTGTTAATAATAATAATAATAATAATAAATATTTTCTGTATACAATTTAAAGTAACTACCATATCTTCTTAATTGCATATCTCTTGTATTGTTGAAATGCTCTTACAAACCACATCAAACTCTCAGTCCCATTTTAATTTCAAGCACGCTCCGCTTGTGTTTCTCCTTGATCAGGATATGCATATGGATCTATGCAGTTGGCAGTCCCCTCATCTCTCTGAAAAACTCCACTGCCTCCAGCTGTATATACAGTAGTTCCATCTATCGAGCTAAAGCTGGGGGTGGATTCATTCATAAGGAAAGGGTGACCCTCTTTGTTGCTGACTCAGGCTTTCCAAACGATCATGTGTGTTACTGTATGCACTGAGATCAATGTTCTCCCCAACTCACCCGTGAAGCTTTTAAAACCACTGAACTGGAATTATTGATCCTAAAGAGCATATAAAACTTGAGAGTTTCACCACCACTTTGTAAAACAGAGGAAACAGCTGTCCTAAGCTGGGAATGGACCATGGAAACCTCTGCTGCACATTTAAACATAACTGCATGCACATCAAGCAAAACACACACAAACACACTCAAGAAGGGGCTTTATAGCCCCCTGACTTACCAGCCAAATTCAAAGTAGTGGGAGGTATTACTTAATAAATTTCCTATCTGCCCTAATCATGAAGCATAGGGCAAATATCAACAAGTTTAAAAATACCAACTATATAATACACTCTTGATGTGTATGTATTGTACATTCTTATAAAGTCAGGGATGTGTCAGGACTTCAGCTAACAGGCCTGTATGCTTATTAGGTCCCTCCCAATCTCCAGAAACATCCAGTATTTCTCTACCATCACCACAGCAGAGTCATAGGCCTGACCTGGTCTATCCGTTATCTTATCTATTCCCTCCCTATCACATCAAATTCCTCTGATATCTGTTCTGGCATCTGAGGCGCAGGGTAAATCCACTCTCCAGAAAGCTGGTTGGACATTCCTGACCTTAACTAGCTACAATATTCCCAAAGCAACACTTAAGTCTTGCATCAGTAGCAGGTTACTGATGGATTGTATTCCTGGATTGTACTCTCCCCCCCTGCCCCCGTTTCTGCCGCCAGATCTCTTGGGCCAAGCCTCTCCTTTCTTACGTTTCTGGTTTCTTCTTGTCTGTTACCAGATTCCTTGAAAATAATTCTCCTTTCATTTGACTAAGCTCTTACACTTGTTGTATTGGATCAAATGGATCCGATCCAACTGAGAATTAGAGATGTTTTCATATTTTGTTTTCAGAATGTCTGCATTGTATTCAGGTACAGATATTTTATGCACAATCTGTATATTGTATAAATGATGCACCCTGCTTCAAAGGAGATTTTTCTCTTTAAAATACAAACTATGATGTGTTGTAGCATACCTGGCTCTTGTAAGAACAGCTTGAGTGATGAGATGCAGTGCTGAATCCTGAAGCAACTAAAAACTGCATACCTGACTGTACAGGTAAAGGCACACCTATCAGTCAAGGATACCCTTTTTATCTCAGATCTCAAGGGCTGTTCACTGTAATTCATTCAGTTTTGCCTGGATCTTAATGCAATTGGTCTTTCTTCATCCAGTTCCAAACTATCTTGTAATTTCTTGTAATCCTGTTCCAAATTATCTTGTAATAATTTAATTTAAAGCCTACTTAAGCTTTAATATTGAAATTCAGCACTGATATAAGTATCTTAAATATTTGCTCCAATGCACTTCAACATCATAGTATGACATGTGAAGTCTGTCAAGCCAGTGTACTTGGATTTAAAATGCTGTAATTCAGTGTGCTTTGATGGGAGACTATCACTTAAACAATATAGGTGCCCAGCAAGCCTCCTTGGGGAGACAATTTCACAAGCAGGGTGCTACAATGAAGGCAGCCCTTTCCCCAGCTGCCATTGCCTAATCTCAGTCAGCAGCAGCATAAGAAAAAGTATCTCCTAAGATGAGCATAGTGCAAGTCAGGTTGCTGTGGGAGTAGCTGGTCCCTCAGGTAGCTAGGTCCCAAACCACGTAGGGCTTTCAAGGTAAGCGTAAGCATTTCGCAAGGACCAGAGAAGCTGTTTAAGCTCCCTTGAAGATGTTTAAGCACTGAGATATGTTTCCAATGACTGAACCCAATTAATAGTCTTGCAGCTGTGTTGCGTACTAACCACTTTTTCCAGGAACATGTCCAAGTGCCACTAATTTCAGCAACTAGATGCACACATGCAGTGCAATCAGCCTTCACAGCCCTCACACACTGTGGTCTTCGCCATTCTGGTCTGACTTTATCCACTTAAAATTGTCCCATGTGGGCAATTTCAAGAGCAAGACAGACTATGATCTCTGTGTGGCTGCTCAGTGTCCTGCTGCCAACAGTGGTGGGGGATTGGGATATGTGGGTGGGGGATTTGTGTGTTGGAGGGGCACACTGTGTCTTCTGTGACAAGTCCCATCCATCTATATCCCTGCTATAACATTAAAGCGGGAGTGTAGGCAGCTGCTATAAGGACCCTGACTCAGAAAGGGAGAAGAGTCTGACAACAGTCCAGTTTTGTCTGGGGATTATGGTGGTGCATCTAGTGATCTGCCACTTTAAGTCCTAGACTGATGGCGTGAAAGCCACACTTCCGTCAAGAGTGCCAGGGCAGCTATCGCAAACAGCCGGAGGTCCTGCAGTGTGATAGTGGCTCACTAAAACCACACCAAAGCAGGCAGGTTGGTAGCAAGGCAGTTTGGGGGTAGTACAGGGTGGAGAGTGGGCCAGGAAGGGATTAGTTTGGAAGCAGGAGGATCTCATCAGCAGCTGTGCACACCAAGATCTTTTCCCCTTTTCTTCACTCCAAACCACCCAAGTCTCCTAGGACTTACTACAACTAAATAGCTAGTATAGGTCCAAGGAGACCCATTGGAGACCAGGCAGCCTATAGGGAGGTAAGTAACAAAGACCTTTCATGGGCCATCTGGTTGCCCTCCTCCCATAGCATTCAGTGTGTGCTCCCATGAGCAGCACTATGAATTGTGGGCTGGAGGGGGATATGATTGGGCCCTGAAGTATAAAGTAAGAAAACCTAGAACAATTCCATTTTGGAGACAGAAAATTAAAGACAAATCCCTTTAATTACTGTATGCCAGTCCTATGCCCAAAGTCAGGTTCAATCGCACCCAACATCCATTTTGTTTCAAATTGAACTGCGCTTTCAGGATGAAACAAGTGCAGAAATGCATGTGTTTGTCTGGATATCTTTTGCTGGATGCAAACCTGAATACAATACCAAAACATATCCGTTTCTCTTCCTAACTGTTGCAGTCACCTTTTGTTTACAGGTTACAAATACCAGGACTGGGAAAAGGGAGTAGCAATTCCAGTGGGTAATTTAGCAGTCCAACACCATCTATATTGTAGGTATACGCTGCCATCTGGTGGCAAAACATATTTTTCTATAACAGACACCTAATAACTGAATAAAGTTGAACCAACTAAAAGAAAAAAAATGGGCTAATGACTCATGTGAATAATAGAACTTACCGCTAATGTAAACTTCTCTCTCAGTTAATTAGAAATAAAGTCTTGGTAGAGGTCAGGTATTTGAAATACCAGAAAAAGTTAGAATATGAGGGCAACTATAGTACAGTATGTATTTTGAATTCGGTGCCCTGTGTTTAAAAAAAAAAAAAGAGCAGCTACTAAATTGCAATATAGTGAGCCCTTTGATGTAGTGGACCTCAATTTAACAGACTATGGAAATAACAGAAATTGCCTGCTTCTTTAAAAACTACTCATATATGTTTTGCACTTCCATGTGTGCATTGTCATAAAAACAGATTCATTTGGATTTTATTGACACGCTTTCCCCCATTTGCCCATTATATTGAGGACTTACTGTACAGTGAACCCTACATTTAATGGGCTTAATAGGGAGAGTGTCCATTAATGCTGGAAGGCCATTAAATCTGAATGTTCATGTCTGAATTGAGCAGAGTCCATGTTTCTGATCCATATAGGAATATTGGCAGGATCAGAAGAGGCGAATTTTGGTCTTCTGCCAGAGGCACCATTTGAGCAAAGCAATTGTTGCTGTTCTTTGGTAGATTCTGCTGTGGACTTCAGTGATGGATGCCACATTTTCCTCCTGTATTACCGATCCCAGGTATTTGAATCCTTGAACCACCTCAATTTGAGCTCCATTGAGGTGAACATTGGTCTATGATCCATCTGCGGTCATAACTTTGGTCTTGTCCACATTTATTCTTAGGCCGTAGGACTGGGCGATGTCCGCAATCTGGTAAATGATGTCAGTGGCCTCTGCATCTGTGTTGGCAAATATGGCACTATTGTCTACAAACATCAAGTCAGTCAGGAAGTTGTTTATATCGTACTGAACTCCACGCCTATCCTCAAATGCCTTCCCCATGATGGCGTTGATCACAATATTGAAAAGCAGGGGAGAAGCAACATCACCCTGGTGGATTCCAGTTTGGATGGGAAATTGGTTGAATCAGTGGTACTCAAACTGGTGGGTTGCAACCCACCAGCTCATGTAAAGGTCCCCCAGTCCCTTTAAGGAGCAGGGTAAGGGGAGTTGCAGCAAAGCGATCCCCAGGATAACTTCACTAATGGAGGTGTAAAGGGAGTGCTTATACACATGAAGGGTTGCCTCTAGCGTCAGGAGGTGTGGGGAGCCCCGTGCAGCCCTCCGCAAGGCTCCCCAAGGCTTAGAATGTTCAAACAGAGTGATCACAAAGCAGTTCCTAACTACAAACAGGAAGTGCTTTGTGATCACTCTGTGTGAACATTCTAACCCTCGGGGAACCCTGTGGAGGGCTGCACAGGGCTCCCTGCAGCTCCTGCAGCTTCCCTCCATGAGTATAAGCACCCACTTTTTAGAATGAGAATCTGTCAGGACCCACTGGAAGTGATGTCATGACTGGAAGTGACATCATCAAGCAGGAAAATTTTTAGCAATACTAGGCAATACTAGGCTGCAGGGATATAATCAGGGTGCATATTATTGGCAGAGAGGTCAACCTGCTTCCCAAGCACCAGCTAAGGACTAAAGAACAAGGACTTTGAATGTTATAACAATATTCATGGCAATCTGACCCCCTTTCCTCTTCCTCATTCCTTCCTGCCATGCGCTTTAAAAAAAAAAGACCTGAAAATATGGCAGGATAACTTCTTGCTTTGTCTGAAGGATCCATGCAGAAGAAGGCTGCACTTCACTATATTAGAAAATAAAAACAAGCAGCTATGCAGCTTATTCGTGTATCACTTTTAAGGTTTGTTTATACCTCTAGCTACACTCAGAAGGTTGCCTGTTTTTCACCACCTACAAACTAGGTCTCTGATATTTCCTATGTCCATTATATAGAAGCCCATTAAATCAAGGTTCACTGTATCATGCTTTAGTCCAGTGATTCTTACACATTTAGCACTGTGACCCACTTTTTAGAATGAGAATCTGTCAGGACCCACTGGAAGTGATGTCATGACTGGAAGTGACATCATCAAGCAGGAAAATTTTTAGCAATACTAGGCTGCAATCCTACCCACACCCAGGAGTAAGTCCCATTTACTATCATTGTTAAAAGAATATATATAGTAGCCTGTTAAAAGTACAGGTCTGTAACATTTCCCCAAATGCAGTCACATACCATGGTGGCATCAAGTCTAATATATTAAAAATATTGAAATGAATGGGGACCCACCTGAAATTGGCTGGCGACTCACCTAGTGGGTCCCAATCCACAGTTTGAGAAACACTGCTTTAGTCAATTCTCTTTCAAAGTCTTAACAAACTCCAAAAGGTTTTGAGAACACATGTCTATCCATGACAGTCAGATATTTACATATTGAAGTTCCTGTTTCTATGGGATAAATGTGAAATGTTGTAACTGGTAAGAAAATTGGGATATGGGGTAAAGCAACAGCATGCAAGTTAGTTCTGCACAGTAACAGTGGTTTGGGGATATGTACTCATCATCAGCAATAAGGGGAATTGTTTTGTTACCTATGCAGTTTCCCATTGCAAGGCTTGTGTGCTGCTCTCTCCTAGTTTTCTCATTAGCTTCTTTCCCTGTATTGTTATGCCTCCCCAAGAAGCTTTGCCTACTTTATTTTGCAGCATATGTCCCCCAGTATCCGTGGGGGGACATGTTCCTGCCCCCCCACGGATACCAGAAACCATGGATAAGGGGGAACCTTATCTGCACAGCCCCCCCCATTACCTTCATTGTTCTTGTTACCTTCTTGTTCATGTGAAACATTCCGTATCTTGTTTTCACAGGCTTTAACCCGAGGTTGCACATTAGAAGGGATGATTCAGAGAAGGTTAACAGGAAGCAGCTCCCACTAGCATGCGGGCTTCCTGCCTGCTTCTCTGGCTATAAACATTATGCACTTATAGCCACCTGTAAAAGCAAGATACCGATTGCTTCACATGAGTGTAAACAAGAAGAACAAGGTAACAGGCATATGGAACCATGGATAACTAGATCTGCAGATACTGGGGGAAGCCTGTAAAGTATATATAGTACTAGTTTGTGTAACTCAGCTCTGCTGTAAATTTGTTTTTTCCACAGCTCTGCTAACAATACGATTAGTGTTCGTTCGTACACAGATACTGTTAAGTTTTCAAATGGAACTAAGCTTCCTCTTTCATTACTTACAAATTTAGATAATTGTTAAATGGGCAACAAGCCAAAGAGGTCTTTGTTTAACAATTTGTTAAAAGCTTTAAACATCAAATCCATACATTTTCATATATATGAGAATTAAGATCTATCTCAAATACATTTTATTCTGACATTTATATACTGCCTTTCTCAATAGACTCAAGGTGATTTACGTGGGCACGCTGAACATATATCAATTTTTCATTGAGATTTTTACAAGCATTAATCCATTGGACAATCTAGCAGAACCTCAATTTCTCCAGGTGCTTCTCTTCATAGTGCAGTCGTCATCCTGGCTGCCAGCTCTTGCACTTTCCAAGCTCTCCCAGGCAGCTACAAACCAAGCTTCAGACTTTGGAGGTTGAGCTATCACCTCATCTGAAAATGTTAAGCAGGATCACTTGCTTGGGTGGGAGACCAAGGCCACTGCCATGTCTGTGGAAAGTGCAAGAGCTATGCATTATGAGGGGAAACACCTGGGTGTACTATGAGGTTGTGTCATGGAATTGTGAGTCCTCATTATCTGCAGGAGGAGGGTTGGTTCTAGAATCTCCCACAAATAAATTCCCCAGATGCTCAAGTCACTAAGAGCCAACTCGGAGAGGTGGGGGGGGGGGTCACGACTCACTGGCTCTTTTAAATAGATCCAAGAGGCTGCCATCATCCTCAGGAGAAGGCCCCTCAGGTAAGTTGAATGCACTAACTGCCAGGCACCAGCTGCACCTTAAGATTCCACTTTAAGCAGATCATTAGCTGGTCTCTCTCACTCCTCTTTCCTTGCCTGAGGAATGACTCAAGCTTTGTTGCTCTGGAAACTTATGGAGAGGAGGTAACAGGAGAGGAGGCTACAATGCAGCAGCTGCAGCTTGCATTTGAAAACACTGCTGCCATTGTGTCATGTATTCCACCTGGTGTTTAAAGTATCACTGCAAAGCCATCCAGTTGCTCTTAGCTTTCCTGCTTCTGCAGCCCTCTGTAAAGAGAAAGCAGTCAGCTGGGCTGCTCTTTGCAGTGGCTGTAGGGCACAGAAGCAGGAAAGCAAAGAGCCCCAGGATCCTGTAGTGGAAGGCAGTGGCTGCAGGGGTAGAGATGGCACTGCCACCCCCTCTCCACCCCACTACCAGTGGGTAGCTCTGCACCCTCCATCTTCTTGCCTGCCTGGCCTTCTCCTACTCCTCAGAATGGTGGCAGCTGCTCAGATCCATGTGACTAGCTGCACAGGCAGAGGCAGGTGGGCATGGATGCGGTTGGTCAAATCAGTGGATGTCAGAGCCATGGGTGCGGACAGCCCACTGTACTTGTAAAAATCTCATTGAAAAATTGATTTATGTTCAGCCTGCCTATGTAAATCGCCTTGAGTCTATTAAAAAAGGCAGTGTGTCTTAATAAATAAATAGCTTGGCCGTCAGATCACATGGCATGGTATGGAGGCCTGACCAGTACACTGATGGAACCAAGTGTGTACTCCAGAACTGGCTACAAGGGATTGCCTAGCAGCAATTTGGGCATTCTTCTGCAGAAGAGACAACTTAGAAAGTGTTTTCTGGAGGTAGATCACTTTATTCAATTAAAAGAATGGTTAGTTAGAAGAAGGTGATGTGAATAAAAATCTTTAGTTTTTTCCTTTCAAACTGAATTCTTCTTTCAGATTCTGAAACATGAGATAATAAATTAGGTTGCCCTAATTAGGATCCTATTTTTGCCTTCATATGTTATTATATTGATAGGACTCTTAACAGCAATAGAATGTGTAAAGGGTAGTATATGGCTTACTAATATGAATTTAAATTTAAAGCTCTCTTGTTTTGTAAAGAAACAAAGTATTTCAAGAAGTAGGAAACTGGAGACTGTCAAGAATGATTAGATTTAAAATGCAAGACAGCCAGCATTTAGGAGTAAATGTGAGAATCTGAGCACCTTGAGTAAACAAGAAAAAGGAAGGACAGAAAGTGGAAGGAAGGAATGTAAGCAGATGAAATTACATTTCACGTGTTTAAATTTGGTTTAAATTTTACTAAGGGCTTAAGTGGAGAGCTGTATAGTAAAGGTGAAATTCAATGAAGAATGTTAACAAAATGGAACATCACATTGTTATGCCTGGAGGATTGTCCATAAGGACAATGGAGAATAGGCAGAATTATTAGACAAAGGCAGCTATGGGGCAAGTGAGGACACAAGAGCTAGAAGAATAAAGGCTGCAAGTATGACTATAATGGAAAATAAATGACAGTAAGATTGGGGGGAGACAAGGCCACAGAGAGCTTCAAACCAAAGACATTTGATGATTCCCAGTATGGTTTTGCTGGGAAATATTTAAGAGGACTTGTGAAACAGTTATTTCTAAATTTACCCAATGTAAGAGATCACCACCTACATATCAGCCTCAAAGAGTAAA
This sequence comes from Tiliqua scincoides, assembly GCF_035046505.1. NCBI lineage: Eukaryota > Metazoa > Chordata > Lepidosauria > Squamata > Scincidae > Tiliqua > Tiliqua scincoides. The sequence continues at coordinate 98,705,314 of NC_089821.1, read as the reverse complement.
CATTGGCAGGAAATCAACTCCTCTAGTTTAGACAGCAGATGACCTTTTTTTTTTTTCTTCTCCAAGGCTTTTAATGTGCAAATGAAGTGCAGCTTTTTCAGTCTGTGTTTTTAAAACTTTTGCCCAATTTGAGACAGCTTGTCTCATGGAGTTGTTACTTAAATTGCTCTTATTGTATTGCAAAGTTTTTTTTAAAGTTGTAAACCACTTAAGGACATTTGAAATAGAAAAAGTGTTACAGATATTTCAAATACAAATAAAATTATAGGGAAGAGCCAGATTCTGAATATATGGGTTTGATTAGCAGGCAAGCCTATATTGTTTATGTTGAACTATGATCCACTATGGAAGTATGCATAGGTAAGTGCACTCACAGGTAAGTTTGCACAGGGTTGCAACCATAGTCATTCAATTCAACACTGACTTTATATCATATCCCTGCTGTTATTTTGGGCCATCATAACTTATCTCGCAGAACCATTTCTATCTCAGAGATAGCTTTTATTAACTTGAACTGTGTATTCTGAATATTAGTCCTGCCCATGCATGCAGCCCAAGAAGCATGACTGTAAGCAGTGCAACAGATCCTAGAAATCAATTTATTGCTTATGGGGAAGAAGGATTTACAGTTGAGGTGTGGCATGGAAGCTGTTCTATGGGAGAAGTATTCATCACGCAAAACCTTAACAAAGCCCACCCATGTAAATGGTGGTGGTATAAACCTAAGAGATTGTGCAATGGCTGCATATTAACTGGTTCTTACAGAAGAAGACCCCATGCAAGCCAATTATGAAGCCGTTTCAATAAACGCTCATAAATTGTATATTGCAGATGTTTCTGCACAAAGTACTATGCAGTAGAGGAACAAATGGTTCCTTGCAGAAACATAAAGTCTAGCGCAGAAACAAAGTTAGCACAGAAAGCTTTAATGATCTATATTTTCTGACCCTGTTGGAATTGCAGCCAATACAGCATCACCCTAGTGAGATGAACATTTCAAGAAAGCCAGGGATATTGCCCATTATAATACCACAGCATAGTGGCAAAATCATTAAGAGTTAAATTTAAGGCATAAGATTAAATTTTTAAAAACACACTCATGAAGTAAAAATGAGCTGCCACTTTGTTAGGAACACAGTGTCTTTCTACCACTAACCAGCCACAGACTGCCCTCACATTGGGCTTTGACTCAGATGGACTATGTTGAAGTCAGAAGGTTTTCCAAAACAGGACTGAGTTCTAGCATCATTTTGGGAGGTTAAAAATGGTCTCCATCTGTCCTGGTTCAGATTCATGCAGGTGAAGTGCATCAGAAAAGATCTCTGCTTCATCTGCAAGACCAATTTGCTTCTAAAATTCACTAAGCGAGGTAGAAAAGCTCAGAAGGTTTAGTCACCATCCTACTTTTTCCAGCATGTCCGCATTCTCAAGGGAGGCCTCCTTTATGTTATAAAAGAAAGCAGCAAGAACAACTCCACCTCTCCAAGGATCTGGCTCAGAAAATTGCTTGTCTATTTCAAGCTGCAACTGCTGTGATAAGATGCTTTGGGAGTGTTAAAACAAGAGTCTTATGGTCAGTGAGAGGTTATGGGACAAATATGCTTTCAAAGAAAAAAAAAAGACAAACCAAGAGAACTGCAGAACATACCATTTTTATTGCAAGAAAAATACAGAGTAGGAATCGCCTAAGCCATTTGGTCCATTTACTACTTCCTTAGTTAAGTGCAGTTTTGTTAAGAGCAAGGCTGTCAAATATGAATATTTTACTCTACATCTTTAACATTTCCGAGGCTGTTGAATAATGCACATTCTTTTGGGGAGTATAATCTTCTCCAGAGTCGGCCGTGGCTTCTGATGCGCTACTTGTGAGGCTGCTGGTGGAAATGTGTGCCTGAGCTATAAGATAAAAATAAAAAAGGAGGGAGGGGAAGAAAAGCCTTAATGGAATAATACCCAAGTACAAATCATCTGCATTAAAATCCAATGTGGCAAAAACAACTTATCAGATTTGTACCTCACTATCTGACCAGAGATCCCAAAGGAGCTCAGAACCTTTATAAAAAATATGAGTTTCATTTAAAAAACAAAACCCTTACAATTTGAAAAAGCCATTTAAAACAGATCCTCTGAGGAGAGATTTTGGGGATGGCAGGATTGAAGAGAAGAACAGATTGAAAATGCAGAGTTTTAATACAGAACTAAAAACACACACAAGCAAACAAAAGAGACCTCCCACACATGGAGAACGTTCCCTTCCTTTGAATACTGGGGAGGGAAGCAACATAAGGTGTGACTCTGAGCTGTGTCAGGCATATGATGGGTGCCTTTGCCTGCCTGCCCCAATTCTCACCCACAAGGATGTTTGACTAAGGACACAATCCTAACTTGCACTGGAAAAAGGCAGGCCAGTGGGCCTGTGCTATATCCAGCACAAGTTTGGAGCTGTCTGAGGCTCAGCCCGAGGCAAAGGGGAATTTTTCTTCTTACCCAGGTGAGAGCTGCAGCAGCCCCAATGGTCTACTCAAATCAGCACCACCTGATAAGGTGGTGCCCTGGGCCACCCAAGAACAGGGCTAGGATCCAGCATAAGTGCCAGATCCTGGCCCCACCTCCTGCTGCCTGCCTGCCCGTCCATTGTCCTGCTTGCCTCCTGCCCTCCCCTACCACAAAGCATCTCCCTCCTGCCTTCTCCCCACCCTCCCTTTCCCCCCAGACCTCCACACCAGTTGAGCTAATGCAACTCACCTTTCCTCAGGGCCCGTGTCGGTGTGGGGAGGCTGGTGCACCTCCGTGCACCGGCCTATCTCCCTTATGTCCGTGTAAAAGTGCTTGACGGCACATTCACAATAACGAAGGGCCAGCGCAAGGGATTTGTGTCGGCACATCTGCCGCTCTGGATTGCGCCCTTACTTGAATTGTAATCCACAGATGAAGCTTAGATGTTTCCTTTGCCGTTCTAGGTTATTTTTTAGTCATCTACTCTCTCTCTAGCCATGTTTACATTTACCACCTTCTCTGCCCAATTTATGCACCTCAGTTGGCAACTATTCACAAAAGCGCACATCAAAATAAGCCAGCCTATGGTGCTGCTGCATAGGTTCTATTTCAAAATGGGCCCCATCCGTATTTTAACTGGTATGGTGCATTTGTGCAAGCCCCAGTTCAAAACCTAACTTGGACATTCACTGGACGGTGAGGGGCAGCAGTGTTACTGGATGAGGTTGATGCCAGTGTGCAGCATGGGAACCCAACCTGCAAAGAGTGGATTTCACAAATTCAACTAGTTTTGAGGCACAGTTTGGAGACGTCTTGTCAAGTGGTGGGATACAAACTCTCTCTCACCAACCCCAAACTCACCTTTTTCCTAGTCCCCTTTTCTTACACCAGTAAGCATCTCCTTTCACTGGCATTTGCTGATACAGATTGCATACCCACGGATAAAAATGCCAGCTTATGGATTGATCTGAAGGTTAGACTTGTCACCTGTTAAGAGCCTGGGTTCCCAGAACAAGAGATAAAGGCCCTGCCCACCCATACTTCTAGCCCAAGAGAGAAACTGGCAACAGGGCAATTAGCCAGTCTAAGCTTTGCCTTTTTCCTCACTATGCTACCAAGTGACTGGAAATGGCAGAGAGCCATCAACCAATTACATTAATTCCCACTCAAATTCCCAAGCTAAGACCTGCTCCCAGATGCCACAGCAAGTGCTCCTCCACATGCCACAGCCCTTATTCGGGTTTTTTGGGTATGCACAGAGCACACACGTCTCAAGATACCTGAGTAAATATTGTGCCCCAGGTCTTATGATAAGTCTTGTCGAAGTCCTCTTGAATACATCTGACAAGGAACTGCTCCACACATTTCATTGTGATTGACTGCACCCGGCAGTTTCACATTCTTTTCAAGGCACTTTTTTGCAGACCCAAGTGTGGGTATGTCAAGGTCATGGCAGAAATCTTTGTGGGAGGAGTGTCCTATTCCAGACAGCGCTACAAATCACAGTGGTTCTACTAGCTATGGAAAAAATATTGTATATTCCAAGCAAAGATATTGCTCTGCTTCCTACAGGAAGGTGATATTTGCACAAGATCCAGACAAGCAGTAGTTGTGCATTTGTTGAAAGGCAAATGGATTGACTCTGGACAAATGGGTGGTTTAGAACGGTATTGGTTGGCCAAAGCGATACACAAAGCAGAATGAGATGGTGGAAACTTGAAGGAATAAAAAGTAATATGTTGCTAAGAGGATAACACTGTTGAATACAGTAGTGCTGCATGTAAATGACTCCCTGCAAGTATAAAGCTAGCACACTACAGTGAACTAGAACCTTGTAGTAGTAGTTTTCTTCTTTCCTTCCTTCACAGAAAAACAGTGTTGGTTTAAAGAGGGGATAATTTAAAAGTGGTGATTTTCACTTTAAGTTTGAACTGGTACAGTCCACCCAATGACCACAGTACTTTACCACTTCACTCTGCTACATAGGTAGGCCAGAGCTGGTGTGGAGGAGTGACTAAGAGGCAAGAGCTGTGAATCAGAAGGATTTCTCCACTTCCAGTCTCACATCCCACAAACTCCCTAGATGGCTTTCGGCAAGCCACTCCCTCTCAATCCCTGCTCCCCAGCTGCAATATCAGGATACTATAGTATACACCAGCGGTTCTCAAACTCTCAGGGAGAGTTTGAGCCGCAGTAAGTGTGTGGGGGGAAGGTAGTAACGTGACCCGCTGGATCTTGCCACTTTGGAGGGGCATAAGAACATAATAAGAACATAAGAACAGCCCCACTGGATTAGGCCATAGGCCCATCTAGTCCAGCTTCCTGTATCTCACAGTGGCCCACCAAATGCCCCAGAGAGCACACCAGATAACAAGAGACCTCACCCTCGTGCCCTCCCTTGCATCTGGCATTCTAAAATCTAAAATCAGGAGGTTGCGCATACATATCATGGCTTGTACCCCGTGATGGATTTTTCCTCCAGAAACTTGTCCAATCCCCTTTTAAAGGCGTCCAGGCTAGACGCCAGTACCACATCCTGTGGCAAGGAGTTCCACAGACCAACCACACGCTGAGTAAAGAAATATTTTTTTTTGTCTGTTCTAACTCTCCCAACACTCAATATTAGTGGATGTCCCCTGGTTCTGGTGTTATGTGAGAGTGTAAAGAGCATCTCCCTATCCACTCTGTCCATCCCCTGCATAACTTTGTATGTCTCAATCATGTCCCCTCTCAGGCGTATCTTTTCTAGGCTGAAGAGGCCCAAACGCCGTAGCCTTTCCTCATAAGGAAGGTGCCCCAGTCCCGTAATCATCTTAGTCGCTCTCTTTTGCACCTTTTCCATTTCCACTATGTCTTTTTTGAGATGCGGCGACCAGAACTGGACACAATACTCCAGGTGTGGCCTTACCATAGATTTGTACAACGGCATTATAATATTAGCCATTTTGTTCTCAATACCCTTCCTAATGATCATAGGAGGCATAGGAGATTGCTGCCATTACCAGAGCCTGCAGCAGCCTCCCAGGGGTGCGGTGAGCCCCTGCACCAGCCTCCACAGGCTTCCCATGCTGCAGAGATCCTCAAAATCGCAATCACAACCACTTCCAGTTTTGTGTTGGTGAATCTGAAAGAGGTCCCGATTGCAATTTTGAGGGTCTCTGTATGTTGGGGAGCCCTGCAGAGGCTGGCATGGGGGCTCCCCGCACCCCTGGGAGGCTGCTACAGGCTCTGGTAAGTGGCAGCAAGCTCCTGCATCCCTCCATAGTGGTGCATTCAGCGGGTTGTCACTGCCTTCCTCCCTCTCCGTCCCTTAAGGGGGCAGAGGCCAGGGGTCTCTGGCTGGGGTGTTGCAGTACCCTAGCTTGAGAACCACAGTTGTAAGGATTCATCAAGGTAGCACATGAGAAGTGCTTTGCATATGCAAAATATGCTACACCAGTGGTTCTCAAACTTTTTAGCATCAGGACCTACGTTTTAGAATGACAATCTGCTGGAACCTAGCAGAAGTGATTTTGTTAACCTGGAAATGATGTCATGGCTGGAAATGACATCATCAACTAAGCCACAATCAGCCAAAGGTCCCATTATACAGTGCACTTGTGCTGTTATTTTGCATGGCTCAGAATTCAAACATTTCAGCATGAAAGTCAAAGCAGAACAAAGACAGATTCTTCTCCAACCACACTGCCTCTCCCCCTTTCCTGTATCCCATCTTCCCTGCACATGCCTGATCTTGTCTGATCTCGGAAGCTAAGCAGGGTCAGGCCTGGTTAGTACTTGGATGGGAGACCGCCTGGGAATACTGGGTGCTGTAGGCTTATACCATAGTCTTTTGAGACTGAAGGTTGCCAACCATCTTCCCACCCATTCAGAAGAAAGCACCCTGCCTCTCCCCCACTAGGAGCCTGCCCTGCCCAGCAGCTCTGTGCCCTGTATTTTTAGTTCTGTATTTTCAATGGCGGCTAAGCCTGGTGCTTCACAATCCACCTGAAATTGGCTCATGACCCACCTAATGGGTCCCAACCCACAGTTTGAGAAACACTGTGCTAAAAAAATGCTGCTTTTTTTTTTTAAATATCAAAATCAGGTCTCAACATTTCACTATGAAGTTGGGCAACTGGCTGAAGAATAATCACATGTTCTGCCCTATCCCTCAATGTACTGATGTCCTACGACCAGGGCCTTGAGTATGACAACATCTAAGTAGTAGCAGTATCTCCCTTACACCAAGACCTGGGGGGGGGGGAGTGCCACAGGCCAAGCCCATGGAGGCAATAGCCAAATGTCAGCCTTCCCCTAAGCTGTACTAAATTGCTGCTGATACTTGAATCACTACATGCCTCTTCTTGCCCTTCTGGAATTGCTACGTGTATAAAAGCCAGAAAGGAACAGAGGGAAAGGAGTTGGGTGAGTGGGAAAAAGCAATGTTTGCTGTTTGAATAAAAAAAGCCAGAATTAATCCCTGTGGCAACATCAAAAACAGTCCCACATAGGGATTAGTCCTATTTATTCTTCTTGAGCAAGCAGGAAACATCCTGCAGTGGGAGAAATGTGAGGCGCTGCTTGAACAGGGCCAGAATGATTGGATGTCCTGTCCCAGCACGCTCTGCATCTGATGAAGGAGCATCCACTGCTTTCCAGGCAGAGGCAGCTTTATGCGCACATTATTATTATTCTATGTGCTCATCCCAGGACTTGCATGCAGAATATGGGAGGAAGGAGCAATCCTCAGTTCAGCTCCCTCCCCTATCATTCTACACCTTCTGTTCCACACCCAGTCAGTCATAACCCATGCATACACATGAGAAATTCTGAACACAGGTTTGTAATGGGGTGGTGTTCTGTTCCAATGTACTCACTTTCTCCAATGCATCCGCTAGCAAGGCACTCACGCTTTGCATTTTTACAATACTGACAGAGCTGTGAAGCAGAAAGAGGAATGTTAACCAGATATTTGATCTTTCTAAATAAAAAAACCAAGAAACTCTTCATGTTATTTATTAAGTAACCACCTCCACTCCTTCAGCAGAGCAGTTTTGATTTTTAAGCAGTTTTGATTTCTTCAGCTACCTATCTCACATATATCATTGTGTATTTTCTTGACTAATACACTGACACCCCAAATCCTACAGGCTCTTTACCCATAGGCTGTTCTACAAGCACTAGCTGCTGAAAACCAACCATAAAGCATGCTGTGGCTGTGCACCAAGTAACACACTGCTGGAGCACTGAAGGGAAGGCTTGAGCCTTCCCGTGTGTTTTGCCAGACTGCTGGCCATCCACCAGAGCAGGTAAGCCAGTGGAGGAGATAGAAGGGATGGGGGAAGGGAAGGAGGGGCTGGAAGGAGGAGGAATGGGGCAGGGAGACTGTGGGATGGGGTGGATCTGACAGCAATGGTATGCACTGGATCCTATCCCCTCCGGCATCAGACTCTCCACCCCCTTCTCCTCCTTGAACTTGTGCCAGAGAAATCGCTGGTATTGTTAATACCCAGCAAACTGCTCTGAAACCAGAATAGTACAGTTAGACCTCCATTTCTGGCCACTAGTTGCATACTGCAGGTGAAAGGTATATGAAAGTTTGCACATCACCCAAGCGAACACTTTCAATACAACTGGTAAGTTTCACAGAGGTCAATGGGACTACTCACAGACTAAATTTATATAGTTCCTTGTGCATACAACTTCCACCTACAACTGAAAGACAAATATTTTCGCAATAAACTCCTGTATTAGAAGATGGCTTTGGAGTTAAGCTACTATCAAGCCACTGACAGATTTATTTTAAGGTGTACTGATTTAGGGTTTTTCCCTCCCCCATTTAATAACCACAGTGTAATGGATTAAGTTTTTATAGGCTTTTTGCTTACTAGTTTTGGGCAGAGGAAATCAATGTACTCAGCTCAGCCCAGTTCCAGGAACAGTGTTTATTTCAGAGTTTTCAAGGTGAAAGGAAGACCACAATGGGCATTTTTTGTGGTTATAACCACAATAGTCATTTTTTGTTGTTGTTGAAGTTGCTATAAATAGTGGCTATTTGTCTCAGAGAAAAACAGGAGGTTTGTCAGCACTGTTGCACTGTGGGCAGATGCAGTGACTGCCAAGACATTTTTACAGAACATATTTTCAGCTTTCTAGGCACTTCCTTTCAGGTAAGAACAAAAACCTTGAACCAACAGGCAATTGATTTTTTGCCCCAAACAGCACATAAACCTTCATTAAGTGCTTACCATCTTTGCCAAACTCCGCAAGGGCAGTCAACTTGCAACTTGAAATATTCTTTTGAGAGAGCAACGCAAAACTAGATGACCAAAGGATTTTCTGTTGGCTCATTTAGGATAACTGTGGCGTAAGCCAAAGCTTTACCCTGCCACTCTTAAGTCTATAACCATAGAATTCAGCTAGTGGCTGAGCTGCTGTGATGTCACAGAGCATTCATAAATATTCTAATTATTGAAGGAATTACATAACAATCTGAAAGGTTAGTCTGACCAGAGTTATGATCTCACACAGTCATTGGGGGCTCATATGCCCCAATGGCCCGACTAATAAATGACCCTCACCCAAACTAAGGGAGAACTAGGGGAGAAGTTGTGCGGTCAAGGTCAGAAGACTGAAGAACAAAAACTCAGTGAAAAGAGGTTACACGATAGAGAAAAACTAAGTGAACCTAGAGACTGATACTGAAAGCAAAGGGTAAAATTGGCAGCAGATTGCAAACCTGTCTGAAACAGTATAGCATTTTAAATGTTAGTCAATTTAAACCAATAATGCTTACTTAACCAGACAGCCACAGTGTGCTGCTGAGAAATGAGATGTAAGTAGATTCTGTATTTTGAGCACATTTTTTTTAAACATTTCATTATGGAAATGGGTATGGCAAATCCTCAATTTTGTGTTTCTTCTAGGTTCTTTCACATTACCTTCATTTGTTTGCAGCAATACTTGAGTTACCAACTGCTATTCATAACCAAAGGACTTTATTCACCCTCAAAGTCATACATCAGCTAATAGTCATGTAACGCACAAGCCTCAACAATGCACCTACCTCATTTTCTCTTTCCCAGGGATTTTGGAGCTTCTTTCAACAGGTGCATTTTCTAACTTCTTGGAAACTCTCATCCCTCCAGCTTTGACTGCAGAAGAAAGCGGCAATTCCGTACATGAATGGCATACCAGGCATTTCCCAAGCTACTGGTCTGTTTTAGATTATGTAAGAGAAAAGCATTGCCAAATATACATCCAGAAAGATGGTTGAGAGTCAACCTACAAGAACCAAACTACACACCACTTTAAGCCTCTAGTTAGCACCCACTGATATAATTTTTCTTTTGAAAATAGCACAATAGATTGTGATCTTGATCCATGGATTGTAATGGTAGAAGGCTTTACCATGCTACCAGTACTGTGGTTTTAATACTAATTGCTCCTTCTATGGCTGCTATTTGCAAGCAAAAAAGCTCCCCTTGGACCAATGGTAGTGTTGGGGTCCCTCCCAGATGCCCTGACCCCTGACTTACCCAGGAGCAGGCACCCCATGCCCAGGGTGGGGAGGCTTCACTGCCCTTGAAGGGGGCAAAGCAGGTTGGCTCACCTCAACCAGACAGAGGGGGCTGGCAGGGCCAACAAGGAACACTACAGGAAACAAGCCAGGAACAGGAAAGGCCTTTTCTGCCCCACCTGGAGGAAGGGGAGGGGTCAAAGGGGGCAGGCTTGCTCCATAAAACAGGGAGGCCAGGGATGAGAAGGAGTCAGTGTGAAGCAGGGAGCTGTGAGGTAAACAACCCCTGCTCTTAGGCCAGGTTTGGCAGCTCTGCTAGGGAGGAGGACAAGGATGCTGGAACCCCCTCCAGCCAATTTGAGGCCTCCCTGGGGAGGAACAAGCCTGCTCCAGGCCCCTCCATAGGGGAAGGCCCCAACAGGTAGGTTTTATTTCCTTAACAAACAACAGTTATTTGGGAGAGGGGAGATAAAAATTAGAGCTGTGGTGAGGGCTGGGTTAAAGCTCTCTGTTGTGGTCTTGTTCCACAAGGGGTGGCCCAGCATTGGTGCACATTGTCATAACCATGCCATAAGGCACATCTGTGACTGTCTCCACCAGTCCAGCACTGGAGCAGGTTCAGCACGTGCCTGCACTGAGCCAGTGCCAGCCAGCATACAGAGGACCACCACCCAGAGCCCTGGGTGCCAGGTGGTAGAAAGGTAAGTCTGAGCAGGGGGAGGTGTTCTGGAGTGGGGATAGAGTGAGAGAAGGTGTAGAGGGGGAGGGAGCAGGGCAGGAGAAGGGCAGAGATGGCAGCAGGCCCTGCTGCCATATCCTGAAGCCCCTCCAAGTTCAGGACACCTTACACGGGTCTCCTCAAATCTGTGCCCACTCAATCGTGGGCAGATCCAAGGAGACCTATCGGGGCTGACTGGCTATTTACATGGGGTAAGGGAATGTAAGCTCCCTTACCCCATGTAGCTCTGGTGTTGCTTTCCAGCACAGCTGGATGCAGTGGTAGCCATTTTGGTGCCGCTGCAGCCCTGAGTGCTGGGAAGCTCAGAAGTAGACTGCCACTCAGCTGCTATTTTAAAAGAGAGGTTAAGCCCATCAGCACAGACAGCTTAATGCATAATTTGGTCCCTGTTCACTTACTCTGGAGTAGTCCCACTCCTTTTAAAACATATGGTTCTATAGCATATTGTGTCTGAGGAAATAGGTACAAGCAGCCTAATATATGGTAAAAAAGGATATTCACGTGTGTATATACACTTGGTAGCCTACCTGGTGCTGCTGGTGCTATTTACATTTTATTCATGTATATAAGCTTGGAGGAGCTGCTTTTTCCCTGCAGCGATATGCCCCATAGCTGTAGTATACATGTCAGTACTGCAACTACATGGCCTGATCATGTGGGCTGTTCCCTCCTATCTGGTGGGACGCCAATCAAGTGTGACAGAGACCTGTGCCATTGACACAGACATGGAGGCTGTGTGGCATGGGATAACGCCACAGGGAAATGGCTCCCCATGACACGCATGTGCACATATGTGCAAGCTTGTGCTAGTGATCACATTGGCTAGGCTGCACTTATTTTACAATATTCATACTTGGAAGTTACTTACACACCCAAAAAACTTAGATCTGTTCTTGAAAAAGCTTGCAAGGTGGACAACAATTTAAAAGATAAAGGGAAAGAGTTCTTTCTTGTTACTTACCGGCCCCTCCCAACTCAGCCTAGGAAGTATTTTTGCTAACAGTTTATAAAGTTTCTTTGCCCTAATGACTAAAGCATATTAAAAATAGTAATCAAAGTTACTCAGGATTGTAACAAGCACTTGGTTGTCTGGTTTGAGCCTGCATATTGCCACTATCCAGTCTTAAGCATACCTAATGATGAATAATGCTATATCTAGCCAAGATAGTACATAACAAGAAAGGTACTTCTTATAGTGTCAGAAAGCATCTGACTCTCTCTGCATTCTATCAAATAATAATTATGTTCTGTTAACATGCCTGTCAGTCACAAAACCAATTAGCACCAATTATGCTACAGATGACCTAGCAACAACAATTTCAGTGTTGAGCAACGTCAAACAAATGCAGCTTTAAGAGCATATAAAGATATTTCAGACAAATTGTCCAATTACGTTTTCCCTTATGGCATAAAGGATATTGCTAGATATTTTTTCCCCTCCAAGAAGCAGCAAAATGGAGTTTGGGTTAAATTTGCTCTATCTGAGGCATATTTGTAATTCAATTCTATCTGTGAACAAGCAATACATTCTCAGAAGATGCAGAAACTAGGTGGAATGGACCACCAAGTGTTCAATCAAGAGTTTTGAAGCACTTGAGCATTTTGTTTTACTCTCTTTACAACCAGAGAATTTAAACCCCACATGATGCTCAACTTCATGTTTAATTTCCTTACGATATTTATATCATGCCTTTGGATCCACGGGGATCTGCAAGGCAGCTTAGAGGAGCCTACAATTACAATAGAAACAAAATCCCTGAAGAAAAATAACACTAACCCGGAAAGTCCTTCACAGCAGAACAATCCCCATGTCTACAATGATTGTATTAAATTAAGAGCAGCCTTAGTAGGCTTTTACATGGGTAGGAGTTTACATGGTGCACTGCTGAGCATTGTAAGCAAAACAAGAGCTGCTCAGCAACCCTGCTCAAGAATAGCTTACCATCTAGCTTTCCTTAGAGAACAGAAAAAAAAAGTGGGACAAAGAAAACAGGGAGCGAACATGTTAAAACGCAGCTATACATATTTTGGCTTTATTGAAGCTGGAGGGAGAACTAAGGTTGAAATCATCTGGGTGCTTAGTATGCATCACTGAACGGATCTTGCTTCTGAATAAACCTGCACTGGACTGAGTGTAAAGGATAAGGGTGAAGCCAAGGGAAGAGTCAAAGTTGGAATGTAGAGGAAAAAGAGCAACTGAACTCAGGGCTGGCCCAAGATCCCCTGAGGCAGTGCGCCTAACCTGGTGATGAGTCAGCCCCTATTCCTTCAACATTTTAGCCCACCACTCTCCTATCTCCACATTTCTTGTTTGTCCCCTTCTTCCTTTTCCATGCCAGGGAACAAGAGGAGGAGAAGGGCCAGTGGAATGGAATGGAGTGGATGGATGGAAATGGGTACACCCTGCCAGCTGGTCTCCTGCAACCAGTTAGCCTCAGTTTGTCAGGATGAGCCTGACTGTACCCCAGGGTCATTCTGGGGAAGTGTCCCAGGCAGAATAGGGCAATTAAAGAGAGAAGGTATAAAACTGAACATATAGGTGTCCGGATGCATTATGTTTTGGAAGGCTGCACAAGCAGCTGCAACTCTTGCAGGGTTTAAATCAATTAAAGGTGAATGATTTATTTATTATTATTTTAATACTCATCACAGCCTTTGTGGGGCTGGTTATAGTCTGCATATAACTATAGTCAAGATCCTGGGACATGTATAGATATCTTTATAGAATCCTTCCCTTTCCAAGTAATGTTGTTTTCTGGAGCTGAGCTGGTATAATTTTCTCAAGACCAAGAATGCTAAGGTGTTTCTTCAGACTTCTAGGCACTGCTTCCAGTTTTATATACACATCTCTAGCACATAATAGTCGTACTTTTAATGGCAAACTTTGTGGTTTTTTCTCAGATCTTATATACCACAAGCCCTTTGCAGAGATCTGTTGAATCAATCTGGAAATTCCAGAATAATGATGTCTTTTGAACTTGTGTTAGGCTGCAATTCTATCCACTCTTATCCAGAAGTAAGTCCCATTGACTATAATGGGAATTACTTCTCAGTAGACATGCATAGGATTGGCCTCTTGAATTAATTTTCACCATCATATTCAGGTTGCTGTTTTGACCAAAATCATAAAGCCTGTCTTGTCCTTCAACAATGGAGTAGTAAAGTTTTGTCTGCTAGATTACAAATTCTGCTTCCTTCCTTATGGTCCTCAAAAAAAGTGTCTTCATAGATTTGCGGTATCTATTAATCAATGCATGCATTTAAACTGTTACATTCTTGTTCCAAGTACCTTGTGGAAACAACCAATCCCACAATAGATCTCCTTCCAAACACAAACACTTCGTACCATAGCCCTGGCCAATTACTTGGTTAAAAACCGAAAGGTACCTTAATCAACTGACAGCCCTGAATAAAACCAGTTTGTCATATGCTAAGCTATTTATTGCCTCTGGGATTTGAGTGCAAAAGCAATAGGGCTGCAAAAGCAATAGGGATGAAAATGTACTATGCATTCTGAGCTACATGTTAAACCTTAATGTATGCATGCATGGAGACCACTTGGAATGCTACAAGAGCAGTCACACAGAATGATAACCAAACACTTTGCTTCTATTACATAACAAGGCCTGGAAGAAAACCAGACACATTGCTTCTATTACACAACTTGGCTGGAAAGAAAATCATTAAACAAGCATAACAGTTCAAAACACCAGTGTCCAACTTTACTATACATCTGGGTCAACATATGCCTTGACACCCTGCTGGAACTGAGATCCCACCTCTACAAACCCCACTTACTGCAACAGCTGTGTGCACGTAAATGTGTGGCCAAGCCTGATGAAACACAGGTGTTAAGACAACCACACCTTCACATCTTAATACTTTTCTTATGTACAACTTTCATTTACAACAAGCCTCTGAAGAATCACAATACAAGGTATTAGTTGCTGAGCCCCACCACAAAGTTAAGAAGAGACAGAGATGAGGCACCTCTAACGAGTAATAACCAGGAACAGCCTCAGAACCTACCAACAACAGTATGAATGACTTTGAAGCCAGGAGGGTTTTCTGGGAGCAAGAAAGATACAAACAAGCTCTGTTGCAATACTCTTTGGAAGCTTCCAATGGGAGGAGCTCCAGAGATGCAAAATTGCCTGAGTCAACACCCCTCCCCTTTCTAGGCCCTGATAAACAAGTATGAATGTGAATAGTCCATCGCCACTTGTTGGAAGGGTTCTTGAATCACACTCTCCATTTTAAAGCATGACAGAATATACTTCAAATGGGACAGTCAGACCCCCAGGTTAGAGCCAGAGGGTCTCAGTGGTGGGGGGAAGCACTGAATCCCTCAACTCTTTAGTCTTATTTTTCGGTCTCCTCATTCATTGGAAGCAGCCCCATCATTATTTTAGAGACAGGCGAGAGCCATTTGAACCTGTAAGGCTGCAATCCTATTCACACTTACCTGGGAGTAAGCCCCATTGACTCTAATGCAACTTACTTCTGAGTAGACAGGTATAGGCTTGGGCTCTAACAGAACCCTCATTCCTGGCCACTAGATCACCTACTCTTCTAAGAGCCCAATCCTATGCAGGTCTACTCAGAAGTAAATCCCATTAGAGTCAATAGTGCTTACTCCCAGGAAAATGTGAATAGGATTGGGTTGTGTGGCTGCACTCCTATCCACACTTGCCTAGGAGTAAGCCCCACTGAATGTAATGGGGCTTACTTCTGAGTAGACATGCATAGGCTTGGGCTCTAAGTTTGGGCGAGGGCTGTGTGTGATTTTGAGCTCGAAAGTTTGGAGGGCGAGTTTCCTCCGGTCCCCCCCCCTTTCTGGTGTGCCGCTCCTACCAGTGCCAACCAGCCCCAACCCCCTTTGCTACCTGGAGGTACCTCCTGCCTGCTTACCTGCGGGGGAGCGCCCCCCTTTCAGCGGGGAGGGCGGCGCGGGAGACTCAGGTGTTCCCATACTAGCAGCGCACGAAAAGGGGGAGGCTGGCTGGCTAAGTGGGACCAGAAAACAACCTCAGAGCATCGGACGGCACTAAACCCCGAAAGCTGCTGCTTTCTCCTTTACTGGGAGGAGGCAGAGTGCAGCAGGGGCGGCGCTGCCCACAGAAGGGCAGGGCTAGAAGAACTGGGGAAGAAGTTTCGTCAAAGTTGGAACGTCTTCCAGGAAGGGTCCCTGCTCAGATCGCCTCCAAGGATAGGAGAAAAAAGCCTCAGAGACTCATCCGCGTTGGTCCCCGTAGCCTCTTTGCAGAGAGGGGGCACGCACTCCAGAGTCAGGACTCTGCAAAACTCTGTGGCTCTGCATGTACATAAAGGATTTATGTCCCAATAATATATCAATGCAAAAAAACAAAGAAAACACACACACACACACACACATAAATTGGATGATTTTGAGCATGTGCAGAATGCCTTTCTTTACAGAGGACCACCATAAAATAGTGTCTGGAATCGGGAGTTAGAACTTCCAGGTCTCAATGTCAGACACAGGCAGGTAGCAGCTAGCAGCATCTTTTATTTTACAAATCAAGCACTGCAAACATATGAGATTTTAACCCCAGACTACAGTTGCCAGCTCATCAGAATTTAATCTTTTGGGTCAGAACAGAAGGCTGAAAGATTTTAATACTCTGTATGTGCTCAGAGGCACTATGTCTTAACAGTAATTTTTAAAAATGGCTTCCTATCAGAGGCTAAAGGCAGTTAGCACTACTGAAAGTCGTGAATCCAAGGATGCTGTTTTTACTTTTGTCTGGGTGTTTTAAACAGAAGTTCATTGTTTTCACAAACGAAAGGCACAAACTCAGAGGCACTTTGAGTTGTGAGACTGAGTTTTTTTGATAAGTAAAGCTGACAGCTTCACCCTGGAGATGTAAAAAAAAAATGTGACTCAGACAGGCACCAGCAAGATGTGTTCATGTTATCCATTGTATTAGGCAAAGGCAGGGAGTTGTAGACTAGGGTTGGGTGAGAAATGCTCCTAAAGCAATACATTAAAAAAAAGGTGTTACAATGCCAACTTAGGAAACCTACTTGCACTTTTAAGAAAAAAGTAGTCTGAAAGTATAAGTCAACAAGAATAAATCTCTTCAAAGCCTAGTTTTTGATTTTAAAAATAAAAATAATTCATGTGATTTTTTTCCCCCTAGTGTTTTTCTTGTACTGGATTTTCCCTAAATTTAAAATGGAGATACTCCATTGGCGTCCATGGAACTGCTCCATAATACCAGGACTGATGATCATTTGTATTAGATTTCTCAGCTGTGGCTGCTCCTCAAGCAAACCAAGATCTGGCCACAATTATATGTGCCTAGATAACTTCAAGACTAGACTACTGCAATGTTCTATGGGGCTGCCTTTGAAGACTGTTTGTAACCTTCCAAACAGGTGTGAAATATACAGCAGCTAGGCTGCACATTCATGCTTATAGGAAAACTACATTGCTGGTACTTAAAAAAAAAAAGAAGCTATGCTAGGAGGCAGTGGCATTGCTAAGGGGTTGAAGGGATAGCAATTGCACCAAGCAAAAAGCGTTAGGGGACAACAACTTGAGCTTTCACTATTGGCCAAAATTGTGAAAAGCTTGGTATTTTTGAATATCATCATGTTATATAGCTTTCCACATGCGCTGCCTCCGACGCATCCTCGGCATCACCTGGCAGGACAAAGTTCCAAACAACACAGTCCTGGAACGTGCTGGAATCCCTAGCATGTATTCACTGCTGAAACAGAGACGCCTGCGTTGGCTCCGTCATGTTGTGAGAATGGATGATGGCCGGATCCCAAAGGATCTCCTCTATGGAGAACTCGTGCAAGGAAAGCGCCCTACAGGTAGACCACAGCTGTGATACAAGGACATCTGCAAGAGGGATCTGAAGGCCTTAGGGATGGACCTCAACAAGTGGGAAACCCTGGCCTCTGAGCGGCCCGCTTGGAGGCAGGCTGTGCAGCATGGCCTTTCCCAGTTTGAAGAGACACTTGGCCAACAGTCTGAGGCTAAGAGGCAAAGAAGGAAGGCCCATAGCCAGGGAGACAGACCAGAGACAGACTGCACTTGCTCCCGGTGTGGAAGGGATTGTCACTCCCGGATTGGCCTTTTCAGCCACCATAGACGCTGTGCCAGAACCACCTTTCAGAGCGCGATACCATAGTCTTTTGAGACTGAAGGTTGCCAATACAAAATGTGAACTTTAATGCAGAATGCAGTGAAACAAACCATGTAAAATATATCTATTCTATCAAATGTTATAGCCAAATAACCAGAAAATAAAAACATTATGTAACAAAAACTGAATTTTCTTCACTCAAAACTGTCCAATGAGACTGACTGTTCTGAGAGCCAATTAGGTGTTATCATCAGAGATGGGAACTCAAGTCAAGTGACTTGAGTCCAAGTCACAAAACATGTGTACTCTGCTAACTTGTGCAGACTTGAGTCACCTATGTTGATAACTTGGGCACTGACTCGAGTCTGAGGCCACTGACTCAGCACTCGGTCTCCACACATGCAGACTCTAGTCTGTCTGTGTCTGAGTGTGCTTGCTTACCTCATGGGGCCATTATTCAAACCAGGTGACCATCAGGGAAGTTCCAGCCAGGAGGCAGGGAAAGGTTTAATGTTTTTCTTTTGTATCAAGCAGGAGTTGGGGAGCGGGGGAGGGGGGAGCCGGCTTTTTTTCCATCTCTGAAGGAACTGATGATCATTGGAAGAAGGATGAGTGGTCTGATTTTTTTCTTTCGGTGAAGGAGGGCAGAAGGAGCTGCCCAAGGGGGTTCTTACCTTAGAATTGTGCAGGGAGGGAGAGAAGGCAGGGAAGCAGGGAACACACAGAAGCTGAGGAGCAGCGGTTCATAGTGATCACCAAGTGGTTCCTTTCCAACTGCATGAAGAGGGAGCAGAGCAAGAAGGGGGTGTGACTGGAAGAGCTCTGCTCTGCCAGATCCAGAGTCCTGCATTGGGCCTTCCAGCTGGACACAGGGCTGTTTTACTCTCTGCCGGCTAAATAGCCAGTGTAGAGTCAAGTAGCCCCATTGTGAGGCTTCCTCCCTCACCTGGGGAAAGGGGACAAATGTCTCCTTCACCTGAGGAGCTTCTAGCAGCAGCCTGGTGGCTGCCCAGCAACCATAGGATGCAGTGGCAGTAATTTTGACATCTCTACTCCTCTGGGCATTGGGCAGCTCAGGATTGGGCTGTCAGAAATTCAAAGGGCCATCTGCTCCCCAGTGACAATTCCAAACATTTTAGATCTTTTATTTAAGCACCTAAGCACCAACTCAGTCAGCTGGTCTAGAAATAAACCATGGTTGAGGGTATTGAAGGCTGCTGAGAGGTCTAGTAGGACAAACACGGATGCACTCCCCCATCTAGTCCTCAGCACAGGTCATCAATCAAGGTTATCAAAGCTGTCTCCATCCCGTAGCCCAGCCTAAAACCAGATTGAAAGATGTCCACATAATCCACTTCTTCCAGAATTCCCTGGAGCTACCACCACCCATTCAATCACTTTGCCCGAAACCAGGAGGATGCACATGGGTCCAAATTTCTGACACAGGAATTGACAGGAAAAGGCTTAGAACAGAATCATTAGGCAAAAAGGACTGGGGACAATAGGAGAGGAACTTGGATCAAGGCCCTGGCATTACAAGGAAGTTCTAGGTTAAACTGCTGTGCTTCTTCCCTTGTGGCTCTGGCAGTCCCTCTGCCCATACTTCTAGGGGCCTGCTATGTAGTCTCCCCAGAGCCTCAAAGGGACCATTAATTAGGACAAATGGATAGGAAGTACCAAAGCTAGTTGCATGCTGTCTTACTGCTTCCAAGCTCTTAAAGAGACAGTCTCCAGGTCAGCACCTGGCAACTTGGCCAAGCTAAGTGATAAGGGCTGGCCTTAGGGCATTTTGACCATTTTGGGCCCTGCACTTGGAGGGACGCTGGAAAGGTGAGCAGAGCACCTGCACCTGGCACTCTGTAGCTGATGTTCCAGCACGGAATCTTCCATGCCAAGGTATTGTAAGGAGAGTGTGGTGAGCAGAGCATTGTTGCTGGGTGGCCTTCCCGCCTGCCCCTGGGTCCAACTGGTTTTAAGTCACCCCCCCTTCCCAGAAGTAGTTAGCAGTGTTCGGTGCCTTGCCACTGCAGCTCATCCTGGTGAATAGGGGGGATGCACCCCACAAAAAGTTTTGCACTGGGCCCTGTAGCTCCTAACGCTGGCCCTGTGACTGGCCATTTTGTCAGTAGCTTGCCTTTGCCTCATAGCTTTCCTCTTTGGTTCTCGTTTTTATTCCAGCAATTTCCTCTCTTGTTTGTTTGTTTTTTCAATCCTCTGGTATTTCTTTCATAAAAGTGTCTCCTGAGCCTTATGTAATTCATACAATATTTTTATTTCATTTAATTATTTGGAGAAGTGGACCAGTTTACGTATTCTTGCTCTCTCCTTCTCCCCACCTCCATTCTGCAGAGTTTTTCCAAGCAACAATATGAAGTCTCACACAGTCGCACATCAGCTTTCTTGTAAAACACAAAATGAAACACTCCTCTTACAGCCCAAATATCCTTACTCTGTTTCTCAAGTCTCCAATTCCTGTTCTTTATAAATCATTGTTTTCCACTTTATCTGGATTTTTTAGATTTTTTTAAAAATTCCGTTAGAGTGCACGAGTTTTCATTCCATCCCCTCCTTAACTGACTACCCAGATAGAAACTGTTTCAGTTGTGATAACAGCTACAGCTGTTGTTACACTGTTCATTCCAAGGGCCCAATCCTATCCAACTTTCCAGCACCAGTGTAGTCATCATGCAGCCCTGAAGGAAGGGAGACACATTCCCTTACCTTGAGGAGGCCTCTGTGACTGCTTCTCCCCCCACAACAGGATGCAGTGCACACCCCACTGGCATGGCTGCGTGAGCTCTGGTATGTTGAATAGGATTGGGCCCGAATTGAGCCTCCAGTTTCTAGCAATGCTTATTCAGAAGTTTTTATTTCTGTTTTCTGTTTTTTCCCCCCTCACCCTTCAACACATAGGATCCCTATCCATAGGGATACACCTTAACGTGTGAAAATATTCAATGCATAATGGCAAAGGAAGATACAACCTGTCCCTTCCCCTGAGGAACCAAAGTCACCGACATTTTGCACTTGGGGCTTGGCTCCAAACGCACTGGATGTAATGTGTACTGTAAATACACATTAAATTGTATACAGATAATGTTCAGGACACAGTTGAAGGCATTCTGGTTTACAATGACTACAGTCCCTTTTTTATGCAGGAAATAAATAATTTTCATGCTGTAACCACTTTTCAAAATCATTGCTATATTAAAAGACATAATCTCACCCTTACTGATGCTCCGGCTTTCTGCCAATGTTGCAAGGAAACAGCTAATCAACAGATTGTTTTAAGATTATCCAGTCATTCTTGTTTTTTAGAAGAGTCTTATGAATTTAGCCTAGCAAAAGGAATCTAAACTTGCATAATTTTTGGTCATGTCAATGCCTGTTCAGAGTGGCGGGGTGTTGCCATTTCTGTCCAAATTCTTCATAGTTATACAACAGCCAGCAGGCATGATGCTCTACAATAAAGGGAAAATAATCTGGTCTTTTTGTGTGCAGTTTTTGTGCAGTCTACTCCCTTATATTGGACATCACAAGGCTTATTATTTATAAATATAGAAGTATTGGACTTGAGAATCTATTCAAATGATACTACACACACCTTCTGGGAAATCAATAGGACATTTACATGTAACTGTTTATAGAGTATGTAAGTCTTTGTATTTTGCTCAAATCTGTGACTTAAAAACTGCCATTTGCTATTATTCTTTATTAATAATATGGTATTTAAGTATGACTTTCCAATAATAATATATTGTGTATATATTACTTTCTAACCAAAAACTATTCACAAAGCAGTTTACGTAGAAGAAATGAGAAAATAGTTCCCTGTCTCAAAAGGGCTCTTAAATTAAATCTTTTAAATCTTTAAAAAAAGATGCAAAAGAGGCATCAGCAAACAGCCACTGGGAGAAATCCTGTGTTGGGATGAACCAAGACAGTTGCTCTCCTCCGATTAAATATCAGAAAAAACATCACTTTAAAAGGGACTTCTTTGCCCTTTACTTCTTCTGCTCTCTTCTCCTCTCCTGTAAGAAATGTGTCTTCTGCACGCTGCTCCTCATTCCAAGAGACAGGAGAGAGAATTGTCCTATTTGCACAATAACATAAGCAAGAAACAGGAGCCTGCCCTTCTCCACACTTCCCTGCCAGGGCAATTTCACCAGCCGGTGAGAGGTCTGTGTTTTGAAAGGCTGGTGGTTAATGCTGCCGAATTTTCTCATGCCATCTGCTGCTATGCAGTTCTTTTTCACTTTTACTGTCTGCTGCTTTTATTGTCATATTTTACTGCTGTTTTGATCACTGGGATTATAGCTTAGTGAGTTTATTGTTTGCATGTATGGCATGGTTGTGATGGATTGGTGCTGAGGCTGTTCTTGATGTGAGTGTACGTGTTCAATTTATTGTAATTTTTTTTAGTTGGTGGATTTTTAATATTATCTATCACTTTTCAACAAAAAAGTTCACAAAATGATTTACAGAGAAAATCAAAAATGGCATGTTACATCAGCTGTAGTCAGGCTACAGGGAAATATTATAGAACAAACAATCATGCATGTGGCTTAATAGGGCTTCAAGTTGATAGCCATTTCCCCATAATTTTAGTGCCCAGGTAATAATAAACTGACAGCACCATCGACTTAAGCACTCTCAACCTTAATAGCTCCACTCTTACAAAGCCTGACACTTAAGCCTAGTTCCTGGACTGTATCACTTCAGACTGGGAGCTCACACAGTTGAATTGCTTCCCCATGTAAATAAAGTGTCTCCACTTTAAATTGGCATGTCAGGAAGAAGGTTAGACATTCCTGAAATCTAGTTATGTATTCACATTTATATTCCACCTTCTTCTGTCATGAAACTCAAGACAGCTCCCAGGCAGCCACCCATCTAGTTTCTGACCAGGTTTAGATCTGCGTAGTTTCAGCAAGGTGGTAATCTGATATACCTGCAGACCATGCTCTCTAAAGTCATTGTTAATATGCAGGGTGTTTTCTGCATTAAGTCACAGGAACTTCCACCTCCAATGTTAAGTAGTATAGTCCAGGCATGGCTTTACACCTCATTTGATGTTTACGTGAACAGAAGCTGACAGTGGCCAGTTCCCCCTTTATATACAGGTGCGCGCCACTTAACACCAGGGATATGTTTTCCGATCCCCATTGTTATCTGATTAGGTCATTAAGAGCCCAATCCTGTGGTCCATGGCACGGCTCTGTGACATGGACCACAGTCACAAACATGCCGTAAGGCAAGTTTGCGGGGCTTACTGCCAGCCTCCCGCCGGAGCTAGCCCAGCACTGGCCAGAGCTGGGCTAGCATGCAGGGTCCCCCGGGTTTCGCGGCTCCCGCCAGGCTGTGGAACGGGAAGCAGGGGTGTGGCCGGGGACATGGGGGAGGCGTTCCGGAGAGGGGGGAGGCTGGTGGGGGCAGGCGGGAGGCGTGCCAGGGGGCAGGTGGGAGGCATGTTGGGGAGGAGAGAGGCGGATCTGTGGAGCTCTGCTCCGCAGAATCCAGGGCGCTCGTGCAGGGCTGCACGCCCTACACAAGCGCCTTTACTTTAGCACCGACCTTTTGGTTGGCGATAAAGAGGGTAACCCCATTGCGGGGCTGCTTCCCTTACTCGGGGAATTATTACTTCTCCCGAGGTGCCTCCCATGGTAGCGCGGGAGGCGCAGGGTCCGGCAGCAGCCTTCCACGGAGCCACCGAGTCTGGGCACTGCAGGCAGCTCAGGATTGGGCTGTCCGTGAACATTTAGTCCAATCTATCACCGTTGTTGTGTATACAGACACTCCCTTCCAAGTAGTTGGCTGCACAGGCTACTGGAGAGAGAATGCCTCTTCTTTGCATTAAGAGCCTCTCTGTTGTGTAAACAGACACTCTGCCGCAGGCTCTGGGAGACGTGATTGCCTCATTAAGAGCATCTTTATTGTGCTTTGACCACCGTCATATATGCAGTCTGTCGTTAAGCGGACAGTTGTTAAGTGGCTCATGCCTGTATTCAATCCCAAAGTGGTACAGTATGCAATACAGCAAATGGAAAAGGAAATTTAATCTCTATGTTAATCAAGGCATTGTGGGAACTGTGGTTTTCCTTACAGGGAAACTATAAGGGAAGAAACTGGCCTTACGTACCCATGTCAGGCCTGTCCTTTTATTGTCATTATTTCTTGAAACATATTGCAAAGGTAATTCCACTCTGTTCAAGGGTAAAGTCCTGATTCCACAGATCTCAAGAGATAACACTTTCATTGTCTTCCACGTTATTTTCTGGCCATACTGAGAAAGTACACGGAATGAGCAAGACTTTCAGCGGATAACATTCCAGCACAATTTGGCTGACTTAGCAATATCAGTTCTCTCTCTTTTCACTGCAGGAATTCCTTTAGAAAACAATGTCCTTCTCCAATCATTGCAACTTATAAATAAGTCATTGTGGTGGATTTTTTTAAAGTTTCTTGATGAGTGGCATTGTTCTTGTAGGAGTCAGAAAAAAATCTTTTGAAGAAGGTATATTGAGAATAAATCTTCTAAAATAGTTTTTTTAAAAAAAGGCATTGCTTGTTCTTTGTATACATGAAGCAGGTGACTGAGAAATTTTAGGGTAGAGTACTGCCATTGGCTTGGCTCTTCTGTCCCTCTTATCCCAGCAGGTAAGCATTCTGAAGTACAGGAACATAGAAGAGTAAACTAGAACTAGCTACCGAAGATTTGGAATTAGAGCTATCAGACCAAAAAGTGTGCCTTCCATTTTCTCCAACAACAGTAATGAGCCAATAGTGGTAGAACATGTTTGCCATAAAGAAAGGGCCAGCTTCAATTCATTGGTGCTTCTAGGTAAAAGGATCAGGCAGCAGATGGTAGAAAATACCTCTGCTTCAGACCATTGAGAGCTGTTGCCAGTCACCATAGATCAATGGTCTTCAACCTTTTGGGGGCCAAATAAAAAAGTATGAGACTGGCAACCTACATGACAACCCAGAAGTTTAGTGGTCAAACTTCCTGGTTGCTGAGAGTTCACAGTTGGTTTGCTTGTTTGTTTTTGAAAAGCCAACTTGGCACTACTGCACTGGAACAATGTTAATCATTAACAGCTGCAAAAATGACAATTGCTTACATCTGAAAGAATAAGTTCTGTTGCCTGGCATCAGGGTTTGCAGTAGCATGGCATGGCCAGCCTCGTTGGCAGCCGCACTGGCAGGCGAGCGCCCCAGCAGGCCTTGAACTGCTGCAACCAGTGCTCAGCTCATTTATCCTAGCTCAGAGATGGGCTGGCATCTACGGGTAAATAAAACTCCATCTGCTAACCCCCATATGAGGTGTCATGACTCCCTAGTTGAAGAATACTGCCATAGATTATATGGAATGAGATGGACCAGTGGTCTGGCTCACTATAAGGTAGCTTCCTATGTTCATTTGTTCCTGGTAGCCTTGTCACTTCTCACTGAGCAAACTAAACTCTGTTCCTTGTCTTAAGGGGGAGAACTGATTGTTTTGGAAAACAGAAATGGAGTATCTTGCCTTGACCATATCCAAGAATGGGTGAGGATGGTGCAGTCAAAGGAAATTATGGCAAGAAGCAGATCAGAGCATTTCAAAAAGGAGTGGAAAACCATCCAAACTGGATCAGTACATCAACTGTGGTTTAGCCACAATAGCCAGTGCTTGATTTTTAAAGACAGGGGCTGAGGCCAGATGCCATGTTATCTTCCCTAAAGTCCCACTCTTTTAATCTTAAACATAAGGAAAGAGACTGTGCATACTCAGTGATGAGGAAAGGACAACTGAGTGATGAGGAAACTCAAGGACAACTCAAGTCATGAGGAAAGGACAATCATGCAGGTTTTCTTTCATTTCTTCATATTTGCAAGGCTATGCCCTGCTAGTTAAAACAGAATACCCAAAGTTATGGAGAAAAAAACTGTTAAATGTGGGACATTTTCCCCTTAACATCTATAAACAATCATGTGCAAATTAAATGCACTGTCTAAAATCACTTAAATAATAGTAAAGTATGCATGAACGCTGGGAGAAAAATATCATAGTCACCTAGCTTGAATTACAAAAGTCATAAGGGACTCTCACAGAAAAAGGCTTTTCCTGCCTAAAATGTGACTAGTCATCTCTCTGCATGAATAAGATGCAAAAATATTCATTTCCTTGATTTATGAGGGAGAATTTGTTTACTTTTTAGCAGCTAAATGATATGCAGGTTGGGCATGTCCCATTAATTTAGACAAATTATCCTTGGTCTTCATTTAGATATGACAGGAATGTCCCACTCAGACATTATTTATTGTCTCAGTCTTGGTCCGAAGACTTTGTTCTCATTTCAGCTTCAGGCTATCAAGTCTGAGTTATTTTGCTAATTTAACCAGTAGCTACTCTATTACAGTAGCTACTCTATTAATTGCTTAGGCTTTACATCATCTCCTAGCCAGAAAATTGTCTTGGTGTTCCTGCCGTGTAAACAAAATGTACAATTTACTCTTGGAAAAGGAAGATACAAAGGTTCTTAGAGGAACCCAAAGTGTTTATGTGGCTAAGAGTAAATCACAGCTGAATATTTATTTAAAAATATTTATACCTTACTTTCCTATCAGTCAGTCTACAAGGTGGCTGCACTGAAACCATCACAACACTTAGTAACAATACTATATTAACAAAGCAAGTCCTCTGAAGATGATTTGAATGAATTGGCAGGTTCATATGGCAGGAGATGTAGATACCCCAGTCTTTAAATTCCATTATGAACTTTGAATTGGGTCTGGAAACTAACAGTGATGTAGCTTGATGATGCAGGGCCAAATCCTATCCAATTTTCCAAAGCTGGTGTAGCCGTGCCAACAGTGCATGCACTGCAACCTGGAATAGGGGGGCTGTCATGGAGGCCTTCTCCAGGTAAGGGAATGTTTGTTCCCTTTCCTCATGGTTGCACTGCAACTGCACTGGCATTGGAAAGCTGGAGCTTGCAGTCATCAAGTGATGAGAATGGTTGTGTGAACTTGTCATCAAATGATCAACTTCTCAAATCAAGCATGACTTTCCAAAGACTTTGATGGCTTTTCAGTGTCCCTCTTGCAGACTTGCACACAGTGACTCTTCCCCTCATGAAGTGACTTTAGTGGCGGGGGGGGGGGGGGAACCAGCCTTGCTCATAATAAAGTTTTCCAAGACTAATTTACCATTCCTTCCAAAGGTAGTAAAAGGTGATGGCCTTCAAGAGAGCCAGATTTCATAATTCACACTTTAGATATTCCAGCAACAACAGTGGTTGAGAGAGAGCTCGCAAAGCCCTTTTACAGAGGTCAGCACACAGAGGGTTGATGTGACAATTCTACTTCTGTTCCTTCTTCAAAAAATATCACTGTCAGCAGAGGTGAAACAGTGAAGCCTGCAAAAGTGAAAGGGCTTGAAATGTTCTGAGTGATTTTAATGGGAAAGTAGAATTAAAACATGTTTCCTTCGGAACCTCAGGGGCAGCACAGTCTCTTCTACCACTGTAGCATTGTCAGTAATATGAGAATTCTTTCCTGTAGCATGGTTGTCACTCACAGCAATACACCCTTAAGGCAAATATGTGGTAAATATTAATATCAGAAGGACATATGCGTATGTGCCCTCATAGGTCAAACATGGCTATTTCATTTATTTTATTTAAAAGATTACCCCGATTCTAAACACACAAGGAAGCTTGCAGGATCTAGATACAAACACAAAACCATAAAAACACAATAAAACACTTTAAAACCAATTTTTAAAAAGGGACAATTACTGAACATGGGGGGCACTCATAGTGGGCCAGCAGAGGTGTGCTGGAACAAAGGTGTCCTGAGGTGAAGCTGGAAGACTGACAAAGAGGGCATCCATTTCATCTCTGAAGGTAGGAAATTCCAAAGAGTGGAGGAAACCACTGAGTAAGCCCTCTCTTGGGTCACCACCAGCTGAATGTCTGATGGTGGCAGAACCCCCAAGAGGGTCTCCCTAAAAAATATAGGGCACAATCCTAACCGACTTTTCAACACTGGCATAGCTGTTCCAGTGGGGCATGTGCTACATCCTGCAGTTCGGGGGAAGTCACAGAGCCCTCCCTCAAGGTAAGGGGATGTTTGTTCCCTTACCTAAGAGTTGCATTGCCCTTACCTTGGTGCTGGAAAATTGGTAAGGATTGTGCCCCTAATTGGACAGTCAATGTGGAGAAAGATTATCCTTTCCAAAGAAAGAAATCCCAAATAAATTCCTCAAGTGGATCAGTACATCCATGACTCCTGAGAAGGCATAAAGATGAGTTCTTTAGGTTGCTGCTGTGTTATCAAAAGGGTGATATTACCTGTATGAAAACTGAGAAGTCAAAAGTTGCTGATGTCTGAAAATGGGTGGGACTGAGCGCCCAATCCTATGGGCTGTTGTGCTGGCAATACATGCCTGCTACTGGCTCTGGGTGTTGCAAATGTGCTGTAAAGTGCATTTGCAGCACCCGGCGAGGAGGGAGACCTGGTGTTGGGCCAGCGCCAGTTGGTGCTGGGAGGACACTGGTGAAGAGCTGACAATGGTAAGTAGCACCACTGGGGTGGAGGTGTGGCTTTTGGGGGCAGGGGAAGGCATTCAGGGGATGGGGAGGGTGGGACAGGAAGGTGGGGGCCAACAGAGACCTCCTCCACTGAATCCTATCCCCCTTCTCACTTGAAAGCCTGACATGGGGATTCTCAAGTCTGCACCAGAGAAATAGCTGGCAATGAATCGAGAAGCCCCATTGAGCAGGCTGGGATATTACTAGGAGTTCAGGGACAAAGGTCCACTTCCCCCAAGGAGTCCTCTAGCGGGCTCCCTGGCCCTGCTGGATATAGTGGTAACCATTTCAGCACTACTGTACCTGGCACTGCCAGGAAGGATAGGATAAGTGAAACCTCTTATTCTGGTATTGTTGATCAATTATGAGAATGATAAGCCACAGCAGTTCTTGCTGCTTTGGGAATTTATGTATTAACTTCTCATCCCATTCCCTGTTATTCCAAGTCTGAGTTTGTTTACTTAGAGGATAAAAACAATATTAAAATACAAGGGTGCAATCCTAACCCCTTATGTCAGTGCTTTCCAGCACTGAAATAAGGGCAATGCAGCTCTGAGGTAAGGGAACAAACAATCGCTTACTTTGAGGAGGCCTCCGTGAGTGCCACCCAACTGCAGGATGCAGCACATGTCCCATTGGCACTGCTATGCCAGTGCTGGAAAGTATTGACATAAGGGGTTAGGATTGCGCCCTAAATCAATTAAAAATTTTAACATGTAATGCTGTGGTTCTCAAACGTCTTAGCACTGGGACACACTTTTTAGAATGACAATCTGTTGGGACCCATCAGAAGTGATGTCATGGCTGGAAGTGATATCATTAAGCAGGAAAATTTTTAACGTACCCATACAACAAAATCAAATCAATTAAGTAAATTAGAAATTTACAATAAGTATAAGTTTAAAAAATTATTTAAAATAAAGAGGAACCCTCCTAACCCTCCTAAGTAGTTGCTGATCTGTTTAAAAAAATTCCCCAAACACCCCAAAGGCTGTAATCCTACTCACTCTTAACTGGGAGTAAGTCCCATTGACTACCATTGTTAAAAGCATATACATAGTAGCCAGTAAAGAGTACAGATCTGCAACATTTCCTAAATGCAGTCACATACCATGGTAGCATCAAGTCTAATCTTTAAAAATAAAATACACATTGAAATGAATGGGGACCCATCCGAAATTGTCTTGCAACCCTTCTAGTTGGTCCTGGCCAATCTAGTTGATGCAATGAAAGCAAACCTGAGCAGAATTTAGAAAAAAAGCTTGATAAGAACATGAATGGAGTTCCATGCATGGGCTTTTCTGCCCTCTTTCTGTGGCAGCCTCTCTGTTCCTTCCCTCAAGCTACTTCTGAAGGTCAGTGTGATGCGGAACAATATGAGATATGGTAGAAGTGGCTGCAGCTGGAGGGAGAAATCAGAAATTGGGGAGCCCCCTTGCTCATTCTTCATAAAAAGGTAGGCCTTGCACTTATTTCCAGAAAGAGGAGGTGGGTAAGTGGTAACTCACTGGTGTGTGTGTTTACAGATTTCATTTCTCCCTCTCCACTAAGAAATGGAAAGCATTGTCAAAGGTGACTGCCCAAATCCATATAGGGGCAGTGGTGCATGTGCATCACATTGCTGCCCATGAAGATACATAGGGTGCAATCCTAACCCACTTTCCAGCACTGACATAAGGGCAATGCAGCTCTGAGGTAAGGGAACAAACATTCCCTTACTTTGAGGAGGCCCTTGCGAGTGCCACCCAACTGCAGGATGCAGCACACGTCCCATTGGCACCACTATGCCAGTGCTGGAAAGTTGGTTAGGATTTGGGCCATAGATGAAGATCAACACATGTGCAATATGCAGAACTTTGGACTGCCTGCTTGCCATAGAGTAGCTACAAAACTTTCTTTATGGAATGCAAGGTGATAAGTGCCGGCTTTGACAAGCTATGGTTGTGCATTTTTTAGAATAGCTCATAAATAGGATTTCTAATCCCACAGTACATGGCGCTTTGAGAATTTTAGAGCATTTAGAAGGGTGACTTATGCCAGCACCATCCCATCTAAAAACTGCACACTTCATACTTATTATTGATTATGTCCTTTAGCTCTGTTAAGCTTCCAGTCAAATGGCTATCTTACACTTTAACAGTATGGCAGATCTCATAAGAAAGACAGATAGCATAATGAATTTAATTCAGTAAAAGCTTAATAAAAGTTTACAGCACAGACTGGGTAATTGGAGCACTTCATTATTATCCAATTGATATCTAGTGCAATTAAAATGAACAGGGTTTTACAGTTGACTTCAATGGGATGCATCGTGGGATGCACACAATGTCAGAGGTATAAGAGTAGCTGTCTCTCATGTGTCATGAAGGTTGCAATCCTATGCACATGTACTTGGGAATAAGTGCCATTTAATTCTGTGGAACTTCATAGAGACAGGTGTAGAACCAGGCTGCATATTGGGACAGGGGTAAACCCAAGATTGGGGGTGGGGCTCTGATGCCTGGAAGGCATGTTTTCCCAAGACAGTCTTCTTCTCTCTGGACTCCCTAGTTTTGGTTGATGGCAGTGAAAGCTACCTTTCTCAGTCCAACCCCAGTTTGCCTAACACAAGAGAGTGAAGCTGGGAGGTGAATGCTGTCACCACCACAAGGTACTATGTTACCCTCTGCCATCCCTCACACAGCACCATATCTGATGGTTTCCAGTCTCTATACAGAGCAATAGTTTGCCCCATTCATACATTTCACTATGGACAGTCATTTTTTTTTTTTTAATTTTAAGATCCCTGTCCTAGCTGTAAACAAAGGTAGGGAGACAGACAACAGAACTTAGTCCCGTCCCCCCAAAGATAGCTGAGAGTGGTTAGAGAGCATCTCCATTTCTCTTAGTGTACACACATATTTCTACCCAGTATTGCCTCTAGTCAAATAAGTTTTGCAGGTTATTGGAACAATACATTACCCAGAAAAACACGTTTGCCACAGGCGAGAATGGGCTGACTGTACACACTGCAAGGAGTGATCACTCTTTCACACCCCTTCAACTCTCTCCCTCAAAAAATATTGTTTGCCTCCTTTTGACATTGCTCCTGCAGATGCTGTCATCTGACACTTGAAATGTGAACTCTCATTACTGTTTTCCTAAGTTTCACCCATGACAGGCAATACATCTCCCAATGGAGTCAATGAAGCTGTTTATCAGCGTTGCAGAGTTCTAATGGAAGCTACATGCATTATAAACAGTTGACAAGGCTCCTCTTTGATGAACTGATAGAAAGCTTGTAACCTTTCAGTTAAAGTTGTCATTTAGCTCTGACAGATATTTGTGTTTTTTAATGCAATATTGTCAATTGTAATAGTTAATCTCAGCTGTACACTGCTATATTTTTAAAAAATCCTCGTTATCACAATGCACTGGTATATCCCATCAAAGAAAATTAGCAAAAACTTAACATCTGGACCAGATAGGTTCAGGGTTTGCAATCCTACAGCCCAATTCTATTCAGACACTGTGTTGACGTTGCATCAGTGCCAGCACAATGACCACAGTGTCTTATGCCCATCTAATGTAAGGGGGAGGAGAAACATGAGAGGCCAGGCAACACTGGCACATATCTTCCCTGGCACATATCTTCTCTGGGATAACCTGGGATAACCTGGCCATGACAACCCTGACACATGGAAAGGTGTCTCAGTGTCAGCACTGTTGGAATTTGGATGCAATGCTGCCCGCAGGACTCTGGAGGGTATTGTAATGTCCAGTCATCTGATTCTTGCAGAAACTTTAACACTATTTCCTTCCTCTCCTCCTCACATTCTCTCTTCTCAAACATTGTAGGAGAAAGATGTGCTCTGCCAGGGCTCCATGCCTGCCAGGCCATCCTTCCAAGACTTCCATACAACATGAACAGCTCTAGGGTTCTCTCTTCCAAAAGTTGTAGGGTGCTGTCAGACTTTCAGTGGAGGCTGAAAATGTCTTGCTTCATTTAAAAAAAACAAAACACAGGAAAAACAAAAGGTTGATTTTCCTAATCCGTAGTCTGCCACTAGAGGGCATGTGATCTTTGATAATTCATGAGCTTTGCAGAGAAATAGCCTGTGCAAAATAGTAATTATTTGTGAAGGGTATTAGCATTCAGGCTAATGATAAAGATAGTTACCATTTCTTGCAGTGTGTATTTTAGGGACAAACCGTTCAAAACACGGAAATGACAAGTCAGAATTATCCGTCAAAAAGCCCTCTTCAGTTATTGCTACTCTGCATGTCTAATTGATTAATTTTCATCTGGAAAATAAATGATTGCTGTATGTATATTTTGTATAGCAGTAAAAGGCCTCCTGAATGGAAACAATTAAAAGCAAGCATGCATAAACCAGGAAATGCCAAAATTAATTATTTTTGTGTGTGTGTGAATGTATGATGATTCTGCCATTAATTACACTACTGGAGATGCATTTCTGCAGTTATGAATTTTGCCACTGAAAATTGAAGTTAGAAGTTTTTTCCTATATTGTGCAAATGTTAGTAGATGTTACACTCTAGAATAAATATGCCCTCCTAGGATACATTCTGATCAGGAGCACAAAGTAACCATAGTTTGAGGATATTTAGAGAGCTTCAGACTGTACCCTTTCCTTCAGTGGAAAAAGAAAACCAACATTTTTCATTTCGATATTGTAAAATGTGTCATTCAGTACCTCCAAATAGTTTTTTGTCCAAAATGTGTCATTCGGTACCTCCAAATAGTTTTTCAAGGAACATAGGAAGCTGCCTTACATTATATGGTCTAAGAAGGGCTTCCTTGCTGAATATAACCAGGTGTAGGGCTGATCTGTTTCCAGATTGGGGGGGGGGGGTTGTTAGGAGTTATAGATCACCTCCTTAAGTTCCTTGATGGAAGAAAAGTGGGATATAAATGTACTAAAACAAAATACTGAGTGAGATCACTAGTCCATCTAACTCAGGAAAGACCAGCAGTGGCTCTCTAGGGTTTCAGACCCGAGTCTTTCCCACACCTACCTGGAGGTGCCACAGACTGAATCTGGGATTGAAGTTTCAGCACACAATGCAGGTACCTCTGCCAAACTTATCTAAGTGGTTCCACCAGCCTGTGACTAGACACAGAGCTAGAGGGTTACATTCAAACTTTGAAGGGAAGTCCAAATTATAAATACATTTTATAAATAAAATATTGTTAACTACTCGGAGAAGTTCCAAGGACAGCTGTCCTGGGTTTAGTTTTTCTTTTTGGAGGAGAGAGCACTGGAGACTCCAAATGTCTGCAGTATTTGCCTTATTTACACATATCAGTACAGGCAAAGTGGCAATCCTACAAAGGAGCAGATTTACTGCTATGTATCACAGAGAGAGAGAGAGAGAGAGAGAGAGAGAGAGAGAGAGAGAGAGCACCTACACCCAAGTACTTCAGCAAACTCAGTGCTCAAGCTCATTGTCCCTCCATATCTCCAAATTCAAAAAAGCAAAACTGCTGTTTCTCACACGATCAGCTAAAGCACTCATTTCAGACAGTCCTGAAGGTAAATTGCCCATTAGGGGACCACCATAGCCTTTAAAAGGGGATGATCAACCTTTTTGTCAAATCCAAAACTCTAACCAGAAAATGCTTTCAAGTAAAACTATAGGGACTGGACCATTCACCGTAAAACAATGCGGTAAAACATCAACTTTCAATGAAGAACCAGACAGATGACCAGTGCAGATGCTCTTAAGTACTGTGTTGTATGTCATGTCTTTTTTTTTTTTTTTTTAAAGTCTTTTAGCTCAAACCTTTCTGTCACTAGGCCTTTGGAAGGAACAATTCCCCTTGGTTAAGATTTTGCTTTCAATACTCAGCTTTAAGTAACAGGAGAAAAAATTCCCATCAGTCACTTGTTCACTTCTCAAAAATAGACAAAAGTAACTTTGTCTATTCTAACAACACTTTCTAACAATACTTACGTTTAGAAAAAGGTTGAGACTGGCCATCATTTGGCCCAAGAAATTTGTGGCAAGCAGGAATGTCTAAGGAGGATGGGTCACAGCTCAGTGCTAGAGGACATGCATTGCATGCAAAAAATCCCAGGGCAAAGGATCTTCAATTAAAAATTAATCTCAGGCAGTAATGGTGAGAAAGATCTGAAAGAACCACCACCAATCAGAGTAGATTGGACTAGACCGGCCAATGACCTGACAATGCAGCAATATACTTTCCTTAGGGACATTGCTTTACAATCTTTAATGTCACAGGCATGAGCATAATGAACTATCATTAGCATATCTATAAAAGCTGATGGATAGAGGTTATTAAAAATGGTGTTATTTATGTTACTCTAAAGCAGGGGTGCCCAAACCCCGGCCCGGGGGCCACTTGCAGCCCTCGAAGCCTCTCAATGTGGCCCTCAGGGAGCCCCCAGTCTTCAATGAGCCTATGGCCCTCCGGAGATTTGTTGAAGCCCGCACTGGCCCAACGCAACTTCTCTCAGTGTGAGGGCGACTGTTTGACCTCTCGTGTGAGCTGTGGGATGAGAGCCCTCTCCACTGCTTGCTCTTTCACATCTGTGATGCAGCAGTGGCAGCAAAGAAAAGGCCAGCCTTGCTTTGTGCAACGCCTTTTATAGGCATTAAGCTATTGCAAGACCCTGATTCATTCATATAAGTTCATCTTTAATATATTCATTTATGTAAACTTATGCAAATTTATTCAAATTTTAAATGTAAATTAATTCTTTTCCCCCCCCCGGCCCCCGACACAGTGTCAGAGAGCTGATGTGGCCCTCCTGCCAAAAACTTTGGACACCCCTGCTCTAAAGTAAGCCCATTGTGTTCAGTAAGACTGAGGACATGGTGTAATGGTGTAAAGACATGGGTATAATAAATTACATACTATTTGGGGGTGTAATATATAATTTATTACATGGGGTATAATAAATTACATATTATATGGGTGTGTAATATATAATTTATTATATGGGGGTGCAGAAGCTGCTGGAGCCCCTCCCCATATTCAGAGGAGTGCCAGGTCCTGAGGAGCAATGGCTGTGCCACATAGCAGAGACAGTGATGTATGCTGGCCTCTAAGTGTAAATTTCTTTTTGAACATTATTACTGTTGTGCTTATGTCTTGAGCTGGTATTTAAGCAATGCTTCTTGCAAATAAATAAAGTCACAAAAAATTATTTTAATTTTCTTCTAATTAAAAAGCAAGAATTTTTCTGGTGTTGTCATTCTTTTCCCTTTCCCCCCTTTTCCCCCAGGGGCTGGAGGATAGGAATAGGCCCTCAGTTTGGCTGTACTTGTCGTAAGAGGCGACTAAACAGCCACCAGGTAGATGGGACTTGTTAGCCTGGGAAGGTAGCTCATCTGAGAGAAGGAAAACTCTGATCCCAAACCTCCACTGCCTTGTGGCTAAATCCAGTTATCGAAAAAGGCTTCAGGAGTCAACCTCAAGGCAAAATCTGGAGCCGGAGTCCCTGAGGCAGTTTGCGGCTGTATACAGGCAACTCCTACGACGCAGCTGGAACCAACTGTATTGGCTTCTGCCTTTCCATTGGGCTATTTCAGCCACATGGAGAGGGGGGTTTACTGCATGGGTAACAGTCTGTCCTCCATATCTACTTTACCCAGGCTTTGCACACTGGAGGTACTCCAGGTACTTGCAGAGAGCGTCTACCCAGAATCGCAGTGTGGATTCCAAGCCAACAGATCCACCACTGATATGGTATTCTCCCTTAGGCAGCTGCAGGAGAAATATAGGAAAAATACAGGAAAAATACAGGGAACAATGACAGGTCTTTATAGCCTTCATAGACCTTGAAAGCCTCAAGGCTTTCGACCTGGTCAGCAGTGATGGCCTTTTCAATATTCTCCCCAAGATCAGATATCCACCCAGGCTCCTCAGCAGTCTTTCCATGAGGACATGAAGGGCACTGTAGTCTTTGATGGCTCAACATCAGACCCCTTTGACATCCAAAGTGGAGTGGAGCAGCGCTGTGTTCTTGCACCAACCTTGTTTGTGATTTTCTTTGTGGTCCTGCTGAAGCATGCCTTTGGAACTGCAACAGAGGCATCTATAGGTTGAGACTCATTATTTTCGAGGGTTCCTTCCAAGAACTCAAGTGGATGGCAAAAAATGCACTATAGCAAATCAATTTGAAAAACAAAGTCTCTGCTCCAGTGATTTAAAAACAGCCTTGCGGACCTTTTGAAATGCACACAGAGGCCATTAGTCTCTCTCCAGACGCTTAGGCTACACTAGGAGGCAGCAATCCCTCCCTTCACCAGGAGCCCCAGCAAGGGGGAAAGAATTGAGGAGGTGATAACGCTGCCATTTAGCCAGTGGCATAGCTAGCGGGGGCGGTCTGCCCCAGGTACCACCCTTGGGGCGGGTGTAACACCACAAATGCCCCAACACTGCTAACATTGCGAAGGTTAGGCGTAACCCCATCATGCCATATACTGCTGGATGCGGAGGTTCCAGCAGAATGCAATGCAGAAAACCAGATTGAAACTTTCCATCAAAAGTTATGGCCAAAAAACCAGAAACCAAAACATGCATTGAACCCTATGGAAAATGAAACTGAGCCATATTGCGTGTTTACTTGCGAGTAGGTGAACTTTCCATAGTTCATCCAAAAGGGCAGGCTGAGAGGAATCCAAGGACACCAGAATGGTTCCTATTCAATGAAAGCAGCCCCCAAAATACACCCAAGAAGTAAGTCCCTCCCTCCAAGCAGATGAATGTATTGAGCCCTATGGAAAGCTAAAGTAAACCACAGGTTCGCGTTTACTCATGAGTAAGTAAATGTGCCTTGGCTCCTGGTCAGGTCAGGTAAAGGGAAATGCAAGGCTGGCTGCATGGTCCCCATCTAATGAGAGTGGAACTCAACAAATGCTCCAGAAGGTAGCCCTCCCCAAAGAATAAACCAGAGGCTTGAGCTGGAAAGTGGGCACTGGGGAGGGCTGAAAATCTCACTGATTTATCTGTGTGTGTGTGTGTGTGGGGGGTGTTATTGCAGGCAGGCTACAGAGAAAATTCACTTGGTGAAACAGGGCTGACTTCCCCTTATTTATCTGCTTTTCTTTACTTTATTTATAATTATTTTATTTTGCTGGATGATGTCACTTCCAGCCATGACATCACTTCTGGCAGGTCCTGGACAGATTGTCATTCTAAAAACTGGGTCCCAGTGTGAAAAGTTTGAGAACCACTGCCTTAAGGCTAATGAGACATGGGGTGTGTGTGTGTGTGTGTGTGTGTGTGACATCCTAGTGACCAAAATTCTGGAAATCGTGGCTTTTAGGAATAATACCATCATGTTATATACCATTTGATGCCATCCATTGCTTGTGGGAAAATATTCACTGCATTTGTTTTTCTGGCCATTATTATTATTCATTCCATGTCATGATTATTACAATCTCTGTCTCACCTACCTCACAGGGTTGTTGTGTGGACAAAATAAGGGGAGGAACCATGTACACCACCCTGAGCTGCTTAGAGGAAGGGTGGTATAAAAAGTGAATTAATTAATTAAACAATTGAATTAATTAATTATTAATATTTAATTAATTAAGCCATATGGGGTGACAAAAACTGATGGGCCCTGGGTGTCAAATGAACTAGCTACGCCTCTGTATTTAGCCTTCTTTCACTAGGGGGTGCTCAGGGGGAATGGAGGAGTGAAACCTGCAGAGAGAATGATTAATGGATTGATGGAGAGGCTGCCCTCTCTGGCATTATTAAACAACTGTTTTCCTTTAATTTAAAGGGCCCTTCTCATCAGCTTTGAGATAGAAAAATCTGTGGATACTTAGGTTATACCTGACAGCAACTGTTACCCTGCACATGCCTGATCTTGTCTGATCTCAGAAGCTAAGCAGGGTCAGGCCTGGTTAGTACTTAGATGGGAGACTGCCTGGGAATACCGGGTGCTGTAGGCTTATACCAGGGGTGTCTAAACTTTTTGGCAGGAGGGCCACATCATCTCTCTGACACTGTGTCAGGGGCCAAATTAATTTACATTTCAAATTTGAATAAATTTACATAAACAAATATATTAAAGATGAAACTTGTATGAATGAATGAAGGTCTTGCAATAGCTCAAGGCCTATAAATGTCCTTGCACAAAGCAAGGTTAGCCTTTCCTTCACTGCCACTGCTGCATCACAGATGTGAAACAGCAAGCAGTGGAGGGAACACTTGTCCCACAGCTCATGTAAGAGGTCATAAGAACATAAGAACAGCCCCACTGGATCAGGCCATAGGCCCATCTAGTCCAGCTTCCTGTATCTCACAGCGGCCCACCAAATGCCCCAGGGAGCACAAGAGACCTCATCCTGGTGCCCTCCCCTGCATCTGTCATTCTGACATAACCCATTTCTAAAATCAGGAGGTTGCGCATACACATCATGGCTTGTACCCCATAATGGATTTTTCCTCCAGAAACTTGTCCAATCCCCTTTTAAAGGCGTCTAGGCTAGACGCCAGCACCACATCCTGTGGCAAGGAGTTCCACAGACCGACCACACGCTGAGTAAAGAAATATTTTCTTTTGTCTGTCCTAAACCGCCCAACACTCAATTTTAGTGGATGTCCCCTGGTTCTGGTATTATGTGAGAGTGTAAAGAGCATCTCCCTATCCACTCTGTCCATTCCCTGCATAATTTTGTATGTCTCAATCATGTCCCCCCTCAAGCGCCTCTTTTCTAGGCTGAAGAGGCCCAAACGCCGTAGCCTTTCCTCATAAGGAAGGTGCCCCAGCCCCGTAATCATCTTAGTCGCTCTCTTTTGCACCTTTTCCATTTCCACTATGTCTTTTTTGAGATGCGGCGACCAGAACTGGACACAATACTCCAGGTGTGGCCTTACCATAGATTTGTACAACGGCATTATAATACTAGCCGTTTTGTTCTCAATACCCTTCCTAATGATCCCAAGCATAGAATTGGCCTTCTTCACTGCTGCCGCACATTGGGTCAACACTTTCATCGACCTGTCCACCACCACCCCAAGATCTCTCTCCTGATCTGTCACAGACAGCTCAGAACCCATCAGCCTATATCTAAAGTTTTGATTTTTTGCCCCAATGTGCATGACTTTACACTTACTGACATTGAAGCGCATCTGCCATTTTGCTGCCCATTCTGCCAGTCTGGAGAGATCCTTCTGGAGCTCCTCACAATCACTTCTGGTCTTTACCACTCGGAAAAGTTTGGTTTCGTCTGCAAACTTAGCCACTTCACTGCTCAACCCTGTCTCCAGGTCATTTATGAAGAGGTTGAAAAGCACCGGTCCCAGGACAGATCCTTGGGGCACACCGCTTTTCACCTCTCTCCATTGTGAAAATTGCCCATTGACACCCACTCTCTGCTTCCTGGCCTCCGACCAGTTCTCAATCCAGGAGAGGACCTGTCCTCTAATTCCCTGACTGTGGAGTTGTTGTTTTTTTCAGTAGCCTTTGGTGAGGGACCGTGTCAAACACCTTCTGAAAGTCCAGATATATAATGTCCACGGGTTCTCCCGCATCCACATGCCTGTTGACCTTTTCAAAGAATTCTATAAGGTTGGTGAGGCAAGACTTACCCTTACAGAAGCCATGCTGATCAAACAGTCAAACAGTCAAAAGGTCAAACAGTCATCTTCACACTGAGAGCAGTTGTGTCAGGCCAACATGGGCTACAGCAAGTCTCCAGAGGGCCACATGCTCATTGGAGACTGGGGGCTCCCTACAGGCTGGATTGTGAGTCCCTGAGGGCCGCAAGTGGCCCCCGGGCTGGGGTTTGGGCACCCCTGGCTTATACCATAGTCTTTCGAGACTGAAGGTTGCCAACCAACCAACTTAGGTTATACATGTAATCACTTGTATGACTGTCTCTCTACAACACTAAAAAGCAGTTTTTTTAAACTGTGATTTTAAAGGGATGCATTTTCCCCCATTCTCCAGGGATCAGCACATTCCTTCTCATTTGCAGTGGCTGTTTGTATTGAGTCAAATCCATGTATAAAAAATCTGTGTATAACAAGGCTGGACCTGTATCTCCGAACCAGATCAGACGGGAAGCTCTTCAACCTCTCCAGACTGAGAGCAGAGTCCAAAGTCCAGCTGAAATGTATGCGTGACTTCCTCTTTGCCAATGATGCACCACCCACTCTGCCAGAGATCTTCAGCAGCTCATGAATCATTTTAGCAAGGCCTGCCAAGACTTTGGACTGACAATCAGCCTGAAGAAAA
Organism: Tiliqua scincoides; assembly: GCF_035046505.1. Taxonomy (NCBI): domain Eukaryota; kingdom Metazoa; phylum Chordata; class Lepidosauria; order Squamata; family Scincidae; genus Tiliqua; species Tiliqua scincoides. Next base: position 98,664,653 of record NC_089821.1, on the reverse strand, counting down.
CTGGTTCTCCAGGTCATGGTTCAGGATGTGGACTCACCTCCCTGCATTACAATCTCTGTGCATGAACTGGAGGTTGTCCATGACTTTGTGTACCTTGGCTCAATGATCTCTGACACTCTCTCTCTCTCTCTCTCTCTCTCTCTCGATACTGAACTAAACAAACACATTGTTAAAGCAACGACTACATTTTCCAGACTTACAAAGAGAGTATGATCCAACAAGAAGCTGACGGAACATACCAAGATCCAGGTCTACAGAGCTTGTGTCTTGAGTACACTTCTGTACTGCAGCGAGTCCTGGACTCTTCACACGCGACAGGAGGGAAAGTTGAATGCTTTCCACATGCACTGCCTCTGACGCATCCTCGGTATCACTTGGCAGGACAAAGTTCCAAACAACACAGTCCTGGAACGAGCTGGAATCCCTAGCATGTATACACTGCTGTAACAGAGACACCTGTGTTGGCTTGGTCATGTCATGAGAATGGACAATGGCAGGATCCCAAAGGATCTCCTCTATGGAGAACTAGTGCAGGGAAAGCGTCCTACAGGCAGACCACAGCTGTGGTACAAGGATATCTGCAAGAGGGATCTGAAGGCCTTAGGAATGGACCTTGACAGATGGGAAACCTTTGCTTCTGAGCATCCCGCTTGGAGGCAGGCTGTGCAGCATGGCCTCTCCCAGTGTGAAGAGACACTTGCCCAACAGACTGAGGCAAAGAGGGAAGGCCCATAGCCAGGGAGACAGACCAGGGACAGACTACACTTGCTCCCAATGTGGAAGGGATTGTTACTCCCAAATCGGCCTGTTCAGCCACACTAAATGCTGTTCCAGAACCACCATTCAGAGCACGATACCATAGTCTTCCGAGACTGAAGGATGCCACCCCCTATTTCATTGCAGGCAATTATAATTTTGCAAAACCAGGGATTAGATAAATCCTAATCTTTGAAAGCAGCTCCATAACCTTTTTGAATGTGATTGACAGTGTCAAATGTTCTGGATCAATAAAAGCGCTGGGGGGGGGGGGAAAGATTTACAGCCAAATAAAAAATGAATATACATTTTGTTCCCATGTCAACCACTCATATGCTAGAATTGATTTTCCCCCCTCAGTGTCATGAGTAATTTAGCCCTGAAGATGATCTCAATACTGTCTGTCTCTGACCACTGCAAGGGCTGATCCTAGCACTACTTTACAATCTGAATCATTTCAGGAGACAGTCAATGAATAATTGTGCTCTCTTTCAACAACCTGATTATATGCCTTTTCAAAGTAGCCTGATGTCTTTGCACTTCACTCTAATTGAGATCAATCCCCTTTGCTCATGTGTGCAAATAGCTTATGTGCAAAGGAAATTACCTTTGCAACAGTGAACCTCCTCCAGCTCACAGAAAATGGGCTCAGCCTTCCCAAGTGTAACCAAGATGACTAAAACAGAGGTGACTTGAGGTGGGGATTGGAGCATTTTCTTTAATTTAAGGAGCAGGTAATACCAATGAAAAGGGGATGAATACAAGCTCATGAATTTCTGCAAACCAAGTAATATTGGCTGCGTGTTTACAGTTCTCCTAGCAGAGAATGAGTGACAGCCATAAATTATCTCTCACAGATATAGTTTCTTTCACTCATCCCAGTTTATTCATGTGATGCTGGCCATTGACTCTACCAGTGCGGTTCTTCCATCTAGATATTACCAGCAGAAGCATACCGGGGGGGGGGTGGATCTAGGGGGGGGGTCAAGTGCCCCCTAGTAGCCATGCTGCTTCCCGGTTGTGCCTGCTGCCTCCTGTCACTCCTTTGGAGGCCATGGCTTTGGAGGGCCAAAAAACAGCACTTCTGGTCTCTTAGGGAAACCAGAAGTGACGTTTTTATGCCCTCAGAAGACTTTTGAAGGACATAAGTCACTTCCAGTTTTTGGCTGAAAACTGGAAGTGCCGTTTTTGGGCTTCTGAGGGCTGGGGACAGTGGTGTCGCTAGGGGGGTGCGGGCCGCACCAGGTGGGTGCGGGGTCACCCCCACAAAAGGGGGGTGACGCGTGCTGGGGGGGTGATGTGCTAAAATCACTGGTGGTTAGGAGTAACCCCATCATGTTACATACTGTTGGATGTGGAATTTTGAGCAGATTGCAATGCAAAACACCAGAATGAAATATCTCCTTTCTATCAAAGGTTATTGGCAAAAAAACGGAAAACCAAAAATGCATGGGGCTCAATGGAAAGTGAAACCCAGCCGTATTGCGTGTTTACTCGCGAATAGGCGAACTTGCCTTAGTAAGTCGGAAAGGGCAGGCTGAGAGGAATCCAACAACACCAGAATGGTCCTAATCCAATGAATGTAGCCCCCAAAAAACACCAGAGAAGGCAGTCCCTCACTCCAAGCTGGCGGATATATTGAGCCCTATGGAAAGCTAAACTAAGCCACGTGGTCGCGTTTACTCATGAGTAAGCAAACATGCCTTGGCTCCTGGGCAGGTCAGACAAATGGAAATGTGAGGCCACCAGATTGGTCCTATTTGATGCAACTGGAGCTCAACCAATGCTCTGGAAGGCGCCCCCCCCCCCCCAATAAAAAGAATGAAATAGAGGCTTGACAGGGTAAGGTGAATTTTTTCTGTTTTAGGCTGCAATCCTATCCACACTTTCCTCAGAGTAAGCCCCACTGACTATAAGGGGACTTACTTCTGCGTAGACAGGCATGGGATTGGACTCTCAGACTTGTAAAGCCAGGTGGGTCCTGATAGTGATATGCTTGAAACATGAGAACTTAAATTGAACTGGGTAGGAGTGAAAATCTTACTGATTCTTTTTTTTTTTTTTTAGGGGGGGGGGTTATTGCAGGCAGGCTACAGAGAAAATTCACTTGGTGGAACAGGGCTGGTTTCCCCTTATTTATTTGTTTTACTTTAATTTAATTATAAATATTTTAATTTGCTTTATGATGGGTCCTGGACAGATTGTCATTCTAAAAAGTGGGTCCCAGTGTGAAAAGTTTGAGAACTGCTCCAATAAGGTGTTAGCAAGTTGACACCCGTGGGGGTGTGACACCACTAGTAACCAAAACGACTAAAATCACAGTTTGTAAAAATAATACCATCATGTTATATGTCAATCAATGTGTAATTTCATGTAGAATGCAATGAAATAAACTGCGTTGAAATATCTTTATTCTATCATAAGGTACAGCCAAAAACCAGTGCAGGCGGGGCGATGGTAGATCACCACGCCCACCACCTGGAGTGTTGCCCCGCCCACTGCAGAGGGGTGACACGCTGGTCTCCAGCACCAGGTGACACGAACCCTAGTGACGCCACTGGTTGGGGAAGTGCATACAGCCTGTCCAACCCTCCAAAGGCTTCTGGACAGGAGGCCGCAGATGCTATTGGTGGTGGGCAGTGGTAGCCCATTCTGTGGGGGGTGGTGAAGACAACCCACAGTCATGGCCCAGGATGGCACCAGGGCCAGGATCACCATTAATTACCAGAGTGGGACAAGACCACAGAGAAGTGGCACCACCTGTGTTGCTATGTTAATGTATGAACCAAGTGCAAATGTCTACATAGCTCTTATGCATGTATGTGCAGAGGCTGGTCAGGACCAAACAGCCTATGAAAACAGCACTTTGCACCAATACATATTGTGCTACCACATGCAAATAACAAAGAAGCAAGAGCCCCTGAAGACAACACACTGATGAACTAGTTGGTAACAGTGAGCCTACAAAGTGCGATTCCCCCTTTATGCCAAAGGGCCTCTAAGGCACTGTTAACAAATACCATACAAGGGGATGGTAGCAATGCTGCCGAGGCAAAAACCACACAGTTCTCTGCTTTCATTAGGAGGACTAGGAGAATTTGAGCTCCATCCAATCATGTTGATAGCTCTCTCTCTCTCTCTCTCTCTCTCTCTCTCTCATGCAAACATCACCACACAGCTTGCATTCTCTAGAACTCTAGGAGCTCATTATCTGAATTGAAACAGCAGACCAAGTAATTCAGGATAATTATTAACTCCTCTGACCAGCCCACCAGCAGAAAGGGCATAACTAAGAGCTGAACTTGGGTATCCACCTATGGCTTTATGACATTCCCGCCCTTCAACATCTATAAAAATGCCAAGGAGCAAAGGCCATTACTCTTTTACAAGCCTTAGGATAAACACACGTCTGTCCCTTGGGAAACAAGAGCCTAGTTGCCTTACTGCAGCTAATGAAGGAAAGGCAGGGCATTTCAGCACAGCACACTCTTTAAATGGAGCATTTAATTCTCTCTCTTATTACAGTCATCATGAGATGGCATCCTTTTCCAGCTCCTTTTCTCAGAACGCCTCATCTAGCATGGGCAAGAGCCTTTTTCGCTAAGGAGATGACACTCTTCCTCCTCCCCGCCACATTTTCATTTGCGTTAACCCAAATGAAATTCACAATGCAATTAGGGCCTCATTTACGAGAACAGCTAGAATGAAGCCCAAAACATGCACACAAGCTGGGGTGAGCAGAATGCCACTGACACAGTGTTAGCATGATGCTGTACGATGGGGAAGAACAGCCTGGTTGCTATGTCTAGGGGATCATTTCACAGGGGAGGCAGCAACTTTGCTAAAACACTCAGCAGAAGAGTGCTTATCCCAGTATCTTTCTTATCCCAGTATCACCTTTCAAGCACACACTCTGAAGGTGGAGATAGGGCTGTAGATGGGGCAAGCACCTCCTTGGCATGCAGAAGGTCCCAGATTCAATCCTTGAATCTCCAAATAGGATTGGCAAAACCTCCTGCCTGGCACCATGGAGACCCACGACCACTTTGCATCAACAAAATGGAGCTCAGATGGTCTGACTTGAGTTGAAGGCAGTATCAAATGTTAACTACCGGTATGTCCACTGATGAAGTGAAATAGAATACAGACATCAGAAATGTGGTAAGGGCTAGACAATAGAGTAAGTTAATGTGGTAAGGGCTAAGGGCTAAGTAAGGTAATGTGGTAAGGTAATGTGGTAAGGGCTAGACAATGTCCACTGATGAAGTGAAATAAAATACAGACATCAGAAATGTGGTAAGGGCTAGACAATAGAGAAAAGAAGAAGAGCTGGGTGGCCAGAGGCAAAACAGAACAATGTGCCTGTACCTTAAACATTTTTGCAGACATTTCAGCAGATGCAGCTGTTCTCTCCATCCCTCCTGCAAGACTGATAACCATTCTCCTTTGTCCTGGTTGAATGGTCCAGTTGATCTATGGCTAGGTGAGAGACACTGGTGAATGGGAAGCATCATAATCCATCATATAAGGCTAAAGAAGGCTGGTGCTTCACTGTTCACTGATATAGATTGTATGTTTCCAACATTGCAAGGATGGTGTAAGAAAATTACAGTATGCCTAGCCTTGGAAGTGGTGCAGTTGCTACCTGTCCTCTCCCAGCCTAGACAAAAATGGCTTCCCAACTTCCAGCCAAGCAATCACATGCATTGGGGAGGGAGGAAGTGAGAGGACAGTGGGACTTTTGGACATTTAGGTATCTGTGCTTCCTCTGCACTTACAAAGCAGCCTGTCAAGGAAGAAGGAGGAGGAGGCAACTCATTGACAAGTAGTTCATGATTGGCACCAGTTCTGGAAAAGAAAGGGGTGAAAGACTCAACTCAAGCCAAGCAAGGAAGAGTTTTGGAGCTTAAATATCCGGTTTTGTTTGTTTGTTTTTTACACAGAGCACAGGGCCATAATAAGATCAATTTGCTAGAGGCAACAAAGTTCATAAGACAGCCCTGGAAGATGTGTAGTAAATTCAGATTACCTAGTACTTTAGCTATTCAAGAGGCAAATAATGGAGACATCATTTTTTTTCTGTGACAAGGGCACAAAGCAACCAGTATCCTTGTGAGACTGTTCTCTTAACTCTCTCTATTCTTCATGAGAATGTGCTTATATATCATTGTTGTTTTATACTTTGGGTTTTTACAGTAATCTTTCTTTGCTTTGGGAAAAGTGGACAATTTAAAACATTTGCAGAGCCTCCCAGCTGAAGAGCAAACATTTGGCTTTCCACTCTGAATGCGCACCAGGTTATCTGTGATAGTTTCTTTGAGAGCTCTGCTATTTAATTTCCTGGGGAAAGGTTTCTGTTGTGGACTGGCAGGCTTTCACTGTTCTCAGTTAGGGTTTTCATCCCTGTTGTTATTAGCACCGTGCTAATGCCGGTGGCAGCTCCGTATTTATAATCAGATTGAACATAATGGCAAAGAGCTACCAAGGTAACTTAGGATGATATACTGCATACTCCCTGGAATATGTGCAGTCATTACACCCCTGCTTCTCTTTTAGCAACAACTGCCTAATTATCAGGAGGCCAGAATGTAGTACTGCACATAGATGTTTTAGTAATGATGATGCTTTTCATTCATAATTCCAGTGACAGTAAGCTTCCCAGTCTTGAACTGATAAAAAGAGCATCCATTCTCTCTGAGAGAAAGATATGGAGCAGATATGGGAAAGACCACGTCACACTCCTCTTGAATAATCCACACCAGCTGCTGATTCATTTCTAAGCTCAAGTCAAAGGACCAGGGCTTTTTTTCTAATGGAACGCAGGGGGACGGAGTTCCGGCACCTTTTTGCAGGGGCCCCTCCCCTTCGGAGGCATTCCAGGAGGGGGGGGAGCAAAACAGAAGCATTCGCTGGGTGGGTGCTAGGGGGTGCAGGGTGGGCAGGTGGGCACCTGGCCCCTGCCTGGCCACACAACAACCCCCTCCTGCCCCCATCTCCAAGCTCTCGCCTGAGCCCAGCCCGCCTCCCCTCCCCCCGCTCTCTGCTTCCCTGCGCAGCTTCCAAGCCAGTGGAGGGCGTGGGGAACATGCGCCAATGCCGAGGAGGAGGATGGACAGCCATCCAGCCAGGGAGACGGGCTGTGGCACCCACGGAACGCCCAGGTACTGGCTTGGTGGAGGAGGAGGAGGGGAAGGAAGCTGGCTGGTGCAGCCCCGTGCCAATCTGCAGCACAAGCCTAGGCGTGCTCAATGGGGCTTGCTCCTGGGAAAGGGTGAATAGCCTTGCAGCCTGAGAGCCCAAGCCTATGCATGTCTACTCAGAAGTAAGTTCCATTGTGTTCAATGGGGCTTACTCCCGGGAAAGTGTCATAGCCTTGCAGCCTGAGTAGACAGGCAGAGGAAGGGCTCTGAGACTGCAGTCCCCTCCACACCTTCCTGGAAGTGAGCCCCACTGCCTCTACTGGGACTGACTTCTGAGTAGACAGGCACAGGATTGGGCCCTGAGGCTGCCATCCTATCCACAGTAAGCCCCATTCACTATAATGGAACTTACTTCTGAGTAGACAGGCACAGGATTGGGCTCTTAGGCTGCAATCCTAGGCACTTTCCTGGGAGTAAGCTCCATTGACTAGAATGAGACTTACTTCAGAGTAGACATACCTAGGATTGGGCTCTTAATCCTGGCAGATATATATCTGCACCCGTTTTCACCTGCTAAGGGCAGGTGAAAAGGGATTCTATGTGTGTACAACATGCTGTCCAGCCTTGCCCAAGAGCCTCCTCATCCTTCCCCCACAAGCATGCCCTCCGCCAGCCAGAGTTTGCAGCTCCTCTCCAGCAATGCACAGCAGCTGCTCAGGGCAGCAGAGAACATACAATTGCATGCCAAGCACCTTCTCAAAGACACAGAGTATTCTGATACCTGAATTAGACCATATTTAATCGCTTGTTTGCAAATGTAGCTGTTTCTATGTGCACCTAGGGACCCCTCTTGTCTAAGAATTCCTTTTTTGGTCTTACTCCCACAGTTGCTTTGAGTAATTTTACTACATGGAACTCATGTAAGCCATTTTTCGGAATCCATTCACTGCTTCCTCTCCTCGAAGTAGTGCCACACTACATGCTACACGCTACAAGTGCACCTGTACAGTGTTTTTCCCCATCTGTAGAAAAAGTAGCTAGGGGGAAGGGGATGTGGAGATTGACAGCCCAATCCTATGCATGTCTACTCAGAAGTAAGTTCATCTTTAGGGGGGAAGCACATAAAAAATATTTTATTTCGCCAATAAATAAAGGTTTATAAATAAAATAAATAAATAAATAAATGATTAACAAGTTGTGAGTTCCTTCACCTTTTATTTTACAAAAAAAGCACTGCAAAGGACTAATAATTAACTTTAAGGCCTCTAGAGCTTGAAACCTGGATAATTGAAAGACAGCCTCACCCCATGTGAATCTGACCTGCCCTTAGATCATTTGGGGAGGCTCTCCTGTGCATGCTGACATTCCTGGAAGCAGTGGCGTAGCTAGCACCTCTGGCACCAGGTGACACAAAATTTTTTAACTCCCCCTAAACAAAATCAAATGTAACATCCTCATTGCATCCAGTTGCATCTGGGATGTGGTTTGAGGTATGGCCTCCCCGAGCCTCAGAAGGCCTCCTGGAGGCCTTAGAAAGGCACTTCTGGTTTTCACTAAAACCCAAAGTACCTTTCTAAGGCCTCCAGGAGGCCTTCTAAGGCTCCAGCTCTGTCTGGAGCTCCGCTGTTGGGTGTGTGGGTTGGCACTCCCTCAAGAAGTGGTGCCCTGGGAAATGAACTCCCTGCCCCCTTGAGCCACTCCACTGCCTGGAAGCATATTTGACTATGAAAAGTGTAAAGGCCATTTCTATTGTGGTACCCACCTTGTGGAACTCCCTGTTGATGGATGCCTGCATAGCCTAAAAATGACCCTCTTCTGCCAGGCAAATTACCTATGCGGTGTTCTTTCTGTTTATGTTGGCTGCTGAGTTCTGCTTTAAGTTATATTTTGTTAGTTGGATTTACTATGTGAGCCTCCTTGAGTCCCCCTGATGGGGCAAAAGCAGCACAGAAATAAAACAAATACATACATTTTGAAAGGATCTAAACTGACAGCACTTCTTTGAGCAGTTGTTAAAAATCTTACATTCTGCCTCTATGAAAAATAGAGCAAGGACAGTCAGGATGTCCAGAAGGTATGTCCTCTCCCTCTGGAGATATTCCTTTTCTCAGGCAGCCTTTGGTTTCCCTCTTCCTGGCATTATGTCATGCAATTTCTGACACCATCGCTACTTAGCATTTCCAGAGACAATTTGTGAAACGAACCATCCCCAACTAAAGTACCCTACCATAAGCCAGAAATCCTAATTACAGCTTCCATAATTGTGAAAAATAAATCTTGTCCATTTCTTCACAGTCTGTTAGAGTCCTCACCAAGGGAAAGTGGCTTTCTCTGTCACATCCTATTTGGCAGCAATTAGAACAATTTTTAACACATCTGTTATAACTCTGGTGAAACTCACAGTGACTTTAGATATTTTTGCCTTTTCCTTTTATTACACTAAAATCTAAAGAACATTTTGTTGCTTACCTTTATCTGTCACCAAGGCCTCTGGATTTTATGGTGCACACTTAAACATGATAGCCTCTGGACTTTGAATAAAACCAAGAAACAAAGTTTCTAGAATTGTTGAAGTTGTGCAAGTTTGGGAGCAATCCAATCCTTCACTTGGGCCAGCTGGCCCAGGAGGGTTGTGGCACATTTGTGCCTCCTCGGGAGGAAGTTGGGCCGGTTCTCAGAGGAGTGCCAGCCTCCGGAGGCTGACACAAGCCTCTGTGCCGGCTTCCTCCACAAGTCTTGTGTTGGCCTGTCTGGGCCAACGCAAGGCTCTGGGGTGGGCAGGAGGGAGGTGTTACTGGGCGGGGAGGGTGGGGGGAGGGTGGGCAGTGGGCGGCCCCGGGGGTGGGTGGGTGGGAAGCGGGAGGTGCGGCTGGGATCCGGCAGTTATGCCGGATCCCAACCCCCGTTCCGGGGTGTATGAAGCAACTTGAAGCCGCTCCGCTCTCCTTGAACTTGCGCCACCTGAGGAGGTGGCGCAAGTCTGAGGAGACCCACTGGGCCAAAGGCACCTTACCCAGGGGGTAAGGGGAAAAGTTTCCCCTTGCCTCTGGCTGAGCCGCCTTGGGCCCCTATCCTCCACTGGATACAGCGCAAGCCTCCTGGCTTGCCTATTCAGTGCAGGATAGGATTGCGCCTTTAGTTATTGTATTCTGAAGACCAGCTCATGACCTCTCAACACCTGAGGCAGCATACCAAGTGCAGCCCCCACGTACCTGCTGATGTGCCAGCTCTGCTCCTCCCATTCTCCAATGTTCTAGCTCAGCATTCTCCTCACCTTCACATTTCCTTTCAGCCCCCCTCTTCCAATCCAAGGAATGGGAGGAGGAGGAGAAACACTAGAGGCAAGCAGGTGGACAGAGATGGGTGCCCCCCACCTGAGGTGACCACTTCAATTGACCTCATGGGATGTGGCAGCCCTGGTACTCCATCATGTCACAGTGGCTATGGTGCTCCATCCTGATCAGTGCAAAGCAATGGAATTGTGGATGCTTCTCACTGGATAGGCATTTATGGGCCTTTCTTTCTTTCCTTCTTTCTGTGCGTCCATCCATCTGCCTGGGCATCTTTTTCTAACCAATGGTCAAGAAAGAAGGGGTCTAAATCAAGTAGACCCTTCTTCTCCCCACTCTCCACCATCTCCTACTAGTTTGCAGCAAACAATAAAACAGGAACAGAGGCAGTAAGAAGTTTTCAAAAAAACTTTACTGTTCCCAATAGTACTAATCGTAGATTTGGAACAGGGAATCCTAGACCTATTCCTTTGCAGAGGTGTGTGTGTCATGGAATGGAGAACTCCAACTGGTTGGTCAGAGTTCAGAGAAAGAGAGGTTTGCATGCTTGGAAGATCAGGAGGAGAGAGGATGGAACCCAAATAGGGAAACCCCCCATCGGTCTAAGAGGACAAAGTAAAGGTTTGAGACAGGTAGTCTCTGAATCATCTGCTCCTGGACCAAACACTGACCCCTTGTGTCCTGCAAACAGCATTGTACCTACTTTCCAACACCATCAACCAAATCCTATGTACTACATTTAAGCTTAACTCATTTCTGCCCAAACCACAGGTGTACACATTTGATTTCTGTTGCATATATGCAGCATTGGGCAGAAATGGCTTAAGTAAGTCCCAATGCATTCTGTGGGATATCTGGTGTGTACAACAGCTTGAAACAGCTTTTTAAAGCAGAGAATAATTTTTAATGGGTTTCAAAGGGCAGCACCCAGACTTCTGGCGCAGTGCTGTGCCATCATCTGAAGCACAGTCTGGGAATGGAAGGAGAGTTTCATTTGCACAAGGACCCCTTCTGCTTGCGCAAGGCATGATCACAGCTCTCCCTCCATTCACAGAAGGCTTCTGCTGATGTTATGCTGCTGTACCAAAGGTCTGGATGCCACCCATGGAAGAACTATAAATAAAACATCACCATCCTAATTTGTGTAACCTGTTTGTCTATGTATTATATTCAAAGCACCTAACAGGCTATTTTTTTAAAAAATGTAAAAAAAAATTCACAAACTCTGGAAAGAATAAAATATCCCAATTAAAACAAATGATAGGTGGCATTTTAACAAGCTCAGAAACAATATTTAAAAAATCAAATTAAGAGATCAAATGCAGCAACGGTCAAGAGTCAAAAGCCAGATGAATGGGGTTTGAGTGCCCATCTAAATGCAAGAAGAGGATAATTCAAAACAAGTCTTCATTCTGGCAAATACTCCAACATGCAAGTGTGAAACAAAAGTGATGTGCAATTTAACAAAATGCTTAGCACAACAGCCTACCTACTGTGACTGTTCGAAATAGGAGGCTGTGAGGACTTTGAACAATGACTAATGGAGCTGTTCCTTTTTCATTACCACCTCTGCACAAGCTTTGCTCCTGACTTAAGAGATCCATGCTTTCAAAGAAATTGATTAGAAAGAGCTCTTGCTGGTTCAGAGACATGAAGCCAATCCACACACCTAGGTTAGGCAGGTGCAGAAATAGCATGTCAGGAAGACATCGGATCACCCCATCTATGTTTAAAGCCACATGGGCTCATTCCTCATGCATATCTACACTTCTGCTTTCACACACTATTATATTATAAGCAATGCCAATGGGATTGGGCATAGATATGCAAATCAAAGGCACAGATCTGCTCTCTTAGTAAGTGTTAAACTGCAAGAGTGCTCCATCCATGTGGTTGGGTAAGCTGTTTCTTCTGCATGATTCTAGACTATGAGCCCCATTGGGATAGGGGACAATCTATTTTTTTGTTGCTCTGTAACCATTTTGTGAACTTCTTTTTTGTTGAAAAGTGGTATATAAATATTTGTTGTAGTGATGATCATGCCTACCTTACAGCAGAGGCGGTCCTGAGCTTTCCCACAACTAGGACCACTTCTGCCTTTGCCACTAACCCTGCCCCTGACCTGGAAGTAATTGCAGTGACATATCATCACCACAATTACTTCCGTGCACTGCCTCCTCCCTTTGAAGAAAAGGGGCAAAGAAGGAGGCAGCCCAGGCTCCAACAGAGCCTTTCGCACCATTTCTGAGAGGCGTGAAAGGCTCCATCAGAGCTTTTTTGGGCCGCTAGAAGCAGCACCAGGACAGGCAAGCAATGCTTCCAGGACGCGGGCAGCGCTCTCCTCCTGGGGCGATGGAGCCTTTCATGCTGCTCAGAAGCAACATGTGTCTCCTCCAAAATTGGAGGAGATATGAGCCGCTTCCTGCCACCCTAAGGGCCACCCTTCGCTCCTCCCCTTTTGTTAAAAGAAAGGTGAGGGGGTGGCTTAAGATGGGGCCAGGTACCATGCCAAGAGTGGCTGCAGGAGCGTAGCCACTCTTGGTGCAGTTCCCAGCCATGTCTGAGGCCACCCCCCTCCTTCTCTTTAACGAAAGGGGAGGGGCGGGGGCAGTCCTCAGGGTGGCACAGTACTGCACTGACAGTAGCTGTGCTCCTGCAGCCACTATTGGTGCAGTTCTAGGTGTACCTGGGGGGTAGGTTGCAGCAGCACCTCCCCAATGCAGCACCCAGGGCATTTGTCCCACTTGCCCCCCTCTACATATGCCACTGCCTTACAGGGTTCTTGTATAAAGTAGAGTAAGATAATACAGGTTGAGCCGTATATTATTTGCGTGGGTTTCGTTCCAAGCACTCACTTGGATGGCAAAAAACGCACTACAGCAAATCAATTGAAAAAATGAAGTTTCTTTGCTCTGGTGATTTAAAAACAGCCTTGTTGACCTTTGTGATGCAAGATAAGAGTCATTAAGAAGACAATCCATCAATCAGTCCTCCTCCAAACGCTTACAAAGGCACTTCACTCAGCCCCTCCCTTCACCAATGCAAAGGGATCACCTTTCTTTCACATGCTCAGGGGGAAGGAAGGGGTTGCCTGGAGAGAGAAGGATTGATGGATTGTCAACCAGCTGCCCCCCCCCCTCATTAAGGAGGCTGTTGTTAAAGGACTGTTCAGTTTTTTTAACTGATTTTAAAGGAATGCGTTTTTCCCCTTCTCCAGGGATCAGCACATTCCTTCTCATTTGCAGGGACCATTTGTGTTGAGTCAAATCTGTGTATAAAAAAATCAGTGTATAAATAGGCTGGACCTGTATGTGTGAAGTACTTTGAATTGTCTCAGAAAAATTACAGGTGCATTAAGAATTCTCTCTGGTAAGTTTGGTTCTCTTCTAAGAACCAAAGAAATATATGAACAAGGCTGGGGGGAGAGAAAGAACTGAAATCCTAACCTCTTTTTCAAGGATAGGCAAATCCAGCATGGCCTGACTTGAGTCGAGAGCCCCACAACTCAAGTCAAAAACGAGTCATAACGGAGACACTTTCCGAGTCACCTGGAATATTTTTATGACTGAAAAAAGACTAGAGTCGTTCCCTTTAAAAAGCCAGTCATGGGAAAAACACGACTGTTGCCGGGGTGTTGCGTATGTGTGTCGGAATTCTCTTTAACCACTCCCCTGATGCCCCATTCCATCTGTAAACAGGGTGGGAAAGGTGGCATGGATTGCATGAGAGTAGGGACAGAAGCCTAAAGAGGGAGGAGGGTCTGTGCATCAGCTGCGAGTCTTACTAGGACGACCCAATCCTTTGCAGCCGTACTCATAATTAGTCCCACTGCAGCTGATCATTCACTCCCCACCAAGTAACAAAGGAGCTCACAGCAGCCATGCAATTCAAAAGCGTGATTGCTATGAACCTTCCTCTCCCACTTCCCTGCCTCCTTTTTCCCTGGGCTTCTCCAGCCAATCCCAAGGCAAGAACCCCCTTGTGCTCCTCCCCCTGCCCTCCCTCATCCAAAGAAACAAATTGGACCTACCATCCTTCCTCCAATGATCATATGTTCCTTTAGAGACGGGCAAGAGAGTCTGCTCCCTCCTGGCTTGTGCATCCAATTCCAAGGCAAGAACCCCCTTGGGCTCCTCCTCCTGCCCTCCCTCATCCAAAGAAAAAAAAAACCAGACTGCCTGTCCTTCATTCAATGATCATCAGTGATGGACAAGAAAGCCCCCTGCACCTGATGCAAAAGCAAATATTAACCCTTCCTTGCTGCCTGGCTGGAACTTCCTGCTGCTAGCCTGATCTGAATGATGGCCCCACAAGGCTTTTCAGGCCAAAAAAACAGTAAGCAAGCATACTCAGACTCAGGCTCAGACAGAATCAAGTCTGCATGCATGGGGACTGCCGAGTAAGGGGCATTTTGACTCAAGTGTTTTTCCAAGTCTTCCGCACGTGTGACTTGAGCATATACAAGTCAGCAAAAAATGCTGATTTTTGCAACTCAGACTTGAGTCACATGACTTGAGTTTCCTTCTCTGCCCATTATCAAAATGTATTATTTTACCTCTTAGGTAGGGCATATAGTTGGGAGTGCTGTAAAAGAGTACAACACCATGCTGGGGCAAAAAAAAAAACAAACACAATGCAGACAGAATGAGTTTTCAAGTGGTAAAGGAGAGAGGAGAGAGAGAGTACACCTTTCCATTAGTATATTTACATAGCCATTAACCTCTCCTTTAAGAGGATTTTATTTAAGCTGTTTTGAGTAAAAGGGCAACATGGCCAAACGCATTCTGCATGGAAATAAGCAAAATGCACATAATTTGTCTCTCTTGCTTCAGCTACAAACTTCTAGCATCTTAAAGCACTTTCTATTCGGCTGAGTTTTTTTCTACTCTCTTGATTCCATGAAAGGTCAAATCATTTTTAAAAGCGAAAATGCTTTTTAACAGCCTCAGGGTGACTGACCATTTTAAGCATTTGGCATTTTCCCAGCCAAATCGTCTTGAACAATTGAATTAAGCAGCTACACTCTAAGCCAGGCTATGGGAGGGTAAAAGGAAGCCTCCTTCACTCTCACATTTCTGCTGGTGAAACAGGCTAAGTTCAAACATTCTCAGGTGGATTTGGTTTCAGTTTCACTTGCCTTGCAAAAAAACTCCAAGAGCTCTCTTTGTTCTGGGGAAGGCTGCTGTGGCATTTCCTGGCATCGCTTAAGTGCAGGTGGCTGGGGTGGATGGCAGGGGTGATGGATGCACCACCTGAACCCCCACTGACAGGAGTTTCATGCCACGTTTTGGTGGTAGATGTAACCTCCTGCCTGCCCATTGCTCCAAACGGCTGCAAATAGTGGCCCCCGGAAGCAATTTGGTGGTGCATGTGATGACACAATGACATGTCCCAACTACTTTCAGCGGGCTGTACAGTTGTGCCTACATATCAGGGGCTGGCAGGCCTGGGCCCGCCACTGCATTTCAATGCTTGGCACGGTAAAGGGGGTATCACCACCCTGGCAGTGGGGACATTCCAGCAACACCACTGTTGGGGAAATGATGCTGATGGTCCATGCTCTCTTATAGTGCCACTGTCAGCCAGCAGGGCAAGAACAGCAAATGGAATTTCCACAAGCCTAAGAACTATAAGCCCTGGGATTGTCTAGGGAAGGACAGGATGTTGGATTGTATCAACACCCAAGTTATCTACGTGTGGGACTTTCTGAGTAGAGAAACATCCAGTTGCGCAACTCCCCTATGCACAGTTCCAAAAGATACAGACAGGAGTTGTTCAGGTATCAGAGGGCCCACCCAACTGGGCTGCTCACCTCAGCGATGGTGGCAGTGATGGTTCCCAATTCACCATCAGAGATAAGTGAGGGGATGCCACAGTCAGCCCACTGCTAGGCTTTGTCTCAGGGACTCCAGCATCCTGGAGATGGTACTGGGTGCAGTTCAGACACCGATTTGTTTCCTCATCTGCTATTTGTGAACACGAACCCTCACACGAGACTTAAGTCATATGAAGCTACCTTATAATTGCTGGAAGGGGGCAAGCAGAGCAATCAGCAGAAGGATCCCTTTTCCTATGGTAAAGTCTACTATCTGGCTAGGCTGCTGTTCTCAATTATCATACACAGAAGCAAAGTCTGGTTTTCAGAAGAAATATTTTACGCAGAGTTTCATAGTTGCAAATATATCTTCTGAAATATCAGAGTTTGACACTACTTTGGAACAGAGAACCCTACAGCTGTTCTCTTTGCAGGTGAGGATGTGGTTCATAATGGCTCTCTGCCATTATGGAGACAAGAGTTTGATCAGTTTTCATCCTGTCCCTCTGATGGTCGGGGGAGGGGGGGAAGAGAGAGAAGGCAGGCAGGCAGGCATATTAAGGACCACACCTCCTGTGATCATAGAAGGTAGGTAAAGGGTCTCAGTTGTCTGGACAGTACAGTGCCCTCCAGAGTCTTGCAGGTGGTGTTGCATCCAAAATTCCAACAATAGATAGCGCAGTGGTACATCTAAGTCCATTACTATCTACTAGGACTCGTAACTATCTGCAAGGTCTCATAGGCCGTCGCCAACCCTGCAAGTTGCAGTCCATGAAATGGGAGATGCTAGGGGCTAAATCTGGGACCATGCAAATCATGGACTGTCAATGCTTACTCTCTAGCTGTCCATATTTAGCCAGGACAGTCCTGAACACATCATCACAAATTATTGGATTTTAAAGTAAGATGCTACATTTCATTCCTTCTGCATTATACATGCCTCTGGTAGCTATTGGTGAAGCCCAGGGACTTGATATCACAGAGACACTGCTTATCAACATTGAATAGACATCTCCCTATTCTTTATTTAATATTTGAAGTAATAGGATTCATAGTTATGGTTCCGTTCCATCAAACAGGTCCTGCCCAAAATTGTCCTTGCTCAGCAGATGGCCAGTAAAAACAGAGCCAGGTGGTCTTTCCTTGGTTGACATTCCACAGGTGTGGCACCAACACCAAGGTAGCCCTAGTCCCATCCCATGTGCCAACCTGCTGCAATTCAGATGTAGGGGCAGTGTATGGAGAAAGGCTTCCAATCAAATGTTTGGAAAGGTGCATATGATTGGAGATGATCTTTGAAATTTCCTGTCCAGACCATTTAAGGCCTTGGCTTATGATGAAACTTGAAGTTATAATTGTTTTGTCATTGAGGCAAGTAAAGACATTTGGATTAAATGTATCCTTTTGCATACAACTGTGGAGAGCATTTTTGCATTCCAAGCTTTCCTGGCCAAAGTCTTTGTTCTATATGCAAATTAGGGTCATCAATAATTGGCAATCATTTTTTTTCTTTTCCCAGCCCACTAAGACTGGAAAAAACAGCTGGATGAAATATTGCAGGGATGGAGGGGAGGAGACACTTGGGAAGAGAATTCACTCTCTTATTGATGCATGAACAATGCAATATCTTGCATGCTCACTTGGAGGCCAAGCTCATGGTAGACTGTATTTTAAAAGGGTAAGGAAAATGTGAACTGGGTTGCTAGAACAGGGAAATGGGGAAGAGTAAACCAGGAAGTGATTTCATATTATGGGAAAGAACCATGGGTTCGTTATGCTGAAAACCCTGTTTTGCCAGATTCCCAGTCCAAGCTCCGCCTAGAGAATTATGCCCACTTTAAGCTAATTAGCTCCCCTTCTTTCTCCAAAAATGACTCTAGTTCTGCCTTGCAGTCCTGCTGGACCCCACCACTGGGGTAGCTCACCTGTTCAATCTGCAGATGTCCTCTCTCCTGCCAGCAGCCTCCCACCACTACAGCAGCCCCTTGGTCCTCCACAGGTCTTAGGCATGGTAGCCACACACCAAACTCCAGAGACTCCAGCAGTCTCCAAAGTCCATTAGTGCACTCCAAAGACCATCAGCAGTTCTTTAGTTCCAATTGTCCTCAGAAGTCCATCACCTTCTCAGTCTCCTTCCTAAAGCTTTCCTCCTTCTACTGCCCACACCAAACTCTCCCTTCATCAGGTGCTTTTATACTTGAGGTCCCTATTGCCTTCAAGGGGCTGCAGCTGTGCAGCACACTCCCTGCTGAATGCCCAGGCCTTAACCATTAAAGGGGCCACTGCTGACACTACATCCTATCTCCTCGAGGTATCTTGTGCATTTCCATTACACCCTACTTTCCAGTGGATTCACCAGCATGCTGCACAGCATCCCCCTTACTCACCTGGAGTGGCTCATGGCACCTGGAAGTTGTTGGGTGGTGACACAATGACATCACTGCATCATCGCACACACTGCTGAATTTCTTCCAGGGCTGTCATTAGAGGCTGTTCAGATCCTACAGAGGCAAGAGGACCCACTGGCTGCCAAATATGGCATAGGTCTCCACTCAGCTGGGGCTCGGTTGGTGTGCCCAACATCTGGGGCAGACCGCCACCCCACCCCACTTGCTAAGCTACTGCTATTTTCATCTGTGAAATGCCAGATGGCACATCAATGGAAACAGCCCCAGTTTCTCAAGAGTGTTCCCCCCCCCAACTTGGGACTTAGGCAATATTAAATACAAAGAAGGCACTACTAAAAGGATTGACATAACAGAAAATGTTCTGGCATTCAATGATCCAGTAAAACTGGCTATTACAGAAAGATAGCTGTGATGTTTTTCAGAGATTAAACTTTTCCATTAATGCTGTGACACAATGATGAACACTTCAGTTAATCATGCAATACATTCACAGACAAAACTCTCTTGTCACATGAGCTGCTCGGGTGGTTCCCTGTAACTGATACTGCTTTCAGTAGAGCTGCTTTCTCTGCCAACTTTGTCTGAAGCTGATTTTTTTTTTCCAGCAGAAAG
Source organism: Tiliqua scincoides (assembly GCF_035046505.1). NCBI lineage: Eukaryota > Metazoa > Chordata > Lepidosauria > Squamata > Scincidae > Tiliqua > Tiliqua scincoides. The sequence goes on along the minus strand of NC_089821.1, from coordinate 98,645,632 downwards.
TAATGTTGGAAATTCCTGAAGGCCCTGTTAAAATATCCAGGATTGCTTTCAGGAGACACCTAGAGATGGATGCTGATTCCTGGAGACTCCAGTCCAATCCTGGAGGTTTGACAACCCTCGCTCTCTTTGAGGAAAGTCTCATTTATTACATCTAACCAAAAAAAAATGTCTGTGAGCATATTTGTTGCTGCAAACATTTATAAAATGATAACACAAGAAAATGAAGTGCAATTCCAATGAAGGTTACACAACACCCTGCAAATCCTATAACAGATCTCAAAATGGCTGCTGCTCTCAGTTTCTGTTTGCATTCACCCGAACTGTTTCCCTTCATATGTTCCCCTTGTGGAATACTTTGGTTCCTATTATTATGACATTTCCTCTTGTTTGCACATGCACTGCAGCCTGCAGTAGGGAAACAGTCACAGAGGCCTCCTCCAAGTAAGGGAACACTTGTTTCCTTTCCTCAGGGCTGCTTTGCTGTTGCACTGGCCCTGGAAAGTTGAATAGGATTGAGCCCTAAGGCTGCAATCCTATCCACATTTACATTGGCTAGAATGGTACTTACTTCTGAGTAGACCGGCATAGGATTGGGCTCTAAGGAACATAAGTACTCCCATCTTCTCCCAGCATTCTGTCTCACTACTCCTGTATAGGGGTGAATGCCCTTGCATGCATTTTAAACAGTACCTTAGGGATATCTTTAAATTGTGACTGAATGGCCATTTGGATGATCCTCATCTGGTTATACAGAGCAGAAGGGTGCAGCAGTAAGAAAATGTGGCATACAGTCTTCTCTCCCTATGCTCCCATCATGCAAATCCTCTGAACCATCCCACTGTCTTCATTTGAATCCTGGCAAACTACGTATTTGAACTCTCCTTTTACATAGTTACATTCCCAGAGGTGTTTATTTCCATTTTTGGCATTGAATATTTCCTTCCCCAGGTCTCATAATGCTATTAATCTGCCATTTTACAAAATGAATTAGGCCCAAACCCTAACCATTTTTCCAGCACTGGCATAGCTGTGCCAATGGGCGGTGTGCTGCATTCTGCAGTTGGATGACAGTCACTTGAAGCCTCCTCACAGTAAGGGAATATTAGTTCCCTTACCTCAAAGCTGTGTTTCCCTTATGTCGGTGCTGGAAAGTGGGTTAGGATTGCTCTTAATCACCTATATACTTAATTCCTCTCTGTGCAAGTAATATGCACAATTGCTCCACTTTCACTTTCTGCAGGCTGAGAAGCCCTGCAGACACTCGCGCAGGGCTCCCTGCGCCCCAAGGAGGCTGCTGCAGGGACTGGTGAGTGCATCCTAATCCCTGCAGCCCCGTTAGCGAGCGATCCTTGGTGTCCACAAGATCCCGCCTCCGCAAGAACTTACAGCAGTGCAAACTCTCCTAGAGAGTTTGAAAACCACTGCCTTAGTCACTGCCATCAAAAAATGATGTACGAGTGACAGCTGTAATTCTCTTCTACATTTTACATATCTACCTATAGGTGGCAGACAGATCACAATGAAGGAATACTACAAAGCAGCAATGCGAACTTTCTGGTGACTTTTTGGTTTGCAGGAGGCATTCTCTTTCGCCTCATGTACAGGGTAAAAACATACACAGTTAAAGCTGGCTGCTAGCAAGGTCTTTTCTTTACATTTAATTAGAAGCAATCTGTCTCTCATTCCCGTCACTGCTACGCCTTCTGGCAAAGTCTACAAAAACCACTATATTACAGTGATTTAGAGTGTCATTATCATGGTAGGACCAAGTGATTAATTGGCCCAGTTTGTTTTACTACAATCTTCACTGGCTGTAGATACAATGGCAGTATCATCCAGGGTCAAACTAGACATTACACATCATTGTCTGCCTTGGTATTTTTTTTCCCCAGCAAATACTTTAGGGTAGAACTTGCATGGGGGCCTGATTCAAGCTAGGACCGTAGTACAGGCCTATACCCTTTTACTTCTGAAAAATAGCCCACCCCAACTGCAGGGGAACTCAAGTGCTATTGCAGGAAATGTGATCACTTTTCAAGTGGGTGCTCCTCTTTAATTTAGCAGGGGGAGGGTAACTGGCCCTCCTCACCCCAGTAGTGTCTTTTCTAGTGGCTGTCTGCTGGTGCCTTTTTTTTTTTTTTTTTTTGCATCTTTTTAGATTGTGAGCCCTTCTGGGACAGGCAGCCATTAGTTAAAAATAATAGAAGCAAGGGTTGAAGAATTATCAGCAGAAAAATGGAGTGGAGGAAAAGGGTTAAGCTTTCCTCTATGTTGTGGTCCCACTCCAGATTAGGCCCTTCCCTGATCTGCAGCTGCTATCTTAAAGTAACACTCCATCAACAAGACAATCTAATGGTCATCACCACATCAAGTTTGGCCCATGGAAGCAGCCAGTAGAGAATTTCCATCCTTCTCCTCAGCATTTGTACAGTGCACATGGATTATCTTGTAATTTTTGCAACGTTATATGGTATTACAGTATTTTCCTCATATTGCAACTGGGGAGAAGAAGCCAAGGAGGAACTTGCCTAAGGCCACTTAGTGAGTTCAACAGCAGAAGCAAGATTCAAACTAGGGAATTCCCAAATTGCAGCTCAGTCTCATGACCTACACTACACCAGCACAGGCCATAGACACTACTACACTGCAACATGTGCCAATGTACACATAAGTACAACACGCATAACATACATATGTACCACATACATAGCAGTCACAAGTGGCAGAAACCTGCTGTCTTATCATGACTTTGCCCTGCAAACAGCAGAATACACATGTATTGCATGTTGGAGATACGAATGTTCTTCATGCATTGAAGTGAAAACCATACAAAAAGTCCTCTACTGTGGAGCAGCCTGAAGGGTAAAAAATTTAAGTGTATTCCAGGAAACTGAAACCAAACTGAGAAACTAAGGGCCAGCCAGACCAAATGTACAGCGATTCTGTGAAAAAACACATATGTGAGTCACATCCAAGGCTGACCCTGAATTTGCAATTACATGTTCACGACAATCAGGGTTTCTTTGAGGCAAAAGTCATGCTAGTCCCACCTCTGGCACTATCAATCATCCTTCAGCAGATTTCATGTATCTGCATGTATCCCAGCGCCTGCCTGCTAAAAGGGGTGGGAGATTCCATTCTGAGGGTTTGCCCTTCTTAGATCAGAAAATTTCCTGGTTCACGCTTATGAGACTTGCCACTCCAACTTTTGCAGGGAAGATTTTTTCCCCCTCATAAGTTCTGTAATTTAATTAAGAAAGTGGGGTTCCCCTTGGCCAAAAGTTTGGCTCTCCTCCCTGTATCCAAGGAGGGTGGTTCCCTATAAACTGATTGGCAGCCAGTCAGTTGACTGCAGTCACCCAGGATCACCTACCCTGGAAAGAACCTGGGAAGGGAGCCAATGGGAAGCACTAAATGCCAGTCAAATAGGCATGGAGCAAACACACAGTTTAGTTCACCTAAATGGAGGCTAGGCAAGTACAGGCCTCTGTATTACCAAGTTTGGGAACTGCAACAAGACTGAGGTCATTTTTCAGTTGGGCACCGGGAAGAAAGGCCATTCATTCTGCATGTTTTGAGGTACGGTATTTAAAAATAAATGTTCAAAGGAAAGGCATTTTTTCAAGATGTTGTAGTCTAGTCCAAACATTTACATAAATAAAATGACTTAAAATATCTCGTTGGACAAATTATGTGGGATTTGTATTATGTGCCCCTCAATGATGCAGTCTCCTACCTGGTGCCTCCCTGAATGGAACCATGGAAGGGAGCTGGTAGGTTGTCAGGCAGGGTGGGCTACACTGTTAGATCTGCCTGATTTCTGGTCAAAAGAGCAGAGACATGCTTTGCAGCTGCTTGTGAAGAGCTGGATCTGCTCTGTGAAGAGCTAGATTAATCAGTGGCTCAGAGATAAAGGAGGGTTTTTTTTGGAACAAACAGGCCAGTGGCTTAGCTAAGGGATCTGGTCCCTGAGGTGTCTGGAAGGAGGTCTGAGGCATGGGGGAGCCTGCTCAAGTCTTAGAAGGCATGCTTGAGGCCTTAGAAAGGCACTTCCGGTTTTAGCGGAAGGGTTTATTTTAAATATAATTTACTGCCATTATGACATGTTAGATGTTAAATGAAAAAGACTATATTCTAAAGGAAGCTTGATCATTATAATGGGAGAGAGACAGACAAGGATGGAGAGAGGAGGGCTTTGTGCTTAATTCTGTGGAGAAGACAGAAGGAAGGGGGAGTGTCAGAGATCATGCTGAGCAAAGAGACGCTAACATGTTATGGTTATGAAATGGTTTACCCAGGAAAGTAAGTGGAATTTTAGGGAGAACAGGCTCTATGGTAAGTGAAAGCAAGAGAGAGAAAAGATAAACTGTGCACAAACTGCAAAGAAACAGAGAGTGCAGCCAGGGTACAAAGGCACACTGATGAGTTGATGCATATAATGACTTAGAAAAAGAGGAGATGAACAGGTAGCAGGCCAGATATGTTTCTATTGAAAAACAGGGGAGAAAAAACACCACTAAAAGGGGAAGGACTGCATAGATAATGCAGATGTCAGTCCTTCAAAATGTGGCATCCTCCTCTTGCTACCAAAAAAGCGGCTGGCTGTAAGAGCTCACTCCTGATCCTGTTACCCTTTAAAGCAGGGGTCTCCAAACCCCAGCCCTGGGGCCAGATGCAGCCTGCAGTGAGCCTTTATCCGGCCCACAGCTAGCCTCTTGTCTCTTGAAAGTCCACTCAAATTAACATGACCAGAACTGTGCTCTGGTTACATCTGGAGGGTGTTCTGAGGGCCAGAGAGGTTGAATGAATGAGCCCATTCATTCATTTATTCAGTCTTCTAAGTTCCATCTCTAATTTATTTATTAAAACTTCATACTTAAATTTTTTCCCCAGCCCTCAACACCACACCAGATATTTGTTGCGGCCCTCTAGCCAAAAACCCCTGCTTTAAAGCATTTAATTGAATCACTTTTTATAGAAAGCCAAAGAATGCGTAGCAAGAACGATTTAGTTCATCAGTACGAAAGGTACTGCTAATATGACATCAAAACAGAAGTGGATTAAAACACTTGGAGATGACTCCTTGATCTAGACAAGGCTGGAGTGCTTAAAAGCTGACTGTCAGTGGCCAGCTTGTTGGCCTCTGTGGAAAGGGTCAGTTGCTCTCAGCACTTCTTGTAGTAATGGACAGGTGCTTGCATTGCAAGACCTGTCACAATTTGGCCTTGGCTTTCTGGGTCAGCAAGAGCTGCATAAAGACAGTGACTAAATGTTTTGGCTTTCCGCCTTCCAATTCAGGTCTAAGGTGTACCAAGGGACAAGGTATAGAAGTTTGCTAGGCTACTGAAACCACTTTTGATATATCTTTTCTAATATATATTTGTTTAGTTAATAAAAAAGTTTGGAAATCATTTCATCAAAGATCTCAGAAGCAACAAACACCATCCAAGCATAGCAGGATACAAAATTTAAACCATGGCTCATCAAATAAAGCCACAGCAGAGCAAAGAACAGCAGCACAGTGGGGAAATGTTGTCATGGGTAACATGATAATCCGGTACTTCATATTGTTTTTAAATATAGATATGAATACATATTTATTACTGCACCTGTATCCCACCCTTCTTCCAAGGAGCTCAGGGCAGCCTACATGATTTTCAATCTAGCCCAGTGATTTTCAGTTTTTTTCATCTCGCGGCACACTGGCAAGGCACTAAAATGGTCAAGGCATGCCATCAGCTTTTTGACAACCTATCCAACTTTCAGCACTGTTGCAGCCGCAATGCAGCTCTGAGGAAGAGAAACAAGTATTCCCTTGTTGCTGAGGCATTTTACCTCAGAATGCTAGATGCAAGAGAGGGCACCAGTCTCTTGTTGTCTTGTGTGCTCCCTGAGGTATCTGGTGGGTTACTGTGAGAAACAGGAAGTTGGACTAGATGAGCTTTTGGCCTGATTCAGTGGGGCTCCTCTTATGTTATGTTCCTTACCTAGAGGAGGACTATGTGACTGTCTTCCCACTGCACGATATGGCATATGCCCCATTGGCATCAGTGCTGGAAAGCTGTATAGGACTGGGCCCTGAGAGAGGTTACATGGGCCTACAAAATTGAGAGTCAGAAAAGTTTTTCCAAACTTTATGGTGGTTTGATATGAATTTGAGGTGCGGATTCCAAAAATGGCATCCATTTTGCCCTATCACGTCTAGTTTTGGAGATATAGTATAGCCTCATTAGTGAATGGTTCAAGCAGCTTCCTCACGAGGAAGCTGCTTGAACCATTCACTAGAGGCTATGCCGTGTCTCCAAAACTAGACGTGATAGGGCAAAACGGATGCCATTTTTGGAATCCGCACCTCAAATATACCCAGGAATTGGTGTAACATTTAAGGAAACAAAATGTGTGTTGGCCTGTGTTATCAGAGAAATACATCTATTCACAATGTGAATGGTGCCACTATAAAAAGACTTCCCATTCTAAGCATTCTGAAATGATTCATTCATGTTAGTCACATTAAATTAATGAATTTCTGACTTAAACTGTATAAAAAATTTCAAACAACATTTCCTTAAATGTTGTCAGCATGATCTTGGGTTTTATAAAGCTTCACCAAGATAGTGTGTTGTATTTGGTACATCACTGATTAATTGAACAATTAAAAAGGAACACAGATAATGGAAAGCATTAATTAACCTCTCTTGTTTTAACATGAAGATAAGGAGCAATGGAGGAACACATCCTGCATCCAGAATTTTAAAGGAGCAGCAGGCTCCTTTAAAGAGAAGCAAATGGAACTGAGGGTCACCACTTTAACATCATGAACAATGAAAGGAAAAAAAAAAGACATGGCAGCAATTTACATAAGACATGGTAAGCTATTTACAAAATGCAAAACGATATGGAAAACAGGGTTAGAGCCCTGCATACATTTTGCTATAATCTGAAATTATTCTGCCTGCCTCTAACAAATGGTAGATATTTGGATTAACACAGCCTGACCCCAATCCAACAGGAGAAAATTCACACATGCACACACCCCTAGGTCACTCATCTTCAAGAGTTTCAATCATTTGTTCAGGGAGTGGAAGAAGGAGCACCAGAGGGTGGAGTTCCTTCCTTTCCCCTCTCTCCTCGCTGATGATTGTTATTCTCCATGATACATGGATTGGCTCTTGGATCGGGGTTCTCAGCTCAAAGAAACATATACACATTTCTGTCTGTTGGATTAAGAGCTTGCTTAAACTTGCAGCTTGCCTACCATTGAGTGAAGTGCTGGTTTTACTTCATTGATTTGATTTACAAACACACCATCAATATGCAGAAGGCTTTATAAGGAGTTAGAAGCCTGTTCCCTAACCCACTGGCACCCAATCTGACATAAGGGAGACAACAGAGAAAATTTAAGAAGTAGGAGAGCCAAATTCAGCAGAAGCAGCAGCAAAAATGCTGTTTTTGGCGACACAAGTTGACTTGAGTCATGGACATCACTTACTCTGATTTGACTCGGGGCCAGTAACATGGAAAAGAGTCATGACTCAAATAGACTGGAATCTGTATCTAGAGTCCCTAGTGTATGTGTGTTCCTGCTCACTTTTTTGACCTTGTGGGTGGTCTGGAAGTTGGCCTTCAGACCGAAGATAGCAGCAGACATGGTGGGAGAAGAGTAGGTGGTTTCAGCAGGCAGGGGCTGGGGTGTTGAGACGAGGAGGAAGGCTTAAGGGGTTTTTTTTGGCTCAAGGACTGGGCAAATTTCTCAAAATGACTTGTAACTCGACTTGAAATGACTTTAAATTTTCCACAAGTCGAGTTGCGATAGTGCATGCTATGACGTTTGTCTTGATTTGAGTCGTGGGGCCACTGACTCATAACTTGGCCCAGTGACTGCAGCACATACCTGGAGATCCCCCCTCTACTCACAATCTCTTATCTTCCTTTGGTACTTGAGTGTAGCATTTCATTGCTTCTTTGGGGGGGGGGAGCTCCTGATAGAAGCCTCCCAGACTCTACTATTGTTACTAGTTTCAAGGTCTTCTGATCTTCCAGCTTCTGTATGCTAAACCTAGGCATGTACACACAATATTTGGGCTTGATGGACCTGTGGACTGCTGCAGTATAAGACATCATCTTATGTTTAAGCAGCAAGGAAGCAAGAGTCTACTGTAGGCCAGTAGTCCTTACTTTTTGAGCCACTACCCCAATAAATAAAATATGTGACTGGGGACCCACCAATTCTGCTGCCTTCCTGGGACCCAATCTACCCACTCCTTGCTCTTGTTGTCACCCACCCCCACTCACCCTGTTTCCCCATACCTCTTGTGTCTTCCTTGTGTCCTTTCTTCCTCCCTCTTGTGTCTTCCTGCTACCTTGTGAGGTAGCAGTTTGAGTAGGGCCAGCCTTTGGAGCTGTAGGGCAAGACAGTGAAAAGAGGCTGTGCAGGATTATATCAAGAACTTTTGATAAGCCAGTACCATTATTAGATTGGTCCAAGCCCTCCCTTGCACAGGCTTTGAAAGGTTGCCATGACCCCCCTAATGGGGTTTTGCAACCCCACTGAGGTCATAACCCATAGGTTGAAGAACATTGTTCTAGGCCAAAGGACCTGGCACCTGATGGTAGGTCCAGAAGGGGTTTCTTAACAAGGTTGTATTCAGGCTATGTAAAGGAGAATGGACAAAGGTTGTGTCTGGCTGAGGTGGCAGGACTATAACAGCACACCCCCCAGGGTCTTTTGAAAGCCCAAGACCCCACATCTGTCTACAATGATTGCTAGTCTTTCAATACTCGTGTGTGTGTGTGTGTGTGTGTGTGTGTGTCCTATTGCAGAGATTACACAGGTCTACACACATTTTGTTGTCTTAAAAGTAATCCTGTGCTATAAAGAGCAGAAGATACTTCACTTCTCTGATGAAAACACAAGCAACAGGCAACTTTAAAGAATACACATTCTATTCCACTCCTGCATTGCTCCAATTGTGAGCCAAGCCATTTTCCCGCCCCCATGCTGGCCCACTGTCACAAAGAACATATGTATTATCGAATCATGCAGAGATAAGCAGATCCATTCAAGAAATATTCCAGCTCCCGGTGGAAAGGCAGAGCCAAGTGTTACCTTACCTCGAAAACAAATTAATGGCTGCTGGAAATTCTTGCATCCTCGTAAGGAGGGAAAAGGTGCTTTGAGCGGAAGAGCCATCAAAATGTGTAAATGGTACAAACTAATTTGAAAACCTTGTTAGAAATCTGTGTGGGAAATGGAGAAATTTACTACCCAAAATTTATCATGCTAAATCAGATGGTGTTCAGCTCGACAATTATTCTTTGCCTGCTGAGTGAATATTTCTGCATGGCTGTATCAGGAGGTTTACAATATACACAGTGTATCTTGAATAATAAAATTGCCTTTAGTGATAAAAGACATTTCAAGATGGCAAAAGTAAATATTGTGGTGCTTTGGGGAACAAAAATGCAAACGTATAGTTTTCTCCTAACGGTAAAGTAAATGAACAGTTCCTTGTTGATATAAATAGACATCATCAGAAGTTAAACAAAGCTCTCTCAGAAGGTATGCACTGTGAGTGTTTATATTCCCATACTTTTTGTGGCTATCTTGGATGATGGCTTGCAATAAGCAAACAGCTTGAGAAAAAGTAGCAGTGAGCTGTAATAGAAGAACATGAGAACATGAGATTCAGATTAATAATATTCAGCTAACAGTCAAAACGGTGAGATTTTTACAGTTCCAATTCTGTTTGTTTGTTGAAAATCATCATCTTAAGGAGAATAATAAAATGTGTGCCTACCCTCCAAACTACCGTAGATACTCACTATAGTATGTGAAATTTTTGCCAAGTAATCAAGCTCCAATTCTCTCTTAGCCTGATCTCAGGGTCAATCAGAGAGCAGAGCCTTTCAAGTCTGAACAGTTTCTTTTCTCAGCTCAGGCAGGCACCTCCTTAGCTGCTATAGTTACTTTCCAGGGACATTCCAGCCAAAGTTAACCTCCTTCCTTCTGCTGCAGCCTGGTTCTGCTTTGAAAATGCTTGCAAAGCAGGTCTGTTTTTTGAAAAACCAGGATAGGACCCTCCTTCCCAGGCTACAATTCAGTGCACCATTACTTCAGAATGACACCCATGGAAAGCAGTGGGTCTACTTCTGAGTAAAAAGGGCTGCAAATATATGCAGCTGCATCTCTCTGCTGTGAACTGAATTGCACACTCTCGGTTATGTGTTATGGGTTGTATGTAGAGCTTCTGGCTTAACACACCAGACACCTTAAAGGTGTCTTTGATTCATGGTTCTCCTCATGTCCACCTTAAAGGTGGATTTGATTCATGGATCTCCTGCAGTGGTTCCCAACCTTTTTCACTTGCATGTCCCTTGGCAGCCCATTTCTATAAATTGTACCCTTCATATTAGCAAAATGTTGGTAATTAATAATAAAAGCCCTCATCTCCTCTCAGACTTCATGTATTCATCACATATTTTCTCTTTTCATCTTTTTGAAGAACAGAAGGCTCTGCCTTTGCACTGTTTTGCACCAGAAGTGTGCTGAGAAATTCAGGGTGATTGATCACTTTTCATATTATGTTTCAGCTTTTTTACTGTGCTGGTTTTCAGTCACTGGTTCATACATGAATTGATGACCAATAATAATAATAATAATAATAATAATAATAATACAGGTATTTATATACCACCTTTCTTGGTCTTTATTCAAGACTTTATTCAAGGCGGTTGCAGGCTTATTTAAAGCCCCGTAGGGATTTTTACAATTGAAAGAAGGCTTTATCTTTCAAGAGCCACAACAATTCAGATGTTTCGTTCTGATCTGGCCTCCATCCTCCCACGCTCAGAGCAGATGGAATAGCTCGGCTTCAGCTTGTCAGCTGCTTCAAGGTCGCACGGTGCCGGTGGCCTCGAACTGGCAACCTTGTGGATGTTATCTTCAGGCAAATGGAGGCTCTACCCTCTAGACCAGACCTCCTGCCCAGCTATTGGTGGGGTTTTCACAGCCAACTAGCTACCTCCCTTCCCTTCCTGCCTTGCTGGTCCTTGCAAGGCATTCTGGAGCACGGCCTGCCCTTTTCTGCAATTATTTAATTCTTTTTCAATTACCTCTAAAGGTCCTGTTGAGTGTCCCTGGGAGTACGTGAATACCAGGTTGGGAACCACTGTTTTACTGGTATGTAGTTTACTCTGATAGTGTTTACAAAAAGGTGGTGAAGACCAGAATTTTAAAAAGAATAAAAATGTATCTTATGATCTTTTACTATGTTTTTAATAAATTAGAGACTACAGTTCTTAGGTAACAGAACTGTAGGTTCTGTTTAGTGGTAGGTTATTTTTCAGGATCTGGCCTGGGGTAAAATCAGACAAAACTATAGTCAGACACCCCCCTAAGTTTAACCCCCAACTTATTCGAGGGTCATAGAAAATCCCATGATTGTTGGCTCAAAACCTGCCCTCAACTTATCTGTGGGGTTCACTTATAGGCGAGTATCTGCAGTAATTTAGATGCACAGAATAGATACATTTTGTAGCTACTAGGGAAGATCAGGGGATTTTTAAAAAATTGTGCTTTCAAGGCATCAGAAAGATATCTAGTGAGATGATAAAATATTAAGGAATTTTTTTTGAGTGGTAGAGAAGAATCACCAACTCTGATAGCTATAATCAGCCATTGATTTTATACTTTAGAAAATAAGAATTTTTGGTTAGACATATTTCACTCTTAGAGGCATGTGAACCTTAACGAACAGGATTAAGATGACAGTCTAGACTCTAGACAGTTTACACCAAAATCTCCATGAAACGGACTTTCTAATCCAGTTAGCCAATTTGCAAGACAAAAAGACTACAGTCACAAATGCTGACAAGTATTTACCTTTCTGGAAGGTATGTTGATAATGAGTGGACAATAACAAAAATATAAATTGTACAGGTTGTTTTTGTTAGAAAAACTAGGAGTCTGAGCTTTTCAAACATATTCTTTGAGACACTCTTGCATTTCTTTAGAGGTGATCAAGCACTAGATCTTGTGCATGTCTGAACGGCAAATTGTCTGTGGCATTTAGTGACCTAAAGGGAGCCCTTTGCTTCTATTCTTAGAAAGTGCCTTTGGGAAACTTTACTCATATTGACTGAAGACCGATGCAGATGCTTCTGTTTACTGCAGGGTTAAGATCAATGCTGGATGTTCTGATCCTGCTTTGAACTTAAATGGCAGCTGACTTTTGGGACTTGATTTCTACCTAATTGCAGTAAAATGAGCCCCAGGTGTTCTCTGTTAAAAATAGTGCTTATAAGACAGTTGAATTTTTATGTCTACCAATGGCAATACTTTTCTCCTGTAAATTCCATTGGGTCAAATGGCCAAACTGGACCAGGATGACTTTGAAATGAATTCCATTTAGTTCCATGGGACCAACAGTGCAATCCTAAATGTGCTTATTCAAAAGCATGCTCTGATTTTCAATGGGACTTACTTCCAGGTAAGTGTGCATGCTTTGTATGACAACCCAAGGTGCATTAACCTGAGAATGAACCTCACTCAGCAAAGAAGGCAGAATAAACATGAGTACAATTAAGCAGTAAGTTTGGTTAGGATCGCAGCCTTAGGGTCTTGATTATTCCATGACAGTTTTAGCAGCTGCTATAAAGGACCTTGTTAACCAATTAGCAGGGCCACCAGGCCTGTGCTGTATCCAGCGGTGCAACTGAGCAGGTGGGAGGCTTCCTTGGGGTAAGGAAACATTTGTTCCCTTACCCCATGTTGAGACCCAGCCTGTCCAAGGGGCTACTTGGTTCTGGTTCAGTTGGTGCAGAACTGAGTAGCACCAGGTAAGGCCAGCAGGCTTGGGCAGAAGCTGAGCTAGAGGGGGAGGTGGTGCTGCAAGTACAGCATACTCCGCAACGTGCCCTGTAAGCAACCTCTCCCCCTCAGCTTTGGAGCCATTTGGGGCAGTGACAGCAACGTATTGTTACTGCTGTAAAGGGCTGCTTACATGGAGCATTGTGGAGCATGCCACCCTCCCTCTAGCTCTGCTTCTGGGCTTGGGATGGGGGTCAGAAAGCAGCGGAGGCCTGCTGTGCTGTCCCTGCCCCCTCCCAGGCCGGATTCCCCCCCATTCCACACCTCTGCCTCTGGAATACCCTTCCCCTACTTTCCTGCTGCAACACTCACCTGCACCGGTGGCCATCAGGAAGGACGTGGTGCCCGCGGGAGGGTGCAGGCCTTCATGCTGGCACAGCTTACTCTCTGGTATGGCACTTTTATGATACCCAGCACCAGTGCTGCAGCTGCAGTGCAGGCACTCACAGTCCATAGGATTGGGCTTTTAGTCTTCAGCCACTATTGCAGAGCTTACCACTGGGATTTAGATGACCACATGCTAATTAGCCAATTTGCCAGTACGGTTGACATTTTCTGCGAAAAGAAAAATAAAAACTCTGCCAAAGGTAACCCAGTTTCTGCAGCCTTTAAAAAATCATGCACATGAAACAAATTAAGACTGCAATCCTTTACACAGCTTCCTGGGACTAAGCCCCATTGAATACAATGGGACTTACTTCTGAGTAGACTTGCCAAAGATTGTGCTGTAAATGTTTATTTGGGTTCTGTTCTAAAGAAGCAGGACTGCAGTTGTTAGTCAATTAATTTACTGACTCCACACATCCCTTTAAAGTTCAAGGAAACTTAAAGGCCAAATGAGCTAGATTCTTATCTTATTCTTATCTGGTTAATTTGTTGACCCAAAAGAATGGATTGTCATGCAGAGGTTTGCATTGTGACAATTAAGAAAAATCATGTACAGATACAGGTCATGCCTCGTTATCCACTGGGGTTCCGTTTTGGAACCCTCAAGGATACAAAAATCAGTGGATACCAAATCAGTGGAAAAATAGCTTTAAGGACCCACTTCCAGGTTTCTTGCTCCTCCATTGTCACCCCAGAATGCATTGGTATAGATGCTATACCACATTCAGCCACTAGTTAGGTGAATAATGGAATCTAATGGCATGAAATTATGGCTGAATGTGGTATAGTGTTTATGCTGATGCCTTCTGGGGTGACAATGGAGGAGCAAGAAACCCAAGAGTGGGTCTTTAAAGTGATCTTTAACCCCCGAGAAGCTTGCAACTAGTGCTGTTTAACAGCATGAAGGTAGGAAAGGGGATTTTGGTGCTTTTTTCCCCCTTGTTACAAGGCATTTAAAAATGGACCCTGATATCAGTGGTGAGTCAAATCAGTGGATGCCAGATCAGTGGATAAAGAGGCAGACCTGTTCTTGCTCTATTTCATTTATTCAAGTGATAGCACAGCATTACCCTCATGCACTAAACTTAGAGATGCTGTGACAGCCATTAGGAACACGGTGCCATCAGTCAGGCAGGGGATGAGAGGATGTATGGTCATGATTACACCAATGACTATTGCTGTATTAGAGCTAGGGTCAACACTTGATGTTTGCATCGTGTAGTGGCCCTACTTGCTGTACCATATTATTAGAACTGACTCTTAGGATATAACGACAGTACAAATGTGTGATAAGCTCTCCCAAAGAATCCTGAAAATTGTATTTGTTTGAGGATGCTGCACATTCTCTATTAGAAATAATGTCCTACAGTTCTCTAAACTTCAGTTTTCATGGTTCTTTAGGGAAGGGGTGACTAGCAAAACCAGCTTAAACCTGAGATCAAGTTCAAGTTTATTTGGTTTAATAGTACATAGGCCATATACCATAATTTAAGAATTATAAACACATTATGACAGAAACTTGCCACATCAACAGTACAGTTTTTACAAAGACTGTTCAAAGGGATGATAGGTGTAAATGCTTTCCTTTCCATCTGGGAATCAAATATTCCACCATATTTGATCTGCCTCTCTATTTTAATATACTGGCAGTCCCAAAGTTGAGACGATCCTATGTGATTGCATGTTGCAATACGCTTCCAACAGCCCAGATGAGGAGCTGATTCCTCAAGATACCCCAGGACGAACACTAACATAACTGCCCCATGTCAGAACCTGATACACCATTTCATATTTTCTTTTATTATCCAAAATATGAAATGGCAGGTGAGAAGTTTCTAAAGAAATGGCTGTCGAAATAGTCAACTGTCTCTGAGGCTGCAAGATTAAACCTGTGGTCTAGATAGGCCCCAAGACTTCTCTGAAGTTTTTGACAAAAGCTCACATCCCCTTGTAGGGGATGCAATCATCTCTGTGAGCACACATGCTTATATATTTAATGGCACAATCCTAGGCATGTCTACTTAGAAGTAAGCTCTGTTGCGTTCAATGAAGTTTGCTCACAGGACAGTGTGTATAGGTTTGCACATTAATCAGAGGCTTCATTGTTACCTATTAAAGAACAGGCATAATTGTAGCAATTTAACAGCCAATCTAATCCGTGTTTACTTGGAAGTATGTGTTCAGTTGGGATTACTCTTAAGTAATTATGCATGCCATTGTAGTCTTAGTTGTACAATATACCTTTTCCTGATCTAAGGGGAAGAAACATTATTAACACCAACATTTTGCAAAGGAAAAATTGACAGATTGTAGAATGGCAAAACCCAATCAGGAAACTCTGCTTCTCAATAGGCAACTGCTCACAAAACTGAAAAGCAGCACAATGATCAGTACAGGCTTCTCCCCTTTGCGCCATTCCCTGACAGCTTAACCAGAGTCCCTGCCGCTTCAAAAGGAACACTCATTTTATTCCACAGAGATTCCATCGTTTGAGTGCATGCAATTAGCTAATGTAAATGGCTCAGCTACCAATAACAGCAGAATTGCTCCCGTGCCAATTCTAACAGTCTCTGCAAATAGTCAGAAGAACAACAAAACAATCTTGTAAAGAGAAAAAAAAGAGGTGTTGTTGGCAATGAAGCTTCAGTAGGGTTGCCAATTTTTTTTCAGTGAGCCTGCTCCTGTGTCTGTAGCTAGAATCAAGCAAGCAATTGTTTTTCCCCAGTCACTGTTAAATCTCCATGTGTCAGGCTGCTACTAGACTCAGGAGCACAGAGAGGACAAAAAAACCTCAAACTGATAGTCCTGCTCTGTACCTGAGCAGCCTCTTGCATGACTGTTGTAGCATATTGTGGAAGACCACTGCATCTTGAGAAGTTGGTGCTGTCCACTTGCTCCTTTTTCTCAAACTGTGGGCCAGGACCCACTTGGTGGATAATGACTCGATTTCTGGTGGGTCCCACAGAGCCTTCCATGAAAACACAGATGATGAAAAAAATCAGATAATGAATTGGCTCAAGTCCTGAGGTTATTCAAAAAAAAATCAGACAGTTGCAAACGACCCTGAAAAGAGCTGAGCTCCTGCAATTAGCAAACTTGTGTAAATATAGGAAGATAAATGTTCAAGTGCCTTTTTTGGGGTATCTTTTTCCCCCAAGTTCATCAATGACATGTGAGTGGGGCAGGTGAAGGCAGGGTCACATAACTAAGCCTCTCAAGCCTTGAGGCTATTCATTAGGGCTGCCTCACTATGAGAAATGGATCGAGTGTTTTGCAAATAAATAAATGCAAATAATATTACATATAAATAAACATTATTTCATTCTAGATCACCTTTTCAAAAATAAAGGTAGGTGAGTCCCAATAAGAGTGTCATTTTAAAAAGTGGGTCTCAGAGATAAAAAGTTTGAGAACCACTGCTCTAGGTCCCTTTAAGGGTTAAAAGCCTGCTGTAGCAGCCTGGTCTGGGATACTGCTCTGCTGCTTGGTAGAAGCTCTGTTCTAATCCCTTAACTGCATACATCTTGTAAACCCGTTAGTGTTTCCAGGCAGGGGCTGGGCACCTCAAAGTGACCACTTAGTTTGTTGCATCTTCTTCCTGCCTTGCTTGGAAAGCACTGGGCATTGTTTCAGTGTCCAAGACCCGCAACTGAGGGACCCAGTTAGCTTAGTGGTTTTTCCCTCTAACGTGTTTTTCCTCTCTTGCTAATTAATGAAGGTACACATATTAATACTTATTATTAGGCATAATAGGCATATAAGAAAGCTCCAAGCCTATTTTCAGTGAGCATCTGTGTACGCCTTCTGCAGGGGTATTGCAGAGAGCCAGGGGCGTGTACGAGTGCTCTGCGAGACGCTGGGCTGTGACAACCCAGGTTCAATCCTGGCATATCTAGGCAGGGCTGGGAAAGACCAAGGTCTGAAACTTGGGGCTGCTACTAGGTGGTGCAGACAATACTGGCCTAGACAGAACTGGAGTCTGACAGTTTCCAAGGTTCACATAAATGCCGTGGAGAATGTCCAAAATTTGAAAGTATGTTCACATGTGAATGAATGTTTTAAATACCTGAAAATAGCTCCCCCACTGGAATGGAAATTCAGGGCATTTAAGTTAGTCCCAACTAAATTATCTCACTGATCTCAATGTCATGACTATCTTTGGGTAGAACCACTAACAGTCCTATTCCACCTTCTCTTGTGTGAGCAGGCAGTGAAGAAGAGAAATCCCCCATCTTGCTAGGACAGAAGCTGAGATTCCCCCGTCTTGCTGAGCTAGAAGCTCAGTCCTGTTCCCCTTCATTCTTCCTTGTGAAGACAGCTGCTGAAGACAAAAGAGCACAATCCTTCTGGAAATGTTTGCCCCTACCTCCTTTAGGACAACACCAGATAGGAAGAGAAGCAGTAGGATGCTATGACAATCCACAGCAATATTTTGTGCTCTGGCTTTCATGTGCACACTTAAAGCCCAGCAAGTATACAAGGGTCACGAGGGAACTTACTTTCACTTTTTATAGGCATCTTTGGCTTCAGCTCTGTTCTGCAAAGACTACTGCAGTTCTCTAGTACAATAGTTTTAAAGTAGGGAGCTAACAAAGCCCTTGAAGATGACCCTTGTGAACACAGAGATAAATCAAAATACTTTTAGTGGCTTTGGCAGGGAAATCCTTATCTCTAACTTGTTTCATTTTTATCTGTCCACAAGGATTTGCTTGATTTAAGTAGTTGTTTAGATACTTTGTAGAAGGGACATGTGTTTTCACTTCCAAAGTCTTCAGTCAATCCCTGATTAATGGACATAGAATCTGTAATTAAACCACTGAACAGGGGAGTCTGAACATCCCCTAGATAAATCTACTCTCATCTGCTTTTCGCAGTTACTGGGATAGAAATCAACTTGATTTATCCCTTGCATTCACGTATTTCCACTTTATAATACACTAGAGAATGCTTAGTTGTATAATAGGTTGAGAGCTGAATTCTTTACTAGTTTGCTACCAGCATTATTAAAAACTAACACTGCTGAATAAAACAGATTAAGTCTCAAGGGGCTTTTCCAAGGTCTCTTCTGTCTCAGCCACCCCAGGACACCTTCACAAGCTAATTCTTCCCGAACTGTTCAGCACTTCCCTGCTGTTTTTCAATGTCTTTCTTCCTTTATATATTTGAGAACTTTTGAGTCTAGGCCAGAGTTTCTCAATGTTTGTCTGCTGCTGTACCACTTTGCATGGTTGGAAGTACCATCAGAAGTAACTGGTGATGATATCACCAGTTACTTCCAGATTGGGAGACTAGACACAACACAACAAACACTGGTAAGATGCTGAGGACAGACAGGAGGTTTTTTTTCAAGTGTGTGAAAAGCACACGCTGGAGCTCTGCAGGCCAAGCCAAGCCTCCTACCGCTGCTTGTTGCGTTGTGTTGCTGGTCTCAATGCCAGGTGGTGGGGGTCCCGTGAATTCCACCAAATGCCACCTCAAGTACCACAGGTGGTACGAGTACTACTGGTTGAGAAACAGTGGTATAGGCAACATAAGTGATGAGTGAATTAGCAAATAATTAAGACATTTCTATCCTGCCTCCCTGTCATAAAAATGATGAAGTTTGGCTTAAGTTTAAAAAGTAGCTCTGGAACAAGTAGGAATACGTAATCATAGACACACATCCATACCAGTGTATGACCAAGATGTGGGGGTGCTGACATTCGCATGTGAATGCTAACAATCCCAGATTGAATGTTTTAATATCTGAAAATAGATATTTCTCACTTCTTGAACCTAGACAAAAAAGTCATAAATCAACAGAGTTCTTAATGTGCCTTTTATAGGCAAGATAAAATATTCAGTACCCCAAATCACTAGATCTAGGTCCAGGAGTAAGACAGCATCTTGCTCACAAACCTGCTAGCTCTCTCACTTGATTTTAGGATTTCATCATCAGTGCAACTGCAATATTTTCTGTGCATGGATGGCTACTTTAGGTCTCTTCTCTACTCTTCAATCCCAGCCCTGATATTTTTGAAGAGTAAAATGTAGAAAAAGTGCCCACCCTTATTAACATCCTGGCAGACATACCAAATCTTAGTGATCAGAACTTTCAAGGTTGCAGAGTTCATGTTTGCAGCCTTGTACAGATGTCATATCTTGAAGAGGAAAGGATTACAGGATGAGACAATAGAACCTTTAACTGCTGACCATAATGAAAAAGAAGTTTGGTAACTGAGACCTATGGTTTTAAATGGACCTGAAGTTGTTCTGCAACAATTCCTTACATTGAAAATTTGGTAAAAAGCAAGACTCATTATTTTGCTGTGTAATTATGAAAAACCCATTTGTAAATCACTCCAGGTCAGTTGTAGAAGATGGAAATAATTTAAAATAAGTCTTCTTCCCCAATCACCAGCTGAGATTTAAATGCTGAAAATAGGACATCTTATCAACGGATGCCATCTTCCTTAAACTCTAGCCCTCCAGTTCAGCTTCCCAATTATATTAATAGGAATAATGCAGCTTCAGTGAAGCAACAGCCTCTTGTCTGTCTTTTTCTTTCAGAGCATGTACAAAACAATCTAGTACAGAAAATCTACAGAGCTTGGGAAGGCTTGTAAATGTGCACAATATTAATGAAACTGAATAGATTTGTTCAGAAAATGCAGAGTATACAATGGAGCTCAACTTTACAATACTAATCCGTTCCACTACATGAATCTGCTCCATCATATCGTGAAAATATCATAACGTTAACCCATTAATTGGTTTTTGGTAAATAATTTCAAGACCTTGGAAGCTATTCAATTGCAAATGACCTCTCCTACACAGAGCTGCACATCCCAGCTCACTCCCAAGCCTGTCATATCCCTCTCTTGCAACAGATCCAGCCATTTTCATCTTGTCCAGCTATCACCACTGCTGGGTTATTTTGGGTTAATTCTTTTGGGTTATTTCCTGCTCTACAAAATGCTCTAGAGAGGAAAATGAGATGAGCCACTGCACCCTTCCCTTCCACCTCTTAGTTAGAAGACAGAGCTGCCTGCAACATGCAGCTAACTGCTACCACTCACTCAGCCCATCCCTCCTCAGTTCTTTTGGGTTGTCCCAATAGCTCTGCTGCAGCCACTCCAGAAAGGAAGTGTTGCTGGCTCCATTTTGCAGAATGGTACCATTGCCAGGCGAAGAACAAGGGAACAAGGATCTCCTCCTACTTCTCTGCTTGGTCATAAATTAAGAGACCACCATTACTTGTTCCCTCTTCCCTTTCTCTCCTAGGTCACAGCAATGCATACTTATCACAAAGAGCAGAACTGATCATACAGTGAACCTTATCTTATTGAGTGTCCATCGTAAATTTTCACTGTATGCTGAAACAATGAGGGTCAACTGTACTGCTGATGAGTTCTAGAAGATCCATTAGAACTAAAACTATGCCTATGCCTATATACAAAACATGCTCTCTATAAAAAATGTGCAACTACCAAGCATACAACTTAAGCCATGCATCTTTTACGGTGATCAAAATGATCACCATGTGCATCCCATGCGGGCAATGAGTCTGGGTGAGATTGGAAAATATAAGATCCCAGAAAATTTCTGGGCCCCCTCCTTTGGCTCCTGGGCCTCCCTTCTGACCCTGGGCCCAGGTACAAATTACTCCCTTTACCCCCCTCTCCTAGGCCCTGATGCTAGAAGCTCAGAATTAAATGAACTGAGAATCAGTTCAAACCCTACACTTTCAATGTAATAAGCAAAAGAGAGAATCCACACATCTTTACCTGAGTGGAATCCTTGGACACTAGACGTAGGTATAATTTACGCAATCATCTTCAGGGAGATGCATGGATTTCCCTTCAGGCACTATACTAGAAGAAAAAAGTAATTCATGCATCTGTTTTACCAGGGTTGGGCCAGCCTGGAAGCAAGATGAGACTGGCTACCTCAAGTGGCAGATGGGTTCAGACAGTACCTTAATGCCCACCAGCCTCATTACAGCTCGCATTTGCTCTCTTACTTCTTTCCCAAGCTTTGTGGCTTGGACTTACAGCGGCAGAGAGAGGTGGAGCAAGGAAGCTGGGAGAAGCCCCGCCCCACTTCTGCTTCTTTCAACTTCCTTATTGTGCCCTACAGTGCATGCTATTTCAAAATGGCAGCAAAGCAAGGAGGAGTTGAGGGAGAGAATGGCAGTGACCCTACTCTCTGATGGGGAAGAGGGCCACAGCATTCATTTTCTCCTCACTTGCAGGTGAAATTCTGAGATCATCTGAAAACAGGTACATTTTTTCAGAGACATGAATGAATGCTAGCAACCAGAGATATAACGCTCTGCCCTGGTGCCAGGGGCAGTGATGGCATGTGATATATGTCATCTGGTGCCACTTCTAGGCTCTCCTTGGAAAAGGGGTGCTTGTTGTTGTGGCTTTAAGCCCCCATTCCTTTTCTTATGGAGGCTTCCCTTGAAGGGAAGCCTCCGCAGGAGAAGGGACGTGCTGGCACTTCCTTCATAACTAGGGTGGAATCTGAGGGGCAGTCATGTGACCTCCCTTGGCTTAGTGCCCGGCGCAGGTGCTTCTCAGGCTCTGAGGAGTTATGGCTCTGCTAGCAACTGCAGTTGGACTTGTTAGCATTTCATATAAATATCAACATTTCCTATAACATGAGCATTATTGATTTATGATATTTTACAAGCATGACATTTATTGCTCTGTAATAATTGTCTAACACCCCTGCACAGTTAGAGAACTGTTTGGATGGCAGTAATGTCTCAAATAGCATATTAGTTTTGATATTTTTGTGGATGGAGGATGTTCTGGAAAGTAATGACAATTTTCATAACACACTGTCTCTTGCATAGGGTAAGCAGGAGTGGTGACAGCAAGTCTTTTGCTTCACTATTTGTATTAATGCAAATAACCTGAAAGTTATTTGGGTGTAAGAATAGTTTGGCTGCCTTCCAATCACTTGTTCTTGTTAAGATTTAAGGGAACCTTTGGTTTCATGAATCTGATAAAGAGGTTCCTGGTCCATGAAAGTTTATGCTGCAATAACAGAATCTTTTAAAATGCCACAAGAATCTGGGATGTTTTTGTTGCAATAGTTTGATAGGACTTGCCTTCCATATTTTCTTTCTTATGATAACACATTTTTGTCCACTTCTTTTTTATAATGATTTGCATTTTATTAAGTTTGCAGAATCTGCACTGAAAGTAATAAAAGTCTATATATAATCTCTTTTGCCTAGTTTATAATAGTTCACTAGCTTATCCTGGTAAAATTGACTTTTCAGGACAAACTTTGTACATAATAATTTGTATTGTTTCATCTCCACTCAGGGGACAAACCCCCCCCCCCCCCCGCAACAATAATATTTTCATAATGCAATAGCGAGAAAGTGTATGTACATGCAAAAGAAGCTTACCCAGTTTGACTCACAGATGTGACCAGAAATGTTGATTGTGAGCTTCTGTGGTTTAGTGCTTAAGCATCTAAACTGTGAGCCGCAAGCCCCAGATCAGTCATGATCTCACCAGGTGATCTAAATCAAGCTACTAGCTCTTGGCCTCAGTATCCATAACATGGGAATTATTGTCCTATCTTACAGATTGTTGCATAATGAGAATGTATAAGTAGTACCATGTATAAAGACTATTAGTTCCACAGCAATTCCATAATGGAAGTGGAATTAGAAGAGGGTTCCATACAGCATTTAATATACATCTATATCAGTGTTTCTCAAACTGAGGGTTGGGACCCACTAGGTGGGTTGCAAGCCAATTTCAGATGGGTCCCCATTCATTTCAATATTTTATTTTTAATTTATTAGACCTGATGCTGCCATGGTATGTGACTGCATTTGGGGAAATGTTACAGATCTGTACTTTGAACAGGCTACTATTTATATGCTTTTAACAATAATAGTAAATGGGGCTTACTCCTGGATGTTAGTAGGATTGTAGCCTAGGATTGTTAAACATTTTCCTGCTTGACGATGTCACTTCCGGTCATGACATCATTTCTGATGGGTCCTGACAGATTCTCATTCTAAAAAGTGAGTCCTGGTGTTAAAAGTTTGAGAACCACTGATCTAAATTATCTAGCAACATCTCACCATATGACCATGATCCTTCTATTACATGTACTCACCTGAAAGTTCCATTTAGCAATGCTGATTGAAACTTGCATTTTTGCAAGTTCAACTTATTCTATTGCTTTCCACATCAGTGCAGCAAAGGGATGAATGCCAAGTTTCTCCATAGTTATCCCTTGGTCAGTCGGCATTTGTTCCCTGTGGGGACAAGGGGTTTCTGGTTTCTCTTCAATAGTCTCTTCCAACAGGTGGGGCCTTGGTATCCGCGGAGGATTCGTTCTCGGACCCCCCCTGTGGATACCGAAAACCACAGATGAAATCTGCGGTTTTTGGCCCACTAAGCCCTCTGAAAGGGACCACAGCTGTGCTCCAGTCTCCTCTGGAGGGCTTTCTGAAGCCCGCAGAGGCTACATGAGGCCTCTGCGGGCTTTGAAATGGCCCCATAAAACAAAAAATCACTACTTTCTGGTTCAACGTGGGACTGTGATGAGCCAGAGCTGTGGATAAACAGGTGCCAGCAGTATTTTCTTTTATGGAGGAAATGCAATATTTTATTTAAGCTAAAAAAAAAAAGTATAGTCATAAGGAACAAAAGTTGATTAAACAGGCAATTATGGGGCAATTTGGCACTTGTTTGTCTTCCTTTGGCACTGACCTGGGAAGCCATAAATAGACAAAACCTGCAAATGGGGCTTTCATTTTAAATGGAACAGTTCTCCTTAAAAACTCTTCTACTGCTTTGCTTCTCCACCCGTTACAGGCTGGTTCTGCAATTGCATTTTATAGCAAATCGCCACCAGTGAAATCTGAAAAACACAGGTGCACAATGTAGAAAACCCTGGAATGCAACAGTTTGATAGCTAGGTCGTATAGATACATTGTAAGAAGTGAGCAAACAAAAGGATGACAACTCCAGAGAAAATAGCTAACATGGAAGCAATCACCTAGTGCAAAAAAAAAACAACAACACAGGATAGAGCCAACTGGCTTACAAGGAGCATCAGCAGGGCTAGTTATATTAAAGATCATCAACCCCCCCCCCCCGAATTCTGTATTTCACGTCTGTTGCAATGGAACAATTGTTGGAGACCATTCTTCAGATTAGCAGTGAAGTTTCATGACATTTTGGAATGGAGGACAGAACTTAAGTGTATCCGCTTCCCAGTGTCACTTGCAGATGCTTAGCAAGTTAGTCTGCCTAAGCTCTAGCTTTTTTCATATAAAACAAAAAGAGCTCAAGCTCATTTTCTATTTATCATATTTACCAGGACTGAATGGTCATCTTTCACTGCAAACACACAGAATAATTGTTTCCCTGCCTCCTCACATCCCATTTTCCAAAGGACCATCTCCTTTTTCCAAAGGCTGTCAGCTGTAACAACTACTTTTCATCAGTGCAATTATTCCTGCTGGAGAGGTCAAGCTAGACTTGTGAGGTTAACTTGCTAACTTAACATTAATCCTGCATTAAGAAAAACTAAAACAAGGAAAGACAGAACATATCAGACAGGAATAAATTGAAACTCATCATTATATATCATTTGCATAATTAAAGCTCTGATCTAGAAACTATATAAATCAGGAGACCAATTAAAAAAAATTCAGATGAATGAATATCAACAAATGTCTGGAATACGTGAGCTTGGGTTAAAGAGGTTATGTGCTTTTCTGCACTGAAATGAAGATGCAGGAACACACAATAGACCAGAGAGGCTCCTGAAGTCACAGCATGTATAGACAGCTGTTTCTCCTACCAACAACAGTGCTGAATAGAAAGTACCATCCAAGAAACATAGGTTTAAGTGTTAAAATTGCTAATTTGGGCTGGACCACCATGCTGATCTTGCTAATACAGAAGTAGCATGATCAGCAGGGCTGACTTTAGGGTAATTTGACCAGTTTGGCCAAATTGGGGTGGCAACAGCTGGCACCTTGCTCTGTAGCCAACATTCTGGCATGGAATCTTCCATGCCAAAGTGTAACAAGAAGAGCATGTCAAGCAGAGCATTGCCATCAGACAGTCCTCCCTCCTGCCTGCCCCTAGGTCTGATTGGCTTGAAACTGACCCCCAAAACAGTTGGTGGTGATGCCGCAGCTGGGTGCTTCACCGCTGGTTCCAATGAGTAGGGGTCCCGGGGTTGCTCCCCCCAAAATGCTTTATATTGTGCCCCACAGCTCCTAAGAACAGCCCTGATGATCAGAGTAGAGAATGGTAGTCTCCTTGTGGTGTACAGGTGTCAGGAAAGCAGATTCAGGCTTCCCAACACTTGCAAACCCTTCCATTTTGAAGCATTGTGGAACTGGCATGTTATAGTGCTCAATATAGTCATGTGTCGCTTAAAATGACAGGGATGTGTTCCTGCACCCCTGTTGTCAAGCGATGCCTGATGTTAAACAAAGCATCTGAAGCTGAGGGGAACTGCACTCCCCTCACCTCCAGGGGCTTTTCTGAGCCCCGCAGAGGCAGCATGTGTCTGCACGCTGCCTCCATGAGGCTCAGAATGGCTGTTTCAGCTGAAAAGACACGACTTGCAGTTTCCTGATGGAAACTGGAAGTGACATTTTTTCACCTTATAAGGCAATTGGAGGCCTGGGGAAGCCCCTGGAGGGCTTTCCTTAGGCCTCCGAATGCCTTATAAAGTGAAGATCACTTTCAGTTTCCATCAGGAAACTGGAAGTCTTCTCTTTTAGGTCAAAACAGCCACATGCTGCCTCTGCAGGGCTAAGAAAAGCTGCCAGAGGAGAGGGAAAAAGGGATTGGCAACAGCCTCCACATATGTAGCCCGTCGCTGGTTGAAATAAGAGACATTCACCTGTATTTAGTTTTTGAGATCAAAAGTGTGGGATATTAAATTCTGTAATAAGACACTATGTTCCATTTTAGCCCGTGTCATATATGATAAACCTAATCAGGAACAATTATATTTTATACAAAGGCTTATGTTTCCAAATTTTTACCCAGCATTTTCCCTAGATTGGCTGATAGGCCTGGGAGACACACACTACAGGTAGAGAACTGTAAAGAAAGTTGAAGTTTACTGACTGAGGCCCAAATCCTAACCAACTTTTCAGCACTGGCATAGCAGTGCCAATGGGACATGTGCTGCATCCTGCAGTTGGGTGGCACTCACAGAGGCCTCCTCCAAGTTAGGGAATGTTTGTTCCCTTACCTGGGAGCTGCATTGCCCTCATGTCAGTGCTGGAAAGTGGGTTAGGACTGCATTGTAAAGCTCCAGTTGGGTTGCGGAGGAGGGAAAGGAATTTGCCCACTAACTAACTTGCTCCTGGAGTAGTAAAATCTACTGTATTTCTTTCACACTTTAGGAATTTTTTCAGGAATTTATTGCTTTCTCAACTCTGTCCACAATCTCCCAGTGTACTTTCAGACAGGCACTTGAGTGCCTTCATAGGAGGCTAGTCAGAGCTCAGGCAGTCAGTCAATTTATTAATACAGTCAAAGACCAGTATGAACAAAAGCTCAGGCAGACTTAGGGCGCAATCCTAACCCCTTAGGTCAGTGCTTTCCAGCACTGGCATAGCGGTGCCAAAGGGACGTGTGCTGCATCCTGCAGTTGGGTGTCACTCACAGAGGCCTCCTCAAAGTAAGGGAATGTTTGTTCCCTTACCTCAGAGCTGCACTGCCCTTATGTCAGTGCTGGAAAGCAGTGAGATAAGGGGTTAGGATTGTGCCCTTACTTGTGTTGGGGAGCAGGTCAAGCTGCTCCTCAATGCAAGTAACTGCTGGGGAAAAAATCTGAGTGTCCTGTAATAAGGACGGGTTACACTCTAAGCTGTAGCAAGCCGTATTGTGAAGCTACAGCTGTTCAGCCAGCACAGTGTATCATTGCAGCAGGTGAAAACCCACAAAAACCTCTCACTGTATAGGTCTATGAAATAACTAGCTTTCAGATTAGTCTGCACAAACTTGCTTTTATCATTATAGATCTGCTGGTAACTGAAAGGTGGTACAGATAATGACTAAGAATATCTAATATGGGGAGGGATGATGAAGAGGAATAAATGAAGGTTAACAATACAAGACATGCTCTAAAACACATGATAAAACTAAACGGGTCTGGAGCTGGTCAAAACCTAGCGGGGACTGCATGGGAATCTGAGGTATACCCACCTTGAGTTCCATGAAAATTGAGAGAGGATATAAATTAATGAAAGTTCTTTCACTTGTCTCAAAGAATGGCATATAGGACCCAGGGAAAAGTATGAAAAGTTATTTGTACCTGCTAATCTCTTGCCAACTCTTCTATAAAGCAACACCAAAGCAAGGCAAATATACTATAACTGCAGTTTAGTATTATGGTTTAAACCAGGGGTGCTCAAACTTTCAACTTTAGGGATGCTGGACCTTTAACAAGTGTATAGAAGTGAGAATTTCAGCAGGTGCAGCTTGTCATCCCACAGATGACAAGCTGCACCTGCTGAAATTCTCTCTTCTATACACTTGTTAAAGGTCCAGCATCCCTAAAGTTGAAAGTTTGAGCACCCCTGGTTTAAATGTTTAGTAGCTAGCTGTAAGCCGGAAGAAGGGTGAAAGTAATTAACATTCCTTGAAGTCACTACAAGACTTAGAGCAGGGGTGTCAAGCTCATTTCATACAGATCGCCAAATATCATTCATGATGCCTGCTGAGGGCCAGAAGTGATGATGTCATTTGGCAGGAAGTGATGTCATTAAACAGGTCAAAACCAGAAATAAGCACACTGTTCTTGGGTAGAAACTCATTAGCTGCAATTGACAGAATACACACAAATCTTGATCATATTTCAAGATATGGGGAAGCCCAATTATCTTGTGGGCCACGCTTTCAGCAGTGAGATCTCAGCATTGCTCAGCAGCTGAGAGCCTGAGGGCCAGATTAAAAGCTCCTGCAGGCCATATCCGGCCCCCGGGCCTTATGTTTGACACCCCTGACTTAGAGCACAATCCTAAAGGTGAGCTTGGCCAGCACAAGCCCTTTGCGCCGGCCTGGGAGGGTCACAAATGTGCTGTATAGTATGTTTGCGCCTCCCTGGACATCAGCTGGGCTGGTGCACAGCCTGTGGAGGCCGAATCCAACCTTCGTGCTGACAGAGATAGGCGAGTCTGTACCGGCTGAGTTCGACTGGTATGGTGGTCGGGGGGGGGCATTGGGAGGACGGGAAGGAGGCATTCTGGGATGGAACGTGGGGCTGTCTCTGGGCATCCCAGGGCAGTCCTGGGCTGCTTGGTTCTGCGCCACCTCTTTAGGTGGTGCAGATTTGGGTAGCTCCATTGGGACTGCTGCAGCTCTAACTGGGGTAAGGGGAATTACTTCCCTTTGCCTCAGGCCGGGGCACAACCAGCCTAAAACATGCCCTGGATACAGTGCAGGCCAACCAGCCTGCCTGTTCCAGCACAAGTTAGGATTGTGCTGTTAGAATATCAGCCACTGGACAGACTACTCAGTAAAACATATATGAAAGAAAAGTATATCTATTTCATTCCATTTCTTCACTTATTTTCCAAACCGAAACACTACCAACTGTGAGGAGTGCTGGATTCATGGATATTAAATTTAAAAAAACACACACAAGAAAATGCATATTTGTTTTGGTAAGCCTGCTCTGACAGGTAAGAAATAGATGAACTCCACAAAACAGACAATGGCCAAACTGCTCTGATACCTTATCAACCCGATTTTATAATTTGCAGTGAGCACTGCATTTGCTGTATTTGTTTTTTGATAGTAAACACAGAAAATAAAGAACAATGAGCAGGGAGCTATTTTCCATGGATGAGATGTCCACATTTTATTTTTTTTCCCCATAGGCATAAAAAATGGCAGTGAAGTATTCTATGAAAGAGGCAGGGAATGAGAAAGGTGCAGATATGCCGGACTGAGGTTTGTGCTTCAAAATTACACCATTCATTTTAAAAACAAAATGATATTTATTTATAACAGTTCCTTATTTTCTTTCTCTCTCTCTCTCTCTTTTTAAAATGTCAGCTTTTGAAATCGGTTTTAAAATGACACACGGCGTTACAAATGATGGCACTTCCAACCAATGTGGCATTTCCATATTTACACCAACCAAAAGAAATTTACAAGACATGATAGCATACAATCTTGACATTTAGCAGTAGCGGTAAAACAAGAAGGGCATCCATTCTGGTTTCTGTACAAACTATGAGAACAAAACCGTATTCACATTTGTTTTTAAAAAATCATCAGTAATTTGATCTGACCTACACATTTCCCAAATCCATTTCTCCCTCAATTCTCAAACCTTTCATCACATTGCCCACACCTTCACCAGACTATGGAACTACATGTAATTAGATCTAACATCTAGACAGAGCAAACGTTCTCCCTTTCCAATTTCTCTCTCAGCTTCCTGATAATCCCCCTTGAAAAAAGCTCTTCCTGGTTTCCTTCTGTGTAATTCACTTTCTCATGTCTCCCTCAAAACAGCACACCCATAACTTAGGCTCTTCTCAAGCAAAGTTAGAAAG
This sequence comes from Tiliqua scincoides, assembly GCF_035046505.1. Lineage (NCBI taxonomy): Eukaryota > Metazoa > Chordata > Lepidosauria > Squamata > Scincidae > Tiliqua > Tiliqua scincoides. The sequence goes on along the minus strand of NC_089821.1, from coordinate 98,615,813 downwards.
ATAGTGTTTTCCTCTGTGATTTTCTAATGCTACACCCAAGAGTCAGGTGACCCAGGGTATTGTTCTGCTCTATAAGAAGGTCGTCTGGTGGAGTAGAAGTCTACATAGTTTGTTGTTGATTTCAGTCCATACTGTGTTGTATAATCTGTAGTAGTTGGGAAATGAACACGATCGTCAAAATATGGGTCTTCGTAGCTATGTGGGGACTGCAAATATAACCGGTATGCATCATAGTTCTTTCTGTTGGAATCATCTTGACCGTAGTACAACTGTTGATGCTATTGAGAGAGAAGAAAACCCAGATTTTATTCCACCTTTAAAAGCTATATAATTGATCTCTAGGTATATGTAGCAATACATTATTCATTCATGGATACATGAGTTGTTTGGCGACACTTCTGCAGAGAGATCTATAAAAGCATTCCAAACCATGTTTTCAATAGCTTTTTTAAATCCATAATTCTCAGCTCTAAAGCAGAGAGACACACACTGAAGTCCTGTTACTCATATGTACTAATAATGGAAATAATGCCTTCAGTTTGCCCGAATCAGTGGAAATCACAAGTCTGTGAAGTCAAGAAACAGAGTTGTGTTATCAAAATCCTACATTTCAGGAATGTATTGTAGAACTGCAAAAACTACCTGTTATGTGGCAAACGGAAAGTGAACATACGTTTAGGAACTAAATAAGAACAGCTCAAGGCTTTCAAATGCAGTCTTAGTATAAAAGAGAATGTTGGAGCACAGGAAGCAAAAAGGAAACATTTGAGTGAGTGCACCCTATTTCCAAACTGCCATTCTAGCAATGGAAAGAATGTAAAAGTATTATGTGTTAGAGCACATTCTTCAAGTCTTCCCCGTCAGCCCCAATCAAATCTGGAAGAACAGCAAAAGACACTCAAGAGGCTCCAAAGTACCGTGGGCAGGCCCTGAACTACTTCTCTTGACACCCCAGGTGACTGTAATGCTGATCCGTTGCACAGATTCATTCTTGGAAAGTAATTGCAGCTCATCTAAACCCTGCCCCGCTTAGCAGGATTAACCCATTTTGCCCGACCCACATGTGTATACATTTGGTCCCTGTTGCATATAGGCAATGTTAGGCAGAAATGGCTTAAATTTTGACTAATGTTTGTCCAAGCTCTCTCTTTCACATGAGAATCTGCAGCCTCCTTCGGAACCACATTCCACCGCCCAGCCACTCATGCAGTCAAAGGATTCCAACTGCAATCTTCCTTTTTGCTATATTTATTGTTATTGCTTCCTGCCTTAACCTCAGTGGTTATAGTATACAAAAGTTAATTATCCTCTTCTGCAATTAGATCAGCTTTGTTAAATACAGCAGAGTGAATTTTCATTAGTTGTTCCGATTTTGATTATTGGTCTACAATTTTAATTGCATTCAAAGTTATCTTAGGAATGGGATGTACTTTCCTCCATTCTGCTTTTTTAGATGTTACACTGTCTCTGAACATAAACATCCTTTTAAACTAGCCAGCGCAAAGAACAAAAACCACTTTCATCAAGAACTTTTCACTGTTCCCCCCATCTCTTCCATTAGTGGCTCATGCTGTAGTGCTTCATCAACCCCCTCCTGATAAAGGTACTTGCACAGTTCCTCCTTCTTGCCTTGTTCATTCCTTGCTAATTGCAAACCTTCGTGTGCTACAGGCTTCTGAATTTTGTCTCTTTCCCACTTGTACTTCTCAAGGAATTCATAACTGGTTATCCCCTGTAAAGGGAACAGTTCTCTTGCAGTGCATAGCACATAATTTGCAAACATTTAAGATATCCTGGATCCAAATGTCTCTTATGTTAATTTGTTGTTTTCCTGAAGGTCAGTGTTTCTTTCTTGGGCTTCTCAGGACTTTACTTATAAGCAGTCCAGTCTTCAGTAGCAGAGTGTTAAAACCCCTATCTGACTCACTCAGGTTTCCTGCTGGTTGACTCTCACATATCACTGAGTGGCACAAAGAATTTCAATAATTCATTTTTGAATTCATAATTCAATAATGGCATTTTAAAATATTTTAAAGGAAAGAGGGCAACAAATGGGCAAGCAATCAGGAATCCTTGTCCTGTGGCTACATTTGCCCTCAGGGGATAATCTGACCACTAATCTAGTATCCATCCCTAATGCATCGGACTCGAGGATATGAAGCTGCCTTACATTGAATCAGACCATTGTTCCATCCACTCTGATTCTGTCTTCTCCAATTGGTAGCAGCTCTCCTTAGCCGCAGGCAGAGGTATTCTCCATCATGTGGTTCTCAATGTACATTTTACTTTTTTGTTAAATTTAAGTGTAAAAAAAATTCAAATTCAAATTTCCTTGCACAATCTTACTGTGCAATCCTATTACTGAACAATCCAATTACAGAACTTGCAAATTCCTGTTACTGAACTACATGAATTCGTGTTGTCAAACTGGTGAAGATTTGGGAATCATATTTCTTTGCAATTCATAAATTCTAAGGAACTGGGTGTCAAAGAGCAACATCTGTTGTAAAGCACCATGTATAGATGGCACTAGATTGAAAACAAGAAGCAGCTCCAGACCTGTGCCTAATTTCTTGGCAATGACCACAGAACAAGTGCAGTGGTCATTTGACAATTAAGACGGTTGGAGGAGAGCTGATCTGCGCAACATTTGACACACTAAGGGCGTAATCCTAACGCCTTATGTCAGTGCTTTCCAGCACTGGCATAGAGGTACCAATGGGCCATCTGCTGCATCCTGCAGTTGGGTATCACTCAGAGTCCTGCTCAAAGTAAGGGAATGTTTGTTCCCTTACCTCAGAGCTGCATTGCCCTTACGTCAGTGCTGGATAGCACTGACATAAAGGGTTAGGATTGCGCCCCAAGCTGTACAGAATCTACCAGCCACAACTGGTGTCCTGATGTCTTTGCATTCCCAGAAAGGCAGCAAAACCAGAAGATTTACTCAGTCTGTGGTGGGCTGCCAGATACTGCTGGTTGATAGGTTGCAACTTGTATAGGCCTGAGGCCAAGAAAACATAATTTGAAAATGCCGCTTAGAAGGGAAACAAAAAATCTGTAACAGACTGCAATGTTATTTCATTCCTAGAAATGAAATCTCCCCAAGGAACAAGAAATCTGTCTTGGGCTGTAATCTTATACACATTTACTTAGGAGAAATTCCCACTGAGTTCCATGAGACTTGCATCTGAGCAGTCATGCAAAGGACTGCACTGTTAAAGTCTTCCAAAAGGCTCCATGGGATGGCAGTTTTTCTTTCTGCATGGCAGGGATGGCAGTTTTTCCTTCTTTCTTTCACACACACACACACACACACACACACACACACACACACACACACGTTTTAGTAGGATTACAGCACAACACTTGTAATAATCAAATATCCTTTAAATAATGCTTTCAGTATTACCTGAAGGCGCCTATTTTGGTCCCTTGCCGGTGAAGAATAGGAGCTGATATAAATTGGTGAAGGTTTGCTGGACCCTGTAGGAAAATGGCAGAGAATATTAAAACCGATAGTTGACTCACTCAGGTTTCCTTCTGGTTGACTCTTACATGTCACTGAGTCACATGTGACATGATTGAGTGACACGTGAGTGGTACAAAAAATTTCAATAAATGACATTTTGACATTTTAAGGAAAGAGGGCATCAAATGTTCGGGCACTTGGGAATTCCTGTCCTATGGCCAAATCTGCCACCAGTGTTTATTTGACCACTAATCTTGTATCTTCCCTTGCTGCATCATACAGAAGGATATGAAACTGTCTTATATTGAATTGGACCATTGGTCCATCCACTCTGGTATTTTCTTCTCTGATTGACAGCAGCACTCCTGAGTCTCAAACAGAGGTATCCTCAATCACGTGTTTAATGTTGTTGTTAAAAGTGTTGAAATTCAAATGTTGATTTCCATTTTGAGGTTTTAAACACATTGCTGGAACAGCCTCACAGAATCAAAATTTCACAGAAAATTCCAATTCTTAGTGGGAGACTTTTCCTCGGTTTGTTCAAATGCCACATTTATTTGCTTGTTAGGACATTGCCTTATACCAAATCTAGACCGCTGGTCCATCTAGCTTAGTCCTGTTGACACTGCCTGCAAAGAGCTCTCCAGGACTTCAAACAGGAATTTTCCTCTCTTCCATCTGAAAATGTTCCATTTGGAAGCTGGAACCTTCTTCATGCAAAACAGGCACTCTACAACTGAGCTATGGTCCCTCCCTACAGAGGGAAAACCACTACATGGGTGTAATGGCTTGGATCCACGTGTGTACTTAAATAAATGAAAGGCACTTGCACCTGCTTGTACTAGTGGGAGGAACTGAAGTTAGAGGCAAACAGCAAGGTGACCAAGTTTGCAGATGACAAACTATTCAGAGTACTAAAAACCTAAGGTGATTGTGAACTCCAGATTGCAGCAAATGGGCAACCAAATGGCAAATGTGGTTCAATGTAAATTAGTGTAAAATGGTGCACATTAGGGCAAAAAATCCCAGCTTCACTATGGTTTGAGCTGCCAGTGAGAACCAGGAAAGAGATCATTGTGGATAACTCAGTGCAATCAATCTCAATTTATTTTCAGTTGGAAAAGCAAATTCCATGCTAGAGGTCATTAGAAAGGACATTGAGAATAAGACTGCTAATATTATTAATATCCCTACACAAATCAATGGTGTAGCCACATTTGGAACACCATGTGTAGTTCTGGTTGCCACATCTCAAGAAGAACACTGTAGAACTGGAAAAAATGCAAAAGAGAGCAACCAAAATGACACAACATTTTGGGTCTTTTTAGCTTGGGGAAAAAAAGATGCCTAAAGTGCTGACTTATAGAAGTATGCAGGGTGTATAAATCTAAATTTGGAGATGGGGCTATATCTCAACAGTCGAGCACTTGGCTTTGCATACTGAAGGTCCAAGGTTCAATCCTGGCATCTCCAAATATAACTGGGAAAGATCTGCCAGAAAACCTGGACAGCTGCTGTGAGTCAGTATAGATCATAACAATGACCTAGATGGACCAATGGTCTGACTTGGGATATGCCACGCTTCATATGCTCATACCTGGGATATTCAGCATGCACAGCATGCGCTCAGGTAGTATGACTGTTGAATATAGGTTCTAAACTATGGTTTTAGGGTGGACATAAGAAACAACTTTTGTCAGCATTCATAAGATAAGGATAATGTAAGGATAAGGATTTATATGCTTAAGTCCTTACAAAAAATACACAATGAAGTGTCATACAGTGGTTTAAAATAGGAAGAGAGCCACTGGTACAAATGTTAAAAGAACATCAATTACTTTTTGAGGCTATTTTATTGCTGTTGTTGGAATACAATCATTATTTTTGCTTCTCGTTTGCAGTGTTCTGTGTCTTTTACTTTTTGTCTCTGATAGAATGCACCTTTTATACATAAAAATTAGTTCGCAATATTCACTTTCATCTCACTGGTCTCTTACCAGTATAAACGTCTTTATGTGCAATCCCATCACCTTGGCTATTGTAATACTGCATAGAAGGTTGGGTCCTATCATATTCGGAATGAGGGTCTCTAATTCCTAACAGCGCCGGTGAGGAAGATGTGCTGCCAACTGAGGAACAGAAGGTAATGGAGATAAAGAGAGGGAGAGAAAAAAAGGCAGACAGAGCAAATCAATGCCGGAGAAAAAGTTTAGAAAAAGTAGAGTGTTCACTGGAAAACCAAGGCCTGGCTTTGCAATAAAATGAATTTGCCATATGGTAAAAGTGACAAGAAAGGCAACTTGGTAAACATCCATATGGAATCTCTGGAAGCAAGATTTGCAGCATCTGAACCCTTATAGCAACGTGATAAATTATGCTAAGTCTAGGTGTTAGAGATAAAGGTTTATGTCTGAATTAAAACCCTCCAGCTAAATGCTGTGAAACTGCTCCCAAGTACTGTGAACAGGTTTTTGTAAAAGGAAAATAGACTTTAAAAGCCAGTCTGATATAGTTTGCCATTCTGTGATTTTAGTTTATATAAATACGTCTGAGGAACTGGAGAACCTGAAATAAAATGGCTGAAGGGAGCATACCGGTTTTTTTGGATTGTCATGTTTACCCATGTTGGCCAATTCTCTCAGAGAATAAATATGTATCTCTTTAATTTTAAAATTTAAATCTTTAATTTTAAATTTCAAAAACCTTTTTTTTCTTTTGGAGTCCTCTGCTTAGCATGAACTTTACATTTTCTACAGACATGGAAAAAGTTAAAATGGGACACTGTTCTGCATGAGGGTCAAGAAAAGTGTGTAGCTCTCTACTAGCCCTGGACTTCTTGATGGAGGTAGGAGAAATACCCAGGAAGAAAACTGGAGGTGCTTCCAAGTTCAGGCCTTGGACAAGTCTTTCTTCTAAAAGAACATGCCTCTTGATGGAGGAGAGAAGACCACTATGTGGTGACAAATATGAAGAAATATAGGTGTTTAGCTCTGCCAGACCAGGAATATATGCACTGCAGCCATTACCTTGCATCTTGCACTCACAATGCAAGTGTTTCAAGGTTTACAGAGAGGTCGAGTAGATCAGTGTGCAGTGGACCCCTTGGATCCAGCTGATCCAAGTGGCTGCAGGATCTAGGAGGCCCTGCACCGACCCCTTCTAGCTTCTGTCCAGCACTTGGAATGCAGCCAGACCTGTGCATGATGTTCTACCAATGTAGCTCTGTCTGGCAAAGGCTCTCTTCCTCTCACCAGCTCTCCCTCATCCACAGTTGAATCCTCTTCATGATCTGAACAGTAATCTGCGTGTGAGGGTTGCTGAAAGCTTAAGTGGCTTGGAGCTCTGCTGGAATAGGGGTTTGTGTGTGGAAATGGAGACTGTCACACACTGTATCATGGCCTTAAAATGCAAGCATGCAGGGCCCGAAAAACTACACTGTCTCTTCAAGCTAACTGCAGATGCTACCAGTGCTGTGGACTCAGCCCCACTGCAAGGTGGAGGCCCTGGATCCAATACTCAGTAACTCACTGCTTCTCAGGCAGAGGCCCCTTGTATTCCAAATCAGCCTATTTAGTTTCATTTGCAAGTACTATTCCTTTGTCCCCTACATGCTCAGAGTGGACAAGTCCTATCAAGAGCAAAAATATCTGATTCAAGTTTATAGGCTCCCTCAACTGAATTCTGTAATAGAAAAATCTTCAAGCAGTGGAGCAAGATGGCCTTGGCTCCATATGAACCAGGTATACCAAAATGAAAACTACAAACTTCTAAAGATTTATACAAGATCTGTTCAGGGATATTAACATCAAATTTACTTTAATCAAAATAAAGGTTTGTTGACTGACCAGACTGAATGATAGGTGACATTTGCTGATTCGTTGTAGACAAGGAAGGATGTGATTTGAATCTGTCACGCTCAAGTGTTGACACTGGAGTAATAAAATGATTTTGATTCCAACCATCCTGTGGAAGAAGAAAGAGGAGGTCACATGGAAAGCGAGTGACATTTCATTAATAGAAATAGTTTAGATTTCACTGTGAAATTGCACCCTGATGAATACTAATTTTTGTGCCTTACCTTTTTATAAATACTACGAAGATCACGATATTGCCATAAAGTGTTCAGCACCTGGGCTGCTGCCTTGACAACCTTCAGTGATGACCTAGAAGAAAAGGCTTATGTTTAATAGGAACAATAGGAACAAAAAATGCACACGCTACACTGGAAATTAAACCAATGTATGCATGAGGTTTAGAATCTTTCTCTAAATAATCTCATGTTCCACACTGATGGACTCTACCATCAGAACGAATCACAAAGTTTTGCAGCAGGTGTTTTGAATAAAATGGGAGCACATGTGCATTGATGAAGTCCCACTGAAGAGGTACTCAGTGCTATCAAGTCCAATACCATTTATCACATCTTAGGGAAACTGAGACCAGGCTCCTGCTCGTTCTATCTCTTCCTAACTGGTGATCACTACTGCTACTTTCCTTGGGATTTTCCAGGGTTCAGTATAATCTCCCATGCTATTTAATGGTTGCAGTAAGCTACTGGGAAAAGTCATTTGGGGAACCACTGCAAAAGTGTCTCCCAGCACCAACATGGCCAACTGCCCCGGAAGGACATCACTGTTGATAGTATTGAAGGCCACTGAGAGGTCCAGGAGGGACATGCTCCCCTGCCCGGTCCCCAGTGCAAGATCAACCACCACCAGGGCAACCAAGCGTGTCTCCATCCCAAAGCTAGACCTGAAGCAGGGCAGAAAGGGACCCAGAAAAACTGTTTCTTTCAGAACCTTCAGGGTTTGAGACACTACCACCTGTTCAATCATGTTGCCCTGAAAAGGGAAGTTTGAAACTAGCTGGAAATTATTTAGCAGAGCGATCTATGGTGAGGGTGCACCACTGTCATTTACAAGACTGATAGCAAACCCCCTTTCACTGAGAGATGAACTGACCACTCTCCCCACCCACTGGCCAAATATCCCTAGACAGATTTTACCAATAGTTTTGGAGCACTGGACAAGAAAAACCATCTGTTGTTTTCTTTCTTTTAGTAATTTTAAATCACAGAGTCATAGAGGTGGAAGGGACTTAATAGTTCATATAGTCCAAACCCCTGCCTGTAGCAGGAAATCCTCCTAAAGCATCTCCAACAAGTGCTTGTCAAGCCTCTGCCTGAAGATATCCAGTTAGGGAGAGTCCATCACTTCCCTCAGCTATCTGTTCCACTGCTGAAAAGCCCTGACCGTCAAGAATTTTTCCTGGTATTCAATTGGAATCTCTTCTCATGCTTCTCTTAAATTGATTGTTGTTTCAAATGATTTCAGTTGTTTTACTATTATTGCAAACCACCGAGAGAACCAAGCAGTATCAAAATATTGTCAATAAATAGCTGACAGTGCTGATTAGTATCTGAGAGGAGATGGGGGGAAGTGTGAGTATTCTGGTGCACAAGAACATTTCTGCATTGGAACTAATGTGCTGGAAAGGTAATAGGTGCGTTTGAAGAAAGGGCTCCTGGATTTGGGAGAAAAGGTAACGAGTCCTCTGTGACCGTAACACCCAATTTCCCTTTAAATTCACATCTTCTGCAACTCACAGCATATTTTCATACTATGCAACATTAACAACCTTGGGGAAAAAAATCAAGCAGATTGTTAAAAGTCAAACAATCACGGAGGAGTAGATTTTATGCTGGAGCTGTTGAAATTTACATACATACTGTATATTGAACAACTAAGTTATATGAAAGCTACTAGATCATTAAAATTTGAAAGGAGTTTGGTCTTGGAACAAATTATAAAATGTGGTATTTAAATAAATGATACATAATAAGGAGACTGGCAGGCAGTGTGTGGATTTTTGCACAAATAAATAGCATAAAGGTCAAGCTCCCCCTTTCTCTCCCTAAACAGACTGGAACTGTGTGTGGCTAGACAGTTTACTAAGTAAATCAGGAATGCAGAAATAAGTATTTCTTGTGTCAATGCCTAATTTTTAAAGTTATCAGAAATAAAAGATTTATTTTAACATGGGAAATTCTAGCATTTCACTTGCCTATCACCCCTTCCTTTGGTTATGTTCACCAGCTTTTCTATGCCTCCTGTGTCTGCTAAAGCTTTGGCATTTTCCATGTTCTTGCTGGTGACCTCATGCAAAGCACAACAGATTGCTGCCACAGTCTCATCAGAGAGAATGTTTGGTCCATTGCCTCCTGGAAGGCGATTCACCAGGTCTCGCATAGCATATTTACCTGAAATACAAAATCCATACAAGAAAACCAAGTCACAAATTGCACTGTGGCATATTTTTAACATTACATAGACCTGCTCTGAGAAGAGACATCCAGATCCAAAAGCAGCCACAGGAGAAGAGAGATGTGTTTTTTGTTGTTTTTTTTTTTAAATCAGCTTCATGAGAATGAAGGGGGAAAAAATCCCTGCACTGTGCAGAGTGGAAACAGACACTGCAGTATCATTTTTCAAATTAAAAATGCACTGCATTTTTTTGCTGGATTAGGAAAAAAGTGATTAAAAATGATTATGGCAACATGCCAAAATACACAGACATACACAAATCTGTGTACTTATTTTAGATAAGCTTGTTTTTGCTGAGCCATTTTATAGCAAGACAGACACAATAAAATTAATTGCATAGGTTTCAAGCAATCTGTGGTTTACGGGAAGAACAGATATTTCAACCAGGGCACACTCAATTTTTTCCTTCAAGTGCACTTGGAACTGATGGACAGCAAAATGATCTGTCAGAACTTATCCTTAGCTTGAGTGAGTATGGAAAGAGTAAATATGTGTAGGAAGTAGGAATACTGAAAATGAAAGTCAGTTCCCTGAGTTGTGGAATTGGTGCTCAGCAGAAGGTTTCTGTTCAAAGAACGTTAGACAAATTCAGTTTTAGACCGATAACCTTGTCACTTTGTTTGGTCACCCAGAAAGAATGACACCAAAAGCTCTCTTGGATTTACTTACAAAAGAAAGAGAAATAAACTGCACAATAAAAAAAGAAAATTACCTAAAGCTGAAGTGAATATTTGTTTTTGGCCATGGCAATAATTACTTAATGATTTCTCTATAAATAAAAATTAAAGATGTGTACTTCTATATAAGTAATAGGTAGATTTAATTAAAAGGGCATTAGTTCTGTGCTTGTGTAAAAATACCTAGACAAATTCTGATCTATAAAAAAGAAATACTGTTTTCATGACAAACTCCTATCAAAGTATATAAAAACATATTCAAATAATTGCAGCGGCTCTGATATGAATATGGAGCTGCATGCAGTTGAAGGATTCCACATTCATCTTCTGCAGCGGAGAAATGAATACAAGCTCTGCTTTGAAAAATTCTGTATTTGAACTTCAGGCTGGGGACATTTCCTTTTCAGGATGGACCAATTTTGTTACATCGCAATGTTTATTTACTGGATGCTGATCCCATCTTTCCTAGGTAGCGCAAAGCAGCTAAAAGCACACTGAAATACAGGTGCAGCCTATTTATCCACGGATTTTTTATCTGCAGATTTGTCTCAACAAGAATGTGGTGGGGTACTGAATGTCACACTTTGCCTCCTTTGCCCTTCGCTGGCATCTTGCTCCATTTCCAGGCAGCCCAATATACTGCAAAAAGGCTCTGCCTTGCCCAGGCAGGGAATAGCCCTGGATCCCTGGAAGAGGTTCCCCTTGCAAAGGAACAGTAACATTCCTGGAGCCCCTGAGCCAGCCGAGGCTGAAGGGGGGGGGGCAAGAAGCTCTGTAGCCAGAACACATGCAGCAAGGTGGAGGTGGAGCTCTCAATCTCTCTCTCTCACACACACACACACACACACAAAGGCTACCACAAAGCCTTCCCACCAAGCAAAGCATGTGATTTACAGCCCAATCCTCTCCACACGTTCCTGGGAGTAAGCCCCATTGAATGGAATGGACCTTACTTCCGAGTAGAAACGCATAGGGCTGGACTCTTAAAAGATCAGCATCCCACCTGTGAAAGAAGCCGGGCAGGCTCCCTCCCTGGCAACAGGGAGGGCTCAGGAGTGGGAGGAGAGGGGATTGCTTTAAAAAACCCAGGAAGTGTTTGCCGAATTCCCCCCCCCCCCATGATGCAGGCTCTTGGGAAGCCTTGGAGAGACAGGTGATGGTGAGTAGAGAGCTGGACTACAAGTCCCAGAATGCTCCAGGGCAAAGGAGTTTCCATGATGGTGGTTGGGAGAGTTGCAGGAGCAGCAGCAGCGAAGAGGAGGAGGAAGAGAAGAAGAACCTGCAGCGCTGTTGGGAGGCCGCCTGGGACACAGAGGCTTCCCAAGCAAGCTCACCATTCCAACTGTGAAAGAAGCAGGACAGCTGGCAACAGGAGGGCTGAGTATGGAGGGGAGGGAATTGAGAACAGCTGCCTTAGTTTCCTTCCAACAGGATGTGTCAGGCTGCAGCATATTTGCTCTATGAACTCTAACTCTATGGACTCAGCACAACACATTTTTTGTTAATCGCGCCAAGTCATGAACGGAACTAATGCCGATAAATAGGCTCTACCTGTACAATGTTCAAAGGCAGAAAAACTGGAACACACTGGATAATAAAACCATAGAGGTGAAAAGGCCCTGGAGTACAAAAGTTTTCAATTTCTGCTTAAAAACAGACAGAATAGGAGCCAATTGAATTTCTCTAGGGTGGGCAAGTGTTCCATCCCCACCTTTTTTCCCTGGTGGAGCTAATGAACAGCTTGGGGAGGGGATACAATCTAGATTAGGGCCATAGCATGGGAAAAGAGTGTTGGTCACCAGAACTCTGATAAAACTTGGGTCCTCCTGTATTATTTTTAGGGTTTAAAATGTGTTTGAGTTCTGATCACATGGCGTTTGACCCAAGGAGTGTAATTTAGAGTAGACATGATCTCCTGCATGTTACTGCTGAAGAAAAACTGTTGTGGTTGGCAAGCACTATTTCAATGTAGCCTGTCTGTCATCATGGATTGTCTCACTGAGGAACCTCATAAGCCTCCAAGAAACCCTAGGTTTTCCAAGAATATAGTTTGAAATTGGGTGACCTAGTTTATGCCCATCAATACAGGCGCAGCCTATTCATCCACGGATTTTTTTATCTGCAGATTTGTCTGCAGAATGGGTGGGGGTGGGTGGGAGAATGGGGTGGGGGAACCGAAAGTCACACACACCTTTGCCTCCTTTGCCCTGTGCTGTCGTCTCAAGCCATGAGGTGGCCATGAGGTGTAGGTTTCCTCATGAGGAAGCTGCTTGAACCATTCACTAAAGAGGCTATGCCATGTCTCCAAAACTAGACGTGATAGGGCAAAACGGATGCCATTTTTTGAATCAGCACCCCAAATATACCCAGGAATTGGTGTAATGTTTAAGAAAGCAAAATGTGTGTTGGCCTATGTTATCAGCATAAGGAATCTTGAGACTACCACAACATTTCACCAAGGAATAAAGAGTTTTTTTTTCCAATCAACCTTTGCAAACTTAACTTTTTAATCTCAGTTTGTTGTCCACTTCCTCTTCAAAAAAACACACAGACTGGCCACAAAGGCACAAAAATCATGTTCAGAGCTTCTGCAGTGTATCTTCAGGTTGACAGTCTGCACATTTAAGTGGACCTCAGTACCTACCAATAAGCTCCTTGTTGCGAACATCTAATGCCATATTTCGCAAAGCAGTTGCCACTGAAGAAACAACTCTGTCATTGTCCATTCTCAGCAGTTCCACAAGAATTGGGAGCCCTTTTTCTTTTCTTACAGCAGCTCGAATATAGGCTGCAAACTATGACACAAAAACACAAAATTACTTAAACAGGTTTAAAAAAGAAAAAGAAAAAAAAGAATGAATGCCAGGACTGAGCCACTCTGAAACCACTGGAAAATAACTATTCTTTTCCCCCATGCATTGATTTTGATATGTTCTGAAGGAAGTTGTAGAAACCACAAAACAGGAGCTATGTAGTCAGTTCCTATTAACTTAAATGTGGGGCAGGCATCAATGTGGCATTTGAAACTTTTTGTTATGGGTAACAGTGTAATAAAATGAACTGTGAGATTAGATGAAATATACTGGGTGATGTCATGATGATTTTTAATTGCTACTGAAGATGCGGTAACAGTTTATAAAAAGAAGCAAAACTGTTGGCTTCTTTTTTTTTTTAAAGGAAGCTGCTTGAAGCTACTAAAAATCTCATATATGGCTTCAATAAAAAAGACTGAATTCTTTATTATCCATTCGGTGAATAAATAAAAGTGATTAAAATTATGCAATGTGGTGCTTTTGCAGTGCGCCAGCTGTGCAGACTGCACGCTGTAGTGTTCAATGATGATACCTATTGGTGAACAATTAATCTCTTCTTTTCCGGATAAACCTATCTGTGCCTCAGTTAACTTAATTAAGCATGACCTCACTTCTCTCAGTTCTGGGGAAAATGATGAATTTTGAATCTCAAGAAGTTCTGAGCCAAACTACATAAATTGATAGTAATAATTTTTCTTTTTTTCCTGAGTACGTATGTCAGAAAACCTCTGTGTTCTTAACAGTGGTATACTGGTTATGCTTCTCCTCATAAGCATTCTACTTTTTCTTAGTGGTACATTGATCACTGAACAATGAATCAGTGCATGAATAAGGAGATGGCAGAGATCAAGGAAAAATTGTGTGCTTGTGCTTATGTCTCAAAATCTATATACATGTATAATGGAAGCTACCTCTGTGATACTTTCAGAGATTCAGCCCCCACTCTGCAATATACCCCCTCCCCCACGTGCTGCATCTCATGCCATTCTCAAGGGTCCCTGACCACAGGAGTAATTTGTAAGGAGGTAGGGAAGACAGTTTAGGACACGTAACTTTTTACATTGGGTTGCAAGTGTTAACAGTGTATCTAGAAATCACACAATTTTAGGAGTGCTGTTAATTATCTTACTTGTCTTGGAAAATTACTCAGCTTCTATGTTTCAGACTGTCCTTAAAAATGAAGGATGCTATGAAGTATATGTTCCACACTCTTACACATGAAACTAAAGTGAACAGCCCAGGCATGGCTTTGTACCTAAGCTTCCCTTTCAGATTATACTTTTATATTGACTGATTAATAGCAGATGGTGGGCCCAATCCTATCCAACTTTCCCGCTTTGGTGTAGCCACAATGCAGCCCTGTGGTAAGATGCAGTGCACACCCCACTGACACAACAGCACTGGCACTGGAAAATGGGATAGGATTGGGCCTTGTGTCATTTTAGGCACAGGAGTAAAAGCAGATGATTCTAGTGTTTTAGTGAAGTGCCAATTAAATATAAAAGTTAGGGCCAGTAACATATTATGTCTATGCACTGACTGTTGGATTAATAGCTATGGGTCTGTACACATGAATTGATGGGACAGTCTTACATATAGCTCAGAGGAGAACTTGTGATCCTGGTGGGTACATATGAATTGATGGGACAGTCTTACATATAGCTCAGAGGAGAACTTGTGATCCTGGTTTCCTGGATCAATTGCCTGCTAGCAGCTGCCTGCTAGCAGCTGCATGCAAAAATGTTGGGTGCCAAACATTGCATCTTAACTGGCTCCTGACTGCAGCATCAATGTTGCGAGAAAAGACTGGATGCAGAGGCCACTTTGGGTGGTTGAAAACTGGGGTATAAATCAAATAAATAAACAAAAACAGCCTCGAGCTTCATGCTGTACCTTCCAGTTGCCTGCAGAAAGATTCTGGAGAGATCCTGCAGAACCTTCTAAAGTAGCAGGGTTGGAGCTTTCAGCAAGTAGAGTTAGATATGGTTTTACTACGGAAGGGTGCCAGAGCATTTCCACACCTTTAGGAGACTTTGACAATCCTGGTATTGGACCAACTCCATCCCACTGTGAAAGATATACACTCATCAAATGTAAGTTCAGACATTTAAGCAAAGTTCAATTTTTTTACACAAGTAGCTGTACTGCATTATCAGCAGTAGCTTTTTAATTTCTCAAGCATACTAATTTAAAATAAAGCATAGAAAAAAGTTCTTTGTTTCCATAACAGGTAAGTAAAGGGAAGTAGGAGAAACAAACCTGATCTTCTTGTGAAGCTTTCTTCTTCTTCTTCTTCTTCTTTCCCCAACAGCTTGGCTCTGAATCTTTGCTAGGTGATTCCTTCCCCAAAAAGTCATCCAAATCATTTATGCCAAGCAGACGAGCCTGAGGCACCTCAAGCTCTAGGCGGTAGGACAAGTTCCTCAGCGTGCATACACAGTTTTCAACCGTCTGTAAGCCAAACAGAGGGGATTCTAGAAGTACGCACCCTAATACATCAGTGTCTTGGATGCAGGCTGTGTTGGGGTGCTCGGTTTGGGCTCTGTTCAAGTGCCCACAAAGCCCACCCCAAGATGACCACAAGACCACAACTTCCAAAAACTTAGAGTTGCATTTTCACTCTACATTTCCATAAGTCTATATGCAAATCACAAAATTTTTAAAATCTAGAGCAGTGCTTTCCAAACATGGGAGTAGGGAACACTGCAAGAGTGTGCAGGGAAGGGGCTGTGGCACCAACACGAGCCCTAGGATTGCACTGCCGCTGGGGATGGAAGGGTGTTTTTAAAAAAACAAAAAACAAAACTTACCAGCAGCCAGCACCAGAGTCCTGGGGAGTGGTGCCTCTAAACATGTAAGAAAAAAAGGGCACTTCCAGTTTTCGCCATGAAACCGGCAGTGCCTTTTCTCTCTTTTTTCAGATGTTTGGAGGTGTAGGGAGTCCTGTGGATGGCTCCCTGGACCCACTGGACCTTCCAGGACTTTGGTGCTGACTTTTGGTAAGTTTAAAAAAACACACAAAAAAACCTCCCATCACCAGCAGCAGCATGATCATGGAGATCATGTCGCTGCCATCCCCCCTCCCTGCATCTTAAAGGGGCAGGGATAAGTGCTTTCCTGGCTGGTGGTTTGTGACCCACCAGTTTGGGGACCACTGATCTAGAGTGAAAACATGACTAGATTTTTTGAAGAAACTGTTTCCTGAAGCTGTCTACTGAGGGCAACTACAATTTAAAGATAGATTCCTTTAGAAACACTAAATGTGAAGAAGAAACTAGAAAGCACGCCTCTAATTGTTGTGTCCATATGAACAATCCTAATGTTGATTAATTCACACAGTTCAATAATGAAGGTGCAAAAACTCTGACTGAAATTGCATGTGTACATGATAGTCAAAATAAGACACTTCTGGTTCCTCATCCCACAAAATCTGTAGTTAAAACATTTGCACACCTTGCTGTCATAATCAGAAGTGTTCACACACGTGTGGATCACATATAACAATGAATCAACAAGCCCTTCACAAGATCTCATCTGCTTCCGGGCCTCTTCCCCTGCAGAGCTTAGATTCCTAAGGGATAAAAACAGAATAAAAATGATTATGTATATTAATAAAATACTGTATACTGGTATTCTTATGATCAGCTATATGCATAACCAATTATCAGCAGAAAGAAATCTGCTTGGATAAGAGAATGATCTTGAATTTTAACTAAGTACAAATATGTAGCAGAGTTTTAATATACTCCAGAAGATGTATACTTTAAAAACACTTTTTTTTTTTTAAAGGCTTTTGGCACACAAAGGGATTGGGCAAACCAATAGGATGTTTTTACTTCATTTAAAGCGAACCCCAATGTCTTATCAGAATTTCATTTGAAAGCTCCCTCCATTTCAAACATGAAGGGATGCTGTTCTAGAAACACAACTCCAAGACGTCTTTTGGCATGCAGAACAAATTGATGGCTCTTTGGGACTCAGCTAAATTGGTCACCCCCCCCCCCCAGAAGCTAGTTTTTTAAAAACAAACTGACAGCTTAGAAAATATAAAAGTTGCTTTCACTAATAGTGTAAATTTACTGTGGTATATCATCACTTATGTTACATTTCTATCGGATCAATTTAGACAGCTTGCCAAAGCATAGTTATGGCAACAAAATTATGGTTTGTGTGATGTCTGAATGGACACAACATAGTTACAGCTGTTGCTTACCCACCAGAGACAACTACCTACAGACTGGAATGCTGAACAGAAAGTAAAAGTGAGGAAGGATCTCTACACCATAATTTGGAAAGCACCTTTGGAAACTCAAAAAATGATTTGGCTGATTTAGTTTTATTAGGAACGATCCATGAAAGTAGTTTTAACAATATCTAATTATAGAGAAAAGGAACACACTGAATACCCCAAGGATCTATCTTGCTGTGAAAGCCACAAGTAATGGCCTGATTCAAGATTCAGTTGTGCTTAAACTAGCACAACGTGTGTTCTGGATTAGAGCTGGGGGCAAATCGAGGTCAGCAGCAAGGAACTCAGCAAAGCGGTATAGTCTATGGCTGGCTAATATTATCAATGGTCATAACCAAGTGTTCTGGAGAAGGATCAGAAAGAATTCTGTGGCCAGGGCTGAAGGCAGTATATTCACATGAGTTTTGATGTGCATTCTGAAGATTATTTGCAAGGCTTTGTGAAGAATCAAGAATTAAACTTGACAGCTTAGATCTTTACAAAATCTTCAGTTGTCTAGCCAGGGATGTACCTTCAAAATAAACACATTTTTTCAATTTTCAATTTTTTTTTTCAGTTTCATGGAACTGATGCAGTGTTTGAGAGGTTTGATCATATTCTTATTTATTTATGTGAAAAATTAATACCCCACCTTTCTCCTGCTGAAGCAAATGCCCAATCCAGTTTACAAAGCTCCAGAATAAATGTAAAATGTATCATAACAAGTAAAAAGAAAAACATCAAACAAAGCATTAAAAAATTAAACACTAAAACAATAAATCAAAGCAACTCAAAACTCACATATATCATTGAACGGGGGAGGGGGAAGAGAACAAATTAGTCTCGATTCATGTGCATGGGAAATACGTAACTAATAGAAATTGTGTCTGAATAGTGGAGCATGTCCAAGTTCTGTCTTTTAATAAACTTTCTTGTTGTTACACAAGAATATTTTGTTTGGAAAGAACACTATCAGTTCCTTTCTTCAATCATGCAAATGATGAAGTGGCACCGATATCTGCTTTTTAAACGGCTCTATGCAATACACAGACACCTCCCCTCAAGGAAGAGACATGCAATTTTTGTCCTTCAGCAGCAGACCCATTACCTGCAAATGAATAAATGACCAGGAAGTTTCACATATACACAGATGCAATTGCTGCTCAAAGCTGATCTCTTGGTAATTGAGTTGATCATTGTATAGCATCTGACCACTGATTCATGGGAGAAAGTGACAGAGAGAATAACAGCCTAATCCTACCTAACCCCCTCTGCTATGTGGAGATGCAGTGGCACCACCATGTCATCAGCTGAATCTGACGAGGGAGTTTCTGGTTTTGTATAATTCATTCAAGCCTACCCTAATAAAAGGTACTGAGTAACAGTAGTGATTAGCTAATATGCTAAAGCAGTGATTCCCAAACTTTTTGAACTGGGACCCACTTTTTAAATGACACTCTGTTGGGACCCACCCAACTTTACAAGCCTTTAAAAAAAGGGTTTCACTTTACCAGCTGCTCAAGACTGTGTTTTTATCCTCTTTACTACTGGTTTGGGAGGTGGGATCTGGGGGTGGGATCTGTCTTCTGGAGCAGCCCTGAAGGTTGCTGCAGCCATTAGGATGTTGCCTGATTTATGAATGTCAAAGGGTTTTGCTTCTAGAATCTTCTAGAAGATTCTTCTAGAAAGAATGAGACAGGATCAGTAGCAGTGAGGGAACGTCACGGAAGTGGTTACTTATTTGGGTTTAATATGAAACGTGACTATGGCAATATCGAAAAATGAATTCTGTTGTCTGCTGAAAATAACTAAACACCTCTGTGTGAGTAAGGGGTTAATATGCCTTTAAATGCTGAGTAAAAGATTCAGTAAGGCTCTGTAGAGATCTTGATAGCAGATAGATAAGAACTATAGAAAGAAGAAATGATACACAGGTGTGATGATTTAAAATTAGCAGACTCGCTTTGTACATAACATGAAATTGGATTGTTTGACATCAAAGGGTGTAACTGATGCAGCAGAATTAGGAGTAACTGATTGGTTCCGATCCCTTGTGAGTTAAGGAGGTTTTGCTATAAAAAGGTCAGTTTGGACATTCAAGACAGTGAGGTCTTCGGACCTACACCCTTTGTGGTTCTTCACTCAGCTTGGCAACTGCCGTGAAGCACTCTGCTCAAATGGACGTCTGCCAGCACTGGTAACTGGATGATTAGTTAAAATCTTCAAAGTGGTACAGATAGAGCTAGGTTATTGTTTTCTTGTGCTATCTTGTACTCCACGGAAACACCGTAGAAGAGCTCTCTTGCTTTTGGCAATGGGAATGGTGCTTCACTTTTGGAGGTGCTTTGCCTTGCCTTAGTGAATAAACTTTTCTTCTACTTTAAATCAGCCTGCATGTGTATTAAATGGTGATATTTGCTCAAATAACTTAAATAAGTAAGTTGGCAGTGTCTTCATACCTGCACACTCAGCACGGGTGGGGCACAGTTGGGGAGGGGGCTTGCCTGTTTTGCGTTCACCTTGAAGGTGTGCGGACAGGTGTGGGAGCTGCTGGATTGGGTTGTTGAGATGAGCAACTGGCTGTCTGCCCCAATGTGCCTGTTATGCTGGAGTGGGTTACTGAGACAAGCAATTAACTGTCTGCCCTGCTGAACATATTTATGTAGTGGTTAAAAAAAACCCCTACATTTACATGGAGGTAGCCCCACATTCACAGGCAGGTGCACTCATTGGGCATCCCGCCAATAGCATTTTGCTGCCAGGTAGGATTGTGGAGCCATGGGAGTATGACAGCCTCTGAAGGTAGCTTTGCTCTAGGAGATAGGAACTACATCCACATTTGCAGGCCACTTCTGGGGAGGCAGAGCTGTTCAATGTAGCCACCAGAGGGTGATGGGTTAAAAACACAGTGATTTACCTCAGGCACCCTGTTGTGTTGCGCAGAACTAGAGATGTCTGGAATTTAATTTTATGATCATCATCAAAGGAAGAATTATTCCACCCAGAATGAGGAACTATCACAGTGTTTGTTAGTGTTGAGAGCGCATCTCTAATGATTGTCATCTTTACTGCATCACACGAAGACAAGTTCCAGAGAACGCCTATGGGAGAAAAAAGATGCATTCTTATCTTTTAATGGCAAAGATCATTAGGTATTTATTTCAACTTGTATACCCTATCCTAAAAAGAACATGGGATTGGTCACAGCAATTAAAGACACAGCACTATTTAAAAAAAACTTAGCAGCATAAAATAAACAAAGTTGGATGATATAAAAATGGAGCAACATCACTCTAAATCCCAGTTGCAAAATGCCAGCCCAAAGAATAAATATTTATAGTTCTTTCAGCTGATATTAAATATAATCATGGAATGTATGAGAGAAGTCAGTCTCTGTGATATGAATGGTAAAAACCTCCGAGAACGTTATAGATCAACAGTAGCACTTTGAAAGGTAATAGGGAGCCAGTGCAGATGCTGGGCCACTAGGGTAATAAAACTTAGAAGGTTTCATTACAGTCAACAAATATAATCCAACACATATCCCAGGACATTTCCCACCTTAAACTTCAAGAAAAAGAAATGTATTTTCTCTATAACCAGCAAACTAGAATGATTTAGTCTGTAACATTGCATGTATATTCTAAAGCGTGTGAAATCAGCTGTAACTTGCCATCAGAGTTAAAATACAAGGGACAGAATGACTTTCCAAAACTATGGAGGCATTTTTGATTCAGAGTATTTCATTAACGGAATCAGTGTTGCATTGATCTGGCTACTTTCCAAATAAAATGGAATGCAAAATGATACTTGTAATGAATTTGTGTTGGGTGAGGTGTCATAGATATTGTTGTATAGGAAATGTATCTCACCCCTCAATAAGAAGACAAAAGAACAATCCATGGCAAAAGAAAGAGAAGAAACATATCTACGTGGAACAAGTTGGAAACTACACATAGATAATAAAACTTGTACTTTCTCCTTATAGCTCAATGTAAGCAATCCAAAATGAATGGACTGGGCTCTTGGCTTACCCTCTCTCCTATGTTGTTGCAGACAACTTTATCACCAATTTCCTCATTTAACTTATTTTACAAGAAATAATTTTTGTCTATTAAATACTGATGTCATACCTTGGGGAAAAATACCCTGGAGGAGAATATCTGGGAAAAATACTTTATTAAATACATACAAATCTATAGAGATCAGTAATAATGAAGTGTAAATAACTACAACTGCGTATGCTGCAGAAGACCATTTGTTGCAGAAGACCATTTATGAATTTAACATTTATAAAATATTATCTGAGTCCACACTGAAGTTTCTTCTTACTTTTGTTGCTTGTTTTCACGATAAGCACTGATTGCTTGGTTCAATCAAACAAACAGGTGCTTTGTCATCAGTTAAATCTTGGCTACTTTGAAGCAATAATAATTGCTGACGGAAAAGGCCTTTTCCTTTTACTAGAAAAACAGAAGCATCTAATATTACAGGAGATATGAAAAAGAGTCCCAAACATTTTGCTAATGACAAGCACACAGTCTTTCACAAAACTGCTTACCTAACTGCTAAACCAGGGGTGTCAAACTTAAGGCCCAGGGGCTGGATGCGGCCCCTGGAAGATTTTCATCCGGCCCTCAGGCTCTCAAGCTTGCTGAGGTGTTACCGCTGAAACAGCAACCAACATGAAAATTGGGCTTTTTCCAAATCTTGAAATATGATCAAGATTTGTGTATTTTCTCTTCTGTCATTTGCAGTTAATGAGTTTCTATATGAGCACAAGGTCTGATTTCTGGCCATTAGATGCTTAATAATGTCACTTTCTGCTTAATGACATCACTTCCGGCCCTCAGCAGGAGCCCTGAATGCTAACTTTGGCCCTCTGTATGAAATGAGTTTGACACCCCTGTGCTAAACTTTAAAACACACAGGAAAAATGCCATGAATGCTTTTATTTCCTTTAGTAATGTTAGGCTTATAAGAAAAAAATAATTCTAGGATTCCACACTGCAAAGCATACCCATATGGATTTCTAGTGTATAAGGAAAATACTTTTTATTTTCCTTATACACTAAGAACAGGGACAGGTAATCTCTCAATGTCAACAGGGAATCTCTCAATATGGAAAACAATTGACTCTAAAAAAAACTTAATGTCTTTTAGAGGGTAAATAGCAAAAGCATCCTGTGCAGACTATCTAAACCAGCAGCTCCCAAACGTCTTACCTATGCCAGCATTTGTGGCAGATCCTGGGCCCGCTGCAACAAAGAAGTTGCAAGGCAATATGGGGCGCAAACTAGAAGCCACTTCCAGGTCATGCTGGCCTGCAACCCATGTCATTGGTTGCTTTGCACAACGTCATACTCCAGAATGCCATGCAGGCTGCTTCTGCAAGGCATTGCAGGGCACCATGCATTGCAAAACAACCAATGACATGGATTGTGTGCCAGCACAACCAGGAAGTGACTTCTGGTTGCGGCAGACTCACAACCCACCAAAAATTGAGATGTGACCCACTGGTCAGTTTGGGAAACGCTGATGCAAACCAAGATGACATATCATATGAGGGTTGCCCAGAAAGTAATGCACCACATTTTTTTTCTCAGTCTACAGTAATGGTACGAATGCGAAACTTTAGATATACATTATTTGAATTTTCAGGAGTGCGCACACAAATTTTTGGTTTCTTCAGACAGATAGCGTAGCTGCAGCAGTGTTTCGAAATGGCGTCTGTAAGTGATGTACGTTACAAGCAGTGTGTCGTCATTGAATTTCTCACTGCAGAGAAAGAAACTGTTGGGAACATTCACAAACGTTTGTTTACAGTTTATGGAGAATCTGCAGTTGACGGAAGTACGGTTAGTCACTGGGCACAGAGGGTGAGGCCATTAGAAGGCGGTTCGGCAGAGCTCCAAGATTTGCAGCGTTCGGGGCGGCCATCCACGGCTGTCACACCTGACAAGATGCAGCTTGCTGATGTGCTCATTCACGAGGACCGACGCATAATGACTAGGTAGTTGGCGCTGAAGCTGTCAATCAGCAAAGGAAGTGTGGATGCAATCAGCCGTGCTCTTGATTACTCAAAAGTGTGTGCATGATGGGTTCCACGCTGTCTTACGGTGGACCACAAATCTCTCAGAAAAAAACATTTCTTCTGAGTTGCTGAAACGTTTTGAAGATGAGGGGGAAGCGTTCTTGTCCAGGATTGTGACAGGTGATGAAACCTGGGTTCACCATTTTGAGCCCGAAACAAAACGACAGTCGATGGAATGGCGTCATCCTCAATCTCCACAGAAGAAAAAATTCAAAGCAACTGCTTCCGCCGGTAAGGTCATGATCACTGTGTTTTGGGACTGTGAAGGTGTCATACTCATTGATGTGATGCCAAGAGGCAGCATCATTAATTCTGAAGCTTATGTGAAGACATTAACCAAACTCAAGAAGCGTTTCCAGCGACTTGGCGCCATAACAACCCAGGTGAATGTTTGATTCAACATGATAACGCTCGGCCTCACACAAGTTTGAGGACCTCGGAACACATCACTAAACAGGGTTGGACTGTGTTACCCCATCCACCCTACAGCCCTGACCTAGCTCCCTCAAACTTCCACTTGTTTGGGCCATTAAAGGATGCCATTCGCGGAAGACATTTTGAGGATGAAGAAGAGGTGATTCGCACAGTGCAGAAATGGCTTTGTGACCAGAACAAGGAGTGGTACCGACAGGGCATACATGCCCTTGTGTCTCGCTGGAGGAAGGCCATAGAACTGGATGGAGATTACGTGGAAAAATAGGGAGTGTAGAAGAAACATCATTCTTTCTTGTGTGTAAGTTTCATTGTGTTCAATAAATAATTGTTGAAGAAAAAAAATGTGGTGCATTACTTTCTGGGCGACCCTGAATTCTGGGCGTACAACAGAATTCTACCTTCCACTTTTTAACAATCAAGAGTCTACCCCCTGTAGCTGTCAAAAGAATAAAAGACATATGCACAAAATCTGAAACAATTTTGAAGTGTGAAGCATACTCAGTTTTTAATAAGGTGTTAACTCAGGTGTTCTTCTCCCCCCCCCAAAAAAACCCCTAAAAAAACTATATGTTATAGAAAGTTCCTATAAACTAAAACGTTCATGAGCACTTCATTACATCAGTTCAGAGGTCTATAAGGCCCTGAGGAGCCCTTTCCAATAAACCCACTAAAACTTTTGTATTCAATAGCACGGAACATTTTAAAGACTTCTGTTTGCATTTTCTTCTTCTTTTATTTGTTTTGAAGTTCTGTGAACAGAATTTTTGCTGATTTCCACTAAATTCTGAAGTCCTCTGTGCCCTGAACATTTCAGTTTGGGGGGGTGCACCCCAACTCTCCTGAAGTAGATTTTTGGCAGGCATAAGAAAGCTGTTGTGCTGAGGAGGTGGTAGAAAACTCACTTCTGTGAATTTCCTTCTGCATGTGCTCCTCAGAATACAGCCCGGTGTTTCTGCAAATCTGTGTGTTCTGTCCCCTATTTCATATCTCTCTGACTGTAGTGAATGATCATCTATTTCAAAGATTGGCTTTGACTTTGCTATTTAATACATAGTTTTCCAGACTGTTCCATCTCTATGTGGGTAATGATATAAAAGCAGCTCATAAATGAAAGCATATATGATAACAGAACAATGCAAAAACTACAATTGTAATTGTATCTCCCGAAGCTGAAAAATTCCAAGGAACTGAGGATGATGCTTAAGAGCATCATTTATCCTTCCTCCACATAATACCTGATTAAATGCAAACATTTATTGGCCACTAGGTATTTTTGAGTACTGCCTTGAAAAGATCTGCATGCAGATTAAGACTGTCTCTGCTTTGAACAACATGAAACGAAGTGTTCAGTTTTACAAAAGCTGATCCTCACTTTGCTAAACAATGCTATATATCTAAACAATGCTGGGCACAGCCAAACATCCACATGTTACTTAGAGCCTTTATTTGACCAGCATTTTCCTAGACAATACAGTAGACATTTTGAAGTTCTTTATTTAAAGGTGTTTTTGTCAACTAGCTGCTGAATAGACTTACTGACTTAAACAGGCACTTTGTCAAGCTTGAACCGTACAACCACTTACTAGCCTAACAGTTTTGACATCTTATAAGACAAGCCAGAGTATGTCTAACTGTACTCCCTGCTAAATATGGCTAGTAAATAATTCACAAGGTTAAAGTGTGACCTATTTACCCATGTGTTCTATTCTATTAGAGGCAACCTATCATTATGTGCTGAGAATAAACCAACAACATGAAAATAGATTGATTAGAATATATGCACTGAAAGATTAATTAAATGAGCAACATCTTCTGTTACCTTATTTAAAATTAGCTCAGAAATATAAACTTGAACCAAGACATCAATGCCAGTACATATAAATATGCCATTTATTATCCACTACTGCTACTCTGGATTCCATTACTATGTTAAGCAGCAAGACAGTAGTTATAAAAAGGTGATTTAGAAACAACTCTGAAGGAAGCTTGGGAAATAGATGCTGGTTTGACAATGTTAATGAATCAATCAATTGGAAGAAAAGCTTTAAGATCTGTTCCAAGAACAGATCTCTAGAAATTAGACTGAGGTCTAATTTAAATGTGATGTTTGGCATGTGTATAAAGATTACATATGCAGGGTTCCATTTAAACGGGTTGGCCCTTCCTGCACGCAGTATGACAGCGTGCTAGAAATTTGCCAGGCATTATGTGGGCATGCTAACATTGCATATGCAGGAGTCAGTTTAGTTTTAACATGATGTCAGGCATGTAGGTTTATTCTCAATGTTTCTATGTGGGTTGATTTTTACACACATCAGAAATCATGTTTAAATCAGGCCTCAGACTGGGTTAACAAAAGTATTTGGATTGGATCCTAAAGTAGTATTCTGCAAATGAAGCCCTTTCCATAAGTGAAAGGAGTCCATCCACAAGCATGACTCTCCTTCCGAAAGGAAGGGGCTCCAATTACAGAGTAGTGAGTTAGGCTCCAAAGCTTCCAAAGCAAAATTACTGAACACCAATGAGATTCTGGTATACTGGCATTGCAAGGCCTTCAATGCCTCTCTCACTCAACCAGAGTGTTGTCAGATAGTAGGATTCCATGGCATCAAAAATATGATAATGTGGTGCCAATCTGGACAAGGAGAAGAAGCCCTGATTTCATTTGGAGGGAAAGGCAGGATATAAATAATTCAAATGAAATAAATACAAATTCAAATAAAATACATACAGAGCAAATGAAACATCATAGGAAACATTTGCTCTCAGGAGAAAGTTGCCTTAAAGATGACAAAAGGAACGTATATGAACATATAGGATCTTTTAGTGGACTATCTAATGATCGAGTTGGAGTAAAAATATAGTGGTTACTATGGTGATAAAGTTGTCATAAAAATTATAGCTGAAATAGGCAGATCTTTTTACTGTCACCTTTAGAATCGGGTATCAGTGTATGTTTTCACCAGTATGGTAAACTCACTGCATTTTGTGTAGGAAGACAACTTGCAGGATTCTAATGCATATTCAAAACAACCACGTTCTTCAGTTTCTGCGGATATCTGCTAACGACAGGGACCATGTTTCAGGAACATCATGTATAGCACTGAAGCTTAGTACAATGCCTGTAGTTTAATATATCTATATATCTTCATTGTCCAGAAACCGCTAAAGATAAGTTTGTGATAAAACCAGCAAATTGCAGCCAGAAGTAACTGATGAAAAAATTCTTGCCTGCATACGCAACAAACTCCTTTTTGAATGGTTGAGAACACACACTTCATTTAACATAGTTCAGTCATTACGACTAGGATACAGTCCACTTAGCAAAGCAAATGTTGCAGGAAAATTGCTAGATAAACTTTGAGAAGCCGAATGTCTAAGAAATTTAACACAAAATTGAATGCAAAAAGTCCAGTGGGGGAAATTGTTAACCTGAGTCTTGATGGTTGGAGTGATCTCCACAATGGTCCCATTGTAAGTGCCTTTGTGACAGTAGAAGGGGGACTGGATTACTTAAAGAAACAATTGATACATCAGAAAAATGTATACACAGCAGAATACTTACAAAACATAGTGGTAAAAGTGATAGCAAACTGTGAGAAAAGATTTAAATGTCTAGATAGCTGAATTGCACATAATGCTTCAAAATGCCAGGATGAAAAGAAATCTAGAAAGAACCAAAGCACAAGCTAGTGACATATGGCTGGAGTGCTCATTTGATGCACCTCTTAGCCAAAGTCTTCAGTGCTGCAGAAATAAAAGTTAATGTTGCTGGAATGGCAAAATACTTCAGTAACAAGCACTTTACAGCAGCTGCTCTGAAGAAAGGGGGAAGAACCAATCTAACTCTCCCACAGCACGTGCTACAGAACTTGGTAGTGGAATATTTTGAATATTGTATCAAGAATTGCCCTAATTTGGTATACCTATACACAGAATTGAGGGGAAAGAAAAAAAACAACTGGTGCCACTACCTCAACCAAAGATCTCAATACTGAGCTTAAGAGAAATGTAGATCACTTGCTAATTACCTGAAGCCTGGTTCCATAGACCAACATAAAGTAGGAAATGCCATGTTTTTTGCTGTTGAAATTTGGAAGGAAATGAGAAAGATCTCAAAAAAAGAAACACGCAGCAGCAGGCAAATGGAACAGGCACTATCCTCAGTTCATTTTCCTCCATATGGTATCTGGATCAGTTCTTAACTGTTGAGGTGGTCGGAGCATCACCATCTCTCCCATCTCTCCTGTGAAGGGCCCAATCCCTAACTTAAGGTAGGTGGAGGGGAGAAAGAGGAGAGGAAGAAATAAGGGGGAGGGGGGAAAAAAGCTTAGAATATTGCTACTCAAGAACTGAGCCCAAAGGAGCTCAGTTGAGAGTCCTGTTGCTCCAGCATGAGACAGGGCTGCTCTGGGCATGGGATGCTCTCCTACAGAAGAGGAAACAATCAGGTAGCTGGTCCTATATTGTGGGAAGGATGATCCTGCAGGATGATCCTCTTTTTCCTCTACCAGAGAAAAGGCTTTGTTAAGCATGACCAGATAACACTATCTGATAAAAGTTTGGAACGCTCTCTTAGATTTTTTTTTCCACTGAAAAGTCTATATTCTTTCCCCCCCTTCTTCCTCCATTTGCCCAATTGCCTTTTATGTGTGCTGACCAAAGCTAACAGTCAATAATGAGCAAATTCCTATATTGTCACATGTTGACATAACAAAGATGTATGTATTGTTGTAACTGCATGTTTCTATATTTAAAATCAACGGAAATATTTTACATTGTTGTTTTAAAAATAGAAACAGATGCTTTATTTTAGTTCTTCTCCTACTTCAACAGACATTATCACCACAGTGAAACAAAAAATTCCTAGTAGCAATTTTATCATCATGAAGAGTGCCAAACATATTTCCGCACAGGCTATATTCTATCAAGAAATCAAAGAACCAGAGCATGCTGGATCCATTTTAACAAACCATTTCGAGGTTGCAAACATAATTTACTGTAAATCAGCAATTCGTAATCCTGCTGCCCTTTTTCTACACATGATTGTTGAATATATACTATTCATATAATATATTATACTGATATAATGCTACAAAATGATGTGTATCCCCTGTACTACTCTACTGGCTCTGTTCTATTACTATATGAAAAAAAAAATTATGACTGCAATCCAGAGACCAGTGAACCATACCAAATTCTTAGAGAAATCAACGTTACTAAAGCATGCAGACAAGAACTTAGGTCCCACTGAATTAATGCATTGGGTGTGCATTATTTACTCTAGACTGCACCCTGCACTGAAAATATGGGGTACCAAGAATGCTATAAATGCCTAAAAAGAATAATATTCCTAAGTTTGCTACTCAGAGCACAAACCTAACCAACTTTCCAGCACTGGCATAACTGTGCCAGTGGGGCATGTGCTGCATCCTGCAGTTGGGGGGCAGTCACAGAGTACTCCTCAAGGTATGGCAATGTTTGTTCCCTTACCTTGAAGTAGCATTACCCTTATATCAGAGCTGGAATGTGGGTTAGGATTGTGCTCTCAGAGGTATTTGTGACCAAGACAGTAAGATAAAATCCATTAACTGCCACTGTAATTTCAAAAGTAATAAATCACATCAACTTTAGAAGCAGAGCTTACAGAAAAATGAAAAATGAGATTCCAACGAAGAAACACAAAACATTCTCGGACAGAATAAGGCTGTTTGGGGAAGTGGAAAAATATAAGGGTTATTCTCCCATATCAGCAATACTAAAACCAAGACTAAACACATCCTTTGTGATTCCACTGCACAGCTTATAGGCTAGATGCAAATGATTAAATACAAACACAAAGATAAAGAACAACTCCCCACACTATGAATTTAGGACACAAAGCACTCCTTAAAATTGTCACAGCTAAAAATGTTAACATGAATGTGACACTTACATAGAACTAGCTCTGAGAAAAACCAGGAGTACTTCAAGATGCTGAGATTATTTTGGCAAATGCCCACACATGCCTCAGAGCCAGGATTTTGCATCCATTATGCCCACATATTTCCCTCTCCCCGACACAGGCATTAGGTAGAAAGAACCTTCCTACTAGGCAATTATTACAAGGGCAGAGGCCCTGTAGATCTTCATTCTGAAGGGTTTGGAAGAAGACCTCAACTGATTCCTGTTACAGTCTACCCTAACTTACAAAGGTGCCAAACTGGTATAAAGACAACATCTGCAATATACATTTGTTAGGAGGGTGAGGGCAAAGGGATGCCTGAAATCATCCACTCAAAAAGGATGTGACTGAGATTGTCAGCAGCACCAACCATTTGTTGATAGAGGATTAAGCCCACCTCATCAGGAAGCAGACTGTTTCCTATGAGAGTTGCATTGTTGGTTGCTAGCAGCACTGATCAGTTCCCACATGATGTTTTAATGTTGAATTAGACCTAAATCACAATATTTAAAGCATATAACCAAGAAAGCACCAATTTCATTTTAGTTCAATGATTTACAGACCATTATGGGGTTAATTGAATGGACTTAGAGTGTGAATGTGGACTTAGAGCAGTGGTTCCCAACATTTTTTCACTTGTATACCCCTTGTATACCCCTTGGCATCCCATTTCCATAAATTGTACCCCTCATATTAGCTCTGCAAGGCATTTTAATATAGATCTGCCTTTTCCGCCATTATTCAATTCTTTATCAAGTACCCCCCTAAAGGTTTGACAAGTTCCCCCGGGAGTACATATACCCCAGGTTGGGAACCACTGGCTTAGACAGAAGGTACTGTGTGTCACTACAAAGGCTTTCTGACTTGTGAGGGCATGTAAAGAGGGTGGGAAGGGGAAGGAGAGGGAAAGGACAGAAAAGAAAGTGTCATTTCTTCATTTGTTTCATTCACACTGGAAGATTGCAACTTCTACAATTTATTGTAACTGGAATGTTTCAGCAGTTAATTTGGCTAATTGCTTAATTTGTGCTTTACACTCTCTGAAAAAGTGTCAAATGCGCTGGATTCTAACACTAGGAATCGTTACAATTTTCTGAAACTAAAACTGATCACAACATAATCTGATAACATGCTTGTGTGCATGTATATTAGAAGTTACAGAGTTTTTAATTAAAAAACAGATTTTTTTAAGTTAATAGTTAAGATGATCTTTGAGAATAAACTCCATTGTGCCAGATTTGTTAATGATATTATTATTGTTGCAAATTGCCTGAGGGGCACTACTGTCGGCCAAAATGCAGGGTCAAAATCTTTAACTAACATAAATACAACTGAGTCATAAGGCAACCAAATGCTGAACTATTATTTTGATACTCAATAGCAGAATTTTTACGAATGAGAGATCTGAATGTAAAAGTAGTGACAATGGGAGGGGCCAAAATAATAAGTACAGGAAGGCACTTGGTACAAATATGCATACTAACATTTCCTACATACATAGACTTAACAAGTTATATGGTCATAAATAAAGACCAGCATATAACCTGCTCTTTAATAATATTTTTAAAAATACATAGTTATTCCAAAGTACCTTCCTGCATGTTGAGACAAACTTTTCCTAACTATATGGATCTCATTTCCTAGCTATAAAAACTTTACCTGTGACAAGTTCTCTTACTTCTGCATCAATTGATTTTCTTAGCAAGCGTAAAAGTGCAGGTATTCCCCCAACGTTTTTCATTGCTATTTTATTTTCATCGGTAGACTTTCCATAAACTAGGTTCCGCAGAGCGCCACAAGCATTCTTCTGAACTTCAAGGGCCCTGTGATCCAGTAGATCAACCAGATGTTTGATTCCTCCTAACCTACATACCTAGAAAGAAACATTGAAAACCAGATTCATTTAATTTATACTTTTAAAAAAATGAAGCGTACACTTTACATTCAGAGATAGTTCTCTCCTACTTCATATATCAAGTAACATAGCTGCTTCATAATATCTGAGAATTCTGAGGGGGAGACAGCAACTGTTACCCTGCACATGCCCGATCTCGTCTGATCTTGGAAGCTAAGCAGGTTCAGGCCTGGTTACTACTTGGATGGGAGACCGCCTGGGAATACCGGGTGCTGTAGGCTTATACCATAGTCTTTCGAGACTGAAGGTTGCCAACCATTTCTGAGGTGGAAAATTTGGAAAAACTGCAATATTGCAAAGAATTAACTACAGTTTTGGTAAAAATTACTATCTTGTAGATGCACATAAAGTAGAACTGAGAAACAAAAATAAAGTGAATTTTGGTGAAATTTCATCACAATACAAAATTTCCCCCAAAGTGGATAGCTATACCTCAGATTTAGAAAATCATTTTTTCCCTGCATCCATATTAACTGGAAGTTGAATGTACATATAAGAAGCTTGGTGAAAAAAACTGTAGAATGAATATTGCAGAATGTAGGCTATTCGTCCCTCTTGAAATTAAAATTTTTTTTAAAAAAATATTTAATAGTGTATGAAAGAATAAATTTAACTGGAAACCTTGCGAATACCACAGGCAGGATTTGACCTGATGCAGTTTTTCTGAATTTTAGTCCCTATGATTGATGTCACAACACCT
Organism: Tiliqua scincoides; assembly: GCF_035046505.1. Lineage (NCBI taxonomy): Eukaryota > Metazoa > Chordata > Lepidosauria > Squamata > Scincidae > Tiliqua > Tiliqua scincoides. The sequence continues at coordinate 98,583,215 of NC_089821.1, read as the reverse complement.
TAATACAAAACACTGCTTGCTACTAGTTCACAGATAAATAAATTAATATGATACATTTTATTTAACATATAATATAAAGGTCTATTGTAATTACTAGTATAATAATTCATAGCAACCTAAATGTTTTTAGTTTGTTCTAAAAAGCCTTTGATACTTTAGATATCAGTGTTAAACTATTCAGTATAGATCAATGTTTGAGAACATTTACTGGTTTAGAGGTGGATATTCTCCCTGCTAGACTTTCTTCAGGTGAGTAAATCTCCCTTCAGTATTACAACCAAAGGGGCATCTTTCTTGACTGCTATCTACTCAACAAACTATTTCTTTTGGTTTCACTGAAAAGCTTCTATTTGCTGAGATGTTTTTGACATTCTAGTGAAGTTACTCCAGTGTCAGGGAATTATACAGGAGTGGTGCCAGAAGACGGTCAGATGGAGCACTGGCTGAGGGTCCATCCGGCCAGGCCAGCCTCTAAACCTGCAGTACAGTCATAGCACTCAGTGCACCATCAGGAGATGGCACCATGCGCAGTGCTGAACTTCATCTTTAGGCTCAGTGCTAGCACTAGAACTACAGAGTGCAGTTATCATAGTGGTCAATGAGCTGCATCCCAAGCATAAATATGGCTATGTTAAGTCTTTTTGCTTTTTTAACTCAGTGGAACAAAACAATAAAAAGAGGTCATAATAACGGCTTTCTCTGTGTTGAAAATCTGTAAGTTTTACATACAGGCAATTGGGAGCTTTTTTAAAAGCATTTTTAATAAAGAAAAGCAAACAAAACAAAAAGTGTTAACAGAGAATTCAATTTGATTTGTGGATTTGGAAATTATCTCCATAACCATTATTTGTCCATGGATGCTTCCTTTAAGCAAATAACATAGGGTGATAAATTAATAAAGTGATGGATTACTTTATTTAACCCCTGCTAATTGGGTAAGAGGCACTTTTTCAAGTGGGTGCTCCTTTTTTAGCAGGGGGAGAGTAACTGGCCCACCTCACCCCAGCAGTGTCTGTTCTAGTGGCTGTCTGCTGGTATTCATTTGCATCTTTTTAGATTGTGAGCCCTTTTGGGACAGGGAGCCATTTAGTTATTTGATTTTTCTCTGTAAACCGCTTTGTGAACTGTTAGTTGACAAGCGGTATATAAATACTGTTAATAATAATAATAATAATAATAATAATAATAATAATAATAATAATAATAATGACAGAACAGACATTGCTTTGATGCAAAACTCAAAGTGAAATGACCCATTCTAATATCTCTGAAATATTCCAACCTTGTTTTTAATAAGTAAGCCTCTGAATCATACCTCAGTTTTTACTTTGTTATCTCCAAAGCACAGGTGCTGTAGGTAGGCTGCAGCATTGGCTTGAACTGATGGGAACTGATGCTGAAGCATGTGAATGACTTCAGGCAATTCTGGATCCCGCCATGCAAATTCTCTTCATTAGATAAGCAGAATTCAAAGGAAAGTGTGAATTTGTGTGTGTTACATATTTCCATCTTAGAAAAGTTTTGCAGTCTAGCCGATATTTTACAAAGATTTCCTGTTAAAACTTAAATAAATTAAAATTATCTCAAAGATAAACAATTAAAAATGGACATCCTGGAAAGTATATTAGAATTATTTTACTACTTCAATTGTGTGCAATTCATTAAATATCAGTTTTCTTGCCTGGGATCTTTTTGGATGCTGTCTATGGATGGAGATCTGGTTGTGCCATCATCAGCAGGGGTTGCATGTTGCATCCTGTTGTAAGTGGAATCTGAGAGTCGATAATGAAGTGACCTGTATGGTTCTGCGTAGGTAGCTGTTGTATTCAGAGCATAATTATTTCTTTGGTATGTAAGAGTACTACGCTGACTGGATGATCTTTGTAGATTTCCAACACCTGGTATATAAAATAAATATTAAAAAAAATTCCATGTGCGCATGTGCCCATGTGGTGCTGTCTACTCAAATGTACAGGCGCCCCCTGTATCCACGGGGCTTCCACTCTGCTCCCCCACGGATATGGAAACTACATATGGGGAGAACCCTATATAAATAGCGGCATCCCCACATGTGCCCATTACAGTACCTTTGTTTTTCTGTAACAGTACTTGTAGTGCGGGTGTTTCTCAATTAACATTCTTGCTTAGCTGAAGAATCAAACAGGAAGTTCCTGCTTCCTGTTAACATTCAGTTAGTCTCCTCTCTGTAGTGTGCAGGCTGGTTGCCTCTATGTTTGGTTCTTCAGATATGCAAGGAACACCCATGCTGCAAGCCCCATTTCAGAAAAACAAAGGTGCTGTAATGGGCACACGGGAGATTCACAGGTAAATGAAGCTGTGGGTACTGGATGCTGTATGTTCTATTGTTTTCAATGCAGCTTACTTTCAGAAAAGTGTGCATAGGATTGCAGCCTTAGCCACTGTACTATCCCAGAATATTTTGGGATAGAATTTCACATCTACCTGATCCAGTTCGGTATAATGCTGTTTGGGACCCTTGGTGTACATCTGCTGTTCCATGATTTGGAGAGTGGTAGACTGGACTATAATAAGGTCTACCCTCGAATATGGGGGTGATGTGTAGATCAGGAGACACAGTTGAGCGCAGTTCTTGACCAAGCTGGCTGTGCTGACTAGCATATGAACTCCTCAAGCCTAAAAGGAAAAAAAAAAAAAGGAAATTGTGTGCATCTCAGTTGCCACATAGAGATTCTAAGCTTTATATGACAATATATTAGGTTCTGACTCTGTATGTAGTTTTCCCATACTTATCATACTTGGTTGGAATACGGTCTTAAAGCAAAAAATCGTTCTGTATGATAATCTGTTTTTAAAAAGATTTTAAGAGATAAGTGGTACCTATTTTTTCCTACAAATTTCTTTCATGTATCCAATATGCCTGAGAGCATATCATATGTAAGAAAATGTCAATAGCACATTGTATCATAGAAAGTAAAACTACACTTTTATTCTCATCAAGGGCTGAAATCTCTTTGTAACATTGCATGTGTATACATTCTTCTGGTTTGTTTCCTAATAGTTTTCATAATAGTTTTAATCCCAAAAGAAAGATTAAATAAAAGCATTCATTCTATTGCAGAAACATTTGTAATAGTGGTCCCCCAAATTTTGTTACTGTGATTCCTGAAAAATACATAAATTTATGAATCCCACCGATATTATAGTTAGTTGCAATTCACACTTTGAGAAGCCATGGAGTAAGAAAAAAGGTCTGTATAGCTCAGTATTGCCTATACTTAAAGGCAGGGGTCTCCAAACTTCGGCCCAGGGGCCAGACGCGAACCGCAGCCAGCTTCTGATACCCTAAAAGCCTCTGGCCCAGTTGACCAAACACAACCAGAGTTGTGCTAGTGGGGTGGGGGAATGGGGGTCATTTAAGTGTGTGCTTTATTTCTTAGGCTGTGTTGGTGCTTAGAGAAATCCTGGTCATTTGAGCCCATTCATTTATTCATTCATCTAACTTCCATTTCTAATTTATTTATTTAAATTTTATTTAATTTTTTTTTCTGGCCCTTGACACTGTACCGGATATTTGATGCGACCCTTTGGCAAAAAGTTTAGAGACCCCTATTTAAAGGCAATGGCTTTCCAGAGTTTCAGACGGGAGTCTTCCCCACCCCTACCTTTATGATTCTAGGGATTGAACCTAGTTCTTCAGAGCTTTGCAGTTCCCCCCAAAGTTGCTTGCAATTCCCCAAGGTGTCGTGACCCATGCTTTGGGAACCTCTGCAATACTATCAGAGTTCTTCAGATACAGTGTCTATTTTTTAACTTTGTGAATTCTGTTTAACATTTTTAACGAAATTCTGAGACAGAATACAATTTCCCATATAAACAGCATCAGAGCTTCTGTATGAACCCAAACCAATGATCTATTTTACCAAGGATTCAGTCTGTAACAACACTTCAGGAAGTCTGTACTAATTCTGCACTGTACTGGAGAGTGAGCCCCATCCTGACAATTGTGCTGTGACTGGAGTGAAGTCTGAACTGGCAGAGTTCAGAAAGCCTCACGCCATTCCTGGTGAGGCCCAAACTCCTGTGAATTACAGGCTGACTAGGAGGAAACTACATTTCCTCTGAGACAAATACAAACTTGTGCTTTCTATAACAAATGATAGCAAGGGAGAATGGGATCTGGAGTTTCCTCTGCCTTCAATTCAATTCAAAAGAGAGCAAGCTATAAATCCTGGTAGGAAATTCATTTTTGTCAACCATTTCTTGTTAATACCTGAAAAGATTCTACATTTTTCTTCAGCATTCATAACACAAACTCAAAATTTAGTAGAAATGAAACTAGCCTAACTCATCACAAATTTATACCTATTTAGCATGTCCTCTGATAGCCAGGATTTTAAGGATGCTCTGAATTAACCCATTTCTGCCCAGCTCACAGGCATATAAATTTGATCCCTGTTGTGCATTGTTGGGCAGAAATGGCTTAAGAAATGGCTTAACCACTGCTGACTGGTTAAGAGACACTTTTTCAAGTGGGTGCTCCTCTTTTATTTAGCAGGGGGAGAGTAACTGGCCCACCTCATCCTAGTAGTGTGTTTTCTTGTGGCTGTCTGCTGGTGTTGCATATTTTAGATTGTGAGCCCTTTTGGGACAGGAAGCCATTAGTTATTTGATTTTTTTTCTGTAAACCGCTTTGTGAACTTTTTTTTTGAAACGTGGTATATAAATACTGTTAATAATAAGTCACTTTTTTCAGTAAGCAAATTTTCTTTCTTAGTGTTATCACTTTGCACTGATTTTCGCAGGATCATGTATGAGGTGTCAATAGGTTTCTATATAAATTATAAACCTCTTGATGGTTAATTTTACTTTTCGGAACAAAGCAACTAAATTTCTGATCTAGTTTCTTTATATGATTTAGAATCTTATTTTCTTCTTTCAGTGATCCTATCTTGCTTTTTCCATTTAAAACAGAAAAATTCCAATTTAAGCCTCTCCTTGTAGAGTACCTTATCTATAATCCTAATGACTTTTGTGCTCTTTTTCTGTCTTTGCCAATTCTACAGTTTCTTTGTTAAAAAGTGGCAGCCAGAACTGTGCACATTGTTCAAGGTGACAGAGTATTAAGGGTATTTTTTGAATCTCTGAGCTACGGTTTGCAATTATGCTTGCTCTATGGAGCACTGCTTCATGTTTGGCAGGTGTTTTCTTTCTCAGGTGTGCACATTCTAATTTGAAAAAAAGAGTAATGAAACAATGCTTCAGTTCACACAGGGATAGCCCATCCTCACTGGAATGTGCATTTTTACTGGGTCGATTCTGGGAAGGAATCGGGAAGGAAGACTTGGGATCTGCCAATTCTCCTCTAGCCACAGTTCTTTTAAGTTGAGAAATTCAGCCTCCTTGCAGCTTCAAGGATCAGGCATAGCATGGCAGATGCTTTTCTGTTAGATCTGGGAATGAGTGGGTAAGAGGATCCAGGATGCAGCCAAGAGGTATTAAGGATGAGCTCCATACCCATCAGACGGTTCACCAATCTGAATTTTTAGTACAATGGCAGTGATAGGACAGCACCCATCAGAAAGAAGACAGGGATCCCTATGGAGGGAGGTTTTGCCTCAGCATCACACCATTCGAGGACTTGGGCACTACTAGTAGAGCCTACTCTTGTCTGGTAACTTTGGGAAACTTCCCTCCTTCATGCTGCCTACACCTACCAGTTGTGTGTTTGTGTCTGTATTCAGCTTGCAGGCAGCATGAGATCAATGTGCATATTCAGGCCTCAGGCCCCATGGTTTTGTTGGGGAGGACACTGGGGCATTTTATTTACCAGGCATGATTTTTTGCCATGCCAGGGGAGTCTCCCTAGTATTCAGGAAACCCTTCTTGGCCTGTTCTTTCCCCGAGGTTTCCCTGCTGCACAGGAAACCACCTATTTGAAAATATAGGGAGTGACAGAAATAATCAGTAATATAGTGAGGTGATAGTCAATCCTTTCAATATTCAAAAGTATTGTACTTGTTTACACTTCAACCACACAATTCCTCTCCAACTTCAAACTATGATGGGGTAGCCTATTTGCAACTTAAAGACTCATATGGCAGGGTGGGAATTGAACTCAGAATATGCACTTTCATCAAGCTATCCACCAGCACCCTAAGATCATTCTTCTGAAAGAACAAAGACAGCTCAGAATCCATCAGCGTCTTCTTTTTTTAAAAAAACATCTTTTTTAACCTCTGTTTAATTCTTTGGTTGGGGTGGGTGGATGTTCATGCAGTAATATCTGCCTGAGCTCTTTTGCCATGAAGACAGATGCAAAGAACTCACTTAATTTCTCTACAATCTCCCAGTTCCCATTTATCCTCCCTTCCTCCTTAAAGCCTAGCAAACCAACTGCTTCTCTAGCAGGTTTCCTGCTTCTAAAATATTTGAAAATACTTTTATTATTTTCTTTCATGTTGTTGGCCATACCCCCCTCAAAGTCTTTCTTTGCCTTCTGCATTATATACATTTCTTTTGTCATAGTACATAACAAAATGCAGGATATGATCTGAAATATAACTGGTAAATCACTGATTTAGAAGACATCTGAAAATAGTGTATTAGAAACTTTTACCCCAAAGGCAGGACTCCCCATAACCCATACCCACACTGGTATTAACCTCTGGCATCTGAGCTGCAGTACAATAACCTTTTGTTAATTAAAAACATGAATTTTCTGTGATATATTTTGATGCAGCTTAACCACTGCAGCTTTGTATTTTAAAAATAAACACAATAATTATAACTAAGGAACTCTTGTTACGTTTTCTATGTAGGCACAGATAAGGTCCTTTAAACTGAAGCAATATAAGACACAAGTCTAATGGCTGATAGCCCAAATTTCAATCTTTGTTCTTTGTGATTCAGCATTGTGGCAGTGAATAGTAACACCACATGTTCAGAATTGTTGCTAAATTTTCAGATTTCCATCTGTTGTTCCTATTAAGTAATATAATTGTTCTTTCGGTATTTTTCTTTCAGCTGCTCACTCCCGTGTTTGATCCTAAGACTTATTTTGTCTGTACACATGTGCTTAGAATTAGATATAGTGATGAATAAACCCAGCACAATGCTACAAAGAGGATATTGTGTCAGCATGACAAACAAATGCAGGGCAAGTGCTCAGGATGACTGTGATCCTGCTGTTGAGGTTTCTGAGATCATGTAAAGGTTAGTAACAAAAAACCAAAAGCTAGCAAAATTAAAGTAGGGGTGATTGTTAAGTTACCTGCATTTCATAGACTTGTAAAGTGAAACCCACTACTTCTTTAGTACAAATAAATTGGCAACTTTGAAGCATGCTATATTAAAAAAGAGTGCTAATGAAGAAGCCACCCACTGCTTAAAGCATCCTTCTGAAATAGCAAGCAATAGCTTTCACCACCTTTCCAATTAAAACTATATGGAGCCCAACCCTCTGCATCCTGGCACCTGGAGGAAGAGTGGCACCAAAATGGGCGACTGCAAATCCCCTTCCTCCGAGGAAAACCCCAGCCTCCGCAACAGGCTTCCTTGAGTGCGCCAGCTAATTCGCTGCCACAGACAAGAGCAGCTTCATGTTGGGCTTGCATGCCTGACACAGAGCTTTGGATCTGGCAGAGAAGGCCTCTGCCTGTCCTGCCCCCTTCCCTGACCAGTCCATGCCCTCATTCCACCTTCCACCTGCCCTGAAAAGGCGGTCTGCCAGCTGGTGGTTAGACTTACCACTGGCTGTGCTACAGAGTCGTCTTCTTGTCTCTGAGGCCCAGAACCAACTGGTGCTGGCCCAGTGCTCGTGCTCTCTCCTCCCCTGGTGCCGTAAATGTGCTTTACAGCATGTTCACAATACCTAGCACCAGCACTGGGCTCCAGCGCTGACACTATAGGGCAATAGGGATTGGGTCCTAATTCCTCAGTAGGCTTTGTAGATTTGCTGTAAGTGAGTTGCAGGACCAACTTCCTCCCAGACATTTTGTTAAGTTGTTAAGTTAAGGTGCCTTTAAGTACAGCAACAAACATGACCTGGAGTTGAGTAAGCAATATCACTTGCACTTCTCCACTTCACAGAACTCAGGTACAGTAGATGTATCTTTTCATACTTGGAAATGCACTGGCTGCATTTGACAAAATTGAGAACTGAACTCCAAGAGGCTATTACTTACAGCCTCCTTTCCTCAAAAGAAGTGGATGCTGCTTCTGGTTTCTCTCCTGTTCCTATCTTTTTTCATACTATATCAGGTCAGGTTGGAGTATACACCTGACCCCTTTCGAACCCTTCCAGTATTGCACAAGCAGAATCAGAACCATATAGGTTACAGTAATTATGAAATGTATATAAGCAGGAAAGGTGGTTTAATATGTTTTAAGATCTTCACCTGAGTTTTTTGGAAGTGCAAGAGCAATTTTGACAGAGATATTTATGACACTGTTCTTCTCAAACTTGAATAGATTCAGATTAGGTTGGTAATGTGTTACTGGCAATCAATTTTAAAATGAAGAATGATGCAATGTGCTTCATGCTTGTATTTGATTTTCACAAACTATTACAGGTCACACACTTAAGTCCCAGCATGCTCTGCTGTGCTAAAAATGCATTCTAATTTTCCATTCAGAGATCTGCATGCATTCAGACACCCACATGGATCTCTTGTGTATTCTTATACTATCAGTCATTTGACTGGAATGATTTTATTGCCTTTTGTACACTGTCCTGGAAATATTTATATTATACTATATATTTTTATTTGCATGTTCGATGTATGAATGTACAGAAGAAAAACAAGTTACAAAGCAGAATCTCTCAACTGAAATGAAGGGAGAATTTCTTGCAGGCAGAAAAAAAAACTGTGAAGTTCACTATTGAGACATGAAGTATGTTTTTCCATACCTTTCAAATATTATGTGTAGGATATGTCAGAAAGCTGAAGCTCATTATTTTTACTTGGTGAATGTCCAGAATAACAGACTGTTAAGTCTTTATAGCATAACATTTCATTCTCTTTGACAAGAAATGAAACAATTCTATTCCCTAAATATCTACTCAAACTAATCTGTGCTATTAGCCCTTTGTATTGGCAACCTTCAGTCTCGAAAGACTATGGTATCGCGCTCTGAAATATTAGCCCTTAATTCTGTAGAAACAACAAACAAATGAAGAAGTAAGTTCAGAGCCTTCTCCTAGTGATCTCAATAACAAGCTTTTCACTATCACCAAATATCAAGCAAGCCAGTAGTTCCCAAATTCTCAGGGAATTTGGGAACTGATATAAGTGCCGGGCCGGGGGGGGGGGAGGCAGCAACGTAATCACGCCACTGGTGGGGGAGTAAAAGGGGTTATTTAGACATACCTAAGGCAATACGGCCACCGGGGGGGTAGTCCGGGGAGCCTGTGGACCCCTCTTCAGGGCTCTCCAAGCCACCAAACATCCGAAAATAGGAAAAAAAATCAAGACACTTCCAGTTTTTGATGCAAGTGCTCTCCCCCGCATTTTCAGAAGTTAGGCCCCTTAAAGGTCAGAGACAGGGCCTCCCTGGCTGGGGAGTTGCAATGCCCCAGTTTGGGAACCTCTGATCTAATCCAATCAATTGGATTAAAATGTACCATTTAGGGCGCAATCCTAACCCACTTTTCAGCACCAACATAAGGACAATACAGCTCTTAGGTAAGGGAACAAACATTCCCTTACTTTGAGAAGACCTCAGTGAGTGCTACCCAACTGCAGGATGCAGCACAGGTCCCATTGGCACCGCTATGCCAGTGCTGGAAAGTTAGTTAGGACTTGGGCCTTATGCTCACACCAGGTAGCTTTCCAATTTTCACTGATTCACACTCCTGTTGTAGCCCTCATGCCTCATTACTCTCCATTTCTGAGGGTTCACTGATCCCAAGAGTGCATTTGAGGGAATTTAGGGGGCTGTGGTATAAAGAAGCGGTGGAAAGTCCCATTGTATTAGCAGAACTCCATTCATGCTCCACTGGAACCAACCTTCTATTTTTCTAATTAAAGATATCGTTCCCTTCTATTTTCAAAGGAGACAAGAAAAAGTAACCAATTATAGTACAGAGAGTACTTTTTATTTAAGTTTTTAATGTATAAGTTATTCAGTTATCAAAACCATTTTTAAGAGTGCTATTAATAATGCCAAGTCCTTCAATACATAAGGTATGATATTTTCCAGTGCTAAGACAGTGCTTGCACATGGACCAATCAGCATGGAGTTCAATACAGCCCTGTTATCCTAAAGTGCTCAACTTTGACTGGATTTGGGCTAATGTGGAATCTTCGACACACGTCCATTGGTACATTTTGCTCCATAGGTAATTGTGCAGGTTAGTGCGGGTTACAGAGGCTTGAAGGTGGCTCTCACTGTGCACCCTGAGATCAGTGAAGGCAGGGCAGGAATCTACTTCCCACTCCTCTGTTGTTTGCCAGTGCAAGGGGCTGAAAGGTAGTCCCTAGCCTGGATCATGGGAACTGTCTCATATGCTTCCCGGCTCAGGGTGGGCTTCTGTGGCCCAGCTGCCTCCCCCCCCTCATGGGGTTGACTATGATAAGCTCACATAGCCATGGAATAGAGTCAGTGTGGGAACACCCACCTGGGGGGGGGGTCAGGCAATCACATGGCGACCCTTCTGGGAATTAGCCTTCACACTAAGGACTGTCCTTTATGACTGCAGGCCTCACACTTCCTCTCTGTAATTAGCCTTAATAAAAGAGGCCCATTGACCCAAGCCTGTGTTTTGTGTGTTATTGGGGAGTGCACAGGCAAAAGTGCAGCGCACAAACACACTCACAAACTAGAAAGGAGGTTTTCCTTTTTGAAGAGAACTGAACCTTTATTGGGATAGATAAAAATAATAAAATTAAAAGAAAAATAAAGTAAAACAGTTATAGTCATCAATTACCCCTCCATTCACTGTGAAATTACAGAAAACCCAAAATTCTGTCCTGCTAGGATCCCAGAGACAAAGTTAGCAACCTTATTCAGGGGCTTGGCTTCCAGTATGGAGAGAAGAGACCAGAGATTAATTGAATCCTCCCAACCCTGCATTTTGTTCAACAGAGGGGCCAGGTGTTTCTTACAAAGAACGTCATGTATAATAATGCATAATCATGTATAATAATAACGTAGTGGGCAGTAAAAAAAATATGTTTTAGGGTATCCACACAATTCCTATAACCAGAGCATTTTCTCTCTGAATGGGGAATGCACTAAACCTGCCCACTAGCAGACATTAGGGAAGGTTTTACTTTTTATGGAACATTGCATGTTGAAGCAGTTCATTTTTTAAAATGGTATTGTAAATACTATGCCTGGGTTAATTTTACAAAAGTATTTTGATGTTAAGTTGTTATAGATAAAGGAAGAGGGCAAGTAAATAATCAAAATATTTAAAAGATAGCATAGCTTAGCTTCTGGCCCAATCCTAAGGGCTCATTAAGTTTCCTGCTGCTGTCATAATTGCAGAATGTGCCACATACACATTAACTCACAGCTTTTACTGGTATGTGTGTGCATTAAGAAAGCCAATATCTGAATATTAACTCTTTTGGATTAAGTTGTTTCTTTAGTCAATTTAGAGCCCAATCCTGTGGTCGGTGGCACGGCTCCGTGCCGCTGGCCACAGTAGCAAACGTGCCATAAGGCATGTTTGCAGGGCTCACTGCTGGGCTCCTGCTGGTGCTAGCCTGGCTGGTGCTGGGTTAGCGCCGGGCGGTGGCCAAAGTTCTGCAGCTTGGCAGTCTCCTGGACCACCAGGCTGCGGAACGGGAGGCGGGGCATGGGGAAGGCATTCCAGGGAGGGGGGAGGCTGGCGGGGGTGGGTGGGAGGAGGATCTGCGGAGTTGAGCTCCACAGGATCCAGGGCGCTCATGCAGTGCAGGGTAAAGTGAGTAGCCCCATTGCAGGGCTGCTTACCTTACTCAGGGGAAGGGGACAAACATCCCCTTCTCTCAAGGAGCCTCCTGCGGTAGCGGGGGAAGCGCAGGATTCGGCGGCAGCCCTTTTTGGTGCCACCGAGCCTGGGCGCTCCAGGCAGCTCAGGATTGGGTTGCCCTTGCTTGCCTTTCTAACTGAAGGAAACACAATTATTTCTTCCCCAACCTGGAATGTCACCCAGTCTTAAAAAGCAAAAACCACTGAAGGCACCCATTTACATTAGCCTTTTGTTACTTTTTAGATCAAGTAATTCCTTCTTCTGTAGAAAAAAGACTGCAATCCATTATTTGAAACATCAATTTTAAGGAGAGATATACTGTAAAGCCTTTTATGTAACATTTGAAAAAATTGATTACAAATATTTCTGTACACTGTCACATTTAGAGTGCCATTTGGCAATAATGCAGTCATACATAATTGTATTTAAAATTTTACACAAAATTGGAAGTTGTGTCTTTACCTTTTTACTAACCTGTAAGGCTATCTGGACGGGGTGGAACCATTCTTTCATAGATATCATATTGTTGCGCATACTGCTCAATGTCTTGAATTGTCCTTTGTAATGTTGATCCCAAATGCTGTGGAACAGCAGTCATCCCAGAACGCTTTGGTGATGAAGATCCAACTTGGGTTTGAGGCGGAGAGCCTACTCTTGTCGGTGTATCATTCAGTGTAAGAGGTGAGCCGACTCTGACCGAAGGCTGGAATTGCGGAGTCCCTCCATTGGGGTTGGTCGTTTGTCTGGATGTTACTGAACCAATTCGGCGCACAGCTACTGGTGAAGGAGGTCTCTGTGTAGTAAATGGAGATGCTGCTCGTTGTACAGGTAAAGTTGTGGACGAAAACACATTAGAATTAAGAGACCGTGATTCAGTAACTGATGGTGAACCGTAGCCACTCCCTAAAGAAGTTCTGAGTGAAGCCCTTGAAGGGGAAACTCCAGTGGTTGTTACATATGAAGGAGACTGGGCCCTCGATGGAACAGAACTTACACGTCTCATGGCTCTGTTGGCAGCTATATTTGATGATGTCTGTTAAAAAGAAAATATATAAATATATATACACTTCATGAGGAAAAAATTAAGTATGAAGATCAACCTAGAGAAAACTTTCAGTTTAATTAACTATCAGTATATCTTTTCCCCCCTCTCTTGTATAGTACATTTCAGAGTACATTTGCACTATAAATGTAAAGTGCCTAAAGCTGCTTTAGTATTTTAAAGTCCCACTAATTTCAATAAGCATGTGTTCAAGTCTTTCTCACTGAAATCAACAAGAATGAAAAATGCTTAATTTTGGCTAAATCATGCCCAATGCTTTTTAGTTAATCTTATCACAGTTTTCGAGAACCTTGAGAATTCTCTATTTCACATTCTAACATGAAACAGAACTATATTTCTCAAGAGTTTCATGAAAGAGGCCATAATGGTAATACAGGAGTTACATTAGTGTCCTGCTATTTTTTTATTTTAAGTATGTCATTAAAATCCAAGTGGTAGGAACAAATTGCTCTCACAATTGGTCTTCTTCTCTAAGCTCCTTTGTCATTTGCTTAATAATACTTTTTAATTGCTATAAGACAAATTAGTAGTTTATCAATAGATCATTTTCTGCCTTAATTTTCACTACAAAGGAAATGGATTAAAACAATAAAAGAAAATGATACAGGTACTCAGAACATACAGCAGCAGATATTCTATTTCTTATTTAAATAATATCTCTTATTATTTAAAGAGAAATAGTTGCAAGAAAAAATTTCAGGCTCTTTCCTGACATAGTAGACTATTTTCAAAAAGGCATTCCTTTGTAAAAGACTCAGAAGGAGAAATAGTTACACCATGAATGCATTTGCCACTTGCATTTCCATAGTACTTGTACTAAAAGAAAATACAGCAAATTTTTTTGGATAACAAATGGTCCCCTTTGATTAATTTTTGAAAAAAGCTCTACAATTTAGATAAAAATCGGTTAGAGTGTTGCACATTAATTTGATATTCAGGCAATTTTTATTATATTCCACTATTTATTGTAAATTAATATCATATTGTTTACTGTAGTTCATTGGAATTTTCTTGTAGTTTTCTTGCAAATAATTAAAAAAAATTAAGTTGTATCCTAACTTAAGGTCTCATTCTGTGACTCAAAGCAGTTCCATTTGCACAAGGGGAAGCATTTTTTCTGATCTACCCTTGCCAAACACTATCTAGGGATAGTATGAGACTGCAGAGGGAATGGGAAAATTGGCAAAAACAAAACAAAAAAACCAGCACCATGTATTCAAAGATGTGTTCCTTATGGGGAATGACACCTTAGAATATAAGCTAAATAAATTGATTGTGGACAGCTTTATAATAGCTCAAATTATAATTTTTATAATCAATCCAATGAAGAGCAACCATGCGTATTTATTTAGAAGTAAGAGCATAATCCTATGCTTTTCTACTCAGATGTAACTCCCATTGTCTTCAGTGGTACTTACTCTCAGGAAAGTGTGGCCAGGATTGCAACCTAACAGCCCAATCCTAACCAAATTTTCAGCACCAAAGCAGCTGTGCCAAAGGGGAATGTGCCAGATTCTATAGTGGTTGGGCAGTCACAGAGGCCTCCCCAAGATAAGGCAACATTTGTTCTGTTTCCTTAGAGCTGCACTGTGGCTGTATTGGCACTGGAAAGTTGGTTAGGGTTGTCTCACGAAGTTCTATGGTGCTTACTCTCAAGTAAATACGAAAGCATTATAGCTTAAATGTTGTATAAAAACCATTAATTTAACAGACATAATTACATTGCAATTTATCAGCTAACATTACACTGAACTAAAAAGCTGTTATGATTTAGTTACGTGTACCTGAACTAAAGCTTGTCCTTCCGCCCTTGAACTTCTCACCAAATGGTTGTTATTAGCTCCAACAAAAGAATGCTGCTGTCTGTTTTCTCCCTTTCCCAGGTTCTGACTGTTATGGAAACTGCTTACTTCCTGGTACCCACTGTCAGAGTAGGAGTTCATCTGTGTTGAACTTCTAGAGTTACCCACTGATCCTGCAAACATAAATGAGACTGACATTATTACATACTTATGATTAAAAAAATTAACTGAACTGAAATCTCCATTTATTTAAAATTTATATAACAGACCCTCACTTTCATGGAGCGATGTCTGCTCTGGTGAGTAGAGATTTCCTTGTTCTGGCTCTGTTCCAACATGATAAGAAGTGATATGAACACTCTCAGAGGTTCTGAGTTTATTTACACTTGTGTTTGGCAAATCTGAAAGCAGAGATTTGTTAGTTAAGGATATTATTGACATCAGTGAATCTCTTCCCCCTCCACTGCATAATTTCAATGGGTTGGAAAGAGGCTAAGTGCACATGGAAAATAGTTCCCACATGAGAATTTACCCATTTCTGCTCTCTATAGCTGTACCCCGTAACCCCCCAAAACTACAATAAGCGATGGGGTGTGGTTAGTAAAGGGAATTCCCAAAACTGGACTGAGGCATCTTCTGGAACTTATCCTTCAGTTCCCCACACGCCATTCCTGAGGGTCCCCAGGCTTTCAGAAGTAGTTTTTTTCAGGAGAGCAGGGAAATTCCTTTATTTCTGCACATACTTCTTGAAACTCAGTCCAACATTCCTATTTAGTTTTATTATACATACCATCTATCAAAGATAACACAGAGTTCAGTACGACAAATAGAAAAAACAGAGCTCTAACAAACTTATTTAAAAAGTAATGAATGCCTAGCTATTTAATAGCATTTTTTATGGCACCCAGTAGTAGTAGGCAAGACCCAGAGGAGGCTTCTGGGACCTCCTATTGACACCACCCGCACCACCAAGGTGAGTTTTTATACTGTTTTTGCTTAACAATAATTAATAATTTGATGGGGTTAATAGAACATAACCCCATTGTTAAGTGACACATAGTTGTATTTCCGGTTTTTTAGGTTTAGGGATTCCCCCTCCCCTTAGTTAACACACACACACACACACTTTTAATTTTAAGAAATTAGGATTCATCCCATTTTGTTCCTCCCAGCTGATAAAAACCACAAATGCAATGCTATCCCAGGTTCAATCCATGGCACGGCCAAGTAAGGCTGAGAAAGACCCTTGTCTGAAAACCTGGAGAGACGCTGTTAGTCAGAGTACACAATATTAATTTGGATGACTTAGTTTAAATGTATGCCAGCTTCAAAGGTTAAGGCTACAATGCTATGCACACTTTTCTGGGAGTAAGTCCCATTTAACATTATGGGACTTACTTCTGAGAAAGCATGCATAGGATTGCACCCTAAGCCATATAAAAAGAACAGAAAAATCAGGTCTGAAAGCAACTATGCCTCTCAGGGGTCCACACTGCTGCCGTGGACTCCTTCAGGTACTGCATAGCAGCCCAGCAGGTTTTCCATCACTGCCAGACTTCCAGGAACATGGAGATTGGTCTCCCAGGCTTTGAGCAGTTTGGCTTAAAGGGAAGAGTATCTGAAAAAAGGCTACAGAGGGTGTAGCTCTAATGTAATTACCTTCTACAACTTTGCATACATCACACTTTGCAACAGGTTCTAAAACTGTTGGAGAAGTTTCCTGATAATGGTGTCATCCTTAGAACACAATTGCAACACCTCCCTTTTCTTAAAAAATATTCCCACAGAAAAACAAGGTATGCCAACACATCCTACAATATTACGCATGATCAGCATCATTGTGATTTGTTCATGGTGGCAGAGAAAATCTAACAGTATAACCATAATTCTCTATGATTTTTGCACTGTGATAACTTCTAGAAGGGTAGTCACACAGGTCTGTTGCATTAACAGCAATGAACTAAATTTGTTATTTCTTAAGATGCCAGAAGTCTCCTTGTAATTGAGGAAAGGAAAAAGAAAAATTAGGGTATTTAGAAAGTTTGGGGCTTAGGAAAGTTTGGATTTAGGAAGAAAGGAGAAAAAATACAAGGGGTTGAGATACTGAAAGAAGGACTATTAAAAGAAGGAGGGTTTAAGAAGGAAAAAGGAAAAAACTGGAGGGGCCCAATGTTTGTAGTTTGCTTACCTACAAAGGTTCTTTTCGCTCAACGCCTAAAGCTGGCTGACTTTAGACATTTTCAGGATTTTGAAAGTTTACATAATGCTTTTTTGTTGTAATGCTATGCAACTATCACAACATAAACATGGAAACTTACAAGAGACCTTTTGCATTGTGATCAGTGGCATAGCTAGATCATTTGACACCTGAGGTTCATACATTTTTGACACCCTCCGCCAATACAACAAAATTAATTAATCTGGGGTACATGCCCGGGTGGGAGCCCAGGTCTACCCGGTCAGCAAACTTCAGCCACAGAGACCAAAGTTCAACAAGGAGTCCAGGTCTACCCAGCAGGTAGCTCTGGGCTTCAGGTCTAGGTGGGAGACCAGGTCTGCCCAACCAGCAAACCTCAGCCTCAGAGGCTGAAGTTAAACTGGGAGCCCAGGTCTACCTGCATGGTTGACCTGGGCTCTGGAATTAAGAGTGCTCATGCACCACCCCAAAACACGAACCCTGGATATGTCCCTGACTCAGTGACATACTGCCCATGCATCTGGAGGTTCAATGTAGCCATCATGGTTAATAACTACTGATAGACTATAGTCTACCATGAATGTTCAGAATCCCCTTTAAAATTCATCTAATCCAATGACCAACAATACCCAACTTTCCCACAAGTGGCATCACTAGGGTTGTGTCACCCCACATTTATTTATAGAACAGTGCAGGTTACCAAACTAATCAGTAACTGACAAAAAACAGTGGCCAACTTGATGACACTCACAAAACGGAATAGGAGTTTGGGTATTAGCTCTGATGCATGGAAAAGGGAGCTGACTCATTATAACATCTTATTGGTTCCACGTTGTGTCATAACAACATCTTATTAGCTCTCACAACACCCAGGTTCATTGGTCAGTTTTGACTTAAGGAAATCCTCTTATTGCGACATAAGGCAATTGTGTTTCCTTTTCTGGTTATTTGGCTACAGCTTTTAATAGGACACAGATATTTCAATGCAATTTATTTCGTTGAATTCTTCTGTAAATTATACATTGAAAGGTATATAGCAGGGGTGCCCAATATGTCGATCACGAGCTACCAGTAGATCTCGAGGCGAAATGAGTTGATCGCAGGCTTCTCTCCCGTCCATTCGGTACCTTGCATGCTCACTCGCATTCCTGGGAGTGAGCCCCGCCCTGGGAGTGACGCTCCCTGGAGTGACGCATTCCTGGGAGTGAGCCCCTGGCAGGCTTGTGAGCCCAGGGAGCGAGCCCAGGGAGCCAGCACCTGGCAGGCTCCTCCCTGGGAGAGGAGCCGCTGGCAGGCTTCTCTCCTATCCACGCATCCCTGGGAGTGAGCCCCATTGACTCTACTGGGGCTGACTTACCTTTCCCCTGTTTTTGCACTGGTATGTATGGAGATCTGCCCCCCCCCCCAACTTCCATCTGTTGGTTCTGTGTACAAGGGGTTTTGCACTGGTCTTGCTGTGATGTCTATACAGAGATCTTCCCTCCCCCACACCTTTCCCCTGTTTTTGCACTGGTATGCATGGAGATCTGCCCCCCCCAACTTCCATCTGTTGGTTCTGTGTGCAAGGGGTTTTGCACTGGTCTTGCTGTGATGTCTATATAGATATCTTCCCTCCCCCACACCTTTCCCCTGTTTTTGCACTGGTCTGTACAGAGATCTGCTCCCCCCCCACTTGTAGTGGAATCAAGGAAGATCTGGTGAGGAGGTAGATGTGGTGTCAGCAGTGGCCCCTTTAAGGGTAAGGCCTGGGCATCCAGCAGAGTGTGCTGCACAGCTGCAGCCACTTGAAGGCAATAGGGCCCTCAGGGATGTAAGAGCACCTGAGGCAGGAAGGGCTCCACTTATTTATGTGAGTCAGCCTTTTCCTACATGAAGATCATTAAGTCCAAGTACCGTTCCACCGTGACTGATGAACATTTGGAAGTGTGCTTGAGGCTGGCTGTCAGCAGCTACTATCCGGACTATGCATCCTGGGCTGATTCACTTCAGTGCAAGTCATCAAAGTAAACTCAAGTAATTACAAAAAATGTTTATAGTTAATTATGTTGTGTTGTACAATATTGGCTCATGCAAGGTACACCAACATACACTGTACACATAAATGTTATATGTTATGATGGCGCAAACATTGTAAAAAAACTCTGGTAGATCTCCGGGCCTTGCTGGGTTTCAAAGTAGCTCTCGAGCCAAAAAAGTGTGAGCACCCCTGGTACACAGCATGATGGTATTATTCCTAATAACCGCGATTTTAGTGATTTTGGTCACTAGTGGTATCATCCCCCTGCAGCCTGCGGGAGCCCCCGGTCCCCCATTTATACACCACTGATTGCGATAACTACTTAATATTATAACAAAAACAGCAATATATTTAGTCCTATGGAACTCTTCACCAGGTTAGAGAGTAAGCAAAAGGATGGGGGGAGGAGGGCACATCGTGAATGCCTCAACAGTGAGCTTGTCAAATCTAAAGATGGAATTTAGGGAGGCTTCTGCAGACACAACATATGCCAGGGTGTGGAAAAGAGGCTAAATACCACTCAAGCTAAAGCCAGCTCAGCAGACTTAAAGGAAAAGTTTGCTATAATGTGCTTAATTATTATTTGGCAGCAGGTCATAAAGCTATCTAGATAGCCGTACGGGAGAAGGCAAAATCCACCAGGAAATTCTCCTGTGCAAATCTTACTGAAATGAAATGGAACAGTGCAAAAGTAATGAGGTTTGGCCAGGGAAACTTCCCACCAGATTGTGCCCTTTCAGAGTGCAAGCTTTCATAGTTACTGTTTTGTATAACTCAGGAAAACAATTATATTAACTCACAAACTTAAAAAAAGAACAATTTGAAAGGGATGGTGCACAGGGAAAGCTGCTTGCTTGCCTGGTTGCACACCATCTGCAAGTCCCTCAATGCTTCAAAAAAGATCAAGATTGGGTGTTGTAACTGGAGACTGCTTGCATTGACCTACTCAATTTCTAGGTTCTTACCAACTCTGATTCTATGACAAGCAAGTTTTGCTGTGTCTAAAATTACTATTTAACATGTGACTTTTCTAATCTGTAGACTTGTACAGCATAATTTTTTTTTTCATAATTCCTTTGCATGCTAGCTACAAAAAGACCAGGGAAATTTCTTTAACCAAAACCCGGATTGAATTAGTAGATGCCATAGATATATAGGTTCTCAAACTATCATAGCCAGAGGCAACAGCACTCATGGTTAAAATCACTGGGTATATAGGCTGGGTATATAAAATTCCAAAACAACTAATGTTTTTAATTCATCAAACATTAGTTGTTTTGCAATTTTATGGCTGGTATACCCAGAGATTTTAACCATGAGTGCAGGTACCATAGATGATCATGCAAGTTAAGGAGCCTTGAAACATCAAGAATCTGTTCTCTCCCAACCAAGTAGATTGGATTTGGAACATGTTCTCTTGGCATACTTGGAGGGAATCAAGATGCTAGAACTGGTAGGTAGGTCCGTCTGTAAGACAAACTGAACAGCGAGCAAGAATTTTTTCTTACGACTGGCTGTCCTCATTGCCATTAAGAACATTTACTGGAGGAAGTGGAGGGAGTTGGAACACCACTCACCAGCAAAGGAAGAAGAAAGCCTGAGAGGTCAGGGTGAATCCCATAGCAAGGGTAGGTAAGTGATAGCAGAATATTTTTTGTCCCAACACAAATTTTTGCACACCCTCATCACACTGCTGCCTAACTGTGCCACAAGCCCAGAATCTGCATTATTATTATTATTATTAACAGTATTTATATACCACTTTTCAACTAGAAGTTCACAAAGCGCTTTACAGAGAAAAATCAAATAACTAAATGGCTCATATATAACCATATATAAATGGCCAAATAACTAATGGCTAAAAATCATGCACATGTGGGCAAGCAGACAGTGCTGTCCAGGATCATAATCCTGCAGATTTGAGTGGCAGGAGCAAACTTGTTCTTTTCCTGTACCATGGCACTCCAGAAGACAGGCATAAGGGGAGAAGAGAGACAGGAGGTGTGGAAGAGAGGAAAGAAGGAAGGCAACAAGGAGGTCAGGTAGAATGGCATATGCAGTGGCAGGGACAAGGCAGTGGTGGTGGTGACACCTCCCTCCATTTGCTGCCTGAAACAACTTCCTCACTTTGCCTCATGGCATAAGAACAGCCCCACTGGATCAGGCCATAGGCCTATCTAGTCCAGCTTCCTGTATCTCACAGCGGCCCACCAAATGCCTCAGGGAGCACACCAGATAACAAGAGACCTCATCCTGGTGCCCTCCCCTGCATCTGGCATTCTGACATAACCCATTTCTAAAATCAGGAGGTTGCGCATACACATCATGGCTTGTACCCCATAATGGATTTTTCCTCCAGAAACTTGTCCAATCCCCTTTTAAAGGCGTCTAGGCTAGACACCAGCACCACATCCTGTGGCAAGGAGTTCCACAGACCGACCACACGCTGAGTAAAGAAATATTTTCTTTTGTCTGTCCTAACCCGCCCAACACTCAATTTTAGTGGATGTCCCCTGGTTCTGGTGTTATGTGAGAGTGTAAAGAGCATCTCCCTATCCACTCTGTCCATCCCCTGCATAATTTTGTATGTCTCAATCATGTCCCCCCTCAGGCGTCTCTTTTCTAGGCTGAAGAAGCCCAAACACCGTAGCCTTTCCTCATAAGGAAGGTGCCCCAGCCCCGTAATCATCTTAGTCGCTCTCTTTTGCACCTTTTCCATTTCCACTATGTCTTTTTTGAGATGCAGCGACCAGAACTGGACACAATACTCCAGGTGTGGCCTTACCATAGATTTGTACAACGGCATTATAATACTAGCCGTTTTGTTCTCAATACCCTTCCTAATGATCCCAAGCATAGAATTGGCCTTCTTCACTGCCACCGCGCATTAGGTCGACACTTTCATCGACCTGTCCACCACCACCCCAAGATCTCTCTCCTGATCTGTCACAGACAGCTCAGAACCCATCAGCCTATATCTAAAGTTTTGATTTTTTGCCCCAATGTGCATGACTTTACACTTACTGACATTGAAGCACATCTGCCATTTTGCTGCCCATTCTGCCAGTCTGGAGAGATCCTTCTGGAGCTCCTCACAATCACTTCTGGTCTTCACCACTCGGAAAAGTTTGGTGTCGTCTGCAAACTTAGCCACTTCACTGCTCAACCCTGTCTCCAGGTCATTTATGAAGAGGTTGAAAAGCACCGGTCCCAGGACAGATCCTTGGGGCACACCGCTTTTCACCTCTCTCCATTGTGAAAATTGCCCATTGACACCCACTCTCTGCTTCCTGGCCTCCAACCAGTTCTCAATCCATGAGAGGACCTGTCCTCTAATTCCCTGACTGTGGAGTTTTTTCAGTAGCCTTTGGTGAGGGACCGTGTCAAACACCTTCTGAAAGTCCAGATATATAATGTCCATGGGTTCTCCCACATCCACATGCCTGTTGACCTTTTCAAAGAATTCTATAAGGTTTGTGAGGCAAGACTTACCCTTACAGAAGCCATGCTGACTCTCCCTCAGCAAGGCCTGTTTGTCTATGTGTTTTGAGATCCTATCTTTGATGAGGCATTCCACCATCTTACCCGGTATGGATGTTAGGCTGACCGGCCTATAGTTTCCCGGGTCCCCCCTCTTTCCCTTTTTAAGAATAGGCGTGACATTTGCTATCCTCCAATCTTCTGGCACCGTGGCCGTTTTGAGGGACAAGTTGCATACCTTAGTCAAGAGATCTGCAACTTCATTCTTCAATTCCTTAATAACTCTTGGGTGGATGCCATCAGGTCCCGGTGACTTATTGATCTCTAATTTATCAATGAGGTCTGAAAGCTGGTTCCATTAACTGTGACTGAAAAGCAGCATACTTCAAGAACTTAGTCACCAAAATAACACTGCATTTCTTTTAAAAGCTTATTTGGTTTATTCTCATATGAGTATTTATTCTAATATGAGAATCTCTAAGAGGATTTCCTACCTACGGCAGCGGGTTGGACTAGATGACCCTTTAGACCCCTTCCAACTCTATGATTCTATGAGGAAGTACAGCAAAACATCTAAGAGTGACTTAAAACTTTAAAATACTGAAATAACTGAAAATGTTAGGCATATCTTGCTCTTCTATTTAAATCAAAAACACCAATGGGAAGAGTTTGTGGGACTCTCTAAACATAGAATATTCTTATATTCAAAATAAGCTAGCATGAGAAGCAAATGAACAGTTGTACATGTGCATTCAATTTTGACAGATATCTTTGTGTCAAGCAGGTGCTGTTTTCTTTTCAGCTTCCAAAGCTCAACAGTGCATATTTCCCCAACCAAGAAAATTCTGAAGCAGTTACCGAAAAACATATTGTCAGCTGTGATATTTATTCTTGTACTTTAAATATAAAACAAATATCAGGATGAGTACTCCATGGGTTTTTGAAGGTATGTTGCATTTCCAGGAGCTTAATGAACTAATACAGTGCTTTTATATCAAGTGTGTTGGTTAGGACTGAGGAATGTGAAAACTCCATGAAATTTCCTCTGCTTGCTATGCATTAGGAGGTTTAGCTTGCCATTTTTTCCAAGCTGATTACGGAAAGTTGATGTGAAAACAGTCAAATCTTACCTAATTCCCTGTATGGCAACAAAATGACATTGGTGCAGCCTCCACTACATCCTGTGGCGGAGTTTCGGCTGCTGGAGATCTCCTTGAAGTAAGGAGACATTTGACCTATTGCCCTGGGGTCAGCCCCAGCAGCTGCTATGGGTCAACTTGGACATGCACCAATATCAGTGGTGTAAGTCCACATGACCCAGGAAGGGGTTTGAATTTGGCAGGTGCTGCTGCTGCCCAACCCATCCCTCCCAGGCTCTATCTGCCCATAGGGGGCAGTATGGCCAGGTGGCGCCACCCCGAAGACGTGCTGCCTGGGGTCACTTGACCCCATGGACCTCTCCTAGGAATGCCACTGAGCCCATCCCTTATGCTGGTTTTACCTGCTCCAGTAGGTCTTCTGATGTCCAATGGTACAGAAAGAAAGGCTCTGGCAGCTCGTGCTGCCACAAAACAATTTATAGATGCTTTGTGGCAGACTGTGTTTGTGGAATGTGCGGTCCACCTGCACTTGTCATAGATGGGATTTCATGAATCTATATTCATGAAATGGATATAGATCTGCATCCTCTTTGTAACCGTGTAAGATTTTCTCTCCCTCATGCGTAATCCAGATCTGCTAAAACTAAAAGTTAGCTCTAGATCAATGGGAGCCATATGGCCTCCTGGGATGCCCTATCACATTTGAAGGGGGGGGCACAGACTGAAAACCAAAAATAACTAAGGGTGCAATACAAACTGTGTCTTGGGTCAGCTGGTCCAGGAGGGTTGCAAACATGCCGTAAAGCAAGTTTGCGTCTCCTTGAGAGTTGGTTGGGTTGGTGCAGGGACTCGCACTGGCCCACGGAGGCTGAATCCAACTTCCGTGCCAACTTGAAAGGGGAGGCTTGCATCAGCTGATGCAAGAGTCTAGGGAAGGTGGGGAGGAGGTGGGTGGGAGGCATTCTGGGGCACAGGAGGGTGGGCAGAGGGCAGTCCCAGGGGCACGGAGTGGGAAGCGGGGCTGGGACCCAGCAGATATGCTGGATCCTAGCCCCCATTCCTGAGCAGCACAGAACAGCTACAAGTTGCTTCGCTCTCTTAGGACTTATGCCACTTCCAGAGGTGGCACAAGTCCAAGGAGACCCATTGGGGCTGTGGGAAGAGTTTCCCCTTACCTCTGGCTGAGCCACTTTGGCCCCCGAACTTGCACGGATACAGCGCAGGCCTCCTGGCTTGCCTGTTGCAGCGCAAGATAGGATTGCATTGTAAATGATTTTTGTGTTTACCTATTTGTGCTGTATCCTTGTTTGACAGGAGGGTGCTGAAAACTGGAAAGAGCTTAAAAGGGGAGCCAAAAAAAGGTTTAGAATGGCTGCAATAGATGAAGTTAAGGAATAAAACATAACATTCCTGAGAGCCTAATTCACAAGATAATCTATTAACGTTAGAGGGAGAAGCTACTGAAGCTGTGACGGAAAGTCTTTCAGATCTCTTAAATGAAGGCATTACGTGGCTTCTGGTGCACCAGTGAATCATCAAAAAGAAATGAGAATGAAAGTTAAATGAATTAACAATTTGTGGGTTGGAATTTTGTTTATTTAGAGAGAGAGAGCTCATAATTGCATGATTTGGTCCCACCAACAATGATCTCTGATGAGAACATGAGAAGAAAAAGCTAGCAAATATTTCCTGCAGGGAATGAAGTATTTTAATTTAGGGTCAACTTGGTTACATGAGGATGTGATAAAAATCCTGTCTATAAAAATATCTGTCTATATTTGTCTGTCTATAAAAATATCCTCAAGAGGGGCACAAGAATCACTGGAAAAATGTGTCACTACAATGAAATAACAGCACTTGCATACAATGTGAGTCCATTTATGGTTTGTATTTTGATCTACATTTTGATCAAAATGTAGATCAAGTAGGGTAACTGAGGACACGCTGATATACTGATGAGCTGACCCTCTGTGGCAGAAAGGAGTTGCCATCAAGTGGAGCGGGGGAGGCGAAGGGCCAGAGAGAGGCCAGACCGGGAAGGAATCCAGCTGGAACGAGGAGTTCTATGAAAGACTAGAACTATTCAATTGTAAAAACCCCCCCAGGGGTTTAGAACAGCATGCCTATGTAAACTGCCTTGGATTAAAGTCTGAGGAGAAATCTGACGACCAAAGAAAGGCGGTATATAAATACCTGTATAAATAAATTAAATAAATAATAAACTGCTTGTGAAACTGCTTGTTTTAAAAGCTATTTCTGATATAGCACTAAATGGTAGTGGGGAGAATCAAAACTCCTACTGGTCATACACAAGTCCTGGGCTTCTCTAATAGAGCTTTTTGGTCTGAGGTTGACAGAAAAGGTCAGCTCCAGTTTTTCTCTCATCAGATTTAACAGTGGTCTTTCACCTTTCTATCTTACTTAACCCATTTTTGCTGGCCCATGGGTGTACACATTTGGTCCCTGTTGTGTATGTGCAATGTTGGGCAGAAATGGCTTAAGGAGGTACTTGGTTCTTCATGTGGCATGGAGTAGTGTGATGGAGGATTCAGATGCAACTTTTCCAGTTGCAAGCATAATGGTCTCTCTGCCTCCAAATATAGGTCATACTGCTTTAAAGGAACTGTAAAGGTACAGAGATTCCTGAACTTCAGTGCCACCAGAGCAGTTTCTAGGCTGAAGGAGTTATTGGTCCAATCTCTACTGCATTGCCGTGCCACCCTTATAATAGCCACAAGTGGCACAGCAACCCTTCAACCCTACTGAACTGAGGAACCAAAACAGATCTGGTTGACTTAAAATAAACAGTTGCTCCACGACTAGCCCCTCAAACTGAGCAATCTGCCCTGAGTAGCAACACAAACTTTGCCTTGTACCGCCTCACCTCAGTTGCCATCTCTCTTGCTCCTTTTATGCTTGGAACTGCTTTCCAAAGCACAGCTGCACTGCTTCCTTCAAATCCCTTCTTAAACTCTTCCCCCATTTTCCATGAAGCCTTTGGAATGATACCATTACTCTGTGTTGCCTGATGGAACTAAGCTGAATGGTGCATAACCAAAACAATCACAAAACAATTTGCTGCTGGGTGCAAAGCACATGTATGCAGAGGGACTCGGGTATAACCCCAGCATCTTCAAATCAAAGGGGAGGAGGGCTAGAAAGATCCTTTACCTGAGACCTTGGAAAACCACTGCCAGTGGATTAGATGGGCCAATAGTTTGACTTAATAAAAGGCAGCATGATATGTTCTTAAGTTTTCCTATTATGAAGCGGCCTTATGTACACTGCATGCTGCTTTATTAAGTTAATTCAAAATCATCAAAAATATTCGTTTAGATAATTATCTAAACCTACTCACCAAGTGGAATAGAGAAAAAAATTGAAAAAGAAGATTACTGGGGGAAAAAACAGCCAAGAAAAACATGCTGAATAGAAGCAAAAGCAAGGGGAAAAAATTGTATAAAATTCTGATGGGACAGAGTCCACAACTAAATGTCATGGAGGGAGCACCTCACATTTGAATCTGCTATGTCTGAAATACTAAAAAGGCAAGCAGGAGCACATGAAATAATGATAATATTAGGTAATAAAACCAAGGACAAATTATGTTTTTGTACAAGCAATTAGTACATTTTTAAAAAGAACTTCATACATAAAGTTTTGCACAAATTACTCATTAGTCTGGGAAGGCAGCTCATCTGAGAGAAGGAAAACTCTAATCTCAAACCTCCACTGCCTTGTGGCTACATCCAGTTATGGAAAAGGATTCAGGAGTCAACCTCGAGGTAAAATCTGGAGCCAGAGTCCCTAAGGCAGTTCATGGCTGAACACAGTCACATTCTGGCAACTCCTGCGATGCTGCTGGAACCAACCGTATTGGCCTCTGCCTTTCCATTGGACCATTTCAGCGACATGGAGAGGGGGGATTTGCTGCATGGGTAACAGTCTATCCTCCATATCTACTTTGCCCAGGCTTCGTGCACTGGAGAGGACACTCTGTTCCAGAACACTATTCAGAGCGCGATACCATAATCTTCCAAGTCTGAAGGATGTCAACAAATAAAACTTGAAAAGTTATGTTCGTAATTTTTAAAAACCCTGTATTTAATTTACAGTAAGGAGGAGCAATCAGGCACTAACTTACATTTTTGCACATCTGCACTTGCTACGTGCATTTTCAAAGGATTTCAACAAGTACAGAGTGAAAAATCTATGACATACAGCTACCTTTCTTTAAAACTAGCACTTTGCTACAGACGTCAAGAGGTTGAAGAAATGTCAACCATTTATGATGAAAAAGTATTTCACTAAATGACAAACCAGCCAAAACATGTTCATGTAACTAGATCAGGGGTGCCCAAACCCTGGCCCTGGGCCACTTGTGGCCCTTGAGGACTCCCAATGCGGCCCACAGGGAGCACCCAGTCTCCAATGAGCCTCTGGTCGTCCGGAGATTTGCTGGAACCCATACTGGCCCAATGCAACTGCTCTCAGCATGATGGCGACTGTTTGACCTCTTGCATGAGCTGTGGAATGAGGGCTCCTTCCACTGCTTGCTGTTTCACGTCTGTGATGCAGTAGCAGCAGCAAAGGAAAGGTCAGCCTTGCTTTGTGCAAGGCCTTTTATGGGCCTTGAGCTATTGCAGGACCTTCATTCATTCATTCATTCATTCATTCATTCATTCATTCAAATAAGTTCATTTTTAATATATACATTTATGTAAACATATGTAAATTTATTCAAATTTAAAACGTAAATTAATTCTTTTTTTCCCCAGCCCCTGACACTGTCAGAGAGATGATGTGGCCCTCCTGCCAAAAACTTCGGACACCTCTGAACTAGAGGAACCAAAATGGGAAGATTAGCCATGCTTCAGATTACTCCATCTATTCTGAAGGTTGATTCTCATCTAGCATCATGACAGAAGTTCAGCATATGCTGTGTGAAGATGAACGAATGGCTTTTATTCTGCTAATGAATAAGCAAAACTGTGTGGCTATATATGGCCTCTGCAGAACTAACGTACAGATACAATTTTTCTTTGTAAGAATTTAGCAATGTAATGTCTAAAAATACCAATTAATTACCTTCCACACACTAGCCAGGAATTGACTAGGATGACTGCATTTACACTATGCAGAATAAGAAGGTAAAGTAGCCAGCAACGTTAATCTATGATACAAAATGGTGATTTTTCAAGCTTCCTACTCTCATGGAATGCTTTTCAACAGGGTTACACAATCTACAACCCATGGGCTGGATTCAGCCTGCCACCCAGAACATCAGACCCATAGTCTCCTTCCATGAACCCTTTCCTCAGCGACTCTGAGGAGTCAGACCCAAAGGAGACCAGGGCGGGCAGAAGAGGTGGCAGCAGTAGCAACTTCGGCAGTTTGGCTGGTCTGCTCCTAGTCCATTCCTCCACTCCTTCTTCATCTCCCCTTCAGCAGCATGAGCAACTGCCTCTTCCACAGGCCAAGGAGCCACCCCAGATGCTGGTGGGCACTCCAGTGGCTCAGCTAC
This sequence comes from Tiliqua scincoides, assembly GCF_035046505.1. Taxonomy (NCBI): domain Eukaryota; kingdom Metazoa; phylum Chordata; class Lepidosauria; order Squamata; family Scincidae; genus Tiliqua; species Tiliqua scincoides. The sequence goes on along the minus strand of NC_089821.1, from coordinate 98,554,091 downwards.
ACAGGGCTATACAGGTCTGTTAGCAGGTGGCAGACAGCAACTGTGAAATACAGGATGAGAAAGCCCCCCCTTTTCCTTTTGCTATGTCTCGACCTTTGCTTGACCTTGGCATGTGTTTAATTAAAACTGGAGATAAATGTGGCCTGCTGTCCACTCACAGACATTGCCTCTGGCCTCTGTGCAGAAGAAGGTTGTTGACCCCTGCTTTTTCACATTGATTTGTTTGCTAATGAGCCCCCGCGAGTTTTGGAAGATTCTGGAGCACTTTCCAAGGCACACTTGCAGTTTGAGAGGTGCTAGCCAAACCTGCTTATTTACTGGCACACAAGCTTCCTTTCATTCCGTTTGTTTTGCATAACTGACCCTGTAGGCACACAGACTGAAAACTCACCATATTACAACATGCTTCTAATTCTATCTTGTGATTTAAAGCTGTTCTTTCTAGCCAGGAATACAAGAACCACCCTATTTACTTTAACGGATGCTCAAAAAACAAACAAACAAAAAACAACCATTAGGGACAGTGTCATATGTCTCTTGTACTCCCATTAAAAGCTGCAATACTTTGACAAAATGAAATAGACACCTATGTGCTGATCAGATGATGTAAACTCTGAAGGTACAGCTTTGTTTTCCTGAATAGGAAATCTTATATCAGCAACTATATGCATAACAACATATACAATCACTTAAATAGCACATATATTGAAAGTAAACCTGAAGAATCTTGCATATATATCCTTATAGAGATATCAGAAGAACATTGCTTTGCAAAATGTGCTTCCGAAAAATTCAAAGTATTCTAATTCAGAAAAAATACTTTGATGTGAATAAAATCAATAGAACAAGGTTACATACAGTGTAACAAACAGCTTGCTTTGGAACAGTTATTAAGGGAGTAAAATTTCAAAAAATCTGTGGCATTTTTAAAAGTTATACCATACATTAAAAAAAAATTGTACCTGCAGATCTCCAGGGAAATGATTTCTCAGTAGAGCTATAGAAAAGGAGATAAAAACAAATCTTAATACCTTTTACATTTTTTCTTTATATAAATAACAGAGTATGATCAGGTTTACAGACAAGAAGATCCTCATATGGCCCCATACAGCCATATTTATTCCTTACATTCCCTTTATCCATATGCACACAAGGATAGTCTGGGAACTGAAAGGTCCGTATGAACCCTCCATATCTCATCCAGTCCTTTTGTTGCACTCAGTAAAATTAAGAAAGTTCCTATTTGAGATAAAAGGAATCAGAGGCTGGATGCTGATAAGCCAGATGAGCACAAACCTCCCATTTCCCACCATGGGCTGCTATTCTGCCTATGCACAATGTACCAAAGAGACCTGGAAAGAAACAAGCCTGTAAGACCTGTGGAGACCCCTCTACGTATGGGCACTGAGCCAACAAAGAGTAATACGATACCTGTTATACCTTAATATAGATGCAAAATAGCAATCAACTGTGCAAACCAGTTATCCTTTGCAAGTGACACAAGTGTAGAAGGAGCCCCTTTGCTCACCAGAGATTCTACTCTAAATTCATTTGATGACATCATCTTCTTGTGCATGTACTGCACCATCTCCATTGAAGCAAATGGAAATAGATAACGCATGACTGAGTCTATTTTCATCAGACATATAAGAAAACGACACTTATGTGACATTGGGTCACATAAGCCGCCTTGGGTCCCTTCGGGGAGAAAGGCAGGGTACAAAGGAAGTAAATAAATTATGTAACACCTGATTGTGGAAAGTAAGATAGAAACGTTAGTCAAACATCTGTGTTGATCCATGGTTTAATAATGGCTCTGGGTGTGCTCATTAGGCTCTGGCATGGCACAAGGGAGAGAAGTTTCCAATTTCTAGTCCTGATTTAGGACAAACTGGGATTTGCTATGATGCCTGACCCCAGCAAATATTCTAGTAAGATTTTATGAATAAGTTAGGATATGATCCCAGTTTCATATCCTGTCTTGTTCATAAACTTTGGTTAGAACAAGCCAAAGATTGCTGGGTTCATACGAGATTGCTCGTACATCATACCATGTTCTAAACAGGACCAGGCTAAACTCTCCATCTTTCCTTGTAGACGCATGCCAGTCAGAAACTCATGCATTTCTCATGGAACCATACCTGAACTATAGTTTCATGTGACATCTGAACCAGTTTTGGGAATTTAATCAATGCAGGTGTCAGAGGGACAGTCCATCCATGAGGCCACCTGAAGCGGTCACTCAGTCAGCAGATTGGATGAGCTACTTGTCCACCTCTGTCCACCTACTTGCCTCCATAGCTCCTTCTCATAGCTCCTTCTCCTTCTGCTCCCTGGATCAGAAAAGGAAGAGCGAGGAGGAAATGTGGCGTGGAAAAGATTGCTAAGCTAGAACACTGAAGAATGAATGGGGAGAAGTAGAGGCTGGCACATCTTCAGGTAAGGGAGGGCAGCATTTGTTATGCTGCTTCAGGTGGTCTTGGGCCAGCTCTGGCTACCAGAGCCCTCGGGGATGTGATATAAAGCCCTGCCCTAGAGCTCCTTGTATCACCCCCTGCCGGTTTCTTGATGGTGCTCTGGCCTTCCATTGCTACCACTACTTAAGATTCAGGGGTCAGCCTAGCTAGATGAACCTATTGACATGTGAGGGCTCTTAACAGCACCTGACTTGTTCAAGCCCTGATACTATCCCTGAAGATGGTAACAAATACAAGCCACAATTGGGCTACTTCAGCACTTTTTAATCTACTGATTTCAAAGTGGTCATATAGCTGGATGGGATCAATATTTTTTGTCTGCTGTTAAAAAATAAACAGCATTTTCCCCTTGTGTATATTGAATAATAAGTATTATTTTTGTAATAAAGCCTTCCACTGAATTAATGCAATTCATTTTATATAAATACATTTATCGCATCACAGTATGAGCTTTTGTTACTGCTTTTACGATCTTAATTTCTTCCACTTTAAAATCAGTTTCTGGCAGACAACAATCTAAACTGACATAACAAATCAATGAATATAAAGTAATATACAATAATATTCACATTTAAATACTTAGAAATATCTAAAAAAAATTTCAAAGGCAATTTACTTAACACAAATTGATTTTATTTTACAGGCACACAAGTGCAAAGATTTTAAAACCACCCCTCACACAACCACACATAAACGTGTACTATATATATAAAAACATCAATTTTCCATAAGACACTAATAAGATCAGAATTTAAAAGGTAATGCAGGAGTCTTTCTTTTCCCTTTTGTAACTGCATCATCGGTCAGGCTCAGCTATAAAAAATAGTTTCAAAACAGGATATGTTACTAATGTTAATGTTTGCCTTTTCCCCCTTCTCCTTCCATGTAACATATTGTGGAATGGCTTTTAAATTGTCTGTTTACAACTAACATTTTAACGCAAATCATATGGGGCTGGAATCAGATCTTGCACAAATATATATCTTGCCTTGGATGACTGTTTTCCATCTCCTGTGAAAGAGGACAAAAATTATTCCAAGGGAACTGAGGAGAAGAAGCTGTAGGGGAGACAAACAACCCAATGCTTCCTATTTCAATTCAGCCATGTAGAGGCAACTAGCTGGGATGGAATAAGAACAAAGATACACATTGCATCCACATTTTGTCCTCAATAGTCATATGTAGCTACTGTGACTATATTTAAATTGGGGGGGGAAGGTTTAGCCATGAATCACAGTATTACAAGATAGGAACATCCCATAACTCCCACTATCTATCCAGAATAAGGGCAATGAGAAAGCATGCAAGAGACCAACATGGCCAGGCTTGTTTAAGTTCAGGGCATCATCACAGACAAGGCTTTCTCTTGTTACCATCAATATGACTTCCAATTGCAGGAGCACTCTGAAGAGTGCCTCTAAAAAAAGAACTTAAGGCAGGGGTGTCCAAAGTTTTTGACAGGAGGGCCACATCATCTCTCTTACACTATGTCAGGGGCCGGGGAAAAAAAGAATTAATTTACATTTAAAATTTGAATAAATTTACATAAGTTTACATAAATGAATATATTAAAGATGAACTTCTATGAATGAATGAAGGTCTTGCAATAGCTCAAGGCCTATATAAGTCCTTGCACAAAGCAAGACTGGCCTTTCCTTTGCTGCTGCTACTGCATCACAGACGTGAAACAGCAAGAAGTGGAGGGAGCTCTCATCCCACAGTTCATTGAGAGGTCAAACAGTTGCCCTCAGCTGCGAGCAGTTGCGTTGGGCCAGTGCAGGCTCCAACAAATCTCTGGAGGCCCAGAGGCTCATTGGAGACTGGGGGCTTCCTGAGGGCCGCATTGAGAGGCCTCAAGGGCTGCGTGTGGCCCCAGGGCCAGGGTTTGGGCACCCCTGACTTAAGGTATGGGTACGCAATCCTTTGAGACCAAGTCCGAGTCTTACTTGTTCCTACTATATATAAATCAGATAACACAGACTGCTTGACTTCTATGCACATTTGGGCCGCTTTATGCCTATACCTTATGCCCAAGTGTCTGATCTTAAACTTATTTGTTTAATATTATTTTGTCCTCATTCCAAGTGTGTTAAGGGAACAGTGTGTCAGTGCTTTGGGATGGGCTTTACAGAGCCAGCAAATGCCAAATAAGAGCAAGCAGTGGTAGGGGTTTAGGTGTTTTGTGGTCCCATGAGAGTCTGGTGGTAGGCATATTTGCCTGGACCTGGGATTAAATGAGACCTCTGTGTTCCTTTTAGTTTTTCTGCCCAAAGGTGTTAGCAGAAGAGAAAAACAGGGCAAAAAAAGAAAAGATACAGAGAAATAAAGCTTTAAAGATTCTTGAGTTCTTTTATTCAAGTCTCAAGAGTCTCTTTAAAAACTCTTCCTCTTTAAAGGCAAAGGTCTCCCTTCCCAGGATTGGATTGCTCAGAGTCTGTTTACCACAGGAACTGTCTAGCTCAGGGCTTTTCAGACTGGGGTGTCATGATGCCTGAGCCTGTGGGCCCTGGCCTGTTTCCCCTTAAGGAGCGGGGGCGGCCAGGAGGCAGCGGTGTGATCCCTAGGATTGCGCCACTCAGGGTGCTACAGGGGCTGGGTACACTTACCAGAGCCTCCTGCAGCCTCCCGGAAGTGCTGGGATCCCTGCGCGGCTGTCCGCAGGGCTCCCCGAAGCTTCACAAGTGAAAGTGGAGTGATCGCGCTCCGCTTCCGCTAACCCGAAATACGAATCAGATGATATTTTCTCCCCCCAATTTAACCTATACTGCCATGACTGGTTACCAGAATTGTCAATCAACTTCAGGGCAGTTAGGAAGGGAGAACCACCCTGCTCAGTTGGCGACTTGTGGAAGCTGAATTTGTCATTAGCCACAAGACGCTACCATTTACTTATCAATGTCAGGGTGCATCTCCGGATTGCAATAAATTTGTTCCATTCAACAAAGATGGCAAATATAATATACTACTAGCTTTGATCCAGGAGCGTGGGACACACATTCATGCTGCTCTGTTAGCTACATGAGACACAAGCAGAATGACTTTGGCTCAATTTAGCTATACAAAATCTTATATTTTGTGGCAAACAATGCATGCTAGGAGTGACCTGACTTCAAGTGCACATGTGAATTTTGGGAAGGTGCACATGTACTAGCATATGTACACTGTCCCCACTGCTGGGTCACTTCTGGAGAGAGATTCAAATGGAATAGCAACAGCTGCAGAAACAGTTGCTGATTCTCAGCTGACCAGAACTTCAGCTGCCATTTCATCTGGATTGCTCTCCAGAATGGACAGTGATCCAGAAAGCAGGAGGTGGCATTGATTAAAGTTTCTACCAGCTGAGAGCTGGCCGGAGTATCAGTCAGTACCATCTTTTCCAGATTGCTGTCCAGTCTGGTGAGAGAGCTGGCAGTAGAAGCAGCAGTACTGAAGCTGATGCCCATCAAGATCTTCAACCACAGCCACCATTCTGCCTCCTTCCCAATTGTTCTCCTGAGCTTTGAGGAGAACACTCAAGAAGCCCAGCTTAAGGTGGGGGAAATGGCTGGGCAGGTGGTTGTGGAAGGCAACAGACAGGTGTGGGGTATCCCCTTGTCTGATGCCACTCCCAACTCACCTCCTGAATTGGTTACTTCACTCCATATGATAAGCAACTTCATTTCTATGTATGAAGAACAATATTTACAAGCCTCAAATAGATAGCTTGGTCATTTCATTGTTGTAAGGACACAGCCTCACCCAGACTCCTATGTTCTGTGAAGCTGAAAATTATTTTCTCTGTTATTTCAGAAACTTGTTTAGTCTGTGTGCCATGTATAGTTTTATCTCACATTTCAAAAAGGATGTATCATAAAACTGGAAGACAGCAACTAAAACAACCAAGTACTTAAAGCATCCTTCCTATGAAGACCAGCATAGCTGAGACATTTTAGCTTAGACCAATGTTTCTCAGAGTGTTGGTCGGGACCCATTAGGGTGGGTTAATGACATAAATTCTGGTGGGTCTTGACAGATCATCATTCTGAAAAGTGGGTTCCGTGCTAAAAGGTTTGAGAACCACTGGCTTAGACATACAAAATACTACAAGGGACAGATGGCAATGGAAGAGGAAGACAGAACCAAATTGTAGAGATTACCAATGTTGTAGGCAGAATTGATAGAACTGACAATTTTTTCCCTACCTCTCACATACTTTTAAGAATTCTGGATCACACATTAAGTTGATTTGTGGTAGGTTTAGGAAATATGCCTCTGCCTCGCCAGCAAGGAATCTCTTAAGCATGCACTTCATAGGCTCCCTACATTCCCAAAAGGAGGAAGAGTTCTGGCAAACCTAACTAAAGAATACACACACACCCCCACCCCATAATCTGAAGTTATCACTGGCCACCACTGTGGATAATATATATACTTAAGAAATGAATCACATGCAATAAACAGATATTGTGAACTGACCTGCCTAATAATTAAGAGTCAACCTGCTCACATGCTAAAATCTAAAAATCCAAAACAGAACCAAGATAATTAGGAAAGAGAAAGGGATGCTGAAAAATGTGAAAGGTGGAGAAAAGACAGGTGATGTTCCTGAATCACAAGTATCTTGGTAACACTTGCTAGGAAAATTGTTTCATATAGTACTTCATCACTTTCAGTTTGCCCAGGGGTGCGGAATTCTTAGTGATATAAAAGATAAAGAATGGCCATGGCCCCTTCCAAAGATCAATATCATCTATAGATATGAATTTTCATCACTGCTGACTCTGCCACTTTGATGGTTTTAATCAGTATCGGGAAGACATACGAAAATACAAAATAAAGTTATCTGGTTAAGATGAGTCCCAGAAAAAGCCTGGATATAACCTAAATTTATGCTAACTCTGATTTTGTGAAAAAAACAACAACAAAACATTAGTGCTACCAGCCATTTTCAACCACTGTGCCGTGGCACACTGGTGTGCCGCGAGTGGTCCACAGGCGTGCCACAGGAATTTGGGGAGAAAGTCATTTATTAATAGGTCCAATGGGAGATGTGAGCCCCCATTGGCAGCATGGCATGGCTTGTCAATTGTCAAAAACCTGGTGGTGTTCCTTGACCATTTTAGTGCCTTGTCAGTGTGCCCTGAGATGAAAAAGATTGAAAATCACTGTGCTAGACAAATGTCGCTGTTTAATTGTAGATCACATTCAGGAAGATGGGCATTTGAAGAATAATCAAAACATTTCTGGTAATTGAAAGGGCCTAAGAACACACTAGCTGAACTGTCATTCCTAAAAAAGTAGTAGGCCTGTCTTCTCACCTGTCCCTCATCTTAATCTCAATATGCTTTCTAGGTTTTTTTCCTCTGTTACAAATAAATGCACAAGTGAAAGAATAATCCTACTGCTGCAGGGGAAATACACCTATGTAAAGGCTGTTGCTGAGTTGTAACAGGAGGTGCCTTAGGGACATAAACTCTCATTTTGAATTAACTGAAGAATACTGTAAGGTATGGGCATGAGGTAGCAGAAATCTTATTAAATGATGAAACAGCAAAGGTTTTCAGTGTGTGTGGGGGGGGGGGGAGACTTGCAGGATATTGACAGGAAAGAGGTATACATGCACTACTAGTAGCAAAATGGTAGGTTTCTTAGCCAGCATGACAGTGTGAAAGGCTAGCAGATGACAGCAGATACCAGAAAATACTGGGGCATGATTATCAGTATGGCAATTGTTCAGTTGTTGGAAAGTTAGAATCCTTCACAAGAGCAGTTTTCATCCTCCCTCCATTTGTTTTAGAACAGGGATGGGCAAACTTTTTGGCCTAAGGGCCACACTGGTGTATGAAAGACCATCACATACTTGATTTCAACGATAACACCACAACATTGATTCCTGCTCTGTAAAAAATATTTTTCTATTCATGACATTCACTATCCACTCTTTCCTTTTTGCAGCACTCATTTTTTAAATTGGAGGAGCACAATGGAAGAAAATAAGTTTTCCCTTCCTGTCATCTCTCTTGTTTACATCCAGTTCTTTTGTATCTGCACTGTTCCCAGATAGGACAGGCACTTGCTCGTGCACAACCCCAGAATGATTAGTCAGTCATTGAAGTAAGCATGATCTTCTATGCAACATATATACATTCTGTCATAGTATGCATGAGTTACATGTATCCCACCACTTTTCCTTCAAGGAGTTAACAACAACTCCCTGCTTGATAGGGAGGGGGGCCCTTACAGCAGCAAAAAGGGAGTGGCTGTTCTGTGTTGACACTCTGTATGAGGACTTTCCTGCCTTTGAAGATCAGATAAGCTCCCTTGTGCCTGTGTTCTGGTGGCAGCTGAAAACCCATTTATTTCTTAGATAGCCATGCTCGTTTCACTGCACTGATTTGATTACATTTATTCTCTGCTACTAGATTGTGTTTTGTGGTGGTGGTTGAGGTACTTTGCTGTTTAATTGGTTCACTGTTTTATTGTTTTAAATACAGGTATGTGCCGTATAGTGATGTTCCGGCAAACCAACGACCTTGCATATGATAGTGGTCTTGCCAAACTTACTGGACTAGCTTCTTTCCCTCCATCCTTGCCAGCTCAACTGGTTAACCAGTGCATTGCACACTTTCCATTCATACTTTTGCCAGCTAGCTGCCTTCTTCCTTCTTTCTTGGCACTGCAAGGCATTCAGGGGTGCTGCAAACCCAGCTGCCAGTAGCAGTTGTCTGGGCAATGGTGGATGCGCCTAACAGGTTTTGCAAAATGCGCCTAACAGGTTTTGCAAAATGCAACCCATCATTAAGCAGTGTATACCTGTATGCTATAAGCCGTACTGAATGTTTTCCTGTAGAAGGAAAGACCATATAAAAAGGTTTTAAATAAACAGTGCTACTCTATCACTCCAACCATTTATATAATACAGTGGTGCCTCGCATAACGAATGCCCCGCGCAGCGAAAAACTCGCATAACGAAAGAGTTTTTCGATTGAGTTTGGTAACTCGCATAACGAAAATTTCTGGCCTTGCTTTGCATAACGAAAAATTTTTTAGGTCCGTGCTTCGCATAACGAAAACTTTTTAGATCCGTGCTTCGCATAACGAATTTTTTAAAAATTAAAAATTTCATGTATACTTCAAATTTTAGAAATCCTCTGTACAGTATGTATGCCTTTAAAGAGCACGTAATAAACACTTTGTAAACCAAATTTGACTTCGTTTTGACCTTTTTTGCCCATAGGAACGCATTAATTAGATTTCAATGCATTCCTATGGGAAAACATGATTCGCGCAGCGAAAATTTCGCATAACGAAAGGATTCGCGGAACGGATTAATTTCGTTATGCGAGGCACCACTGTACACTGGTGAGGGGCTGGGGCGCTTTAGCATCAGATTCATTTAGTGTAAGGGAGTCATCCTAATTTACTCTTTTTAAAGAGCAGACAGTTTAAATTCTACTCAGCCTCTCAGAAGTGTCTCCCCAGTGCCTCACACAACCTTACCTTCCATCTTGCTCCAAGATACAAATACCCCATAAGCAGTAAGGAAGTGGTGGTGATGCATCATCAGTTAGAATACAAAGCACCAGCTGAAAGTTCAATGCCATAAAGCAAGCTTGCCTAGCCAGCAAATCAGATGAATTTCTCTGAAATTAAACAAACTTAACAGGTGACCTTTTCTTTCTCTGTCACATAAAATACACAGATGGGGAAGAAAAGCTTATGCAATTCCTACAAAAACAATAATGCAACAGCTATTTAATGAAGATTGCATAAACCAAATGGGATGTGTATGCTAAGATACCATTTAGGAGGGCTTATGGCACACAATGTTAGGCTTGGCGGCAGGGATGATGATGAGAAAAGGATATGCAATAAAGAACACCTCATTAACTTTCAGAAAATGAACAAAAATTCATTAGTCAAATATATCCTATTTAATACTAAAGCCACAAGCAATTAATTCTAAATCTTCAGAATATTTTAATAGATACTTCCAAATGGAATGCACACAGCCTTTCAAAAGCACATTAAATAGTAACTTACATGATGTCTGGGTAACAGATTTTTTTAAATTAATTATTCTGCACATAAAAATATATTTTTTAGATATATGGATATATTTTTCCAAGAGTACAGGTAATTCAGAGCGTAACACCAACACAAGAAAACAAGACTCCACGGGCTAATGAAACTCTGATTTCCTATTGTCAGAAGGTCTTTAAAGTTCAAACTTAGCATTCTGCTCAGAAAGGTTTATACTTTATTACCCAAAAGTTTTTGTATTAAAGAGACACAAAACATTAAGAATTTATGGCTGTTCATTTTATAAGCAAAGTGCTTTTATGGGAGAAAATACCAGTCTAGACTATCCTTCATTATCTGATAAAAAGCAACTAGAAATTTAGAAATTATATTTAAATGCAATATATATTGTAAAAGTTATTTTACAAACAGCAATAAAAATAGAGATCTTATGAAAATGAATCTATTGAAAGTATTATCTCCAAATTGGACTTTAAATCGCCACATATATATATAGTAAATGTCTCAAGTTATGCACAGATGATGCCGTGATAGTTGAGATCACAGAAAAATGACTAAACTCAGTGGTTCCCAAACTTCTTCAGGCACCATCCCTCTGCTGCTATAAATTCATCCTCAGGGCCCCATCCTATAAAAAGCATTAGAATAGTGGTTTGAAAATCCACTCAGGTAGATAGCAAAATTCAAAAAAGTAACAATCCACACATTTATTCAAAATCCAATTAAAACAGATGAATTTGATTCAGCGATACCAACTTTTCAAAGTCTGACAGTCATTTAAGCGGCAATCTTAGATATTACATTTAGTAACTACTTTGCTGTTCAGTAAATTCTTAATGCGATGGATGAGTGTGATGAACAGATACCAAGTTTCCCACCGCTTGGTTTAAAGATTTAGCAGGAGTCTTAAATCACCATGTTCAGTAATTGGAGTTGATTGCTTGGAGAGAAGCTACTTCTGTTATAACACTGCTTCGGACCCAAAGTTGCTGCTGGCTGCTGACTGGAGTCCAGGAATGTAGCAAAGATCATGTTGCACTGTTGTCCCCTTAGCTCTAAATTGTGAGGTTGAAGATGCAGAGCTACCCAAAAACACTAAGATCAGTCCACCATAACACTATACAACAGTTGGGTGCTGTTTCATGGAGACTTGCTCATGCATGGGTGGAGCTGAGCAAAAGAGGTTACTGCCCTCAGTGCCTGAATAATGCAATGATCCTGCTCAGATGTTCATTTTTTGCCTTAGACACAAGGACCATGTTTGAAATACCAGATATAAGCAGATGAAATCATTGGTTCTATCAGTGATTTGCACAGCATAATAGCTTCCAAGAATCACGTTTATCATCTATCACACATGCCTGGCTTCTCTGTCTGCCATGGCCAAGCAGGCTTCAGGGTATTGTTCTAGTTTATGAGGCATGGTGCCGTAAACCCACCACCTCCAGCAGCCCCCTGATACCCACTTGCCTCTTATCACCCCTGGTAATTCCACTACCCTGGGGGCTATCTGCTCACTTTGAGAACTACTGATCCAGACAGTGTAGTTATTTAAAAAGAGAGTGCATAACCATAGTTAGCTCCAACTATAGTTTTCTTTTGAAACCTGAATTAGATCCTAAAGCAATTGAAGTTTCAAGATACTATTAAAAGTGAAAAAAGATATCCTCCAACCCACCCCTATGCTTACTGGGCAGTAGACTTCATTCCAATTTCCTGAACTGTATAAGCATGCAAGTGAAGACAGAAGTAATTACATTTTCCCCATTAGCTCTTCACTACTTAGTGTTCCTGATGCCTTCATGCAGGACACAGAACTTTCAGTGATACAGCAGAGGGACTGGGCCTGATTTCCAATGCCTTCATTAACACCTTCAGTCAGCCACAGCCCCACAAGGAGAGGCAGTGTCAGTGAATAAGAAACCAACTTTCCAGTATCCACTTTTCTCTAGGACAGTGGTTCTCAAACTTTTACCACCAGGACCCACTTTCTAGATGGATTATCTGTTAGGACCCACCAGAAGTGATATCATGACTGGAAGTGACATCATCAAGTATGAAGAGTTTTAACAATCCTAGGCTGCAATCCTACCCACACTTACCCAGGAGTAAATCCCATTTACTATCATTGCTAAAAGTATATACACAGTAGCCTGCTAAAAGTACAGATCTATAATATTTCCCCAAATGTAGTCACATATCATGGTAGCATCAAGTCTAATATATTAAAAAAATATTGAAATGAATGGAGATTCACCTGAAATTGGCTTGCAATCCACCTAGTAGGTTCCAACCCACAGTTTGAGAAACACTGCCCTAAGAGATGTGGTTCCTTTCTTTTCACCAGTAGGTAATGGGAAATGCCAGTATAAAGCTAAAAGTGTGGTTGTGAGCCAGTTTTGACGTGTATGTGCAAGATCACACTGAAATGGGGTTGTGGGATAGATGTGACATTGTGATCAGTGCTCCAATTTGCCCAGGAGTGATGCAGAGTTCATTGGGGGAGGAGCAGAGTTCATTGGGGGAGGGTGGAATATGCTACTACATATTGTACTACATACTATATACATACATACTACTACATATTATACTACATGACAGTGAGAAACTTCAAGCTCTGAGTGCTTTAGGATCAAATCAGGTTTCAAAAGGAAACTATAGTTGGCACTAACTATGGTTATGCTGTTCAGACATCATGATTAATCATGTTTATTGCTAACTAGCATTAGCCTTCTTCACAGATGCTGCACACTGAGTTGACACTTTCATTGAGCTGTTCACCACCGCTCAAAGATCTTGCTCCTGATCCATCTCAGAACCCATCAGTGCATATGTGAAATCTTGATTTCTTGCCCCAATGTACATCACTTCACACTTACACTGAAGCGCATTTGCTGTTTTGCATCTGCTATTTTGCCACTCATTCCCCCTGGAATCTTTCTGGAGCTCTTCTCAATCCATTCTAGATTTCACCACCTGGGAAAGTTTTGCGTCATCTTCAAACCTGGACACCTTACTCCTTATCCCCAACACCAAGTAATTTATGAATGGACTTTTATGAACAATTCTTGGGGGCACACTGCTTTCCACCTCTCTCCATTGAAAACTGCCCATTTACACCCTCTCTTTTTCCTTCAACCAGCTCCTAATCCATAAGAGGGTTCTTATTCCCCGACTGTGTCAGCAGCCTTTGGTAAAGGACTGCAGCAAACTGGAAAGGGTTACAGAGGCTTACAGTAGCTCACTATCTGTTATGCTAACAAGAGCAGCTGTATTGCTCTAGAGAGCTGAAAGCTTGGAGCTGATTCAGCAGAAGAATATACCATAGCAAGCAAAAGAAGAAGCAAGGTGGTATAGCAAAAGTCAAAGTTAAAAGACTCGACAGGCTGCTATACAATGATCTGCTACTCCTGACATGCGATTCACTCCTTTTGACAAATCTGCCACAAAATCATCTAGATAGAAGTAGTAAAAATATCAGTTTGACTTGGCAAGCATTTAATGAGTGGGCATTAAACTAAAATTCAGTTAACGCTTTTTCAAATGAGCTTTCTGCGAGTATCCTTGCAACATGTACTGAAAGTTTCAGAGGAAGGGCAAAGGTAATGATTAAAATAAATGAATGGAACGTGTGGCAAGAATGTGCTTCAAAATAGTTTAACACATTCTTGGACACAAATGACTGCAAAACAAGCTCTATGTAGTAAAGTCAGCTCTTCTTCCTCACAAGTCAGTACGGTTTATCATTTACATAAAATTGTATAGGGTAAGGTAAAAGTGTTCGTGTAGGGCACCAATCCCCAAATGAATGAACAGGATCCGGTGAAGCAGAGTTCCACCGGACCCACCTCCCTCCCTCCCCCGGCATGCCTCCCACCTGCCCTCTCCCCGCCTCCAGCATCCCTATCACGTCTCCTCCCCACCCTCTTTCCCCCCTCCACCTGCCTCCTCTCTCCCTGGAACACCTCCTCCCCCACCTACTCCCTGCCTCCGCTTACCATGCTTTGGCTCGCCGGTCCATGTGACTGCTGAGTGGCGGAAGCTGGGTGCCTGCCTGGCACTAGCCCAGCGCTGGGCTAGCACGGGCACTCACATAGCGGTAAGGCTCGTGCGTGCTGGTGGTAAGCTGGCGTGTCAAGCCCAGGATTGAGCTCTCCAACAGTATGAATTCCTACATATCAGCAAGCAGCTCCCGGTGTGAACTGCCCAACTTGATGCAGTTCTTATATGTGATAGAAGGACTTTCAAGTGTAGCGTGTCAATGAATATTATAGCTCATTATAACATGATCCAGTTATTGAGATAAATACAATACAGTTGAGTACCAACTAAAAAGATATGCAAGTAAAATTTACTACTCCACAAGGTCCTTATGCACATTGAGTTCCTCCATGCACAAATTTCCTACTCCCATACTGACTACACTGTGAAGCACAATCTCTGTGCATACACACTGCAGTATTTATGTAGCACTAGCCAATACGCTGAAATCAATAGGCAAAACGTCCTTAGATGGGGACTTAAGTATTGCATTATGTGTCCATGTGCAAGCGTGCTGTAATGACTGTGACTGTTTCAGTATCCTTCCCTCAACACCGTATGCAATGCTTTCCAAAAGGACAAAACATGAATTAGCTGGAGAGTGAAAAGAATATACTGAATCCAAATAAACACCAAGGGACAGTTGTTCTTTGTGCCAGGTTGCCAAGCATTTAGCTAGCAACTACGAGGGCAACTGTCTTCTAAAACCGTTCCATTAGATTTCTACTCCTCAGATTTAAAAAAAAAGTTATGAAAAACATGTACACAGACAGATATAGAACTTTCTGATACTCAGTTTGAAGTGCAACACTTCACTGAACAAATGCAGATGTTCTGTATTGTCAATAAAACAGAATATTATTTTGATTTATATTGGGAAATAAGGAATGATACATTACAAACAACAAAACAAATAAACCACCATAGCAGTTTTGAAAGCTGTTCACAGCTAAAAAACAGAAGCCTTCATATAATCTGCAGAGTAAGAGCAGCCCTTTAGTTTTTTGAGGACCTGCGAATGATGAAGCGGCAGGGCAGACGTCTAGAGCAGGGGTCTCCAAACTTTTTGGCCAGAGGGTGTTGGAGTTGATGCAACTCCATCTGCTGTCCAGAGGGAGCAGGATGCGGTCCAGAAGGGGTCAAGCTATGGCCCAGTGACTCTACTCTTTTTTACCTGTTCTCTCTGTGAACCTTGTGGGGGTGTGGCCTTAACCCTTTATTCTTCCCTTCTCCTCTGAGCACTTCCTCTCTTGTCCTCTGACCACTGACCTGTTAAGATGGCACACAGCAGGGCTCTGATGCCCACACCACCTTGAGCACGTGGCATGCAGGGCGAGGCAGCTCTAGGGCCTTGCTATCTAAGTAATAGCTGAACCTCTGATCCTAATCAGATGCTGTAACTATACACTCAATGGAACTGTAAGTAAATAACTTCTTTTTTGCAACTTTAACAAGCCATTCCCTCTTTGTCTTTTTTTTCATTGAACAGCAGTCAGCCGGGTGAGGGAGGTTCCCTGGGATGATACCCAAAGGGGGGTCTGCTTCTTAAGCTACTCTGCTTCCCCTCCCAAAGAGGAAACTTTTTAATTTTCTCAAACAGAGGGCCGCATGAAATATCTGGCGCAGTGCTAAGGGCCAGAAACAAATTTAAATATAAAATTTCAATAAATAAGAGATGGAACTTAGATGAATGAATAAATGAATGAGTGGGCTCATTCACTCAGCCTCTCTGGTCCTCAGAACACCCTCCAGATGCAATCAGAGCACAGCTCTGGTCATGTTAAGTGGGCCAGAGGATTTCTGGGGACAAGAGGTTGGCCACGGGCCGGATAGAGGCTCGCTGTGGGCTGCACCTGGCCCCCGGGTCGGGGTTTGGAGACCCCTGGTCTAGAGCAACGGTGGCGAAAGACTTGTGCTGAGTCTGACTGCATAGAGGCCAGAGAGCCTATTCTAGGGTAGTGGAAGCAGCTAAAAGATAATACTTTTCTGCTGCCATCATGTCCTCAGAGAACCGTCCGGCTGAGCTCTTCCGTGTGGTTCGTGGCCTACTCCATCTCACCCGCCCCCCACAGATGGGGATAGGTTTGCTAAGCACTTCACAGACAAAGTCATTCAGATCCAGCCCAACCTGAACACCACGTTAGCAGTTCCTAGTGATGTCCCTAGGGCATCTGTTTATCCTATTTTGTGGGATTCTTTCCAGCTTGTAGAACCTGAGGATGTGGACAGGACTCCCTGGAGTGTGAGACCATCTTTTTCCCAGCTCGACCCTTGTCTGGCATGACTAATTAGATCCACCTGGGGAGACTGGCCGAATGGACAGATAGGATGGTGAATTCTTCTCTGAGGGAGTACTGCCACCGACATTGAAGCAGGCGGTGGTTTGTCCCCCTCCTGAAGAAACCCTCCCTGAATCCTACTAAATTGAACAACTTCTGGTCAGTCTCTAATATTCCATTTCTGGGCAAGGTGATCAAGTGGATGGTGGCGTCCCAGCTCCAGAGGGTCTTTGTTGAAGCTGATTATCTGGATCCTTTTCAGTCTGGCTTCAGGCTGGGGTTTGGGACAGAAACTGCCTTGGTTGCCTTAGTGGATGACCTGCGCCGGGGAATGGAAAGGGGGAGTGTGTTCCTGTTAGTCCTGCTGGACCTCTCAGTGGCCTTTGACAACATCAACCATGGTGTCCTTCTGGGTCAGCTGGCTGAATTGGGGCTGGGAGGCACTGTCCTGCAGTGGTTCCGCTCCTTCCTGGCTGACAGATCCCAGAAGGTGGTGCTGGGGGATGCTTGTTCGGCATCCTGGCCTCTTAGGTGTAGGGTGCCGCAAGGTTCCATTCTGTCCTCCATGCTGTTTAATGAAGCCTGAAGCCACTGGGAGAGATCATCTGGAGGTTTGGGGCAGGGTGCCATCAATATGCTGATGACACCCAGCTCTTTCTCTCCTTTCCTCCTGATTCCAAGGATGCAGAGTCAAAGTTCTGAACTGCTGTCTGGAGGCTGTTGGGAGCTGGATGTGGGTGAACAAGCTGAAATTGAATCCTGATAAGAAAAGAGGTTCTCCTGCTTCAGAAGTCCAAGACTTGGGTATTGGACTACCATCCTGCTCTAAATGGGGTTGCACTCCCTCTGAAGGAGCAGGTCCACAGCTTGGGGATAATCCTGGATCCGCAGCTGCTCCTGGATTCCCAAGTGGTGGCTGTGGCCAGGAGAGCCTTTGCTCAACTTCAGTTGATTCGCCAGCTGTGACCGTACCTGAGTTGTTCAGACCTGGCCACAGTGACCCATACCCTAGTAACATGCAGATTAGACTACTGCAATGCACTCTGTGTGGGGCTGCCTCTGAAAACGGTTCGGAAACTACCATTAGTACAGAACACGGCCACCCGTGGTTGCTGGGACTCGTCGGTTTGACTCAGTCGGGCCGCTGCTTCGGCGGCTACACTGGCTGCCAGTTCCTTTCTGGGCTGAATTCAGAGTGCTAGTTTTAACTTTTAAAGCCCTATGCGGCTCAGGTCCAGGGTATTTGAGGGACTGCATCCTTCCATACAATCCAACCTGACCTCTCAGGTCAGCAGAGGGGTGTCCCTTCTGACTGTGCCGCCACCAGTGGAGGTGCGGAGGATGGTGACATGAAAGAGGCCTTCTCGCTGGTGGCTCTCCGTCTGTAGAACTCTCTCCCCCTGGAACTGAGAACAGCTCCCTCTTTTAGAGTCCTTTTGAAGGGGGCTTAAGACCTTTTTATTTAAAGAAGCCTTTTAATGCTGACACAAGGGGGCACTGCTTTTTATTTTTTATTTATTTTAATTTTGGGTTCCAAGTTTTATTGTGTTTTATTGTTTTTAAATGTTTTATTTTTATACATATTTATATATTTTACATTTTTATATGATTTCTTTTGTAAGCCACATTGAGTGCCCTTTACTGGGATGGAAAGGTGGGATATAAATTCTATAAATAAACAAATAAATAATAGTCATAGTATTAGGCTGCTACAGCCAGTTTGAATGCTTCTGTTTAATAGGAAAACTGGGTGAATTACCTAAAGCATAAAAGCGCTACAGGAGATTTAGATATACATTTTTAATTCCAGCTGGTGGGGACCATTGCAACTTGGATTTTTACATCCCAGAGGAAATTGACTTGTGGCATAACATGCTTGTGAACAGAATGGCAATGAGTAGAAGTAATTAAAAATGGCTGCTTCAAGAACTCTGCTTCAGTGAACAGCTCCAAATAAAGTACTTCTCCAGTATTCACTGGCTTGCACTGGTTGAAGCTGGCTCCAAAACCTTTCTAGTTCACTATTCCTTTAAAACATGGGGTGACTGGGAGATATCAGAAATATCAGAAAACAGGATATCAGGAATATCAGAAAACAGACTGTCTAGGCATGCAAGACGGTACCTAACAGACATTCCTTTTCTACATCCTGTGTGTAATATTGTCCTCACTGAAAACTCATCAGACTGAAACAATTATGCTGATGGTACCAGGGATATCCCAAGTTAATCTGTCATCCCAAAAAGTGACAGATATGCTGCCCCCCTCCCAATTTCTTCAAAATCTCGCTCCTACACCCCAGTACTCCTGGTGCCAAGCCCTACAATGCATGTATACACACACTATTTCCTTCCTTTTATGTTTATTGGCATGTAAGCTTGCCGCTGCCACAGCCACCTCCTCCAAACTGGCTGGATCCTCCTTGTCTGGCTAGGAGGAAAGGTAATAGAATGGCTGTATACCTCTCTCAGCCAGGCAGGAAGAGAGGAGGTAGTGGGACAGCTGGATCCATCCCACTTGACTAGAAGACAATGGCAAAGAAACGGGGGGGGGGGGGGAGAAGAGATGATCAGGCTCCACTTTTTTTTCTACAGAAAGCAGCAGTGACAACAGCCACCTTCTCCAGCCTTGCTGTCACAACGCCTCCTCCGGTTCTACTACAGACACCTCAGAGACCACTTTTCTTACCTGCTGCCCTATTTTCAACTAGACTGGCAGAGCCAGCAGGAAGAAAAAAAGTTAGGAGAAGCACTGTTCCCCCTCCCACTTCCCAAAAAGGAAAAGAAATAAACATGGAGGTGGCAAGAAAAAAACTCGGGGGGGGGAGAAGGATGTGGTAGTGGTAAGTTGATGGAACTGGAGGTGGCTGATGGACAGAGGGTCTCATCTCATCTACCTCTTGAGGTAGACCACTTCATGTTGCCTGAGGTCTGGGTTCGTCCTGGATGGCACTATCCCAGAATAGTCATGAAACTATTGCGGAGGATGTAAATGTAAATAAATAAAAAGTATTACTATACTAGGACCAGCCCCATCTAGAGTGTTGCTGGATCACACAATTTAAGCCTATATGGCCCTCTGATGATATATGCAGCAGATGTAGTCACTGCCATTTACACATTCATGAGGGATAGCCTATTATTATTATTATTATTATTATTATTATTATTATTATTATTATTATTATTATTATTATTATTATTATTTATACCACTTTTCAACTAAAAGTTCACAAAGCGGTTTACAGAGAAAAATCAAATAACTAAATGGCTCCCTGTCCCAAAAGGGCTCACAATCTAAAAAGATGCAAAAGAACACCAGCAGGCAGCCACTAGAACTGACAGTGCTGGGGTGAGGTGGGCCAGTTACTCTCCCCCTGCTAAAAAAAGGAGCACCCACTTGAAAAAGTGCCTCTTACCCAATTAGCAGCGGTTTAGCCAATGATAAACTTATTAGTCATGCTAGTTACAAGAAATCTTCATATTCAAAGGCAATATGCCAATGGATACATGTTGCTGGGAAGAAGCCTGGGGACTTGCTGGAAGCATCTGACCGGCTACTATGGGAAACAGGATGTTGGTTCAGGTGAACTTTTGGTTTGATCCAGTAAGGCTCTTGTATTCTTATGCTACAAACCATACATTTAGTGGCGTAACAGGGGCCATCACAACTCAGAAGAAATTCCAAGGAGCTACTTATCAGCATCTCCTCCACATAAAGTATTATTTAGGTTGGGAAGCAGAAGTCTGCTATCTTGTGCCACATTCATGTGTTTGAACGTGATCTAACACTTATGTGTATGTGGAATAGAAGCCTGTGAGAAATGGATCTGACTGCCATTCTGCTTTGTATTCCATCTGCTCATTGTCAGTGTATGTTGCAGCTTGACCAGATACTAAGTTTTCATATGCATGAAAGAGAGCTCATCTAGCATAGTGGCTGTGAATTAGGGCTTCCTCAGTTTGAATCTTCCTTCTGCTATGAACTCATTAAGTGGGCAAGCCACTACCTTCCATGGAAGGGGGTGCAAGCTCAGGTCTCCAATTGCAATATGGAAATAATGCAGTCCTTACAACAACATTGTATCAAGAATATGCACAGAAAACACTGCACACACTCAGGGGTGAAATGCAATGTATTATTATGATATAACCTGATAGCAAACAACATGATCTCTTAAGCTGAAATGTAGTTGGCTGAGTATGAAGCAATAGGAAAGACAGATGCTTGCTCAGAGTCCGTATATTTCAGCTTGGCCTACTAGCCAGACTCTAACTGCAATTGCTGCACACTCCCCCACTCCTGTGCTACACACAGGGGCCTGAAAAGGAAGGCAGGATTGATCTCTACTGTGCCAATTTTTGTTTACTTACCAGTTCCCAAAGCACCTAACAAATATAGGATTGTGGTCAACTACAAGTCAGGGAGTATAAAAGACAGCCAAGTCTTGAAAGCACCACTATAGCTTTCTTGTCAGCACTTGCTTTGAGTGCTATGGGAGAGTTATAGGCTCAAGTGACTACAGGAAGGAGACATCAGCAAATGGGTTAAGTCGCAAGATGAGAAGCAAGGTTTAAGCTCAGTTTGTGAACAACAGTGGAATCACAGGTGCCTTGAAAAACCCAAAACTTATACATGCAGTCTACTCCCAAATACTGTTTCTACTAAGATACCATAAATTGCTATTTAGTGAGCCTGCTCACACCCAGAAAGTATTACCAGGCTTAAAAACCTGGTAATGAACACAGAGAATGCAAAACTTCAAGTCACTTGACTCCTTCTGCACTGAATATGTTCCTTCTTTGATCTCAAGTATGCAACTGAAAGTCTTAAACATGGAATCTGTTGAAGTAATTCAGTGTTTTACACTGAATGGTTGGATATTCTAGCAATAAGCAACACTACCACACTGCAGTTGTAAGGACACTGAATTGGGATCAAGTATCACTGAGCTAAATGGACCTTCTGATTAAATCTGTGAGAACTGAACAGCAAAAGTTAGATCATTTGCAAGCAAGATATAGTATACTTTCCCACACGGCTTACTAGCTACTTTATTGGACATACTGTGAGGAATCTAGGTTTGACTGCCCTGCCATATTGCATTTAGCATCAAGTTGTGATTGAGGCCAATCTGTTCTTGCATACTCCATAGCTTCCAAAGTCATCTGCCTTGATAAAGATCCTGCATACCCTTCTGTCCAAGGTAAACTTTAGGGGGGAAAAAGGAGCATGTTTGTTTTTCTATACAATAGTACCATGTACTCAGAACTGAATGTTCCTCCTTTCCCCCTGTTCTCCAGGGAGCAAGTTCCAATAAAAACCAATTTACAGGGTACATCTCAATCGATGATCTCTTCCCTTCCCATTCATTGCCAGCTCTTACTGTACCATGGAAAAATGATAATGAATTTGGCATATTTAGTTCCTTGGTTTAAAAATGCAGACTTGGAACTATTAACAAAAAAGAGAGCATGTGCAAAAAGTGGGAGGAATTAAAGGAAGTGGGATTGGGTCATTTCAGGCATCCTAAATCCACACTACAGATTTTAAGACTTCATGTCTTGACCTTGCCTCAGCTGCCTCGCACCTATTTTAAAATGACTGCAAAGGCTTTTTACCCAGGAGTGAGGTGTTTCATTAGAAAAATAACTGCTTCTGAATGCTTGACAGGTCGCATAAAATAGAAATACATACATGAAAAATTGACTTTATTTGCTAATGGTTTTTTCTAAGTCTCCATTACCTTAATTATGTGGACAGCCACCTATTAAACAAGAATAATTATTTTACTTATTTGCAACAGATGTGGACAGATGCAACATACAAAACAAAGTGAGCTACTATGGGACTGTATCCTAGCTAAAGGATTAGTATGAAAAAGATAATCCTAGGTACGACACAAAGAAGAGATTTACAAGGCACTGAGAAAGAAATGCATTTAACTCATAAGCAGCTCAGTTGCTTTCTTTCAAGACCAACTTTAAGTGTTCTTGAAAATCTCCTTCACTGCGCTGTCTCCTGCTCTTCAGCTCTATTTGTATCAGATAACTTTAAGTATAATTTTCCATATGTTTCTATCTTTTGGACATATTGCAGAATTAGCCTTTGGCAGGGGTCTCCAAACTTTTTGGCCAGAGGGCCGCATCCAATATCTGGCACGGTGCTATTCAAATTTCATTGAATAGCAGTCAGCCGAGGGAAGTTCCGTGGGGTGATACCCAAAGGGGGGTCTGCTGCTTAAGCTACTCTGCTTCCCCTCCCAAAGAGGAAACTATTTAAAAAATTTCCTCCAACAGATTGCCGCATGAAATATCTGGTGCAGTGCTGGAGAAAGCAGCATTTATTATTAGAATACAAAATTTTAAAGAGAAATCCCCAGAAGATATTAGAGGTCGAATGGAGGAATGGTTGTCAACTGAGCTGGAATTGGAGGAGGATCAGGTTAAAGAGATGATAGATATTGTATACAGGGTCAATTCTAGGTATGCAAGACTAAATAAAAAGCCAAGAGAAATAGTGATGAAATTTATGAAGAGAGCTGCAAGAGATAATATATTAAAACGATTGGAAGAAAAACAAAGAATAGTCGAAGGAGAGCAAATCAGAATTTTGAGAGAAGTACCCTGGAAAGTTCGACAAAAGAGAGCAGCTTATAGAAATTTTGCTGCAATATTAAGAAGAAATAATGTGAAGTACTGTTGGCAAATTCCAGAAGGTCTCCTGTTTGTTTATGAACAGAAAAGATTTAATATAAATTCAATGATGAAAGTTCAACAATTTTTATCAAAATATGGAGAAAGTCTGGGAGAACAAAACAGGGAATTTTCAGAGAAAGAGAGTACTTTCTCTCAAGAAGAGGAAGAATCCTCAGACCAAATTCAAAGTGAACAGAATGGAGGAAAGGGAAAAAAGAAAAAGAAGGAACAAGATACAGATGACAGTCAAGAACAAGAGCAAGAAGAAGCACAAGGAGCAGTAGGAGGAAGAAGGACTGTACAAGTAAGACAGAAAATAAGTAGAGTTACAAGAAAGACAAAACAAATTTCTAAGTGAAAATGGCTGAACAACAAGTGAAGTTCTTTTCTGTAAATATTAATGGATTGAATTCTCCTCAGAAGCGTAGAATATTTCATCAATTATATCAAACCAAAGCAGATGTAATTTGTATACAAGAAACACATATTAGAAAAAATGATGATAGATTTCTTAAAAATAGAAAAATGGGAATTTTATTTTTTGCTTCAGACTTACACCAAAAGAAAAGGGGGGTAGCTACATATGTTAACCCCAAGTTAGAACCTAAATTGAAATGGCAATCGGAAGATGGGAGAATTTTGATTGTAGAGATCCAAGTTGAAACAAGGAAAGCATTAATTGTCAATATATATGCACCAAACACCCATCAAGATAAGTTTTATAGAAGACTACATGAGAAACTAATTACGGGAGAAGACAGAGATTTTTTTTATTTGGAGACTTTAATGCGGTCTTTCAAACTAAGTGGGACAGAAAATTTAACAAGAGACTTTTAAAAAGAGGAGGAACCCTACCCAGATCCTTTTTGGAAATGGCAGAAGAATTACAGATGATTGATACATGGAGAACACAATATCCAGAGAAAAAACAGTTTACATATTATTCAAATTCACATAATTCCTGGTCTAGAATTGATATGTGTTGGGCTTCAATATCCAGTTTAGGTGGAACGTTTCAGTCGGAAATTTTACCTAACATATATGCAGATCATAACCCAATTTCATTAATAATAAATAAAAAATTAAGGAGAAATATTTGGAAGCTAAATACAGTTCAGTTGAATAATCAGGAATTTTTGAATCAAACAAAAATTGAAATGGAATTTTTTTTAAGATTAATTTTCATTCAGAAACTAAAACACAAATGGTTTGGGATGCAAGTAAAGCATTCTTTCGAGGATTAGCAATTAGAAATGCAGCGAAACAAAGAATTGGACAAGAGAAGAAAATGAAAGATCTTGTACAAAGATTAGAGATGGGTGAAAAGGAATTACAGAAAGAATCTACAAATCAGAGAATTCAACAAAGAATTAAGAAGATACAACATGAAATTAAAATACTCCAAACTCAGGAAATGGAGAAGAAATTGAAAATGGCAAAACAGAATTTTTTTGAAAATGCAAATAAACCAGGAAGATGGTTAGCCCACAAGCTTAAAAAAGAAAGACAAAAATATCATATTAAGATATTGAAAGATTTGACAGGGAAAGAAGAAACAGAATTAGAAAAGAAAAAATTAATTATTGAACAATTTTATCAATTATTATATGGGAGAAAAAATATAGAACACCAGAAGCAAAAAGTATATTTGAAGAAAAATAACAGTATCAAAATTTTAGATGATCAAAAGAATTTATTGGAAAATACAATTGCTATAAGTGAAATTATAGAAGCGATTAAAATACAAAAACTTCAAAAAATGCCAGGACCTGATGGATTACCAGCTGAGTATTATAAGAAATTTGAAGAAGTATTGTTGTTACCATTTAAAAAAGTCATTGATGATATATGGGAGACTGGAGAAATGCCAAATTCATGGAAGGAAGGAACAATTACTTTGATACATAAACCAGACATGGATGAAAAAGAAATTAAAAATTATAGACCCATCTCGTTGTTAAATACGGATTATAAAATTTTTGTTTCAATTTTAGCTGCAAGATTAAAGAAAGTATTGAATCAGATAATCAAAGAAGATCAAACTGGTTTTCTACCAAAAAGACAATTAAAAAACAACGTGAGAATGATAATAAATATATTGGAATTTTTTGAAGCCCATCCAGATAAGAAATTAGCTCTAGTGTTTCTAGATGCGGAGAAGGCTTTTGACAATTTACATTGGGACTTTATGATTAATTGTTTGCAAGAATTAGATTTTGGTCCAAAATTTATCAAGATGATACAAGGAATATATTCGGACCAGAAAGCAAGAATAAGAGTAAATGGAGATTTGACGAGAGAGATTAATATTCAACAAGGAGTAAGACAAGGTTGTCCACTTTCACCATTGTTGTTTATCTTGACATTAGAAATACTGAATAATATAATAAATAAGAGAAGATGATAGGGCGAAACCGCTCAAAATTAAAAGTGAAGAATATAAATTACAAGCGTTTGCGGATGATCTGGTATTTATTTTGGAAGATCCACTCAACTCCATGGAATTTTTGATAGAAGACTTAAAACAATATGGAGAAGTAGCAGGTTTAAAAATAAATTACCAGAAGACCAAAATGATACTTAAAAACATAAAAAATAATGATATAGAACGATTAAAGGCATTTGGACTACAGATAACAAACAGAGTAAAATATCTAGGAATTACAATTACAAAAAGACAAGTACATTAATGGAAGATAATTATATCAAATTAATGAAAGAAATAAAAAAAGATTTGGAGAAATATAATAAACTGCAACTATCTCTAATGGGAAGAATAGCTTTGTTGAAAATGAAAATATTACCAAAATTAATGTTTTTATTTCAGACTATTCCGATTATTTTGAAGAGAGCTTTTTTTGAAGAAATGAACAAAATTACGACAAAATTTGTTTGGCAAGATAAAAAACCGAGAATAAGACTGAAATTATTGCAAGAAGATAAAAAAAGAGCAGGATTTGGATTACCAGACTGGGAACTATATTATCAAGCAGCAGCCTTAAACTGGATAAAAGATTGGGGACTTGTATTGAATGAAAAAATCTTAACATTAGAAGCACACGATTTACAAATAGGCTGGCATGCGTTCCTCTTTTATGATAAAGTTAAACAGCATGGATATTTTAAACAACATATTTTAAGAAGATCTCTAATTTGGATATGGAACCAGATAAAACATAAGATATATTTTAAATTACCTAGATGGATAAAACCGCTCGAAATAGCAACCAATCCGAACTGGATTAAAAAAGATCAAAATAAACCATACAGTGACTTGCTGAATAATAAAGGAGAGATTTTAAGTAAGTCTGAGTTAGAAGAGAAAGGAATAAAGCTGGACTGGTGGAATGAAATGCAAATAAGAACAAGATTACGAGAAGACCAAAAAATAGGTCTATATGAAGAAGATATAAGTTTTGATAAAATATTTTTGATTGATGAGGGGAAGTATATAAGAAAAATGTACAGTTTTCTCCTGGAGATGAGAATGGAAGATGAGATCGTTAAAGATGCAATGGTGCGTTGGGCAAAAATTTTTGGATATAATATATCAATGGATGATTGGAATCAAATTTGGAATACGAATATTAAGATAACTAAAGCAGTCACTTTTAAAGAGAACTTATATAAAATGTTTTATAGATGGTATTTAACACCAGAGAAGTTAACAAAAATGTACTCTGGATTATCAAATAAGTGTTGGAAATTAATGAGCTAGAAGGAACTTTTTATCATATGTGGTGGACATGCGAAAAAGCAAAGAAATATTGGAAGATGATACATAAAGTGTTGCAAGAGATATTGCATTGTGTATTACCATTCAAACCAGAAATATTCCTCCTAAATGTGACATCAGAAATTAAAGACCAACCTAAGAAACACCTTATTGTAAATATTGTTACAGCGGCAAGAATATTGTTTGCGCAAAAATGAAATCTATAGATGTACCAACTAAGGAAGATTTAATAGATAAAATCTATGAAGTAGCAGAAATGGAAGTTTTAACAGAAAGAATGAAAGAGAGAGATTTAGATAGAGTAAGAAAATATTGGAAGTTTTTTTATGATTGGGTAGATAAATCTAGTTAGATAAAATTGAGTGTTTCGTAAAAATTAATTTTTTTATATTCATAAATATGCGAACCTTTGTATTGATGATTATTGTGTTTTTTTGGGTTAATTGAATGATGTATGTTGGAATCTGGGGTCAACCCTTATGTGTAACCTGTATCATATCCTACCCAAAGTTAAGCCTATTTCCTTTCCTGTATCTGTAATGAATGAATAAAATATATTGGGGAAAAAAAGAAATATCTGGTGCAGTGCTGAATGCCAGAAACAAAATTAAATATAAAATTTAAATAAATAAATTAGAGATGGAACTTAGATGAATGAATAAATGAATGAGTGGGCTCATTCACTCAGCCTCTCTGGTCCTCACAACACCCTCCAGATGCAACCAGCGCACAGCTCCAATCATGTTTGGCCAAGTGGGCCAGAGGCTTTCAGGGGACAATAGGCTCACCGCGGGCTGCATCTGGCCCCTGGACCGGGGTTTGGAGACCCCTGGCCTTTTGGCTGCACAAAACCAAGTATGAATTTGTCAATTCTTCCTTAGTTTTTGAATGTTGTATAGCAGGGCGACCTTGAGAAACTTCCAGATCTTATAATTCTTAGGTCACAATTCTAACCAACTTTCCAGCACCAACATAAGGACAATGGAACTGAGGTAAGGGAACAAACGTTGCTTTACCTGATGTCCGTGAATGCCCCCAACTGCAGGATGCAGCACATGCCCCACTGGCACAGCTATGCCAATGCTGGAAAGTTGTAAGGATTGCGCCCTTCATTTTATTTCCATCTTGGCTTCTCATATAAGTGTTCTTGGTGGCATAAGTAGCACAACTGAAGTGAACTGCTACACTTAAATGGACGTGGCATGCGTTCTTTATTGTTAAAGTAATGCTCCTTCACAGTACTGAATCTTTCATTCCTGGAGCAACCCAGAACTCATGCTGAAGACTAGCTCAACCTATTTCTTGCATGTACTGAAAATTATTTATTTATATTGTGTTATTCATGTGAAAGCCAAGCAGTGTGCACAAGAACTCTGCGTTGTGTAAGAATAAAGTGGACTCCATATTTTAACTCTGCCCCAATATAAACTTCAGCCACTGTTGTCCAATGATTGCTAAATAGGTCCTCTAAAATAAATTTTAATAGAGTCTTTATTCACTGAATATTTTGAAACTCCACTGTTTTTCAAAAGACAAGTAGTAAGAGTGCACAACCTTTTTGATAAAATGCTGTTTTATAGGCTTTTGCTGTGTGCTTACGTTTACAACAATTTAAAAGTGAATAGTATTCCAGTAATTTGCTTGCTAATACCATACTGAACCCAATCATTTCTTTTGTACACAGGTTTTGAGCACTTTATGAAGTGAAGGATAACGCAGAACCAACTTCAACTCTTTGAGTCTTTTGCACATGGCCAGTCTGAAGAGATATCTAAATCCAGGACTAAGATGTGTCCCTTCATGACCCTTCCATACACCTAGTAATAAACAATAATACAGCCTTCTTTATCTAGTGGCACCCTGACAAAGTGCCAAGAAGAATTTTACCAATACACTGGCTCCTAATCAGAAATTTGGGGAAGAAGAATTGTATAAGTTCTTGCCACTTGGCAGGGCTGATTACCAGCTTATGATATGGTTATGGTACACATTATGCTAAGCTGCTACTTAGTAAATAATCATCTGCACTCATCCACTGAAACAAATTTGTCCCCTGTGTTGAGTGCATGCATGGCAATCAAGCAACAAGCTCTACAGAGCCAAATCCGTGAATATAGGAGTCTTGCAAACATGAGTAGTAATCAATCAACACTAAATTTGATAGTCACACATTAAAGAGAAGCTTTAGACAGCAGCAGGAGAATTCAAAGTTTACTACAATTAATTGGGTTGACAATTTGAAAATAAAGACACTGGAATCTATACCTTGTGCTTGCAATGCTCGGTGATTCTGCTCCAAGCCTGCATCTTTCTAACTGACTGGCAACAATTTGCCTTTCCACCTCAAGCTCTCTGGTGAGCCTTTGAAACTGGAGCTCCTGTAATTCAAAAACAATGTTTAAAGATGTGTTTTTAAAAAGTGTTGCAGGGGAGATAAAGAAGTTATTTATCAAAAGTTATTGCTTCATAAATCTCAATGCAAAGAATCCAAACGCTATCATAAAGACAAATGAAAAGACGCATTCTGACGCGTTATGAGAAGCTTCGTTCATGAAAGACATTGCCTAGTAACACTGTGCCCCATTTTCATAAAACTGAAGCTGCTCAGGCACACAAAACTTGAACTTTTATGGTTCAAACATTTTATTAATTACTACCACCTACCACTGGAGACTGGGCATTAACGGAATGTGCATGAGTGTCTCTGCAGAGAGGTTTACAGGCCAGGACCACAAGGAATTTCTCCAAAATTCATTTTTAAGTGAGCTGGACAGCCAAACACTTCTGTACCACTGACCCACCCCTATATGAGCCAAGACACAGGCATAGGGCCCTTTATTCCCCAAAATTAGCAGGACAGGCTTGAGATGGCACGTTCTCCCCATTTGTGGCTCAGTGGCTCATAGCATTACCTAACAAAAAGGGCTTTGAGTTGCCTTGGAAAAAGTTTGATATTAAAGCCACGCTTGTGAATTTTCTTGCTTGTCATCACCTCTCCCTCTCTCAGTTGCAACTCAGAAAGGGAATGATGTGTAGCTTTAACCACAGAATCTCTTCTACCTTAGAAGCTATAAAAATGATAACTAACCTGAAACTAGTGCAACTATTGAAGCTACAACAACAAATTTCATTTGTCATTTTTGTAGTTTGCAATTTAAGCATATAGATGACCATCAACAGCTTAAGTGCCCCAAAATCCTGGGGAAGCAGCCATCTTATTATTTTATTTATATCCCTCTTTTCATTTGTGAAAAGCCAAGGCAGCTCACACATTAACGCAAACATCACAATAAAAGCCTCTAAACAATAAAACAGAAACAAGACATTATGGAAGTGACCATCTCATAGGTAGTGAAACCTGCTGGGGTAGCTACTAGCTGCTTCCTTTTCTGTAGTTGTGTGATAAACTGGAATGTGAAATTAACTTGATAGAGCATCCCTTGGTTGGTTTCCACAGCCATGTTCCTTTCTTACCACTAGCTGTTTTAGCTAAATTGTGAACTGCCGCCTCTCAACATGTAATTTACCAAACCTAAAACCTTACTCTGTAATATTTACACCTACAAGTTATCAAAACATAGGGGATGTGCATTTCTGTTAAAGATAATGCCATAAACATTAGAATGACACAATACTACAATATAAAACAATACTGCAATACTGCAATATAAAACAATATGACTATTATCTAAGGGAAATTTGTTCAGTACCCCAAATGTCCCAAATGAGTACCAAAACCAATTTTTTACCCCTTCTTTATCTCGCCAGTGGAGCATCTCTCAGGAAAATACAAGCTAGGTTCCAAAGGAAAAAAAATGGTGGGTCCTTGGTATCTGTGGGGGATCTGTTCCAGGACCCCCTGAAGATACCAAAATCTGTGGATAATTAAATTTGTAGGGTTGGCACAGCACCATGATAACTTACCTGGCAGTCGTGTCTGGCCCTCTGGAGGTCATGTGTGGCCTCCTCAGAAGCCTCTCCCAGATGTGACCAGAATTCACTTCCAGTTCAAGCCGGTGACTTCCTATCATGACTGGGAGATCCTCTGAGGTTCTCCAGCTATGGGCTGGGCATCCATGGATGCCGAGCCCATGGATACGAAGGGCCCACTACACTGATCAATCTCTCTGCTAAGGGAGACTTCACCAATAGCATTTCCCTCCCTGACTCACCCTCTGTTGAAGTTGAAGCAGTCTATAAGCTTGCCCATTAATATGTCAAAATTTTTCTAACTGGGGTAGCAAATTGTTGCTTTGATTGGTCAAATTTCCTCAAATATGTGTTGCTGCCAGCCAGCTGAGATGCAGAGCTTTCCAAGGAGAATATGGTAAAATTAAGAGCTTTAAGAAGCACAAATCAAGTGCATGGCTTCAATAACTGTGCCAAGGGCAATATTTTGTATGTTTTGTTCTAGTTTCCAGAATTATTTTTATAGTTCACAAGTTTGCTTGCTCTAGGATTGTTTAAAGTTCTCAACTACATAAAGCCCTAAGCTCATATCACATGTCATTTGATAGAAAATAGAAGAAAGATAAGCAGTAGGCTGGAAAATCGCCCACGTTTTAAAAAAAGATATGCACAGACTTGGCAGCTATACTTCCTCACAGCTGGTGAATTCCAAGAACCGCTACCCACATAAGATAAATAAAAGGATGACCATAGACCTTGGCATTGTGTTAAAAGTTGTCCCAGGGCCACAAGTGACTGAGTGAGCACTTTCTGGCCTATATGACAGTATTACTTGAAGACACAAAAGAAACTATAAATTCCTACACCTTGCATTTTTCCTAGCTGAGCTAGTGGTAATACATCTTTTTCTCATTTCTCAAATCCAAAGTCTAGAGAAGCTCAAGGCACCCATGGCCCAGATGTCTAGAATCTGGACATCATTGTTTAAGAACATTTTTTCAACCTTATGCTGGGTTGGCAACAGATTTTTTAAAAATACTTAAAGAAAACCAAAGCCTTAGAAATCTTGGAAGTTATCTGTTAGGCTTCAAGATGCCACAAGATTGCAACACCAAAAACAACCTCCACAACATACACACTCTCTCTGAAAATAAGATATTTGACACTATTTTTAAGGGATTGAAATAAAATATCTCCCTCTATTTTTTTAGCCATTACATAAACACATCCATGTAAACAATGTTCAATATGGTTAGCATCTAACAATGGTAAAGGTATCTTGCTCTAATTAGCCTTTCATCAGACAATTGAAAGCAACTGTCAACAGCTTCAATTAATCCTCCAATAAGCTCCCCCCCATATACGAAAATACACTGAATGTATAATTTGGTTTTAAATCTTCAAACTGGCGTTTACAAACAAGGGCAGACTTCAGAACAAACAAGCATTCATTATACAGTATGTAACAACCATCCATAAAATAAATTTAATGGATGCCAGAACGTCAGCCATTAAAATGATTACTTGCAGACCTACTGTGCTTAAGCTTTTGATCTTTCAACACAGTAATTATATATTCTAGCTTCCAAATATACCAAGGAATCTGTACAGTTTGTAAGACTTATACAACATGTCTCCATCCAAGAAAGAAGTGAAGTTTCAGGTTGATTTCTTTCCCAATACAGTGGAATTGCATCATATCATGATTATTATGAATACTTATATACTGCTTTTCAACCAGAGTAGTTAACAAGGTAGTTTGTATAATAAAATGAACTCATATTTGCATTTATCTTACACAAATTCAAGTACACAAATTCAAGTACACACATTTGGCCAAAAAAAGAGAAAGAAAAATAATAATTCAAATAGTGCAGAAGATTCCACCCGCCAGTCTACTCAATGAGAATACGCATGAGTGAGCATGAGATGAGAGATGTGAATCTGTAGTTCCCTTAGCTCAGGGGTGTCAAAGATAAAGCCTGCGGGCTGCATCTGGCCCGCAGAACCATTTTGGGCAGCCCTCCAAGCTTTGGTGGAGTTCTGGGGCTGACCCACCCCCACTCGCTCCAACTGTGAGCACAGCTCTGCAGCCTGAGAGAGTTCCCAGGGCTGGAGCAGCCATGCTTGGCGTCCTTGGCCCTTGGTCCTCCGTCCGGCTGCGATCTGGCCTCGCCTTCGGCTGGAGAAGAGTTCCAAGGACTGGAGCAGCTGCGCGTAGCATCCCCAGACCTCGGTTCTCCCTCCAGCTGCGAGCAGGCCTCGCCCACGGCTAGAAGGGGCGACTGAACAGCTGTGCACGGCATCCCCGGTCCTCCACCCTCCCTCCGGACGTGAGAAGGGCGACTGAGAGCTGGAGAACCCACGCGTGGCATCTCCAGCTTTCAGTCCTCCCTCCAGCCGCGGCCAGAGCTCTCCCGGGCTTTGGTCGTTTCCCTGGCCCTGACTAGTGGCAGGTAGGTGGGGGCTGGGGGGCGACTGGGAGGCTTGGCTGGCTGGCAGGCAGCGGATGCTTGGTGGTAGAATGGGGTCTGGTGTGGGGTGAGGCAGGGGATGCTTGGTGGTAGAATGGGGTCTGGTGTGGGGTGAGGCAGGGGATGCTTGGTGGTAGAAAGGGGTCTGGGTAGCAGTGCGTGGGGGTAGCAGTGCATGGGGGAAGCCTCAGCTTTAAAAAAAACAAGAAGTGATGTTTTTGTTTTGTCACAAGTGACATCACTTCCTGTGGTCAGGTCACTTCCGGCTGCCACACCTGGAGTTCGGCCCTCAGCACGTGCCATGAATCCAATATGACCCCCAGGATGAAATGAGTTTGACACCCCTGCCTTATCTGGTCTCAGTTCCTACATGCCTCTCATAATTTGATTCTAGGTTTTACACAGACAATACATACTTTTAGTACAAAACTGCCCCTATGTGCAAGCGATATAAGGAACTGTCAAGGGTAATTTTGACTACAGGCATCAACCTGTATTTGCGGATCTGGTTCTCCACCCTCCTGGCCATTAACGTCACTTAGGCGCTTACCACTGGTGCAGCACCTAGTGCGACATGCATGCAGACAGCCTAAATGCTTGAAGACATCAGATCAAATGTTAGGAAGCAGGAAGTTAACTGCTTCCTGTTAATGTTTGATCTTGCATGCATAGCATCCTATATGCTTGTATGATTATAGTGTCCTATAAAAGGAAGAAACATTTTTGCTTGGTGCCAGCAGTAAACCCCTAAGCAACATAATAGGTGCAGAGATAGGCTTCCCCATATCCACAGAGGGTCCTGGAACAGATCTCCTGGATACAGGTGGATGTCTGTCACCTAACTCACCAACTTTAGAACTTTACCCCATGCAAGATGTGGCTTCACTGTATATTGCTTAACTATCTTCCAGTTTAATTCAAAATGTGTACATTTTCCTGTAATATTAGTATACCATTCCTTGGACTTTAAAATTAATAAGAAAACTTGACCAAGATACAAACAAATTGGTCAGTATAGTCAGAAAAGAATGAAGCTTCACTTTACAGGACTAACAGTCACAACATCCTCAGTGATAGTAGCGTTAGTCATTTCTTGAAAATCTGAAACTCAATCTATTTTGATCTCATGACAACTCTAACTTGTCTCACTGCCCTGCTTTTGAAATTCTTATGAATCTATGATATATTACACATTTATATGCACAATATCACAACTATCGATATGGCAAGAAATTTTATTATAAGAATATGTATAATGAGAAGGGAACACATTGACCTCTATTAGCCTATACCAGGGGTGCCCAAACCCCGGCCCTGGGGCCACTTGCAGCCCTCGAGTCCTCTCAATGCGGTCCTCAGGAAGCTCCCAGTCTACAATGAGCCACTGGCCCTCCAGTGATTTGTTGGAGCCCACACTGGCCTGATGCGACTGCTCTCAGCATGAGGGCAACTGTTTGACCTCTCACGTGAGCTGTGGGATGAGGGCTCCCTCCACTGCTTGTTGTTTCACGTCTGTGATGCAGTAGAAGCAGAAAAGGAAAGGCCAGCCTTGCTTTGTGCCTTTTATAGGCCTTGAGCTATTGCAAGACCTTCATTCATTCATATAAGTTCATCTTTAATATATTCATTAATGTAAATTTGTATAAATTTATTCAAATTTGAAACGTAAATTAATTCTTTTTTTCCCCCCGGCTCCCGACACAGTGTCAGAGAGACGATGTGGCCCTCCTTCCAAAAACTTTGGACACCCCTGGCCTATACAAATGAATAAGGAGATTCCATCACACTCTGACTTAATCCTCCATATTTAAAAAGGGAAAAAGAGCAGTCTCCGTCTCCTAGGATCAGGTCAGAGAGCCAACTAGTCTAGCATCCTGTGTCCCTTCTATAGGAAGCAGTCAACTGCCTCTAAGAGATACACAAGACAAGAGCTCTCTGCTGCTAATGCTCCCCAACAAACAGCATTCAATGGAATACAGTTTGAACACTGCATCGTAATGGTTAATGTCTGAGTCAGGCAATCAAAACAAACTTTGACCTCACAACAACTGTCTAAAACAGGACCCAGATCTTTAATAACAGATCTGTTATTAACAGAAAGATTAAAAACAGAAAGTTATTAATAGCAGTACTAGTCTAACAGAACCTATTTTAAAGTACTGAGGGTTGGTGGCAGCCAAGCCCAGGATCTCGGTTCAAAAAATGTTTCTACAATAACACACCATTGCATACTATTTGAACAGGAAGTGATCAAAGCAACACTCAACTTTTCAGAGTGGAAAATGATAGGATAGCAGTCAATTCTAATAGGTTTTTAAGAAATACAGGGAACTTCAAGAAAATGTGCACACACTTTATAGTGTCAATTACGCTACAATTCATACATATAATATGGTAGATGCTCATATCTAAGGTGAAAAATTTATACCAATAAATCAAGTTTAGATCTTCTCCTTGCCTTATCTGTAAGGTCACTCAGGTTCCAGGGCTGTTCAGGTATGGGGAGAAGCAAGAGGACAATGTTGAGATAATTAGAGGGCTATTAGTTTCCAGGACAAGCTGCAGCCAAATTTAACATTTTATTCTCCTCCTGAGAAAAGAAGTAAGCCAGGGCGCTTAAGGCTTCCATTTAAATCAAGCAAGCCTCATTCTCTTTAGCAGACCCTTCTGCACCCTCGTTCCATTATTCAAATGTTTGGCAGAGGTCTGGTTTTTTAAACACCAGGATGTACTCCTAGTTTCCATTTGAAACAAAGTCCAAGTCTACAATTCAGTGCACCATTACTTAAGAAAAGCACCCATGGAAAGCAATGGCGTCTACTTTTGAGTAAATATGGTGTAGCTGGGCTTTCTCATTCTCATTCCTTGTTGCTTCTCTCTCTGCTGTGAACTGAATTGCACACTCCCAGTTATGTGTCATACAAATGGACCTCATTATCTGTGGGAGTTCTATTACTGGAATCCTCATGGATACTAAATTCCATGTGAAACCAAATCACAAGGGGTCCACTGAGCTCCAAACGTGACCAGAGCCTTGCTCTGGTATCGTCTGGAGCTGTTCTGAGGGCCATGGAGACTGCATGCAGAAAACAGAAAGTGCCTTTCTAGGACCTCTAGGACCTTCTAGGACTTGTTCTGAGGCCCTTGGGCGCTGTGCACAGCCTCTACTGCAGTGGTTCTCACACATTTAGCACCAGGACCCACTTTTTAGAATGAGAATCTGTCAGGACCCACCGGAAGTGATGTAATGACCAGAAGTGACATCATCAAGCAGGAAAATTTTTGACAATCCTAGACTGCAATCCTACCCACACTTACCCAGGAGTAAGCCCCATTTACTATCATTGTTTAAAGAATATACAAAGTAGCTTGCTAAAATACAGGTCTGTAACATTTCTCCAGATGAAATCACATACCATGGTAGCATCAAGTCTAATATATTATTATTATTATTATTAACAGTATTTATATACCGCTTTTCAACTAAAAGTTCACAAAGCGGTTTACAGAGAAAAATCAAATAACTAAATGGCTCCCTGTCCCAAAAGGGCTCACAATCTAAAAAGATGCAAAAAGAACACCAGCAGACAGCCACTAGAATAGACAGTGCTGGGGTGAGGTGGGCCAGTTACTCTCCCCCTGCTAAAAAAAGGAGCACCCACTTGAAAAAGTGCCTCTTACCCAATTAGCAGGGGTTATATAAAATATTGAACTGAAAGGGGACCCACTTGAAATTGACTCATGACCCACCAAGTGGGTCCCAACCCACAGTTTGAGAAACACTGCTCTACAGGCTTCAGAAGAGCCTCCAGAGGTGACTGGAGCACAGCTCGGGTCGCCTCCAGAATCTTCAGGTTCGACCAAATGTTGAGCTGAACCTGTATGTTATATGTAGAGCAAAGGCAAGGTGACCTTTGACCCTAGACCTGGATAGCCCAATAGAGTATAAACAGAGTACTAAGAATTAGTTTAATATTATAGCATATGCACAATGGAAGAGAGAGAGAGTTGCTTGATTTTAGAAACAAATGCTTAAACAGCTTAAAAACCACACTGCTATAGCATAAGTAAGTTTAACTGCCTGCTTTTATTAAAGCATAAAAGCATTTCCAGTTAAAAAATCATAGTTGGTCTCATAGAGAACAGGAAAAGTAGTTTGAAAAAAAAGTATTTTTAGAAGTTTGCTAGTTTCATAGAAGCTACGCAGAGACTAGAAAAAGTAACCAAGGCCACAAAAGATAACGAGTTATTTGGCAGGCGCACAGGTTTGGGCAACATACCAGATGCCAACTTGTTTATTCTTCTAAGTTTTCAAAGGAAGGAAAAACAAGTATAAATATTTAGTCTTTGCTTTTAAAGTGTAACCAACATATATGGATTTTAAGAAAGTTTTAGTTTAGCAGGCATCCTTATCTTGGCAAGGATGTTCTTGGCAGACACCTGCAGAAACAAGTTTGAAACATTTAGTTAAGATAACCAGGTCCATCCTTAAGAAAGAGTTCTTTGTGCGAACTGCAACAGAGATAAGAGAGGGGGGCTAGTGCAGAGTCACCTCAAAACAGCTTGCCTGGATTGTAAACCCTTTAGGGCAGAGATCTGTCTTTGTACTCTGCGTAAAACATTAGCAGTGCTTTTGTTTTGTCATAGTTATTGCTATTGTTATATATTAATACATATAATGTGTTTGAAGGTAAATAGAGCACGGATTTGTTAAAAGAAATCACATATGCAGAGTACTAGTTGGCTTGTTTTGTGCTGGAAAGTAAAAAGGTCACAAGAAACTAGCTGAAGCCTTATTACACGTTAACAAGTGCTAGCCAGTCACAAAAGGAAAGGTCAGAACCCTCAATACCATGATACTCAAAGTAACTAGTCCTAATAGTTATATAGAATTATATGGTAAGGTTGTTAAAAGGAAGTTGGATAGACTTTGGTTCACACAGGTTTGTAGGAAGGATTTAAAAGGAATATATGTCAATAAATGGGTTGGAAGTTCTGCCAAATTAAGTTCTCACACCCATGTTTAAGTGTTTGTGTGTTCTCTCTAATGAGGATAGCATGAGAACCTGTTTTCTCAAAGAGGTCCCTAATTAAATTAATAAATGTGAGTAGGGGTCAGTGTTGGATAGAATAATGTTACAGTGAACCCTGCTTGGTTTGTAAACTTTTGGAAATTGTGTAATTTTGGCAAAGTTTTAAGATGAAACCCCACCTGTATGTAAATAAGAGCTAATCAATGGTTTTGCTCACTGGTTGCCCACCTATTTTCCATCTTTTATGTAAATAGTATTTTATCTATGTCCTATTGAAAATCAGCCCCATTTATGATGTCAAACCTTCAGCGAATGAGAAGTCTGGATTTTCAGACAAAGGATTGTGTAGTATAAAAGTTAAAGAC
This sequence comes from Tiliqua scincoides, assembly GCF_035046505.1. Classification (NCBI taxonomy): domain Eukaryota; kingdom Metazoa; phylum Chordata; class Lepidosauria; order Squamata; family Scincidae; genus Tiliqua; species Tiliqua scincoides. The sequence goes on along the minus strand of NC_089821.1, from coordinate 98,515,057 downwards.
CACCGTTCAGACGGGGTCCATGATCAGGACATGAGTCCCGTGGACCAACTGTATACAATTCAATAAAAGCCTGTGAACCTTCATCCTTGTGTACCGAGTCATGCTTATTTGAGTAGCTGTTTGGCCTTGCAACAGAGTCTCTGGCTTAACACACCTTAAAGAAGGATTTGATTAATGATTCTACTGGGATGTTGTTTACAGTGCCCTTACTCTGATAGTGTTTACAAAAAGGTTGTGAAGGGTATAATTTTCAAAGTTAATAAATAAAAATGCATTTTTAATAAAGTAGAGACTATGCAGTTCTTGGGTAACAATTACTAGCAGGTTATTTTTCAGGATCAGGCCTCGGGTAAAATAAGACAAAACTATAGTCAGACATCCCCCTAAGTTTAACCCCTATCTTATTGGAGGGGGTTAAAATTTATCATGAATCTTTGCATGCATTAAGCTCTGTGAATCACTGCGCAATATTCAGATGTACTTGCAAATACCACACCATGTCACTTCTTATTCAATTGTTTGTCCATTTTCAGAATGTTAAGTCACTACTTCTGTTAACATAAATGCACCTGTCCATTAATTCCTAATATATAAGACCTTCAACCACTTCCATAAATTATTTTCCCATTGACAGATAATTTCTCTTTCTAAAAAAAGTTCCGACTCATTACCTCAACTACCAGACCCACCTGAAGGAAGAGATTCAGAGTGAAAAGATCAATGTAACAGCACAATTAGAATTTTTATACCAATACCTAACTCTAGATACTAGCATCATAGTTTCTGTAACCTCTTAGCATTTACCGCAGTCCACATTAAGCTGCAGTACGCATTTATAGCACTGTTGACATTATTAAACAGTATTACTTATTTAGCTGCATAAACCACTTTGTTGAAAAGCAATACACACTCACAATTATAATAGGAACCAAAGGCAAAAGTCAATTATGACAACCTGTTTCAGATAATCAGGAGCATTAATATAAATGTGTACCTGTTCATCTGAATTTACAGACTCAGCCAAAAAGTGAAAATGATTACTTTTACATGACTGCAAAGTTACATGAACTATATAAAAACACACACAATAAATAAAGCACTTTTCAACTTTTACTTTTACACACATAGTTTTGGAAAGCATGCAAGAGCCTTTGAAGAGGCAAATCAAGATCCAATTACCTACAAATTGATGTTCTGGGTTCCATAAAAGGAATGCAAAGCAAGCCTTTCTCTTGTATAAAAGAGAAAACCTTGTTAAGATAAAACTAAATGCATATTTGACAGTGTGTTGCATGTTCGGTTTATTCCCTTTTATAGCCTTCACTATGTACATTACAACCAGAAACTCTATGCTTCCCTTAAGCAAAGAATCAATGCACACAAGATAGATTTCAAGATGTGCACTACCATTTAGCCAACTTTTTAATACATTGCTGACAAAAGATTATCTTCCCTCTTTGTGGGGTTAATGTTATTTCTAAAAAATATTAAGAGCACAAAATAAATATTTCATGGATTACAGAAAATTCTCTCTTTTGGTATGTTGTCCATTAAAAAAATTATTTCTAAAGTGGCAGTTTACGCTGCACAACTGCAATCACTACTTGAAAGCTTTACCACTTCCTATAAAAATCTGCATTGCTATGTTGAATTGTGAGACTACTACAAGGTACTGAAAAGAATGGATTGTGGAAGCATTTTAGCAGAAAGAATGCAGACTCTGCTAAGATCAATCTTTGAACAAATTGGGCTTTCACAATGCTACACTTTTCTCCCACCTGCCGTTGCTAAAACACAACATGCACACATGCATGTGTGCACAGAGTTACAATATTATGGTGCTTCATTCTGGCAGATACTAAACCAAAAGCCATTCCACATTCACTTTTCCCATTTTGAAAAGTGTCTAATAGAAGAGAACTCAATTTCAGAAAACTGCTTTTAAATGAACCTAAACAAAGCAATATGTTCCAAGTTTCCCCCAAAGTTTCTAATATGCAAAAACAAAGAAGCAAAATAGTAATTAGAGTTTACTATTTAAAATATTTTTATCCTGTACCGTCTAACCTCAAAAAGGGAACACAAGGTCAGTTAGTACCACAATTTCAAACAAGCATTAACACAATTAAAACAAAATTCTCTCTCTCTCTCTCTCTCTCTCTCACACACACACACACACACACACACACACAAATACCGAGTAAAAATTCACCAAGAACAGAAGCCAAAACAAATAGTTTACACATGATGGAAGTAGCGTATACGTAAGAGTATATTCCTGCTGTGCTTACATGGGAGGCAATATTTTCATGATCCAGTGCAGGTACTGGCAACCTGAAGTCCATGGGCTGCACCTGACTTGCCACCTAAAATCATCTGGTCCATAGACCCTTCCCCAATATATATCCACCCTACTAATGGTGATCCAAAAAAAAAAAATTCAGTTTGTAATTCTATCTCTTACAGTGTAAGCCAGGGGTCTCCAAACTTTTGCCAGAGGACCACATTAAATATCTGGCATGGTGTGGAGGGCTGCTTGCTAAGGCGGATGTGCTGCTACTGCTGCCTGGCTGCTGGCTGGCCGGCCAGCCAGCCAGCCAGCTCCCCCTCTCGATCTCTAGACGGCATGTGCTGCTGCCTAGCTAGAGATAACAACCCAAACCCTGTTGCAGAGTACCTCTTCTTGTCTTGTTCATGTATCCATCCTACAGCACCAAAAGATTTAACTCTGTGACTTAAAAAAGATGCAGCAAAGTCATCCACTAACTATAGTTCTCATTCGTGCAGGGCTAGCACTGTAGTACACTCAATATATTTCTTCTTCAGCAAACCAAACTCAACATATGCAATCAACTAGAATTTCTCTTCCATGCCAAAACTTGTTTGGGGGGGGAAGGCTGGTGGTGGTGTGTTTCTTTTCACATTCAGAATAACCTACTCTAATCAAAGCAAAGCTACTTTCTTTATGATAAAACAAAAACCTCAAAGCCCACTAGGCATCACTCATTTCAGCTTGCCAATTTGGTAGCTCATTTTTAAATACAGCAGTATTTGCATATGCATAGAAGCTGCCACACCAAAGATCTATAATTTCACTCCCTGAAATAGTTGCTAGCTGTTCATTGCAAAGAGAAATTACAAATTCAAGAAGTTGCTACTGAAGCCATATCAAACTTCCCTATTCTTAAGAGATAGATTAAACTTCCATTTTAGTATGAAAATACAGAGCAACAACAGTGCCAGCTTTAGTTATGCCTTCCAGGAAAGGATTTTTTTGGCAGTAGTAATTCCTTAATCATCCATTTCATCCATTTTATGAAAAAGACTAGGAGTCTCAAATTGTGTGGAATCACAGGAATTCTGAGAAGGGATGGAGTGTGCCACTGCAAAGTGACTGTAGACGGAGATGGGGCTAGGCACAAAATGGGATCTAACACACGTGAACACCCTCTACCTATCTTTACCTTCCACTGGTGTGCCTCTCCACTTCTGTGGCTTGGCACACATTGCTCTCTGAAGTTCTGTCTAGCTCAGCAACAGGTTCTTGCATTTTGTGGGACAGGGTGACAATGCACTCTACACTTCCTCTCTCACAATACAAGGCCACAGAACAGGCAAGGTGGAGGCTAAGCAGCAATGATAACAGCAGGTGGTAGACGCCAGAGTTGGGACGCCTGAAAAGGAAAAGGTTGCTTACCTGCTAAGTTGTTATCTGTCTAGGCACATGTAGCGGAGGTCCATGTGTGTGCAGAGCCAGCCTTGGAAGCTTCCAGAAGTTTGACATTCTACTCCTGAATCAAGTATGGGAAACCTCATGCACACTGAGTGCCTTGGGGCAAGGGAGAGGGGGAATGCCCAATCTCTCTGTTCTTTTTAGCACCATTTCCCAAAATTCCAATTGAAGCATACAAAGAGAGATAGTAGCAGACAAATGGTCTGTGGTCTGCCTGGAAAGACGCAGTTTGATTAGTGTCGAAGGAAGTAGTGGTTCTAACATCCAGTGTATGCAGAGTTCTTTCCTTCTGAAGTTAGGTTTTAGAAGTACACAGTCAATACAGGGAGGCTGTATTATAAGTTTCCCCACATTTAAGTACTCAGCTTTGAGGAACTAGACATTAAACTGCCCATACAGTGGGCCCTTGGTATTCGTAGGGGATCTGTTCCAGGAACCCCTGCAGATACTGAAGTCAATGGATAATGAAATCCACGGGGCAGGGAGCACACAGGCAAACCAGAAATGCCTTTCAGACACAACCAGGATGGCTTCTGAGGTGCAGGGAGGTTGCACATGATCTCCCTATGCCCCAAGAGATCTCCTGGGCACAACTAGAAGGCACTTCTGGTCATGTCCGGCAGGTCCCCTGAGTCCCACAGAATCCATAGGCTCAGCATCCACAGATAGGCAGGAGGTCTGGCTCAGTTGGTAGAGCTGCCGCCTTGTATGCCTGAAGATCTGAGGCTGCCAGTTCGAAACAACCGGAAGTACCCGAGAACTGACGACACGCTGATATACTGATGAGCTGACCCTTGGTGGCAGAGAGGAGTTGCCATCAAGTAGAGCGTGGGAGGCGAAGGGCCAGAGAGAGGCCAGACCGGGAAGGAATCCAGCTGGAACGAGGAGTTCTATGAAAGCCTACAACTATTCAATTGCAAAAATCCCTATGGGGGTTTAGAACAGCCTGCCTATGTAAACCACCTTGGATTAAAGTCTGAGGAAAAATCTGATGACCAAAGAAAGGCGGTCTATAAATACCTGTATAAATAAAAAATAAAATAAATAAATATTCAAATCAGCAGAAGCTGTGCTTTTGGATGAAGAGGGTCCAGTACTGTATTTGCATCCTTCACTGCTGTAACACTGTCTGTGTATTTTAAGATCTCTAAGGAGTATGAAAAGTTTATCCCCGATATTTCGATTTTGCCATTGCTGGGACTGCATGCTCTTCTTTCTCTTCCCCAAACTCTTAGGGGGACATCCTTATTTATTACAGTACAGGTTGAGACGAAGAATTAGCATGGGTTCCATTTCAAGTACTCACCTGGATGGCAAAAAACTACAGCAAATCAATTTAAAAAACAAAGTTTCTTTGCTCCAGTGATTGAAAAACAGCCTTGCTGACCTTTGTGATGTTAAGATAGAGTCATTAAGACAACAATCCAACAATCAGTCTTTCTCAAAGTGCTTAGAAAGGCTTCACTCCTACCCGTATCTTCACCAATGTAAAGTATCTTTCTTTCACCTGCTCAGGGGAAGGGAGGGGCCCCGCTGGAGAGAGAAGTATTGATGGATTGTCAGCCAGCTGCCCCCCCCCCCATTAAGGAGGCTGTTGTTAAAGGACTGTTCAGTTTTTTAAACTGATTTTAAAGGGATGCATTTTGCCCCTTCTCCAGGGATCAGCACATCCCTTCTCATTTGCAGGGGTTATTTGTGTTGAGTCAAATCCATATATAAAAAATCCATGTATAAATAGGCTGAACCTGTATTGTCAATTTCCTTTCATTAAAAGGCAGTGGCGGCGGCAACACTGGATTCCAAGGGAGAGAAGTAAATCTTCCACAACTTCCTGTAGCTGTACTCACGTTAGTGAACATAGTTGGATGGTGTTATGATAGTGTTGTGGACATAATAGAAAGGTTTAAGATGAAAAGAGTGAGACTCTATTTACCAGTTCCAGAGTTCTTTGGGGCTTGCTTGTTCTTCGAAGCAGATGACTGCAACCCTCCTCCCTCAATGAATGAAAAGCACTTACTTTTTACTGTCAGGGTAGGGCATGCAATGCTGAAAACATCAATGTTGACCTTGTCCCAACTTTATCATTGTAGGAGATTAAATGAATCCAGATGCTTTGGCAGTCATCTTGGTCTTCTTTAGATGTTCCAGAGAATTGTTGATGATAGTGGCAATAAACAGGCTCTCCCCATCAAAAAGTAAATATTCAATATACATATTCAATATTGGTGTCTGGGAGAAGGCAGATGGAACACAGACCCCTATGCTTACTGAGAGCTATTGGACTCAAGCCATGGTCTTAGGGTAACATTTTACAAGAGATTTTATCATGTTAATCTGTTGTTACTCCACTTTACAAGCCATGAAACTGGAAGCTTGGTTTCAAAACAGGTATGCTTTTTCACACACAAAAAGCATAGTAATACCTTGCCATAGAAGACAGGAAACTGACAATTTTAATATTCATGGCTTTCCATCTGATGGTCCAGTGATTAGGCACAATGAATGTAGATGTTTCTGACTCCAAATGGTTTCATAGCTGATTCAGAAAAAGGAAGGGTGAGAGAAGCTGCTGAGTCAGCAGGAGAACAGGTAATGGTAATCACCCTTATTGAAGACAAGCACTGGCAAAGTTTACAACAAGAGATACTATCGTGACATCAGAGTTTGAGTCAGTATTGAGGTGGCGACCATGCAAGGCTAAATTGTTTTTGTTCTTATAGCCAGTATACATACTGAAGCAAACCTGTGGGTCTCTTGGGCCATACACTGGCAGACAAGTATGGTGACTGGAACTGCAGTAGCAGCTATAATCTTTTTCTTCATATCAAGCCAGACTGATACATGGTGTGTAAGATAGGGGTATCAAACAAAAGGCCCCCAGAAGCTTTCTAACCAGTCTGCGTGATAATTGCGCTTTCCGAGCATGATAATTGGGCTCTGTCAATTTCTTTTCTGTTATTTGCAGCTAACAAGTTCCTAAGTGAGAAAAAGTGATTATTTCTGGTTGTGACATGCTTAATGATATTACTTCCTGCTTAGCCCATTTTTGCCTGGCCCACAGGTGTACACATTTGATCTCTGTTGCAACATTGGGCAGAAATGGCTTAATGATGTCACTTTTGGCCCTCAGCAGGCTTCATGAATGCCCAGGTGCGTTCCCTACTCGGTTCTGTGTCTCAAGGTCGGGTTAATTCGGCTAAAGACGACTGCTTGGCTAAGATTACTGAAATTTTGGTTTAGGATTTTATTTAACCCTACCTCCTCTGGTCTAATGCTCCAATTATTGTTGGATTCAGTCCTGCCATTAGAGATCACTGATCTTCTAACCAAGCTCAAGTCAATAGGGCTGGACACTGCAGAGCTAGGCATGGTTGGTTGTGATGCTGCTTACAGAATCGTCAAAGAAAGAATTCTTGACATTGAACAACAAGAGCTGTTTAGTGCCGCCAGAACCACATGCTCTCCACTCTATCTCCATGTTCCAATCAGTTTCGGGAAACTGGCCTCCTTCTTTTATAACCTGGAGTGCCCACAGGCTCGGAGAGCATTCACACTTGCAAGATGTAATGCTCTTCCATCAGCCGTGTTATCGGGCAGATTCAGTGGTATTCCCTACTCGGAGAGGAAATGCAAGTGTGGTAGGGATTGTATTGAGACCATAATACATACCCTTTTCTACTGCTCACTTCATGACGTCTCACACAAGAAATATCTAGGCCCTTTGCTAACTAGGATGCAGGGCTGGGAGGACTCAATCATGCTTCAGTCTCTCCTTTCCACACCTGACTCTGAGACCCTTGATAGGGTCGCTGCCTTTTTATCTGGGGTAATTGCCAGGCAGAGCTCTGGAACTCTGGGCAGTATGTGAGGAAAAGACTGATGTCTATGTTGTGTTGTCTTTGTATATTTTTGTTTTGTTTTGTTCTTTCTCTGTATTTTATGCCAATAAAGGTCTTACTGAACTGAACTGAACTGAATGCTATTTAACCCACTATATGAAACAGGTTTAACACCCCTGATCTATGATGAGGACATAGGGAAGGGGAGTGTAACTATGCTGAACAAACTTGAAAGAGAAAGAGAAACCCAACCAGAGAGATGAAGCAAGACTACACTGGATTTCTACTTTGAGACTGACCACGTTTCCTGCTCAGTAATGTCAGCCTCCAAGGGAGAGCAAGTATCACATCCAACTATCCCTTTTAGAGATAGTGCAGACCAGCACAATATCCAATCTGGGAAAGAGCCTAGCAACCATGTCTTTGGCATCAACCTTGATGTGGGGAAGATTGTTCCTGCTAGTGTCCTCACCCTGGAATGACTGAGACTGGACACTTTGTGTTCACACATGAGCTACTGAAGTACAGGAGGTCCTTATCCATGGAGGTTCCATTCTGGGACAGCCCCCCCCTGCAGATAGCTGAAATGGCGGTTATGGGCGAATGCCCACCCCCACATTCTGGGGGACCGCCCCCAGAGACAAGTCTCACCTTCTGAGGGGATTCTGAGCTCTGCCAGGCTCAGGCTTAGCTTTAGAGCTCAAAAGACATGACTTCTGGTTTCACGGAGAAACCGGAAGTGATGTTTTTAATGCCTTATAAGGCATAAGGAGGCCCAAGGAGGCCCTCCAGGGGCTTAAAGCTCTAAAGCTCAGTTTGGGCCTGGTAGAGGCCAAGGACAGACATCCTTGGCCTCTGTTGAGCTCAGAAGCCCCTCTGGAGGCAAGGGGAGCAGAGGGGTGCAGCAGGGGAATGAGTGTGTGGGGGAGTGACCCAATCTGCAGATAACTGAATCCATGGATACGGGATCCATGGATACTGGGAGTCCCCTGTAGAAGGAAGCCATGCCTGGCTCTAAGGTTTCTCTTATAGGCTTGGCTTCTAAGCAATATTTTGTCTTCTTCCTAGAAGGAGTCCTGGTACCCAGGGCCAGCCTATCCATGAGGTCAATTGAAGGGGTTGTCTCAGATAGCAGATCTGGGGGAGACCGGACTCATTTCTATTAGCCTACTTGCATCTGCTCCTCCACCTCCTCCTCGTCCCTGTATTGGAAAAAGGTGATAGGGAGGAACAGGAAATAGGAGGGTGGAGAGTGCTAGGCTACAGCATCAGAAAATAGGAAACAAAGAGGCTGGCACATCATCAGGGAAGGAGGCAGCATTTGGCATGTTGCCTATGGTGTCAGGAAGTCTTGAGCCAGCCCTACTGGTACCAGTCACCTGTCCAGAGTGGAATCTTTTGGTGTTTGCTATGCCCATTGTCAGCATCACTTGCTATCAGACATCAATGGCTGTCAGAAGAGAGCTTGTGCCGCATCTGATTCTCTCTGGCTTTGAGGATGCTGCTGCTATGGGGAAGGCAGGTTTGCAGGAGGTGCCAACACTGCTGCAGTAGGAGCGAAGGCCAACTTCCACAGCGATGATGAGGCAAAGCTGCCTGCTGTCCTTTGTCTGCCTGGAATTTGTTTAGTTTTTTTTACAGTAGACACAGGTGCCCACAACACGGCTCTCTCCCAAACGGAGGTGAGAAGTGTCATTTTGCTCCACAGCAGCAACACTTTTTAAAACAGTGATCCTACTTGCCAAACACCATAGGCTGACTGACCGACTCAGAAAAGTTTTGAAAAATACCACACTAAGATAAAGATGAACACTGCTGTTAAAAGTCTTTACATTTTCTGAGGAACAAAAAGAAAACATTCATCATGGTGCTGTTTTAACGGCAGTTGAAAAGGAACCAAGGGATTGGGCATTCTTCCCACTCTTGCAGCACACAGGGCTCCCCCTGCACTCAAGAGGTAGAATACTTGACCAAATTCTGGGAGTTTCTGAGGTTGACTGTGCATGCACAGAATTCCACTATCTACAGTTATCAACTATCTACAATAGCTTTATGATGAATTTGTTAGTCTTAAGGTACCACACAGTGTGGTTTATTCCTCCACCAGGCTAAACTTGACTATCATTATGAAATTGTTTTGTACTTATTCTGATGAATGATGTCAGTATTAAGTTTTCCAAATCCATTTTATACATCTATCCAGATGTACCTTGCAGTAGTTTCATTCCTTATTTCAGAATTGTATTCACAATTTCAAATTGCATATCCACATGTCCAAGCAATTCTTAACAGAGTTTTATTGTTTTTACAACACCCCTAAAGATGTTTAAATAGTTAAGGTGCGGTAGCCTTAATTATTTTGCAAACAGAAACTACTGTAAATAAGAGTTATTAACTGAAATCAAAGGAAGTTCAAGAGGCAAGAGCAAACAACACTGAAGCCTCAGTATGAGCTGAATAAGAGTACATAATTGTATTGGAAAACATTCAGCTCTGGGCTCTCTGCCATACAGGAAGAGTGTTTAATTACCAACACTAACACAGCGATATCAAGACTGAATATTCAAAAACTGCATGCAATTTCTGAACGTCCTTCGTACTTTTCCTTCCAAGAAAGAGTGGCAAGCTTCCTATTTTTCTGTAATGTACTTGCTGGTCTTGAAGTACAAGTTGGGAATACTGGTTCCTATTTTGGAACTTGCTTTCTGACAGAAACTAGTAGCTGTATGTCTGGATGATTCCGTTAAATCGATTTTCTCAAGTGAGTAATCTTTATCAAGTAAAGATACATCAAATTTAAAATTCATCTCCAAAAAACTGTTTCCATTAGGTAGTAGCCAAGTGGCTACTAAATGTTTTATGCCATCTTGTCATTTTCTCTTGTGAAAGCCATAGCACAGGGGCCTCTGCTTGACAGATGTAGCAGCAACAAAATGTTTTACGGCAAAATGACTAGTATTAGAGAATCGTAAAGTCTGTGAGTAAATAGAGATCTGCCTGCCAAGGAAGTATTCCAACACAGGCATAATGTTCAGGCATCAAGTTATTTTATTCCATCTTTTGACTTTAAAGTCCTCAAGATGACTTACAAAAATTAAGTCACATACATTAATATCACTGACTGATTTCTCCCTTTGTTGCAACCTGGTGGAAAGGCTGGAGACTGACACAGTTCTAGGAAGGGAACAGGCAGACAACTGTTGGTTTCAAGATAAAGCTGTTCAGCCAGGGGCTTGACACTCAGTCCGCTCCCTCTGTGCTAATGCTATTCCAGGTTGCATCTTCAAATTCGATATTGGTGTGATCTCAGTTTGACATTTAATTTTTATATTTATAATCCACTTTTCCATCCTAACAGATCCCAAGTTAGCTAGTAAAACATACTTGAAATAATTCACTATATCAAACACAAGAATATCTATATACCACTTTTCAACAGAAAGTCCTTCAAGGCAATTTACATAGCAAAATAAATCAATAAACCAGTGGTTCTCAAACTGGTGGATCTGACCCACCAACCCAAGAACCAGTGCCCCTTTCCTCTTCAGAGGGGGGACAAGGAGGAAGGCTGCGGTACAATCTTCAGGATCATGCCTCTGCCAGGGACTGAGGAGCCTTTCTTCAACTTATCCATCTTGCTCTGGCTTCCTTGGGGTGGCCTTCTTCTCCTCGGCAGGGCTTCCCGCTTCTTGGAACGTTCAAAAAATGCAATCGTGACCCACTTCCGGGCTGCGATCACAAAACCAGAAGTAGGTTGCAATCGCATTTTTTAAAATATACTGAGAATATAGCTCATCCATTCTTTTTTTCTCCCCACAGTCTCAATGCCTGGAAGCAAAATCGGTTTGCAATGCCCTCTTAAAGGTCAAGAGGGAGAACTTTCATTACCACCCATGGCAGGGAGTCCCACATGGGGGGCACTGCAAATTAGGCACTGACCCACTGCACACCAGCCTAACCTTATTTAATGATGATATGAGGAGCAGAGTCTTCTGAGAAGATCTTAACGAGCAGAGATGAACCCTGTTAGATCTCTATCATAGTATGTGCTGGCAGAACCTTCTTTATATCTGTTTGCTAGAATTGTCATGTAACATTTTCAGTGGTAGAAAGGGGACAGAAGTCAATTTATTGTTCTACTGCTTTCTTGCAGGACAAAGGGAGGAAGCTGTTGATGTTCCATCACCATTCTACTATGAAGCACTGCGGCATGTTCAGTCATGCAGATGCAAAAAACTACATCATACAAAGAAAACTTAGCAAAAGCAAGTATAGTACTATAAAGAATTATTCAAACATTTTATATGTTTTGAGCTACGTGCTCTTCATCCGTAGCATCAATAGGTGTTCTACAAATTGCTACAGGCATACAAATCAACTCACATAAATAGAACTTTATAAGGAAGTAACTTATGTTATCCGCTCCAAGTCTTAGAACTCTGATGAGTATGAAGAACACAGAGGTTTTCTGACATTCCAGCAGGCAGAGCAAGCAGGCATTAAGATTTGCTTTATCTGCTGAATTTTTACAGCCATTTCATTTTTTTGTTCTGTGTCCCATTCAACCGAGGTTTTATATAATGCTATCGATTTTTAAGAGAAGCAGCTTACAAATTCCTTATAATATATATGGATTGAAGCGATGTATTGGTCTTTTAAAAACCAGTTATTCTTAGTACCTACAAACAGGGGTTCTCTTACTGCTCAATCCTATCCACCCCAGCACCTAGAGGAACAGTGGTGCCAAAATGGACGCTGCTATATCCTATGGGCGCCAAAGCAGCTGCAGGAGAGTCCTTGGTGAAAGAGAGCATTTGCTCTCTTACCCTAGGGGATCTCAGAACCTGTGTCTGCTATTGCTTGGGCACAGAACTGAGGAGGCCTGTGCTTTTCTGGGCAGAGAGGGAACACAGGATACAGTGGCTGTTGCTATCTCCACCCCCCCCCGGTCCAATTTTCCCCTTCCCCCTCAGTTCTGCCTTTCCCACTCTCCCCATGCACCAAAAAGGCACTCCGCAGGCTGGTGGGGAAATCTTACCACCGGCCGCTCCCACAGTGGGTCCTCCTGGTGCTGAGGCCCAGCGCTGGCGCTCCTTGCTCCCTGGGTGCTGCGAACATGCTTTATGGCATGTTTGTGACACCCAGATCCGTTGGTATGTGTGTACCGCCAGCAGTAAGGCCCATAGGATTTGGCCCCTAGCCAAGCAGCTTGTCACTTGCCTAGGCCAAGCAGCACCATACACAAGCACCTGGAAGCAAACTGCTCCTGCAACAAGACAGATGTGCTATGGAGAATGTACTTAGGGATTATAGTAGGCTTTAATTTTTTTGTTTTCCATCTTGCACTTGGTCTCAGATTTATTATCTTTCAGTGATAATTTCTAACTGAATTTCATTTTCAATGTCATTTAAAGTTTCCACTCGTATAAATATTTCATTCATTCCCAATTAGCCACACACCCCCAAACAGGTCAGTAAACATAGCTCTTCCACCTCACATTTACTCTTAATCACAAAGTTTGTCACTGGCTATCTCTTCCTAGTCTGATGTTAAAAGCACGAAAAAGTCTAGATGCAGAACACTGAAACTAAGCAAAATAATTTTGCCCCGAGCACCGTCTAGATGAGTGATCAACTGGGAGCCAAATGTAAGCCATACTAAACTCTTTGGATAAAAAGTGGGATATAACAAATAGTAATTATCTTCTGCAGTGATCGTTTTTTTTTTGTTAAACACAGCCTACCACATGTTTATCCAGGGTAATTTTTTTCTCGTGCACATTTCACTAGGTCTCTCAGACTGCTGCAAATAGTTTAGCAATTGTATTTGTGGATACTTAACTAGTTAATTTAGCAAAGACAGTCAGTTTGGTCAGTCATGGTTTTCCTTTATACATCATTTAATTATCAACTAATTCATAAAGACATGCATACTCTACTATCAGGTGGAAGTTAATAGGTTTGCTCTGTAAGAATGATGTGGCAATGCTTGTTTTCCTCAAGTAAAATTTCTAAATAGCACCCAGCTATGTCCCTTCAGGATCCTTGTACAGTTATCAAACCCAACTGACACCAGTTCAGATTACCCTTGTATGTATTAATATGCAGTTATTATCATGACCTGTGACTTTTCCTAATCCTTATGAGTGCTGCTAAATATCTTGGCAGTGTTTCCTTTTTTGCAAAAACAGGAAACAAAGTTGGCATGGAGTCTTTCTGGCATCTTTGCCCAAGTCTTTCATTCCACACAGATCTACAGACACTGTGTACTCTTCATTTCCCTTCTAAAAGCCCTTGCAATTTCTAGCATCTCATGCCAATTTCAGCATGCTTTGGACAGACATACTCCTACTACACCAACACATTCACTTCTTTGAGAACTGACTATCACAAGCAAGCTGGTGTGTGTGGCAGAATTAAAATCAACTGTACAACACACAGAACTCTCTAGGAGTACAGTTAGTTTTTCTAACTTTGGAACTAGTCAACAGCCCAATCCTGACAACCGCAGCACCCAGAGCTGCAGTGGTGCCAGAATGACAACCGCTGTATCCTGTGGGCACCACAGCTACCACTGGGGTCAGGAAACATTTGACCTCCTACCTTGGGTAATGCCACAGCAGTGGCCTATGCAGAGCTTGGCTTGGGAGTCAAATCTCCTACCTACCCAATTTTCTGTGAGCCGGAGAAGGAATGGTGGAGCTGCCCAGCCAGGCCCAGAGAGTCCCTGTGTGCAGCAGCACAGTGACTCTGCAAGCCTGGGAGGACAGCTCTTCCATTCCCTGCCTGACTCACAGAAAACTGAGTAGGAGCTTTGCCTCTCAAGCCAAGTTTCATGAGGGCCAGACAACTTCAGCTGGTGGTCTAGATTTGGACTGTAAGTTGTTGACCCATTTCCTACACCCTGCTTTAAACAGCAACAATCATAGATCCACTTTTTGGGATACAAAAGTGACCATACCAGCTAAGAATCATCCAAATCAGAAGCAGAGGCTATGGAAACTGTTAATTCCTTAAACTACAAACAGCTAGAGCAGAGGTGTCAAACTGATTTCATATAGCGGACCAAATATCATTCATGATGCCTGCTGAGGGCAGGAAGTGATTATGTCATTTGGCAGGAAGTGATGTCATTAAACAGGTCAAAACCAGAAATAAGCACTTTGTTCTTGTGTAGGAACTCATTAGCTGCAAATGACAGAAGAGAAAATACACAAATCTTGATCATATTTCAAGATATAGGGAGCCCAATTATCATGCAGGCCACACTTTCAGCAGTGAGACTTCAGAATTGCTCAACAGCTGAGAGCCCGAGGGCCAGTTAAAAAGCTTCTGCAGGCCACATCTGGCCCCCAGGCTTTATGTTCAACACCCCTGAGCTAGAGGATGTTGAAATACACATGATAAAGGAAACTTATAGGCAACAGTGTCATATCGTCATTTTCCTACATGGAATATTTAAATAAAAGCAAAACATTAGCAAGAATGCAAGGCTGACATCTTGGATAGTTTCGTCAAAGTGAGGAAAGATAGGAAATTAGTTAAGAGAGCACTTAGATCAGATCAATATACCATAGCAACATTTGCTAAACAGGAAACACCCACTATTTTATCCTCCTTGGTGAGATACAAAAGCCTTGCATATAACAGTAAAAAGCCTTGTATTCTGTCCAGAACCTACATTCCTTTTTGACCAATGATGCGTTATTTCAAGCAAGACTTTTTAATTACACACAAAGAGCTAGGATCCATGAACAGAAGGCACTCTTGCTTGAATCAGGGAGATTGCCCATTTCTCCACATGCAGCAACATCTCCCAAAAAGCTGCCCTGGAAGTTCTCCCAACCCCCTGGAACCAGTGGACTACAGGGGAAGGAGACAGCGATGACATCTCCTCACCTTGGTATAAAAAGCAGAAATGTCTTTTGCTCATGCAGCAAGATACTTGGATTCATGAACATGAACCCAAACAACCTGATGTTATTCATTAGCACTAGAAAAATCAAACCTTCAGTTAAGAGAAGAATGTGGTCAATGATTTGTGGTGGGGAAACATCTCTGAATGCAAGATAAGGTTTCACTTTCATTCGGCTGCAGACTTCTAAATGCTTCAACAAGATGAGACGTACCCGCCTGAATCCCAGAGCACCACAAAATGAGCCACATATGTCAAAATATGAATGGGTGAAGTGGAAGATGAATTGCATGTTACCAATACTGTGAGCCACTTCGGAGGCTCAAGTCAACTTGAATTCAACTAAATAAAAATGTGTTTTCCTCTGGCTTAGCACTAGGCAGGCTTTCTTGTTCTCACAAACCAAATTAGAACAAGGACTTCAGAACTTTATTACCTTTTAGTTTTAGACTAGAAGTTTAAAAACCGAAGACATTGTACTAGTTAATAGTTCTGTGTAATGATTTTTAAAGTAAGTAACCCATCACCAATTCAGTTAACTTGGAAGAACTACTTTTCAGAACAAAATCTTGTTCTATCATATCCTTCATACTAAGCTAAACAAGCCAAAGTGCTGTTGTTTGCACCCGGTCCTCCTTTCTGAATAGGGAGTGACCGGAACTTCAAGCAATACGCTGAAGACCTCATTATACTCAGGATAGCAACATTTAGAAATATAACAGCTGCTTCTAACGAAATTTGTTAGTATTTCTCCAAACAAATAGCACTAAAAGTATCTGACACTGTACAGCGGGCTCTCCATATCCATGAGGAATTGGTTCCATAACTCCCTGTGAATACCGAAATCCACAGATGCTGAAATCCCCTTGGGAGGGCAGTGTCGGTGGCGCCAAAACTTACCTGGATGTTGTGCCAAGCCCTTTGGAGGTCACAGTGGCCTCCCAGCCTCCTCAGAAGGCCTTTTCTGGAAGTCACCTCTGGTTCACATTGGTAACATCCAGTCACACCTGGAAGGTTGCACACAGCCACTCTGCACCTCAGAACAGCTCCAGGTTGTGACCAAAAGCCCCATGAACCAGAAGTGACTTCCAGGTGCAGGCTCTGCATTTGCAGATGCTCACATATGTGCATATCAAGCCTGCAGATAAGGAGAGCCCACTGTATCTGCTGCAGTACATCATGGTGCCCATAAAAATTCAGGAATAAGATCGAGGATACTGGAACACAGCAAATTTTGTTCAGCTTAATGATATATTCCAAAGTACTTAATATTTAATCTTCCAAATTAGGGACCTTCAGGCCCACCCACATGAGGTTTCAGGTAGGTATGCCAAACAAAGTGAATACCTGTTCTTTTACTGATGCTAGAATAGTGATAGCAGTTGCCTCTGTCTCCATGCCTGGGCTTGTGGAAGATTCCTGGGTGGTCTGTTGCAGTTCTTCCTCTGTAGGGGTCTGCTCAGGAGCTGGCATGTTGCCTGGGGGTGAAGGAGAAACATCAGTTATGCATTCAGTGGACTCATATTAAAAAAATGAGGCAAATGCCA
The DNA here is from genome assembly GCF_035046505.1 of Tiliqua scincoides. Classification (NCBI taxonomy): domain Eukaryota; kingdom Metazoa; phylum Chordata; class Lepidosauria; order Squamata; family Scincidae; genus Tiliqua; species Tiliqua scincoides. The sequence goes on along the minus strand of NC_089821.1, from coordinate 98,498,023 downwards.
TGAAGTTCTTTTCTATACTCGTTTACATGTGAAACCTAACTTATACCATTCACTGGTAATACATGAGATTTTATTGGGCCACCATTAAAAGATTAAACCCTGAAAGCTGACGAAATCACCTGATACCTACACTTTTTGCACTAGTTCCTATATCCAGAGGCTGTTTATCAAACACTAGCTATGACTTTTCTAAAATCCTAAATTTTCATCTGTTACATCTGTCTTCCTATGAACAATTCTCTACAGTCAGTCAGGTGACAAACTTTCTTCATAGGTTTTCCTGGAAAGTTTCATAGCTTGGAATAGTGACAAGCTTGGTGCAAGATACACAAAAAATGTTTGCAGAACTTAGATTTGGCCACAGGCTGATTAGTCTTTAAACAGATCCCTAACTGTCCTCAGGAGAACGGTGCTGCGGAACGCTATGGCAGAACTTTGCAGACCAAAATACGCGCTCTCTTAGTGGCTTCCTTGTGGCTATTGGGCGGAGGCTGCAAAATGTGCCTGCTATATCTTTAATCGCACCTACTCCTCTATAGTTAAGATGACTCCCTATCAGATGTTACATGGGGAACCACCCTCTCTAAAACATTTATACCCTTTCGGTACATGTGGGGAAGTACTGGTACAGAGAAGAAGCAGAAAGCGAGCTCCCAGAGCTCAGCCTGTTACCCTGATAGGATTAGCCAGGAAGCTGGATCAACTCCAAAGGGTCCTGTTTTGCCTTTCCTACGCAGAACCACACGTGTGACAAAACCCCCTGATCGTTACGTGCCTGAATTAATATCCGTGTGTCAGACTGTAGGGCCGGAGCCCCAGGATTACTCCCAAGTTATAAAGCTTCCTAAAGCTGATAGAATATGCTGGGAGGAAGCTATGAAAACCGAAATGGAGTCTATAAGGAAGCATGCTGTGTTTTCAGCTGCAACTCTTCCCCAGGGCAAGAAAGCTATTGGCACTCGATGGGTGTTTAAACTAAAACATAGCCAGACTGGAGGAGCACCGGTCTATAAAGCAAGGTTAGCGGCAAAGGGGTTTAGCCAAACAGCTCAGGACTATGATGAAATTTTTTCACCCACTGCCCAAGCTGAAACGTTTAGAACCGTTTTAGTCTATGCTGCCAGGCGTGGCTGGAAAACCAGGCATGTAGATGTAGAAACGGCATTCTTACACGCCCCGTTGGAGGAGGGGATAACTTTGTATATACAAGAGCCTGAAGGTTTTCAGAGCCCTCAAGAGGGGCAAGTATTGCGTTTAAATAAAGCCATATATGGTCTAAGGCAAAGCCCCCATCAGTGGAATGTCTGTCTAGATTCCCATCTGAGAGATATTGGGTTAACAGCATCAAAGGCTGACCCATGTTTTTATATGAAAGAAAGTGGAGAGAACCAGATACTTGTTCCTGATTTTGTAGATGATCTCATTATTTTGGCCAAGACACAGCAGAGAATTGAGGATGTATTGGTAGAGTTATGAAAACATCTAACTCTAAGGTCCCTTGGTCCCATTAGGAAGTATCTTGGAGTGAATATTATACCCACTCCTACTGGAGGTTACAAATTACACCAGTCACAGAAAATAATGGAGCTGTTAGAGAGGTGCAACATGACCTATTGTAAAGGTTGCAAAATACCTATGGTCCCTAATTCCATACAGACTGCAAGTATAGAGAGTCCTCCAAGCAATCGTGTATATCAATCCATAGTGGGCAGTGGGCAGTATCTTTCCCAATGGACTAGACCGGATGTTGCCTGTGCTATTAATTTAATGAGCAGGTTTGTCTCTGCTCCTACACAGCAACATTCCCAGGCACTTAAAAGACTTCTGAGATACCTAAAGCGTACTCTATATCATGGGCTGGTTCTTCATCCTCAAAGTCCAGAAGAACTAATTGTATATTCAGATGCCCAGATACAAGAAAGTCTATTTCAGGACTAGCTTTACTGCTTGCAGGCGCTCTGATCTGCTGGCGTTGTGTGAAGCAGACCTATGTTGCGCTATCCTCATCAGAGGCAGAGTATGGCAGTCTCTCCTTAGCATGCACTGAGGTGGTACGGTACAAACAATTGTTAACAGATCTAGGTCTTGAAACGAGTGCACCTATTCAAATCCTTGAGGACAATAAAGCCTGTATTGCAATGGCCAACTCAGAAGATCAAAAACAGAACCAAACATATAGATCTGAGACATGCAAATGTGAGAGAGGCAATAAGAAATTGTCTTATCGTGTTACACTATTGCCCTACAGAGACACAGCTAGCAGACATATTTACTAAACCGTTATCCGTGTCTAAGCATGAACAACTCTGCTGTAAACTAAATATACAAGATTGTACACTGGGACAAGACCTGAACGATTTGGAGGGGTGTTGAGGTCCAAAACCTAAGAAATCCCTCAGGTCTTGTGCACAGGAGAAAAGATACAGGCACTGTATCTGATGTAGCCTGTGGATATTTAATTCTGTTGAGCTCCATGTATCTAAGTGGCAGGTGCTACTAAGTGCAAACCCCGTGCACCTGAGTTTGGGCGTGGCCGTATGTATAAAGCAGGCCTGCAAACAAATGCTCCCCGGGGGCATTGGAGAATGTGGAGCCAGACGTGTGTTGTTGGCTGTTTGACCAGCATTGCTGTCTGCTATGTTGCTGTAAATATCTCCTGTAAATATACCTTGGTGGTGGAACCCAGCCTTCTGTTTTGGAGTGGTTATTTGCAACTGTTGTGCGTCCTGTGGGACAACCTTGAGCATCGGCTTCAAGTTTCTGCTGCGCAGCCGTTTATATTGCTCTGCTGGAAACTCTTACCCTCCACAACAATTTCTACTATACAAACCTATTAGTTTAAATTTAACTTCTAATTATCCATAAATGTTTGCCTTTTGGTTAGTGTACTGAACTAATGTTTAAGGAGCAAAGGCTTCCAAAGTTGACTTTCGAATAGAAAGAGCTTATTGGAAACCTGATCTCCCAAAACTAATACAAACTCCTGCTCCTACCTCAAATGAAAAGAGGGAGTTCATGCTGATGTCAAGGGATTTGAAACCAGGTCATTACTTCTAGAGCAATTCATTCTGTGCTCAGCTCTGAGTTTTTTATCTGCAATTTTATTGGATAGCATTCTTATACACTCATTCCATAACTCTCACACCTAACTTCATTCTGGTCTCTGCCAGTTTCACTACATAGGACATTGATACTGTGCTTTCAGAAACATAATTCCCATGAAGATCTTCCCTGTTTGAAAGGCCATCAACAGAACACACAGCTAGGACATATGGGTATTCCTTTTCTTAAGACACACTGACTTCCGGGAGTTCTTGAAGTGGTACTTCTCAGTGATTCTAAAAATTTAAGATGCCAACGAATGGATGCACATAGTTTTCCTTGGAATACAGGTACGCACCACGTAAAGACAGGGCTACGTTCTCTGATTAGGTCATTAAGTAAACATTCAGCCCAATCTTTAGCTGGCTGTATAGGCTACTGAAGATAGATTGCCTCTTCTTTGCATTAAGAACCTCTTTGTTGGGAAACAGATACTCTGCTGCAGGCCATGGGAGACCCGAGTGCCTCATTAAAAGCCTCTTTATAGTTCTTTGACACAGTCATATATGCAGTCTGTTGTTAAGTGGAAGGTTGTTAAAGCAGTGCACGCCTGCATGAAAGACTTCTTCTGGATCAGGCTAAGAAATAATCAAGTCCAGCAACCCAATTCTCCTAGTGGCCCATCAACTGTCTTTGGGGAGTCCACAAGCAGGAGATGCTGCCATCAGTCTTTGCCCATCAAGCTATTTCTGATCCTGGAGGTAGTATATAACCATAGTTACTAATGGGCAGTTCTCCATAAATGTCTAATCCACTTTCAAAAGACACCCAAGGTAATGGCCATCACCACATCTTGCTGTAGTCAATGTTATAAATTATGTACTGTGGGAAATATTTCCTTTTGGTCATTCTTAATCTCCTGTCGTCAGTTTCATTGAATTATTTCTGATTCAAACACTGAGAAAGAGGAAGGAAACCTTCTCCCTACCATGTATAATTATTTTATTATTATTAATAGTATTTACATACTGCTTTTCAACAAACAACTTTACAAAGCAGTTAACAGAAAACAAAATAAAATAACTAAGGGCACAATCCTAACCAACTTTCCAGCACTGACCTAGCTGCAATGCAGCCCCAAAGTAAGGTAATAAACATACCCTTACGTTGAGGAGGCCCCCTTGACTGCCTCCCCACTGCAGGATGCAGTGCACGTCACATTGGCACAGCTATGTCAGTGCTGGAAAGTTGGTTAGGATTACACCCCAAATGGTTCTCTGCCCTAAAAGGGCTCACCATCTAAAAAGACAGACACCAGCAAACAGCCAACAGAAACGACCTTGTACTGGGATGAAAGGAATATCTCCTCCTGGCAAATATAAGAGGAGTACCAGTTGAAAAAGGTGACTATTGCCCAGTTAGCAGGGGATTATAAACCTCACTTATGTTCACCACCATCACCTTTTGTAAAACTAAGAAGTTCTCAATTTGTAGCATTTCCTCATAAGGAAGGTGCTTAAGGCCTCTCGATCATTTTGGTTGCCCTCATCTACACCTTGCCAGTTCTATACAGACCAGCGTCCCAAGTTTGAGATGTGGGAATCAGAACCAGTATTCCAGGTGAGGTCACACCATAGACACAGAGCATTAAGAGTCTTATTCTTGATCCACTAATGACCCAGGACATAATTTGCCATTTCCCCCCTTTCTCAGCTGTCTTGCACTACAGACACTATCTTCATTGAGCAATCCATCACGGCAAGGGTGCCCAAACCCTGGCCCGGGGGCCATTTGCGGCCCCCGGGGACTCCCAATCCGGCCCGTGGGGAGCCCCCAGTCTCCAATGATCCTTAGGCCCTTCGGAGGCTTGCTGGAGCCCACGCTGGCCCAACGCAACTGTTCTCAGCATGAGGGCGATTGTTCAATCTCTTGGGTGAGCAGTGGGACGAGGGCTCCCTCCACTGCTTGCTGTTTCATGTCTGTGAAGCAGCAGTGGCAGTGAAGGAAAGAACAGCTTTGCTTTGTGCAAAGCCTTTTATAGGACTTGAGCTATTGCAAGACCTTCATTCATTCATATAAGTTCCACCTCTAATATATGCATAATATAATATACAGGTTGCATGCAGAATCCAGGAATTTGTAATTTGGAAACCAAACATTTTGAACAATATTGAGAAGACATTCGCATAGTCAGTTATCCCCATCACAGCAGGGAAGGCTGCTTCTATAACGAAAGTTATTCTTTATCATGCACATTTCTTTTACGCAAAACTGTACTCACTGATGGGAAAACAAAATTTATGCACCCCTGAAAAATCATGAGGCAGGTCAACAGTTTGGAGAAGATAGTGTTCTCAATGTTGCATTGTTCTGAAGACATTCTTCTTAACAAATATCCTCTGATGAGGTTTTTGCATATCTTGAGGTTACTATTACCCTGTGCATGCCTGATCTCGTCTGATCTCAGAAGCTAAGTAGGGTCAGGCTTGGTTAGTACTTGGATGGGAGACGGCCTGGGAATACTGGGTGCTGTAGGCTTATACCATAGTCTTTTGAGACTGAAGGTTGCCAACCATTTTGTACATGTGAATTTATTGTCTAGTATATATAATCATATGAGAAACTCCTGACAGGCAAACAGATAGAATAAGTCATCAATCAGAAAATTGCTTATGTTATCATTCCAGTTATCCAAGGCTCCTTTAGAAAGCTTTACTCCAAGTTCATATTTTTCAGATGTTTATCTTAAAACTCTTAAAGTAACAGGACCGATGAGCCAGCTTAAAACTCTTATTGCCTGCCCATGCACTCCAAGCCATAAAGAATGGAAATTCAGTCAGGAAAGCTCCCAGAATGTTTTATTGGGGGGTGGGGGTGGGGTGGGGGAGAATTGACAAATGGGCTCATATTATGTTGCAACTTGCCACAACATGACCCTTAATTGTTAGAACAGCATATAGAAGCCCCTCTACTTAAGAGGAGGTTAGGTTCCAAGGCTCTGTTTCCAAGATCCAAAATCATTATCAGAAGCCATATTTACAGCATACCTGCAGTACAGTGTTCTATATTGCATGATCTTATCTTGAAAAGCAAGCTAACAGAGGTTGCTCAGGTTGGCTGGAATACGATAGTGAGCAAGAATTAATAAAGAAGCTTCTCTCCTTCTAAGAATCACATCTGTGCAGCAGCCCTGTACTAACAGCTAGTACATTAATGCTCTTCACACTTTTCTGCTTTTACACTTGAAAGTCTGGGAGTATCCTGGAGTGCCTTTCAGTGGATTCAAAGTTTTGTGGAAGCAAGATACAGAAATATTCTCCTTTCTCCAAAAGTACATCCAAATACATGTAAAAGAACCTAAGTGTTAAATCTTTTACCCGGCTCTCTCCAATATTCTCATTAGAGCAGGGCTTTTCAGACTGGAGTGCTGTGATGCCCCAGGCTGTGGGCCCTGGTCTATTTCCCCTTAAGGGATGGGGACAGCCAGGAGGCAGGGAAGAGGCAGTGGCACAATCCCCAGGATCATGCAGCTCAGGGGGGCTGCAGGGGCTTGGGTACACTTACCTGAGCCTCCTGCAGCCTCCCAGGGGTGAGGGGAGCCCTGCGCGGCTGTCCGAAGCTTCACAAGTGGAAGTGGAGTGATCGCGCTCTGCTTCAGTTAAACCGGAAATGGAGCGCAATCACTCCACTTTCACTTATGAAGCATCAGGGAGCCCTGCAGACAGCCGTGCAGGGCTCCCTGCACCCCTGGGAGGCTGGAGGAGGCTCGGTTAAGTGCATCCAAGCCCCTGCAGTCCCCCGAGCGGCGCAATCCTGGGGAACGCCTTCCCCCTGCTGCCTTCACCCCAACCCCGCTGCCTCCCTCCCACCCCCACAAGAACTCACTGCAACTTTCAAACTCCCTGGGAGTTGGAAAACTGCAGCATTAGGGTATTTCCATTATTATTAACATGCTTTGTTACTCCATTCTTGTTATGGGCCCATTTTTTTCTCACATTAGTGGTCCCTGCAACCAGTACCTGCCTCAATCAGACAGCCCAGACTTGCGATAGAGACTTCAGATGATGGAATCATCAACTAGCAACACCTGTATCTTGAAAAGTTTGTAAATTCAGTGTTAAGTAGAAGAGGTTCTGCATATTCTTGTGTCACAGAGGGTTTGGTTCACAGAGCAGTACTACAGTGAAGCATATTCACATTTTTAAGTTTTGGATTTCCACAACATATGCTCTCTTATTTAAAAAGCAGACCCAGCAAGTCCATGATACATATTAACACCCGGGGAATTTTTTTTTTAAAAAGACTTGCGAAGGACTTCATTTTAGCCTCTGTTCTCCATTTTGATGAACCTACTCTCAGTGAAAATATTTCTCAGTTTTTGGAAGTTATCTACTGCAGCAAAATAGGTCATGCGGGAGGTTAAAATAGATTTTAATTGCTCTGGTAACAATTACTGAACACATAAGATTAATAAAGTCAACATACTGTATAAAAGCAAGTCCATTATTCTTTTGACTCTGGGTAGATTCAGACAACTATGGTTTATTAGGTTATGAATGCATCTAAGCTCATGTGCCCCTTCCCCTCATCACTGAGCCAGGATCATGGTTTGCTTAAACCAGTTCCGTGGCTCATCTAAACTTGGAACTCTGCTGTAATTGTCATTTATGCACCAAGAATTAAGTCACCACTTTCTGGTTTCATTATGGCTAGTAAACCACAGAATTGCTGCCAAAACCAGCAGGCCATGTCTCTTCCACCTCTCTTCCCTGTAGTTTCTGCAGATATTGTGTTGCACATTGACTCTTGTCATGCTGCTACCATAAGCAACCAGTGAAGTGAATACAGGGGAACGTGAAGCATGACATTACAGGTCAGGTAGCACGAGACACTGGTGACGCATAGGTGCTGGTTTCCATTGGATTTCCGTCTTCTATGATATCCAGCGGCTCCTACGTGTCCAGTAATTCAACCAAGTCCTTCTAAAACTGCATTGTCAGTTTCATGAACATTGTACAACTAATTTACACACACATTTAAAAAGGGATTTTCTCACCTGTCTCAAAAGTTAAATTATAACCCACATTACCTAAATATTGTGAAGATGCACAACATATTGTTTTGCACTATGCTTAGAACTTCAGAGCATTAAGCATTTATAGAACAAAACTGCTTTAAAACCAAAGCATTTAAAATATAAGTATTTAAAACATAATTTACATGAAGTATTTAATTATATTTTGTACAAGGGGGACCATAAGTCAGAGTGGCTAAATTGCTATTTAATCTCAGGAAACATTTCTACTGGCATGGTCTTAAGAGCATGTCTCCTAGTAAGATGTAGACCAGAATGTACTGACTACATAAAGTATAATTTTCGTCCCTGTAGCATTCTTTGTGTGTGTCTGTGTTTTATTGAGTTATCTAAAAGGCAACTTTCAGCTTATCATTTCCATAAACTGCAATGCACAAATAGAATGGGGGCGATTATTTCCAGATGAGGAAAGGCTCTGCATGCCCCAAAACTTATGAAGGCTCATTTTAATAAGAAAATTTCACCTTCATTGTTTCATACAACATTGAGCTGGCATATACTGTTTGTTCCGATACGGTTTTTTTTCTTTCCTAACTCCCTACTTAAGTGACTGAATGGTCAATCCTATAACCACCACCACCCCACCCTGCCAATACAGCCATGCCACCAGAGCAACCTCTGCATTCTGGGGAGGCACAGTACCAGACGTCTCCACCAGGTAAAAAAACATTTGTTCCCTTGCTTGGGGAGCAAGCCTCTGCTGCCATGATGGGTCTAGTTGGACCTGTACCAGCAACTGCTGACACAGGTCCAAGTGGACCTGGGAAGGTAACCTGAGGCTGGGAGGGAGGATAGGGTATTGGCAATGCTGCTGCTTTTCATCTGCCCACACTGACTTACCAGCACCAAGGCTCCTCTAGAGGCCATTGTTGCACTGCCACAGCAGCCCAGAATGGCAGGTCACACTTTGCCATGCCCCTGGAACACAAGTTCTGGTGCTGCTGGTCCATAGAATTGGGCCATTAGCCTGCAACCCTATACACTTTCCTGGGAGTAAGTGCCACTGAATTCAATTACTTACTTCTGAGAAGACACAAATAGGATTACACTGTTACAGTACCAGTAAGAAGTGCAAAGAACAGAATTAATCCATTACACTGCTAAATTAAGTCAAAAAATTAAACGGAAATGGTACACCACTACAAACCATGAATTCAGCTAGTGGAACACTTTGGATCAAATGTTCATGTATAATAAAAAATAACAATCTTTAAAGGAAATCATTCAAGGTAGAGAACAGGCTCATTCCAAATAACACACTAAGAAATTTTAATCGATCCTTAAAGTATTCCTTGTGCGGTTATTGGAGTACAGAATAGCAAGCAACAACTTGGGCAAGTATCTCTCCCGTTCTCATTAAGAGAGCTTACAGCAAGAGGCACAGCAAAAGTCTTGTAAGTATCTGCAGTCAAAGTTAGACAACAATGTGGCTAATCAAGAAAGCTTGGATTCAGATGGCAAATCACACAGCAATAGTGGTTAAAAAGAATAAGAATATCCAATGAAAAGCATCAGAATCACATACTGTATCAAGTAATTGCTATGCTGTTGCACAGCTGATACAGCAATGTTTCCTCAACACTTTAAAAAAAACAACTAGGGTCACACTTTCTTTTATTAACTTGCTATGTTCAAAGTACTTCAGATCTGAAACCTCACTGAGTATACCTGCCATAATCCTTCACCCCACATACCAATCTTGAGCCAATTGCTAAGCTTCTCTTGGCCTGAATTTCTTTCCAATTCGTACACTTGCCTCTTCCAATGACACTGTCTTCACACTGGGCCCACAAAAGTAGGGAGTTCACTAAACTATTCTTTCCTTCCAGGTGTGGGTGGACTCGTCCCCCATGTCTTGACTGGAAAGGCCAACACCAGCACTCAAAACTACTTCTGTCTTCCTATGGCACCATGTTCCTAGACAAGGATAGTTAAGATCTGTGAAATCTTTCTTGAGCAGCTTCCTTCCAAAGAAGCCACTCAAAACTGTACAAGATCTATGGAATGACTTCCATTAGAACTAAAATCTAATCAAGGGAAAATTATGAATAGACTTGAAGACAGGATGATCAGATGCTATTTTTATGCTTTAGTGTAATAAGAGAACGTAGGTTGGGCACTTCTGCTGTCTTAGTCACAGTAAGACTAGACTATACAGCTGCTTTCATATGATCAGTAATTTCCTTCCTTGTGTAGGAAGCAACAATTTTATCACATAAGATTTTTCATAAATTATAGGACTTAGTATTTTCCTTCTTTCCATGTCTTTCTTTCCAAGCAGAAGAAGTAAAAAATGACAGTCCTTCCATTCAAACTGTACAGGTCCCTCACATCAGCAGTTACCAACCCATTCCATGATTGTACTATGATAACCAATAAGGAATTCTTGATACCATCATGAATGGAATCTGATGGAGAGGGAATCTACCCTAACAATGTAAACAGCAGAACTCTGGGTTTGCTTTATTGGCTAGATTTTTTTTTTTAATTTGGCCATTTTGCTATCATTATGCCACATCATTCTTCAGATGAGGACAGTCTTGCAAATCTTATATAGACATTTGCCATACTGCAGAATTAAATTTGTTGAGTTTGCTAACAGTGAAAACTTTGGATTTTACAAATGCTAGCCTTCTATTATTCTATAAAACAATCACAATGAGATTAAATCTGCAACATATGAGATTGAATCTGCAAGGGATTCTTTAGCAAAATATTATACCATTTAACGCATCATTTGGATAATGTTTAAGATTACTCCTGTGTTTCAAATTAAGCCTGGCAAGATGACTTCAATGCAGTGCCTTTGAGGGAACAGAACCTACAAAATGGGCAAGGTATAAGTCATAATTTAGTTTCCTCATTTTCCAGGCAGTGATAGGATGAAAGTCTTTAGGAAAATTCACACTATAGAATTGGCTGAAACAGGCTACATAATGGAAAATGTAAAGCTGATTTTTTTTTTTTAAAAGACAGGAATGGGGTTGTGTCTGAACATGAAAGCATCAGACAAAGCTAAAACCAAAAGCGGTTCATGAATACATGTAGCTTTCCTTTTGCCTTTAACCTGGGAATGCAATAAGTATGTGCATGAATAGCTGGATTTCCTATCTTCAACCAAGAACATGTATTGAGATATTAGCTCCACCAGCAAAACTATTCTGCATGCAGAGGATTATATTTTCCACTTCCTAAACCACCAGGCAATAGAGAATTCTTTCCAGGGGGTTGCATGTCCAAGCAATGCTTACCACTGCACTGGACTAGCTTATCTACTCCCAATCTGCTCCAACTTCTGCCATCCATTTTTTTTTTAACTTTGTTTTGGTTCACAAAACTTTTACTTACTAACTGCATAGATGCCTTTCCAGCTTAAAACCTTCTTGTGTTCAGCACTGTTGCATAATATGAAGACTGGCAAAAACTTGATATACGATACAACTGTGCTTTGTGCACCATGGGATGAAACAGAGTTAAAGGAAGTTCTTTAAAAAACTAGGGCATATAGATATTCTTATCAAATGCTAAAGTTAAGCACAAGACCCTAGAAGTTGCAAGCTAGGGTAGAATATGAAACTGTTATTTATTATACTTCTTTTGAGTGTGTTATTAGGTACTTAAGAGCTTCTAGCTTAAAGCTTTGATGCTGAAGACATTCATTTTTTGAATCATTTAGTATAATTCATTTTTACAGTTAGTGGCAATTAAGTTGTGTATTAGTATTTTCTGGATCACAAGAGCTATTCACAGCAAAAATATAATTTTTACTATTTCTTAGGAAAAACTCAGTGGTGATGTATTGTGCTTCATTTCACACTCTGCATACATCCTCTAAAAATTTAGTCTCTCCTAGCTCATACGCTGTACAAGTTAGTAAATATTTATTTAAAATATCAACATGAAGATGACTACATGTCCTAAATAAAAGGACCATGGGCTTGATACAGCCCATGGAAGCTCTTTATCCGACCCCCATGACAACTGGGCTCTCCCAGCAACATCTTCAGCTGCTCTTAGCTGCTGAATTGCCAATGCATCAATTTACAGAAGTGGCTCTGCTGAAAAGGCAACACTGGGAGAGTCCAATTATCATGTGGGCCACTCTTTCAGCAGCACCACTTCTGCTGAAAGGGCAGCCCATATGATAATTGAGCTCTCCCAGTGCCACCCTTTCAGCAGTGCACTTCTGTCAATGTGCTGGAAGGCGGTCTCAGAAGGTGAGGAACAGCATGAGGAAAGGAGCAGACCAAAAGGGGTTTGAAAAGGGAGAAGATGCTAAGGCAGTGAGAGAACCCAATTATCACACAGGCCATCTTTTCATCAGTGCTGCTTCTGTTGAGGTATATACTTTGCAGAGCACCTCTTAGCTGCTGAGCTAAGACGTAAGGTCACAGTTGAAGTGGTGCTGCTGAAAAGATGGCCTGCATGATAACTGGACTGCACCATATCTTGAAACTATGATCAAAATTTGCAAATTTTCTGTCATTTGTACCTAACAAGTTCCTAAATGAGAAAAAGATGTATATTTCTGCTTATCACCCTATCTGCTTATCACTCTTATTATTCTGCTTATCATGAGTGCCAGAAGTGACATCTTAAATGATAAGATGTCACTTCTGGCCCTCACCAGGCACCTTGAATGCAGTTCAACCCACTGTATGAAACAAGTTTGACACCCCACCCTAAAATGTCATCCACAATTGTGGATGTACCAAATGTACCACAATTGTGCATGCAGCAATAACATTTTGGAATATAGCAATGTTACCGTTATTGCAACAATACCAGCTATTAGCTTCTTAGTAGGTTAGTGTAGTCCATGAATTAGGGCTTGCAACTGGAATAGGATTTTTACTCTGAAATCGGACTTCACAGCAGTATACACTTCAACAGCTACTATTACTAGCTGCAAAACAGGTAGTATTTCAATACCATCACAAACACCAGCCAGGAATGTGGCTCCAGATGCAAGACACATCTGCAGAAAGGCTTAACATCATGTCTCTGAGTCTCCTAGCTATCTTATCAACATAGTTTTGTGTTGTATCTCATCTATTGTAAGATGCTGTGGGAATTTTTGCATGAAAGGCAGGTAATAAATCTTTAAAATAAGGTTTCATGGCTTAAAAGCAAGATAAACAAGAACACCCTCCAAAAATCTTATATCTTCCATGCACATTATATGCAGTGGTAATTTGTACTGGGGCTATGACTACTGTGTCAACCTGCTGCATTCTTTTATTCAACAAAGAATTGGAAATAGCCTCTACTAAAAAAATTTGATAATGGAGAAGTGGACTGTTCCATTTAACTGAGTGTTTAGAAAATACTAGCACTTCAATGGCTAGAGCGGAGGCGTCAAACGTAAGGCCAATGGGCTGGATGCTCTTTATCCAGCCCCCTGTTATAATTGAGCTCTCCCAGAGCTGACCTTTCAGCACTACCACTTGTACTGAGGGGCTGGGAGGGGGAGACAAGGAGGCCTCAACAGGAATGCTATTGGGGAAAGGGGTAGGGCTCTCCTATAATCTAAAAATATCATCAAGATTTGCACATTTTTCCTTCTGTCATTTGCAGCTCATGATTTCCTATGTGAGAACAAAGTGCTTATTTCTGGACTTCATTTGCTTAATGACAATACTTCCTGCTTAATGATGTCACTTCCGGCTCTCCGCAAGAGCCATGAATGACATTTGGCCCACTACACAAAACAAATCTGACACCCCTGGGTCAGAGACACTGACTGTATGCAAGATTATTAGACTAGTCATGTGTGAACTAGTCTGTGTTCACCAGTAAGTACTACTTGCAAAAACGTGATTGTGGATTGCATATAGACTAGTATTCAGAAAATAACATTCTTCATATCATGTTCTAGAGTGAACAAAATGTATGTACATCTCCTACTTAATGACTGTAAAAAAATTTTCAGACGGAATGATGCAAAAACATGTATCATTTTAAATGTCCTTTATTGTACTGTAGTATAATTGTTCTCAATGTGAATGTTCTGTTGATACAATCTAGTCAACCTAACATGCAACCAATTAGGCAGCACATGAAGACATGCAGTAGAAATGCCCTACCTTACTACAGCTATTCAAACTGTTAATGTAATGAAGTTAGAAGGCTCCTCATGAGAAACCCTGGAGCAGATCTAGACAGACAAAATTGTCATGCCACACCCCATCTTCCGAATAGCAAGCAAAGCAACTTCATCTAATGAATCTACACCATCCATATTGCCTGAACTGTATAGTCAAAACCATAAACAGATTTTTATCAGCTCTGAAATTGCTCATACTGCCTATGGTACTATTACTCTGACAGACATTGCAATCCTCTCTCCAACCTGCTGCATCTTGTCTTTCTGACTGCCATTTAGAACATGTCTAGATAATGCTTTGTGCTATGAAAATGTATGGTATCTCCGGATGCTTTTGTGATACAGCTAAATATTGAGCACTTACAGTTGTAACCCAAATCTATATTTTTGTTGTTGGATATTTTCCACATAAAAGAAAAAGGTAACTAAGCAACCAGGCTTTCTCCAAATGCTGGAGTAGCATAGCTAAATTTCTTACTAAGCATCAAGTCTATACAGGTTAAGTACATACAAAATCTCTCTATGAACAAAAAATCCCACACAATTAAGATTCTTTGAGTTAGAGTTCTCGTCTGAAAAGAAACTTACTTCCTCAATAAACTACTAAAGAAAGCAGTTATGAAGAATAATTCTGTACCCTTGACTAGCAGAAGGGCCTCTTGTGCAGAAGACCTTCTAAACTCATATCCTCAAAGATAAACTATTACACTAGTTTCACAAGAGACAAGATTCTTGGGAAATAAACCTGGAGATAAACTGTATCATGCTCCCAAGGAACTGATCATATGGTTGGCATAAAGACCCAGGATGAGCCATAAAGTAAGAGAGTTCTCTCCTTTGCAAGAACTGACCTTCACTTCTCACATTCTTAATGTATTTTCTTACTAGTCTGTGCCATGCACTATATAGTTTACCTGGAAATGCAATGAGATTTTCTACATATAAACACAGTTTAAAAAAATTCATCTCAGGTAAATGATACAGCATAGAAGGACTTGAACAGTCTTTGAGTGTGGTAATCAGGAAAGCTAGTTTCTAAAAAAACTATGAATATTTCACAGAGCTACGCAATGCATATAACACATTTGAAAGAACCTCTTTTATTAAAACTGCCCCAAAACATTATTCAGGTATTACCAATTCTGAAGCGAGTTTGAGAATGTGTCAGCAACTGCCCAAACACTGTAGAACACTGGTGAGAATTTTTCACTATTCATAGCCCAATGTCTCTTAGGGAAGCCAATTTGAAGCCAACGACATACTGAAAATAACATGGAAAAATGAGGCAAAGTAAAATATTGTGGGGGAAGCGGCAACCAAAGAGGAGTCCATATAGTACTAAGCTTTCTTGGCTCTCGAAATTCTGAGTAGTGTGTAATGCAATGCTGTGATGGGAAGACAACTGAGCGAGGTGTCAGCAGAAGAGATTCTGTATTATTGTCAAGTACCAAGTTTAAGTAAATGTTAGTTATTACATGAGCACAAAGGTGGAGGCAAAAGGTCAGCATTTCTGTTACAGCCTTTTTTCACTCAACAACTTGACAAATACCTACCAACCAGCTTAAAGCATATCTCCCTTTCATACTGAAGTAGCAACGGACTATTGTTGCAGAATTTGAATGCACAGGAAAATGCAGACAGTAGATAGTCATGAATACATACTGGATCATCTCCAGCAGGAACATTGCCATCCAGTTCTTCCAACTGTTTATCACCCATTTCCTCAAACAGATAACTTTCTCTGGGAAGGAAGTCTGGCATTCCTACTGCTGGGATGCCCTTCCTCCTGGGAGGCAGGACCGAGACCTTGATTGATGGATACTACTCCCACATTGGGGGGGCATCCCTCTGATCTCCAGTTTCGGTCCTGCCTTCCAGGAGCTAGGACAGACCTTAGTTGTGCTCCTGCACGACTTTCACCCTTTTTCCTTGGATCACTTCTGGGGGGTAATCTTGCGTCCCCCACCCCTTCCACTCTCAGGCTCTGGTCGACAGCCAGAGCCCATCTAGCCTGCGATGGTGGGGGAAAGGAGCAGCAGCAGCAGCCGGCTTCAGCGTGGGTGGCTCGCCCCCCGCTGTAAGAAGACCCCCCCCACGCAGGTGGGTCTCACCCAGCTCGCTGGCAGGCGGACCCGCACCAGGACGACCACACATCGGGGCCAGAGCCTAGCCCCGACCAAGTGGGAGGCGCCATCTCCCACGCGCAGGAAATCCTGCTGCGCCATCCAGGGAGAGCGGGAGGAGGAGTGAACTGTGGGCTCCAGCAACACTGCGCCCCGCTGGAGGCTCCGTCTAGCAGCCCCCCGCTCCCCCCATAGCGGCAGCGGAGTGGAGGCAGCTGTGAAGAGACAGCAGGCAGCAAGGCCCCCCCACACTCGGCACGCCCCCCCCCCACAGCCAACCAGCACCGACAGCCGATTGAGTAAGACCTGGACAAGCGACGCCACCCCTTCCCTCAGCGGTGGGCAGGCGTGGAGGAGAAGGGAGCCATTGGCCTAGCGCACCCGCAGGCAGGCGCAACCTCCCCCCCCCAAAAATGGGTCAAACATGGGGAAAGTGAACCCCGGTTACAGCGCTCCTTTCCCCCCCTCCACAGGCGGGCGTGTGCTTCCACTGCACGCCGCTGCCACCACCGCTGCCACCTCCAATGCGGGGGGGGGGCAAGATCAAAGGAGGGGCATTGGGATAAGTCCATCCTAGCCCCTTCCCCCAGGCACAGCCCCCCGGCGACCAGACCTGCCAGACAGGCAGACACGCTGGAGAAAGGGGGGGAGGAACTGGGGAATGGGAGGTGGGTCACTCGAGGACAGGCTGAACTGACCCATTCACCCCTAATCTTTCAGCCTTGCAACTCGAGGTCCCCATGGAGGACGGGAGCCAGCAGTGGCAGGGCCAGCAGCCCCAAGGTGCAAAGGGTGAACTTCCAGTATTATTATTATTATTAACAGTATTTATATACCGCTTTTCAACTAAAAGTTCACAAAGCGGTTTACAGAGAAAAATCAAATAACTAATGGCTCCCTGTCCCAATAGGGCTCACAATCTAAAAAGATGCAAAAGAACACCAGCAGATAGTCACTAGAAGAAACACTGCTGGGGTGAGGAGGGCCAGTTACTCTCCCCCTGCTAAAAAGAGGAGCACCCACTTGAGAGTGCCTCTTACCCAGTAAGCAGTAGTCCAATCCAGTGCCCCGGCCAACCTAGGGGGCCACGGCCCAGCCTCATACCAGAATGGGCCAGGCCAGGAAGGACTATCCATTCATTCTCAAAGCCAAATTGAGAACATAGTTCTCCAGATCTTGGGAGAGGCCAGAGGCTCCAGCACCATAGGGGGAAGAGAAAGCGTAAAAGGACCCTCCCCACCCTCCTCTTCCACCTCAGATTCCAGTAGCCCTGAAAGGGAGCCCCCCCCCCCACAAGCAACCTAAGTGCCGGAGCACTAAGGGCAAGACAAGCAAGACTAAGCACTTTAAGGGGTCTAGCAGTGCTGCCTCGTCAGACCCCAGGAGTTAGTCACCCCTGACCCATCAGAGGACTGCAGGTAGGAGGGGGAGCTCATGGGTGAAGAAGAGGAAAACCCAGAGGAGGGCAGGGGCAAGCTCTTCCCGCTGTATATATACCCCCGCCTCCTGGCCAAGGCAGCAGCCATATTAAATCTAGGCCCCGAAAGGGAAACCGAGGCACCTGAAGCCTCACAAACCTGGTTCAAAGTTCCTGTTTCCCCAGAAATCTTCTGTTTTCTGGAAGGCAGGTTCCGTTCCCTGAAGCCTTCAGGCAGGTTCTAGAGGCAGAATGGGCGGCACCCACCAGGTCCCGGCGCACCCCATGCTCGGCGGATAAACTTTACTCACTGCCAGCTGATATTATGGATCAACTTAGGGTCCCAGCCATAGACTCCCCTGTGGCAGCACTGTCCTTCTCCACTGTGCTGCCCTCTGAAGGGGATGGGGGACCCAGGGATCCATGCAACCGAAGGGTGGAGAGCGCCCTCAAGAGGGACTTCAAGGCTTCTGCCCTAGCCATTAGGGCCTCATGTCAAGGGCCCTTATGGCTTGGGTGGAGGACCTGTTGACAACAGATAAGTCCCTGTCTAAACCCACCCGTAACACTCAAGAAGTTGTCACTAGCTGTGGCCTTCTCAGCAGATGCAGCCCTGGAGGCCATGCAGTTCAGTGGTAGAGCTGTGGCAGCCAATGTAGCTACAAGGAGAAACATCGGGTTACATCACTGGGACATAGACCAAGGCTCCCAGGCATGCCTGGTCTTCATGGGGTCTAAACTATTCAGCCAGGCCCTGGACCTCCTGCTAGTAGAAAGCAGGGACAAACGTAAGGTGCTACCTACAGCGCACAAGGAGGTCATTAATTCATCCAGACCAGGCTGGCCCTTTCCCTCACAGCACCCAGCCTTTAGCTCCAGGGGCTCATTCAGGGATTCCTCGAATCCTGGCGTCAGGATGAGTGGTTGGGCTTGGTGGGCCTGTGGGAAGAGGAAGAAGAGTCTCCTTCCTGGGAGGGGCGAGACTTTGGAAAAAATTTAGATTTGGCCCATCCTCCAAAGTCTCGCCCCTCCCAGGAAGGAGACTCTTCTTCCTCTTCCCACAGGCCCACCAAGCCCAACCGCTCAACCTGACGCCAGGATTCGGATGGGGAACCTTCAGATCGGGGGGGCGTCTCCAGCACTTCGCGTCTTACTGGAGCAAGATCACCACGGATGCCTGGGTGCTGGAAACGGTGACCAAGGGCTATGCCCTGGAAGCAGCCTAGGAACCGCTTCTGGAGAGTCCCACGGTCCAAGGCCCAGGGAAAGCACCAGCGCATGCAAGCAGCGATAAAGCACCTGCTGGACATCGGAGCGGTGGAGCCAGTTCCACTGGTGCAAAGGGGCAAGGGAGCCTACTCCAAGATCTCGGTACAGACCCTCAAGGAGGCGGGCTTTGTGGTCAACAGGGAAAAGAGCTGCATTCAGCCAACAGCTGGAACACCTGGGCCTGCTCCTAGACACTGCCAAAGCCATGATTTCCTTGTCTCCAGAGAGACGCGAGAAGAAGTGGCAGCCTCTGGGAACACTTCTCTCTACACAACAACAGGACGTGTTGACACTAGGCAGACTGCTGGGCTTGCTGGTGCCCTGCCAGGACGTTATTCCTTGGGTACGTCTCCACGCCAGGGAGCTTCAGAGATTCCTCTTGCACTTCCAACAAGAGATAGACAACTCCCACTCCAGGACCTCCATCCCCCCACCGGGTCCGGAAGGAGTTGATGTGGTGGCGGAGCCGCTCTCGGTTGGCAGCAGGCTCCCCTTCTCCAATCCAGAATGGACAGTGATAACCACGGATGCCAGCATCTTCGGTTGGGGAGCCCACACGAAAGGTGCAGTGGCCCAAGGAATCTGGACCAGGGAGAAGACCCTCAGTCACATCAATCTGCCGGAGTTCAGAGCCATCCGTCTGCCACGGGACAAGTTCTCTCATTTCATCCAGGGCCAACAGGTACTTGTAAAAACAGATGTGATAGCCAAGGCCTACATAAACAAGCAAGGAGACCTGTGATCCACAGCTCTACACGAAGAGGCGGCGGCCATCATCACTTGGACAGAAGCCCACCTCGGAGCCATACGGGCGGAGTACGTGGCCAGGCTAGACCACAGTGGTCTGGTTGAGGAGGCGCCAAATACTGGAGACGGAGTTGCAACTAAACGCACGAGTCTTCACCCTAGTGAGCAAGAGATTCAGGTTGCTGCTCGTGGACCTCTCTGCCAAAAGAGAGAACGCGCAGGTCCAAGGTTCTTCTCGAGGGGCCTTCAAGAGGGTGCAGAGGCCATAGACACTCTGTGCAGTCCCTGGCCACAGGGCCTACTGTATGCTTTTCTGCCAGTACCCCTACTACAGTGTCTCCTCAACAGAGTCAAGTATCTTCGGGTGGAGATCATCCTGATCGCCCCAAGGTGGCCCAGACATCTGTGGTTCCCAGAGCTTAGCCAAGTTGGGGTACTCCGACAGGGTCACGGCTACCATGTTGGCCTCAAGGAGGTGCTCCACTAAGAAGGTGTATCAGTCCACTTGACGCACCTTTAACAGTTGGGTGAAGGCCAGGGGAGTCAGAGCGGTCTGAGCCACAGTGAAAGACATTTGGCCTTCCTCCAGGAGGGTCTGGACAAGGGGCTATCTACCAACACTCTACAAAGACAGGTGGCAGCCCTAAGCAGCATCTTGGAAACGGGCTCAGGGGAATCCCTATCATCCCACCCTCATGTCTTCAGGTTCCTGAAGGGGGTAGCTCTACTGAGCCCTCTGACGGTTCACAGATTCCCTAGTTGGGATCTGAACACGGTCCTTGAGGCTCTTACTCAGGCCCCCTTTTAGCCACTGGACTTGGTCCCGGGTCTCAGAGCTTGGGGCGCTCTCCATCAACCCCAAGTTCTGCATTTTCCACAAAGACCAGGCGGTCCTCCGTCTGGATCCGACCTTCGTTCCGAAGGCTAACTCCTTGTTCCACAGGGCACAGGAGCTCATTCTCCCATCCTTCTGCCCCAAACCAGTCCACCCCAGAGAGTTCAGTTCAGTAAGACCTTTATTGGCATAAAATACAGAGAAAGAACAAAACAAAAATATACAAAGACAACACAACATAGACATCAGTCTTGTCCTCACACATTGCCCAGAGTTCCAGAGCTCTGTCTGGCTATTACCCCAGATAAAAAGGAAGTGACCTTATCAAGTGTCTCAGAGTCAGGTGTGGAAAGGAAAGACTGAAGCATGATTGAGTCCTCCCAACCCTGCATCCTAGCTAACAAAGGGCCTAGATATTTCTTGCGTGAAACATCATGTAGCGAGCAGTAGAAAAAGGTATGTGTTATAGTCACAATACAGTCCCTACCATACTTGCATTTCCTCTCCAAGTAGGGAATACCACTGAACCTGCCCGGATGGAAGAGCATTACATCTTGTAAGTGTAAATGGGCTCCGAGCCTGTGGGCACTCCAGGTGATAAAAGGAGGCTGGTTTCCCAAAACTGACTGTAACATGGAGACAGAGTAGAGAGCATGTGGTTCTGGCGGCACTAAACAGCTCTAGTTGTTCAATATCAAGAATTCTTTCTTTGACGATTCTGTAAGCAGCATCACAGACAATCATGCCTAGCTCTGGAGTGTCCAGCCCTATTGACTTAAATTTAGTTAGAAGATCGGTGATCTCTAATGGCAGGACTGAATTCGACAATAATTTGTGCATTAGACCAGAGGAGATAGGGTTAAATAAAATCCTAAACCAAAATTTCAGTAATCTTAGCCATGCAGTTGTCTTTAGCCGAATTAACCCCACCTTGAGACAAAGAACTAAGTAGGGAACGCACTGGGATAAACCCAAAATCTTCCATAAAAAGGAGGCTTGAATGCGTTCTAGTGGTTGGTTAACAGCCTTATACCAGACAGGAGAGCCATTAAGAACCTGGGAAAGAACCTTTCCCTTAAACACCTCCAGAGCAGCTGGAACATAACTATTGCCGCAGGTGAAAAAGAAATGGGAAATAGCGGAGGATGCTAGTTTGGATGCTTTCTGCACTGCCTTACTATGAAAAGCCCAAGTGAGCCTGTAATGGAAGTTGATTCCCAGGTAATTGAAATGCTTACCCTGCTCCATTTTATTGCCATTACAAGACCATTTAAAAGCCTTCCATCTGTTGGCAAATATCATTATCTTAGATTTAGCATAATTGATTTGCAATTTGTTGGACAAAAAATACTCTTCAGTGCGATTCGGCAGACGTTTTAGGCCAATCCTAGTACGAGATATCAGTACTGCATCATCCGCATACAGAAGTAGCAGCACTTGGCTTGCGCCAAGCTTCAGACAATGGCTATCTACTTCCTTCAGGGATGCGGCAAGATAGTTTAGAAACAGATTGAAAAGCATGTGGGCCAAGACACAGACCTGTTTGACCCCTTTGACCCCAGTTTGACCCCAGTGACGATGGAATGAGATTCCCACTCCAGGAGCGTCTAACCCTGCATGAAGTATTTAGATGGAGGGACCTAATCAGCAGCAGCAGCAATCTTTTATCAATCCCCATGTTTTCCAACTTGGACCAAAGAAGCTCCCTATCCACAGTATCAAAGGCACCTTTCAAATCAAGGAAGGCTACATAAAGGCGAGCCTTACATATCCTAACCTGCTTATGGGCCAAATGAGACAGTATCAGGCAATTGTCCAAAGTTGATTTGCCCCGACAGAAGCCAGATTGCTCGGGGCCTAAGATGCCTTGTGAAGTAACCCAGAGAGTAAGTTTATTGCATAGATATTTAGCATAGATCTTACCTATTACAGAAAGCAAACTAACGGGCTGAAAATTTCCTGGTATGGTAGGGTCACCCTTTTTATGGATAGGAATAACTGTTGCTGTAAGCCAGTCATCGGGCAATAGGCCAGATCTGTCGATCACTGTAAAGACGTGGACAAGTAACTGGACCCAACATTCCGGATCACCTTTTAAAAGCTCAGGTGGTATTTCATCTGGACCTGCAGCCTTCCCTGGCTTCAATTGCATAATTAGCTCTAATTTCCTCAGGGGTCACAGGAGGCCAGACAGGCAGATCCACAGAGATGAAGTCAGGGTAGGTATCCGGGGATTTGCTCTTATCATAAAAAATATCTGTGAAGTGTTGAACCTATGTAGATGATGGAATAATAGCAGTGCCATATGTTTCTACACAAACCCACTACAACTGCCCAAAATTGTTTATTATTTTTTTTATTGAATCGCTTGATGCAGCTTGTTCCATTGAGTTAAAACAAACGTTTTCTTTTTCTCTGTCAATAAAACTCTTAGTTGTTTTTTGAGAATGGAGTATTTAACCAAACAATCGGGGTCATTGTACTTTCTAAAATCTAAATAAGAAGCTCTGATACACACCTTAAGACTCCTACATTCACTGTCAAACCAATCCTTTTCGTCAAATGCACCGCATGTTTTAACCAACTTGGGCTTGGTACACAAGACCTTAAAAATGTAACCAATCAAACCTTCAAAGGATTTGATTTGAATAAAGGGATCAGAATCCTGTAGAATGGCCGATAAAAAATCTCTGCTTACTGGTTCCGTACTTAGACGATGAAAATTTGGAGAAAGGGCACTGTTAGCCACAATTTTATACCTACACTCTAGATTTGTATCTAGCTCAGCTTGTGATGGAACACTCCCCGAATGGAGGTCAAGGACCAAGATTGAAGGGAAATGGTCACTAAGGGTTAGGTCCCCAACGGCAAAATCTTTCACATGTTTCATTTTAGTGGAAACTAAAATGTAATCCACAACGCTGGTGCCACGAGAGGATACAAAAGTAAATTCATCAGCACTGGGGAACTCTTTTAGACCATTAAGCCAGATCATGTTAGAGCTGATGGAAAACTTAGTGAGGGCTATACCATTAGCATTATAGTATGCATCTCTGGACTGCCTGCTTAGTGCACAAATGGGGGGGAGGAAGCTGTCATCATCCACATCCCAGGCTCTGCAGAAGATTTCTGCTGAACTCCCCACCCTAGCATTTAAATCACCCAGCAAAAGGATTTCAGCATGGGGGTGGGCCCTCTTAAGGTCATTCATACATGACGATAAATCATTCCAGAGCTGGGTCCTTTGTAAACTATTAAGCAAAGGAGGAATATAAGTGTTGATGCAGATTAAGTCAATGTCTGCAAAAGACACCCTCAGTGCTTGTATCTTACAACAACCTGGAATGATGTCTAAAGGGTATGACTTAAACTGCTTCAGTACAAGGCTGGCTAAACCCACCAAAGGACAACCATTAGAAGTGGGTTTAATTGCAGATACTACAAAAGCCTTGTAGCCAGGGTTATACAGATGGTCCAAAACCCATGTCTCCTGCAATAGAATAATGTCAAAGGTTCTAAGATAGTTTAAGAAGCCACTGTCATTTTTCTTGTTCTTCTACCCTGCAATATTCCAGGAAAGAATTCTTAGATGGGAAGAGGTAATAGGGACTGGAGAAGCATTAATTAGTCAGTCAGTTCAGTTCCAGCACCTTTATTGGCATACAGTTACAATACATACACGCTTACATATACAAGAAAAAAACAAACAAACAAAACTTGAAAGAGCTGACTAGAGAACCAAGTATACCAAACTAAAATTGACAATTATAAAACACGGACTTCAAAGAGTAGGGACGCGCTTCAAGTTGGACGCCACTATTTGTGAAATAAATGTAGCTATCTGGAAAATGATGTTAGGGTCAGTGGAGGCTTATAAAGATTGCAATATAACAGAAACCTCAAAAGAGGAGTTAAGATAAGATTGGAGAACTAAGCATTTTCCCCTAGCCACACTGTGGAGCGGACAATGAAAAAGGAGGTGATCTAACGTTTCTGCAACTCGCTGGGGGCAAGGACAGATTCTTTCCTGAAGAGGAATACCTTGAAAATCTACCCCAAAGAACAGCGGATGGAATAGAGTTGCACCGGGCCATAGAGAAAGCCCTTCTAATTTTTGGGCATTCCAAAATGTAAAAATAATTGGGAATTTCCCCCACTTTGACTGGTAGGTGATAATATGCTGGTGAACAGGTTTTATTAACAGCAAGTAGAATATTAGAAGTATAGGTATCCAAAAGTCTCCCTTTAATGAGCCTAAATGCCTCATCTTGGGACAAATGGCCAAGGAGGTCAGGCTCAACTCCCAGTTGCTTTATTTTTGCGCTCCAAGGTTTATCTGAGAAATATGGGTCATCAAGGAGGTGATATAGGAGAGTGTTAGGATCAGTATTATAGACAATTTTTAGCCAAAATTTGGTTGTTCTAATCCATGCCAGTGTTTCGAGATGAATTTGGCCTGATTCAATACAGAGCACCTCATAGGACACACACCGGGGCAGGCCTAGTATACTTCTTAAAAAGGCTGATTGAATCTGCTCCAGTGAGTTATTAAATGCCTTAATCCAAATCGGCACCCCGTATAAAACGTGGGCAGAACACTTCACATTAAAAGCCTTCAGCGCCGCCGGAATATACAAACCTCCTTTACTATGAAAGAAACTAATGATGGCTTGTGAAGAGGCTTTAGTAATAGAATGAGCCATATAGCAATGGCGCGTCCATGCTAAATTATGCGAAAATAAAATGCCCAAATATTTAAATGTTTTAACCTGTTCTATAATTTGACCATTGAATCTCCACTCACTTGGTCTCCAGGACCTACCGAAGACCATAATTTTTGATTTGACATAATTAATTTGCAGCTTGTTGGAGCAGAAAAATTCAGTACACTTCCTGATTAAACGTTTTAGTCCCAGACGAGAGCGAGATACGATGAGAGCGATGTGGAGGCATCGGAAAATCTATGCAAATTACTAATCGTCAAACTGATTGTTCAAAAGCAGACCTTTCTCGTTTTCAATGTCTATCTACCCCCATGCCAAAATAGATCGCAGCGGGAGCAAGCTTGGAACTTCCTCTCAGAACAATGCAATGCAGCGTGCAGTATCTCCCCTAACGCTACAGTAATTCTTGGTGCTGATTTTAACTCAAGAGTTGGGGATGGTATTGAGATTTTTCACAAGATGGCTTGTGAGGACTGTGAACCTTTTATTTCTACTCATGGACACTTAGCGAGGTGTTCTAAAGACATTTGTTTTAACGATGCCGGGTATTTTCTGGCAAATTTTAGCCTCCAGTTCAATTTGATTAATTAGTCAATCTATGCTTCCTGATGGACACTCAGCACCAGGAGGATTGTGAGACACGCAGCTACTCAGGCCTACACCACAGGAAATGGTGTAAAATCCCTGAAATGAGGGGTGGTAGTTACCTCCGTGGTTGCTTCTGGAACAGATAGATGAGCTGATGCTTGCACTGGAAGGATTTCATAGGTCAAAGTTTCCATGTTGTGATTGAGAAGTTCTGCTTTAACTGTGTCTAGGGATCTGATAATATTTAGTTGTTCTGGTCTTGTGAGTTCCTTAAAGGCAATGATGGCACCCTCCACATCCCCCTCCAGCTGTAATTCCATTATCAGATCTTTAGCCACCAATGCAGGAGGATCTGCCCTAAAACCTTGTTCTGCTGACAAGGGACCTTTGGGGGCTGTGAGCGCCTTTCAATGAGTGAATGGTCATCAGTAGGTAAGTGCATTGGGAGGTCAGTAGTTATTGAGTTAATTGATCCTGAATTTTGGCCATCCACTTCTGTGTCCACAAGGGACCTGGAGGGTAGGTGGAAGCCAGGAGTCTCTGGCAAAGCTTTACAGGACTCCAGAGCTGATTCCAATTCCTCATCGCATGGAACAGCAGATGCTGCCCCTGATGGCACCCCATCCAGGACTTTAGATAAGGAGTTCATATTAGGCTATGATGATCTTGGGGAAGATGACAAGACCTGGGCTGAGTCTCTGGGCAATTGTTGGATAGCCACAACATGATGCAAGGCCTCCTCCAAGTTAGTCAAATGGCACAGCAAACCCACCCCACTGAGATAGTCCACCTCACTGGCCGATTCATTCATCAGCACAGGCTTAAAGGCTTCAGAAGGAGAGCTATCCATAGGCAAAACTGGGAAAGGAAGGATGGCATTCTGCCTGCCGCTTCTCCAGCTTGGGGGTGCACTGCTACTTCAAACTTCCTCAACATTCGCCCCCCCCCCCCCGGGACGGGAAATGTTCACATTTCCTCGTTCACAGTTAAATTACAAGTTGTAGTTGTTGGTTCTCTGTAGTGATTTCATCTACAATTTGGTTAGGTTCTCTACCAAATCAGGCCTCGCAGTTGACACACTGTACAGTTAAGAACAGGCCACGGCTGAGGCATGGGGGACATTCAGGTCTTCTCTTTTCTGCTTGTCAAGTCTGGAACTGGATATCAGAGGGATGCCCCCCCTGCCGTGGGAGGAGTATCCACCAATCAAGGCCCAGGAGGAGGGGCATCCCAGCAGTAGGAATGCAATCCTTCCTTTCCCAGAACTGGAATTCTCAGGTAAGAAATTCCTACTTTTTATCTGAGTCATGTAGCTGGTGCAGACTCAACACTGGTTCACTTTTTAATCATGGTGGGGAGACTGGGGCAAAATGGCATGCACCATTCATCGATGTGCCTCTCCTGACATGCATTTTTTGCTGGCTTTGGCTGCAGAAAAGTTCAAAAATCAGCACCCGTGTTTAATGTCAACCTCAGTTTCTTAGCTACAATTAAAAACTGGAGTTGGCCAAGAGGGAACTCAAGTTAGCATGAAGCACAGTTAACTGGTGCCAATAACATGCTCAACTATAATTAAGGTTAGAACAACAAATCCATGCAGAAGAGGAGAGGGGGTTGGAATGGAAGGTTGTTCCAAATCAAGGAGGATTGTCACCACCACTTACTGCTCCCAACAGGGTGCCCAGTCGAGCAGCTAACTACCCTACTAAGGTAATTTAAGCTCCGAGTCTAAACAAGAGAAGTTAAAATTTGGATTATGTGCCACATGAAAATTGTCAAGTGCCCCAATTACAGTACCCCCCCCCCCCATGTCTGCAGACTCAGTTTCAGGTATTCACAGTTCACAGATTTCCTCCATCGCACTTATCTCATCGCTTTTTGTTTTGTTTACCCATTTGCAGCCCTCCAAACTGCTTCCTCTGCATGCCTGCTTGTTAGCATTACTTACTGTATACAACAACTATCGCTGCTATCTGCAATTTTGAGTAACCATGGTAGCAGCAGAAACATGTCCTCCATGGGTAAGGGGGGGAATAATTGTATTTCCTGGTCACTTCAAATCAACGTTTGGAATGCTTCCTCAAGTACAGTAGAAGTAATCCTCACAAGTTGTTCATTTCAGTTACAGATATCATTTAAGTGCATGGAAGACACTATTCAGACATATGATGAAAGTTTCTCAAATGTGTTGATGCTCTCCCCTACTGGCAACAATCTAGAAAGACTAAAAGACTGCAGTCAAACAACTGGCTGGTTAGATCAAATCAATATAGGAAATTCAACTACCCCACCAAATTCTTAACCTGCATTCCTTCCCTTAATACTGTCAAACCACAAAGATACAGGGTCAGTAGAAAGCACAACAGGAATAACTTCTCTTTTAGGATCTAGGGTAGGGGTGCAACCTTCTTCATTATAGTGGACCAAATAGCTTTAATGGGTCTGCTGCAGGCTGTTCGTGATATCATTAAGCAGTAAGTGATGTCATGAGGCAGATGGAGGCCAGAAATAAGCACTTTACTCACATATTGAAACTCATTAGCTACAAATAGCAGGAAAAAGTACAAATCTTGATTGTATTTTCAAGATATGGGACAGCCAAATAATCACATGAACCACTCTCACAGCAGTGCTCCTTCTGTTGTAGCATCACATCACAACTTAGCAGCTGAGAGATGCTTTGTGAAGTGATGCCTTGACAGTAGCAGCACTACTGAAATGGCAATGCTGGGAAAGCCCAATCATCACTGGGAAGGGGTAGACAAGACCTTCTGGGGTGGTGCATTCAGCCTGCAGGCCTTATGTTTGACATTCCTGATCTAGGGTGAGCAACAGGATAAATTCGATTTACATCATAGTTATCTAAACTACCAAGGAAAGGTAAGATTACATAACCATTTTACACTTATGTAATTTATAAATTTTAAAAGTATATACTAATTTGTTGCCATGACCATAAAAACATTGTTTTAGCATTGGATCATTCTGAGAACCAGTGCAGCAAAGAGATGCTGTGCCTATTTATATATCTGGCACATTTTCCTTGTTACCCAAGGAAGGGATTTTTTCTACACTGGGCTCTTCCAGCCTGCAATCATGATTGGTTTCTGTATACAAGTGCTCTTTGCAATCAAGATTAGCAGGAGCTTCTTCTTTTCAATGTTCCCTCCTGATGGTCTCTCTCCTCTGTAGCTCCCCACCCAAAGTAGTTCACATGAGACAAAGTATCAATGTTCTTTGACTTTGACAGTCATAAATATTTATAAGTAGCCACCAGCTGAATCAGTTGCACAGATTAGATAGTTACGAAGTATAAGATAGTAAAAAGTCACCCAAATGGATCAGTGGTTGACACCATGTTAACTTGTTATTAGTCCCTGCTTCTCCCCCCCATTATACCATATGATGGTTTGCTACCACAGTTTTCTTCAGAAAGAAAAGCAACCTGCATCATAAGATAGTCATAAATCCAGTTTAAGATATTATATTCACAAGACATTCATATTTCATTTTATATCAGGTTATTTCATAAAATATCCATCATATATTAAAACAAATGTTCTGACTGACTCATCAACACCCAACCCAAACCCCTAGAAACATGAAATTCAGGGAGTATATTCCTTCCACTTAGAAAGAATTTTTAGAAATTCGACCCTAAGGGGGTGAAAAGGGGTAAAATATATTTTCATTGATTCCTTAGACCAACGAGATATCAACTTGGCTTTTGCTTAGAAAGGTTACCCATTCAAATGCTTAAAAACATAATTCAGGATTTTGCCATAAATTCAGGATTCCACCTAAAGAGGTGAAAATAAATTCAGGAATGAATTACAGAACCCATCCTATTAGTTGGGCCTGGTTGGTTTTTTCTTCCTCTGCTACTATTTGAGAGAGGCCTGTGGCCTATATGGTAATTGAGGCCAGACTGGCCCTTTTAACCGTTAACCCTTTTTAAGTTGGTAAGACACGGGGTATTAACAGTAAAACAGTTGTTTTAGTGTTTGAACAGTAAAATGAAGTGTATTTCTGGTTCAATGCAAAGTTCTGATACCCCAAGATTTTGACACGCCTTTCTCCTGAGAACTTGTGCAATTGCCACCCCTTGCTCTGCATATTTCTGTGTTCTAGTGAAAAGAGTTAGGGAGGGGTACTGACTCGAGAGTTGTGTGGCACAGTCTTGCTTCCCTCACAGAAGGCATTGCTCTGCTTATTCCTATGTTAGAGGGACAAGTGAGAGGAGAGTTGGGGGAGTGTGGAGGCATTGAGGACAACTCTCAAAGATATCAGAGACAATGATGGAGTGATGGGGAGAGTCAGCATACTACTAGCTGAAGACTTCCGGCAGACTCTGCCAGAAATGCAAAGGAAAACTTGAGCTGACGTGGTTAAGATATGCATCAAGACATCATATCTATGGCACCTCATCTGGAAATTTTCTCTCAGGAATAACATGGGGGGTCCACTTGAGAGGAGATGCTTCCACTGGACAATTTTCTGAACTCCTACTCAAAATAGGGGATGGAGAGTATCCCAAGTCCAAGGGAAGGTTACTATCCCTGCAGGCTTGGGTTCAGTAGTGACAACCCTAGCAGACCTTATAACCAGCATTTACCTGATATCGCTGATATTAAAGAGAAGTCCATGGAGTGGCTGTGCAGCCATGCCATTCTGACGCCCAGAATGACAAGTTTGCCGTCATTAATGACACTCTACTTAACTTGTTAGAAGGGGTAGAAACAGAATACAGGTCTGTAGGCTTGGTGGTGCAAACTGATGACATGGTCCAATACCCCATGGAGTTCCTCAACCCTTCTGTTTTCCTAGCCCACAAGCTTCTCCTCAAAGTGGGAACTCCAGTAATGTTGCTATGGAACCTCAACCCACCCAAACTCTACAATGGCACCAGGATGCAAGTGAAGGCCTCCACTGGAATGTCATCGAGGTCACAGTATTCACTGGCTGTGCTTGGGGGTGGGGGCAGTCAGTGTTCATACTATGCATACCATCAGAGTACCCCTTCAAGAGGTTGCAGTTTCCCCTCAAGGTCTGCTTTGCTATGACCATCCACAAATCCCAGAGGCAGTTGCTGAATGTGGCAGGGATTGAGTTGAAGGACTGCTTTTCACATGGAGCTGCTCCAGAGTGAGCTCACGCAGCAGCCTGGTGATCCCATCACCTGAGAACCACCAATGTAGTCTACATAGAGGTCCTTAGAGAACCAAAGATCATAGATATTTTTCACAATTTTTTTCACTATAATCTTTGTTATTTCTTCATCAAATATTGTATTTCAAATTTCATTTCATCATTTTTCTGCATAAACATGCTTTGCTTTATTCAAACTATATACTTTTTCTTAATTTGTTTTGGGTACTATGCGTACTATGTTATTAAAGCACAAAACCAATTCAAAATACAAAAACAACAATTTATTAAACAAAAATAATTTGATGGAACTATGACTTTCAATAATTACAGAGTGCACCTGACATGAGGTAGTTGTGCTATTGTTCATTGCAATCAAAAGGAAAGTTTATTAGAGTTAAGATGGATTTAAATTACTTAAATACAGTAGCAAAATGCGGGTATCATGCTAGTTTAAAATACCCATTTTCTCACCATAAAATTCATATTTTCTCTAGGTTCTACATGCAGTTCTCCCCACTTTCTTCGTGGCTCCTCTATCTCCATCAGCTCAGTTATTATTATTATTTTTATTAACAGTATTTATATACTGCTTTTCAACTAAAAGTTCACAAAGCGGTTTACAGAAAAAATCAAATAACTAAATGGCTCCCTGTCCCAAAAGGGCTCACAATCTAAAAAGATGCAAATGAATACCAGCAGACAGCCACTAGAACAGACAGTGCTGGGGTGAGGTAGGCCAGTTACTCTCCCCCTGCTAAAAAAAGGAGCACCCACTTGAAAAAGTACCTCTTACCCAATTAGCAGTTCCCTGCTATTCAGTCCACTGCCCAATTTGTCCCATTCACTATAACTACCCATCTCTGGTCTGACTTTCCAATAACTCCTTTTAGCCCTCACCACCCCCCCTGCTTTCATGAACACCTTACCAAATTTGTCATTTCCTCCCATCATTGTGTGCTTAGTACAGGAGCTGTCATGTTCCCAAACTGGTCATGTTTACTTCTGGCCAGATCAACTGGTGATGAAGGCACCACAGATGTGACAGAATCACTACAGGTCTCTCAGGAGGTTAACCATTCCTTCTGCACACATAGTGTATGCTCTCTGCACCCTGCTCCGTCACTGCTGTTACCCCCCCCCTTTTCTGGCATCATATAATAGCTCTTAATACTACTGCATGTCTCTGAGTCATTGTTTTGTTACCAACTTCTACCTGCAGTTTGTTTTGTTTTTATGTTTCTGTCTCTCCGCTTCCCTATCTCTTTTTGCCAACACATTCAGAAACATCTCTAGATAAGTCACACCAATGAAGTAGGCACAGGTGGGCCATGAACAGGGATTGGCTGGCTATAGGCTAGAAAGGTTGGTACATCTTTTTCATGTGACTTTAATTCATGAATGCCAATTTGTAGACATGGTCCCATTTTCAATCTAGAGCAGACCTTAGGTAGTCTCATAATGATGTCCAAAAAAGTCAACAATGAATTGTTGTCTTCTTTAAGCCCCCTGAGAAAATTCCAAAGTAGGTTGCACCTGAGCCATCAGTCAACCACTTATGTGGAGTCACTCCAACCCCTCTCAATTGTGCTAAGTGAGTTTGTAGACTATAACCTTTACATTTAAGTACAGTTACTACATGCACTTCCAGAAACACCACTCGCAGCAAACCTATAATGATAGTATGACTGGTTATTCCATCTAGATTATTTGTGTTATTCTCAACACCATTTTAACCTCCAAATGAGATTAAGATTCTGCAGATATGTGGTTGCTAAGAATTCCTACCCCTTCTAACTCGGAAAACTCACTTGTCTGTACATGAATCAAAATGGAGAACTTTAGAAATTGGCAATACTAATTTCACTGCAAAATCTAAATAGATGCAGATTACAAAAAAGTACAATATTGGCAAAAAGCCAGACCAAAAAAAGGAAACCAATTGTTTGGAAAGGACAAAATACAACAGCTCCTAAACTTCTACCCCCAAATACTTCAGAAGCTCTCTTGCCATTTTTAACTGAATAGCTGGTTGGCGTAACAAGGATATCCTGGCAGGAAAAAAAAACAAAAGACCGTCTAGTCACCACTGTTAGGTTTATTAAGACCTACTATGATTGTTAAAAACCCTAGAATTAAGATAGTAGCTGTCAGAACCGATTACCTCCAATATTCCCTTAGAATGCATTTCATTCTTTTGTACAGACACATTTTATTGGATTGCTCTTACAAATCTTATTTTGCAATCACTTTCCTCAAGCATTCTTGAGGAAAAAGACTACTAGTTATAAGAGTAGGAATTCATTATCCAAAATGTAATACCTAAAAAAAACAGAGTGGCTACTGCTTAAATGAAACATCAGATGAAAAGAGACTCTGTAGCTGGAGAATGTATTGGTGGCATCAGAAACAGGCAAGGCTTGTAGTTGGGAGAAAAAAGTTGGGGGTCACCAAAGCAGTGAGGTTGATGGGGGGGGGGGTAAGGGAGAATTTGAGGTTACATGATTACCAAAACTAGGTGGGGGAGGTATAAGTGGTTGAAGCCACACAGTTGGAATTTGAAGGTGCTTAGGAAAGCTGCAGATGTGCTTTGTGAACAAGCTTTGCAGGCTCTGAAATTCTGTGGCAGAATCAGAATGAGTAAAGAAAGTTTAGACTTCCCAGCAGACAAGATAATTTAGAAAAAGCAATGAGTCAGGAATACATACACACACAGGTTACACTGCTTATTAAGTACTTTGTTAACCACTGGAGTATAAGAAACCTCAAAACATCAGGTCTCCACACCAGGTTGAAAAAAATTCTCTCATTTCATTATCACTCAGCACTCTTTATTCAGACAGGAAGCATTTGTTGTCTGACAAATCATTTACTTCCCAGATAATTTTATAATGACTAAACAACATTCATCCAAACATGCTAACACATGCAATCCTTTATCAAAGGCACAGTGCAAATGCATCAGC
Organism: Tiliqua scincoides; assembly: GCF_035046505.1. NCBI lineage: Eukaryota > Metazoa > Chordata > Lepidosauria > Squamata > Scincidae > Tiliqua > Tiliqua scincoides. The sequence goes on along the minus strand of NC_089821.1, from coordinate 98,463,963 downwards.
TATAACACATTAGGTATTTAAGAGTTACCCAAGAACACTCTAGTTGTAAATATAAACATTATTCTGTTCCCACCTCAAACCATGATGAACATAAGTGATAGTAAGACTGAACAGCTACATAGCCTGGAATAGATGCACTAGGGTTTATTTTTGTTTCATTTTTTCAAACTGGGATTCAAACTTAAAGTCTCTTTCAAGTAAAAAAGCACATCATAAAATATCATTCAGCAGACTACAGATCTTTCCAAGCTTGTAAATGAAAAACACTTTCCCAGATCAACTATATCTATTTTGATTTAGGGCATATTATAATTTTTAAAATACTTATGAGCAGATATAAATATCCAGATTTGGGTGCCCCGTTTACAAAAACTGCCCCCAAACATGTCAGAGCTGGAGTCTACATAATATACTTTGGTTTTGCTTAGCAGCTACCATTACAAATTCCTTGTTTAGGTAAAGACTGCAATTATTTCCTTTCATCTGGCAGAAAAAAACTCAGCTACTTTTAGATCATGTTCAGGCATGCACGATTTTACCTACAACTCAACTCCTACACTCCAAACTACATGTTCTGCATCCTCCAACCCAGCTCTTGGCCCAAAACCACCCTCACAAATATCAAATTAAATGGCTTTGGCAGCTTGAATAAACCTAAATACATGGAACTACGAGAAGTACGTCTAGGGAAAGACATGTTGGCAATCTTTGTGTCCTACTGTCTTTCTGTGTTGTTTCAAATGGTAACTGACATGCCCAGTAATTTAACAGTACCAGACAGTTCTCTCTGTCCCATCTCTAGTAAAACAGTGCTCCTCTGTTCTTTTGTTCTGATAGTAAATGAGTGTAAATGCAGGTCAGTATTGTTGCTATCAGTTCTCTCTCCAATCAGCTCCATACAAAAGCTATCTACAGATGAGGTTTCTGACCAACAGTAGTTAACATATAGGCTGCACAACCAGTTCATAACATAATAGAGATGCTTTCCTCCAGTCCATCCTTTCACCATCACCACTTGATTACCATAGCTCTGCTCCCAAATGTGTAGCAGAATGTTGGATGACTATCCTGAACATCTCAATACAAAACTTGGCACAATAATCGTACATTACAGAATGAGGAGGAATCAAACCCCAGACTTGCTCAACAAGGATAGGTCAGAATAGCAATCATCACCACGGCCTTCAAAAGCAGTCATCAAGTACAGAAATGCAACTAGAATCTAACCTGAGCCTGTGCAATGCCATACTCAAGACACATAATACAGACACTGCTCCCACACTCTCTGCTGCACAGAGGTAGGGAGGCTTGCTTGCTGCTGGGGAAATGGTCCAGTGACCTTTGGCTGTTTGAGAGCTGGGCAACAAGCTATCTGTTGCAGCTGGCTTCCCAAGCATTCCTCACATTCCTTCGCTATCTAAAAGCTCCAGGAACAAACAACGTGTCCCCCTCCCACACACAGGCACACACCTGCCTTCTCATTCGCCCAGAGCGCCAACAGCTTCCGTCCACACACACCACCGTCTGTCGCACTCCTCAAACACTAAGCCAAAATCAGGCAGCTACTGCCCCCCTCCCTACAGGGTTTGGATGACCGCAGAGGGAAATCGTAGCTGTGGGTCTGCCACTGTACAGAAACAGTGCTGAGAGAGAGAGCTGCAGTCTCTCTGTGGATTTGCTTCTCTAGCCTGGTCGAAAGTGGCTTTAACAAGCTACTGGGAGAAAATACAAGATGGGGGCGAGGTCGAGTGAGGGGAGACTGCAGGTTAAGCAAGAAAGATTTAGAGGGTGGCAGGAAGGGAAACTGGTACAGCAGAGTAATAAGAGGAAGGGAATGAGATTTCCTCCCTTTTTTAAAGAGAGTCTGAAGAAGTAGGAATAAATTTCTATAAATGAGGAATGGAGAGATGCAGGAATAGGAAGGGAATTGTAAAGGTTTAAGTGACACGCAAGACAGGGGAGGATTGTCAAGGCTTATGTAGATGGACAAGGAGCAAGATTTTACTGGGGTTCAAAGAATGAAAAAGTGCACTCAGGAAAAAACATTGAAAAGCTGTATTAGTCATAGGTCAAATTCTCTAAAATTTTCTAGAAATCAGAGGATATTCATTTTCAGAAGAGGCTGGAACTAAAAGGGAAGCAATTCATTTAAGAAATGATCATGAGGTGAAGGACATTAGGCAAAGCTCTTGTAAGGAAGACAGGGCAAGGTTAAAACGAGAATCAGGATGACTACATACAGAGTTTTATGGGGAAGGAAAGTATTTTGAGATGGGATCCACCATGATCTCAGGGCAAAGGGAAATGACCAATTAAGTAAAAAAAATACATTGGGAGGAAGGGCATTCTGGAGAATAATAGATACTGGGTGGCTGTAGGAAAAGCAGCTATTAACTTACAGGAAGCCAGATTATTCGAGTAAGGGCAAAGGAGAAAGGTAATAAAGGGGGAAGGGAAAAATCTGCATGAGGAAAGTTTTTAAAATCAAGAATGGAAGGGTATTTAGGTGAAGTCTGTTTACAAGAATGAGGTGGCAGAGAGGAAGGGAAAGGACACTTTAAGGATGTGAGGAGGAAAGTAAAATCTCATGCTTTAGGGTGGCAAGAAAAGCAGGACAGAGATAGTTTAAGGGAAAGGATGAAGAGCAGGGAAAGGTTACTTAGAGGGTAAATGCAAGGATCTGGGGCAAGGGAAAGGAACCCATCTGCTGGATAGTGGCAGTTTGGACTGAATGAACAACCTAATCCTATGTGTGTCTACTCAGAAGTAACTCCCTTTAGAGTCAATGGGGCTTACTGCCAGGAAAGTGTGGATAGGATTGGGCTGTAAGGCTGCAGTCCTATGCACAGTTTCCTGAAAGTAAGCTCCACTAAAGGCAATGGGACTTACTTCTGAGTAGACAAGCATAGGCTTGTGCTTGTGAGGGAAGGGGAAGGCTGGCTAAGCAGAGGGAGAGAAACTGGGGGGGGGGGGTCCTCAGGTCAAATGAAGCAAAGGTAGAAAGTATTCCTGGAGTAAGGCTGCCATCCTCTCCACACTTCCCTGGGAGTAAGCCCTACTGACTCTAAGGGGACTTACTTCTGAGTAGACAGACGCAGGCTTGGGTTCTAAGGCAGGAGTAGTGGCAGGAAGAGGCGAGGGAGTTGCGAAGGGCTAGGGAAGAGGACGCGGGTGGGACTCTGGAAGGGGAGCGCGGACGAGGGTGGTGGCTCTCTGGGGCAGGGAGAAAACCTTCGCCTGCTCCTCCTGCTTCCCCTCAGGCAGCTCCCGCGGCGCCCCTCTCCTCCCTCCCACCGCAGCCCAGTCCTGTGCCTGCCTACCCTGGAGGGAGTCCCATTAGAGTTGACAGGGCTGAGCCCAGGTGAGAGGGGACAGGGTGGCGGCCAAGCAGCCCAGCCCAGCCCAGGCGTGTCTACTCAGAAGAAAGCACCACTGCAGTCCACGGGGCTTGCTCCCGGGTAAGCGCGGTGAGGACTACAGCTCGGCTGCCCTCCCAGGAAGGCGGGGAGAGACCTTCACTCACCGCGTGGACAGAGCGAGCGGGGGCCGCCCCGCCGCCGGCGCTGGGTGTCCCTGTGTGCGCGCGGAGGGGCCGCGGCCGCCGCGCCGCCGGGAAGGGCCCTACCCCGGGGAGTCCATGGTCCCGCCGGATAATGTGCCGCCGCCAAGCAGCACAAGAACCCTCCTCCTCCTCCTCGCTGGCTGCGCTCCCTCCCTCCGCCGCCCCTCCCTTCTCTTCTCCCTGCTAGACGTCAGCAAGGCGCCCTGCCCTGCGCCCCGCGCCCATTGGAGGGGGCCGCCCCGAGCCGCGTCCGCATTGGCCCGCGGCGGGCATCAAACTGGCCAATGGCGGCGCGGGCTCAGGTTGCCAGGGTTACCGATGCTGTGAAGGGACCCGGCGGAGAGTGGAGGGGAGGGCGGCAGTCGCAGTTCCTCCGGGCCAGGCGGTGCTGGTGCGTGTGCGCTCTGTGCGGGGGGCATCCGGGGGCGGGGTGGAGGCGCTACATCGGGGAGGGAGGACGACCCTCAAAGCGGCAGGAGGACTGGGGTGGAGCAGACCTGCAGCCCCATCCTGTGCCTGTGTGCTCTGCCTCAGTGCCTGTCTACTCTGAAGTAAGTCCCCTTAGAGTCAACGAGGCTTACTCCCGGGAAAGTGGATAGGGTTGCAGCCTCAGAGCCCAAGCCTGTAAGTTCCATTATAGTCAATGGAGCTTACTCCTGGAATAGTGTGGATGGAATTGCAGCCTCATATCCTAAGCCTGCACCTGTCTACCCAAAGTAAGACCCATTATAGTCAATGGCACTTACTCCCAGAAAGTGTGGATAGAATTGCAGCCACAAATCCTACTTGTTTAAAGGGGGCTTATTCTCAAGCAAGTTTGCCCAGTATTGCAACTGTATTGTAAACTGTTCTTTCCACATAGACACATATATGCTTTTAATGATTGGGGTTCCCCCCCCCCCCAGTAGTCTTCCTAAAATACACACAATGTGTTTTTTTAAGCACCATATTTCAGCCTTGTTGATATGGAGAAAAGAAACTGAATGTGTAGTATGGCACTAAACTACTCCTTCCTAGTCTTTTTCTTAAGAGTTTAGAGTGCAATTTTATATTCATTTTCTCAGGATTAAGCCTCATTGAATGCAGTGGGACACGTGACTGGATTGTGCTGTTGTGGCATAATCCTATCCAACTTTCCAGTGCCAATGTAGGCACAGTGAAGCCCCAAGGTAAGGGAATAAATGTTTCCTTACCTTGAGGAGGCCTCTGTGCTACCCCCCTCACCATAGGATGCAGCCCTCACCCCATTGGCATGGCTGCATCAGCACTGGAAAATTGGATAGGATTGGGCCCTAATTTTCTCTTAAATGTTTGTGTAAAATGTTGGTGTGATTCTCCACTTCAACCCCAGATTTTTCAAAATATGTTTTGGGTGAGGTGGGGGTTCATTTTGAAGATTAGGAATATGGAACTAGAGGGCAGAAATTATCCTGAGTTACCTGTAATTGATATAAACACTGCAGCTATATTAACCAGAAACAGTCTCTTTTCTGGTACCTGTTCCTGGTTAATTGCTGTTCCTATTTTTTTCCTTTGGGTGAGATTTTGGGGGTTCCTTTTTAAGAAAGACAATGACTGTGCATACACTTGGTGCATAGATGTGGTGCTGCTGTTGAAGGTTCAGCCCATTCTTCATCTCTGAAAGTTAGGTATGAATTAAGTAAGATAGATGCAAGTTTGTTGGTAGAGCACATGCATGTAAATGCATGTGGATGAACACACCATCCCAATCTTATGCATATACTTAAAAGTAAGTCTCACTGTGTTTACTAGGCATTAGTCCCAGGTATATGTAGATTTGTGGGTAGGAGCACAAACTAAGACATGATCTAGTGGACAATGCATTGTTTCATGTGTACCTGGTGAGGTCTATTTTAAACTGAGTATAACAATGTGTTTCAATGTGTCCCACTATTATTCTAGTACAGGAGTCCTCAGTGCAGTGCCCGTAAGCGTACATTTCCCTGTGGAGATGTCTAGCAGTGCCCACATGCTGGCAAGATGGATGGATGGGTGAAAGGTGTGTGCATGTGTGTAAGATCTCATTTTGTGCCTGGCCCAGCCCCTCAGCAACCATTTTGTGTACCTACCACTCCTTTTTAGAATACTTGTGGCCCCCTCAGATTGTGGGAGATTGGGAGCCTATTCTAGTATAATGGTCTCTGATTTTAAGAACATAAGAACATAAGAACAGCCCCACTGGATCAGGCCATAGGCCCATCTAGTCCAGCTTCCTGTATCTCACAGCGGCCCACCAAATGCCCCAGGGAGCACACCAGATAACAAGAGACCTCATCCTGGTGCCCTCCCTTGCATCTGGCATTCTGACATAACCCATTTCTAAAATCAGGAGGTTGCGCATACACATCATGGCTTGTACCCCATAATGGATTTTTCCTCCAGAAACTTGTCCAATCCCCTTTTAAAGGCGTCCATGCTAGACGCCATCACCACATCCTGTGGCAAGGAGTTCCACAGACCGACCACACGCTGAGTAAAGAAATATTTTCTTTTGTCTGTCCTAACCCGCCCAACACTCAATTTTAGTGGATGTCCCCTGGTTCTGGTATTATGTGAGAGTGTAAAGAGCATCTCCCTATCCACTCTGTCCATCCCCTGCATAATTTTGTATGTCTCAATCATGTCCCCCCTCAGGCGTCTCTTTTCTAGGCTGAAGAGGCCCAAACGCCGTAGTCTTTCCTCATAAGGAAGGTGCCTCATATGACCAGACTTGGACTGTGGCCAAGTTGCCTCCTGCAGTAAAAGATGTGCACGAGCATGTTCAACTTCCAGTGTGCAATTTCCCTTCTCAGAATTGCATGGCATGGTTTATCTGAATGAGGGAGTAGTTCAAATTAACCCCTATGTGATTTGGAGCAGGGAATGTTGTGCCGGAGATCAGCAGGGTGTACAACATCCTTACTCACATGATGATGGGGTGGTTTTGTCGGTGTCATCTGAACCAGCCCAATGGCTATTAATTATAGCTTTGTGGCACCTCTGGGATCGGAAGCAATATGCTTCTCAATGCCAGTTGCTAGAGAACAACAGAGGAAGAGAGTATTGCCATGAAGTGGACCTTCTGTTTGTGGTCTCTCCTGGAAGTATCTGCTTGCCTACTGGGTGTTGCAGGATGACCTGGACCTCTTTTCTGATTCAGTGGAACTCTCTTCATTTTCATAACCCTCTTGATCAGTGGTTCCCAAACTTTTTTGACTGGTGGCTCCCTTGACCTACTGGGCTATTGGCCATGGCTCCCCATCAGAGTTACAATCCTATACATTATATAGGGTGGCAGGTTTTTTATGAGGATTCAGCGACTCCCCTGGGTGGTTTCTATGGCTCCCCAGGGAGCCACGATTTACAGTTGGGAAACACTGTTCTTGATGATTTCCTATCAAAATACCACATGCTGCTCAGTATGTTTACGATGCAGCTATTCTACCCTAAGTACAATATTAGTTGTACTTTAGATGCACAACCCTTATTAGTTGTGCATCTAAACGTTGATGAGCTTGAAGAAAGCAGAAAGGAAATACAGCAAGCAGAGCCTTCTGCAGTTGGCATCCTTCAGTCTCGGAAGACTATGGTATTGCGCTCTGAATAGTGGTTCCGGAACAGTGTGCTCTCCAGTGCGCGAAGCCTGGGTAAGGTAGATATGGAGGATAGACTGTTACCCATGCAGCAAATCCCCCCTCTCCACGTCGCTGAAATGGTCCAATGGAAAGGCAGAAGCCAGTACGGTTGGTTCCAGCGGCATCGCAGGAGTTGCCAGAATGTGACTATGTTCAGCCATGAACTGCCTCAGGGACTGCGGCTCCGGATTTTGCCTCGAGGTTGACTCCTGAAGCCTTTTCCACAACTGGATGTAGCCACAAGGCAGTGGAGGTTTGGGATCAGAGTTTTCCTTCTCTCAGATGAGCTGCCTTCCCAGGCTAAGGAGTCCCATCTACCTGGTGGCTGTTTAGTCGCCTCTTACGACAAGTACAGCCAAACTGAGGGCCTATTCTTATCCACAGCCCCCAGGGGATAACGTACCTTCTGCAGTACGTAATAGTAAAGAACAGTGCTGGCATAAGAAGAGGAGTGTAACAAGTAGATATGAATGTCTTGCTCATCTGTGGAATGTTCCAGCGTATGCTTTGTGTTTATGGGCTGGCACTGGGTTTTGATCTTGGCACATGACTTTCTCCTGCAGTAATGTAATTGTTATGCACTAACCACTCCAGGCTGCCAGAATCCCAGGCACCTGGCTGCCTACATTTTTGATAACACTGCCTAAGAACTTTGTAAAATGAGTTTTATGGCCATGAACAGGGTGAATGCCGAAAAGATGGAAGTGACTAATATGCTACAGCAGCAACTCTCTGCAAATAAGTAATTTAGAATTTAGAATAGAGTGGCTAGATCTGCTTACTGATATTTCTGTGGAGAACCTGCTATACAGATACTGTATCTACAGTATCTGTAAATCTGCTAGTATTTGAGCACAGATGCTCAAAATTAATTGATAACCCTTTCCTAGTAGATTTAGATGTACCCAAGCCCACTGATACACTTGATTCAGTTTCCCTTTCTTTTCTTCCTGACTGTTGTCCCACTGTCTCATCTTTCATCATCAGAGCTTTTGAGTTTAGCTTTTTAATAATTCAGTTGTGCCACTGCAGTTGTGATTTCATTCATATGCAGCATGATTTTATGCCGATTTATACAGACGCAAGTCCTATGGCCTATAATAAGATTACTCCCTAGAAAATGTGCTTAGGATTGGAGGTTTACAGCCCAGCCCAGTCCTATGTCTCTTGAGTTGCCAGTTCTTGGCATCAAAAGTACTGGAACTATGGGACTGAACTGGGAGGGGGCCCTCAGTGTTTTGGGTGGATCTTGAAACAGACTGGAATAGAAAAACTGTGTATTCACCAGTGTTGTATAGCTAAAAAATTTAAAAGCTGGGAACAGCTATGTCGGTTGCTTTTCTGGAAAGCGGTCCCAAAAGCAAGCAAAAAAAAAAAAAAGTACTTGGGCCATTTTTTGTGTAGTTAATTGACAACTCTAGGTGCCTCAAATTTCAGTGGAATTTAGGGTCCAATCCTGTTGAGGCATAGTGCCAGCGCTGACCTCCAGCACCAGTGCTAGGTGTTAATGTGCATAAAGCACATTTACGACACCTCGGGAGGAGGGGGTGCCAGGCCAGAGCCAGAAGGATGCCTTCTGGAGGTGAGTGAGACCAACAGGCAGCAATGCAGGCTTTGGGGGGAGGTTTTCTGGAACTGGGGCAGTATCTGACTGGGGGGAGGGAGGTGGGTGGAACCAGCTGAGGCCTCCTCTGCTGGATCCTGTCCTCCATGTGGGCTCAAAAGCCCATGATGAAGCTTCCCCTGTCAGTGCCAGCAAAATAGCCAGTGTAGGCTAAAAGAGTCCGTTGTGGGGCCTGCGCCCTTACTTGAGTAAAAAGCCAGAAGAAGCTGGTAATTTATGGGACGTTTGCTTTTCAGAGTTATGGTCCCAAATGCCTGTTCGTTTTCAATAAAAAAAACTTGCTTTTTAAAGTGCTTACAGCATTAGTAGAAAAATGCTGCCTGGGGTCTGAGCCTATAAGAAAGTACACCACAAATACTTTAGGTACAGTCCTGTTTATCAAAAACACCACTCTGAGCAGCAGAGGATTGGTATATGCCCTTGAATGCCAGCGGAACAACAATCCCACCATCACAGTCTTAGTTCTGCTTATGGATGTGCCATCGATGCTGGCACAACACCATGCTGACAAACGCCCAATACTAGCACAACTGTTGCTAATGCAAACCTCCTAATGGGGTCGAGATGTAGGAGGGATGTGGAAGGGAAGTGGGTGGAATGAGTAGGTCATATCTTATACTGGGGTGTCAAATATAAGGCCCGAGGGCTGGATGCAACCTGCAGAAGCTTTTTATCTGGCTCTTGGGTTCTCAGCTGCTGAGCAGTGCTGAGATGTCATTGCTGAAAGGGTGGTCTGCAAGATAACTGGGCTCTCCCATATCTTGAAATACGATCAAGATTTGTGTATTTTCTCTTCTGTCATTTGCAGCTAATGAGTTCCTAAATGAGAAAAGGTGCTTATTTATGGTTATGGACCTGTTTAATATCACTTCCTGCCTACTGCCATCTCTTCTGGCCCTTAGCAGGCATCATGAATGCTATTCAGTCAACTGTATGAAATGAGTTTGAAACCCCTGCCTTAAATTTTCTCCAGCTGATAGACATGCCCCTGAAGCAAGCAAACCACCCCACACCAATGACAGAGCTGGTGAAGAAATTAAAAAGACCAATAGGAAATAATGGGGAAGCAACAAATACCAGAAGATCTCAACTTCTGCCACCCCTTTGGCCCCACCCACTTTCCTATTGCAGAGTATAGAATACAGACTACATTTTGCAGCCTATGACAGCACACGAATCTCAGAACTAAAGCTCCTGCCAGGGAGACCAGAATTCAAGTGAAACAGCACATGGCAGAGAGCTATTCCTCTTGAACTTCATGTTGTCCACATTTTGAGCACAAACATGTGGGAACTGCAGTTTTGAAAACTATGGTGAAAGGTCACTTTGCACACAAAGGGAGCAGTTTGCGCAAACAGTCTGCGATGCTCACAATATATACGGCAAGATATTTTGTTAACGCTTGTCTTTTCTTACTCTTATCGCAGGGATTCTGCCCCGGGTGACTCCATGCACAAACACACAAGTGGAATTTCCATTCTACCACCCCAACGGGGGAGCAAGGACAATGCTCACCACACACAGTGTAAGCCAGTGGTTCTCAAACTTTTAGCACTGGCACCCACTTTGTAGAATGAAAATCTGTCAGGACCCACCAGAAGTGATGTCATTATCAGAAGTGTCATAATCAAGCAGGAAAATTTTCAACAATCCTAGGCTGCAATCCTAACCACACTTACCTAGTAAAAGTCCCTTTTACTATCATTGTTAAAAGCATACACATAGTTGTCTGTTAAAAAGTACAGATCTGTAACATTTTTAAAATGCAGTCATGTACCATGGTAGCATCAAGTCTAGTATATTAAAAATAAAATATTGAAATGAATGGGAACCCACCTGAAATTGACTCGCAACCCATCTAGTGGGTCCTGACCCACAGTTTGAGAAACACTGGTGTAAGCAATGTGCACCACACACAAGCAATGCACTCCTTGCTTGCAAGGAGAGGAGAGAATCCCATGTTGAAACATATTAATGCTGTACGTATAATATCTATCTCAGTGGTTCTCACACATTTAGTACTGGGACCCACTGGGACAGAATGGGAATCTGTTGGGACCCACCGGAAGTGATGTCGTGGCCAGAAGTGACATCATCAGGCAGGAAAATTTTTAACTATCCTAGGCTGCAATCCTACCCACACTTACCCAGCAGTAAGTTTCCTTTACTATCATTGTTAAAAGAATATACATAGTAGTTTGTTAAAAGTATAGGTCTATAACATTTCCCCAAATGCAGTCACATATCATGGTAGCAAGTCTAATATATTAAAAATAAAATATTGAAATGAATGGGGACCCACCTGAAATTGTCTTGCGACCCACCTAGTGGGTCCAGACCCACAGTTTGAGAAACACTGATCTATCTGATGTCACTGCCTCTAAACATTGACCCTTCAGCATTGTGAAATTGTCTTTGCTATATAAAATGTATTGGCTAACCATCCCTTCCATTTGCATCAGATAATGGCATATGGTCTTTCTTGGAGAATGCTGCTTACTCTGATTGCCACTTTTAGCCCCCTGTTTGGTTCATCCAGGAAGAGCAACCCTGGCGACGGGCATAAGATGGGTGCAGTGATTGGCTCCTTGCATGTCAAGCTAACATCTGGCCAACATCAGGCTGGCAGGCCACCACCATGATTGGGGGACTAGGTCAGAGTTTCCATGCCCACTGTTGGCATTACTGGGAAGGCTGTACCTGGGCTCTTATTTCCCCCTTCCCCTTTGTGCTGGATAGGATTTGTTGGACATTGCACTGACGTAGCATCAATGTCGGTGCAACTTTGGCATTAGTTGAACCATTAGTGTGCATCTGGAGGAGTAGTTTGATGATAATGGCATATAAATAATTTTTTTAAATAATATCGGCTTTTTCTTGTTACTTAGATTTATGACTTCTGTCTTGTTTACGACACATTTTATTTTTGCAGTTTGCGATTAGTGCTGATAGCATAAGATACTGTTCTGAATTTTTACTCATCTAACAGTGCGTACCTATACTTGGCTGCTCAGAAGGAAGCTCCATTGTGCTCAGTGGGGTTTATTCCCACAAAAGTGTATAAAGAATTGCTACTTTTCCTATTGCCCTTTAATAAATATTTTCCTACTTTTCCTATTGCCCTTTAATAAATATTTCCATAGGATTTGCTTGGAAATCAGCCAAGACTTTCCAAGCTTGTGAACTGTTTCTCCCACTGCCTGAGTCGGAGGGCAAGAACCGACAAAAATTCATTCCTGACTCACGGACAGTGTTAAGATTAGATATCTCATGGCCCTGTAGGAGCAAAATAGGATTTGATAACTTACAGTACAATTCTATTCATGTCTACTCAAAAGTAAGTCTCATTTCATTCAATGGGTCTTACTCCCAAGAAAGTCTGTATAGAATTACAGCCTTAGAGCCCGATCTTAAGGTCTCCATTGCTGGCGGTACATGTGTACCACCAGCTCTGCTGCAAAGATGCCGAAAAGCACTAGCCGGTTGTGAGCACTTTTGGGGCAGGAGGAGGCAGGGAGTGGGTGGAACGGGCAGAGGGAGGGAGAAGGGGAGGATCGTGCCTGTGAGGGGGGGCTGAGACTGGTAAAAAAAGAGGGAATAGGATCCTGGCACACACCAGGATCTGCCCTGTCATCCCTCCAACCCACCCCAAAACTTCCTCTGCCCTCTCTCTCCCTGCCCATGACACATCCCAACTGCCAACTTACTGAGACTTATGCAGTCTAGGATCCGTGGCAGCATGGCTCCTGAGCTGCAGCTACTCTACTTTGCCATTGCAACTGAAACTGGCTTGGCAGTGGTGCACTATTGCAAAATTGTTGGATCTTTTGCAACAACAGGACACTCCTCCCACTGTTGCAAATGGGAGATAGAATTGGGTGACTAGTCTGTATGGATCTCAGAAGTAGTAGCTTAGGTTTATAGCTGATGAAATTGTAAGTGCAGTCATAGTATGTCATAGTCATAACATAGTTTGCTATGTTTATCATTTTTACATAAAATGTAGAATTCTTCCATTCATAAGTATTGTAGATTTGAGACACTTGCAGTGAAATATTTACAGGCTCTATTTAATATTTAATAGACTCTAACACCCCAATCCAAGGCACATTATATGAAATGAAACAGCATTGTCATAAATGGGACTAGCTCCATGTAATGATTTTAAAATCATGGTGATAATGCAACATAATATTCCCCCCCTTCTTCTTTGTATCCGTTCTGAGTTCTGTCGGTTGGCTTTAATTTCATTTAGTAGTGCTGATGTTATATCACAAACTTTCAGCTAAAGACCTTCAAGGCCCAATTACAGCTTTAATGTGTGACCACTTCTGGACTGAGTCCAGCTCTTCTATAATACACTATTGTGCTCATGCCCTGGGCTGATGCTATAGCACACAAATAAATGCTTGTTGTATGATTGGGAACATCTTCCTTTGGGTGTGAAACTAAGCTAAGTTTTAATATAAAAGTGTAAGTATAATAACAGAGGGAGCATACAGTTGTTTACAGAGAGCCTATGCTAGTTTATACTGGATAGTGCTCTATCAGCATGTTGCAGGGGAATCTGCAACAGTAGTTTCAACAAGGCTTTTAAAATGTTTTTTAAAAAGTCAAAATGTGTCGTGAAACCTACAAGAAATACAAGTATGTTGAAGAATTACTGTATTTCATTTGAATTAACTCCAAAGAATTCAAAGTGAATAAGGACATATAATTTATTATTTTGAAACTTTTATTCCCTATTCTTTAAATTATCTCCAAGATAATTTTTCTACAGATTATATAGTACAATTAAATACAAAGCTGTAGGGGTGGCTCGGAAAGGCATTGAGGGACATGATGTTACAACCTGTCCAGCTTTTTGATATTCCTGCTGCTGCCATTTCTGTACTTGGGGGCCTGTGGTGAGCTCAGGGGAAATAGCCCCCCTCCAGGAGCTGTGCTGCTAGGTAATACCAGATAAAAATAGGAATCAAGTTTCCTTTAAAGAAACATTGTGGAATGTTAAGTAGATGTGTTTCAGATGGGATATTCCTAATTTTTCCAGTCTAATTTTAAGGATAACGATGAAATGAGTTTTCAGTTTAGCCTACTAATAAAAAATTCTTCTTCTTTGTGGCATTTGCTAGCAAAACGTTTATGATTTAGATGGCATCTTTTTTTTTAAAGCCTCTGTTGCATCTTAATCTTTGCATCAAATGCTCAGTAATGGTTGTTTATTTTATTTATACAGGTATTTATATACCGCCTTTCTTTGGTTATCAGATTTCTCCTCAGACTTTAATCCAAGTCGGTTTACATAGGCAGGTTGTTCTAAACCCCCCATAGGGATTTTTACAATTGAATAGTTCTAGTCTTTCATAGAGCTTCTCATTCCAGCTGGATTCCTTCCCGGTCTGGCCTCTCCCTGGCCCTTCACCTCCCACGCTCCACTTGACGGCAACTCCTCTCTGCCACCGAGGGTCAGCTCATCAGTATATCAGCGTGTCCTCACTTCTCGGGTACTTCCGGTTGTTTTGAACTGGCAGCCTCAGATCTTCAGGCATACAAGGTGGCAGCTCTACCAACTGAGCCAGACCTCCTGCCCTGGTTATTTCTTGCTTATTCTATTATTTCAGTAATGATTGCAGTAACTTAAAAAAATTTAATATGATGGGCAACCCATTCCTCTTCTGCGTTGGCGCAGCTTGGCCACACAGCCCACACTGTATCCAGTGCTGAAATTGAACAGGCCAGCAGTCTCCTCAATGTAAGGGAACATTTGTTCCCTTATCCTGTGTTGAGCCCCAGCCTGCCTAATGAGGCTACTCATCATATCTATGCCAGCGAAATTGCTGGTACAAGTCTGAGTAGCCCCATGTAGCACTTTCAGGCCTAGGATGGATTTTAGATATGGTGGAGGCCTCTTCTGCCATCCTCACCCCTTCCTGAGCCTGAACCTCCCTACTCTCTGCCCTTCTCCCACCCTGAAATATACCCTCTCCGCCTCCATCCCGCCCTACCCCTGCGCCACTCGGCTCCGCACTTACCAGTGACAGCAGCCTGGATTCAGCACAGGCAGGACAGTGCAGGCTTTCCCACCAGCACTCTGCTTGCAAATTGTTACAAATGCGGTTTATGGCATGTTTGTGATGGCATGCTGCTGTGCCAGCACTGTGTTAGTTTAGAATTGGGCCGTAATATCACCTTTGCTACTTTATTTAAATTCTCATAGGTCCTATTTGCACATTTGTCAAAGTGGGCACACAGTGGAATATATAGTAGGGCAGCATCACCTGGCTGAGCCTTAACTCATGCATTTGTCATATTTTCTAAATATGTACATTCTAATATGTATATTAGTGGTGTGTGTAATTATTATGCAGGGTGGCACTGTAGTTAAGGCAGCTGATATTTTCAGCATTCTGTTAAGAATACTGAAAATCCTATTCATCATAAAATCAAGATGCTATGTCATCATGAAATTTGGCATGGAGAATCTTCCTGGGGAGGGATACCATGTAGCCAAATTTCACAGCAATTTAAAACTATTGCATTGAGTTGGAAGCATTGTGTTGTAACACCTAAAACTTCCTTGGATCCCCCTAAATATTTTATCATTTTGGTAGTTTGGATTATTTAAAAGAAAAGTTGCTTTTTAAATGAAAATTAACTAACACAGGCCAATCCAAACCTATGCTGGAACAGACAGACCAAGTGGCCTGTGCTGTATCCAGCACAGGTTATCCAGTACAGGTTAGGAGGTGGCTGGAGGGCAACTTGGGATATTTTCCTCCTTACCCTGAGTAGTGTCCCAGCCACCCCATAGGGCTGCTTGGACCAGCAAAATTGCTGGCACAAATCAGAGCAGCTGATGTAATCCCAGGCTGGCTACCCTGGCTACCCAGGAGGCGCAAACATGCCTTATGACACAACTGTGACGCTCCTGAGCTAGTGCAGGGGACCTGTGCTGGCTCAGCCAGCACTCAGGTTTGTGCTCTGTGTTCTCAAACTATGTACTGGTTCCTTTCCAGAGATTTGTCTGCAAGACAGAACAGACGTAGATCAAAACAGCTGGCTTTTGCCAGCTCAGTACTATTGCAAAAGCACCACAACACATGGACTGTGCCAGCGTGAAAGCGCCAATGCAAATGTCTGTAACTTGGGGATCAAGTGCACACAGGGGCCCCCTACCTGTATCCGCAGTTTCATGTGTATGCAGATTGGGTCCGTGGCCCCCCCACGCCCCCTCTGGAAGTGAAGGAAGCTGCTCTCCTTGCCTCCAAAGGATCTTCTGAGCCCAGCAGAGGTCATGCACATCTATCCGTGGCCTCTGCTGGGCTCAGAATGACAATTACAGGTCGAAAAATGCTACTTCCGGTTTTCAATCAAAAACTGGAAGTGATGTTTTTATGACTTTTAAAAGGTCTTTAAAAAACTTGTATGCCTTTAAAAAGCTTCCAGGGCTTTCCTGGCCCTTCTTATATCTTTTAAAGGCATAAAAATGTCACTTCTGTTTTTCAGCTGAAAACTGGAAGTAGCACTTTTTGGCCTGTAATCATCATTCAGAACCCATCAGAAGTCAGGGGAAGATGTGCGTAGCCTCTGCTGGACTCAGAAGATCCTCTGGAGGTGAGGGGATCTCAGCTCCCCTGGCCTCCAGATGGTGGGGTGTGTTCCCTCGTATCCACAGTTTCATGGGGGCTTCCAGAATGGAACTCTCACAGATAAGGTGGCACGCCTGTACATTCTTCAAGTAATGAGGTTGCAAAATTCCCATTGTAATCAGTCATTGAACTCGGAGTAAGTATTCAGTATATCTGCATTGCCAGATAGATGCTTCTCACATTGAGCCTGCTTCCCAAAGGAAAAATGTCCCTTGTCAGAATTTGGAGGCTAAGAGCTGTGGAGGACAATAGGTGAGGGAAGTGTTGCTGCTGTGTTTGTGTGTGAAGTCAAGTGCCTGGCATTTATCAACAGAGAGCTTATAAATGCATCTGAAAAGTTCATGGCCACCTCTTTCTGCACAGTGCATACTTAACCTGTGTGTCTCTGTGGGAACACAGGACTGGTTTAGACACTATTGTCTGAGATGGCCCTAATGAGATTGAGAATAGGAGTACACCTCCTGAGGCCGAGTACCTGTGAGAGTTCCAAGAACACAGGTGTTAGGAATCCTAAGTGAGTTACAAAACCCGGCTGTTGTGCATGAAGCTTTCTGTTTGTGAGAAGTGTCTTTTTAAAAAAAATAATTGTTATCAAAAGTCCATCATGGCTAAGTATACGCAGCATGAGGGAAACCAAAGAATTGTAGTCTTATGACATGCACCCCATCATCTGAATTGTGGGCTCCTCATCAGGGGGTTTTATACTGGAGTAGAAGTGCTGTGATTGAGAGCAAAATTATGGTAATCTGAATCAAATACTCTGTGGTGGCAGAGTGGTTAGAGCAGGAGAATGTGAGGGGCACTGCATTTTGGCTGTCCATTAAGTCCAAAAGAAGGTGTTTAACTTGTACCATCTCCAAAACCATTGCAGTATTGTTCTAACATAGGATCTGGGGCAGGAGCTGGGCAGGGGCATAAGTCTTCATCCATGGAAACTAAGCACCTTCCCTACTCAAGTCATTGTGGCCCCAAGCAGGCTCATACCCTTCCCCCTCCATGTCCTATCTTGGAAATTTCAACATTCTGACCTCACTCACCTGACCTCAACACTTTGTAGGTCCTGCAAGGCACTTAAAATAGGTCATTTGCCCTTTTTGGTTTCAGAATTAACAGAAAAATAAAGTGTTTCTATGATAACTAATAACAATAATAACATTCTATGATAACTAAGAAGAACTACTATTACTACTACTACTACTAGTTGTAGTAGTCGTAGTCATAGTCGTAGTCATGTTCTTGGTTATCTTTCTTATAGCATTCCAGTATCTCTAACAGCTTGTTAGAGCCAATTGGATATTGGTGGTTGGGACTGTATAATCAGGCCTTTTGGAGAGATTTTTCTGGAATGCTTCACAGCCTACTTCTGATGCTGTATACCTGAGTTCTCATCTGAAGCGTTGGTGTCCTTATTGTGTAGCTTGTCTTGACATTGGTTGACAATGAGATGAGGATGTTGTTACTTCAGACTGGGGGCTCATAAGACTGAACGCTCCCGAATTCTACTTGAAAAACCATATGATCTAGCCTAGATGTCTTTCTGACATCCAGACTGCCCTGAGGAGGACTGTGCATGGACAAAGCCATTCAATATACGTATATTCTTTTCAGCTCGTGCTGAAAAGAATCCTGCTCCCCCCAACTGCCAACACAGGGCTGTTTCAGAACCATCTTACCTTAAGAAAAAGTACCATGAAAAGTAGACGCAGCATGGTAAGTAGAGGCATATACAGGTGGTGAGTCCTTATGCATGAGGGCTCCGTTCCCAGACCCCTTGCAGATACTGAATCCATGTGAAATCAAATTACATGGATTTTAGGCACCACTGATCCTTGCTCAGGTTGTGTCCGGAGCTGTTCTGAAGCCCATGGAGACTGCTTGTGGCCTTTACGGTTCTCAGAAAGGCTCCCCAAAGTGTCAAAAGGCCACTTCTGGTTTTCGATGAAACTGGAAGTGGTCTTCTGACATTTTAGG
Source organism: Tiliqua scincoides (assembly GCF_035046505.1). Taxonomy (NCBI): domain Eukaryota; kingdom Metazoa; phylum Chordata; class Lepidosauria; order Squamata; family Scincidae; genus Tiliqua; species Tiliqua scincoides. The sequence goes on along the minus strand of NC_089821.1, from coordinate 98,445,522 downwards.
GGGCCTCCAGATGTCCTAGAAGGGCTGGTTTTTGGGCTCCAGAGTGCCCTTCTAGGACCTCTGGAGGTTCTTCTGAGGCCCGTGGAGGCCATATGCAGTCTCCATGGGCCTCAGAATAGCCTCCGGAGGTGAGTCCAGTCACCTCCAGAGGCTTAGATTGGGCCAAATCTGGCTTTGGGAACCCCTGTTGAGCCATCCAAAATCCATGAATGAGTAGGCTTCAACCTGTAATTAAGCTGTCAATTACCCTATGACATGCACAGAAGGCAGCTATTGCATGGAGAATGTCACTTTTTTTTTAACCTTGCCCTGGCTGCTGTTTGGAAAAGCAATTCATAAATACAATAAAATATTTTTGTGTATGAGGGAGTGGAAATTCTCCTTTAATGGGGACAGGGGAAGGATGTCTCCTGGGAGGAGTGAGAAATTCTCTGTCATACTGCTCCATTTGAGGCCACTGTACAGCTTGCAACCCACCTAGTCCCTAAATCTCTGCCTTCAGTACAAGATGGGAAGGGGCTATTCCTTCCTCCTCTCTCATGCTGCATTGAGGACTGCTCCTATCATTCAGCCATCACTTCTCCCCTCCTCCAAATCACATCAGGGAGACTTAGAGCCCAATCTGAGCTCAGCGTGCTGGCTCACTGCTGGCATACACTGTTGCAAATGTGCCGTAAGGCATGTTTCTGGACCCTAGCACCTGTGCTCTGCCAGTACTAGCCCAGCACTGACTGGAGCTCCGCTCCGCCAGATCCAGAGGCTCTGTGTCGGGCTGGCCACCCAACATGGAGACTCTTGATTCTATGCCATCCTTTGGGTCACCATAGAATCAAATAGCCCCATTGCGGGACTACTCACTATCCAGGTAAAGGGGACAAAAGTCTTCTTCTTGTGAGGAGCCGTCAGTGACTACCATTTACAGTTACAGCCATTTTCAGTGCCGCTGCAGCCCCGCATGCCTGGCAGCTCAGGATTGGGCTGTAAGCACCCTCCCCTGCACAAGAATTAGGCTCTTAATAATGGTTTTCCCTAATTTAAATAAAACAGAATTTAGGTTGACAGGTCTATAATTTCCTGAATTTTTTTGAATTGATGTTCTGTTGGCTGCCTCTCAATTCTGTGGTACTCAGGAGCCTGGTTTTAGAGATACAGGTGGAGCCTATTTATCCGCGTTAGTCCTGTTCCATGACTCAGCGCGATTAACAAAAAACGCGTTGTGCTAAATTCCATAGAGTTACGCAAATACACTGCAGCCTGACACTTCTGGATGGAAGGAAACTAAGGCAGCGATTATCAATCCCCTGCCCTCTGCTCCGTACTCAGCCCTCCCAGTTGCCAGCTGCCCAGCTTCTTTCACGGGATGCTGGTCTTTTAAGAGTCCAGCCCTATGCGTTTCTACTCAGAAGTAAGCCCCATTGTAGTCAATGGGGCTTACTCCCAGGAAAGTGTGGAGAGGATTGTAGGCTATATCTCATGCTTTGCTTGGTAGGAAGGCTTGCTTGTGTCGGTGATAGCCTGCACCATGGGGGGGGGCTGCTTGTGTTGGTGATTGCCTGCACCATCTCAATGGAGGGGGGAATTTGGCAAACACTCCCTGGGTTTTTTAAAGCAATCCCCTCTGTTGCTACCACACCTGCCTTTGTGTGAGTGTGAGTGAATGAGAGAGAGAGAGAGCTCCACCTTGCTGCACGTGTTCTGGCTACACAGATTTTCGGGGGCCCCTTCCCCTCTTCAGCCTCTTTGCTGGCTCAGGGGCTCCAGGCATGTTACTGTTCCTTTGCAAGGGGAACCTCTTCCAGGGCTCCAGGAGAGAGCCTTTTTGCAGTGTTTTGGGCTGCCTGGAAATGGAGCGAGATGCCAGTGCAGAGCAAAGGAGGCAAAGGTGTGTGTGACTTTCAGTCCCCCCACCCCATTCGAGTTGAGAGAAATCCGCAGATAAAAAATCCATGGATAAATAAGCTGCACCTGTACTAAATATTTCAGTTGAAAAAATCAACAACTTCACAGTGCAAGGTGAACCCAAAGGTGGGAGTATTTACGGAGGAAATCAAACACTTAATTGTCATCTCAACTCTGAGAAAGTCATTCCTACTTAACATTATTGCCAGTTTCAGTCAGAAGTACTCAGCAGCTGGAGATAACCATTACAGCAATCACCGGCCACAGCAAACCTTTCTCATAACAATTAATATACTTAGTAAGCTACCTGCCTGCCTCTTAATACTATGCCTCAAAGGCATATTGAGAATATTAATAGAATTCTAGGAAGGTCAAACTTGCAGGACAAGAGCTGAATTCAAAGAATCCTATAAACCTGGGGTGTCCAAACTTTTTGGCAGGAGGGCCACATCATCTCTCTGACACTGTGTCGGGGGCCGGGGAAAAAAAAGAATTAATTTACATTTAAAATTTGAATAAATTTACATAAGTTTACATAAATGAATATATTAAAGATGAACTTATTTTAATGAATGAACAGCTCAAACCTATAGAAGGCCTTGCACAAAGCAAGGCTGGCCTTTCCTTTGCTGCTGCTACTGCATCACAGACGTGAAACAAGAAGCAGTGGAAGGAGCCCTCATCCCACAGCTCACGTGAGAGGTCTAACAGTCACACTCATGGTGAGAGCAGTTGTGTCGGGCCAGTGTGGGCTCCAACAAATCTCCAGAGGGGCAGGGTCTCATTGGAGACTGTGGGCTCCCTGAGGGCCGCATTGAGAGGCCTCGAGGGCCGCAAGTGGCCCCAGGGCCGGGGTTTGGGCACCCCTGCTATAAACTACGGGGGAAAATGTATACAGTACATACAATTGTGTACTATGGATTTCTTTGTTGCATTGTATGGAAGACTCACTTCAGTAACAGAATTGTTGACATCAGTGCTTATACATCAAGGTTCTGTAGAGCTGCAGAGGCATTGCTTTTCTACATCTGAATCAGAATTATAATTGGAGCTCCAGCATTGTATTTAACATCATGTGTTGGCAACCTTCAGTCTCGAAAGACTATGGTATTGCGCTCTGAAACATTAAAATATTTAACATAATGCTATATTATCCAACAGTGTCCTCCCTGTGGACAAGATCCTTCTAAAATGTTTACTCGAAAATAGATCCAATTCAGCAAGCTCCCTGCAACTTTAGAAGCTTCCTCCTTGTGGCTTTTGCTTTTCATCACTCCTGTTCAGCAAGAGAATTGTCCCTTCATGAATCAGTTCCTGTACCTTGGAGGGAAACTTATATATATGCTTTAATGGTGCTATTTTGTAATTTAAAAGCAAAAATTTAAATAATCTTGCGATTAAAGCCCCTACCCACCATGACCCAGAGCAGTGCTTCTCAACCAGTGGTACTTGTATCACCAGAGATACTTGAGGTGTTGTCCAGTGGTACTCGCGGGACCGCCAGATCCCCACTGCCTGGCAACAAGACCACAAATGCAACACAACAAACAGTGGTACGACGCTTGGCTTGGTTGGCAGAGCTCCAGCATGTTCTTTTTACACACTAAAAAAAGCCCTCCTGTCCACCCTGAGCCTCTTACCATTGTTTGCGCATTGCATCTGGCCTCCCAATCTGGAAGTAACTGGTGATGACATCATCATCAGTTGCTTCTGGTGGTACTTCCAATAGGTGTACCTTGCAAAGTAAGTAACGCTGATTTAGAGTAATATTTCCCTAAGTGCTCCTAAAAGTCTTGAGGCTCCCTAAGACTCTTTCAGCAGCCCCACAAGCACACCAGAAGTGTCTGCCATCTGCTCGATGCTGCACCCCTCCATGTATATGCTGGCACTCTGGGGCTTCCCAAGACTTCATACATGTGCTAGCAGGGCTCCCTGAGACTCTGTTTAGAAATGTAAAGGGCTCTGGAGACTGCAAAGTTTTAGAATCACTGATCTAGAGGATCTGAAACATGTTCTCTTGCACTCACTCTTCCCCTTATGCATGACTGTGTTTTCAATTTAGCATTAATCAAAGTTTGCCATTGTTTTTCCTCAAACGTCAAGTTGTGGTTAGCATTTTTCCTCCAGATCAGAACTGGAAACCAATACGTTTGAAGCACTTTCCCGGTTCCGGTTTGGAGGTGAAGCACTAACCACTGTTGGCCTATTCAGACATTGCAGCGTATTATGGATAATGCAGAATCGCAAATGGAAAGTGCAGCTGTGTGTGAGAGGGGAGGAAAGAGCAAGAGAGCCCCTGGGCTCTTTCCAATCCTTTGAATCACAGGAGCTTGTTTGAATTGAGCCATTGTGTGGTCACACAGTTGGTAAGAGCCTCCAAGGAGTAACTTTGCAACTCTCCCTCTCCACCTGCTTGTTGAGCCAGTCAAATGCTGCACCCAGCCAGGTCTTTGAGCATAACTTCTACTATTTGCAGAATCAGGGTTGAGTTAAACTCTTTGCTGAGCACAAATTTTCCTCCAGTTGCCAATGTTGCTAAGTAAGCACAAGTGCAGAGTCTGGACATTTTTAAGAGCTCTGTATGTTCCTACTCTCAATTTTGCTTTTTAAAAACCTCTCCCCACATCTCCTAAATGTCTGCTACATTCACATCTTCATCTCCTTCATCTTCAAATGGTTTTCATTTCCTTTTATTGCAACATTCTTGCTGAAAATTCATACACTTTGTGAAGATTTGTATCGCAACTTTCCAAAGCTCCAGGCAGCTAACAAGAATTCATAGTAAAACACATTATAAAATAATAATAATGAAAAATCATCAAATCATCAATAATCATAAAACAATATAAATACATAATAATAAGTCAGACTACAATCCTAAACATACCTGCTTGAGAATAAGCCCTTTAATTGAATGGGCCTTACTTCTGAGTAAACATGCATAGGATTGTGCTGTTAATCAATAAAACCAAAACATCAGTGCACTCCTCAGCAATCTCAATAACAAAGCAGTTATAAATGTCATTAATTATATCAGCTATGTCCAAACATTTTGGCAGGAGGATCGCATCATCTCTCTGACGCTGTGTTGGAGGGCCGGGAAAAAAAGAATTAATTTACATTTAAAATTTGAATAAATTTACATAAATGAATATATTAGGGATGGAACATATACATGAATGAAGGTCTTGAAATAGCTCAAGGCCTTGCACAAAGCAAGTCCAGCCTTTCCTTCACTGCCGCTGCTGCATCACAGATGTGAAACAGCAATCAATGGAGGGAGCCCTTGGCCCACAGCTTATACGAGAGGTCAAATAGTTGCCCTCATGCAGTTGTGTTGGGCCAGCATGGGCTCCAGCAAGTCTCTGGAGGACCAGAGGTTCATTGGAGACTGGGGGCTCCCTGCGGGTCAGATTGGGAATCCTCAAGAGCCACAAATGGCCCCCCCGGCCAGAGTTTGGGCATCTCAGAATTATATGAACAGTGACATAAACTGCTAAAAGAAGCACCTAAGATACTAGCATTACAGCAAACCAGTAAAAACCATGGGGAGCTCACCCCCCTGAACCATCAAAATGCCAGTTGAAGCAAAAATATATTCTGTCCCCTCTAAAATAACTCTAATGAGGGATTTTACTCTTTACTCTTAAGAGAGGGAGTTCCACAGCTGCCATGTCATTGCAGAAAATGCCCTGCTTCTCATGTTCTCATTCTCTGTTAAATGCAGAACATGAACCAGGACTCCCTCAGTTGATTCAACACATCACTGGCAGGGGTCCACACCTGAAACAAAAAAAAGCTACCTGCCTTAATTACCCCCACACTTAACAGGGCTGTCCTTCCTATCCCATCCTACACCTCTGCCCCCCTAACTCCTCTAATTATCTCTTTCCCCCCCTTACTGGCTGCCAAAACTAACAACAAGGGGACAGGCAGTAAAGGAAATCATAGTCTATTAGGTAGCTCAGCTTTCACATAGGCCACCGGTCACCCATGGACCTTACCTATGAAGACTTCTACCACCAGTACCTCCAAGAAGGTCAACACCCTACTCCCATCAGGGCTAAAAACCACCCCGAAGGGAATAGTAGGGGCAAATCAAAAGTGTAACCCTCCCTTTGATGTCGCCCCCTTTTGGGGTGATCCACCAGTGGTGACCCGCCCACAGCACACCCAGGAAAACTACCCACAGGCCTGGATGTAGTCCAAAAGGGGATGGGACTCCCTCATTGGTTGACTCAGATGTCCTCTTGCCCCACCACCACTAACTCACTCACTAACTGCTCAACTGAGCGACCTGCTGCTTGCTGCCTGCTGCTCTAGCCTGACCCTGATGACAAATAGCTGGGGGCTAGCGCTGTACTGGTGACAGAGTGGCATGTGAGGAAGAAATACCCACAGCCATGAAAATAGTCCTGAAGGGGGCAGGTCTCCTGCACTGGTTAGCTCAGCTATCAATAATTGTATATAAAAATAAATTCCTTGCGATATAATATGTGGATATGTCATGTTAACACACAGTTCTGGCTCTGAAAGTCTGTTTCCTAGCAATGCATTGCATCAATGTCTGAGTAGTATTTGTACTAATTTAGATTCATGTTTTCTGTGTGTTTGGGAATGGAATTGTGTGTATGTGTACAATATATCCATTTTAATATTGAAATTAATGGTTTACTATACTGCCACTAAATGACAAAATGGCTGTAATTCTTTTTTCTTAGCAGAATGATGCTTGTGAGTGGCAAACTGAATGTTGGGATCAGTTTTTCCCAACATTTCCCATATTTCACTGTTATTATCAATGTAGCACACATCCAGTGTGGTTCTTTGTTGTTGTTTTTTAAAAAGAGTTTTGTAGTTGTCTAGAAAAGTACCAAGCAATGTTTCCCTCTCTGCTCCTGCTGCTCATTTTAGTTCAAGAATTTTCATAACAATGACAGGATAAACACATCCAACATATATACCGTCTCTGATATATATTTGGCTGTATTTATGTAGACTGTGCATTGTCGGAGGGCTCTATTCGTAGCCACTAGTCTTACATAAAGCAGGCATGGGCAGAACCACCCTGTTCTGTTCTGGTGAATTTGGTGGAGAGCAAAATGAATTCACTGCATTCTGCTAAAACTCTGGAGTGGATAATTAAGTGTAAAGTGGCTTTTGTAATTTCCTCCAAAACCAACCTGAGACTGTCAATACAGCTGGCACTGACACCAGCTTGCTGGAGGTCCTGGGGTAAAGACCTATACTGGAGCTTCCAGTGTATTTGGTCTCTATATCCCACGCCCTCCTTCCCTGGTTATCAACAGTGGGTGACAGGCAATCACAGCTTTTCCTTTCCATCAGCCAGTAAGCTTCCCCTAAACCAGGGGTGTCAAACTAATTCTGTAGAGCGGGCTGGATAACATTCATGGCAGCTGCTGAGAACTGGAAGTGACATCATTATGCAGACAATGGCCAGAAATAAGCACTTTGTTCTCATGTAGAAACTCATTACCTGTAAATGATAGCTGTAGCCGATGGCTGTAAATATGCAAATTTTGTTCATATTTTCAAGATATGGGAGAGCTCAGTTATAACTCTGGGAAACCCCAATTTTCATGCAGGCTGCCCTTTCAGCAGCACCACTTCTACTGAGATGTCATTTTACAGCTCAGCAACTGAGAATTGATCTGCAAAGTGGTGCCTCAGCAGAAGTGGTGATGCTGAAAGGGCAGCCTGCATGAAAATTGGGCTCTCCCAGTGCCTTGATAGTGTCTCCCTCTCTCACCCCTCCTGGTTTGCCTCTTCCTTCATCCTGTTCCTTGCATTCTGAGGTCTTCTTCTGTCTCTCCCTCTCAGAGTTTCAGCAGAAGTGATGTTGCTGAAAGGGTGGCTCTGGGAGAGCCCAATTATCACATGGGCTGGATAAAGAACTTCCATGGGTCTTGTGTTTGACACTCCTGCCCTAGAGGCCATGTTATGAGCACCAATTGCAGAGGTAGCACAAGTCTTTCAAGCAACTTATGCCTCTGTATCTGTACTGGGGGGGGGGGGAGGCTTGGGGATTGGGTTGGCTAGGTGGACTCTTTTTCATGAACGTGGCCCCTTCACCAATGCCCAACTTGGTCTGTTTCTGATGCTGTCCCTCAAAGTAGCCCCAGGCCATGCTAGGCTCCCCACTCCAGCATCTGACAATCTCAGGTATAGCCAAATGGTGTTTGCTTTTTAATCTTTCCCTCTTACTGCCTGCCCTATTGCAGAGAAAGCACAGGAAAGCTATCCTAGGTTGCTGACCATAGGTCATCCAGAATAAGTTGGCATAATATATATTCCAGTTTGATCGTGTATGTTTAGGAGTCTTACTGCCCAATCCTATCCCACACCATTGGTGCAGATGCAGCTGCAATGAATGAGGACATGCCAGATCCTGTAATGGAGGGAGGGGTGCAAACGAGCAGTCAACAGGAAGTATATAAAATATTTTTTACTAACTCCCTAGTAGGCTGTCCAATTGCCAATGGGTCTCCGCAGACCTATGCCTGCTATTTTGCTGGTGTACTCTTAAGTCTAAGAGAGCAAAGGAACAGAGTGGCTGCGGAAAGAGGAGATAGGTATGTGGCGCACACTGATGCTGCTGAGATCCTTCCCTTCTCCACCTGTTGCCCTCCTCGCCCCAAAACTCTTCCTGCCCTCCCTACCCACGTCATGCCCACTGCCAGCTTACCAGCAATGGCAAAGGCTTTGGGAGTCTCTGCTGCATGTGCCATGCTGCTACTCATTTGTGATGGGAGCCCAACTTTCACACTGCTATAAAAAGTCCTTGCACTGCCAGAATGCTGCCTTCAGCAGTGCAAGGCCCCAGGAGGATTTGGGCATTAGTATGGGAAAGTAAAAGATTGCAGAGTAAAGATATACAATTCTTCGTCCGTCTCCCAGAAGGAACAAGAAGAATTTCTAATCTGGCAAGGAATTACTGTTTTCATTTCTAAATATTCAAGCACTTTTTTTTTATCAAGTGACTTGACTGTAATTTATCTTTGTAACCCTATCTAGAGAATAAGTGCTGCTGTGCTTGTCTTCTCATAGCATATTGGTGGGCTGAAGAACATAACCCTAATCAACCGAGCAAGGATATCCTGAATTCAGTCTGGTTTCCCCTTCCCTCTTGCTCCCTGCTGCACTGTGACAAGCTTGACTTCTCATAGAGTCAGTTAAGGGGGGAAAGTCATCTGCTGCCCCCCTTCTTGGCCCACCAGATAAGCAATCAGTGCCATGAGAAAATTCACTCAGAAGCAATTCATAGCACAAATATGCCACTTGCTCTCTTTCTGTGTTTGTAAGAACTCTCTCTCTCCCATATCTAGGCAGTACTGGGACACAGAATCTGCAGCAGATCTTCTTGCGGAAAACTGTTTCTTCTGTCGTTTACACAGAAGTTAGCCCCACTGATTTGAATGATGTTTCTATTTCCATGCAGGCCTCCTTAGGATCGTGCCCAAAGATGGGGCCAAAATGAGAGTCTCTAAGAGATAGTAGAGTTTAACAGACAGTGTTAACAGAATAGAATATTGGCAGTGGATGATAGTCTGCTGCTGCTAGATAAACATCTTGGCCTTGCTTTCCATTTATCAAAAACAAATTCTAAGGCAGAGCCAAGGGGCTCTTTTGTCATGCAAGAGGCATTACACTTCTATGGCAGGTTTCTGATACAGTGACTTTATTTCTTTTGCACTTAGTGACTGATGTAGATTTAATCATTTTATCTGATGGATGCCAATGCACAAGACTGATAGTTGTTCACTGTGCCATTATTGGAAAGTGCTGGGATAGGGAGCAAGGAGAATTATCTGAATCAGTAAGTTGAAGGTCGGTTTACACATAAACGCATTCTTTTTCTTTTTTCTTTTTTTGTACTTTGCTTTTTAAAAGTGGGCGGTTTAAAAAATTCAGTAATGCAAAGTCTGGTTTCCAAAGAGCCACAGATAGGTCATGGCAATTCCACAGGTGGCCTTATAGCACTAATTACTGGCAACAAAGGCTTTTTCTTCCCACGGATTGGAGCTAAAAAGCTAATTAAGCCAAATTTTATGGGTGGATAGTGAGGAAATAATGACAGTAAAATTCAAGATCATGGCAAAAAGCCATTAATGGTGCAATGCTATACTTCTAAAACACCCTTCTGAACAGTATAGGATATTGTGTATACCCTTGAATGCCAGTGCAACAACAGCCATACCACCTCAGTGACAGTTCTGCCATAGTAGCTCCAGTTACACCAATGGAAGAGCCACAGACACCAGCATAGTGACAACAAGCCTCCAATATTAATCACATTTTGTGTGAGGAAAGATAAATCAGGCTGTGGGAACCAGGTGTGTCTGTGAATCATGACGCAGACTAAATAGGAAAAGATGCAAGGAGCCCTGCCTGATTAGTCTGTAAGGGTGAGTATCTCAGAAGATGCTATCTTGGAAAGGCAAAGGAGAAAGGAATAAGTAAGGCAATCCAATCAAAAGGAAGGTGCCATCTCAGGGGCACTAGTCAAACTGGATCAGAACTGAGTGAGGTGTGGAGCCTGATCCAATGCATATTTATTCAGTGGGGCTTAGTCTCAATTAAGTGTGCTTACTATTGTAACTGTAACCTTACTTGGACAAGTAGAAAATTGAGTATTGTCATTACAACAAATGTTAACTGGCAATCAGCTCTTTTGAGAGTGTGGAATGAAGTGTGATTCCAAAGAGTTGTGGGTTCATTGGTCCATCTGCTAATTAACAGCAAACTGCAGGGTTGGAGTGTACTACTGTGCTTACTACATTTCTTCAACGCTGGGTGGTTGATAGACTGCCTATGTACCTTTGAATGTATGAATGCTGCTAGCTGAAAAAAAAATTATTATAACTTAAGATCATATAAAGCATCCCAGCTTGTGGAATAACTACTATAGAAATATGTTCTGATCAGTTATGGACACTGACACAGCCCAGATATGTGCATAATTACTCAGAAGTAATTTTTGTGTTCAATCAGGCTTATTCCCAAGTGAGTGTGTACAAGATTAAGAACATAAGAAGAGCCCTGCTGGATCAGGCCAAAGGCCCATCTAGTCCAGTTTCCTGTATCTCACAGTGACCCACCAAATGCCCCAGGGAGCACACAAGAGAACAGACACAATCTGTGTCCCATTGCCCTTCCCTGCATCTGGCAATCAGAGGCAGCCTGCCTCTAAAACCAAGAGCTTGCACATACCTACTATGATTTGTAACCCGTAATGAACTTTTCCTCCAGAAATTTGTCTAATCCCTTCTTAAACACATCCAGGCAAGATGCCATCACTATTTCCTGTAGCAAAGAGTTCCACAAACTAAATACATGCTGAGTAAAGAAATATTCAGAACATACAGATCTTTGGGGCACTCCACTTTCCACCTCTCTCCATTGTGAAAATTGCCCATTGACACCCACTCTCTGCTTCCTGGACCAGTTCCTAATCCAGGAGAGGACCTGCCCTCTAATTCCCTGACTGTGGAGTTTTCTCAGCAGCCTTTGGTGAGGGACCGTGTCAAACGCCTTCTGAAAGTCCAGATATATAATGTCCGTGGGTTCTCCCACATCCGCATGCCTGTTGACCTTTTCAAAGAATTCTAAAAGGTTCATGAAGCAAGACTTACCCTTACAGAAGCCATACTGATTCTCCCTCAGCAAGGCTTGTAAGACTATGTGTTTTAAGATTTTATCTTTGATGAGGCAGTCCACCATCTTACCTGGAACATACATTAGGTTAACTGGCCTATAATTATCCAGGTCCCCTCTCCTTCCCTTTTTAAAGATTGGTGTGACATTTGCTATCCTCCAATCTTCTGGCATCGTGGCTGTTTCAAGGGACTAGTTGCATATTTTACTCAAGAGATCAGCAACTTCATTCTTCAGTTCCTTAATAACTCTAGGGTGGATGCCATCAGGGCCTGGTGACTTATTGATCTTTAATTTGTCAATTAGGTCTGAAACATCTTCTCTCTTAACCTCTATCCGACTTAATTCCTTGGTCAGGGTGATACTGTTCAGATACCGTACTTGGAGCCTGATCCTGAGGTCCGTGGCACCGCGCCATGGACCTCAGTCGCAAACATGCCGTAAGCCACATTTGTGGGGCTTACCGCCGGGCTCCCGCCAGAGCTAGCCCAACTCCAGCCGGTGCTGAGCCAGTGCGTGGCGGGCACTCGGGTTCCGTGGCTTGGCAGTCTCCTGGACAACTGGGCTGCGGAATGGGAGATAGGGGCATGGTCAGGGGCGTGGGGGAGGCGTGCTGGGGAGGGGCGAGGTGTGGCCAGGGCTGTGGGGGAGGTGTGTCGGGGGGAGGGGAGAGGCAGATCCGCGGAGCCAAGCTCAGCAGGATCCAAGGTGCTCGGGTAGGGCTGCTTGCCCTACATGAGCACCTTTACTTTAGCGGCGACCAAAAGGTCACTGCTAAAGTGAGTAGCCCCATTGCGGGGCTGCTTCCCTTACTTGGGGGAAGGGGACAAATGTGCCCTTCTCCCGAGGAGCCTCCCGCGGTAGCGCGGGCGGCGCAGGATCTGGTGGGAGCCCTCCATGGAACCGCCGGGTCCCAGAGCTCCAGGCAGTTCAGGATTGGGCTGCCTGTCAGATACCGTTCGGGCAGCGGTATCTGCCCGAGGTCTTCTGCCGTGAAGACAGATGCAAAGAATTCATTTAATTTCTCTGCCATCTGTAAGTCTCCTTTTAAGTCCCCTTTCCCTCCCTCACCATCGAGAGGGCTAACTGCTTCTCTGGCAGGTTTCCTTCTTTTAACATATTTGAAGAAGCTTTTATTATTCCCCTTAATGTTGCTGGCCATGTGTTCCTCATAGTCTCTCTTGGCCTCCCATATCACCTTCTTACATTTCTTTTGCCACTGTTTATGTTCCTATTTATTCTCATTAGGGCAAGACTTCCTTTATGGGAGGAAGCTTCCTTGTCCTTTACAGCCTCACTAACTTGGCTTGTTAGCCATGCGGGTACCCTCCTGGACTTAGTCGAACCCTTTTTCCGTTGCAGTATACACTTCTGCTGGGCTTCTATTACTGTTGTCTTAAGCAGCCTCCACGCACTCTGGAGAGATTGGACGGTCTTTACCTTCCCTTTCAACTTCTTCCTAACTAGCCTTCTCATTTGAGGGAAGTTCACCCTTTGGAAGTCAAGGGTTTTTGTGTTAGATTTGTTTGACACTCTGCCCCCGACATGCATGGTGAAACTAATTGCAGCATGGTCACTGTTCCCCAGGATTGTAGCCTGATTTCCCAGGATTGTAGCCTGAAATTAGTATCTCCTCTTCCTCTTTTTCTGAGTTAAGCCTTTGAAATAGACTAGCTTACAGTCTAAAATGGATGTGTTTGGTCAGCAGTAATGGTTTGTATGGAGGTTTTGTTAAAAAGACAAAACCCCAGCTGAATTGCTTGATTCAAGATAACTTGGCAGACATGGGTGACTTAAGTTCCTGCATTCACATGCAGTCTTTCAATAATTTCCTCTTATCAATAGTCATTTAGACCTTTTAGTTGTGTGGGGTCCATCCCCCTCTGGTCACTTATACCACCAATAGCCCTATTTCAAATGTTCTATTTTGTGAAAGGATTCATTCAAAAACTAGCTGGAGAAACCATGTACAAACCACACTTTTATCACAATGTTCTGGTATATGGAAAGGTGACTTAATATATGGGATCAATATTTATTTAAGTGCATAGAATGTAATTGCTAGCTGTATTTCATCGTTTTGTTTTGTATTAAATTATGTTGGATTGGGTGGGGGAGAGAGAGGAGAAGTGACCAAAGGGCAGTGTCCAAATTGGAAGATATAAATGCTTGACACACTGCTCAGTAGAACCTTTAAATGAGAATTGTTAATTTTAAAGGTTCAGCTGTGGCTATTCAAACTAGAGGGCTCCAGGGATAAATGCTTTGATATTGGAGTATGGGTTTCTGAGAATGAGGAAGAGGATGTTTGTCCAAATCCTTTAGTTTACTGTTGTTGATAACAATTATTCTGCACTGGAGCTCTTCTTTATTAATAGATAGCTTATCTATTAATAGATAGCTTATTTAATAGATCAGAGTACATTTTTATGATTTATGAGTTATAGCTTCTTGTTTTGCCCTTGCTCTGAGCTATCCATTTGGAAATGTTTTTCTTTACCTATATCATTAACTGTGAATTAACATAACAGAACTGCCCTATCTATGCATTTACATTCCCATTCCTTGAATGGAGACCTTCAGTTGCAGACCCCTTAACAGGCCCTTAAACCTAAACAAATGAAACACAAAGAGAATTTTCTGGGGAAAAATAGGTGCCTGAGGGTAATGCAAAAATGTGAAATGCAATTATGTAAAGTTTTACTTTAAATGTATCTTTAATAGCAAACATAATCCTGTATTTAGTAAGTATATAAGTGAATGCTGCAAATTTTCAAATTACAAAAGAAGTAAATAACCTTCAGGCAAAAGCGCTATATTAAATGTTTCCCTTTAAAGGAAATACAGTGGTGTTTGATGAAATGTCATTATGTAAGAATAACAACAACAAAGTAACAAACTGAGGGACAGATAACAGATTTTTTTTTGTTGGATATGTATTGCAGTCCAGTTAAATGCAGTATTCGTGATTTCAGGTACTGTATGTGGTGTGAGATTTGCTGCAGTATCTTGTGTGAAGTGCAGATCTAGAGCATTATCTCTCAAGTGACCTCAGAGGATATGTGAACTCAGGTCGGCTCAGGGCTATTTAAATTTAGAAGATCATAAACTTTACTTGACTTGAATTATGTCCAGTTGAATGCATAGTCTGTGTTCTAGACTGGTGTTTAATGGTGGTTTGGCCTGTCCATAAGCAGGTTATTGTATTCTGCAGGAATGGAAGTTTCCAAACTGTCTTCAAGAGCAGTCCCATGTAAATTGCAAGCTTAGAGGTAACAAGTGACATAATAGTCAAGCCTGGAGGTAACAAAAGTCAGGATTAAGCAATCACCATCCATGCACTCCAGATAAGGCTGCATGTATTGAATGAAATTGTATTGAAAGAAATGTACCTTTCAAGAATGACAACGTAGGGGTTAGCCAGACTGAATATTGGCCGAGGGCCCACAATCATTAGAGGGCCCACTTCTGAGTACTCAGTACCAAAGCTTGTGATATTGCCCAAATCATCATCAGGGGTGATGATGTGTGTGCATGTGAATGTGTGCCATTGTTGGCCCAGTGCAGAGCTTTGCCCCACAGCCCCCAGCAGCTTTGCAATGACATTGGTACTGTTAACTGCACATATATCTAGGTCCACAGGGGTGTCCAAACTTTTTGGCAGGAGGGCCACTTCATCTCTCTGACACTGTGTCAGAGGCCGAATTAATTTACATTTCAAATCTGAATAAATTTACATAAGTTCACATAAATGAATAGATTACAGATGGAATTTATATGAATGAATGAATGAAGGTCTGGCAATAGCTCAGGGCCTATAAAAGACCTTGCGCAAAGCAAGGCTGGCCTTTCCTTCACTACCACTGCTGCATCACAGATGTGAAACAGCAAGCAGTGGACGGAGCTCTCGTCCCACACCTCACATGAGAGGTAGAACAGTTGCCCTATTGCTGAGAGCAGTTGTGTCAGGCCAGCATGGATTCCAGCAAGTCTCCAGAGGGCCAGAAGCTCATTGGAGACTGAGGGCTCCCTGCGGGCCGGATTGGGAGTCCCCGAGGGCCACAAATGGCCCCTGGGCCGGGGTTTGGGCACCCCTGATCTAGGAAAATACTGCTCCTAGCCTGTAAACCTGATAAATCAATGACTGACAGATGTCATCAGGAGCAAGGAAATTGCCTATCCTCATTGAGCATGGATTTTCACATTTTTTTCTGTCTTGATTGGGTTCATGATGTGAAGGCTTTCCACTAAAACCCAGTCCTGAATATCTACAAAGTGTGTTTATATTGATTCTTTGCTTTAGGCCTTAATACAAACTCCATAGTTATACATCTTTTCTTCCATGTTGCCATAGCTAAATATGAACAAATTTAGTATGGGTGTAGTATGTTTTTGATGACCAGTGGCCATGGAGTAACAATATCTAAGACCTATGAGAAATGAATAATAGGAAGAAGTTGTGAGGCGATATGCTGCATATGGAGTAGTTTTTCAAGTAGTATAATTACAGCTGGGTCAGGTTCATTGTATTGGAGGTTTGCAGCAGCAATAGGTATAGAACAAACATAACTTTAGGTTCTCCCTTCAGGTTACGCTTTTTATACTGTGCTCCATTTTCATTTTAAAGTAAGGATAATGGACTTCCTATTAAAACTATTTTATTAAGCTACTTGCCTTCCTGTTTCCAAACCCAGTTTAATTTCTGTTGTTCAGTTCCAAAGATTGTAAGTGATAATTCTGAATGGCACGTATTCTTCAGTCACAGAGACAATGTGGAGTGAGGTCATTCTTTAGTTTAATATATTGCCATGGAAATCTGGCTTAAACTGGTTGAAAACTAGTAATCCGATCCAGTCCCCACCCCCACAAGCTAATTTGAAAGATTCTTTTTTATTTCATAGAGTGCTAGATCATGCCCACAGGCAAAGCATGTTGCATAATTTTAAAATTCTGTAAGTAATCAATTCAGTTTAGTGCCGCCTTCTAGTTCTGGTCCCTTTTGATGAAACACTGTGCTAACTGGAAGCTTGCTTTGTTTTTATCTCTCTTGCTCCTTCCGCCCCCCCCTCCCCAGCAAGTTGGTCCAATAAAAGATGTCATCCAAGACTGGAAGGTTTGCACCTTGACCCCAAGGATTTAGGCTAAAGCAAACCACTTTAGCATATGCTAACATCATATTGCTGTCATGAATTTATTCATTTATAGTTTGCTGAATCCTAAGGACTCAGCCTGGGCCAACAGTATTCTACAAGGAACAATCACTCGAATTGTATATTCTGCTTGTGGTTTGTGTATGTTTTCTGTATATTACAGCTGGAAAATCCTAGGTGCCTTAAATTTTAATTCTAGGAAGTATTGTTGCAGCCTGGTAAATATATGTGATTGCTAACAATCCCAGGTGAATTTTATGAGTCACTGACAATAGGCACAGTATACATTTCCTCATTATTCAATCATATGCATCTGTCTCCAGGCATTCACTGAATTTACCTGATCGTTAGCATTCACATGCAAATATCGACATTTACTAGATTTGGGACATAAACTGAAAGGTAAAATAGGGCTCTATTGGTTTGGTTTATTGTGTTTTGAGGCAGAGGTTTCTGCTTTCCTCTACCTGCTGCAGAGCAGTCTGCTCACTGGTTTATATGAATACTTGTTTTGGGTTGCAGATTTGAATCTGCACCTGATACTGTATTCGCAGTGGTAATATAAAATCATCCATTCGATAGAAGAATTAATGTGATTACAAACAGAACTGAAACAAACTTCTATGCCACTTAGCTTTCTGACTGGCTCACCCCTGACATCATCTTGAAAGGTACATACTGACTAGTCATACCGTGGATAGTCATACCCATAACAGGCAAGCCCCATGGGTCACAGAATAATTGTTCAGGGCCCATAAAAGGGGGGGTGCAGGAGGTAAATTGTACCCAGGCCTGGGGTTAAAAAGGGCGCCTAAGAGTCAAAGGCAAGGCCCCAGAAATTTCCTAGGATCTTACATTTTCCAATCTCACCCAGACTTGCAGCCTGCACAGGATCCCTGCAGCCCTCACTACGTGACCTTCACTGCTGCCAAGCCTCTCAAACCTCTGTTTTTATCCTTTTTACTATGGTGTGTGGGGGGACCACCTTCTGCAGTGACGTCCCTAGGGTTTGCATCACCTGATGCAGGAGGCCAATGCATCACCACTATGATGGACCTTCTCCCATGTAGTGATGCCACTGGGTTGAAGCAGAGCAGGCATTTGCTCATATTTCTCAAGAGTTTTGGGCGACCTGAGTTCATCAGATCAGGGCCACTCTGGTGGCATTGCGTTCTTCTTGGCCTGCCATTTGAAGGTATGGACCAAGGCATGGTTGCCTACTCGTAAGTAAACACACATGCTGCTCCTTTTGGTTTTTGTGGGGGTGAATACATTTTCCTTCTTGGCTCTGAGCTTGTCAGTTTTACAACCCACCAAAAATTGGGTTGCGACCCACTGGTGGGTCCTGACCCACAGTTTGGGAACCACTGATCCTGACTGATGTAGCAAAACAACAGAGGAAGGGGAGGGAAATGGAAGACAGGGAAGCATATTCTGTTATTTCCGTCACTTTTCAACTTTGAATTTTAATCGGTGCTACATTTTGGGGCTGTGAACACTGGTTTAGAGGGCTTTCTGTACCAAAGGATTTTTTCAGATGGATCACTCTGATTATAGAAATTCATTTGATTTTCCTTTGTTTGTAACTTGTTTTATTATGCTTTCTAATTACTGAAGATAGTGTTGGAGCTCAGACACAGTGTACTCTTTGTTAACCCTTCTTTTGGAATTCATTTAATGCTTTAATGCTTCTTTTGGGACTCATTTAATGGGACTCATAATGTTGCATTTAGATATCATGTTACTCTTTAACTAACAGAAAAAGTGTGTGATAAAACACACATTTCATTGTAGGACAGAGGAACAGATAGGAGACAATACATTTTAATCTGAAGAAACAGTAATGGCACAATTCCTGCAGACAATTGGCAGATTAGGCTGCTTTTGTAACTATTCTTCTTTCTCAGGTTTGCTCTTATAAGCAAAAGCAAGGAAGAGTCTTGTAGCTCCTTAATGACTAACAAATTGTTATGAGCTTATGCTGCCTTGCTTAGGATGAATTAGTCAGTCACTATGGTTTTGTCTAAACTAAAGTGTTGTCTGGTGAGGATTAAGGATTTGGCAAAAGAACTTTAATATTCTTTGATGGATCTAGACTTGGAATATGTCAGCTACTGGAGTTACCTAAGAATGAGGGAGTCATTTTGGTGAGTGTGAGGGAAAGAAACAGAGAAAGTAGGAGAGACTGGACCCCTGAGTTGACTGAAGGTAAAGCTGAAAGTGACTCTGGGAATCTCATGAAGAGTTAGAAGATTTGGTGCTGTCTGCAGGAGCTGCTAGGAGTTTCATATATGCCCTGGCTGTTTCTAAACACAGTATTTCAAAAGCGTCATAAGTATCCAGTGATCATTCATCCAAAAGGAATTAGAGCTTTGCCCCAGAATTTCTCACCACTGCTCAGAAACAGAAAGCAGGTATGAATATTGTGACATAATATTTTGGGGGCCACACCTCACTGGTCTCTAATGGTGTGGGTTTTGGCCCACAAAAGCTTATGCCACATTATGTTTGTTAGTCTTTAAGGGAGCTACCTTAGCTGGAACAGACTAATATGGCTTACCCTCTGGAACTTGTAAAAAAAGAGAGTCTAAAGTGAAGAAATGCATACTAAGAATATTCTGATGGAATTTTAGAATGAGTAGATATTTGCATTATGCTAATAATGTATTCATCATTGGTTAAGATAATCTTTAATTGTGGTAATAGTGACTCACATAGTATAATACTGGCTCTGATGCAATCCTGTAGCATAATGAGACCAAACCTTTGTGCTGAGGGTAAAACAATTCACGGACTAGTTTTGACTACATACTCAGCAGGATTACATAGTATAGTCCTCTTTCATCTGCACTCTGGGGTGGTATAGTGCGGCTCTTGCTTCACCATGCCACTACAGATTACAGGTGGGAGAGAACTGCATTAAGAACTGATTCTAGTGATTGTACAACTTGACTTTTTCTTGGGGTTTTTCCTGGTTCAGCTTACGCTGCAGTTTGTATTGTATAGAATTTAAATATTTCTCTCTCTCTCTCTCTCACTCACACACACACACAAACACACACACACACACACAGAGAGAGAGAGAGAGAGAGAGAGAGAGAGAGAGAGAGAGAGAGAGAGAGATATGTTATATCAGGGGTGCTCAATACGTCGATCGCGATCCACCGGTCAATCGTGAGGCAAAATGAGTCAATCACAGGCTTCTCTCCTGTCCACGCATCCCTGGGAGTGAGCCCCATCATGGGAGTGATGCTCCCTGGGAGTGACGCATCCCTGGGAGTGAGCTCCTGTCCACGCATCCCTGGGAGTGAGCCCCGTTGACTCTACTGGGGCTGACTCGTGAGTAGACCTGGAGAGGAGCCACTGGCAGGCTTCTCTCCCGACCACGCATCCCTGGGAGTGAGCCCCGTTGACTCTACTGGGGCTGACTTACCTTTCCCCTGTTTTTGCACTGGTATGTATGGAGATCTGCCCCCCCCAACTTCTATCTGTTGGTTCTGTGTGCAAGGGGTTTTGCACTGGTCTTGCTGTGATGTCTATATGGAGATCTTCCCTCTCCCACACCTTTCCCGTGTTTTTGCACTGGTCTGTATAGAGATCAGCTCCCCCCCCCCTTGTATTGGAATCGAGGAAGATCTAGTGAGGAGGTAGATGTGGTGTCAGCAGTGACCCCTTTAAGGGTAAGGCCTGGGCATCCAGCAGAGTGTGCTGCACAGCTGCAGCCACTTGAAGGCAATAGGGCCCTCAGGGATATAAGAGCACCTGAGGCAGGAAGGGCTCCACTTATTTATGTGAGTCAGCCTTTTCCTACATGGAGATCATTAAGTCCAAGTACCGTTCCATCATGAACATTTGGAAGTGTGCTTGAGGCTGGCTGTCAACAGCTACTGTCCGGACTATGCATCCTTGGCTGATTCACTTCAGTGCAAGTCATCAAAGTAAACTCAAGTAATTACAAAAAATGTTTATAGTTAATTATGTTGTGTTGTGCAATATTGGCTCATGCGGTTATGCAAGGTACACCAACATACATTGTACACATAAATGTTAAATGTTATGATGGCGCGAACATTGTAAAAAAACTCTGGTAGATCTCCAGGCCTTGCTGGGTTTCAAAGTAGCTCTCGAGCCAAAAAAGTGTGAACACCCCTGTGTTATATGTTTATCTCAAGCTAGCCGCAGTCTTAATCCAGCATTGGGAATAGATACATTTAAGGCACTTTCTCCCTCAACCATGAGTCTGCTATGAGAGGTTTTTTGGTGAAAAGCTTCAGGTTAAAACTAGTTTGTGTTTGACAAACAACTTCTGACAAAATGACAGCAACTTCTTCTTTATTACTTTCCCTCTTTGCACCAAACTAGATTACATTGAATGCGTGTGTTTCTGCGTGTGTATGTGTTTTCAGTTAAATAGCAGCTGTGGAGGGTAATCAGGACCACAGCATGCAGGAAGGAGGTAATGAAGCTTTACTCATGCCACTTTGGTGCCAACAGCGACTGCTCACTAGAAGCTGCTGTTAACTCCAGGAGGGAAGTCACCATTGGTGCCAACTGAAGCATCAAACAACACCTCCCCGCATGGCATTGTCCCAGTCCTGCTCCTGCCCTTGAACTTCTATTTAACTGGAAAAACCCAGGGTCGAAGAACATGTTTAAGGTGAAATTTAGTTTGGCCCTTTCCCACATATGGAATATTTGTCTTTTCATAACCTATTATCTCTAATTTTTAAACTAGAAGTGTAATAAAAGCTGTATTATGCAACATCTTAAAAATCAGAAAACTCATTTAACCAGCATTTCTGCAGCGGGTGAATATGCCAGTTAAACAAGGGGACAGCTATACAAAAATATGTTAAGCAAACCCCCACCCCCTCTGAGTCCCTTCTCACAGTTGCCTACCTTATAGGGCTCCTTTGTACTTCCACTCTGTCTCATCAGGGTGCTCTAAGAATGCGGACATTCCTCTACTTCTACACTTTCCTCCATGGAATGTGTTTATGATTCCATTTCTAGATGCAGTTCATCCCAAAGGATAGAGCTAAGTGAGTTCTAAGGTAAGTAAGTGTGAGAAGAGGTTTGGAGTGGGTGGAGAAATGACGTTTCATAATACAGCACATTCAGGTACTGGGTAACCCCCATTCCTTGTGCATGCTGATAACACAGTTTTAACTGTACAGCCTACTTTAGGGATGTTTACTTGTTCTGGCAACAAGCTAGGAAGAAGATCAAAGACCATTGCAAATTCTCAATATACCCGTAAACAGGACAGCTGCTGGGACAGGTGTTCCGTTCACTGAGCTGGTTTACCAAATGTTTAAATATTTATAAAGATTTTTATCCAAATGTGTTTTTTTAAATCAAAATGTAATATAAAGGAACAGCCATCCTAGGGCCTTTCAGTTTATGAACTCAGTCATTCCGCCTTACACGTTCCATAAATGTGTGAAGTCAAACCAGGACTGTGCCTGTCAGCCTTGCCTCTCAGCTGTTGCCAGTTTGACACTAATGTGAAAGGGGCTTTTTGCATGTAGAGCTCCTCCATATAGTTTAATCAGGAGGACAATCGGGAGGAGTCCATATGTGTACAGTTGTGTGTGCACAGCATTCCTCTCTCATCAGTGCAAACTTTGGGGCATCCAGTCTGTGCAACTGGCAGATGGATCAGAAATAGTGGCTGGTGAGTACAGTTCTGCTTTCCCATCATGTGTTCACTGAATGCATGAGAGATGACTCTTTTTTTGTCACCTTATCCATTGCTTCTGATGCTTACTGCTGTTAAGTCTGGCCACAGGAAAGTGATGGCCTGCTCCAGAAGTTCTTCTGAAAATTGAGAAGCAGTTATGCATGTTTACAGGGATGATTTTCACTGAGGATTATGGAACCTTTGACTTGCAGATGGGGAGGGAGGAAGCTGCTGCTTTTGAGTTCATATCAACAAGTGGCCATTTTTTCTACACTTGAGGACAGTAACACTTCCCATAATGCTTCTTCCTTTAGGACTAATTCATTGCAATACCCTTTGACCTGGTGTGATTGACAGCTTAGTCCATGGGAACAGTGCATTCTAGGAAGCACAAGCTCAGTCAGCACCAGTTTCTTGTCTTATGTTTAATGATGTCTTCTACTGTGCTGTTTCACCCAGCACTTAACTGTCCAGTAGTGTCCCCCCCACGGTATGGGAGACTGAAGTAGTCATGTCTACTTCAGTCCTGATCTCTAGTCCTGAGCAATGTGTGAATGGTGTCTCTTTTTGCCTCTTAGTTATAGTACTTCATATGTAGAGAAAGCGAGGATTGAATTTTATTGACTTTTCATGTGTTTTATTGCTTGGAGACTGGAGCAAAGTGCTCTAAACTAGCAGGCTCACCACTCAGCTTGTCTTTTACACTCAGGGCCCAGCTCTGCAAAGGGGATCTTCTTGCAGCTAATTGGACTTAGTCACGCATGCAAAGTTACTCATGTGTACTACAGTGTGTCAATATAATATCCTACCATGCTTATGAACTCCCTGTAATTATGTGCGAATGACAGCTCAAGCTATAATGTCCGGCCCTGTGCTTTTATGGCTGTCATTTCGGTGGGAAAAAAGTAGTAATTACAACACCACCATTACTATGTATATATTATACATATGAGTGTATATAGTTAGTGGCTTGCCAAGTTCAGCATTTTTGACCTGTAAGTGCTTAATTTTACAACCTTATCATGTGCAATCGCTTTTTTAAAAAAGCAGAATGCAAAAGTGCTGAGCAGCTTATTCAGAGGGCTGGATTCCTTTTTAAAAATGGCTTTTGTTTTTGAATTCATTGTGGTCTTATCTCATGAGCCACTGTACCAGCAAATAAAACTGAACCCATGGATTGCTGTGCTGATACAACACCACAACTTATACTACAGTCTCAGTGTCCTGAATCAACCCAGAACATTGACCTGGCCCAGTGATGTGGACTGGTGACACTCCAGCAACACCTGCCAATTCCAAGGAAATGATGCAGCACCCTGATGCTACACAAAATCAGAGAGAGAGAGAGAGAGAGAGAGTGTACACAGGAGAAGTGGAAGAAATATTATGACTTGGCATATTGTAGGATCTGATACAATGGGATTGCAGTTTACAGGCTACATGATAGAATTGATTTACTTGTGTGTTTGTACTGGTGATAGGTTGCTAGAACATTCCAGGAGCAAATGCAGTGTGCATTTCGTTCCTATTTGTGTTTCTGATTAGAGCTCAACCTCTGGGTTTTGTTTCAGGAAACAAATACCCTTCAATAAAGATAATCATATATTTATCAAAGAGTTGCTAATTGCAAGGTCCCTTATGTTTTCAGGACCAACATTTTGAAGAACTTTTCCCCTTCCTTTCCCCCCTCCTAACCTTGGCAGCCATGCCTACTAGAATATAAATGTTGTGGGATTAGATGCCTCATCTTGATTCTTGAACAAACACAGTGCTGCACCTAATCTCACAATATTTGCTCTTCCTTCTGACCCTCTTTGTTCGTTTACTGATCTTTGTATGTGTGTACTACAAGCCACGCCCTGAACAATTCTTTTTAAATGAATGATGAGCAACTACTATGCTCATTGCCTTCAAGAAGTACCTACTGTTTAGGACACAAGGCCTGTTTGAGGTGAGAGAAGAGGTACCAAGGACCTTGTTATCTCTGTCGATGTAATCTGTGTCAGTACTGGAAAATTCCTTGGATATTTGGATTTTTTTTTAAATTTTCTTTCCTGTTTATTTTTAAATAAGTGTGGGGATCCCATGACATTCTCTCTCTCTCTCTCTCTCTCTCTCTCTTTCTCTCTCTCTCTCAATCATAAGTAAACCTGCACTGAAACTCCATCATTTACCTTTTGACTATGAGTGGAAAATGGTGGTTCTGATGGCTAAGGGCCCAATTCAACTTTCCAGCTGTAGCCCTGCCAATGGGGCATGTGGAGGGAGGGTCATGGAGGTCTTCTCAAGGTAAAGGAACATTTGTTCCCTTATCTCAGGGCTGCATTGTGGCTTCATCAGTGGTATAAGAAAACCCACAGAAAGAATTAGTTTCATTCCAGATTGTATTGCATTTTTTAAAATTGGGGCCACATGTCTTTTCAAATTTCGATCATTATAGCTGTGGCCCAGATATTTTGTCAGAAACCCATTACTGTATTTCAGGGCAGTTAATTTTCAGTTGTCTGTCATGAAAAGTGATAACATAAGCACAAAATACTTAGATCAACTTAGAGTTGCTGTGGGATGAGTCATTATAACAATGATTATAGTGTCTTTACTTAGGCTGTCCTAGACAAAACCGTAATTGCAAAAGAGAGTACAGTCTGTAAGTAAACTGTGACAATCTAAAACACTCCTTGTATTGAAGTTGTGGACTTCACAAGGAGATGCATAAAGAGATGCATAAGGGTTAAAGTGTGAAATACATTCAGTACCATATATGGAGAAATTATGAGGATGATGAACATAATGGTTCTTCAAGATTTATTTAAAAAGAAGAGATAAGTACAGTTTAAGAACAAAGTGAGTTAAACTGGCCAAAGGGTACAGCAAAGCTGTTGACATGTTGAGACTAAATGGGAATTTCAGGCCCATTAGTGAACTGGGTATAAATAACTTTACAATGCATTTAAAATAGTTCAAGTATTGAAATGTTGCAACTCTCATTGTAGCAGGCTTGGAGGCAGGCTGTGCAGCATGGCCTTTCCCGGTTTGAAGAGACACTTGGCCAACAGTCTGAGGCAAAGAGGCAAAGAAGGAAGGCTCATAGCCAGGAAGACAGACCAGGGACAGACTGCACTTGCTCCCAGTGTAGAAGGGATTGTCACTCCCAAATTGGCCTTTTCAGCCACACTAGACGCTGTGCCAGAACCACCATTCAGAGCGCGATACCATAGTCTTTCTGGATTGAAGGTTGCCAACATTTTCATTGTAGCAAGAAATGAAGAAGGCCTCTCATTTAAATTGAACATCATGGGTAGAAAGATCTCTTCAATGATTGAGATCAATTAAAACAATAGAGACATTTCCTAAGACACATAAGGCTGCACTCTTATGCACACACCTGGAAGTAAGCACCATTGAACACAGTGAGACGTATGTCTGGGTAATGGCTCTGATTTGGATGCTGAAGTGCTTAATGGTTGCTTTAAAAACAAAACCCTAAACATACAGGGCCAAACCATGCTTAAAGTCACATTTAATGGCCTTCATATTCATGTATGTTCGTCTGGTGACCCTGGCCCAGTCCTGGTTGCTAGATGCATATGAATACATGTGTTTAAAGATGAAAGTGCAACACATGTAGCTTGTAGTATCTAAATTAAAAGTAGTGAGACCAAACTGTCAAACACAATTTTTTTTTAAATCTAAACCTCACAGATGTCTTAAGCAAACGCTATTAAAATCCAATGATAAACTTCCATAGCAGTTTACAGATAGAGCCTATCAAGGCTTCTCAAACCTGTACTTCAGCTTGCACTCAAACATGTAGCATACAGCTAATGTCAGAACAATCTCTTCAGCTTCTTTATGTAGCAACTGCTTTAAACACAGTTTCAGAAAGCATTAAAGACTTTTTTTCAATTGATATAATGGAGATGGTCTCTAAATTCTTAGTTTCAGTGTCCTCTAAGTATACCAAGTCTATCTGCTAAACCTACTACAGATGTTTTGTACTCTATTTTATTCTATCAATTTCTGTTTTTACACTACCCTGTGCCCATCTATGTTTTCTCTTGTAGCTGGCTGTTGCCACATATACTATCTATGTATACCAATAAAGGTTTTTGGATTGGATTGGATCAGACTTTTCAGAATAGACAGTTCCCTTCTAGTTTACTGCTGCCATAAACATCAATCCACATTTCCTTTTGTCTTTCCTATGCCCATTAATAAAAAATGCAGAGCCTGATGTCATAATGCTGCAATTTTATGCATTCTGTTCCATTTCATTGGCTGCTGTTTTCCAGGACAGGGAAATTCTGTGATGTCACATTAGGTGTTTTTTGTAGCTATTCTTGCAAGAGAGAAGTGAACCCGGGGAGGGGACTGTTTTGGGTAACCGTCTGCATCCCCTCCCCGAATAATGCATTGTTCTGCCCTGATGCTCTGGAAAAAATAACTTGTTAAAATAAGTGGCATTCAGAGGAACTTGAATTTTAAAACTCTTGGGTTTGCTGTAGTACTAGATTTGTTCTTGCAAAAATAACAACAGAAGTGGCTCCCCTGTTCTCTGTAATGCTGATTCACAGTTCTGTCGCTCAGCCATCCATGCTGTTATAATAGAGGTTTTCTCAGTACCATTGATTTAAACCCATCCTCTCATAGCCTTCTCTGACAGCAAAGAGAGGATGCTTCATATTCATGCAAAATAATTTCAGTATTATATGTTATACAATATTATGCGTCTCACCACTAAATTAATCAAACCGCCATTAGTATCTAAAACAACCTGCAAAGTCAGAAAAGAAACATGCTTATGTATTAATATGGCCACACCTCTAGCTCAATTAGATACATCTTGAGATAAGCACCCCCCCCCCACCCAATCTTTACATACATATCTTTTATCAATCACCATAGGCAGCCCAATCATATCCTTCTTGGCACTGCGGGGGTGCAGAGGCGCAGAAATGGCTGCCACTATATCCTCCGGGGAAGCTGCCAGAGGTCCCCTTGGAAGAAGATGACATTCATCTCCTTCCCTGAATAAAGCCCCAGCCTCCACAGTGAAGCTTTTTTAGCTAAATTGCTGGTGCAGACTTGAGAAGTCCTATGTTGGGCTTCCAAGCCCAATACAGGCAATTGAAAACCTGAACTGGGTGCCACTTGAGGCCAGGGCCACAAAATGCTGTCTCCCCCTTAAAAATGTCACTTCTGTTTTTTGAGGAATACCTCAAGTGCTGTTTTTCAGCATTTTGAAGACCTCAGAAGGTCTTCTGGGGCTAGGAAAGCCACAGGCAGCCTCTTCAGCCCTTAGAAGGGCTTCTGAGGTCTCAAAAATGGACCTGGAAAAAAAAAATGGTGGTGGGTCATTGCACCATCCCCCATGGAGTGACGGCAGAGGCATTTGCCCCCCTGACCCTCAGGCATGCCAGTGGATACAGGGCATAGGATCAAGCAGAGGAGGTCTCTGCCGCTCCCATCCCCCCTCCCCCTCCCCTGTCTCAGAACATCTCTCCATGACTTCTCACCACCCTTCCATGCCTCTGAAATTGCCCAGCACTCACCTTTTTACTGCCAGCGACCAGGGCTTCTTCAGCGGCACTGAAGGGGCAGCACAGTCCTCCCCACCAGTGCCACTTACTCAAAGGGTGCTGCAGACATGCTTTCTGGCACGTTTGCAACACCCAGCGCTAGCACTGATGCACGATAGGATCAAGCCCTAAATTAGTTTCCTGTAAAAAGGCTATATCAACTTTCAGACTCTGTGTAGAAATACTTTCTCTCTATTTGCTGTATTTTCTCTTTTTGCTGCCAGCTGAAGGCTAGATCCTGTACCCACGGAAACCAGTAGCAAGCTGCCTACTGTGTTCATTGTTAATTGTCAGGGAGATCCTTACTTGCTACAAAGGCAGGAGAAAGAAACCAGAGATCTCATAGAGCGTGACATGTACCTCATCTAATCTTTTTAAGGAATTCTGCTATCTCATTGTCCCCCGTGCTTTTTGTTCTTTTTCTCACACAAAAGGGATTTAAATATGCCATCAATGGGATTAAGATTAATTATTG
Source organism: Tiliqua scincoides (assembly GCF_035046505.1). NCBI lineage: Eukaryota > Metazoa > Chordata > Lepidosauria > Squamata > Scincidae > Tiliqua > Tiliqua scincoides. Next base: position 98,417,061 of record NC_089821.1, on the reverse strand, counting down.
AACAGATTTTATACTAGGACACACTTACTAGCATGTAAAGACAACACGCTGTATAGCAGCATATAGCATCTGTTTCTCTGGTTTACCCTCAAACTTTGAGAATTATAATGATTCTGTTAACTTGGTTTCTGGCCACTTCTATACTAGCTTGACCGAAGGTTATTTTTTTATCTAGCTAATTATTTTTAGCTTAGCTTCTATATTTGGCAATGAGAAATTTACCATAAAGCTAATTTTAAAAAGTTTTTTTAAAATGTGCATAAATGTAAATAAGGACAGATGAAATACAGTCTTGTGCCTTCTAGGGGAGGTGGTCAACCTTGCTGCTGGCAACAAAGATTGATACTCTTCCTGGCAAACAGCATGCAGGAGAGTTGTCACTTTCTAGTCTTTATTTTACTTTGACATCTATTTAGTAGTGTTTTTTAAAAGTTAGGTTTAGGGCGCAATCCTAACCTGGGCTGGAACAGGCAGGCTGACTGGTCTGTGCTGTATCCAGCAAGGATTTGGTGCAGTCTGGGGTGCAACTCAGAGTAAGGGGATTTCCTTCCCCTTACCCTGAGAAATTCCACAGGCAGCCCTATGGGGCTACTTGGATCTGTGCCTGTGATTTTGCGGGTGCCAGTAGCCACCTCACTGCTCAACCCTGTCTCCAGGTCATTTATGAAGAGGTTGAAAAGCACAGATCCTTGGGGCACACCACTTTTCACCTCTCTCCATTGTGAAAATTGCCCATTGACACCCACTCTCTGTTTCCTGGTCCTCAACCAGTTTCTAATCCAGGAGAGGACCTGCCCTCTCGTTCCCTGGCTGTGGAGTTTTTTCAGCAGCCTTTGGTGAGGGACCATGTCAAACGCCTTCTAAAAGTCCAGATATATAATGTTCATGGGTTCTCCCACATCCACATGCCTGTTGACCTTTCCAAATAATTCTCTAAGGTTCGTGAGGTGAGACTTACCCTTACAGAAGCCATGCTGATTCTCTCTCAGCAAGCTTGTTGTTCTATGTGTTTTGAGATTCTATCTTTGATTAGGCATTCCACCATTTTACTCGGTATAGATATTAGGCTGAGCAGCCTATAGTTTCCCGGGTCCCCCCTCCTTCCCCTTTTAAAAATCAGTGTGATATTTACTATCCTCCAATCCTCTGGCACTGTGGCCGTTTTGAGGGACAAGTTGCATATTTTAGTCAAGAGATCAGCAACGTCATTCTTCAATTCCTTAATAACTGCGATCCGCGAGGCCAGTGCATATCTGTGCGCTGGCCTCTTCCCAAGTAATTGGGAATGTGCTTTATGGCAAGTTCACAACTGCTGGGAGCCAGCACGAAGGACTTGTACTGGCTCAGGGGTGAGGGCAGTTTTTGGACTGTACTGTTAATTGTCCTTCCTTTTGGTTGTTTTGCACTTGTAAACCAATTCCTCAGCTAATTTAGGGCACAATCCTACCCTGCACTGGAACAGGCAAGCCAGGAGGCTTGCACTGTATCCAGTGCAGGATAGGGGCCAAAAACAGCTCTGCTAGAGGCAAGGGAAAACTTTTTCCCTTACCTCTGGGAAAGGTGCCCTTTCCCCTGTGGGTCTCCTCGGACTTGTGCCACCTCAGGAGGTGGCGCAAGTCAGAGGAGAGCAGAGCGGTTTGAAGCCGCTCCATTCTCCCCGGGAATGGGGGTTGGGATCCAGCATAACTGCCGGATCCCAACCCCACCTCCTGCTCCCCGCCCGCCTTCCCCACCCCGAGCCGCCCACCGCCCTTCCTCCCCCCACCTAGGAACGCCTCCCTCCTGCCGCAAAAATGCTATAGGCGACTTGAGAAGTACTCCCGTTATGACTCGTTTTTGAGTCAAATTGTGGGGCTGGAGGATCATGATTTGACTTGAGTCAAGCCGCTCTGGACTTGCCCATCCCTGGTTAAGGGACTAACATTTGAATCTGTGAACTTCTGTGGTATGAATCTCACCTGTACCATGAACTCTTTATGTGACCTTAGGTAAGCCATTCCCTCACATCCTCCATTTCCCCATCTGCAACCTGAGGATAATAATACTAGGCTTATAGGGTTCTTGTAAGGGTTCCATCAAGATAATAGAGGTGAAGTGGTTTGAAAGAACTGTGCACATGCTAAGCATTTATTCTGAAAGCCAGTGTTGTCTGTATGTGAGCCTCTGAGGACTTCATGTTGGGACAAAAAGGCAGAAGTACTTCTGATAATAAATAACTTCCAGGACGTGTGCTTGATTTATTGCCCCAAATGCTTCCACCGACAGAGTGCAACATTTGTGTTGGGGAGCAGAAAACATAGTGAACAATGTTGCCTCATGATCTGTAGCTTTTATATAGATATGGATATAGATTTAGAAGGTTTAGTGGCATGGAAAATGAGAATCTCTGGATTCCTTTTTTCCCTCCTTGGACAGGGCAGATGATATTGGAACTTGGTACAAGTCCATGAATTTAATGTTGAATTTTAACATAATTGCAAAGCCTTGTGATTTATTATTTTGATGCTCAAGTTATTTGCTCAATTTATTATATAGCTAACAGCCCAATTGTAATGGGTCGTTGTGCCGCTGGAACTTGCTTTCTGGAGCACAATGTGTCAGTGAGTCCTGGCGCTCACAAGTGGGTTGGAGGAGGGAGGGAGTGAACAAAGAGAAGACTGGGGCAGGGAGGGAGCAGATCATGACAGGGGATGGGGCAGTATTGGTGGCAGCCATGCCACTGATATCCTATCCCTTTCCCCGGCCTCGATCCCCTGGCCCGTGTTCACTTGGACTTGCTCCAGCAAAGTAGCGATACTGGTCCAAGTAGACCCATCAGGGCAATGAAGTTTTGCTCTGGGCCAAGGGACCTGAAATCCCCTTGCAGGATTCCCTTGCAGGATCCCCTTGCAAGTCCAAGTGAACCCTATTAATGTGGCACATTGATATGGTGCATTGATATGGAGTTTGATAGGATTGGGCTATAATGCAGCAGTCCCCCACACAGCTTTTTGGGAGGAACTTGCAATGAATTTAGTGAGACTCCAGTCAGAAACAGAACCATACTGTACATTTTGTGAAGGAAACTTACCTGCATTGCAAGAGTCACATTTACATTTGACTGCACTTTTAACAAGATTTGTCTAATAAAGAAACCACAGTAAAATTTGGAGTACGCTAGGACTGCTGTAAAATTTGTCCATTTGTTGAAAACATGTTAAGCTTTCACTAACAAAATCTAAATCCTTAGAAATGGTTTCATGCAAAATGCAATGGGAAATTTTAGTAACAGGGACATCACTATTCAAAGAAACCCCTGTACAAAGATCAAAGTGTATACAGGTTGCACCCCCATATCCACAGATCCATTATCCGTGGATTCAGTTATCTGTGGATCCAGGGCCCTCACATGCCCTCTGCGCACCCTTTATATAACCTGGTTTTTATTTAAGAAGCGCTTGCAGCAAGAGTGTCTTGCTTAACTAAATAGCCGAACATTCAGGCAAGCAGCCTGCTTGCTAGAGGGTGACTAACAGGAAGCAGGAGTTCCTAACAGATTAACAAAAAACAGGAGTAACTAGCGTGCAGGCTAGTTACCTGCACATTTGGCTCTTTAGTAGAGCAAGATTTACAAAACAGTCATGCTGCAAGTGCTTTTCTGTAAAACTCAGGTAATGTAATGGGCGCTGGCGTTGTGCAGGGGGTGCACAGAACTCCCACGGATATGGGAGTATGCCTGTACTTTTAAAGGTGACTCTCTCTTAAGTAAAATTATAAATAATGTATTTATTGTACAGCAGGTGTAATGAGTGGAAGTGACCTTCAAGCATTTGTTACAACTCACAGGAGTAGTGACGTAGGTATGTTTCTGAAATATGTTTTCATTTTCCTATCTATTTTTTGGGTCACAGTTTGCCTTATCTTACTATAATATTAAGCCAACATTATATTATGTTCATCTTTTGTGATTTATTCCCCTGTTCTTCCATGATTTATGTCAAAGCAAAGCTTAACTGACTGCGCTTCATTAAGTTGTTCTTACATTGTTGATAGAAAGTTGCTCTTTTGATTGCCAGTGGTTATTCTCTCAGTGGACGGAGGCAGAGACTAAGGGCACAGTCCTATCCTGCGCTGGAACAGACAAGCCAGGAGGCTTGCACTGTATCTAGCGCAGGATTGTGGCCAGAAGCAGCTTAGCCAGAGGCAAGGGGAAACTTTTCCCCTTACCCCTGGGTGAGGGCTACTGGCCCCTATGGGTCTACTCAGACCTCCTTTGGAGGTGGCACAAGTTCAAGGAGAGCGAAGTGGCTTCAAGCTGCTCCATTCTCCCTGGGAACGGGGGTTGGGATCCAGCATAACTGCCAGATCCCAGCCCTGCCTCCCTCTCCCCGGCCACATGCCCCCAGGGCCATCTATCGCCCACCCTCCCCTCACCCAGGAACACCTCGCTCCCACCTCCTCCCCACTTCCCCCCTGCCTATGTTTTATTCAGCGGGGAAGCTGCCACGGAGGCTGTATTCAACCTCCGTGTGTCGGTGCATCTCCTTGCGCCAACACGGCTTCCTCGTAAGGAGGCTCAAACGTGCCTTATGGCACATTTGCAACCCTCCCAGGCCAGCACAAGGGAGTTGCGTCGGCCCAAGGTGCAGTTAGGATTGCGCCCTTAGAAGGGTTTGGGGATGGGAACTCGGTAGTCTTGAGAAAATGGGAACAGAGACCCTTGTGTGTCCATTTCCCCGAGTTTTATCTAGTTAAAGTAAAATAATGACGAAAGTGCAATTCTATGCCTACTTACTGAGAAGCAGACTCCACTGATTCAGTAGACCTTCAGGCAGATATGAGTAGGATTACACCTAAGATTGTTAAGAACAGGTTCAAATCCTTTTTGTTTTTTTGTTACCTTATGTACAGTATAAATTGTTTCTCTTCTAATGCACTCAAGTCACTTTATATCCATGTCAGCGGATTAGGCCTGGGAAGGGAAAAGGATATGGCGTGTGCACCACCAATCATGCTCCCCTCCTGGCCTCAGTTCACTCATCCTGTTGCCACCCTCCCCCATCCATTGATCCTCCTCCCTGCCTTTCCCTCATCCTGCACTGCTCAGCGGGAAGTTACCTGTTCTGGTGTGCGGTGTCTGCACTGGCACTAGGGGGATGGCTGAGTCCTTCCTGCCAGCCTGAGGCCTGGAATCACTGCTGTTGCAACCATGCTTTACAGCATGGTTGCAACAGTCTGGGCCAGCACAGAAGGGGGATAGGATTGTGACATAAGAAAAAGCAAACATTTTCCCTTTAGCTTAGCATTTGTATACTATTGTTGCTCTCCTTTTAAGTTTTTGTCATAATTGTAATGTAATAAATTTTTTTAAAATAGAGTTCTTCTGTTCCAGTTATTTTCTAAATTGCAAAAATGCTGGAAACTATTGAATGCTGAGCTTTAATTCAACCATTTGAACTGTTTCATAAAATAGACAACCTGGTCGTTCGTGTGAAAAATGGCCTTAAGAGTTCAAAGTATAAACCTGTTGACTACAAGCAGCTACATGCAATTACTGAAGCTAAGAAATTTGAATCTGCTAACATACTGCTCAAGGTGAGTGTTTATGGCAGATGTAGAACTTAAGTTTAGTTGTTAAGAAAAAGGTGCTATGGGATTAGTGAATGACACACATATAAGAAGATTCTGCTACATGAGGAAAGGTGTTGAAGAAAATATGAAATAGGTAGTGATTGCTAGGGATTGGCATAGCTGAGTACAGTTAATTTCATAGTTATTTCATAGTTATTCAAGTCTATGATGGGGTATCATAATCATAAATAGGCAGTTTGTAGATGCTGCCAGACAATTAAAAATTAAAATCCTGTTATTTATTCTTTGAAAATCTTTTCAGCTTGCCATTTGAGGCAGCTCACAAAATAAACATAAAGCTGCATAATCCTAAAAAATATTTGTAATAAAACCAACCCTATAAAGTCACAGTCCCAACCAAAATGATAGGTGCAGAAGGAACAGCAGGTTAAAAGCCATCTGTTTTCACTTTTCTCTTCAATCAGCAATGCTTTGATCAAGAAAAGGTAGGCCTTACATGGTTTCCAGAAGGTAAGAGGGGCATTTCATGAGGTTATTTCATTACTCAGGGAGGTTGACTTATAGCCTCCAGGCTGTTACTGAATTGACCCATTCAGTACCAGGGCTAAGGGCACAATCCTAACCAACTTTCCAGCACTGAGGTAAGGGCACAGCAGCTTCAAGGTAGGAAAACAAACATTCCCTTACTTTGAGGAGGCCTCCATGACTGGCCCCCCCCCAACTGCAGGATGCAGCACATGCCCCATTGGCACAGCTGTGTCAGTGCTGGAAAGTTGGTTAGGATTTGGGTTCAACATCTCTAGAGGTTGAGAGTTTGTGCCATGCCCTCCTTGAAGACCTTAATTACAGTGAATGGAAGTCACTCATACTGGGAGCAGTGGCCTTCTTAATATCTTGCTTGAGTTGTGCAACCCCCGCTATCCAAAAGAGATGTTTTGCATCATAAAGGTTGGTTGGCAACCTTCAGTCTCGAAAGACTATGGTATAAGCCTACAGCACCCGGTATTCGGGCATGTGCAGGGTAACAGTTGCTGCCTTCATCATAAAGGTAGGGACCAGGATAGGCATGTTGCAAGGGTTTCTGCATCCATGTCTGTGTCTGTAGATTTAAAAAACTGGTAGTTTTTAAAAACTGTCTGTAGATTTAAAAACTGGCAGTGTCATCCTATGTTGCAAAGTGTTGCTAGTTTTTCAATTTTATTTTTATTATTGTTTCATTGTGTTTTATGACTTAGAGAGATGTAAGCCACCTCGAGTGTCTGCCAGTAAAAAAGGAATCAAACTCCTGAAAGAAAGGAGGTGTGCTAAACATGAAGGTGGTAAACATAAAGGTGTATTAGTAAATAGACCACAGGTATCTAGACCACTCTTCTAGTATTAAAGTTTTTGTCACTGAATACTAGCAGAGAAAGAGATGCTTAACACACTGGATTGGGGACTAGAAGTAGACCCCTATTGCCATGGTAGAAGCAGCATGCTGTCTAACTAGTAGCTACTTGCCTGGAAATAATGGCCACTCTCCATGGGAGAGAGGCATGTTGCAAATCTGGTTTTTTCACCAGAAATAGGCAAGACAAAGCTCTTGAATGACTGACCTGCTGGTGAACTGTCACGAGGAAGCCCAGGGTGCCTGAATTAGGAAAAGCCTTGGTAAGCCAGATATATCCCTTATGTTTTATAACATGTTAACTGTATGAAATGACTACAATGTGCATATTGTAATTTTAGTTGGTTTTAAAGTAGTAGTAGTAGTATTAGTAGCAGCAGCAGCAGCAGCAATGAATAGCAGACCTACCTGCAGATCAAATGTAAATGTGTGGGGTTTTAGGAAATTGCTTTGAACAAAAATATTAAATTCAATGGATATGCAGGTTGTGCCTCGTTATCCACAGGGGATCCATTCCAGAACCCCTAGTGGATAAAAAAATCAGTGGATACAAAATCAGTGGAAAAATAACTTTAAATGCCCACTTCCAGGTTTCTTGCTACTCCATTGTCACCCCAGAATGCATTGGCATAGATGCTGTACCACATTCAGGCTGTAATCCTATTCACATTTACCTGAGAGTAATCCCTATTAACTGCAATGGGATTTACTTCTGAGTAGACATGCATAGAATTGAGCTGTCAGCCACTAGAAAGGGTGAATAATGGAATCTAGCAGAATGGAATTATAATTATTTTACAGTGTATAGGTAGGAGATTGAATTTTGGTGCTTTTTTCCCTTGTTACAAGACATTTAAAGGTGAACCAGTATCAGTGGTGAGTCAGATCAATGGATACCAAATCAGTGGATACTGAGGTTCCATGTGTACTCTGTAATATTTGTGCATAACCTTTGTTAGCACGTATTTGATTATATGGTTCCAAACTATTATAGTACTGCAACAGGGAAGTGAATGAGGCTTATGTGTAAACAAATAGCAGTTTCTTCTAACTTTTCTTTCTTGTTTCATCTAAAACGTGATCTTATGTATTTTTGCTGCAGTGTAAGGACACATATGATTTGGTTGAAGGTTCCTAGGGTGGGTCTAAGTGTATTCTCACACCACTAAGCACTAGGTTTGTTCCAGCGCTGTCACAGGAGCAGACTTGGTCAGAGCACAGCACACCAGAGCAGTTTAATGGTCTGTGGATAGTTACAGATGAGGGGGGAGGTTAAGAAAAAGGGGGTATCAGACTATAGTAGGGCTTTTCAAACTGGGGCGTTGTGACGCCCCAGCCTGAGGGCCCTGGCCTGTTTCCCCTTAAGGGGCTGGGGCAGCAAGGAGGCAGGGTGGAGGCAGCAGTGCAGTCCCCAGAATCGCATTGCTCAGGGGGCTGCAGGGGCTTGGCTGTACTTACCAGAGCCTCCTGCAACCTCCTGGGGGGGGGGTGCAGGGAGCTCTGAACGACCTTCTGCAGGGCTCCCCGAAGCTTCAGAAGTAAGAGTGGAGCAATTACACTCCACTTCCGGTTTAGCAGAGGTGGGGCACGATCGGTCCACTTTCACTTTCAAACCTTCAGGGAACCCTGCAGAAGGTTGCACAGGGCTCCCCACGCCCCTGGGAGGCTGCAGAAGGCTCTGGTAAGTACAGCCAAGCCCCTGCAGCCCCCTGAGTGACGTGATCCTAGGGATCGTGTCGCTGCCTTCCCCCCACCCCCGCTGCCTCCCCCCCACCCCTGCAAGGACTTAGAGCGGTTTTCAAACTCCCTGAAAACCGCTGGACTATAGCTAGTTCTGGACACCCTACAAAGTATTTGGCTGGCCCAGTTGTTGCAAACAATTGCAGTTTTGCTGACCCTGTTGTCTGCTGTTGCAAAATTATCCTTCCCTTTTAAAAAAATTTAAGGAGCATGGCAAGGATTTTTAAAATGGCATTTAGATCAGGGTGGTGGTTCTCTGCACGTCCTAACAGAGGGTTCCATTTTAGCTGCTGCAGCAGAAAGCCCTGTTTGAGTGACAAGAAGCTATAGAGTAAAAAATAATTGATACCAATACGAGGGCAGCTTTGCTTCATGATACTGACCCCATCCACACTGTTTGTTTTTTGTAAGCGTGCTAAAGCCAATCCTCTTGGAAATTTATTTTGCTGCATTTGTTTTACTGGTTCTGCGCTTGCAGGGGCAAAAGGACAAATTATTTTTGTTCCACACAAGCAAGAATAGAGAAGGAACTGGTTTGCGGAATTGCTGTTCTTTCATAGGTTCCCCCCCCCCTCAGAGTGAAAGCACACTTGAAGCAATATTTTTTTCCAAATATGTGCTGCTTTTGGAAAGCCTTATTAAGAATTTTTTTATTGGCATATCCCCAGCCTTCCTAATTCCTTTTTGTCTTTCATATTTCTTTTTGGTTTGCCAATGAGGTGAGATAACAAAACTAATGGTGGGGAATGTAGTGCAATTTAGACAATAGTCCTTTCCATTCCATTTCCATTCATAGATCTTGGTAACTGCCAATCATGTGGCTATTTTTGTGATTGTACCCATACAGTCCTCCATGCACAGATATTCCAGATGATCTTTTCAGCATGGGACTGGCTCAAAATGATTTCTGCCTATTGGGCAATAATGAACACAGTGGATGTAAAGGCGGTATTTAACAGCTTACTGTTAGATCTGTCGCTAAGGGAGACAGCCAGTGTTGCCTCTAAGGCGCGTAGCAGTGCAGCCTTGTGCCTCCCAGCTGAGCTCTATGCTGCATGATGACACAGTTGCTGAATGTCTGGAGGCAGCACCATGTCTAGTCATGATACTATGCAGCTGCCAAAGGGTTCCACATACCAGTGTGGACCCTTTAGAGCAGTGGTTCCCAATATTTTTTCACTTGCGTACCCTTTGGCAGCCATTTCCATAAATTGTACCCCTCATATTGGCAAAATGTTTGTAAAGAATTCAGTTGCTGTTATTTCAGATGTATATGTTTTCAACTACTGATCCATATGAATTGGATGACCAGAAACTAACAGTTACTGGGGCTTTTGCATCCAATTAGCTGCCTTCCTTCCTGCCTTGCCAGCCCCACAAGGCATTCTAATACAGACCTGCCTTTTTCCGCCATTATACAGTTCTTTCTTAAGTACCCCTAAATGTTCTGGCAAGTACCTTGGGGGTACACATACCTTAGGTTGGAAACCACTGCATTAGAGAGATGCTGGAGACAGCCTTGCAAAAATATGGTTGAGAGCTTTAAAAAGGTGTATCTGATACAGGTGTGCGCTACTTAATAACCTTCCAACAACAGTGGACAGGATAGGCAATGGTGGTAAAGCACAGCAAAGAGGCTCTTAATGAGGCAGTCAGGTCTCCCACAGCCTGCAGCACGCTATCTGTTGACTCAACAAAGAGGCTCTTAATGCAAAGAAGAGGCAAGGCAATCTATATCCAGTAGCCTGTGCAGCCAGCTAGTGCCTAGCAGGGAGTGTCTGTTTACACAACAAAGGCACTAGATTGGGCTGAATGTTCGCTTTATGACCTAATCGCATTACAATGAGAGAACATATCCCCATATTTATGTAGCACACACATGTATATGAGGAACATAGGAAGTAGTTGCAATTGTTGGAACTGTAGTTTGTCATTTTTTGTAATTGTATCTTCCCCAGTTGCTTTTGCTGGTGCCTCTTTTCCATTCTTTTTTTTAAATTGTGAGCCCTTTGGGGACAGGGAACCATTTATTCATTTTGCTGTGTAGCCTGCTTTGTGAACTACTTTTTATTGAAAAGCTGTTGAATATCCATAACAATAGCAATAATAATTCGTCTGTGTATGATGGGTCCATATGGTATAGTCATTAGAGTATTGGACTAGACTCAGATCTCTGCTCAGCCATGAGCCATCAATCTCTCAGCTAGTCTACAGAGTTGTGATGGGAATAAAGTAACACCGCCCAGAATTTCTCAATGAAGGATGTATAATAAATAATATCATTTCGCTTTAGATTGCATCAGTATCTTGTCAGGATTGGATATATTTTTACATACAACCAACAGGCCTTCCAACAGGCCTTCCAACTTGCTAAGTGCTCTTGCCAGTTTGTGCTATTCCCCTGTAAGCAAGGTAGTAGTCAAGGAGGAGCAGAGGGAATAGAGCTCTGAGACTTTTCCTACAGCAAAATCTGCAAAGTCATCAGCAAAAGAACTCAGGTGCTGCCTTTGAAAGTTTTGTTCAAAGGACCTGAGCTGAAGTAGAATCAGGCTCAGCAGGAAGGAAATATGCCCAAGGGCGAATGTTAATATCTGGGCCATTGTCTTCCCAAGGGCTGCTTGATGACAGCATGTAGCATGTTTCATTTAGGCTATAATCCTATGCAAATTTCCCTGGGAGTAAGTCCTATTGAACACACTGAGATTCCCTCTGAGTAAACACACATAGGCTAGCACTCTAGCATACCTTTGATATTTATTTGGGATATTTTAACCCCAGTTTTCAATGTTTATATATTGGTTTTACGCTATTGCAACTCATTCCTAGAATATGGAATGTAATGAGCTCATATTTAGATGGACTATATAATAAGTAGAAATAAGTGACAGGAGAACAAAACACCCTAATGAAAATACTAAAATTGATTTTTGTTGTATAGTCCTAGTGGATGTAGCTAAGGGGGGGATGTGTGTTAAGCCAAACTCCTGCTCTCCAGAATTTGTTGCTACATCACTCTCTGCAGGCCTCCACTGATCCCTTTCTGTCTGCTGTAAAGGCAGAGGCACTGAAGTCTACATGAAAAGATCAGTAGTGTCAGCACCAAGAATCCTTGTGCCAAAACATTACCTACTTTTAGCAGGGACAAAAAGCATCTCAGCAGAGGAATGTCTCTTGCTTCTGTCTTATAGCAAAGGTGCCTGATCAGCACTAAAAGAAGTTTCTTTGTAGATATAACCTTTGGGCACCTTTGCTTGAGCACCTAACAAGCAGCTATTTTAAACTTTTCATGGTGTTCTTAACCATATGGAAAGGTCCACGTGCTATGTGTGCTACCCCAGTTTACCACAATAACATGTTTCCATGCAGTGTGCTAGTAAAGATCAACTAGTGTGAGATGTGGAAGTTCCACGTCATAGAAATATGTGTTAGGACATTTTGCATCTCTGCCCCTCTAAGCACAGGGGATACTATGAAGACCAATTAGTGTCTATTAATTAAACTATTAAAATTAATGACCAAACACACATAGTAACCCATGCTTAGTTCTCAGGATATATAGATTTTATAGGGTTTTTAGTCCTACTTCATGGTTATGTACCAGATATGCAAAACACAGAATCTTGTCAAGGGAGAAGCTGTGTGACCAAAGCAAACTACAATGAAGAAAGGCTGAAATGATTACAGGTGGGGCCTTAATATTTGTGAGGGATCCATCCTCTGAGCCTCTGCAGATACTGAAAACCACAGATAAGTAAATCCGCTGTTTTCAGCCCCTTAAACCCACCAAAGGTCTTCCTAAAGCCTGCAGAGACCATGCACGTCCGCCCGTAGCCTCTGCGAGCTTTGGAATGGCTAAAAAGGCAAAAAAAAGAGCTACTTCCAGTTTCCGGAGGGAAAGGCCCAAGGCCTGATAAGAAACCCTCCAGAGGCAACTGGAGCAGAGCTCTGGTCCCCTTCAGAGAGTTCAGATGAATCCAAGTCTGGCTCATTGCAGGTTCGGAGGACTCGTGTTGAGCCAGATCCGTGGATATAAAATCTGCGGATAAACAGGCTCCACCTGTATTTCCTATATTGCATAGTTTCTTCTAATAATGCAGGTATAATTTATCAAAGTGGCTGGCAGATATTATTTATCAATGGGCTGGCATAGCCAGGGCTGTATTATTCATAAAGCTGACTAGGCTAAGCCCGGGGGCCCATCTTTTTTTTTATTTTTTTTATTTTTTATTTTTTGCTGAGGCACTGTTACTTGCACCCTAGGGCTCGAATGGTTAAAGGCACTATGCACTCTGTGCTGTAGCAATACATGTCCATATATATTTATTCATATATATACTCTCGTAAGTATATATTTTAGAATAGTTAAAAAATTGTGAATAGAATTCATTGGGAGACCAAATGGATATAGTTATGTACTACAGTCTAGTACCTACCATACCAGGGTCAAGCTGTCAACTGTAGTAGGGTGAAAGACTGAAGTGCCAGAGGGAGCCGGAAATGCCTGAAAGCCTAGGGGCTCAGCCATGGGTTAATACAGTCCTGGGCACAGCTGAATTCAGCTCCATTCATTCAAGCTTTTAAAACTAAATTTGAGTCTTATGTCTTTTAGTACTTCATTTTTCACAAGTCTTTCTGAGTCAAGGAAACAGTAAAGACTATTCACTGTAAAGCTGTTCAGTGATGAAGATAGGTTCCCCATAGAAACTAATAATAGAAGTTATGGAGGGGTGCTTTGTAAATCCTAATGGAGATACATGGTAGACAAATGAGCAGTGACAAGTGGTTAGAAAAGGACAATTCTATAGATGGAACCAAGAGTTTTTCCATTCACAAAAAGAAGCCCCATGTGCATCAACACCATATAAACACACTGATCCCTGTTACTTGAAGACAACTCCAGTATAGTGGTGCCTCGCATAACGAAATTAATTCGTTCCGCAAGTCCTTTCGTTATGCGAGTTTTTCATTTTGCAAAGCGCGTTTTCCCGTAGGAATGCATTGAAATTTAATTAATGCGTTCCTATGGGCAAGAAAAGTCAGAACAAAGTCAAATTTGGTTTACAAAGTGTTTATTAAGTGCTCTTTAAAGGCATACATACTGTACTGAGGATTTCAAAAACGGGGGGGGGATGCTGAGTGGGGAGCTTGAAGGCTGTAATCCTGTGCACACTTTCCTGGGAGCAAGCACAATGGGACTTACTTACATAAATTGACATGAAGATCCTCCCCTTACTAGGGTGGACGGGATCATAAACTGACATGAAGATCCTCCCCTTACTAGGGTGGACGGGATCATAAACTGACATGAAGATCCTCCCCTTAAAACAAACCAAAACAAAACAAAAAAAAATTCGTCTTGCGAAGCACGGGTCATAAAAATTCGTTGTGCGAGTTACCAAACTTCACAAAACGCTTTTGTTCTGCGAGTTTTTCGGTGTACGGGGCATTCATTATGCGAGGTACCACTGTATATTGAAATTCAGCAAATTGATATTTCTTTAAATCTATGTATTGAAAGGAGAAACTACCCTAAAACATTGGATCACGGATTCACACTGGTTATCTTATATGAACTCACGGTTTATATTCTATGCTATTTTAAGTAAAACATAAGAACAGCCCCGCTGGATCAGGCCATAGGCCCATCTAGTCCAGCTTCCTGTATCTCACAGCGGCTCACCAAATGCCTCAGGGAGCACACCAGATAACAAGAGACCTGCATCCTGGTACCCTCCCTTGCATCTGGCATTCTGACATAGCCCATTTCTAAAATCAGGGGGTTGCACATACGCATCTTGGCTTGTAACCCGTAATGGATTATTCCTCCAGAAACTTGTCCAATCCCCTTTTATATGCGTCCAGGTCAGATACCATCACCACATCCTGTGGCAAGGAGTTCCACAGACCAACCACACTCTGAGTAAAGAAATATTTTCTTTTGTCTGTCCTAACTTACCCAACATTGGATGTCCCCTGGTTCTGGTGTTATGTGAGAGTGTAAAGAGTCTATCTATCTCTTTACACTCTCTGTCCCTCTATCTACTCTGTCCATCCCCTACATGATTTTGTATGTCTCATTCATGTCCCCCCTCAGGTTCCTCTTTTCTAGACTGAAGAGGCCCAAATGCTGTAGCCTTTCCTCATAGGGAAGGCGCCCCAACTCAGTAATCATTTTGGTTCCTCTCTTTTACACCTTTTCCATCTCCACTATATCCTTTTTGAGATGTTGTGACCAGAACTGGAACTACATATCCTTCCCATGCATAATTTTGTATGTCTCAGTCATGTCCCCCCTCAGGCGTCTCTTTTCTAGGCTGAAGAGGCCCAAACGCCATAGCTTTTCCTCATAAGGAAGGTGCCCCAGCCCAGTAATCATCTTAGTCACTCTCTTTTGCACCTTTTCCATTTCCACTATGTCCTTTTTCAGATGTGGTGACCAGAACTGGACACAATACTCCAGGTGTGGCCTTACCATTGATTTGTACAATGGCATTATAATATTAGCTGTTTTATTCTCAATACCTTTTCTAATGATCCCAAGCATGGAATTGGCCTTTTTCACTGCTGCTGCACATTGGGTAGGCACTTTAATCGACCTGTCCACCACCACCCCAAGATCTCTCTCCTGATCTGTCACAGACAGCTCAGAACCCATCAGCCTATATGTGAAGTTTTGATTTTTTGCCCCAATGTGCATGACTTGCATCTGGCATTCTGACATAAAATACCATGCTGGAATGGACTAATAAAAAAATTTCTGCCTCCTCATTTTCTATTTCTCTTGTATTCTCCCCACCACCACCATTTGTTATATCTGTCTCTGTATCTTTTTATGAGTATATAAGGTTGTAAGATAAATTATTGTTAAACTGAAAAACAAAAAATGCAATGCCTACGTATTAGAAGAACATTTGGGGGCGTCTTCAGATTCATTTTGGACAACAAAAAGAACTGCATTTGCCAAAAAGTGTAAAGTGATGCACACTGGAACAAAAATCCTCCACTTTGCGTATACATTGATGAGTTTGTTGGCAACTTCAACAGGGAAGAGATTTTGGGATTGTGATAGATAACTCAATAAAAATGTTGATCCACTGCATGGCTGCTGCTACAAAAAAAAAAAATTCCATCCTAGCAGCAACACAGGCCAAGACACATTTTAGTTCGACCTATTCCTGGATATATTTTGGGAGCTGATTCCACAAATGGTATCAGTTTTGCCCTGTCTAATTTTGGAGATATGGCATGGCATAATTAGTGAACGGTTCAAGCAGCTTCATCATGAAGAAGCCTCATGAAACTTCTTCATGGGGAGGCTGCTTGAACCATTCATTAACGAGACTGTGTCATATCTCCAAAACTAGACATAATAGAACAAAACGGATGCCATTTTTGGAATCAGCACCCCAAATTCACTTAAAATCACCATAAGTTTTGAGAAAAGTTTTTCTGATGCTCAAATTTTCAGCCCTGTGTAATTGAGAAAGGGATTGAAGATAAAACTGCTACAATTATATTCCCTTATAATTGCTGTAAAGCCCCTTTGTACTATGATATGGCTACATGTGCATGTCTGATGAAACTGACCATCAGAAGACTTAGGAAGGAGTCATCTGATGCAGGGGTCAGCTGATGAAACTGACCGACAGAAGACATAGGAAGAAGGAATGACTTCTTCACATGACATGTTATATAAATCGCTGTAATTACCAGTACGAGTACTTAATGACTTTTTAAAGTTTAATTTATGGAGAACAAGTCTATCAATAGCTACTAATCATGATGACTAGGTACTACCAACAGGTTCAAGTATGTCTTTATTGCTGTCGAATGAAGCATAAAATGTCAAGGCAACAAGTCCCTGCCATAAAAGTTGCATCTAGTGGCCCATCTCAACTGCATCCCAAACCAGTCACCATGAATATGGAGTCAAGACTAGATGATGGCAGGGAGACTAGCACAGCAAAGGAAGTGGGGCACCTCTTGTGGAACACCTTTTGCCTCAGTGATGGGGAAAAGATCCTTGCTGTGCTGAATGTCCTGCAAGAGGTGGTTCTGTCAAGAATGCTGGAAGGCATTTAAAAGACAGCCAGGCTCAAGCCAGAAATAATTTTCAGTTCCCAACAGTCCAAGGAGAGAAGGGAGCATGGAGGAGAATTGTAAGTGTAAGTGACCGCTCACCTTTGCTTTTGAAGCCTGACAAGGGGACACAGTAGGTGACTGAAACAAAAACCTCATAAATAATCTGTTATGACCACACTTTCCATTTTTAAAAATAATATTTTCATATTTTGGTTTTATGTAAAATCAGTTTATGATTAGATGATAATTATTCTTCATTGGTTTTCACAAAGGTATTTTGAGTTAGATTAAGGATCCTTTTGAGTTTTGTGTAGCTCTTGAATGGCAGCTGATGGTTGGCTAGGGGAAACTGGGGACAGCAGCTGGTATACACGGTAGAACTGGGCAATGTATAAATGTTCTTGTGAATAGAACAAATTTCCTTTTAGTTTGACAGTGGTTGTTACTATTCATGAGCCATGAGCTTGACCTCAAAGGGCAATGAAGCCTATTAAACATCAGATGTTACTTTGAGGAATCAATTTATAGGCCTATAGAAGAGATTTTATAGTTCTAACAATTTTAAACCACTTCTACCTAGATTAAGAAGGCAGAACAAGCTTCAAAAATTAATAAAGAACAATCGCTGTTGAAACGGCATGGTCAAGTGTGGTGGCAAGAGCACAAAAGGCTGCATGAAAGCAGGTAAGAACTGGAAAAGCTTGATAAAGTAATTCAAAATTGAGAGTGTAGGGCTAAAGAATAGCAGGCTTAACAACAAATTGGCATGAAAAAATATAACAGAAATGTGGACACTATTGGATAGCTTAGCACAATGTTTCCCTAACTTTTTAGGGGCCCCAGAGGCTGCTACCTGGTTTATAAATGCCAAGGGGTATGGCTGTAATGGTGATTGTGCAGCAGTGCTCCCACCCCCCACCCCAAGTAACAGCTTGTTTAATGCTCGACACACATAGCCTGGTCTACACTGTCAGTTTTGCGAACCTTCAAAAATTGGGTCACAACTGACTGGTGGATCCTGGATCCACAGTGAGAACCACTGACTTAGCATATAAGACGAAAGGCGCAATCCTAGCCCCTTATGTCAGTACTTTCCAGCACTGGCATAGCAGTGCCAATGGGACATGTGCTGCATCCTGCAGTTGGGGGGCACTCACGGAGGCCTCCTCAAAGTAAGGGAATGTTTGTTCCCTGACCTCAGAGCTGCATTCCCCTTATGTCAGTGCTGGAAAACACTGACATAAGGGGCTAGAATTGTGCCCTAAGTCTGCAATCCTAACCTCACTTTCCTGAGAGTAAGTCCGATTGAACACAATATGACTTACTTCTGAGTAGACCTGCTTAGGATTGTGCCCTAAGGCTGCAATCCTAACCACACTTCCCTGAGAATAAGCCCCACTGAACAAAATAGGACTTACTTCTGAGTAGACCTGGTTAGGATTGTGCCCTAAATGAATTTTAATTTATAAAATAATTCATATTAGATTGAAGAATTTGTAAAATATATGAATTACGGGAGGATCTTTTTGGCTTGTGAAGGGGGTAGCAATACCTGAAGCCTCTTCCTCTTACAGTGGAAAATCTGAATTGGATACTAGTTCTGGACAAAGAGTGGGTTAAGAAAAGAGTATGTAGGCATTTGCTGCTTTAGTCAAATACCTGGCTGCAGGAAAGAGCCCTGGAATGCTGCCAGAAACTAGAAGTCTGGAAAGTCCTCCTGGAAACTATATAGCAGCGGTGTCCCTGAACTGCCAGTGTACAAAAATGAACTCAAGTGCAGTTGCAGAATCAGTTTGGACTGACTAAGGTAGTCATAAGGTCTCTAAAGAGAGGCCTTTCATTCCAATGGCAGTGGCAGTAACCGTAGGTGGATTCAACATCTGAAGGAGCTACCAGAAAACAGAACTGATTTGGCATGACTAATGCAGTGGGAAGAGAAGAAAAGCCTAGCCAGTAATCATGAACCACAGGATCATAACCATCTCAAAAAAGGTTGATTGGGGAGAGAGTCCTGACATTTTCACCTCTAGAGCAATATCCAGGGATGGGAAAACCCAGCGGGGTTTGACTCGAGTCACTGAGTCACCGCTCCCGTGACTCGACTCAGAAAAGATTCCTAATGGGGGCACTTTCTGAGTGGCGGAATCGTTCTTTAGTGAGTCTAAAAGATTTCAGTCATCACCCCCCCCCCCATTAAAAAAGCCCACTGCAGCAACATGGGAAAAAATCCCTGGTGCTCGCCTTGTCGGAATGCTGGCCCCATGAAGTTTTTCCTGCCCCGAAAACATAAGGTAAGCACACCCAGACCCAGGCAGACTTGAGTCAGCATGCATGGGGACAAGTGCTGAGTCAGGGGGGCCCTGACTTGAGTCTTTTTCACAGTCTTCCATGCATGTGATTCACAAGTTGCCATCAATGAAAAATGCGCATTTTCCTGATTCCAAGTCAAGTTCCCAGCCCTGGCAATATCTGTGCACTTTCATGAAGTACTGTGAGTATCTAGGGCATGAACACTTTAAGAATTGATCTAGGCTGTAGTTTGGAGGAAGCAATGAAAAGGGCAATTCAGAGTTCAGGCATTTGGAGCTGGATAGTCCAAACAGTGCAACTAGGGACACTAGACATGAGAATTTGATCTGATACTCAAGGAGAGAACATAGAAGTGCATGTGGAGGCTGGCCTAGTTTGCATCCATATAGATAGCCAGGATTCCGAACTAGAACAGAGATAGCAAACTATAGAGTGAGCACCAGAAGTCATCTAAGCATAAGGAGAAGTGCTTTTAAATGTTTGGAAATGAAAACTTCAGTCAGCCTCATATGAGAAAGAAGGACTTCGAGAGTGGATACAATATGTCAAAGAAATGTCGATACTGAAAAATATTAAAAATATAAATCTCTGACAAAACTGTTTAATCTCAGAAATGCTTCTGAGAATTCCTGTAAATGCATTCATGATTTCCACTCACTGTGCAGCTGCAGCCGGAAAGGGAAAAGAAGTTAGGACCACAATGGAAACAGTTGGTGAAGAAGCACAAACTATGCTGTAATCCATGAAACAAAGAAAATTGAAGTGACGAGCTAAATTGTGTTGACTTTTATTTTCTTGTTCTTTGGGTGGGTAATAAATGGATTTATTTTGCCTAAGGTAAATTTTTCATTTCAGGCACAAATTAGAATTAGAGATACAAGCCTTTTTTGATGAAGGGAGTGAATGTTCTTTGGACTTGTGGGACCTGAGTAAGTACTTTTATTTATTTTTATTTTAAGAAATTTATAGCCCTCCTTTCCCATGCCAAAGCAAATGCCCAAACTGGCTTACAAAGCTTTATAGTCAAGTACAGAGTATCCCAGCAAGTAAAAACATCAAGCAAGGCAGTAAAACATTCATTTTAACATAACATTTTAACATTCCACTTTACTTGGGTAGTCAAGTCTTTAGAAATATTGGCATGCTAACAAATTCAAAGTAAAATTATACTCTGATGTAGTGACATAATATTTTGAAACAAGGATTTGCACTGGGCCTGCAGCCTTTATCCAATAATTGATTATTTGAACTATTTAAAAAATTAGTTTTTAAAATGAGTTGCAACCATGCTAACCCCCTGAGCTAACCTGTTCCATTTGAGATTCATCACAGCTCACATTGCTCACTGGCTTGGTGTTTTGTGGCTGAAAGAAGGGCAAAGCCTGGCCATGATGTAGTGCTAGTCTTCTGTAAAAAGAGACCACCAGTCTCTTGGAAAGTGGGAGATTCCAGTGAAATCTCCCACTTATGCCGGATCCCAACCCCCATGCCCAGGGAGGTTTGAGCGGCTTGAAGCTGCTCCACTCTCCTTAGACTTATGCCACCTCAGGAGGTGGCGCAGGTCCGAGGAGACCCATATGGGCCTGGGCACCTTGCCCAGGGGTAAGGGGAAAAGCTTCTCCTTGCCTCTGGCTGAGTCGATTCTGGCCTCTATCCTGCACTGGATACAGCGCAAGCCTCTTGGCTTCTGGAAGTAATGTAAATGTACCTCAAGGAGACTGCCTCTGCTGTTTCCACCTGTGCCCTGACAAGGTGGTTCTTTTGAGAAGCAGATGCTTCATGAATATTCACAGTGTGTGGGATGGAAAGGGGTTGGAGCCTTCTGCTTTAATTGAACTTGTAGGAAATTACTTGCCTGATCCTACTACCAAATCTGCCTGCCACATACAATGCATATCAGTGGAATTCAGAGGGAGGGGACTAGGAAGAGTCTCTTTGAACATCACAACCCACCTTATAGTCTCTGAAGCTCAAGCTTAATGAGTTTTGCCATTTCACAAGCAAGTCCTTTTAATAGCCAAAAAAATGAACTGAATGAAAAGTCTTCACTATGTTCCTCTGACATTTTCTCCTCCCCTTTCCATCCCATCCCCTCCTTCTCCCCATAGGCCATCCCTCATTCAGATGATCATACAGGGCGCCATAGTGAGACTTTTTTATTCTCTGAAAAGCAATTGAATTTTTTTTTTTTTTTTTTTTTTTTTACAGAGAATAAAACATTTCTTTTCTGGAAAATATGACTAAAAACATTATGATTTTTCTTTAGAAAGTTACAATGTATTAATATTCAAATGTATGCAAATGAAATCAATCAACAGAGATTCTGATGGTTAATAGACTATTTCTTTAATCAAGTGACACTCCTAATTTGTATTTAACATCTTACAGAATATAAATTATCAAAAGAGTTGGATACATTTCAAGAAAATACAGTTCAACCTATCTGGCAGCTAAGAGAGGATTTAAAGTACAGACTGTCAGAAATGCAGACCAACTGTGAACAGCAGCCCAGCCCAGAATATCAGTTTAATCCAGATGAAGTGATAGAAGAGGTTAGTAATTCAGTTCTTACATTATGGAAACATTATGTTTCCATTTTGCTTTGTAATTATGGTTTTCCTTGATTAATACAATAAACTCTTTTTCTCCTCTTCCCATCCCTACATTTAATCCATCAGTGAGTTCTCCAGCTTGCTGCTGTCAAGTGAATTTCTCATTCTGGAAAGCTTGCTTGCCTTTATCAGCTGTTAAAATCTTCTGAGCCTAGTGTGGGGTCTGAGAGAGCTCTTGCTTTCCTCAGGTTTTGGAGAAGGACATGGGATCTCCTTGAATTGACTCCCCCTTCCCCTTTTAAACTGGAGAGGAGAGCAGGGGGTTGTCTTTATAGGTCGTCCTTACAGTCACAAAAGATCTTGGAAGTGCTGATGCTCAGCTTGTCACAGTCCAAGGCCTCTTCCCTTACCCTTGGGCTGCAAAAGCAAGCCAAAATGCATGATCCACTGCCTCTGAGCCCAACAAAATTTTGAGAACACCAACCAAAACAATATTTTAAGATATTAAAATAATGTTTCATAAAATCAGGTAGAGTTTGTAAAGAAGCAGCAGAAAATAATTTTGGAAAAGCTTCAGCGTGAGAGAATGGCTTTGGAAAGAGAACTTGAAGATTGCACAAGAGAAGTAAGAATTATAAAGTTGACTTTCTTGATTCCAATTGCATTAACAAGAACATGAGTTTTTCATATTTATGCCAGTGGCTTCCATTTTGTTGTAGGAACAAGTATGTTCTTTGGAAGAGAGGAGTGCGCTCTTTCATAAGATTCCACCACAGTTATTGGCTTTGGTATGTCCCTATCCTGATTTGAAGGAATCGGTTTTTGTGGAATTTCATAAACTTGCAAATGGATATTGGTTGAAGCTCCAAGAAGTTGATAAAGACTTGCAAGTCATATTGAGGTAATAGAAACTGATGTCATATTTCTTTAAGGGATAGGCAAAATGTTTTGGTATTGGAATCTTCTGATATTTCAGCTGCGTTTGCCAGAGAAACTGACTTCTCCTTTGTTGAGTACAATGCATAATTGACTCTCTGCCCAGCTCGGTGGGATTAAATAGTCAGTAACTGTTTGCTCAGCTGAGAGACCTGTCTCTTTCTAAAATGGCTTGTCGGAAACAATAAGTGGAATGTTTGAGGAGTTAAACCACCAGAAGTGCGGTTTGTGGCAAATGTTTTCATGTTTTATGTGGATACAATTTTTTTTCCTTTTGTAATTACACTGCTTCATATTGGAATGAATTTTTTTTTTCTTAAAACAGTTACTCATACAATCATTAAGCTCTCTTCTTTTCACAAAATGCAGGCTTCTCACTTTATTTTTATGAATTCACATTTATATGACAATAGATAACTGTGCTGGGAAGCCTGATCCTGTGGAGTCCCTTTTGCTGCTGTGGCAGAATGATGTGCTCTATTTTAGCTCCAACAACATTTTATATTAGGTGTACTGGAGGTACAGCAGAGCTATCCACCTCTGCCTTTGGGTCGTTCAACTGCCCCTGCCCCGTATCTCTGCATTACAGATGTGAGTCGCTGGTGCAATTTTATGTTGGTGTTGTGGAAGCAGGGCTGTTTCGGTGGCCTTTTGTATTCAGCATTTACTAATCCCCATTATGGTGGATGATCCCTGATTTAAATTGGCCAATTACAGATTTTTAATGAAATTTCCAAATCATATGTTTCCTGAGTAAGCATGCATACTATTTGGTTGCTATAACAATTAAAATGTATGGGTTTGCGACTTGATAGATATTTATATTACTTGGGCGCGATTTAATCCTAAAGCTCTGATGATGCATTCCACATGTCATTTGTACTGCAGAATTTATTTCTGTTTAGTGTTGGGGACAATTATCAAGCTAAATATTTCTCTTTGGCTATCTCTGCATGTGCAGAGTTGCTAAACAAGAGCACTTACTTGAAGATTAAGTGCCCAGAAATTTCCAGAAGCAAGGTCTGAGAGTTAGTGAGAAGAGCAGTGTTTCATCCATGAGGTGAAAGTTCACGTCCGTACATTTTAGTTGCCAGTCTACATATCAGGGACATGTGGTCAGGGGAGGCAGAGCCTCACCTGTATGCAAGGAAAATACCCTCAGCCTCTCCTGTGATTGCCTGTATGTTCCACCACAGATGGGTTGCAGGATCGCAGGGGAGGCTGAGCCCTTGCTGCTGCAGTTCTAGTGTCTCCCTGTATAGAAACTAGAGCAGTGGCAGCAGAAGCTCAGCCTATGCTGTGATTGTGCATTTGCTGCGTAAAAATCATGCAGAAGCTTGGTGATGTGGAAGTTTGGTGGTGACATGATGATGTCATCACATTCATGGAGAAAATGTCATCACATCACCATCATACTTCTGGGTCACAGAGCTCCTCATGCAGTGCCTCCCCAGCCTTGGACCTCACCACATGTCACTGCTACATATTCAGTTTGCACAATAAAATGCCATGGCTTGGGTGCTTGCTCTGTGGTTCATTTTCATACATTCCAGCTTCATATAGACATCCTTTCACAGCGCTTTCCCAAGCTCTCTCATTTTTCATAGAGTCTCAGCTGCCTCACACAGGATTTTGGGACAAGCTCGTGCCCACTATGATGCCATGTGGGAAGTGAAGTTGCATTCCAGAAGCAGTGCAAGTGCTGAAAGCATTGTGTCACTTCCTGTATGCTGCTGTCATCACACAGCAGATTGGGCTGTATACATCCCAGAGGAAATACAGTTTTTATATAGGACTGACATAATTCCAACAGAACTGGGTTGGGTCTTGCCACTTTTGCAAGTTGACTCTATTTACCAGAAGGAATGCTAATGAGGAAAAAAAGGAAATATCTTTTGGGAATGTGTAGTGCACAGTTTAAAGTGCAAGTAAACAATCAGGGGCTACATATATTAAAGAGCTGAAGAGAGAGGAAGAAATATGCTAGACACAAGGTAACAGCTTTGTCTTCTATATGTTTTCTATATGCCTTCAACCTGTGTTGTACTTTTACTGAAAGGATATTTCGGGCCTGTGTTACCCTCCAAGCATATATAATGTAAAAGCTAGAGTAAAATAGTAGTTTAAAAAAATTCTAGGGCGTTTGTAAAAACAATAAAATTAAATGTAGGCATTTGCAAAACAAACAAAATGAAAAATACTTCTGAATATTTAATTAAGAGGTTTATAGATTATTTTAACTTGCAAAATCTGCTCCTAGTGAGAAGATTCTGCCATGTAGAGTTCTTATAGACACCTAAACTAGAACAATAAGCACTCTGTATTTTATTCAGAATAGAAAAATCTATATCAAATACAGTGGAGAAGATTTTTCAAACACATTCATTTTTGAAGTGAAAAGTTTGGGGTAACAAATTATTTAGAAACGTCTGTTGTGCTCAAAAACTAAGCTCACTTCATTTATTTAGAAGTCTTGCATTGTGCAAACCCCATTATAAATAAATGAAAGGGAGAGTGCAGGGGTGCTCTGTTTGACAAGAGAGGTAGGAAGGGGAGGCTTGAGTGCACACTCCATTACTTTCATTGTGACTTGCAGAGTAACCCTCCCTGGACGACCTCTCCACTCAAGAGAATGACAAATGCAATCAATGGATGTGGCCCAAACTGGGATTTATTTTTATCAATTTAACATGTTACTTGTAACTCATACACCAAACTAGAGATATTTTGGCGCCTTAGGCCAGGATATCCAAATGGTAACCCTATAGTGGTAAAATATATAATAAACAGAATAATAAGTTTGTTGCCTGAGGTGGGCTACCTCACTCTGCCTAGTGGGGGGCCCAGTTCTACATTAACAAACACAGTGCATTTGCAACCAAGGGCCCAATCCTACCAACCTTCCAGCACCAATGCTGGAAATGGGACGTATGCTTTCGGGGACCAGTGTCAATGGGACATATGCTGCATCCTGCTATGGGGGGGGGGGAGTCATGGACGCCTGCTCAAGGTAAGGAAATGTTTACTGAGTTGTGGCTGCTAGAAAGTTGGATAGGATTGGGCCCTAAATTAAGTAGGAGTGCTTAACTATAGTAGTTCCTTGCAGGTGGAAAAAGAAGAGGCTAGTTGTAGAATGCATCAAGTTTACATTAATCCCAAGCCTTCTGGTTTAGGAACCCCCACAAAAAGAGTGCTGGGCAAGTGGTCCTTTCTCAGCCCCTTACAAATTGCCATCAGCAGCCCCAACACCCTTTTTAGTGCTTCCATTAAGCAGAAAAGATCCCTTGGTCCAGGATTCCCTTGTCAGTAATGCTGATGTGCAAATGGAAACTTCTGCTGCTATCCTAGGAGGAACTGGCTTGGTCATCCCACCAGACCAGAGGAATAGAATGATACAGCAGTGCATAGCATATAAGCATGAATTTTGCAGCATTCCTCCAACGACACTGTTGAAGTCAAGCTTTCTGTAGCAACTATTTTTTTTAACAATTATTTTTAGAAAAGTAATTAGCCACAGTATTCAAATTGAATATTGGACTACTTGTGCATTCGAAACTATTCATGGGCCTCCTAAAGGAAACTGAGCACAAGGAATTCTACTGTACCAGCTCAGTGACTAGATGTTTCTGGTACAACAGTCAACAATGACACAGTTGATGTATGGGGACGCTGACATCTCAGTTGGAGTTATTGTTGTAGTTTGTCTGGCTGCAAATTCCGTGAAACGGTGCATCACATTTACATTGTTCTACCTATTATAGAGGGTAGCAGGGGATTACGGTTTGGGGAGGGTGACTTCCTTTTGGAGGTTTTTCTGTTCTTTAGAGGGTGTAAAGCCAGGGATTAGCTTGGGGTAAATCTGATTCAGAGGAAATATAAAGCAGCTGCCTGAGGGTGTTTGTCGCTAGGCCTCTTGCCAAGTTTCGGTTCTGAAACAAAATAATGATGATAGTAGATTTTTTTTTCTAGTGGAAAAACGATAGCAATGTTGTAAGTAGGTGCCAAGTTTAATATTTGAAACATATTGCTGGTGTGTTGGAGATTTGGTTAACTCCTAATATGTACATATCTTGTATTCTTTAAGGTGGCACTTTTCCTGTTCAGATTTTTAATGGAGAAAAGCATGATATAGGATAGCCTGCCTCATGGTATGCAGAAGCTCAGTGTGTATGAACAAGGCATGCATTTTCTAAAGATTACTCTAAAGAGAAAATAATATTCTCCCTATCAACATGTCAGTGAGCAGTACAGGTAGCTTTACACAGGATACAAGGGCCCATGAGTTAAATTTGTTTCAACATTTCTTTCTTTTGTAGCCTACGCTTCCTCCAAAAAAGTCATGTTGGTGTGTTACCCTCTCAGCAATCCTGTACAGCAGGGTCTGCAACGTTTTTCTTTAAAGGTCCCAGATGTTCAGTGGAGTCATCACAGCACCGCAGAACTACCATGCTGCTGAGCACCTGGAAGAAGCCCACTCAGAGCTCAGCTTGGGAGGCTTTACCTTCTGCCCAGTGTGCCGTGCACCAGATGGGGAATGGCAAAGCCAACCAGCTGGGTTCATAGACTCCCTGTGTTTTTCAGCAGCACAGGGAATCTGTGAGCCTGGGCATGTAGCTTCACCATTCCCTATCCAGCGGATAGGGAATCCACCATTCCCTATCCTCCCAAATCAAGCTCTGTGCAGCACCAGATTTCAACTGATGGGCTGGATTGTTTTGGCTGGCAGGCTGGATATGGCCAGTGGGCTGTAGGTTGCTAACCCCTGCTGTACAGAAAATTAAACTGAGACAGTGACTTGCTTGAGGCTATAGAGGGCAGACTACATGTTACATGATAATTTATTTTGCTTATTCTTAAACCTTCATTTACTTTGGTAATATATGATGGAGGGGTATTTGAAAGGAGAGTCAGTGGGTACAAATGCGTACACATGCATGTGCACGTAACCCTTCCTATTTTTTTTTTATTTTCCCTTGTAAATTTTCCCCTCTCCAACTAATGGTGCTAATTCCTGGACTTGGAAGTGGGGAAAGATGGATTAAAAGCAGCATATTTGCAGGAGAGAATCAGGGAAAGTTCACATATAAATCTCCCTCCCATGCATTAACATAAGAAGTAACTCTGTGTTTGTTTTAAGGTATATTTTTACTCTGAGTGGAGATTTGAAACTGAGTTTCTCACATCCAGCCAAATTCAGCACTACTACTGTATCACACAGTGGTCTACTTTCTAATGACTTCAGTAGGCAGTTCTTCAAAAAGGGCCTTATAGTGGAGTTTGTGCCTTTCCAGAACTGCTTCTTCTGCAGCTTCTCTACAACAGTTCCTACAGTTTGTAGGAACACCTTCCTACACCTTCTCTACCTGAAAAGCTAGAGACTACCACTTTCATTTAGATCAGGGGTGTCCAAAGTTTTTGGCAGGAGGGCCACATCATCTCTCTGTGTCAGGGGGCTGGGGGAAAAAAGAATTAATTTACATTTAAAATTTGAATAAATTTACTTAAGTTTACATAAATGAATATATTAAAGATGAACTTCTATGAATGAATGAAGGTCTTGCAATATCTCAAGGCCTATAAAAGGCCTTGCACAAAGCAAGGCTGGCCTTTCCTTTGCTGCCACTACTGCATTACAGACATGAAACAGCAAGCAGTGGAGGGAGACCTCATTCCACAGCTCATGTGAGAGATCAAACAGTTTCCCTCACGCTGAGAGCAGTTGCGTCGAGCCAGTGTGGGCTTCAACAAATCTCGGGAGGGCCAGAGGCTCATTGGAGACTGGGGGCTCTCTAAGGGCCACATTGAGAGGCTTTGAGGACCGCAAGTGGCCCCAGGGCCAGGGTTTGGGCACCCCTGATTTAGATAGTTAACTGACCTTTTTGAAAATGAAGCTAAAGGAGAAGCATATGTCACAGCTTCCCAAAGTGTGGGTTGTGATCCACCAGAGCACACAAGAGACCTGCATCCTTATGCCAGTCCCTAGCATTTGCCATTCTGAGGTGGCCTACTTCTAAAAGTAGTAGCCAACAGTGTGAGAACCCACCACAGAGGATGGAGGTGGTTTGCAACTCAGGAATGTTTGGGAACCTCTGAGCTATGTGATTGTACTGATGGAATGGGATGTAAAGGCTAGAATCCAAATTTGGCTAGAAGGCTAGAATCCAGCATTGCCCCAGAATTCATCAGCCACTAGATTCCTGAGTGCAATATAGCGTCTATACTGATGCATTCTGGGGCTATGCTGGAAGGAAAGAGGAACCTCTGCCTGACCCAGAAGTGGGTCTAGAGCTATTTTTAGCCCTGAGCCTCGGAAATGTCATGGTTTCACTGTGCCATGGCAGGAATACCAGTTTTGGCACTTAAAAAAAAATTTACACTGTGACCCCAGTATTCACAGATTTCTGTAACCATGGGGGTTCTGGAACAGAACACCCTGCAGATACCCAGTTCTCACTGTATGCAATCCTTTTTGAAAAAGGCAAACAAAAACAAAGAGTACATTTAAGGATGTTTGTCGGTGAACATTTACACACTTAAAAAGTACCTCTTTCACCCCAAATCTATTGGAAGGGAAGCATTCGATACAGCTCTAATATAAACTTTATTGCAACTGCTTTGTAGATTCACTTAGAAGTACTGTAGGTGCAATTGATTGCAGCTAGGATTCCAAAGCATTCAATTATTTCTAATGTTTTTAAGGCTTTAATCTTTACTGCCCTTGGCAATAGATTCCACTGAAATAAAGTGGGTCTTGTTTCTATGTAAAATATGTTTAGGACTGATATATTAGTTATTGAACTGTCTGAGATGCCTCCAAAACAAATGAGGAGGATAATGTCACTAGTCTGCTCCTTGGAAGGCTATGAAACTAGGCAATTTTGTAATTAATTGTTCCTCCTGCCCCTGACCTGCGCTGTTTCCTGCGTGACTTATCCTGGTGCATTCCTGCAGTACAGATACTGTAGTTGGGCTAGCATTTGTTACAGTTTAACCTTAGGATGACTTCACACTTCCACAGTAATTAGCAGGGAGACAATTGCCAATTTATTCCACATTTCACTATGTGTTCACACAAACTGTACTCTGTTTAAAGCCAAAATACCATACAAATGCTGGATGGTGAATCAGTAGTGTGGGCAAATGAGAGGTTTGAACAGAAAAAAAGGAAATCCTGATCTTAGGCTGGAGGTTGACAATTCTGGATGTTTGACCTAGAAGTAAATCCTGTAGATTTTTATAAGACTTTGGATCTGAGAAGACTTGAAAGCCTGTCACTGCAAGTAGATTATTAGCCTTGTTTTGACACAATTAATAGTAGACATGTTTTAACTTTATATCCTGAATATTGAGAAAATAATTAGCAATTTGCACACTCAAGGGCTATTTAAAAGATTTGTGGAAATACTACTAAAACCAATGAGGACACAAAGACTTGGCAGTGGTTTGAGATGCATGCTTTTAAAAATTTACCTTGTGCTATAATTTTGTATGGATCCAGATTACATTTCTCTGTTGACACTAAATCTGATCCCAATTAATTCTATCACTTGATATATTAAAATATAATTAAAGAAATAATCATGCCATTCAGTGCACTTTATGTGTGGGAAGATATATTGCTTTCTGGAATTTTGATTTGAAAAGCACCCCTTCTGAACCTCCTTACTTTATATTAGAGAGCTATTAGATCTGCCCTTTAGTTTAATGTGTTCAGAATTAATGTGCAGGTATTTGAAAGTTGCCATAGCAGAACATTATTTTTCTTTTCAGCTTTTACTATTTTGTTTGTCATATTTTATTGAATATTTTTGAAAGCTATGTTCCTGTTACATTTATATGTTTGTGCAATTTTTAATTTATATTTTCTAAAACAAACAAACCCTCACATTCTTAATAGGGTATTGGCACATGCCATTTAGAATTAATAAAGCATGCTACATAACATTTTGAATGTGATTATCTAGTGCTTGATAATCATTTGTTCTTGGGTTAGTTATATAAAGTGGTGGCTCTGTTATACAGAGGAGGAGGAGAGTGGCAACTGCCCCATTCACTGCAGCATAGCTCAATTTCAGGGCTACTGTGTACATTTGTACCGGTTGTGCACTGCACAAGGGTGCCACATCAAAGGGAGTGCCATTCAATTGTAAACAGGAGACAGATGCTAGCAGAATGTCACTTCCACCAGCAAGCATAGCAAAGAAGGGGACACCTTTCTAATTTGCATAATACGGCCTTTTTCTAATTTCCTGAAATGTGCCCTATAGCCCTTTGGCCCTGCTCATTTTCCTACTGGTCTCTTAGATTGTGAGCTCCTTTGAGACAGGACCCATTGTCATTTATTTTGCTGTGTAAAGCACTTTGTGAACATCTTTGTTGACAAGTGGTATATAGATACTTTTAATATTAACCCAGTTTTGCCCAGCCCGCAGGTGTACCATTTGATCCTTGTTGTGTATGTGCAACATTGGGCAGAAATGGCTTAATAACTAGAACATCCCAACTAGCATAAGGTGACTTTGTCATGAAATTAGACATGTTACTCAGTGTGGGGCTGCCATCAAAAATGAGAGCTAGTCATAATGCTTGCCCCTTCTCCTGTAACATTTAAGCACAAGATCACACACAAGCATGCCTCTGTGTGCGCATGCATGTGTGTGTAGTGGTGGAGCACATGCTTTGCTTGCTGAAGGTCCTGTTTTTCAATTCCTGGCATCTCCAGTTAGGGCAGAGAATAATTCTTGTCTTGTTCCGAATAGGTGAGCATTAAATTTCTTAGTATATGATCACTTTTGGGAGACATTCTATGTCCTACGATCCAGCCCATTTGTTGAAGTCAGAGACCTTTCTCTGTTTGTGCAGTTCTGGCTTTAGTTCTGAAAACCTTCTTGAACTTTAAGAAACACTAGTTTCTGTCTTCTGGCTGGATTGTATTTAGTTGTCTTGAGTTTGGCCTTGGCCCATGGCACTTTCCATTTGGAACTTATTACTTGATTCTCTGTGTCTACTGAATACTCTGAAGAAAATGCACTTGAAGTAAAGGGAAGTAGGCTGTTTATTTCACACAGCCATACAAATGTCACTCTGTTTTTTATTCCTAGAGGGCTGTTCCAATCTGCTTCAATGGTATCACCTTTGTGTTCTGATTCTTTTTGTGACCTCCCTCCTTTTCCATTCTCCAGTGGTTCGTTTTTGGGTTCTCAAAAATTCAGACAGAGCCTCACCAAGGTTGCATCACTTTTGCAGAGCAGAAAACAATAAGGCACAGTTGTATACTTATACATCAGTGGCGAACACAACAGACAACTGTGCAAAGAGCCAAGATCTACAGATGACCACAGCAGTGAGTTGCCAAACCTTTACAAAGGAAAAACTGTGCATCTTCCCAACAATGATGCACTCATAGTTGCAGACAGAGAAGGACTGTGAATGCTGGAATGGGGAGCGAAGATGACACATTTTCTTTTTAATATAACCTGCTACAGAAGAATCAGTTCCAATCAGAGTTAGGCATTCGCTAATTAAATCAAGTGCCAAGACTATAGGCTATACCTTTCAGTATAAAGGTTTAGTGAATGCCATCATCTTGTGTCCCAGTGCTTTCTAATATTTTAAGTAAGATTGGGAAGATTAGTTGGTTCCTAATCCCTTTTTGCTGGATCCATAATGAAGAACAGCCTTTCCTTACCCTTTTTACTTTTTGTTCCTGGATGGAAACCAGAATTCCAATATCCTGGCTTGAAATGAAAAGCATAGTAGAAAGCGCTATGAAATAGAC
Organism: Tiliqua scincoides; assembly: GCF_035046505.1. Lineage (NCBI taxonomy): Eukaryota > Metazoa > Chordata > Lepidosauria > Squamata > Scincidae > Tiliqua > Tiliqua scincoides. The sequence continues at coordinate 98,384,705 of NC_089821.1, read as the reverse complement.
AAGGTCTTAGAGATAATTGATTTTCTTGTATATTACATCACCCTCTCATGATGTACTGTAGAGTGCACTAAATATTATGGCTGTTGATGTATGTTCTGTCTAGAGTTAAAGTGATTGTTGTATGTGTTCCTTTTCCAAATTCAGTGCCTGACAAATGAGAAATGCAGATTAACCCACAAGACTTTGAATGGTAATTGCATCGCACATTGCAGGAGTGGTTTTGGATTGGATAGCCTGTCTGAAAGCTGCCAGCATCATTTTTACTTTTGTTGTTAACTCCCGATAAGGCTTTTTGGGTGTTAGATGCTCTGTTATATGTCTGGAAAGCACAACTGTGCATTAAGTCGTTGTCTTCTTGAAAGTCTTCAGTTCTCTCAAAAGAACAGAATTGTGTTACATAGACTCTAATGAAGAGAATAATAAAGGGTACGTGGAGGAATGTTACCATCTGAAACACAACCACTGGATCCTTCTTCACCATCAACCTCACGATATCAGAATAATATGCTCTTGCTGCCATTGTGGTCAGTAAGCTGTAACATTGCGTGTGTGTTAAGAAATACAGGACCTTGTTTTTTAAAGGGTTTCATCCCAGAAATGTAACAAAAGCCCAAGCTTTTGTTCATAACAACCAATTTGTACAAATTGTACACAGTTTTGGCAACCCTCCTCCTCTCGTAATTGCTGTTGTTTGTCATGTTTGTTCAGGTTTTTAAATATTTAATCCAAATGCTGTTTTCACATCTTTATGCTTCTGTTTCGGGCTACTTCAGGCTGGAGTTCTATGTATGGTTGCCTGGAAGAAGCCCCATGGAATGCAATGGAACTAATGAGAGCACATTCATAGGGGCAGGTTGCACACCTTGCATGCTGGGCTGGATGTGAAGTCATGCATTTGTCTTTGCTTCAGCATTTCAGCCCAAAACATTTTTCTTTCTTCCCCTAAAAGCTCTTCAGCTCCTGGAAGTAATATCCATCATTGTTTTCAGGATTCCTGAAGGAGAAGTTGGAGATGAAGTATTGGTTACTGGAAGGAGGATGAAACACTAGAGAGAGCAGTTTGTGTGTGTGTGTGTGTGTGTGTGTGTGTGTGTGTGTGTGTGTGTGTGTGTGTGTGTGTGTGTCCAAAAATCCAAAAATGATCCAAACCTAGAATTCCTCCAGAGGAAATCTGATGCTATCAGTGGTATATACCTCATATTACTTAAGCTGGAATGTTGTGGCCTCTTGTTACAAAATAGAGTGAGACCAATATCTCCATGGTAACTGGAAACATAGATTGCACCCAGAGCCAAAACACATTTACATGGTAATAAGTCAGTAATTTCACTGGGACTTACTTCTAAATAAGTATACCTAGGATTGGTGTACTGTGGTAAAAAATTCTGGAAAATGATTTGGGATAACAGTGGATTGGGAAAATTCTGGAAAAAATTGTTTGCAATATTCATCCCTGTTTCAAATTTTGTAGAATTTGTGCATGGTTGGGAAGCAGTGTTATCAGGGTGACCAAACACCCTCTTTTACCAGGATATGCTCTCTTTTTTAGCCTTGTGTCCTGAAAAAGAACTTAAATGTCCTCCTTTTCTCTGTGAATAGGTCCCTGCAGGCAACGCATAGCCTTCTCATGATTAATAAATTATATGTAATATCATTTTAAATTTAATAATAATTTAGTGCTTAAATTTACCTCATAAAATCAATATACAAGTGTTTTTAGCTTTTATTTTGTCATATCCTACATTTTTCTCGGTTGTCCTACATTTTGGGGTGCCTTGTCTTCTTTTGCAGTAATGACATCTGGTCACACCAAGAGATATGCTCCCCCCACCTCTGAGCCTGTCTTGAGTCCACATGCTAAATGCAACAGGTAGATAGTGTCCATATGCATGAAGTCCATCGCAAGCCTATTATCTTTTTCCTCCTTACTCCTCAACTCATGTATTAGACTTACACTGTGGGTGCAATCCTATCCTGCACTGGAACAGGCAAGCCAGGAGGCTTGCGCTGTATCCAGTGCAGGATAGTGGCCATAAGCGGCTCAGCCTTAGGCAAGGGGAAACTTTTCTCCTTACCCCTGGGAAAGGGCCACTGGCCCTTATGGGTCTCTTCGGACTTGCACCACCTCTTGAAGAGGTGAAAATCAGAGGACAGAGGAGCAGCTTGGAGCTGCTCTGTTTTCACTGGGAACAAGGGTTGGGATCAGGCATAACTGTCGGATCCCAGCCCCGCCTCCCACTCCCCTCCCGCCCCCGGGGCTGCCCACTGTTCGCCCTCCGCCACCCAGGAACGTCTCCACCCCGCCTCCTCCCTTCCTCCCCCGCCTCCCTTTTCTCCTTGCATCGGCCCAGCCGGGCCAACGCAAGACTCGAGGAGGAAGCTGGCACGGAGGCTTCCGTCAGCCTCCATAGGCCGGCGCTTCTCAGAGTGCTGGCCCGGCTTCCTCTTGAGGGGGCACAAACGTGCCTTACTGCATTTTGCTAGCCTCCTGGGCCAGCGCAAGGGACTTGCATTGGCCCCAGGTTGCTTTTGGATTGCGCCCTATGTTTAATAATTTCATCCACCATCAATGTTCGGTACAAGGCCCAAGGTGGGATAGTAGTACTGGAGGACAGGCATACACAATCAGCTCCCCCAAATGCATAGATTCTCTATAATTTAAGGAGACTTAAATTAGGCTACTTTCTCTGAAATGTGGGCATGCTGAAAAATAAAAATGAATCCAGTGTTTTCATTTTATTTCTCCTTTATTTTATGTAACAACCTTATTTCAAAATATTAATCTTGGAAAAGGCGTAACATTCAGAATAATTCCTGGAATGGCAGAGGAAAGCAGATGCTTTCTGCATCCAGAGTCCTTCATAGATACAACACTCTTTTGTTTTGTTTGGCTGCAGGCGGTTTCCTTTGTTAAATCTGTGTTTGTTCTCTGAGTCAGTGTGCGTTAGGTCAGTTTGGTTGTAGAGATTTTTTTTAAAACTCCTTTTATAGTTGAATAGTAAGCAGTGCTAAGAACGTCACTTGTATTTTTATGACACTTTTTAAAAAGGAAAGGTGGAAACGCAGATCACACTGTTCACAGGATCCCATGTTTTGATATTCCCCAAACTTGACAGATCAAACAAGGGGTGATGGCAGACTTGTGACCCCAGTAAGTCCTTCATTCATAGTGTGAACCTAGTTTTCCCATTTGCTTTGCACGCTTATAAATCAAGCTAGTCTTGCTCCGCCTCTCATGCTTACGGTAGTTTGTTTGCACCTTTTTTTAAAAAAAGGGACTTGCAATTGCAGAAACTGCCCAGAGTCTTGGGGAGGGAGAAGGGGGTTGGGTAATTACACAGGCGCTAGCCAATAGGAATTTCCTCCATAGCTAGCATTTCAAATTGAACCACATGGAAAATGTGCAGAACTGCTTTTTCGGAGCTTGCCCAAGGCAAAAAAAAATGTATATAGTATTTTCATTGAATGCAGGGAGGGATGTTTTAAATTGATTGCCTGTTACACAATTTTCATGTATAAAGATCCATGCACCAGTGGATCATCCCTTGCTAACAAAGCAAAGCTATTGGATACTGTGTTCTGACACTGTAGTGCTATGGCTCATACAAGACATTCATCATTTCCAGTGGCAGCATATTTTTGTTTCCATTGTAACCTGTTTTATATTTGAACTAACAGTATACTGGATTTCTTCCTCTTCACTTTTGCAGCAATTTTCAATGGAATGAGGAAGATCTCTGGGTTTATCAGGTTGTTGTTGGTCAGTATCCAAGTAACCTTCAAGGCAGAAGAACTCTCTATTTAGATATGGTACAGAAACTTCTACCTCACAAATCTAGGCCAAATCTAGTAAGTTGTATCTTTTTTTCATTTATTGTAGTATTGTAATAGGCATCTGAGTTAACCTGTTTTCAAAGAAAATAGTATTGGATGTGTTTTGAACTTCTCATGTACAAAAGGTTGCACATAGTAACCTTTCTGATAGCAGGAAATGGTATTCAGGCTTTCCTGGCCAGCAATTAAACATGTCAAGAAATTATCTGAACGGAAGACATAAAGTCAAGTGGACATTTGGGATGGGGTGTGAAAGAGTCTGGTGATTCATCCTGCCCTCTTGGCCTGTGAGAAAGACACAGGCAGAACAAGCTGGAGATTTTGAAAGAGGAAAAAAGAAAGATGGACTTGATCTGGGAGAGATTGTACTGGAAGACAAGAAGAGCTGGCAGATAGCAGTTGCAGACATGCTTAGCACAGACATGTAGTTGATGTTGTTTGTAGGAGCATGTATGACCCCCCCCAGCTACCAAAACCTGCAGATCTCTTGACTAATGTATGCAACTTGTCCCTCAAAACGGCCACAGTGCCAGAAGATTGGAGGATAGCAAATGTCATGCCTATTCTTAAAAAGGGAAAGGGGGGGGACCCGGGAAACTATAGGCCGGTCAGCCTAACATCCATACTGGGTAAGATGGTGGAATGCCTCATCAAAGATAGGATCTCAAAACACATAGACAAACAGGCCTTGCTGAGGGAGAGTCAGCATGGCTTTGTAAGGGTAAGTCTTGCCTCACGAACCTTATAGAATTCTTTGAAAAGGTCAACAGGCATGTGGATGCGGGAGAACCCGTGGACATTATATATCTGGACTTTCAGAAGGCGTTTGACACGGTCCCTCACCAAAGGCTACTGAAAAAACTCCACAGTCAGGGAATTAGAGGACAGGTCCTCTCGTGGATTGAGAACTGGTTGGAGGCCAGGAAGCAGAGAGTGGGTGTCAATGGCCAATTTTCACAATGGAGAGAGGTGAAAAGTGGTGTGCCCCAAGGATCTGTCCTGGGACCGGTGCTTTTCAACCTCTTCATAAATGACCTGGAGACAGGGTTGAGCAGTGAAGTGGCTAAGTTTGCAGATGACACCAAACTTTTCCGAGTGGTAAAGACCAGAAGTGATTGTGAGGAGCTTCAGAAGGATCTCTCCAGACTGGCAGAATGGGCAGCAAAATGGCAGATGCGCTTCAATGTCAGTAAGTGTAAAGTCATGCACATTGGGGCAAAAAATCAAAACTTTCGATATAGGCTGATGGGTTCTGAGCTGTCTGTGACAGATCAGGAGAGAGATCTTGGGGTGGTGGTGGACAGGTCGATGAAAGTGTCGACCCAATGTGCGGCGGCAGTGAAGAAGGCCAATTCTATGCTTGGGATCATTAGGAAGGGTATTGAGAACAAAACGGCTAGTATTATAATGCCGTTGTACAAATCGATGGTAAGGCCACACCTAGAGTATTGCGTCCAGTTCTGGTCGCCGCATCTCAAAAAAGACATAGTGGAAATGGAAAAGGTGCAAAAGAGAGCGACTAAGATGATTACGGGGCTGGGGCACCTTCCTTATGAGGAAAGGCTATGGCGTTTGGGCCTCTTCAGCCTAGAAAAGAGATGCTTGAGGGGGACATGATTGAGACATACAAAATTATGCAGGGAATGGACAGAGTGGATAGGGAGATGCTCTTTACACTCTCACATAATACCAGAACCAGGGGACATCCACTAAAATTGAGTGTTGGGCGGGTTAGGACAGACAAAAGAAAATATTTCTTTACTCAGCGTGTGGTCGGTCTGTGGAACTCCTTGCCACAGGATGTGGTGCTGGCATCTAGCCTAGATGCCTTTAAAAGGGGATTGGAAAAGTTTAAAAGGGGATTGGAAATGGGCTATGTCATAATGCCAGATGCAAGAGAGGGCACCAGAATGAGGTCTCTTGTTATCAGGTGTGCTCCCTTGGGGCATTTGGTGGGCCGCTGTGAGATACAGGAAGCTGCACTAGATGGGCCTATGGCCTGATCCAGTGGGGCTGTTGTTATGTTCTTAGATAAACAAACCAATGGGTCCAGTCCATAGGACCTCTAGACATGACCAGAGATGTTCTCCACTCACCATCCAGAGGTATTCGGAGACCCACTGAGGTCTGTGGGTCTTAGAAAGACCTCTGGAGCTGCCAGAAAGGCACTTTCAAACCGGAAGTGCCATTCTGGCACCTCCACCAGCCTTTCTGAGGCCTGCAGAACTTGTGCACAGCCTCTGTGGGTCTCATAAAGACTCCTGTATGTGATTGGAAAACATATCCAGTCGCATCCGGAAGCTCAGGTCTGTTCACCACTGCAGGTTCAGAACCTGCGGTTAGTTAAAAGCTCTGGTCCCGAATCTGCAGATACAGAGGCGGGACCTATATTATCCTTAATCTCTTCCAAAAATTCATTGTAGAAGTTATTACAGATAATAAAGCCACTGGATGTGTTTAAAGAAAGTTTCATGGTATAGACTTGACATTCTGGTGACCAAGCATGGCACACAGAAGATAAAGGACCAAGTCCTGTGAGTGAACAATTATGCAACTTTAAATTGTACAGAGCTGTTCATAAGACAAAAAATAAATATAGATGAATCTCAGTTTTCACAAAGCTTGAAAATGTCAAAGGCAAAATTTGATTCACTGTCATTTTGACTGTATTTGAGATGAAACTAGGAATGCAGGTCCATTCTAAGATACATTTGGGCTTCTTGCTACAGATATTTTATTTACTTCAAAGAGTGTTTCAAGCTGTAATCCCATTTGGATCCCATGCTAACGGCGCTCCAGCCCCAGCACAACCAAAGGTCAAATGCCAAGCCTGTCCTGGCAAAGCAACGCTAGTATACCTCTTCTCAGTAATACCCCCAACATCCATGAAAACACCAACACAGCTATGGATCCTGATGTTAGTGTGTCATTGCTGTGATGTTGATGCATTATCCATGCAGTGTCCATATGTCATCACTGGATATCAGCAAGTCTTCCATGTGATGTCCATGTGTCACTGGCATGATGTCTAAGAAGCCAATCACCACATGCAATCAGCCCCAACACTGGTGGCCAGAGTAGCACCACAAGGGTGAACTGAGCAGGGAGAAGGGTCAGGTGCATGGCTAATGAGTGGCCAAAGCTGGGGGGACACCATCCTGCTAACCACTAAGAATGATCAACACAGCAACAGGCACCAACCTCAAGCATGGGGAGATGCCCCAAAGACATTACACACACACACACACACACACACACACACACACACACACACACAAAACACAAGGATGCCACAGCACCCCCACTTCCTATAGGAGCTGCAGTGGCGGCAGCAGCAAAAGAGCAAGATCAAAGAACTGCTAGAGCAGTGCTTCCCAAACTCCTACAAGAAAGTTTGGAGACCTGTAAGTTGTTGCGGCGGAGTGGGGAAGGCAGCAACGTGATCCCCAACATTGTGCTGCTGCCAGGGACAGGAGAGTTGTGTTTTTTTTACTTGCCTGCAGCCAGCACTGCAGTCCTGGGGGTCAGAGAGCCCTCTAAAAGGCTCCCTGTGCATGCACAAGTAAAAAAAGAAAAAGAAAAAAAGGACACTTCCAGTGTCATTGTGAAAACTGGAAGTGCCCATTTTTTCTTTTTCCATTTGTGCAGGCACAGGGAGCTCTGCGGAGTGCTCCCCAGACACCAGGTCTCTCCAGGATTGCAGTGCTGGCTGCTGTTAAGTAAAAAAACAAAACCCTCCCATCCCTGGCAATAAAACGATCCTGGGGATCATGTTGCTGCCATCCCCCCTCCATGCTCCTTAAAGGGACAAGTACTTTCTTGGTTATGACCACCAGTTTGGGAACCATTTATTGCTAGAGGCAATAAATTCATAAATTTCAGTTTCCCAGCATAATTACCATGCCCAATAAATGCTTTCTTCACATTGATCTTAGACTGTTGCTAATTATGAAACAATACGACAATTTTATAAACTCTATTGCTTTTCTAGGCAGCCATCAGTGATGCCATACTATTATATTCGTAGTTATAGGTATTTCTTAAATTATGTATTTGGATTTGAACTTTTTCTTAAAACTCACATCAATGTCTCAAGGAAACATTTTAAGTAACATTTTCCCCTTAAGGGAATCTGGAAAAAATACAATGCCAGCTAAGGTCTTTCTGCTCCCAACATGAGCGACATATACATTGTGGTTTTGCTGTACAGTATTTAGCTTGAACATATTTTCTCTGTTTTTGTTTTTACTTTTGTGTGACTAATTGAATTGGTCCATGAGATTTCTAAGGAAAGAGAACCATTTATCACAAGACAAGACACTGCTTATCACAGTATCTTTCAATAATTTCAATAATTTTCTTTTCTCTTGGCTTTCTATGTGGATTATGCTTCTTTTACTCTTTTTTGCACCTTGTGGAGGTGTCTCTTATTAAAAATGGCTCTGCTGCTAGTTTACCCAGCCCAGCCCAGCTGACCCTACAAACAAATCAAACTCGGTGGGGGGGGCCGTAATTCCCTGGTGACTCATTGGCAGGTACACAATTATGAGAGATGTCATTTTTGTTTTAGCTTCTAAGGGTTTCATTTGTACTGACTGCCTGAATATCAAGGTGTGGCTGAGGCTCTTTACGGTTAAAATAATTCATTATTTTTTTGTTTAGGTCACTCATGAAAAGGCTTGGGATCACTATCATTTTACTAGGTGTCAGTGGAGAACCTTGATGCTCAACTGGGTCCAAGCTAGGAAAGCATTTTTACTGAAGGCAGTAATGACTATTACGGAAGCTTGTGCTGCTCATGAGACAGAAATTATGTTGGCTAATAATAGAAGAAGACAACAGAAAATATGCGCAGATCTCAAAGAAAAGGTAAGCTCAATTGCAGGACTACACTGTAAATTGATATAGCTAATTGTATCCTGGATTGTTCAGTATTTGCTTGAGGGAAAAAAAATGTTGCATATGCTGTAATATGGGCTTTCTCCTCCAGCACCTGAAAAAAGAGATACATTGCCATATATTCATAGCTGCTAGTCAAGTAATTCTTCCAGACAGCACAGTTTGATTACTTGCGTCTGAGTGGGGGGAAAAAAATCTGATATGTTTTGCTAGAAGATTTGTACACCATTTGTTTTTAATTTCTTCTTTGCTCTTTGAGGCTTTATATTAATGAACATCAGGGCCTAGGAGAGGGGGGTAAAGGGGGTAATTTGTACCTGGGCCCAGAGTCAGAAAGGGGGCCCAGCAGCCAAAGGAGGGGTCCCAGAAAGTTCGTGGGTCCTGACATTTTCCTATCTCACCTGAACTCACTGCCTGCACATGATGCTCACACACAACCACATGTAGTGTTAACTGCTGCTGCAAGCCATGCACACCAGGCCCAGGATTGTATCCATGACCCTCCTTAAGACAGTGTCAGATCTGGGGGGAAACTGGCCTGCTACAGTAGCTCTCTGACTTGTGGATTCCGTAACCATGAAGGAGTGTATAGAAGCTCAGGGACCCAGCTGCGGGCTACAGCTGCTGCAGAAGTTCATAACATAAGAACATAAGAACAGCCCCACTGGATCAGGCCATAGGCCCATCTAGTCCAGCTTCCTGTATCTCACAGTGGCCCACCAAATGCCCCAGGGAGCACACCAGATAACAAGAGACCTCATCCTGGTGCCCTCCCTTGCATCTGGCATTCTGACATAGCCCATTTCTAACATCAGGAGGTTGCGCATACACATCATGGCTTGTACCCCTTAATGGATTTTTCCTCCAGAAACTTTTCCAATCCCCTTTTAAAGGCATCTAGGCTAGATGCCAGCACCACATCCTGTGGCAAGGAGTTCCACAGACCGACCACACGCTGAGTAAAGAAATATTTTCTTTTGTCTGTCCTAACCCGCCCAACACTCAATTTTAGTGGATGTCCCCTGGTTCTGGTATTATGTGAGAGTGTAAAGAGCATCTCCCTATTCACTCTGTCCATTCCCTGCATAATTTTGTATGTCTCAATCATGTCCCCCCTCAGGCGTCTCCTTTCTAGGCTGAAGAGGCCCAAACGCCATAGCCTTTCCTCATCAGGAAGATGCCCCAGCCCCGTAATCATCTTTGTCGCTCTCTTTTGCACCTTTTCCATTTCCACTATGTCTTTTTTGAGATGCAGCGACCAGAACTGGACGCAATACTCCAGGTGTGGCCTTACCGTAGATTTGTACAACGGCATTATAATACTAGCCGTTTTGTTCTCAATACCCTTCCTAATGATCCCAAGCATAGAATTGGCCTTCTTCACTGCCGCCGCACATTGGGTCGACACTTTCATCGACCTGTCCACCACCACCCCAAGATCTCTCTCCTGATCTGTCACAGACAGCTCAGAACCCATCAGCCTATATCGAAAGTTTTGATTTTTTGCCCCAATGTGCATGACTTTACACTTACTGACATTGAAGCGCATCTGCCATTTTGCTGCCCATTCTGCCAGTCTGGAGAGATCCTTCTGGAGCTCCTCACAATCACTTCTGGTCTTTACCACTCGGAAAAGTTTGGTGTCATCTGCAAACTTAGCCACTTCACTGCTCAACCCTGTCTCCAGGTCATTTATGAAGAGGATGAAAAGCACCGGTCCCAGGACAGATCCTTGGGGCACACCACTTTTCACCTCTCTCCATTGTGAAAATTGGCCATTGACACCCACTCTCTGCTTCCTGGCCTCCAACCAGTTCTCAATCCACGAGAGGACCTGTCCTCTAATTCCCTGACTGTGGAGTTTTTTCAGTAGCCTTTGGTGAGGGACCGTGTCAAACGCCTTCTGAAAGTCCAGATATATAATGTCCACGGGTTCTCCCGCATCCACATGCCTGTTGACCTTTTCAAAGAATTCTATAAGGTTCGTGAGGCAAGACTTACCCTTACAGAAGCCATGCTGACTCTCCCTCAGCAAGGCCTGTTTGTCTATGTGTTTTGAGATCCTATCTTTGATGAGGCATTCCACCATCTTACCCGGTATGGATGTTAGGCTGACCGGCCTATAGTTTCCCGGGTCCCCCCTCTTTCCCTTTTTAAAAATAGGCGTGACATTTGCTATCCTCCAATCCTCTGGCACCGTGGCCGTTTTGAGGGACAAGTTGCATATTTTAGTCAAGAGATCTGCAACTTCATTCTTCAATTCCTTAATAACTCTTGGGTGGATGCCATCAGGGCCCGTGACTTACTGATCTTTAATTTATCAATGAGGTCTGAAACATCTTCTCTTTTAACCTCTATCTGACTTAACTCCTCGGTCAGGAGGGGCTGTTCGGGCAGCGGTATCTTCCCGAGGACTTCTGCCGTGAAGACAGATGCCAAGAACTCATTTAATTTCTCTGCCATCTCTAAGTCTCCTTTTATCTCCCCTTTCCCTCCCTCACCATCCAGAGGGCCAACCGTTCATTTTGGTCCATTCTAGTGTGAGCCTAAATACGATGAAGATAATTTTCTGCAATGGATTTTCTATATTTCAAAGATTTTAGAGAGACTTAGGAGTATGTTTGGTTTTCCACATTATTTATCTAGCTGCCAGTGCTACATAGTCTAGTAGACCTGGGCCTTGCATCAAGAAGCCTAGTAGATCTGGGCTCCAAAGACTATCATGGCTGTTAGCACCTTCCCCCTGCTCTGTTTTGGCCCTGTTCTGCCTGCCCCTATTGCCCCCTCCTCCTTTGGGAAGGGGCCCAGCCGAAACTTTGTACCCCCTGTTAAAATTCCTCTCATAGGCCCTGATGAATGTGTTCAACTCCAGCTACACTCATGCCCATGTGCATAAATGTGTTTCCTTTTGCTTGTATATCTCATTTTTGTTAATTGTATCCTGTGCTTATGTATTTTGCTACCGCTAGAGTAGCTCATTTGAATAGAGCCGCAGTGCCATGAATGCTTTCCTGGGAGCAAACTCCATTGCATACAATGGGACTTACTTCTGAGTAAAGTGCCTTCTGCATAGGATTGTACTGCAAGTCACATGAATAATCTGAATAATAAGGTTGCAGTGAGAGAAAAGGCCAACAAGTGTCTCTGCTGAAAAAGTAATTAATTCAGATGTGGAGAACAACTAGAACAAAGCACCAAAGATGATGATGATGATTGAAATATGTAAGAAGAATGGGGGGAAATGACAAAAGCTGATCTAAGCAATTTCCAAATACCTGATCAGCCAGAATTTATAATCAGTAATAAACATTTTCTGCCAAAATTCCTAGATGCTTTGCTGAATGTTTCCAGACTTTGCCCCATACTCATCTACAGTGGCATACACAGGGGCTGCAGCGCTTGAGTCAGTGATGATATGACAACACATGATGTCGTGACATCATTTCTGCTCCCATTTGCGCTGACGCCTGGCCCAAGAAAGCAGCCACTTTGCCTAGCTCTGATAAGGCTGCCGTGTTACAGACTTGCCAGAAAAACAACTTCTCCTGTCTCTCCAGCTTGTGGGCCACCCATCCCAGAGTCTCCGCCGCACAGCTGGGAGGCAGAAGCAGAAGTGTAGGACACTGCTTATACCTGTTGAATAAAAGAGGGCTCTTATTCTGTATACAATTTTTATTGCTGGTATACTGTACGTGGAAGAATAGAAGGCAGTTCAGAAAAATAGTAGCCAAGACAAATAGCAGTTTCATGATTTTTGGTGGGCTCGCAGCCAGTAGGGGGACATTAAACCTCTGACCCACAGCATGATTGTGATCTAGATTGCCTTCCCCTCATTGCTGCTATTTAAAAAAAAAAAAAGATGAGGAAGCAGTGATGCATTTAGCATCATGTGTAGGTTGGCCCTAAAGCAGAGTAAGAAACAACCAAGACATTCTTGTCTTGTGGTTATCTCAGATCATCTTTGCTATCATGTTGATCCGAAAAAGGTAAAGATTTGTTTTAATTCCATGAATTCTGTGCTAACCTCTGATGAGGTTAAAAAAAACCAAAGCTCTAATGTGCAAGGTGCATTACATGGCGCCCCTGTATCCGTGGATTCACTTATCCACTTAATGCCTTATAAGGCATTAAAATTGTCACTTTGGTTTCCACAGAGAAACTAGAAGAAGCATTTTTTTTTTTTTTTTTGCTGTTTTAAGTCATTCAGAGCTGGGCAGAGGCTGCGGGTGGATGGCAACCTCTGCCAGGCTGACCTTACAAAGGTGAGGGGAGCACAGCGGGTGGGGGTGGGGCAGGTCCCAGTATCTGTGGATTCACGTATCCGTAGGGGGTTCTGGAACGCCTGCACAGTGAATCCCTCCTTGCTGCAAGTATTGTTACTTCCATTTATGCAGTATGGTTGGTAACTAAAGATAGATTATGTAAAGTGATGGCAGGTGAAACTCAAGACACATAAATAACTAATGATTGGAATGTTATTGTAATGAAAACAAGAAGATGGGATGTATCACTACATACCAATCATCTGCTTTGAAGATGATATGAAGAAACAGTTGTTAAAGACAGGAAGAATATAAAAGCAACATTTTAATTTTAAAAGAATAGTTTTATAAATTCTTAATTAAAAAGAACTATTCATCAGAAATCAGCAAGAGGTTTTTAATGAAACTGAATTCCTCTGAGGACACATTGTGGAACATCTTGAGGGGCTGGAGGTAAAGTAAATCAACAGGACCATATGGTATTCCTCTGGATTGTACCGGTGGGGGACTGGAATATAGCTATATGCCTTACAGTGTGGAGCATGGTAATCTTCCAGAAGGTGACACATTTGAAAAACAGGAAAACAAAATGAAACAATGTTGTTGAGATTCTCAGGTTATCAGAAGCTGCCCCTCTTTGAGCTTTCCACATTGTGAGATTCCTGCAGAGAATCCAAATATTGTCAAGGAGCTAGAAAGCATCATCCTTGCCAAAGACACCGCCTGATCTCCTATGATGCCCCTTCAGCTTCTAAGTTTTGGTCTATTAAAATAACCCTTTCTGTTTACATATTAAAAAGTGTGTATTGTTTTTAATGCCTGGATGTGCACCATCTGTGCGGTTGCAAGAGTTTTGGGGTTTAGGTTCATGATAAGGGAAGCAGTTGATGCTTTCCTTCCTCAACCCACACATTTATTTCAGAAATACTGTGCAGCTGCTGCCTTTCTCCTTTGGCAGAGCTGTGGGATCTGCAATTATAGGAAGCAATTCAAAGTCTCCCAAACTCCTGCGCTGGCAAACAGCAGACAACATTCCCTTGCTCATTTGTAAGATTCAAACATTTGTAAGAGGCAGCCAATCTTCTCTATCCCATCATCAAACCCATCAGCAGGACAGCGGCTATCTGCACATGACCTGAAGGATAGCTCAGAGGTGTTTCAATAGCAGGAGGTAGCCTTGGAAGACCTTGTGAAATGGTAATGCTTTGGGGGGTGAACCTCCACTGTGTGTGGGCCGTCTACTTGGACTATGCTAGCTAAATAGCTGGCACAGGTTGGCGTGGACCCATGCCATGGGGTTAGATCCAGGAAGGCAGTTAGGATTTGGTGGTGGCAGTTGCCACTGAACCCATGCCCTTTATGGACCTGATCTGCCCATTGCTTGCCCCCTGGCACAGGTTGGCTTGGACCCATGCCCTTTGTGGACCTGATCTGCCCATAGCTTGCCCCCACTGCTGCCCTTTTACACCTCTCCCCGCCGTCCCCCACCCCATCACCACCTTGTTTTGCCCTCCCATGCTTGTTTCTATTCTCTGTTTACTCCTCCCACCTCCCCTGCCATCTTACCTGGATCAGTGGGTAGTTCCTGATACACTAGTACTAGTAGGAAGGCTTTCCTGCCAGTGTCCCCAGCAGCACACTGAGTAGCGTGCTGCCAGAGTACATTTTATGACTGGCTCTGATTGCTTTATAACAATCAGCACCAGCAGAATTGGCACTAGAACTTCTGCTGGCCCAGATAGGAAGGGCCATTAATTAATATTTTAGATGGAAAAAAATTACGTTAAAGATGTACAGATGGTAAGCACAATTACATTAAAATCTTGTTTAACCCATTTTTACCTGGCACACAGGTGTACACATTTGATTCCTGTTGCGTATATGCAATGTTGGGCAGAAACGGCTTCATGCAACTGGATTCTGCAGGAATAAAATTCTGGTTTTAGGCTAGACAGAGCAACGTCTTGGCTGCATACTTAACTCTATGAAGCTGAAAGCAGCACCTAATCTCATCTAGGGCTAAGTTCTAGAACCAAATTTCCCTGCTAAGTCTCAGTGCCCTTTTAAGCCAGGGACATGACTGTGGAATCAGGAAGCATAGTACTTTGAAGCCCTGTTCAGATGTTACATTCCGCTCATAGTAAGGAGGGCAAGAATGACATGCACCAACCTGAGATTTCCTTCTGCTGTTTGCATAGTTAATTACCCTGTCTCTCGCTAATGTAATATTTGAACATATCTTTAGCTGATGTGGTGACTGAAATATGGCAGAGTATGTGAGAGAGAAGTAGAGGAGAATTCCCTAATGGGGTAATTTGTGAACAGGGAAATTTTAACCTGCAGCTTAGCTGAAGGAATGATGGTTTTGCTTTGGATTTGCTGGCAAGTAGGTGTGTTGTTCTGAAGTAGTATATTTTTAAAGTTCTGCACACATTTACTACCAAGGGAACCATGTACATTGCTGAACAGAAAAAATCCTTTGCACATTCCAAAGGCAAGCTTCTATATTATTAGCAGCTTGTTGTTATCTCTCCTTTTATTGTTCCTCGCTATAGTTATTTTTTTTAAACTTCAGATAAAATAGAAGCAAAGCAAATGAACTTCCTTCATTATAATAGCAATCTCGCATTACCAATTTCCTTCTTCCTCTCTCCTGTTGATTCTGTTCCTTAGTTCCTTGTTTCTCTCCTGGGGTCTCTTATTATTTCTTATTGTTATGCACTTCTAATTAAATTGGAAGGCCTTCAAGAAAGAAAACCAGATTTCTTATGTATGTGTTGGGCTATAGAAATATAGCAATGCATACAGAATGGATATTTGTAGCAAATGCAATTATGTAAATAATTCTCAACAAGAAATCAAATATTATTATTGGCATTTTAAGACATATAAAATGCATAACATTTAAATGCTTGTTTTGTTAAGTTTTATGCATTATGTGCTGAGCACTTCACAACTAGATCAGTCAAGTGTGTAGATCTGAAATAATAGAGACATTTGCTGTTGATTTCAGTGTCATAATATGGTATAGAACTATGGTATAAGAGATCATAGTCACTGAGCTGCATGAAATCCTCTGTCTCTGCTGGAGAGAAGGTGGAGTACCTCAAGACATGAGGGATGCAAACATCATCACGCTGTACAAGAACAAAGGTGACAGGGGTGACTGCAACAACTACCGCGGCATCTCTCTCCTTAGCGTTGTAGGAAAGCTGTTTGCCCGAGTTGTACTAAAGAGGCTCCAGGTACTTGCAGAGAGCGTCTATCCAGAATCGCAGTGTGGATTCCGAGCCAACAGGTCCACCACTGATATGGTATTCTCCCTTAGACAACTGCAGGAGAAATGCAGGGAACAACGACAGCCACTCTTTATAGCCTTCATAGATCTCACAAAGGCTTTCGACCTGGTCAGCAGAGACGGCCTCTTCAAGATTCTCCCCAAGATTGGATGTCCACCCAGGCTCCTCAGCATCATCAGATCTTTCCACAAGGACATGAAGGGCACTGTTGTCTTCGATGGCTCCACATCAGACCCTTTTGACATCCGAAGCGGAGTGAAGCAGGGCTGTGTTCTTGCACCAACCTTGTTTGGAATTTTCTTCGCTGTCCTGCTGAAGCAGGCCTTTGGAACTGCAACAGAAGGCATCTATCTCCAGACCAGATCAGACGGAAAGCTCTTCAACCTCTCCAGACTGAGAGCAAAATCCAAAGTCCAGCTGAAATGTCCGCGCGACTTCCTCTTTGCCGACGATGCAGCTGTCACTACCCACTCTGCCAAAGATCTCCAGCAGCTCATGGATCGTTTTAGCAAGGCCTGCCAAGATTTTGGACTGACAATCAGCCTGAAGAAAACACAGGTCATGGTTCAGGATGTGGACTCACCTCCCTGCATTACAATCTCTGAGCATGAACTGGAGGTTGTCCATGACTTTGTGTACCTTGGCTCAACGATCTCCGACACACATTCTCTCGATACCGAGCTAAACAAGCGCATCGGTAAAGCAGCTACCACGTTTTCCAGACTCACAAAGAGAGTCTGGTCCAACAAGAAGCTGACAGAACATACCAAGATCCAGGTCTACAGAGCTTGCGTCCTGAGTACACTTCTGTACTGCAGCGAGTCATGGACTCTTCGCTCACAACAGGAGAGGAAACTGAGCGCTTTCCACATGCGCTGCCTCCGACGCATCCTCGGCATCACCTGGCAGGACAAAGTTCCAAACAACACAGTCCTGGAACGTGCTGGAATCCCTAGCATGTATTCACTGCTGAAACAGAGACGCCTGCGTTGGCTTGGTCATGTCGTGAGAATGGATGATGGCCGGATCCCAAAGGATCTCCTCTATGGAGAACTCGTGCAAGGAAAGCGCCCTACAGGTAGACCACAGCTGCGATACAAGGACATCTGCAAGAGGGATCTGAAGGCCTTAGGGATGGACCTCAACAAGTGGGAAACCCTGGCCTCTGAGCGGCCCGCTTGGAGGCAGGCTGTGCAGCATGGCCTTTCCCAGTTTGAAGAGACACTTTGCCAACAGTCTGAGGCTAAGAGGCAAAGAAGGAGGGCCCATAGCCAGGGAGACAGACCAGGGACAGACTGCACTTGCTCCCGGTGTGGAAGGGATTGTCACTCCCGGATTGGCCTTTTCAGCCACACTAGACGCTGTGCCAGAACCACCTTTCAGAGCGCGATACCATAGTCTTTCGAGACTGAAGGTTGCCAATACCTAATACCTATGGTATATGTAACTAGCCTATGAGTAACAGCATACAGCTATTTTTCTAATTGGTTATCCTTCTGTAGGAAATTTTAACATATGATTAATTATATCCAGACATCTTAAAACCCAATTGTCAAGGAGGTTGTATATCAGTGCCTATTCCTATATAAATAGGGGAAAGTGGAAAAGAATTGGTATGGAGTGGCTAGATAATGGTAAGGATTGTAAGTGATTTAAGGGATGGAGGACTTTTGGAAAGTAAAGAGAGGTTGGTAAGGTAACAGGCTTTAATGGGGAATTGATAACAGGTGTCTGTAGGAGGGAAGAAGAGTATTTGGTTGAAGTGTGGAGAACAGGGCAGGAGGAGACAGAGTCAGCAGTGGTCAGAGCCTGAAGTCCCTTCCCAGGCTGGACTTGAACCCAGCATCTCCTCAACGTTGTCCAGCAACAGAGTTGGCATAGTTCAGAGGAGTTCCATAAGGCGCTATGTGGCAGCCAGGATGTTCAGATAAAAATGTACCCCTCTCTACCAGTCTTTTCCCCATTGGATTTGGCAGATGTGCTGGCAGCCCTGCACTTTCTGTTCAAACAACTTCTATCATGTTGTGGAGGGGATGTGAAATTATTCTGCATGGTGCTTGTTCGTCAGCATGCTTTTTTTAAAAAAAGTTTGCAGCTAATAGTTTGCTCAGCAAATAAGTTGTTAGCCTGGAACAATGCCCCCATTGAGACACAGAGGAAAATTGCAGGCAGGAAGGGGGAAAGGGAGGAGGAGGAGAAGTCAATGGAGGGGGAAAATGATTGTGAGATTTTCACGCTACAGAACATGTGGCATACCACAGACTCATGGTTGTACAAGTGCTCACTGTCCTATCTTAAAAGGTATTGTGAACAGGGGCCCAAGTTTTTCTACCATGCAGACATGGCCTAGGACCTTTATCAGATATGTCAGCAGCATCATATGAATAGTTTAACCACCGCTGTTAATATTTTTGAGATGAATGCATCTGTTACTTGCTTACCGTACAAAATATTGGAAAACAACATGAACAACTACTAATGTGCCTTGCTTTCAGAAAATGTTTTGCTAAAAATGAGAGGAATTTAAAACCCTGCCTGTCCTTGGATTAAAAGGTTTTAGCTGGCCTAACATCTTAACCTAAATGCATCTAGTTGTTCCTCAGTTAGACCATAAATTATCAGCTAAACGTTAAAGCATATTGACCAGAGCCCCTGAAA
This sequence comes from Tiliqua scincoides, assembly GCF_035046505.1. Lineage (NCBI taxonomy): Eukaryota > Metazoa > Chordata > Lepidosauria > Squamata > Scincidae > Tiliqua > Tiliqua scincoides. The sequence continues at coordinate 98,365,753 of NC_089821.1, read as the reverse complement.
CATGTTTGCTAGAGGCAGATATAATCTCATTTGGCTGTCTGAAAGATATTAAATGGATGATGATTGATTGTGACCCAATTCTCCCAACGTATGTTAAAGCACAAAATAAGCCAAGGCTTACAGATGAGATAGAATGATGTGATGGTGATGGCAAGAGCCTCTGGGGTTGCCCTCTTTCAGCAACGATGTAGAACACACATGAGCTTTGAATGTATTACTGTAAGCAAGAGAAGTTACCATTAGGTTGCATTTTATACAGATGTGTTATACAACTCAGCGGAGGATTTTGCCAGGGTACAAGATGCTCAGATGTCAAAGGCATGAATAATTATCTTTGGAACCATGAACTGTTTCCTCTTTGGTAAGGAAAAGAATTTATGTAAAGACTTGAACACAGGACAACTGAAGAGAACTTAGCCTAGCTGTTGTGCAACCATACATGTCCTACGTTGAATTTCCAAAGGGGAAATATGTTGTAGCAGAAACAGCTTACAGACTAGCCAGCTTATTTTGGCATAAATTTTTGTGGATTGCCATCAACTTCCAGATGCAGGAAGTGAAAATTCTGGGTCTTGTGTTGTTGCTTCTTGAACTAAGTATCTTAAGACCAAGCAATTTGAGCACACAAATGCCATGCTGTGGTGGCATGCTTCCTACAGGAAGAATCGCCATAAATATAATTGGGGAATGGGAAGTTGTGTGAGGAATGTGAAGTTCATTCTTCCCCCATGCGCTGCTATTATTCTGAAAATCGCCCCTTATGAAGCACCTATTTGCTTCCAAAGTGAAATTGCTGCATTTGCAAGTGGCAAATGCAAAACCCACTAAATTTCCTGAATAAAACAAAATCAACACTCAGGAAAAGAATGAACTTCTCCCTCTCTTTGTGTCCAGGTTCTGATTGGGATTCCCTTCCCCGTCAAGAATGTTTTTAGCAAACAGGAGGCAGCTCCATGGCAGACATCTGCCAACTCATGCAGCTTGGCTCTTAGAGACTAAGAAACAAGGCTGACAATCGAATAATGACCCATTCCAATGGGCCATTTATCACAACAGATCTATCAATCTGCAGTTATAAATGGCTCTGCAATGGCTCAAATTTTGCACCACCATTGCACGTAATGGAGCCATTAGCAGAAACAGAGCTACTGATAGTAATGGTGTATGCAACAGGCTGTCCTGGACACTCCAGCAGTCCTGGTAAGATGGTAGAGGTAGTGGTTCATAGGTGGTCCAGGGTGAGGTGGGGAGTGGACTGGAGGGAGTGGATCAGACCAGATAGGGATAGGACCAGATCCTATCCCTGATTGTGCAACCCGCTCTGCCTCCTTCTTCTCCCTAGAGTAACGCCAGCAAAATAGCTGGCATGGATCCAAGGAGATCCATAGGTGATCAGGCAGCCTACGAGGAAGTAAGTAAAAAACTTTTAGTAGGTAAGTAGAGGTGAGTTTTTAAAAGTAAGTTTTTAAAATTACCTCTCACAAGCCATCTGATCACTGGCCTCTCACAGCATGCACCTCACACTCTCCTGCCCCATTGTTGTTGCATGGCATTAGATGGGGGAGGGGGAGAGACCTGGGCTTATTTTAGAATCATAGAGAAAAAGCCTTCAAGTCAAAGTGTTAGTTTGCTGCAACCAGTCCAGAGATGTCTTTCAAATTGACTGGGCCCCTTGTAGTGGCCCTAGAACCACTAGCTGCCCTGTGAAGAGAAGGCAAAGGAGCATGACATAGCATTCCCACCCCCAATATTTCTGCTGAAATGTTTTCGTATTACTTAATTTTATATAAGCTCTGGAAACCTTGTTGGCTGAAGTGCAAGGCACAAATGCTTTAAGCAATTAAATAAATAAATATCCCTATTACCTTACGAGTCATCTCTGTTCCTGATTAATTGGATCATAGTCGAATGATCAAACCTGACTTCCCACCTTCCAACAAGACATTATCAGTTTGTGACCAAGAGTATTTAGAGAAAGTTAATATACTTACTTTTCAGTCTCCAGATTTGCTTTGGAAAGTCTCAATGTATAGAGTTCTGTCATGGGGGAAACCATCACCCGCCTAATTGTTTTGATTTTGAAGAAGCTGCTAGGGGTGGGGTGGTGGTGATGGGCTGAAGTCATAGGAATATGCATCGCATGCAGTTGTCTTACGAAAGTCCTATTTAAAATAGGGCAGAACCAAAATAGCAGACTTAGCTTTGTTCAGAGACCAGATAAATTGTTCCTGCACTTTGTTGATATTTCAGGGGTTCACTAAGGTTTGCCCATTGTGCTGAGGGCAGAGGAAAGGGAGAGTGTCCACTTGCTGCCTAGGCAACAAAGAGATGCTTTCTCCTGCTGTGCTGCAGCATATGCAGTGTTGTGTAGGCCGAGAGGGAGAGTCACTTCATTGTCTAGGCAACTTGGAGCGTCTGCAGCACAGCGTGGGAAAAGAGTGAAGTCTTGCCCACTTGCCAAGGCAGTTGGGTGGCTCTGCCTCTTCTTGCATTCACTGAGAGCTACATTTGGTAAGACCTATTTCTATGCTAAATTCAAACCCATAGATCGTCGTAGTGGAAAAAAATGGCACAGATGTGAATCTCAACATTGTCACATTTAATTACGCCTAAGTTGGATTTGAGTTGATCTGTGCTTTGAAATTTTCAGCCCAACTGCTGACAGTTTAAACCCTTTGGTCACTTGTTAAGCGGGAATACAAGCCACCATTTTCATGCTGCTGGAGACTTCCCACATGCAAGAAGCAAGTGAAGCAACTTATATTGTCCTTGAGACAATCAATTCAATTATTCTTTTGCAATGGATAGGGTGAGGCAAATGGCTGACTGACATCAATTGTGTGAACTGGCCTATAAGTCATATCCATGACCTGTGGCTTCAAGGACCATGAGTATGTGTGGGTGCTCGCATTGCCCATTGTGAAAAAGGCTAGTAAGTACCTAGTCTTCTCCTGTGTTCCTTACCTGTTGTACCCGTGGCTCTGATCCGTATCATTGATTTGTTTTTATAGAAAGATTTTGCTGACCACCACCTCTAGTGTTAATGGTTTTATACCATCTAGCCATGGGACCTATGTTCATGAGGCTCATCAGAATTTTAGCTTAAAGAGTATTCATTCTAACTGATTTTGTTCATTGGCATAAAAATAAAAAATGTTTTTATTTCATTGTTTACATGTTTGCTAGGGCAGATTTTGTTCACCAGTAACATGGAATGAAAAATCTTGTGTACAATTTGTTTCCCTAATTAGTCATGGTTAGTGTGCTTTATGTCCATGCAGTGTACACTAGTCAAATAATTAACTGAGTATGAAGAAGTGTACCCTCTGTATAGCAAAGCAATCTGTGTTCACTTGGCAAATCCTCCTTTCACCATGTATATACTCTGAAATATATTTGAAAGTAACGTTTTTAATTACAACTGGCATTCAAAGCTTATTGCTCCTGGCAATCGCCGCCTTGCTAAAATGTGATCTCATTTGTGAAACAGGCTGCAGGGGAGCCCGTTTCCCTACAACTTTAATATTAGCTTAACAATCAGGATAGTTTAATACTGAAACAGCACATTTAATGTTTACACAGTAATGTCCATTTCCTGACATTGGAGCACAAAGAGTGAAAAGCTTCAGTCCAGACCACCTTATTTTTCTTATATATTGATGTTCTACTTAGGCTTATGTTTAGCTTAAGTAAAGTATTGCCAACTCTCAGATATTTATATATAATTTTATTTCACTCTAGTTTTATATTTAATGTAACATTGCACCACAACTAACTTGGAGGCCTATGTGCTTGTATCTGTAGCAGGTAAAAATCTGAGTTTCCCTTAGAAGAATATTCAGGCATGTATTTTCACCAAGTGTCACTCAACCGTATATTATCCCTACCAGAAATTGTTCAAGTCTGAATCATGAGGGTATGTGTTATATTTTAGTCAAAGGCCAAGTTTTGGTCTTTGGATAGATAAAACTGACAATTTAAAAACTGACAAAACTGTGGTGGACACTTACAAGCCTACCTTTTAACATGGGATGCTTCATGAAGAACCTGTTACCTGTAGTGCCTGACCATGTAGTGAGCACTTTAACACATCTCCAGTGCCTGAGGGCCCAATCCTATCCAACTTTACTGCACCAGTGCAACTGCAATGCAGCCCTGAGGTAAGGGAACATTTGTTTCCTTACCTTGAAAAGGCCTTCCCACCACAGGATGCAGTGCATGTCCCCTTGGCACTGCAGCACCAGCACTGGAAAATTGGATTGGATTGGATCCCTAATTTCCATGTGGTTGTGAGGGTGTGGTAACAACCCACCATGTGACTATATGCAATAGATTACTACCATAGGGCTGAGCTGAAATGGTTTGAAGTTGGAGCTCTTAAAAAAATTAAATAAAATCCTGCTCATGGTCAGGAAAGGAGACAGGGAGGGGGAACTGACTCTATTCTCAAGTTCACCCTCCCAAAAATCTGATTGCTGGAATGTTTAGCTTTAAAAGAAGAACCCTATACGTGCAACCTCAGTTGCTAGATTGGAGAAGACAATCAGCATGAGAAGAAACCAGTTGTTTATAAGTTTTTTTTTAAATTTAATGCCATGGTTGATTCTTTCTAAACATCTTTTTAAGCTCAAAAGACTGGAGGAAATCTCACCTGAATTGCTACACTTATCCTGGCAATTCTGGTGTTACGAACTCAGGATCACATTCTTTCACCTTTCATTTAAATAGAAGAATAGGCTGGGATGTCTTTGAATGGTTGCATTATTTCTTACAAATATATTTACATCTCATGAGTGCCATCAAATATTCAGAACATTTGCCAATGGGTTCCCACTTGCCCAACATTGAGCTTCATTGATTTTATAGTTTTTGAAACTATCAAGATTTGGATACCACTTTAAAATTTTATGTGCTTTCCTCTGCTCTATAAAGGCTTCAAAAGGTGTTTTGCTGAGTGTTAGGGGGTAGAAATTCTCCAGTTAGTAAGCCAAAGGAATAATTTACCTTTGGTGTGAGCACTATAATGCAGATCATAGGTTACTGAAGTTTGAAGATTGCCAATGTAAAAATATGAAGAAAGGAATGTGTTCCTTATTCTTTCTGAATATTATTAACAGTATTGCCTTTCAGTGTCTGCGATATTGCTTTCAATATGTTAGTCCCTCCCCCATTTTCACAAGTGAAAGTATGAAGCAAAAATGTTAAAGCCATGATTCAGAAAAGCATATTGGAGACAACTGTGAATGCAGCCAGAGACTTCCTTCAAGTTTCCATGCAGCTGCTTGCCCTGATGAAAAGGCAAGTCGTTTCAGTGAAATTTCAATTTAGTGGACGGGGGGAAGGGATGTCTGTTAATGCTGAAATTCCACTAAATCCGAAACCCCCTCCGTGCAGGATACAATGAATGTGCAGTGGGGGAAGGGATAGGATTGGGCTGTAACACATTCTATGTGGGGCTGCTTGTGAAAGCTGTTTGGAAAACTACAATTTGCTACTGAATGTAGCCACCAAATTACAGGGGTGCATCGCTTAACAACCTTCTGCTTATTGATGGATCACATATATGGTGGTCAAAGCACAACAAAGAGGCTCTTAACGAGGCAGTTGGGTCTCCCATAGCCTGCAGCAGAGTGTCTGTTTTCACAACAAAGGGCACAATCCTAACCTACTTTCCAGCACTGACATAAGGGTATTGCAGCTCTGAGATAAGGGAACAAACATTCCCTTACTTGGAGGAGGCCTCCATGAGTGCCACCCAACTGCAGGATGCAGCACACGTCCCTTTGGCACCGCTATGCCAGTGCTGGAAAGTTGGTTAGGATTTGGGCCAAAGGCTCTTAATGCAATGAAGAGGCAATCTATTTCTAGCAGCCTGTGCAGCCAGCTAGTGTATGGCAGGGAGTGTCTGTTTAGACAACAAAAGCACTAGGTTGGGCTGAATTTTTGCCTAACGAACTAATCGCATAGCATCAGGGATTGGAGAACCCAACGCGCACTTATACTAACTGGCACTAGGGGTCATGTCTGTTGTATCATGTTTATTGGCTACCTGTACATTTCTAGGCACAATTTAAAGTGCTGGTGATGACTTTGAAAGACTACCTCTCTCTTAAGAACTGCCCCACCCACAGATGCCATTTGGGGAGCCCCTGTTGGGGGGCTGTCACCACTGAAAGTATGGTTGGCAATGACTTGCAACAGGGCCTTCTCTGTTGCTAAGCAAAATAGCTGCCCCAGGCAGGAAGACAGACCTTCCTCATCCAAGGTTTTTTTCCCCCTACACTGTGTGTTTTTAAGTTGTTCCTTCATTATTTTGTTGATTGCATTGTTTTTTGTTTTTTGTTGATTTGAATTGGAAGTTGGTTTATTGTTTTAATTTTATGATTTCTTATTGATATATTGTAAGCAACCTTGAACTTTCCTACCAGGTCAGGAAAAGAAGGCTCACTTTTTAAACAATAAAAAATGTGTCTTTGTTTTATTTGTCCCAGTTTCTCATGGATATCCTTTTCACAAGTGGTGGGGAAGGCCAAACTGAATAATGGCTGTTTTAGGAGTAATTTTTTAGGAGGCTAGCCCCTTATAGTGAGCACGTTTGTTTTTGAAGCAAGTTAAATCTTGAGCTTATTTGCTTTTCAATAAACAATTTTTTTCTTACTGTCATTAGCTTTCTTATGTAACTTCTGGTCTTGCCTCCTTTTTAACTTACATCTGTCACAATAGGAATATTTGGACTTTGCAAAGTTCCTGTCCTGCTGGGAAGTAAAAGTACAAAGTGTTAAGATCCAGAAGCTCTATTGAATCAGCGCTCAGCATTACTAGAAAATGCTCTGATTTCTGTTTGCTATATCCATATAACCTCTGCCAGCACTTGGACTTTACCTCCCCCACAAGGATAATTATAATTTATAAAAAAAAAGTGATGCTACAATCCTAGTATTACAAACTGGATGGTATTGTTATTTTTACTCTTATTATTCCTACCACTATCACGCGAGCTCTTCTGGTTTGACTAAATCTTGTTTGTTCAATGACAGCAAGATATGTTTTGAAAGGCCTCCACAGTCAAAGTCAGCTCCTTCTCCAAAGCTTTAAAATGTAAGATGCATTTTCACTATCATCAGCACTCGCACTTCTGATTGCATTCGGTTTCCATAGAATTGTGACTTTAATCTCCACTACCAAGTGAGTTTTCAGACGAATCATTATGCTGTTTATGAGAAAAACCGAAGCCAATAAGAGAGCTTTAAAAATGCATTTAACTTTTGGAGAGAAAAAAATCTTGGCAGCCAGCTTGATTTGTGTCCTGAATTAGGAAAAGAGAAGCTTCAATCCTATGCATACGTTCCTGGGAGTGAGTCCCGTTTTACACAATGGAGGTTACTTCTGAGTAATCACACATAGGCTTGTGCTAAAAGTGAATGTATTTATGATGACTCACAGGACTTAGAATAGGGAAAAGACTTTAGGCAATGTATTCAGAGCCCAATCCTATGGGCTCTGAGCACTGGTGCTGCGCTCCAGCACCGGCACTGGGTGTTACAAACATGCCAAAAGGAACACCGTGACATCTGGAGAGGAATGAGCATTGGCCCAGTGCCAGTTGGCCTGGGCCCAGCCCCAGATGGATGCCGCCTGGAGCATGGTAAGAGCTCTGAGCGGTGGTGAGGGCCTTGGTGACAGGAAGATGTTCTAGGGTGGGGTGAGTGCAGGGCAGGGGGAGGAACTGAGGTGGAAGGGGTGGGACCTGTGGAGCCCTGTTCCACTGTATCCTACCTTCTGTGTCAGGCTGCAAAACTCAACACGGAGGCTCTCAAGTCTGCAGCGGCAAAATAGCCAGAGTAGACACAAGGAGCCCCATTGCAAGGCCTGGAGCTTTTTCTGGGAGAAGAGGACCTCTCTTCTCCTGAGGAGACCTCTGGGAGCCCCAGCAGTTCTGCTGGATACAGTGGTAGCCATTTTGGTGCCACTACACCCAGGAGCACCTCTGGAGACAGGATTTAGCTGCCCATCTCTCTTGCAATTCAGATTTTCTTTGTGTATGTTTCTAATCTTATAACTTGAAATTAAAAATTGATGTTTCCATAAACATTTTTCTAATATTGAGCCATTATTGATGCATTCTAAGTCAACAGTAACTCAGCACAAATGGGAATCATGCCCCTGTTAACTGGGCAAAGAGACATCTTTTTAAGTGGTGATTCTCTCTTCTTTTAGGAGCAGGAGAAGAAAAGTTCCTATTCACCCCAGCAGAGATTCTCTTCCAGCAGCTGTTGTGTCTGATGTTTAGATCAGGGGTGCCCAAACCCCGGCCCTGGGGCCACTTGTGGCCCTCGAGGACTCCCAATGTGGCCCTCAGGGAGCCCCCAGTCTCCAATGAGCCTCTGGCCCTCAGGAGTCTTACTAGAGCCTGCACTGGCAACTGTTTAACTGTTTAACCTCTTGGGATGAGGGCTCCCTCCACTGCTTACTGTTTCATGTCTGTGATATAGTAGCAGCAGTGAAGAAAAGGCCAGCCTTGCTTTGTGCAAGGCCTTTTATAGGCCTTGAGCTATTGCAAGACCTTCATTCATTCATATAAGTCCATCTTTAATATATTCATTTATGTAAACTTATGTAAATTTATTCAAATTTTAAATGTAAATTTATTCTTTTTTTCCCCAGCCCCCAGAACAGTGTCAGAGAGATGATGTGGCCCTCCTGCCAAAAACTTTGGACACCCCTGGTTTAGATCATGAACTCCTTGGGCACAGAGAACTATTTCTTTCATTTATTTTGCTATGTAAACTACTTTGTGAATGATTTTGTGGAAAAGCAGTATGTACATATTTTAAATAGTAATTGAATAATATGCAGAGATATTCAGAATGGTAGAGAAAACTGTTTTCTTTCCTCAAGGCTCACTTATTCCCAAGACCTCCCAAATGCTTCCAGAAGAATGAGATTTTAAGGGACTTCTAATTTCTTTGAATAAATCTTTCACATCTGAAACATTGTTGCTTCTTCAAATTATAAAATATGACAATGGCCTAAATCTTTAAATAATTTATATAATGTTTATAGAAAACCATAACATTTATTCTTAACAGTAACCCAGAGCAATGTATAACTAGCATATAATTTTTCCCATTTTTCAGATGGGAAGCTGCTGCGGCCAAAACATAACAATTGTTCCCAGTCAGTAACTTAGTACAATCCTAGGCATGTCTACTCCGAAATAAGTTCCACTGTGTTGCAATCCTATATAAGCCTTACAAGTCTCACAGCCCAATTCTATCCTGTGCTGGTACAGCAGCGCCTCAAGGCCCATGCTGTATCCAGCACTGGATAGGAGTAGGCTATTGGTTAAGGGAACAGCAACCTGCTCAATGGGGCTCCTCGGATTTGTGCCAGTGAAAGCGCTGGTGCAAGTCTGAGAAACCCCAGGATGGGGGAGGAGCCTTGGGAGAGGGAATAGGATATGGTGGATACATTCTCCGCCCATCCCTCCCCCTCCTAAGCCTGAGCCACTCCCCATTCTGTCCTCCCCACACCCCTGTGCCTCATCTCCTTCCTGCCTCCCCCCACCCCTGTGCTACTCAGAGTCGCAGTCATAGCTCGAAATTCAGCACTGGCAGCTCAGGCCTTCCCACTGGCACTTCTTACTCTCTGGTGTAGAAAAGTGCTTTATGGTGGTTTTATGAACCCAGCACTGTTGCAGTGGCCGTTGCACTGGCACTACAAATGAGTAGGATTGGCCCATCGTTGAACATAATGGGATCTATGTCTAAGTAGACATGCATAGGATTGCATTGCTAAAAAGAATGGGTTCTGAACCAGACTTGGCATGCTGAACTGAGCATCTGGCCTCACACTCTTAACAATTATTCTCCAACATTAATATGGCAAGTTATGTTCTGCATAGTCGAAAGATCTGTGGTCATCACTTCAGTGAACCCTCAGTTCAGGGCTCCTGTCTTCAGAGTGAAGGGTTGCAATGTCCTTGTAATTTATTATTGAAATATTTGTATAAATTTTTAAATTGCATTTCTTTCAGGAGATCTGAAAACTTAGAGACTAATAGAAAGAATAGAATAAATTTCCTAAACTAGCTAAGCAGTGATTTATACAGTTACCAATAAAAGCTTAATGGAACAAGAAAACCTTTGCCCTCTCCTTAGACATCTGTAGGGTTTAATCACTACCAGAAGATCATTTATACCAGCTACTCTTACAATTGATATACGATAGGAATGCGGACAGATTATTTCTCAACCCAGCAAATGGAAGATGCAGTGGCTTGGCAGAACTCATGTGTGCATGACATCCTGGGTCAGCCTTCCTGAGCAACAGGAAATATGTGTGCATGCGTATCATAAAATATTTATGGTCAATGGTCTGCTTAAACCCTCTTATTCGTCAGTCACACTACTACCTATATACCACCCTGCCGAATGACATAAGTCCATGCTTTTTGGGCCCTGCCAGTGTTGTGGCATGGTCAGTCATGAAGCATGTGTTCCTGTGCCATAAGGGTTTTCTAAGTTTTTTTCTTTATCTCCCATTGCACAAGAAGTCAGTGAATCCTCCTCCAGTTGGTGAGCACCTCCCAAATTTTTTCTAAGTTTTCTAAAAAAACATGAAAGAGGGAAGGGAAAATTAGAAGGAATAGATAAAGTAAGAGAAAGAGACAGGGAGGGAGGGAGGGAGGGAGATGCACAGGTTTTCTCTCTGGCAGTGTTTCTCAAACTGTGGGTTGGGACCCACTTGGGTATTTATTTACCACTTTTCAATACAAAGTATTGTATTGTATTGTACTGTAAACAAAGCAGTTTACTTAGTTTGCAGCCCAGGCCTATCCATCTTTGGCTGGTGCAAGTCCAAGTGGACCCAGGTAGGTGAATCGAGGCCAGTAAGAGGGATAGGATACCAGTAGAGCTGCCGCCACCAATAACCACCTGCTTCCAACTCTCAACACAGTTCCTCCCCCTCCCCATCCATGAAACACTCCCTGCAAACTAAATGAAGAGGGGGAGAAATGGGGTGGGGAGACTGTGGGAGGGGTGGATCCGGCGGCGATGGCACACCACAGATCCTATCCCCTCTGGCAACAGTCTCCCTTTCCCCTTCCTCTCCAGCGAAATCACTGGCACAGGTCCAAGGTGACCCATTGCAGGGCCTCCTGCTCCGCCCTCCCCACTGGATACAGTGCATGCCTTTTTGGTGCAGCTGCACTAGTGAGGGGGAGGATAGGATTGGGCTGCTAGTCCCACCATTTCCCTCCTCCTTTGTGTGAATGCATTGGTGTGGGTGTGATTTTTCCTTTAAATGCTTTCTTTTGATTCTACTTCCCTATTATTAATAATTGTCCCCACAATAGTCTATTTTGTTGCACCTTTTAGTCTCATCTTCCTGCAAAACCATTGAATGGTGTCATTAGCCTGTGCATAGGATCTCCGTATACAAGTAGTTTTTCCCCATCTGAGACTGTTACACTAGTTTGAAAGCACATGTGGTAATACCCAGTCCTCTTTCTGCTTGATCTCAGTGAGCAAGAAGAGAATCAGAGGGCCAATTGAATACATACCCTTGATGGCAGGCCAGAGAGGGGTGGCAGATGGACACAGTGAATACGGCAGCCCTCATCAATCAATGCCCCTCCAGCCCGCCACTCAGTGGCTGCTTCAGGCAGGCTCATGGCTAGGTGGCTCCTCCCCCAGCAGTACTGTGGGAACCCTTGTGTAAGAGGACTGTGCATTTATGCACATTGGATGTGCCTGTGACCAAGGCTTGCTAACCTTTTCAAGGCTGCTTAAAAACGGCTTAAAATCAATTTCTGTTTAAGAACTGCAAAAGCAAATGTTTTCCTTACAACTTCTGTTGCGAAACTTAAAAAAAAAAATCAAAGTATTACGGTTGCCCCGAAAACAGGATCTTGTCATTAAATTCTGGTACATTTTTATCTTAAACTTGTATCTCCTTGTAAGGATGGATCTGGCTCCTGGTTCTTTCATTATTACCATTCCACGCTTCAGTGCAGGAAATCTGCTTTAAATAGGTGATTATGGTATCTTCTTTAGTGAACAGCAGCCAAACTGCTTTTGTGTTGACATTTTCATTGGAATCCTATATGCTTTAGTAAACAGCTATATTTTCCTACTGTTCTCTTATCCCAACATCTTGGTTAACTTATTCTTATGAAGCTCGGAAGTCCTAAATACAGGCTGACAGTTGCTTTGCATGAGGCATTCTCAAATCAACTCTGTTCTCTCTTAGTGGGACGGATACACGCACACACACAAAATTCATATTAAGTGGCATTCCTGGTTCAAGCCCGCACATTGCTAGTTTGGATTATGTGTCTGAATTCCAGTGTTATAACAGCGCAGAAGCATTATTGAGACAGAATAATAGTACAGTAGTTACCAACTTATCCATAATGCCTATAAGCTGATTTGTAGCTTGATTCTAAGCATGTTTGCTTGAAATTGAAGCCCACTGAGTTTCGTCAGGCTTACTTCCTGCCAAGTGTATGTAGGCTTAAAGCCAGGCTGCAATCTTATGCACACCCTTGGGAGTAGGCCCACGTTGGATGCAGTGGGGCTTCCTTCTGAGTAAACATGGACAGGAATGGGCAGCCTGTTCCATCGGTTTGACTGGCTTGTGAATGAGATTTGGCAAGTGCTTGTTTGATAAAACTTTCTCTAATTGCAGCCTTTGATCTTTTGAAAAGTTCGCATAAAGCTTATGAATTGAAGCTTGCAAAATATGAATGTTTATAATACATCTTGACTGTAAATGCGTTTACAGTACTGCAGAATGATGTTATAGATTGTTTGTGTGTGCGCTTGCCAGAGATGGGGATACTCTTATGAATAAACGTTGCCGATTATTGATCCTTAGCAGCAGTTTCACAGTCTATAGTTGTAATTTCTCCTTACAGTATTGTAATGAAAATTGGTCTGCTATAGCCTGTCTCAGTTTAACGGTCCTTCCTTCTGGGGGATTTTTGCTTGTGATTGGCAGTTGTTACATTCAGTAATTTATTTTGCTGTGAATTATTAGTATGCAATGTATAATCAAATGGGACAAATAATACTTTCCAATTTTAGAAATAGAAATGATTTAACATGGATTCATTTTTTATAGCGCATAATTATATGGCGTGATTATTTATGTTAATCTGCTATTTCTCATTACTGCAAAAGTCATTTAAGTAATTGATATGTTCCAAAAATACATAGGCTAGCCCATGGTACAGTAGTTATTTTGCACACCAACTAAACATGTATTAAATTCTTTTTAAATATTTCCTGTAGGCAAAAGGCCACAAGCATCCTAGTTTCATGGATTTTTTTTTTAAAATCCAACGTGCTACAACTTGTATTGGCCTTTGATCTAAATACTTTCTAAAGGTTTGGCAGGCAGAGCTATAGAAGGACCTCCGCCAAGGGTGACAGGAGAAGAATCTCTTAATGATAGAAAAAGCTGTTGCATGAACTCCTTTAATCTCTCTTGCTTGAAGGAACTGGTAAGGTTGACAAAATCTGGAAATCAGTCTTTTCCTGCAGTCCAGAAACCTGTGTGGCTGTGATAGGCTCATAAATCTCCTGCACATTAAGACTTCTCATTCAGTTCAGTGGAAGGATCAGCTCATGTTAGTTTTTCAGAGCCTGCTGTAGGTTTTGGTGGTTCTGCCCAGTGGGGCCATCTTACCAATGGTTCTTCCCACCATTTCTGGACAGAGGGCAGGTGGCAGCAGGTCACTAGGGTTTGCATCTTCCAGTGTGGGAGGCCAGTGTGTCACCCCTATAGTGGACCAACTCCCATGCAGAGGGCAGGGCAATGCCCCAGTTGGTGGTTGTGGTGATGAACCATCACCCTGCCCCTACTGGTTTTTTGGCTATAACTTTTGATAGCATAGAGATACTTAAACACAGTTGTTTCGTTGCATTCTGCATGAAATTAGGCATCATATATAACATGACGGTATTATTTGAAAATACCAAGATTTAAAAAATTTTGGCCAGTTGTGGTGTCTCTCACACGCACACCCCCATGCATGTTACCCAGTACAGCCCACACCCCTTAGTGATGCCACTGAGTGGCAGCAACTGTTGCTGTCTGTGACCACTTACCTACCCAAGTGGGCAGTGAACTGTTGCTAGGAGTAGCGTGTGCTGCCCAGAGCGAGAGACAAGTGAGCGAGCGAGCTCATGTAAATAGCAATTGACGTTGGTGACAGCTAACAGCATCTACCACCACTTGATAAGCTACCTCCTGCTTTGAGCAGCAGCTGCTCCTAACAGCTATTGCTGTGTGCTCCAGCAGGCAAACAAACAACACTGATTTAGACAATGGCAAGTAGAAGCTGCCTGCCACCTGCTCTGTAGAGGATGGAGGGGAGAGGAGATGTGTCCCTCAAGTGATGGTATGCGTGCTAGCCAAGGCAGAAGAATTGTCTCTTCAATGTCTGGTGAGCAGGGGGCACGAGGCGGTAGTTGCCATTATGCCATTAGTTCAAAGGTGGGTCCTCTCTAGGGTGTTGACACAATGTTGCCAACCCCTGTGTTGCTGGCAAATGTGTAAGTAGGTGCTTGAAGGCAGGCAGGAAGCTCTTCTTTATGCACCTTGAACCTTTTTTTTTGTGCCTGAAAGGGATTGTCGAGCTGAGTTTAGGTTTGTAGAATCCTAGCAGGTGATTTTTTTTTTTTATTTTTTTTTGGCAGCTGGTCTCTGAATCCTTCAAGTTAGTAGAGAGGTGGTTCTGCACAAACAGCTCTGCTGGTGACCTTCAGCTCATTTTCCATATTTACTTACAGCCATAAACAGTAAATAAGCACCAAGGAAGATTCATACAGCCTATGAGCCTGTTTAGGTTTTCAATTGACATTTTATTCTTAAAATAATGCAGTATTGGCTGGAGTATAAGATCTACTAAATAAATCAGAGGATTAAATGACTCCATGCTTGTAATTAAATATAGTTTTATTGATTAAACAGGCAAGTTGTGTTTGCTAAGAAGGCTCAAGTTTTTCAGTCTTGGGGCTTGTTTACGTGTCAGAATTGTAGCACAGTAGGGAGGGGAATCTTCTATATATTGAAGACGTTGGCTGGATTTCAATCACTTCTTTTGCAAGCCAGATATAATGTTTCTGCACTGAAGGCATATCTTAGAACACAAGTAGTGTGTTGCATCCCCTGAGTGAGCTGGGAGTGGACAAACCAACACCCTGCTAGGAGACCTTTTTGCATCAAGCCCATCTTAGCCGTTGCTATGTATGTACATATGTAAGATCTGCGTATCTTGCTTGTCCGTTCAAAACTTTCAGAATGGTTTATAAAAAACATTATTAAATAATACAAAACATTTAAAAAGACACAGTGGGCTGTATCCAATGATCTTGTTATTCTGGCAGAAGACTAAGGCCGCAATCCTAACCAACTTTCCAGCACTGACATACGGGCAATGCAAGTCCAAAGTAAGGAAACAAACATTGCCTTACCTTGAGGAGGCCTCCATGATTGCCTCCCAACTGGCACAGCTATGCCAGTGCTGGAAAGTTGGTTAGGATTGCGCTCTTATTTACGCAAGTGAGGATGAAAGATACTTGTTGATTTCCCCTTCCCTCTGCAGCCCCCTTCGCCCCTGTAACATTTTTCCTGAGGGTTGGGAGATCCTCAAGACCAGACATTGAAGATACAGGAAGCTACAGAGGGAAGGGGAAGCCCTTGTGCAAACAGGGCTTTTTTCTGTGAACACAAAAAGATATTAAGATGCAACCCAATGTAAAAAAAATAGAGTATAAAATTGCAGAAACTGTCAGTCCATCTTAATAAGACTGGTGTCAACCAGGTTGGGTACTTCCTGGAAGCCCACAACCATTGGAGGGCCCACCTAGCCAGTCTGTCCCCTGAACCCTCAAAACCAAGGGCAATGGTAGTACTCAGTGTACCATCAGAAGCCCCCAGTGTGGGGTCTCACTCCAGGGCTCCCCACAACTTGACATCAACAATGAGTGTTGGCCATGCAAAAGAGCTGAAAAATCTAAAAGGCTCTCCAAAAAAGGACGATACAAATTTTTTAAAAAATTATTCGCCTTGCAAAAAAAGGCGTCCCTTCCTCAAGTAAAAAGTTTTTTTAAGGTAGTATATTATTTCTCATTAAAACACCTCCAAGTTGCATGTGGTTCAAGTTGAACAGCATGCAAAGGACATGCTTGCACCTCCTTGGGAGTGAGCCACGCCAGCGCATAGAGGTGCGCCGGCACACGGAGGCTGAATCCAGCATCTGTGGCAGCTTCTGTGGCAAGCCTTGCATCGGCCTAGGTTGGAGACGGTATTTCCAGGTGGCTTGATGGAAACGGTCACTAGTTGTGATATGTACACTGCTACCATCTCATTTTCTCCTCTGGTGAAAGAGGTTTTGCAGACTTTCTTCTATTTTTCAGGAGGTGTCAGTGAGACAAAATAAGTATGTGTGAAGCGTAGCCTTTTTCAAACTTCTCTCAGCTGCCACGGTCATCTGTTTCATTCTTGCTGTGGTGCTTCTCAGCTGTAGCAACAGAAGTTGCACAACCCATTATGTGCACAGCTGCAGGTTATAGGTGGAAACTTCAAACATCCAAGGGCATTGTCACCTGTACTAGCAAGATGTGGCAAAGTGAGGGGCCAGAAGGATCAGCTACAAGTGTTCTGCAACAGCAAGGAAGAGGAACGCATTCCTCATTGTCCGCTTTACTTTTCCTAGGGCCAGCCAGAGCATAACTACCATTTCCTGTTTGCTGAAACTGTCTTTTTCTTTTCTTAATAAAAGTGTAATGTTGCCCTTTTTTGAGCATGTTGTGGACCGAACTGGATAAATGCCTCCATCTTTGTTGCATAGGTTCTACAGTGGCGTTTGCAGCAGGAAGAGGCAGCCCGACTAGAAGCCGCAATAGCCACCAGAAGGAAAGAGGAAGAAGATGAAAAAGAGAGGTTTCAGAAAGAAAAAGAAATGCGCCAGAGAGCAGCAGATAAACAGAAAGTATGCAAAGTGTGTGTGTGTGTGTGTGTGTGTTTTAAATGGCTGAATATAGTTTAAGCTTTAATGGATCTTGATGCTTTATATCCTTGTAAACAGTTTTAAGCATTATTTTAGAGATGAACGAGTGCTTTGTGGAATTCTACCAGTGCCCGCTTGAGCTTGAAAACTCCACGCCACTTTCCCAGTCGTCATGCTAAGTTTTTATTGCCATTATTATTAATAGCACACTCCCAGGCATATGCGATGTGTCTACCACACTGTCGTAGTGCAGAAGAGCGAGCTGCCTGGCAGATTTTTGCTGTCAGGAGCTAATGTGGCAAAGACCACTGAGGTTTCCAGTGCTGCTGCTGCTGCAGCAAGGTATGCTGCAATGCAGCAAATAAGCAGCACATGTAATGTCTGCACACTGCAATTGGAACATTACAGAGATAGCTTCAGCGAATGGTGGGCCTGATGCCCAGTGTCTGTAATCAGAAAAAGAATGTGGGCATCACTCTGAATATCGGAATGAACATTAATTTTGCTGATTGCTTGAGAAACAGAGCTGTAAAGAAAATCTTGACAGTGTCTGGGGAAAAAAATGAGATCACTACAGAAAAGCTATGTACATACTGCTTCTTATCTGGACTCTGTTTCCAGGGTTATAACTAGAAACAGCCCAAGCCTATCACACCTACTAGGCAGCAAATGCCATTGAACAAAATTGAATGCGTGTGTTATGTCTGAGTAAACATGCATAGGATTGCACTATAAGCAAACTTATTTTCACAAGGCACATCCTATTCATTGAAGTAATCATTTGCTTTTAAAGTATGGTTTTTCACCTGAACTCTTGCTTTGTTGCTGAGACTTCCAGGCTATAACGGTACAGCTATACATACCATTTGCCTAGTCAATAGTTAAGCCACAAGGTCAGGCAAAATGTAGGATTCACCTACATTTGAATCAACATGAACAAAAGTGCCAGAGTCCAGTCCCACCTTGGACCAGCCACCTGGTTCGCCCACTGGCCCTCCCACCTTCCCCCCACCTCAGAACACCTGCCCTCCCCCAGTCCCCCATGCTGGCCATCCTAGACCAGCGCAACCTTACTTTCTCTGGGTGGTGCGGAGGCTTGATGCAGCCTCCACAGGCTGGTGCATGTTCTTGTGCTGGCCCAACCAACTCCAGAGGTGGTGCAATTAGGGCAGTGGCGTCACTAGCATTTGTGTCACCCGGTACAGGAGATTCAGCATGATGGACCTTCCATGCAGTGGGTAGGGCAGCGACCCAGGTGGTGGATGTGGTGACGTACCATTGCCCCACCTCTGCTGGGTTTTTGACTATATCTTTTGATAGAACATAGATATTTCAATGCAGTTTTTTTATTGCATTCTGTTGAAAATTATGGTATATAGCATGATGGTATTATTGCTACATGCTGCAATTTTGGTCACTAGTGGTGTCACCCCCCCCCAAGGGTGTCACCTTATTAACAACTTATTGGTTCCATGCTGTGTTATAATAATGTCTCATTGGCTCTTCAAACAATCAGTCTCATTGGCCTGTTTTGAATTTAGGAAATGTATTTTTTTGTACATTTGGGAAAGAGCAAGGCTAGAAAGGAAGCAATTTGCTCTTTGATCCATTTTTCCAAAACAAATATTATATGAAGGGTATGACAATAGGACCTAAATGTTTTTATTTTTCCTGGCCAGGATCCAAAGACATGTGCAAACACTTCTATGTACACACTGGGATTTCCCTACTCTTATTTTTCCCCTAGTCTGCAGCTCTTTTCATAGCATTCTAGGCTGCTACTGGGGTCCCTTGACAGTTCAGGAGAAGTATTGGCCAAGGGATACATGGAGCTGATGTTTAAAAGAGGAGATGTCCCACACTCTGTTCTGCATGCCAAGCTTCTCATGTGACTCTTCCTTTCACTACCTCCGTCTTCTGAGTTCACTAAGGGCCCAGTCTATCCATCTTTCAAGTGCCAGTGCAGTCTCAATGCAACTTCAAGGTAAGCAAACAAACACTCCCTTACCTTGAAGAGGTCTCCTTGACCATCCCCTCACCACAGAATGCAGTGCACTCCTGTTAGCACAGCTACATCAGTGCTCGAAAATTGAACAGGATTTAGCCCTAACTTCAGTTTAATTCTTGCTTGCAACTACAGTTGAGGCAGGCATATTTTATGCTTGTCCAGTACGCACTTTGGGGTAAATTCTAGATGCGCAGGCCATGAGCTCTCAGGTTTCCTGTGGAGCACGCATAGATCTTTGCCTTTCCAGAGCTGACCATGGGAACCCATCTGCTTGAGGCTTTCTGCATCGCTGACACGGTTTTATGCCTTTGTGACAGGAAAGCATTTATAGTTATAGTGGCCATGGACGTACTTTCCAGCAGAAATCTGTAGTGTCACAAATTCAACCAGAGTACCACAGCCAAGGTTATACATGCAACATTTATACAACATGCATTGAAAATGAGCTGTAAGGTGTACCATTTTCCGATGCTGCATTATGTGCTCTATGATCCATCTTCATCAGGCTTGGGATCATTAGAAAAGGTATTGAGAACAAAATGGCTAATATAATACCATTGTACAGATCAATGGTAAGGCTGCACCTGGAGTATTGTGTCCAGTTCTGGTCGGCACATCTCAAAAAGAACATAGTGGAAATGGAAAAGGTGCAAAAGAGAGCGACTAAGATGATTACTGGGCTGGGGCACCTTGCTCATGAGGAAAGGCTACGGCGTTTGGGCCTCTCCTGCCTAGAAAAGAGATGCCTGAGGGGGGACATGATTGAGACATGCAAAATTATGCATGGGAAGGATAAAGTGGATAGAGAGATGCTCTTTACACTCTCACATGACGCCAGAACCAGGGGACATCCACTAAAATTGAGTGTTGGGAGGGTTAGAACAGACAAGACAAAATATTTCTTTACTCAGCATGTGGTCGGTCTGTGGAACTCCTTGCCACAGGATGTGGTGACGGCATCTGGCCTGGATGCCTTTAAAAGGGGATTGGACAAGTTTCTGGAGGAAAAATCCATTATGGGTTACAAGCCATGATGTGTATGTGCAACCTCCTGAATGCCAGAATGCTATGTCAGAATGCCAGATGCAAGGGAGGGCACCAGGATGCAGGTCTCTTGTTATCTGGTGTGCTCCCTGGGGCATTTGGTGGGCCGCTGTGAGATACAGGAAGCTGGACTAGATGGGCCTATGGCCTGATCCAGTGGGGCTGTTCTTATGTTCTTCGTGTACAAAAATAGCTCTAGTACAGGAGATGTTCTGGCCAGGGGCACATAGTTTATCAGCTATTTTTTCCTGCTGCTGACCATTCTAGCCATCTTCTGTAATATTGAGTATCTAGATCTGCCATGCTGAAAAGCACATCTGTCCCAAGTCTGCGCTATTCATTTTCCCTCCAGGCAAGGCAGCCACCAGTGTTGCCATATTTCTGGTGGATGTGATGCCACTGTATATTTCCAGTTAGCTTCATGCCAACTGGGCTCAAGCATCTTACTTCTCCAGTGGGGAGGGAACATACAGTAGGAGGATAATTGAATAGTTCTGTTCAGTCATCCACATGTCCCTTGTTACTTTCTGCTCAATCCAAAAGCAGCAGGGAACACTTGCACAGTTGCTTAGCAGCAACTCAAATGACACTCTCCCACACATGAAACACACTGTTCTTCCCTCATCTAAGGATAAGAGGGCTGGGGCTAGTTGGCATGAAGCCGGTATAGAAAATAGCAGCAGCTGTAGTGGCTGCCACCTTCTGAATAGACACCAACGTGGAGGGTACATGGGTGGACAATAGGAGCTGCCTGTCTTCTCAGCATATTCCCACTCAAGTTTGTTTGAGAACATTGTGTATGCAGTGTTGAATTTTTCTTCTATTTTTGATCATATAGTGTAGCTACACTAGAACCCTAAAGGGAACCTAATTTCATTGTTGATTGCATGTTGTTTTTAACTAAATGCTTCATATTTCTGCAAACCATATTGGATAACCACAAAATAAACTCAGTTTATATACCAGAGGAGACATTTTGAGAAGCTAGTGGCCCAATTGTATCCTCGGCTGGCCCGTTAAATGCAGCGGCACCAGTGTGGTCTCTGCTGCATGCTGTAGGCCAGCCAGCGATCTCTGGGTGGTCCAGTAGCGTGAGGTTGCCAACCATTCATGTTGGCAGCCCCATTGCACACAGTGTTACTGCATCTGCAACTCTGATAGAGACGGCCTTCTGCTGATGGAACATTAGTTCTGGCAGTGTAAGGAGCCCATAGAATTGGGCCCAGAGATACCTAGTTTACCCTTTCAGTCGATTATGCATATAAAAGCAGCTTAAATGAAGCTATACTTTAAGCTGTATTGGATTTCAACCCTGTGTAGGTGAATGTTAATCTGCTAAAATTTCAGCATTTCTGGAAAGCCATGCTTTTCTCTGAACATGCATGATTGTCTTGGTGCAATAACAGTAATTTAAAGGAGATTTGTTCTTTGAAGTCACTGAACTGCAAACACTTTCAGAAATCTGCACTAAGCATGTTTCCATTAACTTGGAATAAATGCATATGTTATTCTAAACAAGTTACCATTGTGTAGACGTTTTTCAGTCTGTAGTAGTTCCAAGTTCATTGACATTAGTTAATAGAAGATAACTTTCTTGGCTGTTTTGCTGTATGTGTGAAAATACCACGAAAATGTGATTTGCATGTTTTGTGCTCAGAAGATGTTCTGCCAAACTCCAAACATTGTGATTGTCAGTTAGTTTGCACCCCAGTTTTGCAGAAATCAGAGATTCTAGGGGAATAGTGGGGCTTTTTACCTCCATTTGAAAGTGACCCCTATCCTTTATTATTTCTCATGGCAAGTGGGTGGATATCAAATATAATGAGAAGAAGTGCACCTCTGAAATAAAATAGGTTAAAAAAAATGACCATGTCAATCCATAAAATGAGTATAAGATGGTATTCCAGTTTCTGCATCTAGGGAGTGATGTGGCCTGCCTCACATCCTTCTCCTTTTATTTCAACGGCCCAGAAGGTTTAGCAGATGCCCATCGAGAGTGGAGACTGCCATCTAGTGTGAGTCTGAGTGAGCCAACAACCCTCAGGAATATAGTTGTGCTCCAACCACTGGACTCATAGTAAAACAGGCAAGATAAGAAGTTCCCAAGTTCAGTAGTATGTCATATGCCACTGGTACAAATAAGGAATAATTTATGTATTTAAACAGTCACCCTAGATGTTGAATATATTCATTTGTATTTTTTTGTATTTTTAATGAAGCTATTAATTGTGTTAGCTATAAATTATTGATGAATATTTGCCATCTTAATTTTAACTGATGTATTTTCCAGTCCCTATTCAGAGTAAATATTATAAATCATATGCTTTGGCGGTAATCACAGTTTTGTTCCTCGTACCAATATTAAATGCTGATTTTTTTCAGAGAGTGGCAGCTAATGAGCCTGAAGCATTATGCTAACTTTTGTTTTTTCTAGAGCCAGAATTGATTTTTGCAGTTTGCCTCCTTTCTCTCTCTTTTTTAGCAACTGCAAGTGTCACTACAGTTCTCTGTACCTGGTAATAGGATGGAAAAGATCTGCTGTTTCTCTCTGAGATGAACAAGAAAGGGTTGGGAGAAAATATGTACCTGAATATAGTGCCTGAAGACACCCCCCCCCACACACACACGCATTACTTCAGAAAGAAAGTAATGTCTAATGGTGTTTATTTGAATAAAGTCACCATGATTCAGGAAGGGGTCCTATGCCATGTAGGAATGAGGGGAAATGCCACCCCTGCATCTTGCTGACCCCCAAAACCTCTTGCACGTGCCTCACTGCTTCTTTGCACTCTTGCTGCTGCCTCTTCCCCACCAATCTGGCTGCTTAGGAAAGCAACTGGGTGGGTGAGAAGGGCGGTTGAAGCAAGGTGCTGCATGGTGCAGTGATCTGGAGCCTGCCTCCCATCCCCTTACCTTGAGCTCCAGCACCATCTCCTTGCTCTGTGCTTTCCTGTTTGAAATAAGCAGGATGAGTAGCACATGCTCTGCTTGCAGCCCAGTGGGTGATGGGAAGGGCAGGGAAATCATGGCAAAGGCAGCTTTTTTTCCTTTCTCTAGCGCTGCTGGGCAAAGAGATACACTGCCACTGCCCTAATCTTCTTCCTCACTCACTGAGAGTGAGTGGGAAGAGGGTCACAGAGCTGATGGAAGCAACTCAGTGGATGGTGGACTAAAGGGGACAGTGAGCACCACTTGTCCACTCCCCACAACTTGCTGCTCAAAATGGCCGCTTCAGTTGGCCTCATTGCTCACACAGTGGAACCGGACTTCTGAGTGGTAGAGAAGTGTGTGTGAGTGGTAGAGAAGTTGGGTGTTGTGTCCCTTTCTGATCCAGTGGCCAGAGATCCATATGTAATGCCCACTCCCCCCCCCCCAAGTCTCAAAGTTTACTTATCAGCTGCTGTTTGGTTAAAAAGAAAAAAGGTTGGGGGAAGGGACTGAATACAGACCAGTTTTCCATCATGAACAATGGAATGGCAACACTATAGCTATTTTGAAAGACTTTTCTTGCACTCTGCTTTTAGAGCAAGTTATTTCCCTGACACGGTAATCAAATCCTTCCCTCCAGTTATTTCCTAGGAAATGTCAGGAGCCTGTGGGGTGGGATAGCATTCAACATGATATAGTCTAGATCAGATGTTACTTTCTTTCCATTAGTAGGTGCAAGTAAAGAGTTTGCGATGAAAGTCTTTCCCATTTGCAGTTTCTTCCCAGTCAGTAATATCTTAACAGTCTCTCTGAGTTTCTTCCTATCAGCTCAGCCTTCCACCAAGTGCCCTAAATTTTATGTGGAGGGAGTCTTCAGTGATGCAATTGGTACGACACCAGTTCATTTCTTCCAATGATCAGGAAAATTGGAACCAAATTGATAATACAGGGTGTCTCAAAAAGATGTACATACATTTTAATGAGCTCTAATTCATACATACTTCATTGTAGAAAACCTACAACACTCAAACAATTAAGAGAAGCAACTGAAGAGATGTGTGGAATCAGCCCAGCGCACATGTTGGTGGATGTCTGCATATCCCTTCATCAATTATGTCAGCAGTGTATAGATGACAGTGGGGAACGTTTTGAGCACTTAATCATTAACTAATTAATTAGCTTGGTCAAGTCACTGCTTCTGTATATACCTATGCAGTGAATGTGTGAATTATAGCATAATAAATTTGAAACTTTAAAGTGCATGTACATTTTCTTGAGATGCCCTGTACTTTTGTTTATATAGACCAGCCATTAGACTAGTGATGAGGGCACAGTTATCCACTAGAAGGCCTGTAAGGCAATGAGCTGTAATTTTACCACTCATCAAAGGGTATACAGTCAGTTCCTGCTACCTGTGGATATGCTACCCATGGATTCGCTTATCCTCGGGCAACAGGATTGTCACCTTGCACCATTCACAGGATGTTCTCAGCTATCCATGGTCTATGCTGCCTTCTGAAGGTCTCTCCTGAATGCAGCAGAGACATTCAGAAGGCTGCAGAGTGCTTCAAAACAGAATCTGTGGCTAGCATGGGGTCTTTAAAATGACCATGGGAAGCTTCCCACAGCCATTTTAAAGGGCCCCGTGCTAGTTGCAGTCACCATTTTGAAGGTCTCCACTTCCGTGCTGGATTCTGCTGTGCTGGTCTCCGCTGGATTTTGTCTCTGCTGCTGGCAGGTAAGCTATCCCTCCCTTGAACCCCATTGATTCCATTGAATCAAATGTTCACTATCCATGGATTCACTGTCTTCTGGGGTTTCCAGGAACCCAACACCAGCAGATAACAAGAACTGACTGTATATGCTTGGTCTTCAGTTAAGAAATTTTGGATAATATCTTGCTTGTGTAAAATAACAGCATAGATGGAACAATTTTTCCCCCACTTGGAACAGTTCACACTTTCAACTGTGATTCATCAAGTAATGGAATATCAGCTGATCAACTTACATGTATGAATCAGTCCTCAGATATGTCAGAACATTCGCACTAACAGTGAACATTCACAACAATCTCATCCAGTGAGCAGCTTTAATGAAAACCAACCCATGCTTGCTATCTATATCCTTTGCGGGGAAGATGATTCTTACTCATGTACTGAAAGGAGCATTTCTCCATTGTCAGTGACCCACTGCTGTCACTTAAACATTTGTAAGATGGCATGGGGGGGGGAGGAATTTGGAACCCCACCCCCAAGCTTATTCAAGAGAATTTGTTGTTCCAGTTAATTAGCCTTTGGTTTATCTCTATTGTGGGCTTTTTTTTTTTTTTTTTTAACAACACAGGAACTGCTTTTCTGTTAATTAACCTCTGCTCAGAGGAATTGCATCCATGGTCATTGAATATAATTATTTTTTAAACATCATAGCCAAACCACCAGCAACTAAATAGTGTATTTTCCAGATATCTCTTCATATTATGGCCTTGATTTTTGAATTTTGTTTGCTCCTTTGGCAGTGGCTTTGATATTCCAAACATCACATAGATCTGCTCTCAGATATTCTGATTTGATGTTGTGATGTTTTTTAAGCAAAAACCCAATTGGACATCATTGTATTTGTTGCACTTCTTCCTCCTCTTCCTCCTTCTCTCCCACCTTGCATATCTCTTGAGTATTATATTTGGAATTTACTACTATTTAAATACTTCTCTTTATTTGGATGCATGCAGTAAATATCTTGGACTAAAGATAGTTTGGTTCTTTCCTGATATGAGCCGTGATAATGCTGTCTATTTTTCAGTTACTAAAAATGATAGAAAAAGAGACTGCTATAGCAAAATGTTGTCATGTCTAGCAATTCCTCAAGTCAGTTTCTCCATCTTCAGTTTGAGAATATGGAACGGACAGTTAAATTACTATCATTGGCGATATGCTATGGGCGAATAAAAGTCTTATTATAGAAACAGCCTTTACTCAGTAATAGAGGTGCCCCTCCTTTTTTTCCTCTCAAACCTTAGGTGAAAAAATACTGGGCTGAAAAGCAACGCAAGTGGAAGGAACAGGAAGCAAAAGATCTACTTCGGCTGGCAGAATTTAAGAAATTAATGACCGAACAAGTCCTAAAAGACAAAGAAAGGTACCGTTGAAACAAAAAAAGCTCTTTTTGTGATATGTTTTATTGAATAATGGTTTGTAGAGCAAATAGATGCTGCATTTTTGTGGTTGTTCTTTGTATTCTTTTTTCAAATAGCTACAATTTTTATTTAGCGTGGCTCTCGGAAGCAAGTGCATTTACAGTACAATCCTACTGTGTCTCTGTGCTAGCAGAGTGAGAGCTTGGCCAGCACAGACTATCGCAAACATGCTGTGAAGCACACTGCGACAGCACAGAAGTTAGCAGCACCAGTGTAGGCTTCCATGCGCCCTGGAGCTGTTAAGCTCTCTGCCGAGCAGCTTGTCTCATGGATGGGCTGGCCCTGCCTGCAGTCAGATTGGAATGGTTTTTCCGTGTCCTCCTGTGAATGTCTGAAGCTGCCTTGTACTAAGTTAGGCCACTGGTTGGTCTGTTCCCAGTGCTGACTCCTCTGACTTGCCATAGGCAGAAATCTTTCCTCTGCTGCAGCCATCTTGTAGCTTTTGGCTCACATTGTATCCATCGAATTGGAGACTGTATAGGTTTCAAAGATCAAATTCTGTGAGCTTCTGTTCAGAGGGAGGGATATTCTCAACCTTTCTGTGGCTCTGACAAGGCAGACTGGTGATTTCCCTGTACCTAATTCTCACATTGCTGTGAAATGAGCAAACAAGGACAATTAAATGTCTCTATTTAGATTACAAAACAGAGTAGTAACCCAGTTCTTTTTGTTCTTTTCCTTTGGCGAATGATCTTTGGTGCACGTGCATACACATAGAAAAAGTATATGTTGCAAGAAAATGTTGTAATATATTCTGTCCAGGCTCCAGCCAGCCTGAAAGAAAGACTTTTTAGTCATATTCAGGCCTCACAGCAGGAGGGGAACTTCTGGAAGGAAGAAGGAGAGGAGGTTACCTTTTTTCCTTCCACACTCCCTTGAAGCCTTTCCCTGTTATGTCATATAGAGCAAGAGGGTCAGATTTGAAGATGGCTGCTAGCCCTTAATCTGAGCATTTTATTGATGTATAGCACTATGTGGGATAGTTTGGGATAATGGAAAATGGATAATGTGTCTTTCCCCCCCACTTTCTTTCCTCCAAAGGCTTATATAGCACAAGTAGGGGACTATTTTTAAACTTCACAGTACACATTTCTCCCAGCTCTTATCATCCTTTCCTCCAGGATAGGGAGGTAGGAGGAGGCTGGGATAGGCAGCACCATATGCACTGTATCCTATCCCCTTTTCTGGGCCTGATCCGCCAACCCAGATCAACTCAAACTTGCTCCAGCAATATATCTGGGGCAGATCCAAACTTACCCACTGTGGCTGTTGAGGCTTAACTTGGGCCAAGGGGAGGAGAAAGGAAAAATAAATAAACAGAATAGAAGGCTGCAAAGGAAAAGGAGGGGAAGTTGATACCCTGAGGAGACTTCCAGCAGCTGAAATTCCACTGCAGGATGCAACAGAGCCCACACCGGCCCTGCTGCATTGTTGTACATGAATTTAGTTAGGATTGGGCTGGGAGAGACATATCCGAAGATTTTGTCTGAGGCTAGAAATGCCAGACGCACATGATATCATTAAATTATAAATGATATCATTAAATTATAAAAATAAAGAACTATAGTGGGATGGGAGTGACATTCTAGCTAGTTGCAGATCCTTTTAACTGGGATTTGTTAACAAAGTTGTAGTTAAACTCAATGACATATTTCTCATCTAATTATTCCAGGCTTTCAGCACAATCTACTTTTCCCGTAAACTCAGGCCTGTTTGAAGGAATGAAACGCTGTTTTCCTCACTTTCAACCCCATCCAAGATCTGAACCACATAGGCCCTTCAGGTGTAATTTGAGATGACATTCAATAGTTGCTTTTCTCTTTTCTTTAACTGGCTTTAGTCTTCACCATTCCAGTGGTTTACGTGCGGGGGGGGGAGGGTCCATGGGTACAAGTGCTCCCTGGCAACATTGATGGGGGCTGGCACCCCCAGTTGTGCTGCCCCAAAAACCAGAGGTGGGTTGCAATCACGATCGGCAGCAGTTCTGAGGCAGGGGGAGGCCTGCAGAGGGGGCCACGAGCTCTCTGCATCCTCTGGGGAGGCAGAGTGAACTCTGGGAAGTAAAAAAAGAGTCATTTTCCCCCACAGGCGGCACTATTGTAGAGGTCCTATTGTCACCATTGATCTGACCTTGCAAGGACTTACAAGGTCCCAAACTTTCCCTGAAAGTTTGGAAACCTCTTATTTAAGTTTATGGCTCACTTATGAGCCATAAAAGGGTCTCCTTTTACATATGCCAGCCATTTTGGTGGTGTATGTCCAAGGAGAGAAAATGTGTGGGTGGGGCAGTTGAAAAGAAGGGATCTGGCATTCATGACTGCTGCTGGATGCACCCTCTCTCTTTTCAGTTTGTCCCAGGTTCCTCCCCCAGCTCAAGAGCCACCTCTCACACCAGCTCACCTGCTTCAGTGCCAGCCACTGGGTGCAGTAGCAGGCCTCTGATGCAGCCACCAGTTTGCAGTGATGGCAACTCGGAAATGGCAAACAGCTGCATGCACCGCACATCATTGGCAATTGATTTACAGCACCAGGACACTGTCCCACCACTAGAAATCCACTAATAAGAACTTCCCCTCCTTTTCCTTTGCAGCCTTCTATTCTGTTTATTTATTTTTCCTTTCTTTAAAAAAAAAAAAAGACAAAACAAGAAAGCTGCAAATTTGATCCCTTCCCTGCCCAGCAATTCACCTGCAGTTATTCCAAGCTCCAAAAAATAAGTACGCCTTAGCTTCAGAGCAACGTGACTTCATTGATCTTCCTTAGAGCTCCATTTCTTATATAACCTCTGCTCTGAGGCATCAGCTCTGTTTAAAGTACTCACTTATCACAGCGCATCCCTCCTGACATGGAAGGCACACATTTCCAAGATCTGATGACTGGTTGATCAATGCCACCATATTCATAGTTCAAGTGTCAGATGACAGATGAAGTTGTGAATTTATCACTTGATTTTGATAGCTTCAATACCTATATAAACTTGTTGTGTCCACCTTGGATACATAATGTCTGTAAATTCAAACCAGTGCTATACAATGCAGTCTTCTGAGGAATTTACAGGTTTCTATTTTCAGTGCTTCAAAACTAAATCTAGTTTTGATTATATTATTAGACCTTTGTAGGAAATTAGTTAGGGAGTTTGTAGAAGTGAATTCTCTGGAAATTGTAAAGGAAGTGAAGGCTATATGTAAGGAAAGTTTAGGTTTCTTGGAAGCAAACCTTTTTAATCAATTTCATTTTATTTTAGTGGTAACAGTACATTGCTGTCATTGCAACTATCACATGTTAGAAAATGGGAGATGAAATTTCATTAAGAAATTTGCGGTCCTTCAA
Source organism: Tiliqua scincoides (assembly GCF_035046505.1). NCBI lineage: Eukaryota > Metazoa > Chordata > Lepidosauria > Squamata > Scincidae > Tiliqua > Tiliqua scincoides. Next base: position 98,336,227 of record NC_089821.1, on the reverse strand, counting down.
CTAATAGCACTTGGTTGAAGGTTAAAGACAAAACTACATCTTGGCATTGTCCCAAGATGTAGTTAGATCACAAGGTCAGATTAACGATGCTGAAGAGTAGTAGTATTTAGTGGCTGCAGTGATGCCAGCTGGTAACTAGGAATTGCTGGTAACTAGGAATTTATGGGATACAGAATATCTTTCAGGTAAAGAAGGATATCCATGGGAGAGTCTGAGTCCTTGTAGCTGGGGTTATTATTACTATTGTAAGAAAGTCTAGCTGAAACTGCACCTGATTGTTGTCCGGAAGTGTTCGTTGTCATGAAATATAATAACCCTCTTTTCTCATAGGTAAGTCACAAAGAGCATATTACGCTAATACTGTAGAGCCTCATTGTTGCAACTGAGCGCCGTTCCAGATGCCAGTTTGGACTTATAAAACTCCTCCCAATTTGGCTGTGGCATGCTTCCAAGTCTGCCTTCTCTCTTTATTCCATCAAGCCCTGTACAATTCCCTGAGAGTGATCTGTTAACTGTGCTAAGCGTGCACCTGTTGGATCAGTAGATATTCCTCAAGTATTGTGGGCTTGTACCATCATTTCAGCTTCCATGTATTTCAGCTGGAATGGGAAATTTGTGAGCAAATGGATGGAGTAGTCATGGACAGTTCACGGAACCCAATAGTGGCTAATTTATATAGAGAGAAATTTGAGGATATTAGCAACATTAAATCTAAGATATGGATTTACTATGTTGATGATGTCTTTTCTATCTAGGATGAGGGGGAGGATTATCTCATTTTTTATCACACCTAAATAGTATACATCCAGCTATCGGATTTACCATGGAGCAAGAGAAATATGTGACGTTACCGTACCATACTGGATGTGTCAGCTGCAAGGAGGATGGCATGCTGGGACACAGTGTATAGAAAACCTACGAAAAGGGATGTGATTACTAGAGTAAAGGAACATGAACGCCACTACTCCTTAGAACAGGGGTGCTCAATAGGTAGATCGCGATCTACCAGTAGATCACGAGGCAAAATGAGTAGATCGCGGAGCCCTAACTCTCCAAACTGTTAATATGTCAGTTTCGTCTAGTGACTATTTAGCTGACACTAAACTGACACTGAAACACTTTAGCTGCTCTTCAGGGGGCAGGAGTTCGAGATGGAGTCGCTCTGATGGCGGTAGCCGCGGGAGGCCCCGAGTGACCCTCCCCGTCCCTTCCAGTCCCTCGGTCGGGGCTGACAGGTGAGACGACCCCCCTGCCGCCTGAATGTGCAGCCCCTCTCCATGGAAACGGGGAAGCCCCCCGCCCCTTCCGAGGAGGACCTGCAACGCCTCCCTCTCCCTGCTGGTCTCGGGGCGCAGCCACAAAGAGTTTGGGGGGGCGGGGAGTGGGGAGCTCCTCCCCCCTGTAGTGCAGCAAGGCTGGGCATGTGCCTCTTGGGGGGACCTGTGGCTGCCCCCAGTATGTGGGGTGAAGAGAGAGGAGAGGCCTCCCGTGTGCTTCCTGAAGCATCTGGTGGGCCACTGTGGGGCACAGGAAGCTGGACTTGGTGGGCCTCCTCTGACCTGGTCCAGCAGGGGCTCCATACATCAAAGGGGGTGTCTGTCAGATGCTTCCTTCCCCCCTGGTAGATCTCCGGGCCTTGCTGGGTTTCAAAGTAGCTCTCGAGCCAAAAAAGTGTGAGCACCCCTGCCTTAGAACAAAGTGAAAAATCAACAGTGGCAGAGCATGCTGTGAGAACTGGTCAGCAAATAAATTTTAATCAAACTCAGGTTATTTCTACAGTGCAACAATATCATACTAGAATCTATAGAGAGGTCATTGAAATCCAAAAACATAGAAACAATATGAGCAAAAAAAAGACTGTCAGTATAAGTAATACCTGTATTCAAATATAGTCATGCACCACTGCGATCCCTATTGTCAAGCAGTGTTTGATGCAATCTGAGGCCCCCACAGGGCTCCGCTTCCGCTCACTGCCTCCACAAGGCTCAGACTGAGGGAAATTGCATCTCTTGCGCAACTCTTGGTTTAACGGAAGCTCCCCTAGCTTTCGGAGGGTTGGGGTGTGTGCCCCCTGACAACCATGTCATGCACGTGATCGTAGGTTATGTGATCTCTCCATAAGCCAGAATGTCACAAAGTGGCTCACACCCGTATACTAGAATAAAAAACTTTGAGAAGAAACCTAAATAGGCAATTGTGACAATGAATAACAGGCAAGGAGTGTAGGCATGCCTTTAAAAATTCAAGCAGGAGCTGGCAATTAAGCCTGTTGCCAGCTAGGAGATGAGACCAATTAGTTACTTACTAGGAAAAAGGATGTTACCCAGAGCATCAAGCAAAGAATGCAAAATTCTTTGTAACCCCCTAAAGATGTGTTCCACAGTTGAAAGTGAAATGTTGGAAGTAGATCCTACAATGTGTTTTAAGCAATTTCTGCCCAGTGTTACATATATGCAACAGGAATCAAATGTGTACACCTGTGGACTGGGCAAAAATGGGTTAATCTGTGGCTTAAAACTAGAGCAACATTTTAAATTATATTTTAGGAAATAGTTCTGTGAACCAGGACAGTATGTGGAAGTGATACGTGGACAGTATGCAGTATGTGGACAGTATGCAGGATGGCTGCAATATCTGAGATGCTGGCACCCCTTAGGAAGTATATCATTTCCATGCCATGTATGTAGTGTGCACCCCAAAACATGAAGCATATGCACATATGTCTTTCCAGATCTCACTGTGAAATGGCATGAGCCAGGTTTCATTCCTGCAGAGTAAATACTTCATTGGGTTATTGCGAGCCGCACAAGATGGTGGATACTAACTGTTTGATCTTGCTAGGAACCTGACTAGGGCTAAGTAGCCTGTCCCTTGCATCTGTGGATAGTTCTCTACGGAAAATGAAAATCAGTGCTGTCGACTACGGTATTATCCCATCAAGCTTGAGCCTTTTGATGTCTGAACCTGGCAAAATGTCTTAAAAAATTAAATAGTACAGCAGAATTTCAGAAGTTACAAAGCCATATGTAGTCTCTATTGACTACGATGCTTAGTTGTCTCATATATTGCTTTGGGGGATTGTAGATTAATATTTTAATAGAAGTATATTTTAATAGAAGTATATTTTTAGGCATGTGTATCATGTTACAGGAAAATGCAGGTTTATTTAATGCACTAAACAGTAATAGAGTCTAAGGTTACTCTTTACTGGGAGTAATTCCCATTAAACACAATGAGACTCACTTCTGAATAGACATCCAAAGGATTGGGCTGTAAGCTTAGGAACAGCTGATAATATGTTGTACTAGGAGGCAGGAAGAGGCTACTCTTGCTGCTCAGTTTCGGGGAGGGGGACCTGCAACCCTTATTGATAGATGTGAGGTAGTGGTGGAGGTAGAGGATAGGTAAAGTTGGTGCCATTCAAGTACACAGCTGCTGATTAAGGGAACCCATTATGGGCTGCTGATTACACTTGCTCAGCACTTCTACCAAGTTAGCAACTATACACCTACATGATGCTGACTCCAGTAGCCCTCTGCCTGCTCTACTGTCTTGTGCCTCCCACTATCAAAGTTATGTGGCCCATCTCTCTCTCTCTCTCTCTCTCTCTCTCTCTCTCTCTCTCTCTCTCGGTTGCTGCTTGGTGGCAACAGCCTCTTACCTCCCAGTGACCACCATGTTGGCCACTGCTGACTCACCAATTGTGTAGTTAGCGTGCTTGTGTTGTTGCATTTGCATTTGGATTCATACCGTTTATCAGCTTTCACAATTTTTGTGTAATAATTTCTGATTTCCTGTTGTTTTCTTATTAATGTTTCAACCTTAACTTTCCTTTCTTCTCTTTCTTTTAGTGATGGTTGCCTAATTCATTTGATGTTACACGACAGACTCTCAGATTTGATTGTTTGAAATCAGAATAAATTAAAATGTAGTGTAATTGTAATTTTAAACTTAAAATACATAGATAAGATGTTTTAACTTTGAATTTGCCCTTGTGTGTTATCTTGTGCAAATATAAGGCATGGGATCCCCAATTTAGATCAGGACCATGGCATGGGGGAGAGGTTAATTGACCTTTTTCCCTAGTGTGGTTGTGGACTAGATTCTTCCTCCATACACCTACTATTTATACAATCAGACTCTGAGTACATGCAAGGACAAATGACATTATTACAGGTGGCCCTCAGTATCCACAGGTTTGGTATCTGCTTATTTGAATATCCACAGGTTCTGAATCCATAGGGTAGGCCACCTTTAGCCCTCAGAACCCGACCGGAGCTGTGCATCCTTTTCGGCCCACAGAAGGCCCTCTGGACCTGTTTGGAGGCTTTGGAGTGCCCAAATCTTATGGATTCCAACATCTGTAGATTTTGGTATCCACAGGGGTTCCAGGAATATAATTCCCACGGATAACAAGGGGCACCTTTATATTCATGTCCAGTTTGGCCCTGAGAATCCTCTTTTACTTTTAAATGTCTTATATTCTTCTTCTTTTAATAATATAGTATTTGTATTAATAATAGTATTATTAATGCTATTAATACTCCATTAATACCTCTAATGGAGAGGTAGTAATTAAAATTATTACTTTAATCAAAATTAAAGTGAAAAAACTTTTCTTATTTAAAACAAATTATTGAAATTAATTAGAATGTTTCACTATCAAACCAGGATTTGTTTTGAAGCAGCAGTAGCAGTATTTTTTCTGAATGTCCTTTAGAAACAAACTCAGGCAAGGGTCAAGTGGACAGGCAGATGGCCTCACACTCCAAAGGAGTGTGGTCCACATCCTCAGGTTTACATACTGAAAAGAATCCACAATGAGAGAACCTTCAGATGCTGTGGGAACATTGACAGATCTTCAACGTAGAGTTCAAGTTGTGGTGAATGCAAGCTATTTTATTTGTGAAGTTCCTGGCAAATTCATCACAGCAAGCAACCAAATATGCCTTTTTATTCCCTTGAGGGGCCAGATGGATCAGGCCCCCCCAAAATAACTCAGTTGGATGGCTCTCTGCAGACTCAGTTGTGACAGAGAAAAAACATTCTTTTCTGCCATCATCGCCATAAACAGGCTCCAGTATGAGCTCTGACGTGTGTTTGGTCAGACTCATTGCAAGTTTTGAAATTGCATTGTTACAGCTAGAGTCAGACGCAGGTCAGCTGGAATTAGGTATGACTTTTTGTAATATGTATTTCCCATAAAGAGGCAACAAAATACCATATTTAGACGGCAGGATAGTAACTGAACGGGACAGATTATTTGGCAAAATTCTCAAGCCACATGAAAGCACACAGCATATGTTTATAGAATATCATTGGTGTATATACATTATTACTGGTGTATGTATACAACAGAGGTTCCCAAACTAGGGCATCATAACACCCCAGCTAAGGAAGCCCTTAAGGGGCAGCAACATGAGGCAGCAACACGATCACCATGATCATGTCACTGCAAGGGCCAAAAAGTTTTTTATACTTACCCTTGGCAGTGCCGCCCATGTGGATGGTGTGGGGAGACACTGGACCCCTCTGCAGGGACTCCTCGGCCTCCAAAAAAATAGCAATCACGACCCACTTTCAGTTTGCTATCGTGAAACTGGAAATGGGTTGCCATTGCTATTTTTAGCTCTGCAGAGGGGTCTATGGGCTCCTTGCACCACCTAGAGGGGTGTCGCTGCCAGGAGTAAATTAAAAAAAAAACCCTTTTGGCCCCAGCAGCAGCATGATCGTGGCAGTTGCGTTGCTGCCTTGACCCTTCACCGCAAGTGCACACATCTGTTTGGGATGTTGTGCACACAACTCCCAGAGAGAACTGCTGGTGTACACTATTATTGGTTTTTCTTGTTGTGGTTGATCTCAAAGCAAAGCAAGTTTAAGTGAGCTACTCCAGAATAGCAGGATAGGTTCCCAATCAGCCTTCTGTCTCTTTCCCTATTAACATTAGCTAGCCTTGCAAGCTCATAAAACATTGATGATTTTGCTTAGTCAGTTGTAGATTCAAAACCAGAGGCCCAATCATTTGATCCAAATTCTCAAATGTTCTGCAGAAACAGAACATTTACCAGAGAGGCAAACAGAGACAAGTTGTGCAGTTCTCCTTTGCTCCATGAGTTGTACTAAAGATTTTGTTTTCCTGGATCTCTTTGATCTTATGAATATTTATTCTAGTCAACATACAGAAGGGGTTACTTGGTGAAATATTGTACGTATTATCAACATGTTCACAATACTCTTTTAAAGCTGTTATAACAAATATGGCAGCTAATTTTTCTGCTAAATATGTATGAGATACATTCTGAAAGCAATTTTAATGAAATTATGCTTACCGGAAATTACATGAATCCGCATTCACAGTACTTCAAACAGTAGCTTTACTGAAACCAATAAACTAAGCTCGTTTTTCAACTTCTGTGTTCTGTTTTTTTTTTTTTTTAAATGTTTCTTAACCATGATATTTAGTCTAAACTGAACGGGGGGTGGGGGAGAGTCTAATTGCAATATTTCACTGCTAAACTAGGATTTTCTTTAAAGTAGCAGTACCGTTATTCATTTATTTCAAAGAATTATATCTCACCTAACAATTTTGTATTACTGATGAACTCATCCAGCAGCGCTGGCTTCTTGCAGGATCCTGGAGGCTTGCAGCCCCTTCCAATGTCCTCTGAGGCTTCTGTAAACAGTCCTTATCTCTGATAGCTACTTCAAATTTCACACAAAAACTGGATGTTGCTGCTGATCAGAGATAAGGGCTGTTTACCGAAGCCTCAGAGGACATTGGAGGGGGCTGCAAGCCTCCAGGATTGTGCAGGAAGCCAGCACTGCCCCCAAGGTAAAATAACAAGCCCCTTGGTAATGGTGGCACTGCAATCGCTGGAGCGCCATTGCTGCCATCAGAGAAAGGCCACTCCCCTTAAGGGGAATGCCCTGCTTCTCGTTCCCCTGGTGGGCCATGACCCACAAGTTTGGGAACCGCTGCTCTAGATGTGAGCTTACACCTACACAACTGAACAGGTTTGTAAGACTCAGACTGTTCTTGTGATATCATACTTTGGGACAGTTTTCATCCCAGAAAATGTGGGATCAGATATCTTGGTCCTGAAGATTGGACTTTAATGGTATTAACCAGCACCTTGGATCATGCCAGGTAACAAACTAGTAGCCAGTGCAGCTGAAACAATAAAGATAGGACATGATCATAAAATACAACCTGGCAGCTGCATTGGATCCCTTGATGTTATACCCACCTACTCCGTGGGTTTTCCCACTTCCCCAGTTTTTCTTCCTTTCATTTTGCTCCCAATCTTTTCTTGTCTCGCTCATGTCAATTTTCCATTGTGAGCCTTCAGGTCAGGCATCTGTCCTCACATTCCTGTAAAATGCCACATATGCAAACAGCACTATACAGGTTTAAGATTAAGAAAAAATGTGTTGTGCTAAATCAGAGCCGGAAATGACATGTTTTACACAAATTGCATAGAGTTACGCAAATACGCTACAGCTTGACACTTGGGGATGAAAGGGAACTAAGGCAGCAGTTCTCAATCACTTTCCCCTCCGTTCCTTTGCCTCCCCCTCCTCCGATCCATACTCAGCCCTCCCCGTTGCCAGCTATCCCTTCTTTCACAGGTGGGATGCTAAGCTTTTAAGAGTCCAGTTCTATGCAGTTCTACTCAGAAGCAAGCCTCATTGTAGACGATGGGGCTTACTTCCAGGAAAGTGTGGAGAGGATTGTGGCCTGAGAGCTCAGTCCTATGCCTGCCTACTCAGAAGTAAGTCCCATTCTAGTCAATGGGGCTTACTCCCAGGAAAGTGTGGATCAGATTGTAGCCTAAATCTCATGCTTTGGCTTGCAGGGAAGACTTGCTTACTGGGGTATTTTGTTTGTGTAGGCTGGAGCTTGGAGAGCCAGCACCATCTCAGTCTGAAGGGGGCGGGAATTCGGCAAACGCTCCCTGGGTTTTTAAAAGCAATCCCCCCTGTTACTACCGAACCTACCCCTGTGTGTGCGTGTGTGTGTGTGCGTGTGTGTGTGAGAGAGAGAGCGAGCGCTCCACCTTGCTGCACGTGTTCTGGCTACAGAGGTTTCCTCCCCTCTTCAGCCTCTTTGCTGTCTCTGGGGCTCCAGGAGTCTTACTGTTCCTTCGCAAGGGGAACCTCTTCCATGGCTCCAAGGCTATTTCCCTGCCTGTGCCAGGTGGAGCCTTTTTGCAGTGTTTTGGGCTGCCTTGAAACTGAGCAAAAGGTCATCACAGGGCAAAGGAGGCAAAGGTGTTTTCGACTTTGATTCGCATTAAGATAAATCAGCAGATAAAAAAAATCCGTGGACAAATAGATTGCACCTGTATAAAAAAATCTGTGTATTCTGATCATGTGGTGAGATCTCATACATAGTCAGTGTATGTAAAGTACAGACAGTGCTTTAGATTGTGAGCCCTTTGAGACAGGGAGCAATTTAATTATTTGATTTTGTCTGTAAACCGCTTTGTTAACTTTTTTTTGTTGAAAAACGGTATATAAAAACTGTTAATAGTAATAAGTAGACTACATGGATGAACAGAAGTAGGGTGTATTTCCAGGGACAGATGTTTCAAATTATAGCACATGTCTTCTGGGTGGGAAATAGAATAGCTTTTGTCTTCTTCTCCTTTATTAATGAATAAAAACAAAAATAAAAAAGAAGAGGGAAAAGAGGAAAATATATAGCATAAATTAAATATGTAAAAATATATGAACATTTTTAAAAATTAGTAAACAATAAGCAATCTATACTATAAACCTTAAGCAATAAAGAAGACAAGCTATGCATAAAAATCTAAAAACATCTTCCAAAAATATGTCCATACATAATTGTCATCTATAGCCATGCATAAGGTGAGAAGGTCTTCAGTCCATTGAATAATAGTGGGGGGGGGGGGCACTTATCCTTCCAGTGTTTTAGTATAAGTCCTTTAGCCACTGTAAGGTCACTGAGAGTCCATTTCTGCTGCCCTGCAGTTACTGTCCATGAAGTAGGCCAATTAATTCAGAAGAACGTAGGTATCAACAAATATCAGTGTTTCTTGTGATATAAAAACAACACAGTTAAAACATCTCCTTCCCTCCCCCTCATATCACAGTACAAGACCACACTGTGTGCATGAGTGATGCATTAAGCAAATTACAATGCCTGCAATTAGATTCTTTGGACAGCTTATGAACATAAAGATGTTGTAGTGTCCAATAAACCCTGAAAATAAATTTTTGTTGAATTAATCGCAATTTGAGATCCATACGTATTGCTGGAATAGTAGTTAAGGCCATTTTCCATAAGCTGTATAAGAGAGAGTGATCCACCTGTGTAGTCCATATTTCTCTAAGGCAGTGGTTCCCAATCATTACTGCACTGTGACCTACCTTGCCCAATGCAATGCTCCTGATGGTGCTGGGGGACCCCAGACACCTCTTCCATGTTGTACCAGGCCAGCAACCCTCTACAGGCCTCTGTGGGCCTCAGAATAGCCTGTAGAATCCTCTGAAAGCTACTTATGATAGCTTATCTTCTGGAAGTAGCTTTTTCTTCCTTCCTTTCTGGAAGTTGCCTTATGAAAAGCAGAAGTAGTTTTCAGAGGATTCTGTGGGCTATTCTGAGGCCCACAGCGGCCTGTACAGTGGGTCTCCAGCCCTGTGAAATCCAGAAGAGGCCTCTAGGGCCTCCCCATGCCTCTGGAATGTCTCAGATCTGGAGCCAAAGAGAAGCAAGGGTGGGTGGGAGGACCCATGTTGCAACCCACCTGGCATATGCTTGTGACCCCACCAGTAGGTCACAACAAACACTTTGGGAAACCCTGCTCTAAGGCTTTAAGTATTATATTTATTAAACAACCTCAAGTTTTTATAGACGAGTATTGTAAGCTTCTTTTTTCTCTGTTGATTCAGTAAACATTTCTAAGAGTGCAGAAGATTCAGAAGCAGATAATATCACTGGACCAAACTTGGATGCAAATGCTGTAATCGTAAATATTGCCATTTAACCGATAATGGCAAATTGTATTTAGTCTTTGACCTAAAAAATGGAAGGAACTCCTGATCTTGGCCAATTAGTTGATCCAAGGGGAAAAAATGACCCATCAGTTCGAGGTCTTCCACACAAGGGATTCTTTAGATGAGAAATAGAATAGCTAACAATAAGCTAATTTGGTAAACATTAAGAAGACAAAGTAGCCATTCTTTAAGCTCCTCTGCAAATGTTTAATTTAATTAGTGCAGTAATTGGAGGTAAGTAAATACTAACAGCCTTTTGCTTGTTCTTGGGGTTGTCAACAAATTATTGACCAACCCACAGAAGGAATTTCATTCTGGTTTTCATACTAGCACATTTTCAGTCACTGTTTTTAATGCAATTTTAATTTATACACTTGTGCCTATGCTTTATTGAACACTTTTGAGATATAATGTAAACAGCTCTGCATTTCTTATGGAAAGAGACAAAAATCAGTGTCACCCTTTTATCACACCAATTTCTTTCTGACTTTCTTAAAGCACTTCTTCAACCAGAATCTATAATGTGGCTGTTTGGTATATATCAGTGTATATATCTATATCTATATCCTCAACATTTGTCCTCCACCATACCACTTCACAAGGTCCACCTACTCAAAGTACCACCAGAAGCAAATGGCAATGACATCACTGCCAGTTACTTCTGGGTTGGGAGTCCAGGTGAGATGTGACGCTCACCAGTAAGAGGCTCAGGCCATTAAGAAGGGCTTTTTTGAGTGTGGAAAAGCCTGTTTGGAGTCTCCTACTGCTGTTTTGTGTCATGTTCCTGGTCTCGCTGCCATGAAGCAGATGTCCAAGGGTCCCGCAAGTACCACCCGACACCTCCTCAAGTACCACTGGTGGTACCTGTACCACTGGTTGAGAAACACTATATATGTTGTTATATATGTTACATACGTTATATATGTTACAGTCAGATAAATGTGATAGTTAGCAATATATTTTATTTTCAGGCACTCACGTGTCCTTCAGTACCAGAAGTTGGCTCAATAAATGGGATCATCTAACGATTTTGTATCACTAATGAACTCATCTGGAATTGTCAGCATTCATACATGAATGTTAACAATCACCAAATTTTTGTCATTTGCTGTAATGTATGTGCTTTATCTAAGCAAATTAAAATACCAAAATACCTTCAGTTTATCTAGACAAATTATTGACTAGGTTGTCACTTCAGATAAGAACTTAATTTTTCTTAATACATCAGTCAAACATATCATCCAGTATTAGATTAGGAATTGGTCATTGATTTTCTGTTTTCCTGTTCAAAGAATTCAATTTAGACAAATGCTGTTGGAAAAACGCTTGATGGAGAAACAACAAGCAATTTTAAAAGAGGCCTATGAGGAGGACGAAAGGAAGAGACGTCTTGATGCTCTCAGGCAACAGGTTAATTTTTTTTCTGATGTTTAATGTTTTCATGTACAATTAGACTGCTGTAGCCAAGCGTGGCATCACAGTTGAGAATCAATCTGTCAGAAAATGCAAAAAAGAACGGATTCTTAGTAGTATTAACTTTGTCTCATCACTCATTGTGTTTGGCAGTATACCTGTGTATGAACATTGATGTATTAATGCACATCGCAGAAGCTGTTGACAGTGAGGTCCAAAAATAGACCTAATTTTCTGTGCCATGGGCGTAAAACCAGCATAAGGCTTACAGGCTCCTCCACATCAGTGTGTTTCAACATTTGTCCACCACCAAACCAATTCATATTGTCCACCTATTCAAAGTACCACCCTAAGTAACTGGCAATGACATAATCACCAGTTACTTCTGGGTTGGGAGCCAGATGCAACATGACAAACACCAGTAAAAGACTCAGGGTGAATGGAGGGTTTTTTTTTCAAGCATGGAAAAGCAAGCTTTGGAGCTCTGCCTGCTGAGCAGAGCCTCCTACCGCTGTATGATGAGGCAAACTTAGTGCTATAGTGCAGCAATACTAGTCACGCATGTATTTTTAGGGTGCAATGGTAACCCCTTATGTCAGTGCTTTCAGTAGTGCTTTCAGCACTGACATAAGGGCAATACAGCTCTGAGGTGAGGGAACAAACATTCCCTTATTTTGAGGAGGCCTCTGTGAGTGACACCCTACTGCAGGATGTAGTGCATGCCCCATTGGCACCGCCATGCTAGTGCTAGAAAGCACTGACATAAAAGGTTAGGATTGCGCCCTTAGTGTAACAGCTGCAAGGAAAAGTAGCGAACAAAAAATATCCGCAAAAGGGAGTTTTGAAGTCCGCGGCTTAGTAGGCAGTTCCAGTAGTAGAATGCACAGAGGCAAGTTTTGTTGCACGTGCAGAAGGAAAAGGAAGTCAAACAGTCGCTCAGATGGCAATGCATGAGTGACAACAAGAATAAAAAAATGCAGTACCAGATAGAGAGAGGTATTTTGCATGAATTACTTATAAAGAGAGATGGTGCTATGTAGACCATGGATGGTTGAGAGTCACAGAACAGATTTTTCTATTGGATCAAGTTTTGCGGCCTTGGAAGAATGAAAGGCAGCTCGGCTTGCATAATATTTCAGCACCACAGTTTGACTCAGTTAAAAAAAAATACTGCTTCATGCTGCTGTTTAACCCATTTTTGCCTAGCCCACAGGTGTACACATTTGGTCTCTGTTGCATATATACAACATTGGACAGAAATGGCTAATTTCAAAGTGAACCATGTGTATGCTGGGAAAGAATGTAATATTTCCTATTCACATTTTCTGTGTTCTTCCCTTCTTGCTCCTAAAATGGAATCCTAACACCATGGTTTGGTATGTTCTCCTGAGGCCAAACTGCTGAGTGAGCCATCAGACCCTTCTGACAGCAGATTCCAACATTTCTTCCTGGTGTGATTTTCAGCTTAGTTATTGTGGTTGCATGTGCAGCTCTGCTTCTGCTAGGGCTTGGGCAGTGCAAGTGACTGCATCAGAATGATGCTTCCCCTCAGTGCTTTTGAAAGTTCTAGTCGCAACATGGACCTGCACAGATGCTGGAATGGAATGATCTGGCTCCCCTGCTTGCTGCCTCCCCTTGCTAGTTCTCAGAGTGTATGTTGACCCCTGAGTGCTCCGCTTCCTTCTAGGACAGCCATTTTCAACCACTGTGCCGTGGCACACTGGTGTGCCACGGGAATTTAGGAAAGGGTCATTTATTAGTAGGGCCAGTGGGGATGTGAGCCCCCCATTGACAGCACAGTGTGCCTTGTCAATTGTCAAAAAACTGATGGTGTGCCTTGACCATTTTAATACCTTGCCAGTGTGCCATGAAATGAAAAAGGTTGAAAATCACTGTTCTAGGGCAACCGCTGCCTAAGGAAGGACTTTTAGTCCTGGAAATGAGGAGCTTCTTTCCCCTCTCCCCTCCCTTTCTCTCTTCTCTTTGGTCTCTCTCCTCTGGGCTTCTCTCAGTTCTTCTCTAGTCCACCCTTCTTTGTTGCCTTCTTTCCCTCTGGTGTTTTCATCTGATCACTTTTGCCAGCCTCTATTTTCTCTCTCTCTCTTTCCCCATTATCCTTCTTAAAGGGCTCCCACACTTGGTTTAGCCCTGCCCAGTGGAGATGGTTGTCCGTCACTGTGCTGACAGCATTTCCTTGTTTCCAGGTGCTGCAGCTTGCCACAGCTGCTCCTGTTGGCTTTTATGGGGCTCAGGCTGACTGCCAGAGCCCACAATAAGGAATTTCTATCTCACCTTACAATGGTTAAGCATTTCTGGATGCAGGTCTCTTGTTATCTGGTGTGCTCCCTGGGGCATTTGGTGGGCCGCTGTGAGATAAAGGAAGCTGGACTAGATGGGCCTATGGCCTGATCCAGTGGGGCTGTTCTTATGGTCTTAATTACATAAACTGTGCACATTGGCCATTTTATCTTTCTCTTTTTAGTGTGGGGAGCACGTGAAATGGGATGAATCCATGGCGAGTGGATATGTTTTAACATTTTGCTCTCACCATGGTTTTAATCCTAATTGCCTGTTGCCCATGCGTAAACAGAATTTGAACTATGCTGGCAGCAAAGTGCTAAAGGTCTCTACTGTGGTTTCACCCCATTTCATGCTCCCCCCCATGCACTATTTATTTAAAGGGGAAAGAAAAACAGTCTATTACATTCATGCTAAGTAACATGCACTTTGACCCTAAGTAACATGAGATATAAAATACTGTAGTCTCAAAAGTTAAAACAAAATTGACCATTAACAATTAAAGTGCAGATAAAATCACTCATAGAATTTTAGGAACACAGGAAGCAGCAGCAGTTAATCATTAAAACAGTGGTTGCTGAGTATTGAAAGGCTTGTGCAAACTGTCTTTTTAAAAGTTCTCATTTGGTACTGGTAACTCATCAAATTGATTTCGACTAGTATGCCTCAGTTGAGCATTTCATAGATAAGGTGCCACAACAGAAAAGTCCCTTCCCCCATTTGCTATTTGTGCCTTGTCTCAGATGGTAGCAGTGTTGAGAGATTGGCCTTTGACAGTGATTCTATTTGGTAGGAAGGTTCATGGTAAAAAATGCATAACAGCTCAATTCTGTAAATGTTGTCTTGGAAGTAAGTTCTATTGTGTTCATTGGGACTTACCCCCAAGGACTATATGTGCATTAGACTGTGGCCACAATTTGCTGATCAGCAGCAGGACAGTTGGGCATAGCACTGAAAATGCTCTGTCAACTTTGCTTACAGCACTGTGAACCAAGCAAAAGAACGTGGGGAGCATGCTACTGCATTGAATGTGGTATACGCGTACTTTTCAGGCGACACTAGAGAGCCCAGATCAGTCCAAAGTCCTGCACACCTGTTTATACAACTGTGTGGTAGATATAGCTGAATAAATTCTGCAAACAGAAATCAGTAATATATTTTGTATACATCCAGCTTGTTATGTGAATCTATGGAATATATAACTACAAAGTACTCTTATCTGGAGAGATTCAGTAGCTTGAATTAGTGAGATCTGAATGGACCAGGTTTGTTTACTGTTCTGTCTGAAAATGTTGCTGTGACTTGAACAAAGGGCACTCCTTCTCATAACGGAAAAAGGGGATAAAGATTGATTCTGTCTGCTTGAATCTATATAAGAACTTTCATTGTCTAGTTTTTTTTTTTTTCCTGCCCTAGGATTACTGCATTCTTTTTGCATTTGCCTGAGGTCACTTCCTGGTCTTTAAAAAATAAAACAGAGCCCACAGTTCATTTGGCTTTCGTTTCAACCTTTTTGTGACTCTGCTGGAGTATGAAACATTTTTGGCCAGAGCTTCTCAGTGTCACTTTCTGTGATCTTGACTCAGTATCTTTTCAGCCGGAACGACCACATCATCCTGAGATTGTAGTATGTCATGCGGGGAAAAGTTAGTTGGCTTTGGCTTGTAATTGTCATTCACTTATCAAAGATGATGAACTGGCCAAACCTATGGGCCTTTCATGACAGTGTATCTTCCAATAAGCTGGTGTCAAATGCCCAGTAGAGGTGTGAACATTGCACTGCTGCCCAGCCATTTGGGGCTACTGCTACAGAGCCCGGTCTGTGTAGTCTGGAGTAAGCGATGGTGGTGTGTTATGGATGGATCTCAATGGCAACAACTGGTGGCATTATCCTACCTGAATTTCCCAATCAATCCCACCTCTATCCTCTCCTCAGACTTACACAAGCTACATAGCTACACAAGCTACATAGCTTGTGTGGGTCCAAAGAGACCCATAATTTGCCAGGAGGCCAACCCAGAGGTAAATAAGCTTACCTCTGGTTGGTCTTATGGTTGCCACCCCCACCATTGGCATGGGGGAATAGGATGGGGATAGGATTGATGGGAGGGATAGGGGATAGGATTGGGCTGTAAATTGTTCATTTTTACAAGTCATTTTCATCAGGGCCAGCACAACCATAGTGGGGCATACAAAGCAACTGTCTGGGGTGTCAAAATTCCAGGACACATACCTCGGTTATGTAAATAGCTTGAAGAAAATGCCACTTTTGGAAAGGGTGCACAGAGTCAGGTAGCTGTTCATGGGTTCAGGGACCTGAAACTGTTTGATGCAGTATTTTGTGTGAAGCAAGGGCTGCATCGCGCATCCAGTGGATCCCATGAAGGTGTCAGAATGCAGACACACATCTCAGCAAATTGCAACACCACCTACTGAGGTGAGGAATCCGACCTCAGGAAAGCATCCCTTTGAACCCAGCCAGAGGGACTCATCCTTGGTCCCACTGTGTGGAGGCAAACAATGGTGAGACACACCAGCTACCTTTGGACAAAGCACCATCCTTAGTGTGTGCAATATCCTCTTCCTCATTCCTATCTGTAATTATCCCTTCAGGAAACCCCTGTATCAGCACTGATTCTGAGCATCTTTCTCTTCCTCCATCTCCCTAAGTATGTCCTTCCCCACACTCTGCGATGTACTTTTGAGTAATCACTCAACATGGGGCTGTCTTTCAAAAGAGTTCAGAAGCTTTGATGATGTGAGAGGCAACTGCCTGGCTGTTATCTGGGACAGGTCTCTGGAAGCGTATTATGCCATAATGCTATGCTATGTTCCCAAAGTAAGTTCACGGTGCTGGGGTTTACCTTATAAATGTAGGATAGGTAGGTAAGATATAAATGTACCGTAATAAGTAGTTAAAAGATTTTGTGGAACTTACCTGAAATTTACTGACAGCAATTAAGTTTCTAAAATAGTTGCTAAGTACAGTACTGGTGAAAACCAACTTTGCCTCAGCAAAAGGAATGGTAATCTAAAATGTGGCTTATGGCTGTGATGGCTGAGAGCCCAATCCAGGGCTCAGCATGCTGGCTCACCGCCAGCACGCACTGTCACAAACATGGCATAAGGCACATTTGTGGGCCCTATCACCAGGTGAATGCCAGTGGTAGCCCAGCACTGGTTAGTACTGGGCTGCCGCCAGGCGGGCACCTGACCTCCACCGCTTGGCAGTCACATGGACCACCAAGCAGCAGAGAGGGAAGCGGGGATGTGGGGGAGGTGGGGAGGAGGCGTTCTGGGGAGGGGGAATAGGGGAGGTGAGTGGAGGGCGAGCAGAGGACAGGGAGGAGGCATTACGGGGAGGCGAGAGGCGGGCAGAGGGTGGGGAGAGGTGTGCTGGGGACTGGAGCAGGGAGAGAGGGAGGGAGGGAGGTGGGACGAGTAGAGCAACCCTCCACCAGATCTAAAGCCTCTGCGTCAGGCTCACCGCCCGACACCGAGGCACTTGATTCACCACTGACCTTTTGGTTGGTGGTGAATTGAGTAGCCCCATTGTGGGGCTGCTCTCTTTACCCAGGGGAAGGGGATAACATTCCCTTCTCCTGAGGAGACGCTGGCGGCTGCCTGAAGTGTGCAGGATATGGCAGCAGCCATTTTTGGCACCACCACAGCCATACACCCTGGGCAGCTCAGGATTGGGCTGTAAATTGACAGAAGACATTGAACTTTGAGACAGAAATAATGAACAGAATCGGGGGGGCGGGACGGGAAATGGGTTTCCTCTAATTCAGTTTTTGAAAACTAAATTTAGATAGTAGATATTAATGATTTTCTGTTTTATAATCTTGAATTTAGAGGTTGATTATTTGAGATGCCCTGTGTAAGCATAATTGTAAATTTTCAATATTGTACTTTATGTTTGTGAATGATTATAATTGACAAATGTGAACGGTTGTAGAATTTTTAAAAAAATCAAATTTTATAAAAAGAAATTACAATTACAGTATCTTAATACAGGAGATATTTTGAAGGATATGAAACTTAATGGATTTTAATGTCAAAATAACAGACAAATCATTTAAAACTTGATTGGATTGCTTGAATTAAAAAAAATAAACCCACCATAAATTCCCTTTATGCATGCTATCCTTTCAAAGGAGACAGTTTCTATTTTTTAAAAAAATCCACATTTTAAATCCATAGTTCTTATCAATTAAGGAAGCAATCCTAACCTCTTGTGTCAATACTTTCCAGCACTGGCATAGCAGTGCCAATGGGACATGTACTGCATCCTGCAGTTTGGTGGCACTCACAGAGGCCTCCTCAAAGTAAGAGAATGTTTGTTCTCTTACCTTGGAGCTGCACTACCCTTATGTCTGTGTTGGAAAGAACTGACATAAGGGGTTAGGATTGCACGCTAACAGTTTCATGGTTTTGGTCTTAATCAAATTGTGCCTTAGCCCTTCATATCCCTTCAGCCCCAAGTGGCAGGATGCCTATGCTTTGCAATATTGATCTCACTGTGTATTTACTTATTGGAACCATTCAAACCATCTTGTTATCTGTTCCTTAAAACAGATATAAACAGTATCTGTTCCCAGAAGGAAAAAAAAAACCAACACATTCCTTCTGCTCTCTGGCTCACTCCTTGGTATTTTTTCGTGCATTAGTCACTTGATTAGATATGTCAGCAACTGTGCTCAGCTTCAGATTGATTTATACGCAGAGCCTTTGCTAGTTTTCTTTCTCCCTAAACACCATTAGCCCATGTCTACATATGCTGCATGACAACAAATCCTGCAGCATAAAAACTGTCTAGACAACCTGGTGCATTCTGCATCACAGGGAAGAGCGAACCTGGGATGCTGCTGGACTTGACATAGAAAAATCAAGGCTCAGGCTACCTGTTTCTTTGTAGTGGTGGCATGGCAATCTAAATGCCCTGTCTATAAAGTGGTGCATTTTCTAAAGCTGTCATCTACATTTGCAAAACCATGGAAGGGATCTTCCCATATTCTTAAATGAAAACATTTCTAAAGGATTCTAAAGATAGCTTCTTTCAAACACAGGAATTGCTGGAAGAATTATTGGACTAGAACAGGGGTGCCCAAACCCTGGCCCGGGGGCCACTTGTGGCCCTTGGGGGCTCCCAGTCAGGCCCTCGGGGAGCCCCCAGTCTCCAGTGAGCCTCTGGAGACTTGCTGAAGCCCGTGCTGGCCCAACGCAACTGTTCTCAGCATGAGGACAACTGTTTGACCTCTCACCTGAGCTGTGGGATGAGGGCTCCCTCCACTACTTGCTGTTTCACATCTGTGATGCAGCAGTGAAGGAAAGGCTGGCCTTGCTTTGTGCAAGGCCTTTTATAGGCCTTGAGCTACTGCAAGACCTTCATTCATTCATATAAGTTCCATCTCTAATAAATTCATTTATGTAAATTTATTCAAATTTGAAATGTAAATTACCGTAGATACCATAAATTTGTGCCCCAAGCTCACAGGAGAATCACCCCCTCGTCTTATCTCCGCAGTCACCCAGTAGGTGGAGGGGACAAGGGGGCCATTTGCATGGGGGGGCTTGGTAGGAGGATGGGCAGCTGCGCCTCCCCCCAGCCTGCACCCTGCCTGTCGTGCCTGGAACCCGTCAGCCTGCTCACTGGCGCTCCCCCACACCCTCTCAGAGCCCTCCACGCACACATCCCGTCACAGTCCTGCCACCTGCAGGGGTAGGGAGCAGAGCGGGGGCGTCCTGGCTGCCGCCGCCACACCAACGAAGGGCAGGGAGTGCACGGGGATCGTCCTGTGCTGCTCCCTGTGTGGTGCTCCCTGGCACCTCCCTCCCTGCTTACTGCAGCCGTGGGGCAGTGCAGGTCATTCCCCAAGTGCTCCCTGCTCTCCATCGGTCCATCGAGCAGCGGCAGTAGCCAGGACGCACCCACTCCGCTCCCTGCCCCCGCAGGCAGCGGGACTGTTGCAGGGAATGTAGACGGAGAGCTGTGAGAGGCGAGGGAGCATCGCTGGTAGGCTGCCCTCACATGCCCTGCCCCCTCCAGGGCTCCTCTGAGGCTCCAGGTACAACCGGCCGGCTACAGGCTGGGGGGAGGCACAGCTGCCCATCCTCCTACTAAGTCCCCCCCCCACCCAGGTGCAAATGGCCCCCTTCGTCTGCCTGGGTGACTGCCCTGCATGCCCTGGCTCCTCTGGCTCCAGGAATGATGAGGGGAGCGGCTGGGTGCAGACTGGCAGGAGGTGTAGCTGCCAGGAACTCCACGTGAGGCCGGGAGGCACCACTGCCCTTCCTCCACAGAGGGTCTGCTTCCAAGTAAATCAGGTGGAAATATGTGCAGCTGCACTTGCTCAGTCACTCCTTGTTGCTTGTCTCTCTACTGCGAACTAAATTGCACACTCCCAGTTGTGTGTTGTGTGTTCTAAGTAGAGCCTTTGGCTTAAGGCACTGGGCACTTTAAAGGAGGATTTCATTAATGGTTCTACTGGGATGCTGTTTCCAGTGTACTTAGAGCCCAATCCTAGGCTTGTCTACTCAGAAGTAAGTCCCATTAAAGTCAATGAGGCTTACTCCCAGGAAAGTGTGGATGGGATTGTTGCCTTACTCTGATAGTGTTTACAAATGGTTGTTGAGAATACAATTTTAAAAATTAGTGATTAAAAATGTATCTTATGATCTATGAGATAGATCATAGTTTTTAATAAATTAGAGACTATTTTTAATACTGTTTTTGCTATACTATTTATACATAGTACATAGTATATATAGTATACATAGTATATATAGTATACATAGCAAAATGTATACATAGTATAGCAAAAACAGTATTAAAATAGTGTATGTATGTATGTATACATACATAGTATACTATACTATACTATATATACTATATATACTATATATACATACGTATATATATACATACATATATATGTATATACATATATGTATGTATATGTGTATATGTATATATGTATACATATATATGTAAATATATGTATACATACATACATATATATGTATATACTGTATATACATACATATATATATACATATAGTATATATATATACTATATATATAGTATATATACTATACTATACATATACATATAGTATATATACTATACTATACATATACATATAGTATATATGTATATAGTATATATATATATGTATATACATACATACATATATATAGTATATATATATACTATAGTATACTATATATATATATATATATGTATACTATAGTATACTATAGTATACTATATATAGTATATATATATACTATAGTATACTATACTATACATACATGTATACTCCCAGTGTGGAAGGGATTGTCACTCCCAAATTGGCCTTTTTAGCCACACTAGATGCTGTTCCAGAACCACCTTTCAGAGCGTAGTCTTTCGAGACAGAAGGTTGCCAACATACTATGTACGTATAGATGTATATATACTATGTATGTATACTATGAATGTATACTGTGTTTTAAATACATGTTTTAAATAATTTAGTGACTGTACAGTTCTTAGGTAACAATTACTGGTAGGTTATTTTTCAGTATCTGGCTTGGGTAAAATCAGACAAAATTAGTCAGACTCAGACACCCCCTAAGTTTAACCCCTGACTTATCCGAGGGTCATATAAAATCCCATCAGAGCCTGCATTCGACTTATCTGTGGGATCGACTTATGGGCGGATGCCTGCGGTGATTCTCCCCCCCCCCCCCCGGCTCCCAACGCAGTGTCAGAGAGATGATGTGGCCCTCCTGCCAAAATATTTGGACACCCCTGGACTAGAAGAAGGTGGAAACAAAGGTGTTCTTGGAAAAGAAAAAAAGATTATTTATGGGAACTTTTTAAATAATCACTTGAACAATGATGGATGTGTGAGAGTTTTCGTGTTAAAAAAAATCAAAACGGAGATGGTTTTAAATAGGACTGCCTCCAAGGATTGACAAGAGGCATAAAAAGGAAAAGAAGGGATGTCAAATTGACAAATTCAGAGCTAAATCAGAGCCAGTCTACTTGTTAGCTTCTCTGCAGTATTCCTGTGGTGAATGCTCTATGCCCTTGCAGCACAATCTAAAGGCGCTCACCCCAGGAAATCCTATATAAAAGCAGTCTTATCCATTGCCTTTGGCTGGCAACCCTGTCCGCTTTCATTAGATCTAAGGGCTCTTTTTCAGAAAGCAACTTTGGAATGCCCCTGGGTGCTGTAAGACCCCAACTGAGCAAATGAGAGGAAAGTCAGGTATATTTTGATATCACAACATTTTTTAGTTTGGAAAACCTCCCAGATGACATGGCAGTAGAGGTTGCCTTACAGTGCAATCCTGTTAATGTCTATAATGTCAATAGTAACTTTCATTAAATTCTGTCTGCCTAGAAGGGTCTTAAGACAGTTTTGGTGGTATGCATGTACTGTATATATACTGGTCCAGTTGTGACCAAATCTGCAAGAAGGTGCCACTTAGAAGCATAGGGCCAAATGACAAGTTAACCCAATTGCCTGATGTGGCCCAATGTTTTTAATTTTTATTTCGGAAATTGTGCAGAGAGATATTGCAATGGGGTGAAACCATCGCAAGGATTAGGGGGACTTTCACCTGGTTCAGATCCAGAATGCACCCCTCCCATGCCCTGTTTTTATTGGTGGGGAGAGAAACTTTCATTGCAAGAAAATGGGAGGCTTTTTTACAATAGAGGAAGGGTTGCAATTAGAATTGGAGCTGTGACAGGGACATACTGCTAGTCCCCCAAACACCCGTCATGGTTTAGCCCCACTTTAAGACCCCTCCTGTACTACTTACAAAATAAAACCAAAACACAGCAGGGCCACATTATGCATTCAGTCAAACGTGTAGTTGACCCTTGCCTGCAACGCAAGACAGCCCTGACTTTTTTTCTTTTAAAAATGCCTGTTTGGTATGAGGCTTTCCAATTTTACCAATTAGGTTTTTAATTACTAGTCAGTCTGAGATCTTTTCTGGAAACTGACCACTGCTGGAGAGAGGCATTTTAAAGGATTTTTATTATATTAAGGTAGAAAACAGTGTACCACATGTTAGTCCAATTGTATTAGGCTACCTGTATTCTTGGGGGGTGCGGGGACAGGACGGAGTCCTTTCCAGGCTGGCAGATTCAAGAGAACAAAGAAAATTAGGCCGAATGGTGCATTAACAGTAGAAGAGAGGAGTAGAGAGTGACTGAACTTCAGGAAGGGTTCTGGTCAATTTCAGGAGGTGCCAATGAAAAAAACACAGGAGAAAGGAGTCATTTAGGATCTCTAGTCAATGGTAGAACAGAAAGTGGGCAAGGAAGCAGGAGGGGGAGTCAAAGAGGAACTAACATGGCTCATTTCTAGTAAGTGAAGAGGGGAGGAGCTGAAAAAGTGCAGAACCAGCAGGTTATAACTGGGTTTAAGGAAAGGGTCTGGTTTTACCCTTGACATCAGTACTTAAGCTGTACTGTTTATCAAGTCTTTAACAGCATATAGTCTGTCCTTGTCAAATATTCATTCTCAGTTCTCTGAAGCTTATCCTTTGCTGACAACCAGGTGTAAAGTTCATTTCAGTTTAATATTCTAGGAACCGCACACTGAGTGAGCAATGTAAGTATGGAATGATTAACTGTCACAATTATTTAAGGTGACTGTAGAAAAAAAGACTCTCTTGTCCATTTGATAAGTTTCATTATTCAAATATAGTCCACCACATTTCTTGCCATTCTTTTCTGCTTTAACAAAGATAGCATGGAAGTGCCTAAGTAGGTGAAATAACTGTAGGCAGGTAAGGTTCTGTGTCCTTTGATGCCTTTTGGACTACTGCATGAAGTGATCTGAAGCTTGGATCTTACCAAATATTTGGACTGCTGACTATTTGCATTTCTCTCTTAGGTTGCTATTGTTGCAGAGTTTGATCCTGCTAGAATGATGGCTGACACAGTCGCATCTAAAGCTCGGATGGGTATTGGAACAGAAGATGAATTTGTTCTGCAAAGGCCTCTGTTTGAGTTACATACATTCAGTGATGAGCAGGTAGTCGCCTGTATCAACAGTAGAATGTTCAAGTTGTGCTGTGTGTATGTGGAAGACACTAGGACAGGGGTGTCAGACATAAGGCCCGGGGGCCAGATGCGACCCGCGGAAGCTTTTTATCCGGCCCTCAGGCTGATGGTGAGGTGTTATTGCTAAAAGGACAGCCCCCACAAAAATTGGGCTCTCCCATATCTTGAAATATGATAAAGATTAGCATGTTTTCTCTTCTGTCATTTGTAGTTAATGAATTCCTAAGTGAGAAAAAGTGTTTTTTAATGAGTTGTTTAATGACATCACTTCCTGCCTAATGACATCACTTCTGGCCCTCAACAGGCATCATGAATGCCATTTGGCCCTTGGTATGAAACAAGTTTGACACCCCTGCACTAGGAGATGGATTGATGGAAGACACTAGGAGATGGAGCCTGGGAAAGAGATGGATATTTTCTAGGGAGGAGACTCTTCTCTCCCAGTGTGATTAAACTTTCATGAATAAGTGTAATGCATGAAAGGAAGTGGGTGCCCATGCAATCACATTTGGGTTAATGGATTGCATCAGCCTGATTTTTGGGTAATTTATGTCAGTGACGAATATAAGGCAAAGGAGCTAAATTTCTTGATTTTTAAAACTTTTGTCCATAGATAAGCTGATTTGTGGAGTATAAGAGCCCAATCCTGAGCTGCCTGGGGTGCACGGCTGCGGCAGCACTGAAAATGGCTGCTCCATATCCTGCGCACTCAAGGCAGCCACGGGTGGCACCTCAGGAGAAGGGGACTTTCGTCCCCTTCCACCAAGTAAAGGGAGTAGCCTTGCAATGGGGCTACTCGGTGAGGTAAAAGCCTTTGTATTGGGTGGTGAGCCCAAAATGGAGGCTCAGGATCCGGTGGAGCGAAGCCTCCCTGCCTCCCCACTCCCTCCCCCCAGCAGGCTTCCCCCTGCACTCTCTCTGCCTCCCATCTTCCCGTCACGCCTACTCCCAGCTCTTTCCCCACCCAATGCCTGCCTCCTGTCTCCCTGGAATGCCTCCTTCCCACCTCCCCCCACACCCCGCTTTCCTCTCTGCTGCTTGGCGGTCTGTGCGACCACCAAGCAGCAGAGGCCAGGCATTCGCCTGGCGCTAGCCCAGCGCCGGCCAGCACTGGGCTAGCACAGGTGCTTACCTGGCATTAGGGCTTGCAAAAATGCCTTACAGCACATTTGCGACAGTGCACACCAGTGGTAAGCCGGTGCGCAGAACTCAGGATTGGGCTCTAAGACCAGGGCAGTTACTATGCCATGCTAGAAGAGCATAGGTAACATGATGACAACTGCAAGACATGACCAGATAGTACAGATTGCTACTTGCATTAAGAGCTTGATTAATTTTAATCGTTTCACTAGGCTAAATAAATTTGCTACAGTTATTACACTGAAACATAGTTTTTCATTTCATTTCATTTAACCTTTATTGGCATACACTGAAACATAGTAATAATAGCAGTTCATTCATTGGTTGGCAACCTTTAGTCTTGAAAGACTATGGTAGAAGCCTACAGCACCCGGTAGTTAGTTAGTTAGTTAGTTAACCTTTATTGGCATTATAAATATTACAGCAGACAACTGACAACAAAGTGGAACAATACAACCGTTATCCACTAGACTAGTTCAGGAAAACTAAATAGAGAAAAAAGAAATAGGGTCTAGAAAGAAAAGGAGCCAGAAGGGACAACCTTATCCTTTAAGTAAAACAGGTATTAGATAGCGAAAGGTGACTACAAAAATTTTAAAGAAGATTTTATAGAACTAAAGTCCGGCGTTTTTTGTAATATATAGGCCAGGAAACTAGCCACTGAATACGTCAAGGGAGCAATAGAGTCTTCCAACAACTGGGGAAGGGGTGATACCTGAGGGGGGAAATTAGAAATCCAGGATTCTAAATAAATCCTACGATGGGAGTCATGAGAGGGACAAAAAAGCAAAATATGTAAAAGAGTATCCGGGGTCTCCCCACAGAATAAACATAATCGTTTCTCGCGAGGAACTCGCATGAAACGACCATAATGAACAGCTGAGGGAAATATGTTGAGTCTAGCGAGCATGAAGGCTCTCTTCAGTCTAGGATTAGTGAGGTGAAAAAAATAGTTTGAAGTG
The DNA here is from genome assembly GCF_035046505.1 of Tiliqua scincoides. Classification (NCBI taxonomy): domain Eukaryota; kingdom Metazoa; phylum Chordata; class Lepidosauria; order Squamata; family Scincidae; genus Tiliqua; species Tiliqua scincoides. The sequence continues at coordinate 98,310,318 of NC_089821.1, read as the reverse complement.
GCAACAACAAGTTGAGGAAAAAGACCTAGGGAAAGGGGGGAACAGGTCAAATTAAGAGAATTTTTTAAAGTATTGAATTCAGCTAGAAAAAGGTGGTCTTTGATAATTTTATAAGCTTGAGATAAATTTAGATCAGCAAACAGCACCCGGTATTCCCAGGCAGTCTCCCATCCAAGTATTACCCAGGCCTGACCCTGCTTAGCTTCTGAGATCAGACAAGATCAGGCATCTGCAGGGTAACAGTTATCGTTTTACAAATCTGGAAATGGTTTTGTGTTCCATTCACATCTAATCCAATGTGGTGTATAAGACGAAGCAGTTCCTTCATTGACCAAAAGTCTTGTCAAAGTCGGCAAAATGTCACCGAACTAAAGGCATATTCTATCTCTGCCTCTGTTTCTGTCCCCTTGTTGAATGTGAAGGTAGAAACTGCCCCCTGGTACTTTGTAAACCACCCTGCATGTTGATAGTGTTGTATTAATAATAATTGAAAATGATGATGGTTGTGAGGCAGGCCAGCACAGAAAGCCCACTGTGAATTTTTATTCCACAGATCTTCTTCCTTTTATGGTGTGCCTCCTCTAGCCATGGTACAAAATTCAAAAATTGTGTTACTTATTTGACCCAACATTTTTTAAGTACGTGGGAAATTCATAACTCCTGGGAAGCTCTGGTAGTTTGTGCTTTATGTAAGAAAGGCTCACTGTGCAATCCTAACTGGCTTCTCCACCAGTGCAGTGGCTGCTGCACTAGCTGAGAGTGTCGCAAACATACCGTAAAGCACATTTGTACCACCAAGAGAGCAAGCAGCACTGGTGCCTGTGCTGCCCCGTCAACCACTGAAGTAAGATTTGTGCCAGGCAGCAGAGGAGCGGCAGGAGAGTGGATAGGAGGCGGGGAGAGGTTTTTCTGGCCAAGGGGAGGGCAGAACAGGGGTGGATCAGGCGGAATCGGCAGAGTAGGCCTCCACTGTATCCTAATCCCTTCCTGGATCTGAATGCCCTACCCGGAGCTGCTCAGACTTGTGCCAGCTATATAGCGTGCGTGTGTATGTGCACAGAGCTAAACCATGTGCATATCACTTCTATCTATGCTATAGCTGCTGCATGAAACTCCACTGTGGCAAAAAGTATCTCAGCATTCTCAGTATAACTGCATGCAAGATAGTGTTTGAATTTGGACATCGGAATGCCCAAGCACAACGAAGTCAGACACATCTCTGTGCACTACCCTTCTCTGTTTGCTACCCCACTGCCTGCCATTGCTTATGTAGGTTACCTGTTCCTTCTCTGTACCACTGTTGCCTACCTGTTGCTAAGGTTTTAGTGTATGCCAGCCGTTTTGGCAGGTGCCTGTTTACTGACATAAGCAGGCAGGCAGCAAAAATGAATACCTGGAAATCTAAGTAAGAATAGTCTGAAAGAGCCTTGAGTATAGGTACGTTCTGAGAGTTAGGTGCTGTGATTGAGGGCCTGAAAGTGCACACACAATGCTTATTACATGGTAATCCTGGTATCTGTGTTCAGTGGCCAACTCTCATATTCTCTAAAGTCACCTTTGCAGGTAAGTGTGTATGTGGCATGCACATTTGCATGGGGACTATACTCATGTATAATTTTACACCTCCAAGATCAGGGTTATCTTTACCCATACAGCTAAAACTAATACTTTGGAGTTTGTCTTTCAGTGAATTGCGTTGCAATCAGAGCAACTTATCCATGAATCAGAGTTATCTGTTTTATCTTGGTATCTTTTCTTTTAACAGATCATTTCCGATGCCAGGGTTCGTGTGGAGCTAGCTCTTCGAGAAGCCGGACTTCTTAAATCCCTCTATGCTCAGGAAATTTTACCAAAAATTCCTCCACCCAGACTTCCCAGGAGAGACATGGACTCCACAGTCTTTAAAATGTAGAACTGGGAACTAATCAAGGATTTTGAATCATTCTGAGTTTATTAAGACTCTCTAAATAAATAGTTTTTTAATTCAAGAAATAAATTGACTGTTGAGTTGTGAAGGCTGTTTTTTTTTCCTTTTTCTTTCTTTTTTTAAACAAGTCATGTAGGGAAAAGCACTGGACTGTCAAGCAGCCCAGAATCTCTCAATCTGCTGCTATAAACCCTTTTCTGGTGACGCAAAAGTCATTCTGTCATTGTGAACTTTGGAGCTGTTGGCACAAATTGCTGGAAGCGTTGCGTGTGTACCAGCAGCTCCGAGATGCTATGCTGGAGCAGGGAAGGTGTCAGTGAGGGTGGTCACTGGTAAGTCAGGCTGGTATTCGGGCAGCATCAGGGAAGGTTTGGGGGCAGGAAGGGAAGAACCTTGGCAGCCGTGGTGCATGGCAAAATCCTATTCCCCTTTTCCCAGCCCAGCATGCTCCCTGAGGCTCCATGAACTTACACCATTTAAATAGCTGTTATAAATCTGAGAAGACCCATTGGTGTCCAGGCAACTTTTGGAGAGATGAGTAAAACTTATTTGCACTTACCTCTCCTGGGCCATCTGGTCATTCCCTCCCGCCATTGCATGCAGTATGCACTCTGTCAGGGCTGCTGAATCACACAGGTTTGTGGGGGATAGGATTGGGCTGAAGGAGTGTGCAGTGGACCATTTAGCACTCCCCCACAATCTTGTGCATTTCTCTGTTTAGGAAACATTCATGGAAACACAGTTTATGGAAGAATCAGACTATTTCAGGTGAAATCCTTTTAGATGAAAATCTGAAATAAAGAACTTTGCTGGAGACAAATGTCCACCAGGAAATCCACATAGTGATTCATGGAGTGCCAGTATAGTACATTGGATAGATTTGGGAATGGAAAAACCTGGGTTCAAAACCTCCTTTAGCCATAAAGGGAACTGGATGACCATGGTCCTGTCACTGTCTCAGCCTCACCTCACCTTTCATGTAAAGATGAAACAGGAATCTGATCCCCTGACCCCTTGGGTAAGTGTGGGATTCAAATGTCATAATTGATACTTCATGATTTCAGGTTCTCTTGGATTCCTGACTTAGCGAATCTCTGGGATTAAAACAAGAGTAATGGCTTTCTCATATGAAGCTGATGTGATCAAATTGTCCTCATATGCGTGATTTTTTGCAGCAGGTTTGCAGTGGAAGCACACACACCATCTTTTGGTCAGCCATACAATTTTCTTCCCCTGATGAAATCCATTATCATTTGTTTGCAGAAGAAGCTATTGGGCATTGTGCTGATTGGCTAGAAACCAGTCAGTTACCAGCTCCTATTTTCCAAAAAGTTTTTCAGCGTTTAAAAATTGATGCCACCTGATTTTGTTGTTGTTGCTTTGTTTTTAAGTGGGAGTAGGGGAGAAACAAGTGTATATTTAAATTGGAAAAAATGTACAGTGCTTTAAAAATAAAAAGGCAGGCAACATTCCTGAAACATGGAGAAATGAGACAGATTACTGAATCAGCATTGAATGTACTGGCTAGGTTGTCAGTCAAATGAGTTGTAAATGTTGGGGGAAGTTTAGCTTCTGTTAAGAGAGCAAAAACACAGTGGTCCCTGGTTTGCATGTAATCTGTACACATTCCTTGACTTCCCCCCCCCTCTAACCTTGAAGCCTCTTCTCTTCCTATTTAACCTTCAGAGAACCACCTTCCCATTCTACATGGAGCATTCCACTCTACAAGAACAGCAAAATGCAGTTAGGTCCTTAGCAGACTATATTTCTTACAGATCAAGGGTTTGCCTGCATATAATTTAATCCTTGCCCACTAAATCTAAAATGACTTGTATTATGTTCTCCATAGTATCTCACATCCGTTTCATTGCAAGTTCCATTTCTTGTATTTGATTACGAATTTAGCTAGCCTTATTAATATGAACAACCATTCCTTGATTATTATTATAAATGGAAATATAAGCTTTCTCTCCTTGTAGAAGCCAATTTGATTCATCATGTTTACTGCAAACCAATCATCCAAACAATTTCATTTTGCAAATTAGTCCTTGAGAATAAATTACAAAATAAAAAAAAAACAAAACCATTTCGGCTATAGGGGTCTTTATTATGGTGCAGTGAAGAACCCTGTTTGTTCTGCTAGATGAAAGTGAACTTGATAAGTCATTTCATTTTATGACTCTAAAAGCATTCCCAGACCTTATGCAGCATGCATATGAAATGTATGTAAACAAGGTGCATCAAATCTGTAGCTTGCCAATTAGCCACAGTTCAAACAATTTATCTCAGGGCATGAAAACTGGATGCAAGTTTCATCTTAACAAACACTAAAAAAAAAATGAGCCCCCCCCCCCAACAGTCTGTGTAGCAGCTGTCATTTTGGATGCAGTGTTTCTAAATGTTGTAGTCTCACTAAGGGAGCAAAAAGAAAAATGAATGGTAGCTCTCAAAGCAGGTGCATTTCAAATGTCAGTCCCAGCCCTACCATTTTCTCAGAGGATTCAATTGTAGCCGAGAGGCACAACCCTGCAGATCCCAGCAGGGCTTAATCATAGTTAAACAGACTTGAGAACTGAACACAATTCGTCCTGGTTTGTGCTGAAAGCCACATCCTGGTCAACATCATGTCATTTAACTCAGTTCACAGTCATTTTCTGACTTGCTAGTTCTCCGTAATGTCAAAAAGCCCAATGGGGACTTTGGGAAGGAACTGTGCTGTGAGAAGGAGGACTGTGTTAGTGATCTCAAGCTCTGCAGGGAAAATAACACCCCTGCCCTCCCAAAAACACACATACCATGCAGTTCTGCAGCATCATTGCTTAAGCAAGTCCTGGATATAATAATGTAAGATAACTTCTGAAGTGGTCTGGGCGTTTTGTCTCTTGTGTAAATTAGAAGCATGCGCAGAAAATAGATGGCCACCAGAATGATTGTTTCAAAGCAGGGAATTCTGCTGATCTTGTGACAATATAACCAAAAAACATATCCGGTATGTGTGTGTTAATCTCTGCTGCAGTGAATATGAAGCATCTCTGCTGAAGAAAACAACCCACCAGTGTTAATAGGCCAAAGATGACCTAGTGGCTATTATTCTAGTTAATCTTGTCGGAGGTGGAATGTGGATTTTAAAGCAACTGCTGCGTTAGGTTCTGCTTGGCATGATAGTGACTCATAGCAATGGTAATGCCCGGAAGCAGTGAATAAACACAGACAGAATGTTCCCAGTCATCCTCATTCAGGAATCTGTCGCTGTGATTCTGTGTAGGGCAGAAGAACAGCCCCTAGAGCTGAAGCATGGGGTTCGGAAGAGGTCACTTGCTGGGGCCCAATTAAAATAACTTTGGAAGCTATTTTCCTTCTGGTTTTCCCGTATCTTGTTGGATCCCTTTTCTCCCTTCAGCAAATGTGGCAATCACTTGGTAGAATAAGCGTGAATTCTGCCTTTCCTCTGGGATTTTCTAGGGCATTGGTGGGCAACCACAGTGGATATGTCAGAAGCTGGAGGACCCAAGCGAATATGCATGATTTAGTGGGATGCAGTTAACATAATTGGCACATAATTTTCATGAACAGGGCTGATGCAAAACTACAGATGGTGGATACACTGCCATTTTTATTCATTAATACATGCAGAAGAGCATGAGTCAGGCTTGTTACATCAACCAAGGGCTGCTTCATTTTTAGTAGTACGTGCAAAATATTTTGTATATGTCCTGAAAATAGCAGTTGTGTAGCAAGTCATGTGGATGTTATGGGTAAACCTATCAGGTTTTGCTGCAGTCACCTGCGATGTGTATGTACAGTGGGAAAGGCCAATTTTCTTGTATTTAGCAGAAGAGCAACTACTATGAATCCCAGCATGGATCTTTTCCAGAGGTTCCATATTCAGTGGAACAAAGGCTAGAGTTAAGGCCAAATTCTATCCAACTTTCCAGTGCTGATGGCTCTCTCTGGGGAGGAGGGCAAAGAAGGAACAAAGAGAGAAAGGAGGAAAGCAGGGAGAGAAAAAACAAGCCAGCAAGGAGACAGACACATGAGCGCACACAAAATGGTGTTCTCTTCTCAGGGAAAGTGCTGCAGGCGAAGGTGAGGAAGAATCAGTTGAAGGAAATAAAGCAGGCAAGAGAACAAATTCAGGGTGGGGAGAGGGCTGTCCTGCTGTCCTGCTCTGAACCTCTTGCAGCAGACTCTCTGGCTAAAAAGGAGGGAAATGAGGAAGACCTGAGAAAAAGTGAATCAAGCCAGGAGGGAGGCAGGATGGAGGAACTGCTTACTCGAGCTGGCACCTACCTAGCTGCTCAATAACCTATGCTGGGAAATAAACAGGAGGGATGCAACTCTGTTGTTTTCCCCAAGCCCGTCAGCAGCTTTTGGTTTCATTGGCCATGGTAACCTTCTGAGACTCCTCTCAAAAAGGGGGAGAAAGGGCACAGTGATATAAAGGTGGTGCTGTGGGATTAATGTTCACCTAAAACGGAGCTGCTAGATTGCTTGCAAGGATACCATGAATGACACAGTTCATCAACACTGAGGCAGCTGCATTGGGCAACAATATGTCTCTGGGCACAATTCAAAGTGCTGGTGTTCCTATAAAGCTCTCAGTGATGTTGGACCGGGATGTCTTAAGGACAGCCTTTAGCCACCAGAGAGTTAAGAGCTACATCACAAGCATAAGAACATAAGAACAGCCCCACTGGATCAGGCCATAGGCCTATCTAGTCCAGCTTCCTGTATCTCACAGCGGCCCACCAAATGCCCCAGGGAGCACACCAGATAACAAGAGACCTCATCCTGGTGCCCTCCCTTGTATCTGGCATTCTGACATAACCCATTTCTAAAATCAGGAGGTTGCGCATACACATCATGGCTTGTACCAGTAATGGATTTTTCCTCCAGAAACTTGTCCAATCCCCTTTTGCACAATCCCCTTGTCCAAGCCCTTCTTTCTGACTGCTTACAGCTGAAGTATGCTTGGCAGGTACATAGGAAGCTGCCTTAAACCAAGTCAAACCTGGGCCATCTAGATCAGTATTGTCAACCCTTTATAGTGTAGGTCTTCTCACCGGCAGCATCATGGTTGTAGAAGTTTCCTCCCGGAAGATGTCCATCAAGTTCCCTCCTTGTCTACCTTCAGACATCTACTGAAGATACTGTTCTTCAGTGGTACATGTGATGAGGACCTCTGATGTTTATCACTGGCATACCTTCTTCCACTCTCTAAAACATTTTAGCATCAATCTTCACTTTTTTTTCTTTCTAACTCTGGCAGCTGCCTTATGAAGATGCTATATCTTGAAAGGCAGGCTATAAATGTATTCAATAAGTCTCAGCATTCCAGCATGGGCCTACTGAACTCAAGCAAGAAAGATCTACCCCTCCTACACGTGTGGAGAGGCAAGCTAGGAAACTCATCAGGAACTTAAAATTTATTTCCACTATATGCAAATGCATTTGGTCATGGGCAATTGCATTTACTACCACTGGAAAGAGCTGCAGCAGTGATTTGTCCCCAACACACTGCTAGTAATATCCGTAGATTAGCAATGATGTCCTACTTGTTGCAGGCTGAATAATTTCAAGTTAGAGAGCATTGTACACATTCAAGCAAAGGTATTTAATTAAGCATTTTAAACAAATTAGGCAGCCAGAAACCAAGGTACAAAAGGTCATATGTCCTTGTGACATGGAATCCATTTTGTTGATTATCTTCCTGCCAGAAAGAGTCACTTCAGTTTAGTAGGTAAAAAGGCTATATGGAGACTGTAATACATAATGTGTACTACTATGGCCTAAACTTAAACACTTTTTAGTAATGGCTAGCAACATGAAAGCAAACTAGACAAGCAAACTAGAGTAGGCAAGGCTGTCACACAAAACTTATTAACCTTGTTATCTTGAAGACAACACCCATGATCAAGTTTAACCTTTGCCAATAAAACACTTTTTGTTGCAATCTACCAGTTCGGAATTGTTCTAATAGAATAGATGCCCCTTCCATTTATTGGTTTTTCATTTGCATTCTCCTTGCTGCTATGACACCCTCCCCATGTGCCACAGTGGCCATCTTGAGCAAAAGAGAAGGTTAGGTATGGCTGAAGGATTGTAGGTGAATGGAGGAAACTGGGCATGTCTTAGAAAACATCCAGGAGATGGAAGTGTAGCAGAAGTGCAAATGGAATAGTAGTTTGGGCTAAAGCAGGAAGTGAGCAGACTGGTCAAAGCCAAGTTGAGGCCTTGATTTGTGATTTGGGAGCAGTGTATGTCAAGTCTCTGAAATGTCTGTTTTCCCCGTATCCCCAACACTTGGAGGCAAAACTACATTGAATGGACTACCCTATGACCTGGGGCTCTGCCCCCATCCACCAAGCCCCCTTCAGTAAGACTCATGTGGAGATACATTTGGTGCAATTGCATTTGTTCTTCCTCTTGTTCTAGTCCTTGGGGTCTTGTTGCATCATAGACTGAAACAGCTCAGTTGATCAATACACTGTTATTTGTTTTCCCATAGGTATATAACATCTCCAAGAGTCTGGCAGCCTGAGAAGTCCGCAGCCCCAGCCAGGTAAGTCAAGTAGGTAGAATCCCTGTCAAAGGGCGCAATCCTAACCCCTTATGTCAATGCTTTCCAGCAGTGACATAAGGGCAATGCAGCTCTGAGGTAAGGGAACAAACATTCCCTTACTTTGAGGAGGCCTCCATGAGTGACACCCAACTGCAGGATGCAGCACATGTCCCATTGGCACCGCTATGCCAGTGCTGGAAAGGATTGCACCCTTAGGATGTCCCTGGATAAGGGTGGGGTATTAGGGTTAACTCTTGCCCCTCCATCATGTTTGGCCTCTTTCTGACTTCCCCAACTTCTGCCAGACTGGTGATGGGCCTTCCCTTCCCATAGGGTTGTTCAAGTAGCTAGCTTCTTCTTTCCCCAGTCTAATACTCCTTTCAATTCCTGCCTTTCTCTTTTTCTGTTTCCTTCTTCTCTTCCTCCAGTTTCCCTTGTTACTTTAAGCAGAGCCTGACTTCACCCCTGTTGTGGGCAAGAGTCCATCAGGGGCTTACCTCTTTCTCTCACCCCTCTCCTTCCTGCTAAGCTAGTGCATTCCCTTGTTATCCCCCTCTTGTCCTAGGCTAGAGGCGTCCAAACCTTTTGGCAGAAGGGCCACATCATCTCTCTGACTCTATGTTGGAGGCCAGGAAAAAAAAAGAATTAATTTACATTTCAAATTTGAATAAATTTACATAAATAAATATATTAGAGATGGAACTCATATGAATGAATGAAGGTCTTGCAATAGGTCAAGACTTATAAAAGGCCTTGCACAAAGCAAGGCCAGCCTTTCTTTCACTGCCGCTGCTGCATAACAGTCATGAAACAGCAAGCAGTGGAGGGAGCCTTCTTTCCACAGCTCACACAAGAGGACGAACAGTCGCTCTTATGCCGAGAGCAGTTGTGTTGGGCTAGCATGGGCTTATTCAAGGCTGGGGGCTCCCCATGGGCTAGATTGGGAGTCCCTGGGGGCCGCAAGTGGCCCCCGGGCCGGGGTTTGGACACCCCTGTCCTAGGCTCTCACCCTGTTCTGGTCAGCATCCTTTCTGCCCTTCTGGTTTCCCACCTTGATCTGGATTCTCAATTTCCAATGAGGGTCTTACCCAGCTCAGTTGGATGGCTTCATGTGTTTCTGATGCTCTCTTCAGCTACATTCCTTGTTCCATCTTCATCACAACCCTCATGATTTCCATAGGTCACTTCAGCTTTTTGGCTGAGGGGAATTCACTTGCTCTCCAGGGATGTTTGAATTCTCCCTCCTAGGAAGGATGAGTTTGTTCCTCCAAGGCAGCCATGTTGTGATTGGATGTGGGGCATGTCCTTGAGATTCACCTCACTGCATGGAGGTTTTTGTCTTTAAAAAAACAAAAAAAAACCTACCATGTTCCTTGACATTCATATTTCTTTTCCTACTGAGACTTGAATGCTGTCTTCCATGCGTCCAGTTTGGCTTTTACTGTATAAGCAAATACAATGAATCAGGTGGAGGAGTAAGCCATGATGCCATTGGTGTGACTACTGCCTGCTCAGGTCAGACTACTGACTACCTCTGGTCAGAATCATTCCCTAGCAAGATACATAGCTAGCATGGGCTGAATGTGGCACTGTGTGGCAAATTATGCCTCAGAGAGCATCTGGGGGCAGTTCTGACACTTTCTTCCTCCCCAGTTGAGTTTCTGTGCAGACAAATTGGTAATGTCCACGTTGGGTTCTTTTGATGTTGTTCATCGGTAATTTGCAATTTGAGAACCGTTGCTGGAATAATTGAGCTGATGGAAAAATAAACAAGATGAAGATGGGGCAAAATTACAGCTTTCACTGACACTGATGAGTTAATGATGACGCTTTGCAGTTTTGAAAGTTTAAAAGTGTAGTGCGCAGCCCCAAACACCTTCGAAGAAAATTTCAAATCCAGGCACTCCGTGAGTTCTATTGGATGTTTTGTTTTGTTCTGTGCAATTCACTGTAAAGAAATTACAGTTTTCGTTGCTGCACGGTACAGCTGATTAGTGCAATAATCTCTGACTGCTGAGTGGGCTCTGAGTTTGGGTTTCAAGCTGAGAAAAAGTTTTATTTCTGGTTCTTTTTTGCCCATTGATGTATGATTGAAAGATCTCCACCTGTGATGAAAAGATAACTTAGTACAATTCCAGAGATGTCCAAAACAGATGGCCCAATCCTGGCTCCTGGAATTGACATGGCAAGTACTATCATTCGAAAAGGTTATGATTGAGAGGACAAGAAGTGTAATAGGGACCCAATGATTATGACAGTGCCCATACGTATTATCCCAGGAGACTGGACATGAAAGGGACTTAAAGCCTTCTGGTTTAATATCAGAGACCAAGAACATTACAATCATGGAGAGAAGGAATGACCAAGGGCCACTAGGTACCTATTGATCAAATATGTTTGATTATATTCACTCCCTTAGCTAATGCAAAGGCACTTCTAGGCAGAATAAAGAGCAGTGATAGACAGTAATAGTTAAGTGCTACCAGATTCCATGGTTAGATCTATGAGATGATTCTGAGACTTGACTATTATCAGTCCAAGGGGACTGACAGAGCCAGCGCATGCTGTTCAGTTCATTAAAAAATTAGATGTATAAATAAATAACTGTAACAAATATTCCAGGATTAAAAAAATAGCTGCCTTTCAGGGTGAGACTTCTGGAGCTCTGTGGAAAGCACAAGAAATCCTATTTATCCCAGAAGCGTAGATGGAACATGTTTGTGTTACACTGAAGAGCAGCAGGGGGTGGGCCACCCCAGTCATGCTATGCCACAGGCAGCACAATCCAGCCCCCACCCCCCAAGCTGGCACAAGTCCCTTCTGCCAGCTCCTGAGTGTCACAAGCGTACGTTTGCGGCTACTTGGAAGGAAGCTGAGCCAGTGCACAGATGTGTGTTGGCTTAGTGGTGTAGGAGCTGCGCTGTTGGACTGTGAGATTGTACTGCACTGGGAAGGCCAGCAAAGGGGGAGGGAGGCGTGATGTAAATCCCCTTACTCTGAATTGCACCCAAGCCTGCTCCTACCCTGCACTGAATACAGCGCAGGCCTGCCTGTTCCAGTGCAGGTTAGGGTTGTACCCTGAGTGGAAGTGAAATCTACAAGTCCCACCCTCACCCCCCCAGTTTTAGTCAACTCCTGGCCTTTCCTTGTAATCTTATCAAAATGCAATCAGTTTGCTTTATATGCGAATGCACTATGCGAATTTGCTTATCTACAAGGGAGAGAACTGCCACCATCTTGCTTTATCTGAGTCTCTGTACTTCAAGTTAAGATTCAGGTTCATAAAGTTCATAGAGTGTATGGTGAAGAGGGTCCCTGGAACCTAACCCCATTTTCCCCATAAGCTCAATGATTCAGTATCCGGTATTATTATTATTAGTAGTAGTATTAGTATTAGTATTTATATACCGCTTTTCAAATAAAAGTTCACAAAGTGGTTTACAGAGAAAAATCAAATAACTAAATGGTCCCCTGTCCCAAAAGGGCTCACAATCTAAAAAGATGCAAATGAATACCAGCAGACAGCCACCAGAACAGACACTGCTGGGGTGAGATTGGCCAGTTACTCTCCCCCTGCTAAAAAAAAGGAGCACCTACTTGAAAAAGTGCCTTCTTACCCAATTACCAATTAATTTGGTATCTACTAGGTTTTCCAGGAAACTAACCCTAGCGGACAACGAGAACTGACTGTAGTACTAAGAGAGTCGACACAAAAGGTAAGAGGCCTGAGCTTTCTCTTATCCTATTCATCATTGGTCGTATGTAAAGTGATAAAAAGAGATACAATATCCTGTGATTTTTCACATAGGTCACTACCCCTGCAATGTATGAATGAGACTTCTAACATCCTTCATCAAACTTCTTCTTTCAAACCTGTAAATCAAGAGTTTTGTGGGGGAAACAAGATATTGAAGCAAGCAGGGGAATATATGATAAACATATATTATCATAAAGAATATGTTACATAACATAAGGAATAGGACAAACAAACATATGTTTGTTTATATGTGAATATGATACAATATGATCACATGTGATCTGAATATGCTATGCGAATATGATGCAAACATAAAGAATATGGTAAACATTTTTTTGCTATTGAATTCACTTTAATTTCAGTACCTAAATATATAAAAGATTTACTGGCTATTCACCAGAAGAACAGCACCAACACAACACAGTCTGATTCCCAGAAACTCTCTTTCCCCCATTTTCTTTTGGGGTTATTTTAACATTTGTAATATTAGCCGGTTCTGTAAAAGTGCTCAAAAATGTAATACGATATATTAAACAATGTGAGCTGCATAAATAACTTAAACTTAGTACAAGCCAGCACAATTCTCAGATCCAATCACATACAGACATAACTACATGATCACCGGAATCAGACTCTAAGCACTATACACAAATGCTCATTTAGCAAAAAGCTATGGTTCCCATGTCTGAGTTCTGATTAGCAAGCAAATATGCATACAGTCCTTGTCAGCAGTAATTTCTGGTCACATTTCTGAATCAGTAATACCCATTTTTCCTCTTTCTTCTGGATTTCCTGTCATCACGGAGCTCATCACCTGGTATTTACTGCAGCGCTTAGGTATGAAACCAACATTAAAGTGTTTCATATTCAACTAGGATCACAGCATAATAAGCTAGGAACATTTTCTGTACTGCTATGGAGTTGCCATACATTGACATCTTCGATCTAAATATTTTGAAGCTGTTTGATCAATTTCTGACAGGCGTCTAAAACGAAACGTTACCCCACTGAGTTCTAAAATAATATTCTGTCTTCACAGGTGTACCTCAACAATAACATCCAGCAGCAGCAGATTTACTTTTGAGTTTGCTTCATTATTACTGTGAAGTAATGTGAAGGTCCAAGAGTTAGCTTGGTTTACTGTTATGAATATACAACATTGCTGACAACTACGGATACTTTCCAAATGCCAGAACTGCCCACCACATTGTCCTATATCTAGTTGGTCCAGTGCCATGGATAATTCCTGGATATGTAACACAATGGATTCAGTCCCATTATTGGTGAAATGAAAAGGAACTGCCTGATGACCTCTGGACTGAAGTCTTGTCATGAGCTCATAGAATGCAGCACACAAAACAGCTTCAGGCCTACAAGTTTAGGTCACGGAGAATGATCCTATATTATGTCAGTCTTGTGCCTGAAATTTAGATACTGTAGCTTGGTCCAATTTGAGTAGCTCTTTATTGGGCATCACTAATAGCCCTGGATAGGGATGTACATCTCTAGCCGTGTTTGAAATGTCAATTAAGTTGACTCAGCAGCCATTTTAGTATCATAAAGTCAGAGCCCAGCCCTATCCAACTTTCCAGTGCTGATTGTTTAATTCAATCTCTTGGCATACTTGTGCTGTTTGCACAAAGCCGTAGGCAAACATTTTTTTTTCATTCTCTCGTATACATTCTACAATTTTAGACCCAAATGCCTCACAGGAATGGATGACTTGGAATCATCTGTCAACCATCTTCATATGTGAAATGATGGTCTGTACGTACATACATGACTGCAGGAGGGCATTCTACATGCCAACTCTGCCTAGTGCTACAAGCTTGGGGACAGGACCATTTTGTGCCATAAGTCTCAATGGAATAGTGGTGCTTTCTCTAGATGTGCTTATGAGAGAGATTTGACACTCAGCAATGGCTAATTGCTTCTAGCATCCTCTAGACAAAGGGTCAGAAATTACATAATTTCGTTCGGTAAAAACTGGGCTAACCGAAGGACAAGATGGGTTTGCCACATACAGTACTTTGACAAATTCAAGGTTTTGCATACAAGCTTTTTAGCATATCTTCAATGAGTTAGAGGTGATGTGGGAAGAGAGCCTGTAAGGTGAAAAGATTAGACACTGATTTTATGTGTCTAAGAACAGAGAAAAATCTTCTTATTGTGGCATCCAGATATGCTGTAGTTAAGATGTTGCTTGCTGTATTGAGATGCTGTAAACAACCACTGTATTTACAACAGCAGTGAAACACTTCCATTCTCTCATTTCACTGCCTCAGATTTAAAAAGTGCTCATTTTATAAGATCACTATCATGTAGCACCATAATAACATTTTTACATACAGATCTACTCAAAGGGCATTCATGGTTTGTGTGAATGTATACACACATCCACGATCACAGAGGCTATTCTCAATTTTTTCATATCCTGATCATTCCTTGGAGTTCCATCGCCCAAGATGCTTTTTGATGAACAATGAAATCAACTGCTGAGGTCGTTGCTGATATTCAACTAGAACTTCATGGGGCGCACGGATTTGGTCACCTTCAAGTCGGTCAAGGAGGGTCACACAGACCACTGCAGCTGGAAAGAAGAAAAACAGGAAAAAAAGAGGGTTGGGACACAATCTTACACTTAAAAAAAAAAAACCCTGTCTGAATGCCATAGGATTTGATAGATGCTCTCTTACATCAGCAGGACTTGAGATATACCACCACTGCTGCACCAGTGGATTGTCACCAATGGGATGTTTCTCTGACACTTCTGCACCACCAGAATAACACAGCTGGCACATGGCCCAAAATGGGCCGGCCTCTGTGTGAAGCTCATAAAGTGCTTGCAGTGGACAGCAAGATCAGAGGGCGGTGAATTGACAGGGGTGCCCTGCACTTCTCGCCAAGCCACTGCTGCCATTGCGCCTTCTACTCCTCCAGCTGCTTAGGAAAGCAGCCAGGAGTGAGGGGCAAGGAGGGCCACAACAACTGAAGTAGAATGTCATGGAGGCAAGAGGAGAGGTGGAATTCCAGGAAAGGGGGCGGATTGCTATGCCTCCCTTTCCTTGCCCCCTGGCTGCTTTCCTAAGAAGCTGGGGGTAGGTGAAAGGCTAATAATGGGATGTATTTTTTTTTATAGGGAGAAAGCATGAAATTTGCATGTCATTTCAAGCAGTGGCAGTGGCTCAGACCATCTCTAGGTTCCTGCATCTATGTTCACATCCCAGGCGTCTCAAATCAGGAATGGGGGCGGCGGCGGAAAAGGTGTGAGATGGCTGGAGGAAGGAGGGAGATATCCCACTCAGACCATGGTCCTACCTTCAATGAAGACGTTGTGATGTGCCCACTTCAGAGGCGATGCAAGTGAAAAAGCACCCATGGAATTCAATTCAAAACCATTATACATCACCCCACGCATTTCACTATGAGTGACAGAGGATTCAAACTAATTGGTGCCATGTGACTGAAGCACCATATCCTCTTTGGCATCCCCTCTCTTTTTCATTCCCCTCCACCCTCACTCCACCTCCCACCATCCTCCCCCACCTTTTCCAGCTACCTCGCACCTCTGTTATCTCCTCCCCCTCCCCAGTTCTGGGATAGCTGACACAAAAAGCAAATTGTGTTGTGTGAAAGGGACCATGCAGCACTCCTTCTGGCACTGTACTTTCTCAGGCATGCCACCTCCCAGACTTTTCCAGCACGACTCACACAAAGAGATTGAACTGAGGGTCTTCTGGTTGGGAAGCCCATACTATTCCACAGGCTAGGGGCTCTTCATGTGGTCCTGGTATATATGGTTGCTGCATCTGTGGACAGGCAACTACAGAACAATGAAAGCTCCAAAGGGTGCCCTTCACCACCTGCTGCTTGTGGTTGAGTAGTTCAAGAGCAGCTCTGTGGAATGTGCCGTAGTTTCTAGTCCTATCCGCTCACTCTGTTTATACGTACCACCTCTTAGCCAGACATGCTGGTCAGTTGGGCGGGCATTCCTTTGGGCCGTTGGCAGCTTCCCTCCTAAGTTACACAACAAGTGCAGGTTTTTGTGGTGCAGATTCAGAATAGAGCAGGAGCTAAGGGCATATTGTGGTCTCAGTCCAGATCAGGCAGGGAGTAGGGTGGGGTACAAAGCTACTATTTCCATGAGGTGAAAAAACAGATAGGACCATAAGTATCTTGTTTGGCTCTGGGTTATACAAAAATGAGGGCGAATGTATCTTCCAACTTACCCTTAAGACCGCAAAGCCTACACATAGCAGCAAATACAGTTGACTCCATTTCTATATTTCTAACTCCAGCATCGTAAGCCCTTTTTAAGTACTCCAACTTGTTTTCATTGGAGAATGAGCACAACGCGCCATCTAACCGCCCTTGACCTTTGACAGAAATAAAACACAGTGGCTTTAGACTTCCATTTCATTCCTTGCTTCAAATGTGTTGGTTGAGTTGCCTGGAACCAAATAATATTTTCTTCAGAAACCCCACAGTTCATTTCCCTGCATTTTGCTCAAACGAAAACCTCACAGATTTTTTTTATTTGAACAGCACACGCTTTGAAATATTGATATTTTGTTTGCTGTGAATTTTTTAAAAATAGAGCATTACAACAAAATGCCACACAATGGACTACAACAAGGCCTGTAAACATTGGGCATTTGCAAATGGCACAGCACTGTGGAGAAGAATCAATAAATTATGGGTAATCTGCTTTTTAATTCTCTGTAGAAGAAAGCAGCACAAACCAATAAAAGCAGAGTAGCATTGCTGTAGATGAAGACAGAAAGGTCCATTTCAACCTCTTGTTGCATTTACCTCCCAAATGAAGTTGGTAAACACCACAAATCTCCAACTACTTTGTCATGACCAGGGTGACTAGATACAATGGAGGACACAATGCCTACACCTTCAACAACTTTATAAAAGAAGAAATTCTGGCAGGTGCAGCTCAACATAGAAGGGTTTAAAAAGCTGCAAATTCCTTCTTGTATACAATGGTTAAAGGTACAGGCACTCTGACCTCCATTGTCTCTGGTCACCCAGGTCATCACATTGAAGAAATACACACTTCCTGTGTAATGACGATGTGCTAATCATTGGTTGACACTTAGTAGGGGTGACCAAAGTTTGATGAGAGCATAGCCAACCAAATTGCCTTAGCAATGCATGCCTTTTATCTAGTGTGGGCTGCCTTGTGGGTAATTTAACTTGGTTGTGTTTGTCACTGCAGTTTTATCTGTTTTCTTAATGAAACTATACAAGTGGTTCTTCCAATTTAAAGTCCAAAGTCCAGGTGTTCAAGCATTTTATATGATACTGTTTAATCTCGTCTGCCTCTATGTCATTCCAGCAGTGAGGAGACTACAGGCCCAAAGTGTGTGGAGTGGAAAAGGGTGAGCTACATCAGAATTAAAGAGCAAAGTTTAATTTCACGCACCAAAAATGCCAAATGTTTACCAATGGGCAAATAACTACTGTTTAACATGAATTAAAGCAGCTTGCAAATAATCTCTTTAATTACCGTCAGATGGGGCTTAGCCCATGCCGTGAATCTGACTAAAGAGCTTAAGAAGCAGCATGTGTGTTTTGATTTGCAAGACATATTTTACTATGGGAAATGTACAGCTGCAGCTGGGCTAACCTGGGGAAACCACTGCATTGTATTTTCATTCCTGAATCTTAATCCTCTGCAGTGGCTTTGCTAAATCATGACCCAGAGCAAAAACACAGATGGCCGTACTTGCAAATGGATCCAAAGGTTTATAAATAGTCCTCAGATTATTAATTCTCCATTTATTCCATTACATCCACTTGCGAAACAGCATTTAATTGCCTCTAAAGAAAAGGCTTCCAGGTAGAGCAGGAATGTTAATAGTTATTTACATAAATGCCACACTTCTTGACATTTTTCTTCAGCAAGGTAATTTGGAAGCTATAATCCTGTCACAGGAAGGAACTGGAGTGTAATCCAGCTGTTAACATCTTGTTACAATTATTGACAAGGCACTGTTTGTTTTAACTGCTTAATATGAGAGGCTTGTTCTTTCTAGAATGTCAGTGACTGTATGCTGATTTTTGAGGATGAGGGGATATAAAACATGACTGTCAGGGAATCTTCGGCTTTTCTGAGAGCCCTACAGAAAGAAACGGGAAGCTGGATTCAGTGTCACTGTTCTAACTCTTGCACATTATAACTTTGGCATTCTTATAAAACTACAGAGATATGGCAGATATCTACAGTATATGTTGCTGCATAACTCTGACAATTCTTTAGAGATTTTCCTGATCTGTAGGCATGTTTATAAAATACAGGTTGAGTATCCCTTACCTGGACTGCTTGGAAGGTGTCTGGATTTCAGATTTGTCTGGATTTTGGAATAATTGTATAAATATAATAAGAAATATTTGCTCTTGCTCATTTCACTGTTCCCCATACGGGTGTCTGCTGGCCTCTTGGACATTTTTCAACAATGTCTGTACAGGTGCATACCACAAAGCAGAGAATAGAACTTACAGCCTGTACCTGAAGTGTACGAGGGAATGAGTACAAGACCTTCTAGTGTCCACACTACAGAAAACAAGTCATGGACAAAAATGTCTGGATTTGGGAATAGTCTGGATTTCAGATGTCCAGAGAAGAGGTAATCTACCCGCATATGCCACTTCAGTTCCTGAAGTCAATTTTTGCTTTTCAGTCAGAAACCCAATAGACAAAATCCTTTGGTCATTGCGTTCAGGTGAGGGTGAATTCTATTTTTAGCATGGATATTTATTTACAGTTTATTGTTTTTGAATGTTTTTATTAAGGTGTTTTTCTTTTATGTTTTATGTTGCTTTGAAGGCCTTTGGTGAATTAGCTGCTTAAAAATATAAATAAAAAATAAAAGTTCATAAAAACAATTTCAATAGGCAAATATTAGTAACATTTCCCTTTAATTTCTCTGTCCTAAGTTGTTCTTATAAAGGTGTTTCAATCGGATGAAACTGATACCCAGTCTTGGGAAATTCAGTCGGGTAGGAAGAAAAAATTGGATCAAATTCTCATGATTGTATTTGATATCACCACACTGTTAAAATGATGGACAGTCCAATCCTAATCTGCCCGGAGCTGCAGGACCCAGCGGCTCCACGGAGGGCTCCTGCCGGATCCTGCGCCTCCCGCGCTACAGCGGGAGGCTTCTCGGGAGAAAGGAACATTCGTCCCTTTCCCCCGAGTAAGGGGAGCAGCCCCGCAATGGGGCTACTCACTTTAGCGGCAACTGTTTGGTCGCCGCTAAAGTGAAGGCACCCGTGTAGGGCAAGCAGCCCTGCCCGAGCACCCTGGATCCTGCAGAGCTCGGATCTATCTCTCCCCCACCCCCGACACGCCTCCCCCATGCCCCCGGCCATGCTTCCCCCCTCCCCGGAACGCCTCCCCCCATGCCCCCAAACACATCCCCATCTCCCGTTCCGCATCTCCCGTTCCGCAGTCATGGAGACCGCTGAGCCACGGAACTTGGGCGCTCACCGCACGCTGGCACAGCGCCGGCCGGAGCTAAGCCAGCTCTGGCAGGAGCCCAGCGGTAAGCCCTGCAAACGTGCCTTATGGGGACGTAAATAAGGTTCATGGATCAATCCCTGACAACCCCACTGCTGCCAGTCAGTATAGACAATATTAACCTAGTTGAGGCAATGGTCTGACTTGACAGAAGGCAGCTTCAAAGTTCATGACAGATAATATTTTCAGATTAATTCTTGTGTTTAGGAGTTTAAAAAAAAGCATCATGGATTATAACCAGCCCCACTCACCTTCATAAAAATCATCAGTGCACATTGTATGGCCAACAAGTACTGGAAAATGCTTGATCTCTCTGCTACATTCTAGCAGTTCCTCAGTGAGGTCTTGATCAAGCTCAGTGCTTCGTACTACCACATTGTCCAGTATCACCTGCTCAAACTGAGGCTTGAAAAATGAATCCACTGCAGTGTCTGTTATCACAACAGATCCAGGTTCAATCCCTGAAAATAGAGAGTATAGTGGTGAAATCAAGTACTGCACAATACCATTCAGTCCATGATGATACATTCTACTGCACTTTATCTGAGTGATCAGAAATGTAATAAAATACTTGAGTTCACACAAAGGCTGAACAGACATATAAGGCTGCAACCTGATACGTGCCTATGTGGGAGTAACAGCCCAAACCTAACTAATTTTCCAGCGCTGATGCAGCCATGCCAACAGGGCGTGTGCTGCATCCTGTGGTGGTGGGGACAGTCACTGAGGCCTCCTTAAGGTAATGGAATGTTTGTTCTCTTACAAACATCATCTTACAAAAAGGGGCTGCACCAGTGCTGGAATGTTGGTTAGGATTGAACTATAAGTCCCCATGGAACTCAAAAAGGCTTAATTCTGTGTAACATGCATAGGATTGTGTTCTATGTGCCTTGCATGTGAGAGGTGCCACCTACTGTATTCTGATGACTGAGGGCCCAATCTTATCCAACTTTCCAGCACCTGTGCAGTCGCAGTGCAGCACCAAGGTAAAGGAACAAATGGTCCCATACCTTGAGGAAGCCTCTGTGACTGTCTCTCCATCACAGGATAGAGTGCATACCCCACTGGCATAGAATTGGAATACATTGGGCCTTAAGTTTTTATAAACCTGGAATTTAGATATTTGGTTCCAATTTTAATTTATTGCACATCAATCTGGTTTTTTTTTGGGGGGGGGGGATTTATTTGTTTAATTTAAATGCCTAAATTTAAGCTTCATTTAAGGCCTAAATCAGAGGAAACACTGCAGTAAAGTAGTTGATATCACTAACAGAATACCACCATCAGTTATTGTGTATCCACTTCTGTTTCTCACTCTCTATAAACCGTACTAGTTTTAATTACAGCTAATAATTACTGTAATTATTATTTATGGGAATTGACAAAACTGGTCAATGCTGTATGCCACTGATTGAAGATTATTATCCGAGAAGAGTTGCATACCTGGGCTTTGTGCATGAAAGCAAGCTTACAAGGTTTGAATTATTATCCCAGTGCAAAAATTGGGCTTAGATGTATGCACAGAATTTGCTCGTAAGCTAAAGTATAACTTTTTCACCTTAAAAATATATACCAAGGCTGTATATTTTTAACCACTCAGACATACAATAGACCCAAAACTGTGGAGCAACCAGTATAGGTTAGAGAAGCTTTCAAGAATGATTATATTATCTGTCATTTTTCTCCTACTCAAGCAGCTTTGGTATACATTAGAGAACAACTGTCAAGTTATAAGGTGTCATGGGCCATTACTTTGATAGTAATGTATTAGCTTTTTAATTGACATATTATTCGGGATCTCATTCAGATAAACTTTCTGTGGATGAAAGAACTGTAAAGGTGTTCTGTGGATAATTATTAATGTGGGAGAGCCACTGACTCTGCCCACAAAGTTCATGCTTTCATTGGAATTTTGCAGGGTTCTCAAATGCACTAGAGAGCCCTCCATGTGTTCAGTTGTACAAATGGGAGCCCTCAACAGAAGTTCTTATGAGTAAAATTTAGAGCAGAGCCTAGTCCCAACCCAACAAGCCAAGCACTCATTGGAATCTATGGATTTCAAATGCCTAATAAAATCTCTTGCCTGTGTCTGAACTGGATCATTGAGTCAGCTATTTTTCTTATACAAACTCATTCCAGTTAGGGTATTTCTTTGGATGTTTATGGCATTCTTCCCTCACCTCTTTTCCCTCCAGATTAAGTTAACATAGTACAGTAGTTGCTGCTGAATGAATGAACACACACACACACACACACACACACACACACACACACACACACACGTTTTAAAGGAGTCTACATTTTGAAGAGCATTTTTGTGCATTACTGCCAAACATTATTTCACAACATGATACCGATAAACATTTCTTCGTGGCAATCACTCATATATGTCGGTCTTTTGGAGAGCTAGGGGAAAATCTACTTCAAATGACTTTAATCTAAAAAGGACATCAGGTCCTGTGTTTTCAGACTGATATTACATTAGGAAAATATATACTTGTGCTCGTTCATATGCCTTAGCAGTTTGATATTTGTTGACTTGAAATAAAAAAAAAGTTACAAAAATCTCATAAAGACGTGACCTTTTCCAGAGATGCATTTCATTTGCATCCCCTGAGCCTAGTAGAAGCAAAACTCTTTCCTCACCTAATCCCCCTGAAGTACCGATGCGTATAATGGTAACATCACGGCATTTTGCATGGTGTAGCAATTTTATTAGCTCATGAAGCATGATGGAAATGGAGGGAACACCCATCCCATGCTGTGGAGAAAAAGAAACAAGGACAACTTTATACCTCCTTAGCAAAACAAATCTGAATTTGTAGAATGTTTAGAAGAAAAATCAATCCATGTAAATGTAAAATGTGTGCAACCAAAGGGCCACAATCCAGGCAAAGTTAAACACATTCAACTATGAATGATGAGCCTCTTCAACAATATCTACATGTGAGGCTCTGCTTCAGATCGTGGTTTGCATGGAAGCCTTTGCACGGAAAAGTCTTCCCAGCAACCTCCACTCCTCAACTGCAACATGGGGATATACTGTACTTCCATTAAAGGGTTGTTGTATGGATTACATTAAGATAATGCATGTGAACTGATATAACATTTGAAATCAGCTGAACTTAGCTCTCCCTCACTGCAGTCAGTGTCACCAGCAAATGCAACAAAATGAGAAAACTATACATGCATATTTGATACCTTCCAGTTAATCAAACATTTAGATTAGATGAAATAATAATATAATAATAAAAATAATAATTTTTAAAAAGAGTGACTTTACCCTGAGTCTCAAGACATTCAGAAAACTGGGGGCATAATGCAATCTAAATCAAGCACACTTCAGTCCCATTGGTTTCCATGAAAGAGAGTTAAACAAATGCTTAATTAGTATCAGTGGGACTTACATGGTCTTCTGCTCAGTAGGACCGTGCCTTAAGTGTTTAAAATAATCCAAGCTTATATGAAATGGGGATTCTCTTCTGTGCATTGCACTGACCTTGAATTCAACACGAAGTGTGTTGGCCTTGAAATATGCTGAACATGTCAATTGTCAGACTATAAACGGGAGTGCTTGCTTCCTTTTGACAATGCTCAAATTTGAATGTGCACCGTAGGGATCTATCAAATCAGTTCTATTCAAATGAACACAATGCAAATCTGAAGTTGACTGGCAAATATTTCAGCTCTTTCCTTCCCATCAAGTCAGCATACAGCAGTAAAAAAACTGAACAGATGACTATGAGAGCACCGGCGCACACGGATATCATCTAGTGGGGCTGATCTCCTCAGAGACATAGGCAAGCCTTGCATAAATCATCATTCATAATTCTCACCATTTATAGGGCACTTTAGGGTGTTCAAGACATTCATTAGCTCAGTATGTTTTGCTACAACCCTCTAAGGTAGGCCAGGATTACCCTTCCCATATTGCAGGTTGGAGAGCTGAGGCACAAAGAACAATTGTCTGCCTAAAACAGGGGTGTCCAAACATTTTGGCAGGAGGGCCACATCATCTCTCTGACACTGTGTCAGGGGCCAGGAAAAAAAAAGAATTAATTTACCATTAAAATTTGAATAAATTTACATAAATAAATATATTAGAGATGGAACTGATATGAATGAATGAAGGTCTTGCGATAGCTCAAAGCCTATAAAAGGCTTTGCAAAAAGCAAGGCCACTTTGCTTCCTTCGCTGCCAGTGCTGCATCACAGATGTGAAACAGCAAGTAGTGGAGGGAGCCCTCATCCCACAGCTCAGGTGAGAGGTCAAATAGTTGTCCTCTTGCTGAGAACAGTTGCGTCGGGCCAGCACGGGCTCCAGCAAGTCTCTGGAGGGCCAGAGACTCATTGGAGACTGGGGGCTCCCCGAGGGCCTGATTGGGAGCCCCTGAGGGCCACAAGTGGCCCCCGGGCTGGGGTTTGGGCACCCCTGGCCTAAAATCACAAATTGAGCATGTGCCAAAATTTCAGCAACTGTCTTCATGCCTTACAGCAGCACACAATGTGAGGGTACATCCCATGCTTACCACCCATTGGAGCCTTATTATAATAAGCCTCCCCTCCTCCACCAGCTGCCTTCTTTGTGTGCATTGACTTCGAAGGGTCATTCTGTTGCAGCTGAGCCCTTGGTGAGTTAAAATCATTATCCATTAGTTGGCCCTTCCCTAAGGTCTGGTGGCCAGGCTAGTGCAGCAGAAGCAGTTGGAGGAAGAGGAGTGGTGCAGTGAATGTAGCAGATACTGAGAATTAAAAGAGATCCCTGCAGGAGCTGTGCTGCACCTTGCTACCTAAGCGGGTGCCATGTGCAGGACCACACCCTTAGTCACTCACTACCCCAGACTTCCCAAGAACCTTGTAACCCAGAAGCCATGCAAGCTGGGTTGACTAATGTGTAACTTGGCTGACATTTCCTTGCCTGTTATGCTGCAAGCAAAGAACATCTTAAGTCGTTTGTGAACTGCACAGCACTCAAAGGTGAATTGAAGCATTTTCCAGTACCTGCCATAGCTTAAGCAGGGAAGGAAGTGCTTCTATATGTTGAACTTCAAGACTGCTGACCTAAACAAAAACGTGTTTCCTCTGTTTATAAGAAAATTACAAGGGCCCTTTCAAAGTCAGGATGTGACAGCCCAAGACATATGACATGATTGAAAGAGAAGAGTGATAGAAACTGTAGTCTTTGAGGCTGATCCAGTTTCTATTTAATGGCACAACCAAACAGTGCTTTGATTTACATGGGATCCAGATTTTGTGTTTCTGGACTATTAATCTTTAGTCTCACTTGTCTAGCAGAGATGCAGGTAAGGAATTTCCTAGGCAGGCCAGCACAACTGTTACATTCCGCATATCAGAAGAGCAGGGAAATAATTTATAGAAACAGCTAGGACAAGCCATGGCAATTTTTCACTTGGCGTATTAAAGTTTAAAACATGTAGCATTTTCAAATGCCTGAAAGCTTGGACTAGCAATAACTGCTTGCGAAGTGTCTGAAGGGAAAGGAGGGGAAATTGCTGGTAAATTAGTTATAAAAGGAATGTACTGTCATAGGAATCAGTAATTTGCAAGAATGCAGGAGAAATAGGTCATGGGTTGCAATCCTATACAAAGTTACCTGGGATTAAGTTCCATTGACCTAAGTGAGACTTACTTCTAGGTAGACACACATAGGATTGCACTGTTGGACAATTCACTTAACAGATTTAGGCCTCAGATTCTGATCTGTTTCATGGGACATTAAGGGTGCAATCCTAAGGGGCAGATAGGCCGGCGCAAGTTCTTTGCTCTAGCCCATCGTCATCACGAGAGTGCCTAAGGGCGCAATTCTACCCTGTGCTGGAACAGGCAAGCCAAGAGGCTTGTGCTGTATTCAACACAGGATAGGGGCTCAAAGCGGCTCAGCCAGAGGCAAGGGGTAACTTTTCCCGGGTAAGGGGCCTTTGCCCCATGGGTATCCTCGGATTTGCACCACCTCCTGAGGTGGCACAAGTCCAAGGAGAGTGGAGTGGCTTGAAGCCGCTCTGAGCTCCATGAGAACAGGGGTCCATGGGAACAGCCTCGCCTCTCGCTCCCTACCCACCTGCCCCCGGGGCTGCCCACTGCCCACCCTCCCCCTGCCCAGGAACGCCTCCCTCCTGCCTCTTCCCCGCACACCCCAGAGCCTTGTGTTGGCCCAGCCTGGTGGGACTGTGGGTGGGTGGGGTGCAGGAGGCAGGGACAGGATCTGGTGGTTATGCCGGATCCTAAACCCATTCCCAGGTAGCCTGGGCCAGTCTTGGGCTGCTCAGATGTGTGCTACCTCCGGAGATGACACAGTTCCAAATAGTCCCATTGAAGCTGCAGTGGCTCTCCCCGGGGTAAGGGGAAGCAATTTTAGCTGCAAATGAAAACAATGATATAATGCAAAAAATGCTACAACAAAGATATGGAACCTTCAAACACTTCTGTATAGCCATATTTGAAAGAACAAACCCCAATCCACATATGCCTCTGATTCTATTCAGCAGTGCTTCTCCAGCTGCTTCATCCAACCCAAACTGTGATCAGGGGGAATTCAGAACCACTCTGGCCCAGACAATCTTCCTAGCAGGAGTTGCACTATAAGCCTGGAAAGACGGGGATCTGCGTTTTCAAGCCAGCCACTTTGTTATATTTCCCAGATTTCTGGTTTAGCACATCAGGGATATACTGAGATTAGAGGATGTGCCCCCAGGCATTCTTGCTGACAGCACCAGAGAAATAGCGAAGAGCATAAAGACTGAAAATGCTTCTTGCTCAGAAAGTTGCTGCTTTTCAGTCAAGCCTAAGGCACTGAGAGGGCATCTAGACAAGAATGCTTCCTAAGAAAGCTGCTCTTCCTCGTGCCATACTGGCTGCATTGTTGCTTTTTATGAAGTCCCTTGATCATAAAGGCTTTCAATTCCAGCTTCTCTCACGCGCACTAGATTTGCATGAAATATTAAGGAAGAGACATGAAGAACAAGCTCAAGTCATCGGTTACTGCTGTGCTGTGAATGGAAGTGTTTTTGGTGCCCCATAATATACTTACGCTGATTGAAAGCACGGGTCCAACCTTATACATACAGTACCGGTCGGTCCCAGCACAAATATCTTTTGTGTCTTTGCCATCTCCTTCCAGTCCAAGCTCTTTATGCATGAACTGAGCAAAAGCTTTCATTCTGTTGGGGCTCCCGCCCACGCAGACAAACTGAAAAATGAACGAATAAGATTATTAGCCATAGCAACAGAGACTTGGTTTACATTGGTGATAAGATGGTGAACTGCTTTTGTACCAGGCGAGATCTGGAAGATTGAGGAAATTGACTACCTGACCCATTTATGCAAGGTGGCAAGCAGCACTAAGGACATACATTTTTACCTCAGTGGCAGAAGAAACCTGGTGGATTTCAAAATACACCAGTATATTTTGATTTAGAAGAACAAAATGTTCAATCTTCTTAATTCTTATTTTCATCATAAACTCTGAAGCCTGAACAGGATACTTTTTTCTGGTGCTTCTTACTGCAGGTGGATCTCCTCTCCTCACATCTACTAGAACAAAATACATGATCTGATGCCATCACAGAGTTTTTCCACCTCCAAGTGGTAGCCAATGAAATGGTGGGAGTGGGGATGATGTCATGGATTTTGATTTAATATACCATCAGAGAGAGGGCAGCAGCAGGAAGAGATGCAAGGTTACATACCAAAAAGGTTTGGTTTTTCATAGGCCTAATTCTGTCTACATTGTCCATGGAATGCCACCTATCTTTTTAACGGCAAAACATACCTGCATATTTATTTCATATCAGATGTGAAATGACCACATTTTTTACATGGGTATTGCACCTTGACCAAATACCTCATATAAAGTAATCTTCACTCTCAACTAGCATAAATCCAGAATATCTCTGTAATGTGGGTGTTGAATTTAAACTATCTTCTTTAGATAACAGAACATGATGCCGAAGTAGTATGTGATCTAATATATTCTTTCAATAGTATCCATTGACAGATAATTGCACATTGTGTGTGTGTGTGTGTGTGTGTGTGTGAGACACACACACACACACACACACACACACACACACACCAGGGGATGCAAATAGGAGCAAAAATGTCACCAAACACCTTTCAAAAAAAAACACAACCCACTGACTACTGAAACTAAAAGGCAACTAATCAACATGTAACTACAACTTTCCCACATGACCACTGCAGTCACAAATGGCATGAGCTTTAAACGTGAACCTGTTTTACATCACAAAAATTCTGTACATTTTGCATATACTGTATAGTATAGAATACTAAATGTGAGGCAACTCACTGTATGGACTGCAGAGTATTATAGTCTGTAAACACTTGCAACTAAGAATGCAAATCTTCTAGGATATTTCATTCTGTACCTTTCCCCAAATTTAGTTACAGTCTTGCCGTTCCAAAGTAATATTTTCATTAGAGCTAGAAAAATGTATGGCCAAACTAAGGACACGCTCTGGCTAAAGCAAAGCACTTTTAAATTCCATTTATTTCAATGAATAATATGTAAACATGTTTTATTTTCCCATAGAAATTAGTGGGACTTTAACAGTGCAATCCTAACTTGCACTGGAACAGGGAGGCCAGCTAGCCTGTACCGTATCCAACATGAGTTTGGGGCTGAAAGTGGCTCAGCCCGGGGCAAGGGGAACAGCTTCCCCTTACCCCAGAGAGAGCCACAGTAGCCCCAATGGGTACTTGTATCTGTGTCACCTAGTGGCTCAGATCCAAGCAGCCCGGAGCTGGCCCAGGCTGCCCAGGAACAGGGTCAGGAACTGACACAAGTGCTGGATCCTGGTCCCACTCCCTGCTTGCCCACTCCCTGCCCATGGGCCCGCTTGCCACCCACCCTCCCCCCACCCTGGAACACCTTCCTCCCGCCCCTCTGACCCCCGCACTGGCCAAGCTCGGCCAGTGTGAACCTAACACCATCTGTCATTGCGGAGGCTGAATGCAGCCTCTGTGGGCTGGTGCACATCCTTGTGCTGGCCCAGCTGACATTCAAGGAGGTGCAAACGTGCTTTATGGCACATTTGCAGCCCTCCCGAGCAGGTGCAAGGGACTTGCGCTGGCCCAGTGCAATCTTAAGATTGCTCTCTATGATAATACTTAACTTTGGTCCTATAATTCCAGAGATTATTCTTGATATTCTTGAAATGATATTATTGATATTATTCTTGATTATTCTTAATTGTTGATATCTTTCAGACTACTCTGATGTGCCACCAAACCACTAAAGGGCAAACATCTAAATGGAATTTGTCGCTCTCACCTACTGAGAAATCTTAAAATTGTCAGCACACAAATCTTTCCAATATTTGTGGACAAACACCCATTTTAAATCCAGACATTTGTTTGCGAAGGCTTTGCACGTGAGCAAATACACTTTTCAAAACAGCATTTTTAAAAATACAACTGTGTGAGGTCCTTTTGAACCAGGTTCTCACCTGTAGAAATACAAATCACCCTCTCCTTCCAAGTAGGAAATACATGCGCTTGGAAATGTGACCATTATGAGCCAAAGGCTTCAGTGGATTGTTTCTGAACTGAAGTCAATGCAACAGCCCCAGGGAAAAATTTAGTTCAGCTTACCAGAAAGAGACCTGGTTCTTTCAGTCTACTGATTTCACCAAGAAAGGAAGGGTAATTGCCCACAACTGTAGCTGCAGCATACTCTGTGAGTAGCTTTACAGAATGTTACTATCTCAGTCCCTTTGGGACCTTTAAGTCATCTTTGTAGCTAGACACTATGATAAAAGGTAAGGCTAAAAGACAAGAGAAGAAGCATGAGCAGGTACGAAATACATTTAGAAATGCCGCAGATGAGTACTGTGACTCTGTTACCTTTATATCCCCAAACATAGCAGGCAGATTGTGTGTTTTGGTCCCCAAGTCTAAATGATAAAGAATATCTTCATCCATTAAATCCAAGTGAGGGTTCTTAACATAAACAAGCCCATTCCTGTGGGGGGGAAAAAGAGTCTGATCAAGCAAATGGAAAAGAGGAAATTGTGAAATATGCTGTAACAACTCAAGAATTCATGCAAGTTCTACACTTGCCTGGTTATATATTAATAATACTGAGGGGCTGCAGAGTGTGTGTGAAAGAGAGAGAGGGCTTGAGTCTAAGCCAGTTTCTTTCCAGATGATCAAGTTTTAGTACTGTTGTTGTTGTTGTTACCCTTTCGGTATGCTGACTGCACACATGTTCCCTTGAGGTTCTCAGTGTTCTCCCACATTGCATGCGCTCAATTTTGTACTTCAGAAAATTCTTCCAATTCCCCATCCCAGCCCCTCCCCCCATAGCATATCTGTTGCTGTTGAGATTCCAGTCTCATTCCAGATGGCATGACTGTCATGGATACCTTTTGACATGGGTCTGTAAAGACATCAGCAACAGCAAGACCATTTCCCTCCATGGTTGTGCCATCATAGGAGCATTTTCTTTAACATACAAGAAGAGCTCTCCTGGATCAGACTCAAGGTCCATCTAGACCAGCATCCCCTTTCTCACAAGGGTCCACCAGATGCCTCCGAAGTCCAGAAGCAGTCATCCTTGCCTGCTGTTGGCCACAACCCAGAACAGTGGCCTCACTAGGATTTGTGTCACCCAGTGCAAGAGGCCAGAGCATCACCCCTATGATGGACTTCCTCCCATGCAGTGGGCGGAGTAATGGCCCAGGTAGTGGACATGGTGATGTACCATTGTCCCGCCCCCACTGGCATTGTAGCTGTTTGGAACCTCTGGTGCATCCCACACCCCCATAGCAACAACACTGCCCCAGAAACTGCTATTTAGTGGCATGCAACTTCTGCACCAGGGGTCCCAAACAGCTACAATGCCTAATCATTCCATCCCATGACCCCAGAATTCAAGAGCCTCACATGACCATGTTTTATAGCAGGGGTCTCCAAACCCCGGTCCGGGGGCCAGAAGTAGCCTGCGGCGAGCCTCTATCTGGCTCGCGGCCAGACTCTTGTCCCCTGAAAGCTTCTGGTCCACTTGGCTGAACATGATTGGAGCTCTGCTCTGGTTGCATCTGGAGGGTGTTCTAAGGGCCAGAATGAGCTCATTCACTCCTCTAAGTTCCATCTCTAATTTATTTATACAAATTTTATATTTAAATTTTTTTTCTGGCTCTCTACACTGCACTCAGATATATGATGCGGCCCTCTGGCCACGAAGTTTGGAGACCCCTGTTTTATAGTATAACAGTTAAGGCAACTGTCACCTGAAATTGCTATTGAAAATGGCAGCCACAGATAAGTTATCACAGTAGGAGAGGGATCATCAAGTCAGAAACATATCACTTCATATTGCATGCTAAAATGAGTATATGTGTGTGGGTATGTCTGGACATCACTGTCTAAGGCCCAAATCCTAACCAACTTTCCAACACTGGTATAGTTGTGCCAGTGTAACGTGTGCTGCATCCTGCAATTGGATTGCACACATGAAGTTTTCCTTAAAGTAAGGGAAAGTTTGTTCCCTTACCTCAGAGCTGCATTGCCCTTATGTCAGTGCTGGAAAGTGGGCTAGGATTGCGCCCTAAATCATTGTTTCTAATTACAGAAGGACTTGTTCTCAATGGCTAAACAGCATGATTTGGGAGCTGCATGCAGGAATTCCTGTGATATTGTAGAGACTGCTGAAGAACCTTTTTGATCTTTCTCATAAGCTGTCCTGGGGTGCACCTGTTATCCTCATGCAGTTTCACACCCTAACAATATTCCTGTTATAAGCAAATGTGATGTTATGCAATCCGGCAAGTTCTGCTGCAGTCATATTTTAGCTAGAGACTTACAGGTGAATCTTAAACATGTTTGGTAGAATGTAGTAGGTGGTAGATGTGTGAAGATGTGGCTGAAGAAGAGGCATCCTTGCTGGTGTACAAGGGTGCATGTCTGTATGTGTGCATAAATAGAAAAGGGAAGAAGTTAGAAAAAGAAAGGATGATGGTGATGATGGCTCAAAGAGGTTGAAAACAGAATAGAGTAGGGTTTCTCAACCAGTGGTACGGATACCACCAGTGGCATTTGAAGTGGTGTCTGGTGGTACTCATGGGACACTTGAACCCTTAACACCTGGTGATGAGACCAGGAACATGACACAACAAACAGTGTTAGGAGGCTTTGCTCAGCGGGCAGAGCACCAAAGCATGCTTTTCCGCTCTCAAAAAATCCCTCCCATTCACCCTGAGCCTCTTACTGGTGTTTGTCGTGTTGCATCTGGCCTCCTGACCCAGAAGTAGCTGATGATGATGTCATTGCCAGTTACTTCTGGTGGTACTTCGAATAGGTGGATCACGTGAAGTGGTACAGTGGAGGACAAACATTGAGAAACGTTTGAAACGGGAATAGAGATAACTTTAACAAACTTGAATTTGTGGGTGAATGAAGGA
This sequence comes from Tiliqua scincoides, assembly GCF_035046505.1. Lineage (NCBI taxonomy): Eukaryota > Metazoa > Chordata > Lepidosauria > Squamata > Scincidae > Tiliqua > Tiliqua scincoides. The sequence goes on along the minus strand of NC_089821.1, from coordinate 98,278,098 downwards.
CTTTGCAGTAGAGCTCATGCTTTGCATGCAGAAGCTCCTCGGTTCAAGTCCCTAGCTAGGTTGCTGGAAGTGTTATGAGGGAGACATTAGGGAGGAGCTGTGCATGCACAAGATCCCTGGCATCTCCATATAGGGCTCCTGTCTGGAACCCTGGAGATCCACCATCAGTCAGTGTGGACTATACTGAATTAGACATACCAATGCTCTGACTCAATATTTAGCAGGCTCAAATGAGTAAAATTACAAGAAAAGAAGGAGAGCCACTGTGAAAGAAGTAATAAATATATTCAGTTAGAACAGATGAGAGAAAAGATGATTGCAAAAATGAAACAGAACCACGAGAGATTATAATAAATAATAATAATAAAACTTTATTTTTATCCCGCCCTTCTCCCTAACGGGACCCAGGGCGGCTAACAACATATTAAAAAAAAACAGATTTTAAAAACATTAATACATAGCAGATAAAAACATTTAAAAACACACTACAGAGGCCATAAAAACAGTAGTCAGATTAAAAAACAGAGTAAAAGAGCAGATCACTGAGGAATCAAGCCTGTAAAACTAAAAGATGTATAAAAAGTTAAGAAGGCCAGAAATCAGAAGGCTTGTTTAAACAACAGTGTTTTCAGGCCTCGCCGAAAACTCTCAAGCGAGGGAGCCATTCTCAAGTCAAGGGGAAGGGAGTTCCATAATGTTGGTGCCACTACTGAGAAGGCCCTATTTCTTGCAGCCGCCCCCCGGACCTCCTTGGGTGGCGGCACTTGCAAAAAGGCCTTCTCTGATGACCTGAGAGGGCGAACCGGATTGTACGGGAGTAGGCGGTCTCTAAGATATCCTGGCCCAGAGCAGTATAGGGCTTTAAAGGTCAAAACCAGCACCTTGAATTGGGCCTGGAAACGAATGGGCAGCCAATGTAGCCCCCGGAGAAGCGGGCTGACAGAGTCAAACCGCCTGGCTCCGATGACCACACGGGCCGCTGCATTCTGTACTAAGTGTAGTTTCCGAACCGTCTTCAGGGGCAGCCCCACATAGAGCGCGTTACAGTAATCTAACCTCGATGTCACCATGGCATGGATTACCGTGGCCAGGTCTGCACGATCCAAGTACGGTCGCAGCTGGCGCACCAGCCAAAGCTGAGCAAAGGCCCCCCTAGCCACAGCCGCCACCTGGGAATCCAGAAGCAGCTGCGAGTCCAGGAGGACCCCCAAGCTGCGAACCTGCTCCTTCAGAGGGAGTGCAACCCCATTCAGAGCAAGTCGATAATCCAGCACCTGCATCGAGGATTTCCGAACCAGGAGAGCCTCTGTCTTATCCGGATTTAATTTCAGCTTGTTAGCCCCCATCTAGATCCTCACTGCTTCCAGACAGCGCTCCAGGCCCTCAGCCGCCACCCTGGAGTCTGGAGGAAAGGAGAGATAGAGCTGGGTGTCATCAGCATATTGATGACACCTCACTCCAAACCCCCGGATGACCTCTCCCAGCAGTTTCATGTAGATATTAAATAGCATGGGGGACAGAATTGAACCCTGCGGCACCCCGCACCTCAAGGGCCAGGGTGTCGAACAGGCATCCCCCAGCACCACCATCTGGGACCGATCCCAGATTATGGAACACATACAGTAGACTAAAAACAAACTAATGAAGGGGGAAAGGAAAGGTAAGAGATTCTCAACTGGGATTCAAATGTTTCCATAATCCCTTTATTCAAAAGGCCACTGCTCAAAGGCTCCCAACAAAAAAATGAATTTCAAATGCCACTGCAAGCTGCAAACACAAGTGCTCCTTTTCCAGCTCTCTTGGCCCTTGTGATTCATTCTGGTTTGGCTGCAATGCCAGCACCTGTCTCCTGTTTGCTGCCAGAACTTTTTGCTTGTCTCTCTTGGGTTCTGCTGCAGCTGCCTGTCCCCAGATCTTCTTGTTTTAAAATAATTCAGCAGGTGGATTTTGCATTTCCACTCTTCCACCATTACCAGCTTGGCTATAATGTCTAAAGAAGCTGTTTCCTATTTTAATTTGTGCCAATGTCCGTAGAAAAATTTCACTTTACTCTGTTCTAACAGTTACTTGACTTATGTATTTATGCAGTTATTACTCCAGTTTCTAGTTCCCTTCAAAAGCTAGAAATAGGGTAAAGAGTGACACACATAAAGAGCCAGTAAAATCATATTTTTCAAAAATATCACATCTGTGCTCTTAGACCCCTAGATAGCACAAAAGGGCAGCTCAAATATAATATCATAATGCTATAAAAATGTTCTGGGACTCATATAACTTTGCATGTTTTAAACCCCCCCCCCCCCCATTTATGCAAAGTTATTACTGGAAGTTGCTTTCAGTCACTGAAGGCTATGCTTAACTTTCACTTGCTGTATTGCCCTTAATAAACCTTCAAATAGTAAAGCTGACATTACAAGGGAAAAGGATGGCACAGGACTCAGTAACTTCATTGCCTCTGGCTAATCAAAAGTGTCAAATCTTTGTAACAGAAAGCACAGACCGAAGCACATAACTGCATTTGGATTGTGGCCAAAACATTAAAGGCCGTCTCTACCACATTAATCTAAAAGGTGTATGTTTTACACTAGGGCTGCCAATTAGTTATAGATTTATAGTTCATTAAATACTTGCTTGGAATCAAGGAACTGATTGGTGACTGTCCAGTTAAAGTTAAGCACTTCCAAGTCCCAGTGATTTCACTGGGAGAATTAAATCAAATATGTGTTTAAATCTCTCTCACTGTAATCTGTGATACCTGGAATTTTTAAATTTTGGCTGGGTTATGCACAAATTGAATATTACAGTATTTGAATACGTAAAGCATGTTGTGGTTGTCCTTGAGGACTGGTAAACAAATAATAATAATAATAATAATAATAATAATAATAATAATAATAATAATACAGGTATTTCTATACCGCCTTTCTTGGTCCTCAGATTTCTCCTTAGACTTTATTCAAGGCGGTTTACATAGGCAGGCAATTTAAATCCCCGTAGGGATTTTTACAATTTGAAAGAAGGTTTCTATCTTTCAAGAAACCACAACATTCAGATGTTTCTTTCTTGATCTGGTCGCACATTCTGGCCTCCATCCTCCCACGCTCAGAGCAGATGGGATAGCTCAGCTCAGCTTGTCAGCTGCTTCAAGGTCACATGGTGCCGGTGGCCTTGAACTGGCGACCTTCGGATGTTATCTTCAGGCAAATGGAGGCTCAACCCTCTAGACCAGACCTCCTGCCCAGACCAGACCTCCTGCCCCCTGCCCCTGCCTCCTTCTTATTATTACAAGAAATAATAAAATTTCTTCAGGCAAAGTTAGAAAACCATTTTTAATACATTCTGAGGCTTTCGTGGTCAGCATAGCTATCTTTAAAATTAAAATTATGCAGGTTTTGAGACCATGGTCCATTAAAATCTCGCATACCTAATATTTCACCCATATCTGTGATGGGCAATCTCAAAGGGTAGGCAATCAAAGACAGTTCAACCACCCTAAAGCTGTTGATAGAACAGAGGATGGTAGAATGGTCAGATTCCCCTTTAAATTCAGATGAGTGAATGTGGAAAGGGCTACCTGCAGTCACGAGAAAGTAATCTGTCTTGTTAGTAGGTCACAAGTGAGCAATTCAACCTTGTTCTCCTTCTATAAGTATTCTGCTGCAGAATGGTTGGTGTGTCTTTGATCTCCCACCCTTTGAGAATGTCCATCACAGGTATGGGTGAAATGTTAGGTATTCAAGATTTTAATGGATTGTGATCTCAAAACTCAGATAATTTATTTTAAAGAAAGCTATTTTCTGTTTGGGAAATAATTTAACATGGGGTGCTATGTTCACACAAAAGCAAAAGGTGTTTGTTTCTGATGAGTAAGAGAGAATTACAGCCTAAGGGCACAATCCTAACCAGGTCTACTCAGAAGTAAGTTCTATTTTGTTCAATGGGGCTTACTCTAAGGAAAGTGTGGTTAGGATTGCAGCTTAAGTCTTATTGAACAAAATGGGCTTTCTTCTGAGTAAAATAAAGAACACTTCAAACACCTCCAGCAATAGCACATGCACATTGGACACTTTTCCCTGTACTAGTGCTGTCTAATAGAAATTTGTAAATATTTACAATACAGGGGATATATAAGGAAATCATGGGCAGCACCTTGAGGTCCATCAAGCAATAAAGGTGGGATATAAATATAATAATATAAGTGACAACACAGTTCTATGCTTGTCTATTCACAAGTAAGGGCCCAATCCTGTCCAATATTCCAGTGCTGGTGTAGCTGTGCCAAAGGGGTGTGCACTGCATCTTGTGGTGGGCAGGCAGTCACAGAGGCCTCCTCAAGGCATGGGAACATGTATTCCCTTACCTCAGGGCTGCATTGTAGCTACACCGGTGCTGAAAGTTGGATGGGATTGGGCCCTAAGTTGCATTAAGTTTAATGGGACTTACTCTCAAGGTAATTTCATATAGGATTGCAGCTCAAGTTGAGTCATTTAGTTTACAGATCTCCTTAGGAGGGGAAAATGGTGTAATAAACCCCCAAACAATGAAAATTTGTTACGTGCATTTCTGGATAACATTCATAGTCGCTTGTATGCCTCAGTCTTTTCTGCACTGAAACCCACCCTTTCATTTAAAACCCACAGTTTCAATCTACATTAGTGACTTGATCAACAGATTGTTGTAACCATTCCTGAACTGCTGCTGTTCATTTAATCAATTATTTTTTCAACTTTATTTCCTTCTAACCCTAGCAAACGGAAGCACTTCTGTACATTTTGTTTATTAGAAAGAACCTCACTCTTTTGTAATTATTGTAATAATTTTTTGCCCCATCATCTTGATTAAAGGCTATGTTTCAATCTACATTTAAATGAAAGCGATATTCAAAAAGGGCTCAAGGGCTTCTGATTACAGCTTCTTCCTAATCATAATTGCAAATGGAAAGTGACTGACTACATAGGAATGCATGTCCATGTTTAATTACCAAAATAAAATCTAACACATGAAACTAAACAAAATCATCTGTTTGCAGTTGTGTGTAGATTCTTAGGAGGAGTTCTACCTACTGCTAGACCAATACAACTCCAGAAAACATGGTATTACACTGGTTTTGTGGCTATGTTAACAGGTATCTCAGACAGACACACCTAACCAAATATTTTTGGATCAGGGTGTAAATTACTTACCCACTGTAATTTTTCCTTTCAGTCTTAATAGGATTACTGGAATCCGTGAAAACAGACGTCATGGTCTCTGACTTCCACAGGATGATGCTTCAGCAGGCACAAGAGGAAGGTAATGCCCTTTCAATGCATAGAATCATGTAAGAATATTTGCAGCAGTTCTCCAGTAAACTTTCTTATTCCCAGAGGATAAAATGACCTCAGTAAACATTTAGTGTCCAACTTATTCAGTGTGAAATAGTCTCCCCCCTGCAACAGTGTGGCAAGTTATACCAGAATCACCTTCAACAACATCAACTATCTCAGATTGGCTGTTTCTGAAGGTGTGGTACTTTAGCCTAAACATGTCCTCTTTTTTCTGGCCTGACATTACCAGACGAAAAGGACATAAGGTCCAGGGCTGGTTAACCTTCTGTTGATTTTGATCAGGGTCCCTCATCTGCAGTTTTGGCAGACATCCCTTGCATAAGGCTCATGTGATCCACATTCATTTCGACCCGAGTTGCCACTTGGACTGCCCTTGCTTAAAATGTGTGTAAGTTACACGTGACAGATACGCATATATAAAGAACATGTGACAAATAAGCTTAAAAGGCACCAATTCTACACAAGCATCAGCTGGTAACATTCATATAAAAACATTCAGTTAGCTTTTAACTCATCCTTGGTTTCTCTCTTTTAAGTAAACAGAACCAAGGTCTCAGAATGACCTTTCAGTTACAGCTGATTTTCAGATTGCATTACAAAGTCAAAGATCAAAAGGGATTCATAGAACACTCTATACTCTTAAAATGTTCTGTTGCTTATATTGCATTGAGATTAAACCTCCAGATGTTTTTTCCAATTATCACCTTCCCACAGTTAGTGATTTCAGAGTTTCCTTTGGACACTTGCACATTTCTTTCTACATGACAGATTTTCACTTATCAGAACAAAAGTTTTCACTTGGAACTTAGTCTTCTTACAAAAACATAACATAGGTCATTTTTGTATAGGGCGTAACCACAGAGTCCTAATTTTTCACATAAAGTTGGAAATGAGAAAGGCGATGTAGTTATTATGCTCAATTAGCTGAAGAATACCACTTCTTCCCATACATACACATTATATGCCACTATCTATTAATGAGTATCCCAAAATAAAGAGTCAGCTAATCCTGCTCTTGACACAATTTCTTTCCTTCCATTTTTTTTAAATCTCTGTAGTCAACAAAATGGGTGGTTCTTTCCATTTCATAGCTTAGACAGTAGGACCATCGTGCTCAGGAACCACAGGTGACACCCAGACCCTTATGAAGCTAGCAGGTAAGATCAACACATTTTCATTCACTGATGTCATTCTTGGCTACCTAGATTACCCAGATATCTGGAGGTTTTATGGAGGCTCCTTATGCATAGTGAATTAACAGTGTATTAACTATGCACCCTTCCCTTAAGTACAAACTAGCCTCCCAACTCCACCTAACTGTACTATTTTACCAACAATGCGTACAAGCTGAATTCTGCAGTCAGAGTTCAAAAGACAACTATGGGTATGCACGAGGCATGCTGCATTCTTTGTCTTCAGATTGTGCAATGTACACATACTTCAAGTTCAAACTTTGGATTCAGAATCCAGCGGACACCACTGTGACTACAGATCCAATTTTACAAAGCTCCATTCCTCCCAATCTGGCCCAATAGGAGCCTTGCATGGATGCCAGACTTCCAATGGCAGATATGGATCCCTCAAGATTCAGACAGCAGGAGAGCTTATAAACCTATTGCTTCCAGTGATGGACCTCTCCAGCCTTACACTCTGAGACAAAAGTCCGAGATGGCACCCCCCCTGCATGCAAATCCACCTCGCCCCACTCGCCTGAGGCTCACGGAGCCTCATGCAACTGCAGGCTGTGTCGGGGAAGCTTCCTGAAGCTTCAAACCATGCTTTCAGAAAACAGAAGCACAGTTTCTGACCCTGTCGGGAGCCTCAGAAAGGCTTCCACAGGGTCCTAAAGGCTTGCACCCGGGGTATTTGCCCCATCAATTCTAATGGGAGGTCTGCCACTGATTGCTTCTGCAGGACTGAAGTGAGCCTTGTTGAAACATGAACCGGTGGTAAACAGTATTCTGCTAATGTAAATAGCCTGGTCCCAAATTAACATTTGCTTCATTGGCCTTTTAAGTATTAAGCCAAACTCTTGGCAGGGAATTCTGGATAAATAAACTCTCAGGAGAAATAGCGGCTCTAGCTAATGGAGGACATAGGTGGATGGGAGGCAGAGGCGGAATGCAAGATTCACTGACAACATTTAAAATGAAAAATAAAATGTAGGATATGCTCTAATTACAGGGCTTTTGTGATGGCCTTTTCAAACAAGAGTAAACAAGCTAGCAAGAAATGAAAGAAAAGGACATTAAAACCCTGCAAATAAAAAGACCAGCTAGTTATTTTATGCTGTTGGTTTCCAGCTTGACCTTTATCTACCAATCTTCCTATTAGCCTTCCAAGACCCAATAGGGCAAGTCTGTGTGGACAGGCTTATTTGAAGCCTTTCTTTTCTTTAATGGATGTTTGTGCTCATAATTGCTTTTTATGGTTTAGTTTTAACTTTGCTTCTGTTTTTAATCCTGTCTCACGTGGGTAAACACTGCATGAACGGGTGTTGCTCTGCTCATTAAAAATGGGGACAGACTGATGCATTTAATTAAAACTTTGCATTTGCGAGAATGCGCCAGGTATCATTGTTTCTACACTTCCCCTTCCAAGAGAGACATTTTGTTCACAATCGTTAGTCTACCTCGTGTCACCAACAATTATCACATGCCTGTGAAAATGAAGGTCAAAAAAACTGTTTTCAAAATTTATGGTGATTTTTATATGAATTTGGGGTGCCGATTCCAAAAATGCCATCAGTTTTGCCCTATCATGTCAAGTTTCAGAGACATGGCATAGCCTCATTAGTGAATGGTTCAAGCAGCTTCCTTATGAAGTAGCCATGGAGTAGGCTTCCTCATGAGGAAGCTGCTCAAACCATTCACTAACAAGTCTGTGCCATATCTCCGAAACAAGATGCAATAGGAAAAAAAATTGGTGCCATTTTTGGAATCAGCATGCAAAATAAACCCAAGAATATGTCTAACTTTTAAGACAACAAAATGTGTGTGACCTGTGTTCTCTCACCCCAATGACTCAACAAACACATGACTATATCAGAGCTTATGATTCAGTAGTGTGAATTCTTATAACAAATGTAAACAGAGTTAGCCTCAAGGATGGACATCTCTGGATAGAGGATCCATTACTGATTCCTGAGTACATCACTTCTATGCCCATAACTTTCCTGGATGCCTGGAGCAAACATTGCAAGGCAAGTGTCGGAGAGTGACAAGAATCAAAGTATGGGTTTGGAAACAACCTTCTTGCTGAACCTTGGAAGATGCTGATAAGAAAACTTGAGACTCATTGTGGCTAAAACCATCAGGAAGTGTGGACAAAATACTGTACCTTGCAAGAGAGGCTGAATAGATAGTAACTTACCATTCCTGTAACTACCTGGTAAGCTGTTCATCTTGATGTCCTGGCTAGTAGTTATCACACTTCTGAAAGCCAGAAAAGTGGGGAATAGTAAGATTCTCCTCATCATTTGGCATCATAATAGAGAAGTCCAGCTTACCACGTGGGGTTACAGGAAGGTAACCTTACAGTAAGGTTCCCTTTGGTAAATCATTGTTTTTATCCACCTCTGCTTATAGGAAAAAAAAAGTCTCCTCCACCTCTTGATCTTTTTAGCAATAGGCCTCAAGTCTTATTCTCAGCACTTTCCATGCAAACCGTGGTAAGTGACCTCTTGGAACTGGTCATGTGTGTTCACCCTTAGTGATGCTGTTATGATTGCTATTGTTGAGCCTTCCTAGTAAATAACAAAATATAGATAACATGCTGCTTTAGTGTAAATGTGTTGTCCACACATTGGTACACTGGTACAACGCACATGCTTTGTACAAGCACCTACACACATGTTTAGAATGCACATATTTTGTAAACAAGAGGCCCCAGGTTCAGTCCCCAGCATTTCCATGCAGGGCAGAGAAAAAATTCCTGGTGGAAACCCCAAAGAACACTGTCAGCCTATGTTAACAATACTGACCCAGATGGACCAAGCGTCTGATTTGGTATAAGGCAGCTCCCTACGTTGCTAAACAGCTGACAGCATCTTTATCCATCATAGAGGACAGGCTATTTCAAGCTTAGGTTCAGAGGTTTTAAAAGCAACCAAAGTTATGTTGAGTGAGATGACAGTTGCTTTTGAGACCAAAATTTAAGATCCATTTGTTGTTTCTGAAATATAAATTTCACTGCACGGTTAGCCATTTGTTTTCACATACAGACTTGTCTGACTCTCCTCAGCCCTTCTGAAAAATGATTGACTAGTTCAGGATGTGTCAAAATGCTGAGCAGGCAGTTTCCAGCAACTGCCTTTATCATTTGGTTTTGGAGTTTTGCCCTTTATAATTACACTTATAACACTGGGTGGTATGTTTAAAGTTACACATTTGATAATGTAGGGTTGGTGCATAACTGCAAGAGAGTTTGTTACAACCATCTTACACTGGTAATTCAGGTGTGTTTTTGTTTTTTTTAAAACCCTCATACATAGAGTGTTGAAAGTAGGCCTGCAAGACAGCAATTCTCAAAGCAGCAATTTTCAACCTTTTTCATCTCATGGCACATTTTCATGTCATGGTACACTGACAAGGCGTCAAGGGACACCATCAGTGGGTTGTTTTTTTTTTTTTAACAATTAAGAAGACACACCCGGCTGCTGGTAGGAGGCTCCCATCCCCCAATGGCCCTACTAATAAATGACCCCCAAATTCCCTGAGGACCACTTATGGCACATAATGTGCCACAGCACACTGGTTGAAAATCGCTGCACTAGAGAGCACTGTATTGTCGAGGAGGCAGATGACTCAGAGGTGTCTCAGACCTTTCTGTCCTCTTTGACCTAAGGCAGTGTGTTCCTACCTAGCCTCTGCTGCATCTCTCTCTCTCTCTCTATCCCTGATCTTCCAACACATAGGACCTCTCTCCAACTGCATGGAATCCACCATGCCATTACATCTCACATACTTATACAAAGAGAATAGCTTAGGATTCCCTTTTCCAAACTCTAGGATCTGTACAGCCAACACAGATGCACAGTGGAACCTCCTTATCTGCAGACTTGGCTTCCAGGATGGAACTGGAAGTCAGGGAGGCAAACCGGAAATAGCTTCTGGTTGTTTCCTGGAAGCCTTCTGAGGAGGCTCATAGAGTGGGCCACAGGCCCGGCACGACCTCCCAAGGACCCAGGTAAGTATTTGTGTTGCCGTGACTCTGCCCCGAGCCTGGGGGGTGCCCCATTTTATCTGCACAACAACTCTGCAAAGTTGAATTGGATGCAAGAGAGCAAGTAGCCCAGTGTCACCCACTAAGCTTCATGGAAATTGGGAATACAAACTCAGCATTTCCCTGCTCTAAGTCCAACACACTAAGCGGATCTGGTGGGCCGCTGTGAGATACAGGAAGCTGGATTAGATGGGCCTATGGCCTGATCCAGTGGGGCTGTTCTTATGTTCTTTTGAGCCTTTGCTGATGACCAATCATTGTGTGACCAGGCACAATGGAGGACAGAGTGCCTATACCTTTAACCTTTGTAGAGAAGAGGGAATTTTGGCAGGTGCCTTTCCTTTTTAAACCTTTCCATGTTGAGATGTACCTGCCAAAATTCCCTCTTCTATACAATTATTAAAGGTAGGCACTCTGTCCTCTATTGTGTCTGGTCATACTGCTGGTAATTTAATTTACAGACCAAAGACTATCTTGCTCACCTTTGGATACATCCTAGGCATACTTCCTATTCAGAAGTAGGTCTCACTGAATTCAGTGCAGCTTACCATCAGAAAAAAAGTGTATAGCAGTGTTTCTCAAACTGTGGGTCATGAATCAATTTCAGGTGGGTCCCCATTCATTTCAATATTTTATTTTTAATATATTACACTTGATGGTATGTAATTGCATTTGGGGAAATGTTACTGATCTGTACTTTTAACAGGCTACTATGTTTATGCTTTTAACAATGATAGTAAATGGGACTTACTCCTGGGTAAGTGTGGATAGGATTGCAGCCAAGGATTGTTAAAAAATTTTCCTGCTTGATGATGTCACTTCCAGGCATGATATCACTTCCAGGCTCATGACATCATTTCTGGAGGTTTCCGACAGATTGTCATTCTAAAACGTGGGTTCCAGTGCTAAAAGGTTGGAGAACCACTGGTGTATAGGACTGCAGCTTTATTTGCTTCTCATCTTGCAAAACACAGCTTTCAAAACTTGGTCCAGATGTTTTATTTTTATCACTTTATATTTAGAAGGGGGGAAAAAATACAAACTGGTATGAAATAGTTGGCCAGTTACCATAAAATAATGTCTTAACAAGACTGCAATGCTATACACACTTACATGGGAGAAATTCCTACTACGAGTAAGTTCAACAGGACTTATTTCTACTCAGGCACATCTAGGATTGGGCTGTAACCCTTTAGGCCAACTTCAAGTCAGCAGCTGCAAAACAAATAAGAGGAGTCTTGAAAATGTTGACCTCCAGGTTTCATTCTACAAAAACGCCTGCCTTAGAAGAATATCTGGGGCAGAGAATGTTCTAGCTAGCCTACAGAATGGCTTTCATGGTGACTCAGCTAGGCAGATTTGATTGAGTTGGGTCAGAGTAAAGAGGCTTAAAAGGAACTGAGTGGGGGCAGGGGTAACCCAAGTAAGTTCTAAGCAGAAGACCGATGTGACAATCTTGCACTTGAAAAGTAATGCATATAAGGAATGTTTTTTAAGAACAAGAACTCTGTTCTTTCCCACCCCCCTTCTCTTAAGTCATGGCAGCTTATTTTTAAGCAGAATGATCCCAAAAGTTTCTACTATTTTTTCTGATTCACAACTGCAATGTGTCTCGTGGTACCCATACATTTAATGTGGGTGGCATAAGCTATTGCAGATTAGAACCTGTTTTGGCAGCTACTTGAAGTGACATCCTATCTGACAAAGGGGCTTTAGTCCATGGAAGCTTTCTGCCACAATCAATCTGGTAAGTCTCTGGACACTTTAGATGCATTCCTAACTCCTTATGTCAGTGCTTTCCAGCACTGACCTAAGGGCGATGCAGCTCTGAGGTAAGGGAACAAACAATCCCTTACTTTGAGGAGGCCTCTGTGAGTGACACCCAACTGCAGGATGCAGCACACGTCCCATTGGCACAGCTATGCCAGTGCTGGAAAGCACTGACATAAGGGGTTAGGATTGCACCCTTAGTTGATTTTGTTACAGTAGACTAGCTGGGCTACTTCTTTGGAATTCATCATCAGAGCTAATGATATTATTAATTAGTACTAGCTTTAGCAAGGAAAAAAGGGAGGAAGTTAGCGCACAGGATAATTTGAAGAAATGACTTCTAGCTTAGATCAGAACTGAAATACCGTAGCAATACTGCTTTACATAAGAACATGAGCCATGCTGGATCAGGCCAAGGGCTCATCTAGTCCAGCTTCCTGTATCTCACAGTGGCCCATCGAGTGCCTTTGGGAGAATTCAAGACAGAATTCAAGGATTCAAGAGGATTCATATTGATACTCGCATCTCGTTGCCACTTACATATGGCATTCAGAGACAGACTACCTCTAAAACCCAGATGTTAAGAACAGCCCCGCTGGATCAGGCCATAGGCCCATCTAATCCAGCTTCCTGTATCTCACAGTGGCCCACCAAATGGTCAGGGAACACACAAGACAACAAGAGACCTGCATCCTTTTTAAAGATCCTTATTAAGATCCTGCATCCTTATTAAAGATCAATAAGTCACCGGGCCCTGATGGCATCCACCCAAGGGTTATTAAGGAATTGAAGAATGAAGTTGCAGATCTCTTGACTAAGGTATGCAACTTGTCCCTCAAAACGGCCATGGTGCCAGAAGATTGGAGGATAGCAAATGTCACGCCTATTTTTAAAAAGGGAAATAGGGAAGACCCGGGAAACTATAGGCCGGTCAGCCTAACATCCATCCCGGGTAAGATGGTGGAATGCCTCATCAAAGATAGGATCTCAAAACACATAGACGAACAGGCCTTGCTGAGGGAGAGTCAGCATGGCTTCTGTAAGGATAAGTTTTGCCTCACGAACCTTATAGAATTCTTTGAAAAGGTCAACAGGCATGTGGATGCGGGAGAACCCGTGGACATTATATCTGGACTTTCAGAAGGCGTTTGACACGGTCCCTCACCAAAGACTACTGAAAAAACTCCACAGTCAGGGAATTAGAGGACAGGTCCTCTCGTGGATTGAGAACTGGTTGGAGGCCAGGAAGCAGAGAGTGGGTGTCAATGGGCAATTTTCACAATGGAGAGAGGTGAAAAGAGGTGTGCCCCAAGGATCTGTCCTGGGACCGGTGCTTTTCAACCTCTTCATAAATGACCTGGAGACAGGGTTGAGCAGTGAAGTGGCTAAGTTTGCAGACGACACCAAACTTTTCTGAGTGGTAAAGACCAGAAGTGATTGTGAGGAGCTCCAGAAGGATCTCTCCAGACTGGCAGAATGGGCAGAAAAATGGCAGATGCGCTTCAATGTCAGTAAGTGTAAAGTCATGCACATTGGGGCAAAAAATCAAAACTTTAGATATAGGCTGATGGGTTCTGAGCTGTCTGTGACAGATCAGGAGAGAGATCTTGGGGTGGTTGTGGACAGGTCGATGAAAGTGTCGACCCAATGTGTGGCGGTAGTGAAGAAGGCCAATTCTATGCTTGGGATCATTAGGAAGGGTATTGAGAACAAAACGGCTAGTATTATAATGCCGTTGTACAAATCTATGGTAAGGCCACACCTGGAGTATTGTGTCCAGTTCTGGTCGCCGCATCTCAAAAAAGACATAGTGGAACTGGAGAAGGTGCAAAAGAGAGAGGCTAAGATGATTACGGGGCTGGGGCACCTTCCTTACAAGGAAAGGCTACGGCGTTTGGGCCTCTTCAGCCTAGAAAAGAGACGCTTGAGGGGGGACATGATTGAGACATACAAAATTATGCAGGGAATGGACAGAGTGGATAGGGAGATGCTCTTTACACTCTCACATAATACCAGAACCAGGGGACATCCACTAAAATTGAGTGTTGGGCGGGTTAGGACAGACAAAAGAAAATATTTCTTTACTCAGCGTGTGGTCGGTCTGTGGAACTCCTTGCCACAGGATGTGGTGCTGGCGTCTAGCCTAGATGCCTTTAAAAGGGGATTGGACAAGTTTCTGGAGGAAAAATCCATTATGGGGTACAAGCCATGATGTGTATGCGCAACCTCCTGATTTTAGAAATGGGTTATGTCAGAATGCCAGATGCAGGGGAGGGCACCAGGATGAGGTCTCTTGTTATCTGATGTGCTCCCTGGGGCATTTGGTGGGCCGCTGTGAGATACAGGAAGCTGGACTAGATGGGCCTATGGCCTGATCCAGTGGGGCTGTTCTTATGTTCTTATGTTCTTATCCTGGTCGTCGTCCCCCGCATCTGTTGCATATAGTCATCCCAGTTTGCAACCTGTGACAGACTTTTCCTCCATAAATCTGTCCAATCCCCTTTTAAAGGCATCTAGTCCAGATGCCATCACTACATCCTGTGGAAGGAGTTTCACAGATTAATTACGCACTGGATAAAGAAATATTTCTTTTTGTCTGTTCTAACTCACTCACCAGTCAATTTTAGTGGATATCCTTTTCAAATTTCCCTCTATTCACCCTATCTCGTTAGGAAGAAATCAGGGTTGCTTATTTGGGGGCAAGTCCCATGAAGCTCAATGAGTCTGGGAAGGAGTCGTAGTGGAAGAACACATATTTTGAATGAAGGAGGTCCCAGATTCAGCCCCTTGCATTTTCATGTAGGCTGAGAAAAATCCCCCTCTGCAACCCTGGAGATACCACAATATTGAGGTAGAATAGACCAGTGTTCTAAGTTTTAAGGTATAAGGTAGCTCCATGAGTTCCGAGTAAACATGCACACTATTGGGTGGCGGGGCTACAAAGGTTGACTTGGGAGTTCTAGTGCCCAAATTGACTACTTTTAGGGCACCTCTGGTTTCAGGTGACTTCAAGTGCTGCACGTTGAGGCACACAACCCAGCCTACCTTGCCCCCACTGCCCAGGTCATGGGTGTCAAACATAAGGCCTGCAGACCAGATGCATCCTCCAGAAGCAATTTATGTGGCTTCCATTAAATTTGGGCTGTCCCACTGTGATAACTGTGCTCTCTCATATCTTGAAATTATGAACAAGATTTGCACATTTTCTCTTCTATCATTTGCAGCTAATGAGTTTCTGTGTGAGAACAAAGTGCTTATGATATCATCTGCTTAAAGATGTTACTTCCTGCTTAATGATGTGACTTCCAGCCCTCGGCAGGGGCAATGAATGCTACTCAGCCCACTTTATGAAATGAGGTTGACACCCCTGGACTAGGCGCACAGCAGGTATGTGGAATTCTGGGTTGGGCCTGGGGGCCACTATGCATTCCTTTTGTTTCTTCCACATTCTAGGGACAGGATAGAAATAAACTCAGAAGCAATAAAGAGAGGGAAAGATTAAACTCAGCCCAATCCTAACTCCCCGTGTGGCACTGTAGCTGTGCCAACACAGTGCCCACTGAATCCTGTGGGGAAGTTTTGCCCTCTAGAAGCCTCCTTGGGTGAACATTTTTTCCCTTCTCCTGTGCTAAGTCCCTGCTGGTAAAGGCCCAATGGGTCAACTCAGAACTCTACCAGCTATATCGCTGGTGGTAGTCTGTGTGGCCCTGTGGAGGGGCATTGGGCCAGGGAAAGCCAAAACCACCTCCTTCCTGGTCCTAATCTGCCCTTCTCCCTGCTCCAGTTGCCCCTCCCCCATTTTGCTCACCCCCACCTCATTCCACACCCTCCCTGCCGCCTTCCCACCCCCTGTGCCCACTTACTGGTGCTGGTGAGTGTCCCTGGTCTGTCATCACACGTACTCAACTACTTGTGGTGGTGGCTAGGCCACGCTTTCCGGTGCGTTGTGTTTGCGAGTGCCAGAAAGCGCATTACACCGCCACAACACTCATTCTAGTTACGTAACTCTTCAGTAGGATTGGGCTGAAATTGTCCTTTACGTATGTTTAAAAGAAACCCAAGACAAACCCTCAGAAGGAATTCTCAAAGCTCCACTCATGCAGTGTCTATTCTGTGTGTGGCAACAATATTGTCCTTTCAATCCAGGGCCGTTCTCAGTCCATTAGCTTGGTGTTGACAAGCTGGAGGATCCAAAGTCACAGTGCCCCCTTTTTTTTTCTTGAGGAGATGGCACTCCTGAGATTGTCAACCCTGCAATGATTTAAAGCAGAGGTGCCCAAACCCTGGTCCTGGGGCCACTTGCGGCCCTCAAGGACTCCCAATCCGGCCCTCAGGGAGCCCCCAGTCTCCATTGAGCCTCTGGCCCTCCAGAGACTTGCTGAAGCCTGCGCTGGCCTGATGCAACTGCTCTCAGTGTGAAGGCCAACTGTTCAACCTCTCGTGTGAGCTGTGAGATGAGGGTTCCATCCACTGCTTGCTGTTTCACATCTGTGATGCAGCAGCGGCAGCAAAGGAAAGGCTGGCCTTGCTTTGTGCAAGGTCTTTATAGGCCTTGATCTATTGCAAGACCTTCATTCATTCATATAAGTTCCATCGCTAATATATTCATTTATGCAAATTTATTCAAATTTGAAATGTAAATTAATTCTTTTTCCCCCTCCCCCCACTCAGTGTCAGAGAGATGATGTGGCTCTCCTGCCAAAAAGTTTGGACACTCCTGATTTAAAGAAAAACAGCATTACCAAAATATGCCTTTTCAACAGGCACTGAAGAACGCACTTTCAATCACCCTTGAACTCACCTGAGCCAGGCTGTTCAGGGCATACCAAAACAAACAAACAAAAATGTCAAATTGAGTTTCTACTTCTCAGCAGCAGCAATGAAAGTAAAATCAAGAACATCTCCAGCCAAACAAACACTCACAGGGTATGTGCAGCATTACAATGCTTTTTCCTTCCTGGCTTAAAGGGCCAGAGACACCAGGCTTATACTACAGCCTACCCATGGGATGCTGCAAAGCACATTTGAGAACCTAAACCCTATTTCACCACCGTTTCCCCGGGGCTTGGCTGCAGTGCGATGCATGCTTTTCTGGGAGTAAACCCCTTTGAACATAACAGAACTTCTGAGTAGACATGCATAGGATTGCACTGTTACAGTCCCCTCCTAAGCATGTTTATGCAGAAGTCCCATTGAATTCAATAGGACCTACTCCCTGGTAAGCATAAGATTGCAGTCTTATTATTTAGCTCTGCTTCTGGTTGCTCTCAGTAGTGATGCTACCACACAGAAGCTAATGAGTTTGTTTCCTCAGGCAGTAAAAAAGTTCCCAGTGTTAACAGTTTCATAATTGACAATGGAATTGCTCTAGGTCAGTTTTATACCATCAGAAGACATGACTCACTCCTTGATCAACACAGAGTGGATACTTCACTGACCTGAGTCATTGTGTTATGGTCTTACAGACTTCTCAAAGCTCTGAGTGTGTGTTTATTAAAGGAACAAATGCTTTTAAACACCCTGAACTAGCCCAGTTCCATTCTGCAGTAGCATCTAACAGGTACTGCAGTGCCCCATGGTGATGGGTGCCTTTATGCCACCTTAATTTCCCCCAGTTGGGCCACCCCTGCACTTGTTTGCATTTCCATGGATGAGGGGGAAGGGCAGGTGAGCAAGCAAATAGGGGAGCAATGAACACCCATGGCTAGGGTGGGGGAATAGATGCATCTCCACACCACTTTCCCACTTCCCACTTGAAGGGCACCGCTTTAGATGTTGTAATCCTGGAACAAATACTTGCTTTACAATGTGAAGATCTTGAACAGGCTCAAACGGCCCACCTTATCCTGTAATGCATGTGTATTAGAATCACGGAAGATCTGGCAAGGAGATAGCATGTGGCGTCAGCAGTGGCCCCTTTAAGGGTTAAGGCCTGGGCTCTCAGCAGAGGGTGTGCTGCACTGCTGCAGCCACCAGAGGCAATGACGTCTCTAGGGATATAAGCAGCACCTGATGCAGGAAGGGTTTGTGGGTTGTAGTGGAGAGAGAGTTGAGGATGGAAAGGAGACGTGCTTGCTGACTGAGGCTAACTGACCTATTGGACGGCTAACTCTTGGACTGACTTATGGCTCTGTGTTTTGGACTGATGTTCTGGCTAACTGTCTTATTGGCTATTGACTCAAGGACTGACCCATGACCCTGCTCATGAACCAATGGACTGGCTAATGATGTACTGGACTTTTGGACTGATTATCTGGCTCACCAATGGACTACTCAAACAGACCACTGGGTGGTGGAGAACTGAGGTGCTGCTGCTGCACCTGGAAGGACTGCTGTTTGGAGAGCTGGGACCCTGCAGACTCACTGGCAAGCCACCTACTGGTCTCCTTCCTGCTGGTACTAGCAGATCTCGCTGTAGTCAAGCTGGAGGAACTAATTAGCCTGAAAGTGGGCATAGGATCTCTAGGCAAAGCTCAGAACAGGGAGCTTGGCAGAACAGTATGCAAGTGGTCTGGCTTAGACCAGGGTCTAATCTAGGAAAGCAATATTTCTCAAACTGTCCCTCTAGGTGGATTGAGAGCCAATTTCAGGTGGGTCCCATTCATTTAAATATTTTATTTTTAATATATTAGACCTGATGCTATCATGGTGTGTAACATTTCCCAAATGCAGTCACATATAACAGGCTACTAGTATTGGCAACCTTCAGTCTCGAAAGACTATGGTATCGCGCTCTGAAAGGTGGTTCTGGCACAGCGTCTAGTGTGGCTGAAAAGGCCAATCCGGGAGTGACAATCCCTTCCACACCGGGAGCAAGTGCAGTCTGTCCCTGGTTTGTCTCCCTGGCTATGGGCCTTCCTTCTTTGCCTCTTAGCCTCAGACTGTTGGCAAAGTGTCTCTTCAAACTGGGAAAGGCCATGCTGCACAGCCTGCCTCCAAGTGGGCCGCTCAGAGGCCAGGGTTTCCCACCTGTTGAGGTCCATCCCTAAGGCCTTCAGATCCCTCTTGCAGATGTCCTTGTATCGCAGCTGTGGTCTACCTGTAGGGCGCTTTCCTTGCACAAGTTCTCCATAGAGGAGATCCTTTGGGATCCGGCCATCATCCATTCTCACGACATGACCAAGCCAACGCAGGCGTCTCTGTTTCAGCAGTGAATACATGCTAGGGATTCCAGCACGTTCCAGGACTGTGTTGTTTGGAACTTTGTCCTGCCAGGTGATGCCGAGGATGCGTCGGAGGCAGCGCATGTGGAAAGCGCTCAGTTTCCTCTCCTGTTGTGAGCGAAGAGTCCATGACTCGCTGCAGTACAGAAGTGTACTCAGGACGCAAGCTCTGTAGACCTGGATCTTGGTATGTTCCGTCAGCTTCTTGTTGGACCAGGCTCTCTTTATGAATCTGGAAAACATGGTAGCTGCTTTACCGATGCGCTTGTTTAGCTCGTTATCGAGAGAAAGAGTGTTGGAGATCGTTGAGCCAAGGTACACAAAGTCATGGACAACCTCCAGTTCATGCTCAGAGATTGTAATGCAGGGAGGTGAGTCCACATCCTGAACCATGACCTGTGTTTTTCTTCAGGCTGATTGTCAGTCCAAAATCTTGGCAGGCCTTGCTAAAACGATCCATGGAGATCTTTGGCAGAGTGGGTAGTGACAGCTGCATCGTCGGCAAAGAGGAAGTCACGCAGACATTTCAGCTGGACTTTGGATTTTGCTCTCAGTCTGGAGAGGTTGAAGAGCTTTCCGTCTGATCTGGTCCGGAGATAGATGCCTTCTGTTGCAGTTCCAAAGGCCTGCTTCAGCAGGACAGCGAAGAAAATCCCAAACAAGGTTGGTGCAAGAACACAGCCCTGCTTCACTCCGCTTCGGATGTCAAAAGGGTCTGATGTGGAGCCATCGAAGACAACAGTGCCCTTCATGTCCTTGTGGAAAGATCTGATGATGCTGAGGAGCCTGGGTGGACATCCAATCTTGGGGAGAATCTTGAAGAGGCCGTCTCTGCTGACCAGGTCGAAAGCCTTTGTGAGATCTATGAAGGCTATAAAGAGTGGCTGTCGTTGTTCCCTGCATTTCTCCTGCAGTTGTCTAAGGCTACTATGTATATGCTTTTAACAATGATGGTAAATGGGACTTACTCCTGGTATGTGTGGGTAGGATTGCAGCCTAGGATTGTTAAAAAATTTTCCTGCTTGATGATGTCACTTCAGGTCATGACATCAGTTCCGGTGGGCTTCTGACAGATTCTTATTCTAAAAAGTGGGTTCCAGTGCTAAAAGTTTGAGAACCACTGCTGTAAAGCATAGATAGTGCCCCAAAAGTTGCAAAGTTTCTTCATAATCATTCCTACCCATTGATTTTCCTTTCCTTTGGGGCCTAGATATTAAATTCTCCTTTCCTAGTTTCCATCTGTTAAAATTTTGCTGCAACATTAAAAGGCAAGATCATGAATTCCCCCCCTCTCCCCTTGCTTTTGCAATGTGTATGTGTCAGGGATATTTTTTAAAAAGCAGTTTTTAAAATCCCTGAAGAAGTATGCTCATCTTTCTCCCTGACTATTAACTTACATTAAATCAATCAAAATAATTAGAGGAAACAAAGCTATGAATGTTTTATTCACTTACTACAGCAATAGTTATTAAAATCCTTATCGTCTTGCCTAATTAGCATCAGTTGGCTATAAAAATATCAAGTGGCAGATATATTAACGGAGATGGAACCCTGGCATATTGTAACTGACTCTACTTCAGGGTGCTGTAGAATCAAGCCAATTCCTTAAATGCCTGGCAGCTTTTGCAGAGTGGTTCAAAAGTGCAGAAATCAGGGCTCTTTGGTGTTTGAAGCACAGTGCATTCCTCAGGCATTCTCTCTCGCCTTCAGTTCTGTAGAGTGTGTGCATACTGTGTAATGAAACTAGCATATGCCACAGTTGCAAAAAACAAAAGGTTATGGTAGTAATAGGATTTGACACTGAATAATGTATAGTGCTTTTCCTGAGAGTTCATAAGGTTTACCATGCTTTGTCTGGATAATCCTCACAACAGCCCTGAAAGGCAGGCCAATATTGAGATCACCATTACAGATGGGGAACTGAGGCAGTAGCAGAACTCCCCAGGCCTGCACTCTGGGGCAAAAGTTCACAATGGCATCCCCCTGTGGGATGCCACCGCCTCCCTGTGCACAAATTCACACACACACACACCCCACTTACCTGGAGCACAAAGAGCCTCTGGCAACTCTAGGACATGTCGGGGAAGCCTTCTGAAGCTTTCCTGGTGTTTTAGAAGCCTCAGAGAGGCTTCTGCATGGTTCTAGAGGCACATGAGGCTCCGTGCCCAGGGCATTTGCCCCTTTCATTTAATGGCAGGTTCGCCACTGGAGAAAACAGTGACTTTACTAAGTCTATCCAGTGGATGATGTAAAGTTTGAACCTGGTCTTCTGAAGTAATTGTCTGGGAGTCAAACGTAAGAAAAGAAATGAGAACATTGGCCCTATATTTGCCCAGGGGTACCATGTGCTGTAACTTGCCCTGAGCAAAAAGAGGCGTAAAAACAGGGTCCCCAGCAAGTTAGGTTTAGTTTTTGACCTAATGAACTCTTGGCCAAAGTGAAATTTGAGGCTTCTCAACCATTATGTTTTTATACTATAATGTGTGAAAACTGGAAGTGGGCTCTGATAGCTGATTGGAGCTATTTGGTAGGGATGGGCAAGTTAGGTGCGGCTTGACTCAAGCTGAGTATGAGTCTTCACCCCCATGACTCAACTTGAAAATGAGGCATAACAGAGGCACTTTCAGAGTTGCCCAGAGCGTTTTCACGACTCAAAAAGACTTGAGTCTCAAGTCATTTCCTCAGAAGTAGTCCCATTTGCACTGGTCATTCAATGAGGCTTCCTCTTCTTAAGTAACAGAGCTAATAGGAGCCATCATCCATTCTCACGACATGAGATGGATGATGGCCGGATCCCAAAGGATCTCCTCTATGGAGAACTCATGCAAGGAAAGCGCCCTACAGGTAGACCACAGCTGCGATACAAGGACATCTGCAAGAGGGATCTGAAGGCCTTAGGAGTGGACCTCAACAAGTGGGAAACCCTGGCCTCTGAGCGGCCCGCTTGGAGGCAGGCTGTGCAACATGGCCTTTCCCAGTTTGAAGAGACACTTGGCCAACAGTCTGAGGCTAAGAGGCAAAGAAGGTAGGCCCATAGCCAGGGAGACAGGCCAGGGACAGACTGCACTTGCTCCCAGTGTGGAAGGGATTGTCACTCCCGAATCGGCCTTTTCAGCCACACTAGACGCTGTTCCAGAACCACCTTTCAGAGCGCGATACCATAGTCTTTCAGGACTGAAGGTTGCCAACAAAGAAGAATAGGACCCATGTGTTGGAAAGTGTGATTGCTTAAACACCCCCCCCCCGCTTCCCTGCCTCTTCCCCTCCCTGGATTTCTCCAGCCAATTCTAAAGGAAGAACCCCCTTGCGCTCCATCTTCTGTTCCTTCTCATCCAAAGAAAATATCACTGTCCATTTTTCATCCAATGATCATTAGTTTCTATCAATGTGCAAGAGAGCCCACTCTTGCCTCTCCCCCCCCCATTCAAAAGCAAAACATTAACTCTTCCCTGCCTCTTGGCTGGAACTTCCCTCTAGCTGGTCTGAATGATGGCTCCATGAGGTCTTTCACACCATGAAAAAAGTAAGCAAGCGCACCTAGTCACCTAGAGAGTGAGCATGCACGGGGAATCGGTGCCAAGTCAAAGTGGCCTCAGACTCAAGTCAATGCTTGAGTCATTGGCGCAGATGACTCGAGTCTCCACAAGTCTGCAAAAATGCTGATTTTTGTGACTTGTACTTGAGTCACCTGACTCAAGTTCCCATCACTGCTATTTATTGCAGCATGGAGGCCTACACAAGGGGCTGTGAGCCTCCAGAACCCTTCTGGAGCTCAATGTAACCCCCCCAGTATGTTTTAAATCACCTTGTTCCTGGTGCCACCGCAATTGTAGTGGTGCCATCACTCCCCTGATTCTCTGGGTAGGTCACAATCCACCAGTTTGGGAACCACTGAACTGCCTGATTAGGAAGATTATTTGGGGATGCACGGGGTGGAGCCAGGATGTATGCAAGAAGTGAGTGTATACATCTTAAAATACATGAGGTCAGGAGGACAATACAAGTATTATTGGGGCATACAGTATTTACATGTGGCTTGGTTTTTTTGACAATTTCATTTTTCAGATCACAAGTTAGCCTCTGTTCAGCTTTCTTAAAATATTTTGACTGTGAGTTGGTCAATCTGAATGTGTTTTGAACCATTCACAGGGATATACTGTGCACCATGATATGAACTTGTAAACTTCCTCCAAAAAAAATTCCTGAAGGAGGTAAACCCTCAAAGCTCTAGGCTTCTGACACCAATATTGTGTTTTTCATGGCAAATGCATAGGCATAACATGCATTTTTTCTGAAGCAGAAATCACCACAGGATTGCTCATCATTTTCATGTGATTAAAAATTTCTAAAGGTGTCCTTGTGTGGTAATATTTACAGTCACTTAGGTGGCATATGATCAAAAGCTCCAGTTTTCTAGGAGATGCCAAATACCAGATCTCAGCATCCAGTAGCATATTCATAGGGAAGCTTCATCATATGACAATGAAAAGGAAAAGGCACTTTGTTCAGGCATTAGAATGAAAATGGAAATTTGGCGTAAGCCAGACTACTTAATGTGCTGAAGCAAACATAGGCTTGGCATCAGGTGTACATTTCACTGACACGTGTACATATATGAAGCACACGTTCATGTAGATCACATGAGTGCTTAATACTTTAAAATAAAGATCTTCTGTAATCTTAAGCAAAATCTTAAGTAACATCTAAAAATATAATATAGGAAGCAGTCATCAGTGAAAGCATTACACTGAAGGATTGTGGAGAGGAGCTTTCTGTGCTCCTGTGAGAGTGTTTTATCAAGCAATTTGAAATTCATTTAAAGGCCAATGCACATCAAAGAGGTGGCAATGCACAGTATTTCCTATTTCTTCACCACCCACAGGTGCATCCAGCATGAATGAGAATATCAATTTCCCTCTTTAAGAAGGGGTTGCAACATTTTGTTTTTAAAAAAATCTATATTAAATTAACTCTGCCTCTGTGCCTACAAAACAGGCTGACACACAGAAATTAAGCCGGTGAAGTTTTTCCTTGCATGAAGTTGAGCTGTAGCCAAAAGTATCACCTGCTTAATTTTTGCTGTTATTAATTGGAGGCCATGGTATCTGAATATATATATATATATATATATATATATATATATATATATATATATATATATATATATATATATATAACAGCACCACACAAAGGTATATGCATTTAAAAAATGATGCATGCTAAATACCACAGGCAGAAGAGCAGACTGGCAATGCAACTTTAAGGATACACATCTTTTTGGGTTGGGGTGGTCCATGATATTTGGGTGCCTGAGATGAAGCATCAAATGCTTCCAGCCCACATGGCCCTTTGCCACCTGGCTTGGTGACATGACAATGCCTGCCCCACCTCCCCATCTCAGCACTGCCTCATTCCTGTTTGAAAAGGAGGAGGGGGCTCTCACAGTATTGCACCACCACTCCCATGTGTCCTCTTCCACTCTAGCCTTTTCCTTCTCAGATCTGAGCATGGTGGTAGTAAGCAGGTAAGGTGGGCACCTTCATGCTGCCAAATTAACTAGTGATAGGCAGGTGGCTCCTCTCATGCTACTTAAGGTGGCAATGGGTAGGTGGTGGGCTGACAGGGTATATTGCTCCCTGTTAATTCAAAGCCAGAGACAACCACATCGGTTTATCTCACTGTGAGGCCAGCCCTGTGGGTATTTCTATTCCACCCATTTCAGCCATAGTATTTTTGCCGTCCCTTTACTTCCCTAATTATTCTAGTGTTATTTCTAGTCATACAAACACAGCCAGAAAAAGGAGGATTCTAGTCCTTTGGGAGTCTAGCAAGACTAAACTCTTCATTTTCTGTTAGAATAGTGTATAATCAATCACCAGCTCCTCTGGCACTTCAGGCCAAACACATGTACAAGTGAAGTGCTGTTTGGAATGGCTGATGAGTAATGTTTAAAGAACAAGGCCTATCTATATGCATCTCAATTTAGATTAGAATGTTTAAAGAACAGCTCTTCTCCTGCTACAGTGAATAAGCACAAGACAGCACCGTCACATCCTTTGCAGCTGAAGGTCACGAGCTTTGCAGAAGCAGAGAAGAATGAATCCATAGGTGGTTTGTGCTGTTCTGCTGTGTGCACAAGCTCATGCTCACAGGAGTGAGTTATAGTCAGGTTTTAAATTAACGGTGTTGTGGTCTGTTAGCGCAACTCTGACATTAATATACCATGTAGAAGATGTTCAAAATCCTCTTCCAACAATAATTTGAGTATGAGCAGAGACACTAAAAGAGTGACAACCTTGGGAGCAGTAACTGTGGCTTAAAAGAACTATTAGCCATTGGCCAGCAGCAATGGGGTTGCTTTAAATTTTAATGATTAATTTTAATCTCAATAAGTATTTGTAATAGGGACATGGGGGAGATGTAAGGAGTTTGTTAGTGTTTTCTGTTGCAAAAATCAATAACATTTGTAAATGGGAGTGAGAATAACAAAAAAGACATTTGAAAAGAACAGTAGTACTCCATATGATCAAATGTTTGGTTTGATCATTACTGTCCCCCCCCCCCTTCATTTTATTATGTGTATAAATCTCTTCCTGTCTGCTTGAACAGTTACAGTAAAGGACAGAAAGGCAAATAAATATTTGTTCAATATAAAATAGTTAGAAGCTTGTCTGTACAAATAGAGTTAAATCTTAATTTGTCATGCTGCAGTATTCTGTGGCAGAACAGATGGAGAATCATGCTCTTGGAAGGGGTCTTTCCCTGAATGTCACTCTTTTCCCATTCATGGAAAGAGCTTCTGACCCCAGAGTATTGCAGTGTAAAAGCATAGGCTACAACTCATTGTCTCCCTCAGGCAGAATCCTGCCATGAAACCAACCCATTCTAGGCAGATCTTTCTAGATCTATTTATCTAGAAACACAAAACATGTGTTTGCCTCGACAGCCTTTCAAGGTGGCTTACAAAGAATAAAGCAATCAATAAAAACAATACGTCAGGAAACTAGAAAATAAAGACAATAAAACTGCAGAGTAAATCTATAAAGAAATCTTCATCCTGGCTTACTAAATGCTGCAGCTGGATGAAATACAACTAGTTTTAGCGAACAAGGTAGATAGTGCCAAATAGATATCTTTGGGCAGGGTGTTTCACAGTGAGTGCCCTATCACAAAAAAAGGCTTCTGCTCTCACCTAAAATTGAAAGCTGGAGATAGCTGGAGAAGGACCTTCAAAATAGCTGGCATACATAGAGTAGCCCATTGGGGACTAGGGAGTGGCAGGAGACATAAGTAAACAGTTTCTTTACTAACCTCTCCCAGGAGGCCTGGTGCCTAGCTAGTCCATAGCATGCAGCAGATGCTGTGTTGGCGGTGCTGCAGGCTACAGACTGGCAGAGAAGAGGATTGAGTCCTACATTTTTTAACTGACCATCAAACTCAATTCACATAATACAAAATGTTGAACTTGAAAATACTGATATCAAGGAAGGATCCATCTTTGTAAATTAACATTAATCATGAGCATCTATTATGCACCACTAAATTCTTAAATCTAAAAGCATTATGTGACTCCCAGAAAGTAAAGTTGCTTAAAACACCTCTCACATTAAAATTTAGAATCCCTAATAGCAGACACCAATGCAGTTATGCCTGGGGCTTAGTTTATTTCTGTCTGTACCTGAGAATTTCAGCAGATATGACTGTATTAACTTCTACTCTAGTAATCTTTGGGGCTTAAATTATTGATCCAAGTTGGGGCCTCTGGAGAGACTGGTATTCATATGCCTATTTCAGCCATAAGTAAGCATCTGATTTATCCTGAGACACTTAACCCAAACCAGGAAATCTGTGCTGTCACATAATACTACAAAAGGTTGAGAGATTCGCCATAGCTCAGCATTAGAGCCCAGGCTTTGTGCATAGATGGTCCCAAGTGCAATCCTTGTCAGATGTTCCCAAGTCTGGGAAAACCCTTTCTCTGAAACTCAGAAGAGGCGCTAGCGATGTAAACTATACTGAACTAGATGGGCCAATATATGACTCAGTAAAAGACAGTTTCATAACTCAAGGTTATGAAACATAGAGCTACTTTTCTGAATGAACTTCTGCCTAGCATAGTGCTTCCCAAACTGTGGGTTGGGGCCCACCAGTGGGACACGACCTGATTGGGTCATGGGTCATGAAACTGAAACTGACAAGCTGATAGCTTACTAGGAAAACGTATTGAGTTCTACAGAAAGTGAAACAATCACATGAGCGTATTACTCATGAGTAGGTGACCATGCCTCAGTCCACTTCGAAAGGCAGTCCGAGAGGAATGCAACACCATCAAAATGGTCCTGCTTCGATAAACGCAGGCCCCAAAAAACACTCCAGAAGGAAGCCTCCCTTCAAGCTAACTAGGAAAATGTACAGTATTGAGCCCTATGGAAAGTGAAACAGAAGCATGTGCGTGTTAACTCATGAGTAGGCAAACGTTCCTCAGCTCCTGTCGAAGGCCAGATGAAGGGGAACCAGAATTGTCCCACCAGAATTGTCCAATTGATGAACATGGAGCTCAACAAACGCTCCAGAAGGCCTCTCCCTTCTGTAGTAGTAAAAAGGAGAAAAACAGAGGCTTGAGCAGTTGGTAAGGTGGAACTTTTTTTTTTAAGGCTTGTAAAGCTAGGTGGATCTTAATAACATTTCATTTTAAAAAGTGGATCCCAGTGCGAAAAAACCACTGGCCTAAGAGATACTTTAATCCTTGAGTGTTTCACCATAGGATTAGAAAGGGAACCATAGAATTGAAAGGGACCTACAAGAGGTTCTCTGAGAGCAGGCATTGGCCCCAGGGCAAGATGCCCGATCCCCCCCCCCCCAATGTACAGGGGTAATAGAAGTGCACTGAAAGTGGATATAAGCTTTCTGGAAATGCAGCTCTGGGTAGGCTGAGATTGAAGTACCCAATTTTATAATAAATTTGTTTTGTACTGTGTAGTTTTGTGATGGTCCAGGCCCCTGGAAGCTCTGGCAGTTCTGTTCCTCTCTCCTCAGGCCTGACAAGACTGTGTGCAACCCCCTGCCTATGCAGGCAGGCCACAATCATAACATTCCCCACAAATGGCTATCCAAATTCTGCTTTGACCCAAGTTGCATATACACAACAGGGATCAAATGTGTACACCTGTGGGCTGGGCAGAAATAGGTCAAGGTAGAGTCAGCCACCAGCAATGGAGAGTCTACCACCTTCTGCGGCAGACTGTTTCACTGCTGGATAGTTCAGGAACTTCCCAGGAAGTTCATCCTGCCCACATAAACTTACTCGACATTTTCTTCTCGTTTTTCCTCTTGTAGTTTACTATAGTGATAAATACCTGAATAAAATAAAAATGTAGTGGGAATTCTAGCAGTTGTAAAAGGTTGTTGTAAAAGTTTCTACTTCTTTTATGTCTTCCTTAATTATAAATAAAATAACACAACAATTCATTTTCAATTAAGGTGAAAATTGCCCACCTTGTTCCCAAATACCTTACCCCTACCTACCCTCCCATAAGAACATAAGAAGAGCCCCGCTGGATCAGGCCAAAGGCCCATCTAGTCCAGCTTCCTGTATCTCACAGTGGCCCACAAAATGCTTCAGGGAGCACACAACAGACACAACCTGCGTCCTAGTGCCCTCCCCTGCATCTGGCAATCAGAGGCAGCCTAAGTCTAAAACCAGGAGCTTGTACATACCTACCATAACTCGTAAGCCATGATGAACTTTTTCTCCAGAAAGTTGTCCAATCCCTTCTTGAAGGCATCTAGGTACCATGCCATCACTACTTCCTGTGTCAAGAAGTTCCACAGACTAATTAATTACAGACTAATTACAGCCTAGTTATACCAAAACAAGGAAATCCAAATCCCACATTACTCTATGTTCCGGCTACAGCAAATACATTTTTTGTGGATAACTCTCAGATGTGTCCTTCTTTATACTCAGAAATGGAACTATAAAATTCATTAACAGCAAATGGGAAGGTAAAAATCTAGAGATAATTTTAAAGAAAGCATATCATCTATATAAGCCAGGTCCAGAGAAACATGAGCAGGACTCTGCCCACATAATAGGGCTTTCCCGCTTCCCCATTCTGAATGCAGTCCTTTGTGCCCCTAAAATCTATTACTAAGAATCAGAATGGCATGAGGGAGGCTGTAGAGAGAGGGGAGAATTAGAGGGAATGGGGGCAGCATCTTGCATGAGTGGAAGTGATTTCTCATGGAAGGAAACCTCTAAATTCCAGGCATAGAGATTTTCCATTTACTCTGTCTTGTCCTAGCACAATATTTGGCTGCAGTTGTAATATCTAGGGCAGTATTTCTAAAATAAATAGCAAGGAGGACAAGCGATATCCCTGTCTTGTTCCATTAGTTAATAAAACCATCCATTCTGAATTATCCAACACTTTTGCACTTACATAGGAAGCTGTCTTATACTGAGTCGGAACTTTGTGATTCCGATTTAAAGCAATATAAATTGATTTAAAGCAATTATGATTTAAAGCAATATAATAACACAGACCTACAAAATTGAGGGTCAGAAAGGTTTTCCCCAAACTTTATGGTGGTTTGATGTGACTTTGGGGTGCCGATTCCAAAAATGGCATCCGTTTTGCCCTATCACGTCTAGTTTTGGAGATATAGTATAGCCTCATTAGTGAATGGTTCAAGCAGCTTCCTCATGAGGAAGCCATGGTGTAGGGCAAAACGGATGCCATTTTTGGAATCAGCACCCCAAACATACCCAAGAATTGGTGTAACATTTAAGGAAGCAAAATGTGTGTTGGCCTGTGTAACTAAATAAGTTGATTAAACTGAAGCTAGTGTTTTTTCATAAATTTGAATTTAGCTGTAAATTCATCAGGAACAGAAGTGTTCTATTCAAAAGACCTGATCTGATGAGTCACTTTCTGAAGGAACATTAGTGAATTAAACTTGTGATTGTCTCCAACTAAAATGGTGAGAAACTGCTTATTATTTATATATTTCGGAATCTGAATTTTGCCTTTCTGTGAGATCTCTGTTGCTAATTGGCTTCTGATTAAATTGTTGTTCAGTCTACAAAAAATACCTCAATTTAGTGGAAAAAAAAATCAACATAATTCTGTTTTTTTGTTGGGAATATCTGATGACTGGACTTAGAAAGATTTTGAAACTATATTTTTATATATGACAACTGTGGCAAGAATACTGTATGCTATTGGAAGGTTCTAAAGACACCTTCAGTTGAAGAATTGTGAGTAAAGTTATTGGACTGAGTGGACCTGTACAAACTTACAATTTTTCTTAAAGAGAAGTCAGTAAAGACTTTTATGTATAATTGGAGACCATTCATGGACTTCCTGCGCACAAAGAGGAAATTGGCTTTAGTGAATTATGGACTTGATGCGTAGATAATAGATACACAGATAAAAATTTTTTGTTGAAAATGTACTTTAGAAATATAGAATTTAAAGTTATAATGCATAATATCTTATATGATTTCACAGAAAAACAAAGTAATGTAGATTCAGGACTCTTCACTTGCCACACAACTTTCAATAAATGTTTTAATTTTAATTTTTCTGCATTTGTATTTTTAAATTTTTGTTGTTTTAAAACAAATTTTTAAAAAATGTGAAATAAACAAACATAATTCTGTGGCTCTACATCAGGGCTTTTCAAACTGGGGCGTCGCGACGCCCCAGCCTGTGAGCCCTGGCCTCTGCCCCTTAAGGGGCAGGGGCAGCCTGGAGGCAGGGAGGAGGCAGCAGCGCGATCCTCAGGATCGCGCCATCCAGGGGGGCTGCAGGGGCTTGGGTGCACTTACCCAAGCCTCCTGCAGCCTCCCCAGGCTGCGGGGAGCCCAGCGCGACCTGCAGCAGGGCTCCCTGCAGCAGTGAAAGTAAATGCGGAGCGATCGCGCCCCACCTCCGCATTTACTTTCACTGCTGCGGGCAGCCGGTCACGCCGGGCTTCCCGCGGCCTGGGGAGGCTGCAGAAGGCTTGGGTAAGTGCACCCAAGCCCCTGCAGCCCCCCTGGGCGGCGTGATCCTGGGGATCGCACCGCTGCCTTCCCCCACCCCTACTGCCTCCCCCCCCAGCCACGCAAGTACTTAGTGGCTCTCAAACTCTCCCAGAGAGTTTGAGAACCACTGCTCTATCATGTTCTATCTCAGAACATGAAAACATAACTGCAGTGGCTTTGGTTATTTTCCTTTCCCACTTGTCCAGCACAATTTTCTACCTTGTCCTTATCCTAAGAATATGGTGCTTTGTTTCAGTAAGAGGTACATCACATCTGTATTGCTTGGCAATTTCTTTTCTCAGAAAAAATATTCTTTTAATGCATTTTTGCTTTCTAAATGCAGTTTTTCCACTGTCTTTTCACATAAAATGACAATTTTAATGAGAAATATTAACATAATAAATATTGCTTTAAAAAGTGAAATATCTATGTTAACTAAAGAGCATTGTCCTTCAAGTTAATGGACACCATGAATAGAAGGTTGGTTGTTTGAATGTCACCTGCACTTTCAGGAATAACTCACATTTCAAAAATCCACCCAATCGGAATTGGTGATTGATGATAATTGGGTAGCCACAGATCAGAAAACAAAGGGTGAATGGAAGAGCTATACTGCAGTATATCAGTACCTGCTGTGCAGAACTGGGTCACTTCTCCAGGACAGGGCCACCAGATTTTTATGCTTATACCTTTAGAAGAGGGAATTTTGGAAGGTGCAGCTGAACATGGAAGGGTTTAAAAGCTACACCCACCAAAATCGCCTCTTCTGTACACTGGTTAAAGATATAGGCATTCTGTCCTTCATTGTATCTGGTCACCCTAGTTTTCCACTTAGAACTCAACTGTAGGATCATTCCACCACACTTTCCAGAGGAGGGAATAAGGTGTTCCACCTCCTTACACAATGGAGTCCACCCACTTCTGTCCTCTGGCCCAACTTTAATATTTCATTTTGAAACCAATAGTTGAAAATCCTCTTTTATGAAAACATGGAATCTGGATCTTCTAATAGAGATCTTCTAAACATGGAATCTGGATCTTGTAATAGAGATTAAGGCTGTAATCCTTTCCTGGGAGTGAGTCCCACTGTAAGCAATGGAACCTACTTCTCAGTAGATATGCACACGATTGTGCTTTAAATCTAGTTTTAAGACAGCTTGTCAAGCGATTGGTACATAAGTGTGGGGAGAAGTAGAATACCTCTGCTTGGTATAACTGAAAGAATATACTTTAATTGTTCATTACAGCAGTCCCAAAATGACAGTCAGAAGTCCTTTGGAAAAAAGAGAAACAAAGGTTCAAAGAACAGTGAAACAAGAGGCAGAATTATGCATTCCAACAGGATAGCCACTTTATGACAGCTGGCTAGTTGGACCTCTTTGCTCCAAAAGGGGACACACACAGCTAGAAAATCAAGCAGTTTGCAGCCTGATAGCAACAACGTAGTTATCATTCCGTATCAATGTCTGGGCTTAACCCTAATTAACTTTTAATTCTGCAGTGTTACCAAACATGCCAGATAAAAGCATTGGAGCTCAGCATTTTTCCTAAATACAAGGAAGACTATAGAATTAAGACAAAAATAGGAAAAGCAGTACAATAGTTCTCTCACATCTCACAGTCAATATTTTTTTTACTTACACAATTGACATCCTATGCTATTCAAGTAGCTAATTCTTAATCTTAAAAAAATACACATATAGACATTGTTTGAGGTCATAATATGGTAAAAGAATATAACAGTGTCAGGTAGATTGAATTAAAATTGAACAATTAGAGATTGAAGCAACATTGAAAAAAATA
Source organism: Tiliqua scincoides (assembly GCF_035046505.1). Taxonomy (NCBI): domain Eukaryota; kingdom Metazoa; phylum Chordata; class Lepidosauria; order Squamata; family Scincidae; genus Tiliqua; species Tiliqua scincoides. The sequence continues at coordinate 98,244,781 of NC_089821.1, read as the reverse complement.
TTTATTTAAATGATTAGTATGAGTGTCTTCCAATAAGCCAAAGTTCATTGCATTAATACATAATTTCATGCGAATTACTGTACCTGGATTCATTTATTTAAATACACACACACACTTTGTGTCTACAGTATCCATGGACACCTTCATTGAATGGAATGTCAATAACTTACCCAGGTATAGACTGACAATTAGTAGAAGCAAGTACAGAGATGTACCTAGGTATTTAATGTATGTGCAGCCCTAATGTTTTGACTGCACAGTGAGCCTTCAGCGGCTTCACAAGATTTCTATATCAAAATCTAGCAATCTCTGCCCTGCACCACACTGGTATGCTTGAGTCAGACGTCACATTTAGATTTAAGGGAGAACTGCAATGTTTGAAAGTCCCTCTCCTGAGGTGTGTGTGAGAGAGTCACACACTCTCCATTATGGGTTACAAGCCATGATGTGTATGTGCAACCTCCTGATTTTAGAAATAGGCTATGTCAGAATGCCAATGCAAGGGAGGGCACCAGGATGCAAGTTTCTTGTTATATGGTGTGCTCCCTGGGGCATTTGGTGGGCCGCTGTGAGATACAGGAAGCTGGACTAGATGGGCCTATGGCCTGATCCAGTAGGGCTGTTCTTATGTTCTTAGTGCCTCTTGTGCACCCCCCTTCCGCCTGACTTGGTGCATCTGGAAAAAGCTTTTCCATTTGACTCTGCTGACTGTAGAAGCTGATTTGCAGTCTCTGCCCTGATGAGAATAGAAATGTTCTACTATTAGCATACAGCATCTTGTAAGCACCCTGTAGTTAATGATGCAACACAGAACTTAAATTGGTTAGTTTGGAAAAATATGATCTCATGAGAACCTGCTAATTTGCCAAGCTCCAGCCTGAAATCTTTTCCTTAATTCTACTGTTTCTGTAATCAAAGGAAGCAGCTGGGAATGATAAGGCATTCTAAACTTCCAGTTGACAAAATAGGATCTAGCAAATAGCACTGCTTTGTCCACATTGCAATGGAAAATCATATGAATCACACTGCAGTCCTATACGGACCTATTCCCAGATAGGTCCTATCTGGGAGTAGGTCCTATTTAAATCAATGGACTTCTGAGTAGATGTAAATAGATTGTGCTGTGAGAAGCTTTGCGTGCATGACGTTATATTTAGCATTGGTATTTCCTGCTGTTAGCAGTTTGCATCTCAAACTTGACTTAAGCTGCATTGTATTCAAGCACTGTGTTAAGAGCCCTACTATATATATATATATATATATATATATATATATATATATATATATATATATATATATATATATATATATATATCTCCCTGTTAGTTAACAACAGATGAGAGGATCTTGAATCCACTACTCAAGATTCAGTAGGTAAGGCAGTTGCATTTTTGTCAGCCCTTTTTATCTTAGTCATAGTTTTCCTTTGTCCAATGATGGCTTCCTGATTAAAGAAACAAGATACTAGGCAGAAGCCAAGATGTTTCTGGTTCCAACCTCACTGAGCTATGACCTCACTGGATGTCCTTAGGTAAGCCATTATCCCTCTGCTCTGCCCTTCTTTACTGTTGCTTCAACATTGTTGAAAGAATCACTGAAATAATGTACAGCATATGAAATATTTTGAATGCTTAGAGCAGCCATTTTCAACCACTGTGCTGTGGCACACCTGTGTGCCATGGATGGTCTGCAGGTGTGGACTGCCAAATAAATGGTGCAGGCTGTACAGAAGTCATTCTGTTATTACAGTAGGATTTTCTTCCAAATCAGTCAAGAATTCAGAAAATGGCTCCAACCAAGCAGTTCCTCATCTTGGACTATACATAATAACATTCTTTTGCTGAGCTAGCACTTCTGAGGGTGAGGTGTATGCCCTTCTTTGTTCTCATACCAATGATAAGTTATATGACTGCCAAAACTCTGCCATCGCTCTACAGGGACATTCATCATCTGCTCCCTCGTCCAACAAGTAGCACAAAAAAGTAGTTTGTTTTAGTCCGGACAGCTCTATTGGCAGCAAAATTGTACTTGGATAAGTTCTTTATAAATAACATGATGCTGCAGTCCTGTCTTGCAGCAACAGCAGGATACAGTTCATACTGAATCCTGTCGCATGGCAATAATGGTCCATTTTTTTGTAGTCCCTTGGTGAGGTTAAATAAATAGAACACAGATGTACAGCCTGACATGTATCAAGTATTATTGTTTCATACATTTTGTAGAAGAGTGAATGAGTGTACAGTTGATCTTGCATTTGACACTTCAGAATTAAATTTAAAAAGCAGTACAATTGTCTCGTATTGGTCAATTGTTTATAAACAGAGAGCATGATGGATAGCAATGGACTGGGTGAGTGATTCTAACAGGAATGGGGAGACAACACTGGTTAAGCAGAAAAAAATAAGCCAGTGGCACTCTGCTGATGTAGCCAAATGAAATATAACATCAGGAAACACGAGAACCATTACAAGCAGTGGGACCTGCCCTAGGTACTTAAGAGAGTGGTTGTCCAAAAGCCCTGAGGCCTTCTGTGAGAGGGGGATTCCTCTGGCACTTCTTGAACTTAAAGTGTCTCTTGTGATAAACTGAAGTACTAGGTAACAGATGGTGCATATGTAACTTCTGGAGCTTGCCCCCAAGATGTGTACTGTGTTTCTGTGATAATTACTCATATCTGCCATTATTGATCTTTATTCAGTAGTTGACTAGTTGATATTCATATGCTGCACCATGTGCAGGCTTCAGGCATCACTTCATAGCCGTTTTCACAAAGGTGGGGTGTGTGTCCCCATTTCATCCTCTCTGAGTGGTGAGTGCAAAGTGGTTGAAGCAGGATGTGGAGGGTGAAGCTTTGACATGGAGATTCTCTCCTTGGAGATTTGGGTTGCAGGAAAGTGTAAAAACTATTCCCCCTTTTTCTGAAGTCAGAAGGGATAGCTTGAAGTCAGGGAAATAAAACTGACAGTTTGGGATTGCATGGTTCCTGCTTTGAGGAGTTATTGCCTGTGAGCAGAAGGGAGTTATTCTCCACGTGGCTTATCAGATCAGCATAGAGGTGCAAGGACAGAGATCATGAGTTGTCCATTGGAGTTTCTCCAGATATCTGAGTGGAGATGGAAGCTACGTGCCATTGCAGCAGGGGTAAAATGACTCAGTCGCATTAAGGTTTGGTTCTGACTGGAGTGGACTAGGAGGAGTTTAGCTATATAATTGAGATGATTTCTTTGTTGCCTTTTCTTGGCCAGGAGTGCAGCAGGACAATGTCCCTGTTTAAACAATGATAATCCTGAACAGCAGGACTTGGGCAACCAATCCAGTGTAGTAAGTAGTTAGCTTTATTGTTTTTCGGCTGCTTTAAAGTGTATGTCATCTTGCTTAGATCCTTTGTAAACCTCCTTTGAATGCTCTAGACTGTGGGATAGAGGATTCTCCTCATCCTAACATGGAATAGCTTTAATAAACCTTTCAAGTAAACTTCTTGAGCGTATATGTGTGTGATCAGAGGAATTTGGTTCCCAGATGAACCATTGAAAATTTCAGGTAAACTATTTATAACTCAAAGATTTCCTTTCCTTCTGCCTGCTGCTGGAGCCTCTAAGGGTAGAGGCAGGAATTGGAGAGCACTTGGCAGATTTTGCCAGAGCAGTTGACATTGAATTGAAGTGAAAATTGGGCAATGGGCACTGCAATTCCAGACAGCCGCAAACTTATGTGCCCAAAGGCCTTGGACACCCCTTGGCCCTTGGGGCATCAATGTTACATGCATGGTTCTTTTTATCAGATCTGGATTTTTGGGAACTAGGCACTGAGGCCAGCATTGGATGGTCAACGCAGTTGACATCTGATTTGGGTGAACCAATTGTGCCAGGGGCTCAGATCCCCCAATGGCCCTACTAATAAATGACCCTCCCCTAAATTCTCATGGCACACCAATGTGCCATGGCACAGTGGTTGAAAATTGCTGATACATACCGATTACTAGCAAAAACTTAAGTGCACAGCTGCTCAGGCTTGGGAAACCTTCTGCATGCCAGAAAGATCCGGTGCCATTATCATGAGTTTGGTTTCCTTTGCTGGTGCTGTAAATAAGACACTGGGAATGAAGATGCTTCTGGCCTTACAACTGTATGTGTCAGTAGCCCACAGAGCAAGCAGGCATAGCCTTAATCAGACACAAGTCCATCTTTCAGTTGTATTTGAACAAAGACCTTGCTCTGACCTTTCATTTTGTTCTGCAGATATAGTGAGCAATGATGGAAAACAGAAGAAAAGGGATTGACCTGACATCCTGATATTTACTGGAAAATTCTTATTGATTTGATAGTGTTCACTTTAGTATTTTTTTCAAAGAAAAGGTTCTTCTGTTCACAATATAAGAAATGTAACCCCAATGTGAGTTTTGTAAACTAACAACCAGTATGTTCACTGATCAGGTCAGAGATATATTTTATTTCCTTTGTAGATGCATCAAACTGAGCAGATAAGCAAAGGATGACCTGTTAGCAAAACAGAAGAGAGGAACATTTTTTTTCCAATATCCTTTTTGTTATCTGGTGTAATAGAAATCCTAGCTGGCCCCAAGCGTAACTCCATTTGCTTCTTGCAGAATGTCCTTTTTGCACATTAGACCTGTGAGACATGACTTCTTTGGAATTAGTCCAAGAAGCCTGAGTGGCGAACTGGGATGAGGGGAGCTTATGCTAGGGAATTTCATAGGAGGACAAAACATTGCTGAAGGGTAATAATGAGATCCTTATTATATTATTTTTCGCAACTCAGGGCCCAATCCTATCCAGTTTTCCAGTGCTGGTGCAGCTGTGCCCATGGGGCATGCACTGCATCCTGTGGTAGGGAGGTAGTCACAGAAGCTTCCTTAAGGTATGGGAACATTTGTTCCATTACCTGGGGGGCTGCGTTGTGGCTGCACCACTGCTGGAAAGTTGGATAGGATTGGGCCCTCAGGCTACAATCCAGGACACACTTACCTGGGAGTAAGCCCCATGGAACACACTGGAATTTACTTCTGAGTAAATAGTCATAGAATAGCACTGTCAGTCTACTTTATACAATATGGCCTTCCCTGGATAATATCTTCAGACTGTACATCATAGGGTTCTATTTTATACATAAACACCTAGTTAGCAACTATTAAATCAGGGGATAATTTCAGCAGCAGCAACTTCTGGTTGAATGTCACAGTGCAATCTCTAACAGCATCCCTAAAAAAGAACAGCATCCCTAAGAACAAAGGTATTTTTTCTTTTCCAATAAGGATGTTCCTTAGTATACTTATGGCCCAATCCTATTCCTCATTGTTGAAGATGATGCAACTGTGCCAATGGGTCACACACTGCATCCAATGGTTGGGGGGGGGGGGTGATTAGGAGGCCTGCTAGAGGTAAGTAAAAATATTTTCGACTTCTCTCTTTGTGGGCCTCCTGGTGGTCTATGGGTTACCTCGGAACTATGCCAGCTCTGACAATTGGACAGTTTTCCTGACAAATAACTCTAAGTTTAGATTAGAAGATTTAGGAGACATAGGGCACAATCCTAACCAGCTCTACTCAGAAGTAAGTCCTATTTTGTTCGATGGGGCTTACTCTCTGGAAAGTGTGGTTAGGATTGCAGCCATAGGCAGTAAATACCTTTTCTCATCACAATTTTTGAGTGATGTCATTGGTCCAGTGATATAATACCCCCTTTCCTATTATTAATCCTATTCCCATGAGTGGTACAGACCAGGGACAGACTGCACTTGCTCCCAGTGTGGAAGGGATTGTCACTCCCAAATTGGCCTTTTCAGCCACACTAGATGCTGTTCCAGAACCACCATTCAGAGCGCGATACCATAGTCTACCATAGACTGAAGGCTGCCAACGACTACTACTACTAATGAACACTAAAACAGGGATGATGAAGCAATCTGTGGTTTTCATGAATGTTTTTGCTTCCCATGAATTTATAATTTAACAATCTAGTTCGCAACATAGTCACCTGCACATTCACAAAATGAGTCACCTTCTTATTTATTTTATTTTATTTATTTTTCACATTTTTCTCCAAAGAGCTCAGGGCTCTGAGTACACAGCTGCTCCCCTCCTTTTGTCCTCACAACAACCCTGTGAGGTAGGTGAGGCTGAGAGAAAGTGACTGGTCCAAGGTCACCCAGGAAGCTTTGTGGCTAAGGGGGGATTTGAACCTGGATCTTCCAGGTCTAAATCCACCTCCCAAACCACTAAACCACACTGGCTCTTCATTTTGTATATTGTCTTGCTAGGTCTGGGAAAAAAAAGTTGTCTTACCAGGTAAATTTAGTCCAATTAAGAAATTTACAATTGATTTTTCTTTTTTGCTGTACTTTTAATGGGTTGTGGGCAGTGAACTAGGGTTCGCGTCACCCAGTGCAGGATGCCAGCCCGTCAGCCCCCGTCCAGTGGGCGGGGCAACACCCCAGGTGGTGGGCGTGGTGATGTACCATCACTCCACCCCCACTGGTTTTTTGGCTATACCTTTTGATAGAACAAAGTTAGAACACATTCTGCATGAAATGACGCATTGATTGATATATAACATGATGGTATTATTCCTCCAAACTGTGATTTTAGTGATTTTGGTTACTAGTGATGTCACCCCCCCAAGGGTGTCAACTTACTAACACCTTATTGCAGCAGTTCTCAAACTTTTGGCACTGGGACCCACTTTTTAGAATGACAATCTGGCCAAGACCCACCAGAAGTGATGTCATGGTGGAAGTGATATCAGCAGGCAAATTAAAATAAATAAGTATAAATAATTAAAGTAAAACAAATAATTAAATAAGCAGAAGCCAGCCCTGGTCCACCAAGTGAATTTCCTCTGTAGCCTGCCTGCAATAACACCCTCCAAAATCAGAAAGGTTTTCAGCCCTACCCAGTGCCCAGTTCAATTTAAGAACTTCTGTTTAAACCAGATCACTGTCAGGATCCACCTGGCTTTGCAAGTCTCAAAAGGTTCATCTTATCAGCTGAAGCCTCTCTTTTGATCCTTTTTAGTGGGGGGGAGGCTGCCTTCTGGAGCACTTGTTGAGCTGCAGGTGCATAGGATCAGGACCATTCTGGTAGCCTTGCACTCTCCTTCACTTGATCTACCACACCAGCCAAGGCACGTTTGCTTACTCGCAAGTAAACTCAACCATGAGGTTTAGTTTCGCTTTCTATAGGGCTCAATACATTCATCTGCTTGGAGGGAGGGATTTCCTTCTCAGGTGTTTTTGGGGGCTGCATTCATTGGATCAGGACCATTCTGGAGTCGTTGGATTCCTCTCAGCCTGTCCTTTCCGACGGACTATGGAAAGTTCGTCTACTTGCGAGTAAACACGCAATACAGCTCACTTTCACTTTCCATAGGGATCAATGCATTTTTGTTCTCCAGTTTTTCGGCCATAACTTTTGACAGAAACGAGATATTTCACTCTGGTTTTTTGCATTGCATTCTGCTCGAAATTCCACATCCAATGCTATATAATATGATGGTGTTACTCCTAACCACCGTGATTTTAGCGTGTCACCCCCAGTGCATGTCACCCAGTGCAGCCCGCACCCCCCGCACCTCCCTAGCGTGTGGGTGGGTGTGGGGATGGGGGACATTGGGACGAACTCCTGAACTTTAAAATTTACTACAACACCACTGCAGGTCCCAGCATCCTTACAGGAATTGTTCATTTATGACTGTCTTTAAATAATGCTTCCAATCATGTTGCTGTCTCTGATTTCTTTTTTTTCTAGTCTGTAGCATCTTGCCAGGGCCCTAGATATTCTGAGCTTCATTCAGTCCATCTGCATGTTTTCCTCCATGGGGAAAATATCAGTTTGGGTGAGAACAGTTTAAATAAAGAAAATAGCATAGGGAGGAGGGCAAATATCCTTTCCTACACCATCAGTTTCTGAGCCCAGTTCAGCTCCACCCTCTCATGGGTGCTGTTACTTTTTTGAAAGCTGCAAGTGATTCTGATTGTGAATCTCCTGCACCATATTTAACAGTCCCTGGAGACTCCCTAAAAATGTATCTTCTTTTTTGGTATACAGTGGATAATGGGGCTATAGCAGTGGTACTCAAACTTTTCCAGCCAGTGGCTCCCTTGACCCCAGTGGCTGTTGGCCTTGACTCCCCGTCATGTTCCTGAGGGCTGAAAGTGACATAATTGAACAGGAAGTGGCCAGAAATATTAACTATATTAAATATAATATTATAATATTATATTTGTTATAATTTAATATTAAATATTAAATATATATTAACTATATTAATATTAATCATATTAATCATATCATTAATTAAATGCAGATCTTAAAAATATATTATTAATACACAGCAATATACATGCTTTATAAATGATCAGCTGCTGATCACTGTTGGAGACAGGATGCTGGAGTGGGTAGATTTTGTCTGGTCCAGGAAGACTCATTTTTTAAAACTTTGTAAGCATACCAATAGAACTGTTTTCTCAAATGAACTTTGTGAACAACCAGTCTGACCAACATTACACACACACACCCCTGTGGACCCCAATCCAACTAGTCATTTCTCCCATTCTCCTTGGATAGGATTAAACCCTTTATTAATTTAATGAAATTAAATGAGGGAAACAAAAATAGACCATGAAAATATATCAGAGCTGATACAGGTTTGGTTAGGAAGCTGATTTGTCTCCTATACTAGGAGATGCACAGCTCAAGCCTATGCATGTCTACTCAGAAGTAAGTTCCATTAGAGTCAATGGGGCTTACTCCCAGGAAAGTGTGGATAGAATTAGGCTGGCAATCACTTCATCAATGGCTGATAAGTATTCCCTTCAAATAGCAAGATTCATCACTTTAAAAATCAGCCTTTCCTCTTCAGTCAAACAACAAGATTAATAAATCACTTTAAAAACAATACCCTTTTTCTGCTCCTGGCCAAGTAAAGTGTGTGCTTGTCTCTCCCCTCCCCCTTTGCCAACTGCACAGAAGCAACTTTAAGAGTCCTGATGACTGGTAAAATAGGAAGCGTTTTATTTGGGGAGAGGGAGGAAAGTGGGAAGGTTTGGAGATTGAAAGGGGGGAGTGGAAGAGGGAGGGGGTTGAAGAGAGAGATTTCACTTTGATGAGAAGAGATCCCAGGCTGGGAACTAGGAACCAACCAGACAAGGATCAGTGAGGGTTAAGGACTGCAAGCCCAGCATGCTCGGAAGAGAGAGGGGCGTCAGCAGCCACTCTCGCAGCTGAGCAACTCCCGTTTCTTCTGCTTTAAAAAAAACCCCAGACGATGGGCAGAAGACGGGCTCATATTCTGCCCAGGGGTGTGACTGTATCGCTGCAAGAGGACATCCTGCACCTCCCCTTTGAGTTCCTGGTGCCGCCCTAAAGAGCTGCGCCTCACAGTTTGAATAACACTGGGCTATAGTATATCCTTTAGCTATGTCATCAGTGACAAATCTGTCAGTTCTCAAACAGACCAATAACATCAACATACATTTCAACCAGGCAGCCCAATCCTAATCTGCGCTGGAACAAGTAGACTAGTTGGCCTGCGCTGTATCCAGCACAGGGTTGGAGGTGGATCTGGTGCGACTTAGACGAAGGAGGCTTCTGTCCCCTTGTCGTGAGTAATGCCCTAGTCACCTCAATGGGGCTACTCGAATCTGTGCAAGCTAATTTGCTGGCTCAGATCTGAGCAGACTGGTGTAAGTGTGCTCAGGAGAAGGGTTAGGATCTGACTCCTCCGGGAGTGCCAGAAGCCGGTCCCACCTCAAAAACATTCCCGAAATGCCCTTTCCCGGCTCTCCTGAAACTCCCACACCACCAGCCTGCTGCTGGCATGAACTCTGCCAGGGCTAGATCTGACATGGGGAGGCCAGTGTGCATCCTTACACCGGTCTAGCCAACTCCTACCATGGTGTTAATGTACTTTACAGCATGCTTGCAACATCCAGAAGCTGGCTTAACTCCTCTTCAGGATTGCGTTCTCAGTCTGTCAAGCAACCAAACGATTCCTTCCTATATACACTAAGGGCGCAATGCTATCCTGCGCTGGAACAGGCAAGCCAGGAGGCTTGCACTGTATCCAGCGCAGGATAGTGGACATAAGCAGCTCAGCCAGAGGCAAGGGGAAACATTTCCCCTTACCTCCGGGTAAGGGCTGCTGGCCCCTATGGGTCTCCTTGGAGAGGTGGCACGAGTCCAAGGAGAGCAGAGCGGCTTGAAGCCAATCCATTCTCCCTGGGAAGGAGGTTAGGATCTGGCATAACTGCTGGATCCCAGCCCCGCCTCCTGCTCCCCGCCCACCCGCCTGCCCTCAGGGCTGCCCACCTTTCTCCCTCCCCCACCCAGGAACGCCTCCCACCTACCTCCTCCTTGCCTCCCCCCACCTACCTCACAGCCTTGCATCAGCACATCCAAGCTGACGCAAGGCACTCAGAGGAAGCCACCACAGAGGCGGAATTCAGCCTCCGTGTGTTGGTGCACCTCTGTGTACTGATGTACTTCCTCCTGAGGAGGTGACTTATGGCATGTTTGCAACCCTCCTGGGTCGGCGCAAGGGACTTGCATTGGCCCATGGGCACCTTTGGATTGTGCCCTAAATGTTGTACAGAGCAACTTTTAAAGCCTTTGCTTTCCCAGCTTCTCACCTCAAAAAAAAAAAAAAAATTATCCTGCTCCTTTTTTCAGTCATTATTCAAAATTGGAAGGCCCATTTTTCTTAATGCCATATTTATTGGGTAATTGTTCAGATCTTAACAGAACATTGATAACACTAACCCCTTGAGAAGTATGGGTACAGCAAATTTATTTAGTCTATATTTCTCACATAAAATACAGAATTTTGACATGAAATAAAATATGTGTGGCCTTCTAATTTTCTGAACTTCCAGAGACCTGTCAAAGTGAGCTTGATACCATTTTTCCTTTTTCCACCACTGCTGCTCCCTTAGGGTTGATCTGACAACAAGCCAAACTCAGTTGTGCCCCAAATATCCCTAAGCAGGGCCTTATGACTGCCACTCAGATTTGCAAGGGGCAACAGTGTGATTTGGAGCTGTGCCTGGTAAATAGACTCAAAACTGCACTCCTTGCCTCCTTGGGAAGTCTTTCTAGTGCTTGATGAGCTAATTCAGATTTCTTTTTTAGATTGGCCATTTGCAGGTTTACTCCGCTTTAGAAGGATAGGCCTTAACAAAGTGTGAAGACAGACACAACAGTTAATTACAGTATTAAGTGCATTGAAAGTGGTTTGAACACGCTTTCTGGGGCATTAATTTTCAAGGCAGCGAACCAGTGTTTGTTCAAAACACTTTTACCTCCCTAACAGCCCATGTGTATGCATGACTACACAGAAGCAACCCCTACCAAGTTCAATGGGATTTATTCCCAGGTTTGCATGTATAGGATTGCAGCTTTCATTGGACTTCACTTTAAATCAGTGGTTCTCACACATTTAGCACTTTGATCCACTTTTTAGAATGAGAAACTGTCAGGACCCATCGGAAGTGATGTCAGTACCAGGTGATATCATCAAGCAGGAAAATTTTTAACAATCCTAGGCTAACAATCTTACCCACACTTACCCAGAAGTAAGTCCCATTAACTATAATTGTTAAAAGAATATACATAGTAGCTTGTTAAAAGTAAAGGTCTGTAACATTTCTCCAAATGCAGTCACATCCCATGGTAGTATCAAGTCTAATATATTAAAAATAAAATATTGAAATGAATGGGGACCCACCTGCAATTGGTTTGCGACCCACCTAGTGTGTCCAGGCCCACAGTTTGAGAAACGCTGCTCTAAATTATTTGTATGGGTGGGGTGTTGCTGAATTGTGACATGCAGTTATATGTATGCATGGAGGCAATATCAGAAGCAGGTCAATTCCATTATTCTAAAAGAAATGGCCAACTCTCACAGGAGTAAGTCTCAGCCAAGATGCAAAGCAAACAGGGAGCAGGAGGGGAGGTCAGCTTGAAAGTGGTTCCTGCCTGTTTCTGCCATTCTTAAGAGACAGCTCCAGAGCAACTCTTTCTCTAGGTTACAATTGACGGACACATTCTCCGGCTCTGGGTCCTCCGTTTAACATCTCAAACATCAAGGGGGTTTGCCTTTGAAAGGAACTTGCTGTGCAGAGTTGGAAGTGTACTTTTGGGCTCAATATTTTGAAATTCATATGCACCAAAGATAGCATTATTATTCGATCGCACCCTGCTCCATCCATCACAGTCAGTCCCTTCCTTGCTCGTGTTGTCTGAGGCTTTTCTTATTTTGTCCCTTGAAACAGGAGATGCCTGACTTCTTGCATTAAAAATGCTTGTATATTAATTCAGAGCTCTCTCTATCCTCCTTATTTTTTGTCTATTCGTTCTCTCCCCCCCCCCCATCTTTCCCTTCCCTTAATTTACTGGCTATCGTGATAGTTATCTATGTGTGCTATGAATCTTGGAGTGCTGCTTGATTGACATCCTCCATGAGTCAGCATAATCTACATATTATGCCAGTGCTTGAACCAGTGGCGTAGCTAGGATATCTGGCACACAGACCCCATAAGTGTTTAACACCCTTATACCCCCCATATACCCCCCTGAGCTTCAGAAGGCCTCCTGGAGGCCTTAGAAAGGCACTGTGGGTTTTCACCAAAAGCTGGAAGTGCCTTTCTGGAAGTACCTCCAGGAGGCCTGAGAAAGACACCACAACCCCCTCAAGGTGTGGTACCTGGGACAATGGACCCCCCCCCCCCCAGACATGCCACTAGCTTGAACACTGGTTACCACTTATCAGCATGCTTTCAGGACTAATCCAAGGTGCTGGCCTTGACCTATAAAACCATAAAAAGAACTATATGTAGTTTAAGAGCAGTGAGGAGCAGTGAGGCAACATGAGCAGTTCATTGCGTCCAGAAGCAAGATTGGGCTCATGAGGAGCAGGCTCTTTTGAACTGCCAGACCCAGAGCTATGAAATGCCCTCCTGTAGGTTATTCTGTTCTGTACTTTTGTTGCATTCTTGCTGTTGCTTCTGAGCTGCTGATTTTTTGTTGTTGTTTTATTTAGATTATACTGATTATTTTCATTGTAAATCACTTTGAAGTCCTTTTTGGGTGAAGGACAGTCTATACATATAGGGAGCAATCTGACCCTGTGCTGGAACAGGCAAGCCAAGAGGCTTGTATCTAGCACAGGATAGGGGCCCAAGGCAGCTCAGCCAGAGGCAAGGGGAAACTTTTCCCCTTACCTCCAGGTAAGGCACCTTTGCCCCAATGGGTCTCCTCGGACTTGCACCACCTCCTGAAGTGGCACAAGTCCAAGGAGAGCGGAGTGGCTTCACGCCACTCCAAACTCTCCAGGAACGAAGGTTGGGATCCAGCATAAGTGCTGGATCCCAGCCCCACCTCTCACTCCCCACCACCCACCCCCATGGCCGCCCACCGCCTGCCCTCCCCTGCCCAAGAATGCCACCCTCTCGCCTCCTTCCTGCCTACCCCAGGCTCGCTGAGGAAGCCAGCACAGAGGCTTGTGTCAGCCTCCTCAAGCTGGCACACCTCTGAGCGCCAGCCTGGCTTCCTCCTGAGGAGGTGCTGTATCTAGCACCTTACGGCACGTTTGCAACCCTCCTGGGCTGGCACAAGGGACTTGCGCCAGCTCATGGGTGCCTCCGGATTGCGCCCTTAGTGAATAAATCTGCATGGGAATTAAATGTTTCAGTAAGTCAGAGCCAGGATGATGTAGTGGTTCTGGGATTAGACCTGGAAGATCCTGGAAGATTAGACCTGGAAGATTCGAATCCCTGCTCAGACATGAAGATAGGCCATTTGCTATCTCTAAGCCTAGCCTACCTCACAGGGTTGTTGTGAGGCCAAAAGGAAAGAAGCAGCCATGCATACCGACTTGAACTCCTTGGAGGAAGAGTGGTATATATATATACAGTGAGTTCTCTTTATACACAAATTTGTTATCAGCAAATTCGCTTACCTGCAAGGGGCAGAATTGCCACCTACCTCTCATTAGCTGTGCTTCTGTTCTCGTTATTTCTGAACGCTGTGGCAAGCCCAGGGAGGGAGCCAAAAGATAGGTGGAGGAGGAGGAAGGGTGAAGGAACCCCCTCCCCACTGCTCAAATCTGAGGCCTCATCATTGGGCCAGCAACTTTCAATGACTTGAGGGATAGCCAGCATGGAGGAGGAGGCATCAGATGTTGATGAGCCCTTGCTATCATCCAGCTCAGGGGCGTCCAAACCTTTTGGCAGGAGGGCCACATCATCTCTCTGACACTGTGTCCGGGGCCGGGAATAAAAAAGAATTAATTTACATTTCAATTTTCAATAAATTTACATTAATGAATATATTAGAGATGGAGCGTATATGAATGAATGAAGGTCTTGCAATAGCTCAATGTCTATTAAAGGCCTTACACAAAGCAAGACCAGCCTTTTCTTTGCTGCTGCATCAGAGACCTGAAACAGCAAGCAGTGGAGGGAGCCTTCATTCCACAGCTCATGTGAGAGGTCAGACAGTCACCCTTACAATAAGAGCAGTTGCTTTGGGCCAGAGCGGGCTCCAGTAAGTCTCCGGAAGGCCAGTGGTTCATTGGAAACTGGGAGCTCCCTGTGGGCCAGATTGGGAGTCCTCAAGGGTCGCAAGTGGCCCCCGGGCCAGGGTTTGGGCACCCCTGATCCAGCTCCATACACTTCAAAGTTTGATTCAGCTCCACAAAGTTCATAGAATGTACAGTGGAGTGGGTCCCCATTTTCCCCATAGGCCTGAGGTATTCAATCTGTGCGTCCCGCTTCCCTAGTGAGGCGTGGCTAGCCTCCAGGGGCATTGCCAGGCTTCTCGGGGAGAGAGGTGCTGCTCAGTTCAGCTCAGCTGCACGTCCTGCCTCCTGACTGGCTGCTTTTCCAAGGATGAGAACGAGGTCGATGGGGCAGCGTGAGGTGGGGAGGGCCTTGTTAAACAAGGTGGGAGAGAAGGCTGGTTGGGCAGCTCAGATGTGCTGCATCTCATCAGCACAGGGCTTGCTCCTGGCAGGCTTCAAACTGGGAGGGAAGCCTGACCTAGAGAGAGCAGCAAAGCGCCTCCGCTTGGGAAAGAGGGAGCCCAGCCTGCTCTTGGGGGGGGGTGACCAAATGTCCAGCCTGCATCCCTCCGTCTTGCCTGGGGGGGAATAGGGGTGGCATCTGCATGTTGGGGTGTATGTGTGTGAACTGCCCCCGTCTTTGGGGGTGAGTTGTAATCTTGCTCCATTTGGCTGCAATCCTATCCACACTTTCCTGGGAGTAAGCCCCATTGACTAAAATGGGACTTCCTTCTGAGTAGACCTACATAGGCTTGGGGTCTGTGTCAGGTTAACCAAGGATCCTCACCTTTCTCTTTTTTCTCCCCCTTCAAAAAGAAAAAAAAAATCAATCTTGATGGCTTTGTCTCCAAAAATTGATTAAAAAAATAAAAACACCCATTCCCTTTCAGCCACCCCCCTTTTTCCTCCTGCCTCCTTTTGGGGGGGGGGGTTACTTCCCATGTTAGCTGCTATTATAAGACAAAAGGTACAATCCTAGCTAGGTCAACTCAGAAGTAAGTCCTATTGTATTCAATGGGGCCTACTCACAGGAAAGTGAGGTTAGGATTGCAGCCAAACAGTCTCTGGGTCTCAGTTTGCATCAGTTTGCAATTAGCAGATGCACACAAAACAAAGTCATCCCCTCCCCCAGCAAATTCATCACTTCCCCCCTCCCTTTCCAAACCTCTCCAGGTGTGCTGCTAACAAACTCAGGGCACATTCCTAACCAGGTCTACTCAGAAGTAAGTCCTATTTTGTTCAGTGGGGCTTACTCTCAGGTAAGTGTGGTTAGGATTGCAGCCTCAGAGTGCTGGCAGCTGTTTTTTTTTTTTTGTTTCCGGTGTATAATTATAACACCTTCATCCCCATTTTGGGGGTAACTGAGATGAGGTGTTGTAATGGAGAGCCGTGGCCAATGGCCACAAGGAACAAGGGGGCCGCAGGCTGGAAAAGTTTGAGAACCAACCACTGCCATAGGCTAATTCAGTATCCGCTAATTTGGTATCCATTAGGTTTTTCAGCTACATTACCCTAGTGGATAACGAGAACTGACTATAAATCATTTTCTTCTATTTACTGTGCTGGGAGCTTCAGATGCACTACTGATCATATGGTTTTTTGCATTTCCCTATAGTTCTTGACTACCTCCACAGCCACCTATACAGAGTATTCCTCTTTTCCTTGTGGTATACACAAGGGTGGTATACATGGCTGTGGATTATCCAGTTTTATTCTCACAACAACCTGTAATGTAGGTGAGGCAGGGAGAAAGAAAAGACAGGTAGCCAGAGGTAACCCAGTGAAGTTTACAGTTGAGTGGGGATTTGAACCTGGGTTTTCCTGACAAAGTCCATCATTACAACACACTAGTTCTCTTCTTTTTCTGTTGGCACATTGTGACCTAGATCACGTTAATTCATGAGTGATGATGGCTTAATATATGGATGGTTCTCTTTAAGGCACTGGGCCAGACCTAATTTCTTTTGGAATCCTTTAAAATATAACCTGGTTTCCAATTAATTTAAGATTCCCTGGTTTTACATTACTGCACTGTGCACAAGTTAGCTACTCAAGACAGAGCTTTAAAAAAAATGGCAGCCCAAGGATACATTTTTGTTGTTAAGATACTTTAAGCTGCAACCCTTGAACTACTGTACATATTTTGAACCAATTTGACTGAAGCCAGTGGCTCAACTCTAGAGTGAGTTGTGTGAGAACAGAGGCTGAAGTCTCTTTTATGGCTCTGATTCTTTTTTAAAAATAAAATCCCAATATGTCGCACTTCCATCTATGCAGACATCAGCCATGTGGTTCCAGATGTGTTATTTATAGCAACCTTCAAACAGGATGGAGTTTGAATTGGCTCCGCTCAGAATGTGGATAAAGCCTGCCTATTAGACGGAGGTGAAGGTATGGATTCACAAGGCAGTTGACAGCCTTGTCACATAAAGACCATTCTCTTCAATGTGTTGCTTGTTTAAATTTATTCTACTTCAGTTTTAGTAAAGTTTTTTTTTCCTTGTGAACTGACCCATGAGCCTCTTAATGTCAATCACAGTCTTCCCACTAAAGTCAATGGGATTTGGATAAGGTTTGTGGGTAGGGAGAGGGCTTGTTGCTAGTTCTCCCTGGGCACAAAATTGTGAACAGTTGCTTCTTCTTGGACATAACAGATGATTGACAGAAATATGGATTTTGTTCCCCAGCAAGATGAGACAACAAATAATATCTATGCAGCTTTCTTGACACACATCATTAATGAAAACCCATAAGGTATCTGGGAACAGGGTTGTTTCTATCCCATTTTACTCATTAAATAACAAATATCTGAATGCTTCCTTTCTGAGGGTGAGTTTCCAGAACAGAACCAAGCAATGTATATACAGAAACCAGTGAGATGACCCATTAAGGTTTCTTTTGAATCCGTGAGTAATGCCTGTTGAGTTCTGAGTGCTTGTCATAAATTCTATTTGTGTCTTATTTACAGTAGAAGTCCATTTGAGGGATTATGGAATCTCTGCTGCTCAGGGAGTTGTGGGGTGAAAAGGCAAGCCTCATAGGCACTCAACATGTTTCAACAAGCAGCCATCTAAAAATACATTTAACATACTTCATGTAAAATCAAGAATTTCAACCTAGGGGATCCATTTTACTGGACAAGAAGGCAGTATATTTAATTTACATACCTGTGGGCATTTTATTTCTTTTTTACTTCCTATAGTGTCTGATTTTCCATAAGCATCAGTCAATTGTATTTGCATCTGCATTGATCATCCTGAGTGTACTCTGTGCCCAAAATCAAATTCCCACCCAAAACTGAATTCTGCAACCTATCTAATAGCCCAATCCTATTCACAATCCTCTTCCGCCGTGCAGCCGCACTGCCAGAGTGTGCCCTGCATGCTGTGGTGGGGGAGGGGGTGATCAGATGGCCAGAGAGAGGTAAGTAAAAGTCTTTTTTACTTACCTTCTGGTATGCCACCTGATTGCCTATAAATAGCTGGTGTGGATCTGAAGAGACTCAGGGCACAATTCTACCCAACTTTCTAGCACTGATGCAGCTTTGCCAACAGGGTGTGCGTTGCATCCTGTAGCAGAGGGGTAATCATGGAGGCCACCTCAAGGTAAAGAAATGTTTATTTCCTTATCTTCGGGCTGCATTGCAGCTGCATTGGAACTGGAAAGTTGAATAGGATTGGACCCTCAACCAGCTATTTTGCTGGGGTAAGTCTGAGGAGAGGAAGTGGGCAGGGTGAGGTGACAAATCAGGATAGGATCTGGTGTATGCCTTTGCCACTGAAACTCACCCCCTCCAGCCTGCTCTGCACCTCCTGCCATCCCCTTCCTGCCCATGAATTATATCCTCTGCCACCTTATCTACCACCTTATCTGGGCAGGCACCACATCTGGGTTAATCTGGCCTGGACATGGGACCACTGACCACTTCCGCCAGCACCTGAATCGCATGTGAAAGCAGCACACCAAACAAAGATATTTGAACCATCACAAGGCCATGTATGATAGTGGATCGATATATCCGCAATTGTAAATGGCCCATAGGATTGCCATGAATCATGCAAAATAAGTGGATTTGTATATTTTATCCTGCTTCTGCTACTTATTGAAGTAGAAGCCAGGGCTAATAGCAGACGGGCCAGAACTATGCAGGGAACAAAAGCAGTATCATCTAACCACTGTGAATTGGGCTCCCTTCCCTAGCAGCTGGCCCTGGAACCTGAGATTTTGCCAGACACTAGGTATTCCCTTGTATCTGTGGATCTCGTATCTGCTGTCTGATTTATCAGCAGTTCTGCACCCTCCCCCCGCACTTATTACTTGTCTGTCTTCCCTTGCAGCACTCTTTCTTTGTAGCAGTCAGCCAAGACGCTAATGGAAGGAGACAGCCAGAACACTAACAGGAAACAGGAACCTAAACAGAACTGCATGTTCAGGAGCAGTCTACCTCTGAACACCAGTTGCTGGGGGTGCAATCAGGAGAGTGAACTGTTGCCCTCATGCCCGGCTTGTGAGCTTCCTGGAAGCACCTGGTTGGCCACTGTGGGAAATAGAAGGCTGAACATTTGGTCTGATTCAGAGTCCTTTTTATGTAGAGATACTTCCAGTTAAGTATTGTGGAAACTGGGTATAATAAATGGCAGAAGATATTTCACACTGATACATAAAAGTATTTAGACCAAGGAGCAGCAGAAATGATAGAGCTGAAGATCAGTTTGTGTGCTCTGGGAAGACTGTAGAGTTTCAATGGGAAGCACAACAGGAGAACAAGATCATCCATTTACAACGTCTAGGAGTGAAAAAAGATAGCTTTGTTTAACAGCATTTGAAAACCTGACCGCAACACATTTGTAGCTTTCCACTTCTTTTTCTGAAGAAATATTGCCAACAACAAAGTTCACAATGGAAAACACAGTTCTACTCAGTGATCTGCAACCTTTTTCATCTCACAGCACACTGATAAGGCGCTAAAATTGTCAACGCACACCATCGGTTTTTTGACCATCGACAAGACACACCATGCTGCTGGTGGGGGCCTCGCGTCCCCCAATGGCCCTACTAATAAATGACCTTCCCCCAAACTCCTGTGGCACACCTGCCAATCATTCACGGCACACCAATGTGACTGGTTGAACATTGCTGCCCTACATGTTTGAAATAGAAAGGCCTCTGTGGAAAGTGCTAATTAATCTGAAATAAAGTTTCTGGCAAAAATTATAAAGGGAATAACAACCATCTGATTTTTACTTGAAGAGGGCAATAAGTAGTTGAAGGACTTTCTTAATGCTGCCCTAGGGTCAGCGGTTAACAGCTGTTTAGATTCCATCTCCTCTCTTAGCTAGCAGTGTTTGCATCAGCATATTAAGCAGAAGCCTGAAACTTGGGTCTTCTGAACAAAATGGAGCCGGTCCAACATATCTGGCTCAACAGAATGTGCGCAAATGGCAGAATACTCTGTTTCTAACAGCTGTTGGCATCTTTACTGGGCACAACCAGCTGTTGAGGCAGAATCTTTTATATGTTTGAAAAGGAAAGAAAAGAACAATCAGCAAGCAGCTTTCAAGAGAAATGCCATTTTATCCATTTCAATACATGTTTATCCTTGCTGACATTACCAAACCGTTACAATGATGTTTTTAAAGTGAGTTGGAGTCTTTCAAAAATTAAACACAATGCCCATTTCATTTGTACTAATGTGTCTCTTTTGTGCGCAGATGTCAGAAGTATCTGTGGCTTTGCCAGAGGAAAATGTTACAAGCTTCTAGGTTATTAAAAGCCAGAAAGCAAATGCAGGGGGTTTTTTAATTGCACTCTTGGATTTGAGGTCCAGTGTTTTGATAGTCTCCATTAATAGCATATGAAGTACAGTTGCCATGTAATGCATCCTTTATTCCTCAGAAGGCATGAGTATGTAAGTAGGTTCTATCCCTATTTATTGCCTGCATTCAATTTTTTTAATCAGTTCTTTTGTGCTTGCTGATTCTTATGTTGGCTCTAAGTGTACCCTCAAAGAGGGCACATAAAGTGAGTAAACTGTAGCAGATAATAGTCCAAAAGTGGAAAAGAGGATGACTCTTTATTTCCCTTTATTATTGGGCACCTGCGGTACTCATTTATTCATGGAGACCGCAACTAACCCACTATCTTGAGAGAAGCAACTCTGTGAGGATGTGGTAGAAGACTGCAGATGTGGGAAGCATAGGCAGAAGGCACCACTGGCGTAATGCCTAGTGTTTGCAAAAACGGTTGCACCCCTTGCTCTTCCACTGCCTGCTCAGTTGGTCTGGGGCTGGGTATATTTGGAGATTTAATTGGTCTCCATTGCCACCATCAAAAAGCCAGACAGAGAGAAACCAATTTGGAAACCTCCCTCCCCAATCTGTAAAGAGGTTCCCTATATCCCAAGAATTTTCACTTTCCCAAAAGCCAAAATAAACAGTAGCAATAACAAGGGGTCCAGAGAAGTGTGGCTAACCAACTCTCTCCCTAATCAATTGAGACCAGACAGAAAATCAGGAACAATGAAAAGGAGTTTTAATAAAAGACAGAAAAAGCAGCGAAGATTAAAGAAATGGAGAGGGAATACAGAACATGTAGCAGAAACAGAACTGACCATGATGGCAGCTTGGCATGGAGCTTAATAATTAAGCAGAGAAGAAAATACTTGTCCCAGAATGCATCTTGCTGGGTATTTTCCTATCTTGAACTACAGCAACCAGTCAAATGCATCCTAGTATTGGAAATCTACATCTGTTCGTTTTGCATCCTGGACATTTGTGTCCTAAAATATGTATATTTATATTAGATGTACTTTGTGTCTGAAAAATAAAAAAAGATAGAGTTAGGGCTGAATATGAGGCTTGGGATACAGAACATGGGGTTTGTTGTCCAGTTATAGCAGGATGCAAATGACCAGGACACAGAACAAGGCACAAATGACCAGGATGTATTAGACCAAGGCACACTTCTCCTGGATGCAAATACCCTAGTACCCCTGAGCTACTACACCATCTAGTATAAGGAGAAAGGAGTTCAGTTTCTGCACTCTTACAAGGTGTCAGCCTTTTACTAATGCATGGACATGGTGCATCAGACCACAAACTACAGGAAACAACCCTGTGCATGAATTTAAGGAACTTGAGCTTGCTAATGTCCTAGCACAATCCTAGCTAATGTTCCAGCACAATCCTATCCTATGCTGGAACAGGCAAGGCAAGAGGCTTGCACTGTATCCAGTGCAAGATAGGGGCCATAAGCGGCTCAGCCAGAGGCAAGGGGAGACATTTCCTCTTAACTCTGGGTAAGGGCTGCTGGCCCCATGGGTCTCCTTGAACTTGCCTCTTGAGGTGGCACAAATCTGAGGTGAGCAGAACGGCATGGAGCTGCTCCTTTCTCCCTGGGAATATGGGTTGGGATCTGGCATAACTGCCAGATCCCAACCCCGCCTCCCACTTCCTGCCTACCCGCTCGCGTGTTCCTGGGACCGCCCACTGTCCTCCCCCTGCCCAGGAACGCCTCCCTCCCACCTCCTTCCTGCCTACCTGTGTTCCTTGTGTTGGTGCAGCCATGCCGACGCAAGGAGCTTGGAGGAAGCTGGCACGGAGGCTTCTGTCAGCCTCTGCAGACTGGCGCTTCTTCAAGCGCTGTCTCGGCTTCCTTCTGAGGAGGTGCAAATCCAGATTATAATTCTGAATCTTCAGATTCAGGGAAGCTGAAGAAGCTCCCTGCAGAAGAAGCTGAAGAAACAAGGGAGGATAAGTGAAAATGACTCTTTTTCTTGTGGAATTGGAACTACTGCTTGCTGAAGACAGGGTTTGGAACAACCTTTTGTTTTTATTGTTTGATGTTTTAATATATTTCACTGTTAGATTTTTGAAGTGATATTTATGTTAACATATAAACATAAACAAGTTGATGTTCTATTGTTTTACTACTGTTATCCTTGTGCTTTGTTTCAATGGAAACATGGGATCTAAATTTCTCTAAATAAAATAAAAAAGTGAAAGCTTTGTGTAGAGAATTTTTGCCTGTTTCTGAAAGAGCTCCACCTGAGATGATGAAAGTTAATGTGGCTGACCTTTTGTTGTGCTGACTCTGGCTGGGTTATATAATAAGAAACAATTAATCAAATTACCCAGCTAGGCTGCTTTGGAACAAAATATAAGCTTTGGAAATGTACAAAAGCAGTCTCTACATTTTTACAAGACTTTAGTACAGAAGATGGTTGTTAAGTGTTAATGGTTAACTTCTGGAACTTTCAATATTAGCTTGAGAAATAAGTCACTTGGGGCTCATTCTGCTGTTTGTTTGTACTGTATTGGGACATATATAGAACAGCCTACCCAGAAGACAATTGGATCATGCTGGGGCAGTGAGTTTAGGAAGCCTTCCAATTATTTTTGCACTTTCAAGAGCAAGTTAGAGTTTCTATTGCATAATGTTGGTATTATGCTGTGTCATGCCACATGACCGGCTGGGTCTACTCTCTCCCTCTTCTTCTAAAACAGTGTTTCTCAAACAGTGGGTCGTGACCCACTTGGTGGGTTGTGAGCCAATGTTGGGTGGGTCGCAAAGAGCAGTGCGCCACCATCTTGGAAGCTGGCAACTGTGTGGGTGCCGCCATCTTGGAAGCTGGTGGAAGATTCCCGCAAGGGGCAATAGTGCTGCCGCTGCCTGCAAAAGGGTCCCAAGCAGCTTGCAGGCGGAGGGAGTGAGAGTGGCAGAGGTGGGGTGATTGCCGCCTCAAGCGCCAGGAGCTGTAAGAGGGAAGGCTCTGGAGCGGCTTGTGGGGAGAACAGCAGGCCGGCAGGCAGGCGGGGGAGAGAGAGGGAGGGGGGAGGAGGAGGAGGAGGAGGTAGGGGGCTGCCCCCCCAAGCGCCAGCAGCCGCCACCTGGAAGGGAGGCTCCAGAGTGGCTTGCGGGCAGGCGAGCAAGAGGACGGGAGAGTGGCAGAGGCAGGGGGCTACTGACCCAAAGTACCAGGAGCCTTCTAAGAGAAGAAGGCTCTGAAGCGGTTTGAGGGGGGAAGGGAGGGGGGAAAAGCAGGAGAGCCGCCACCGCCGCCACCCCAAACACCTGGAGCTGCCAGGCTGGGAGCTCGGATGAGTTTGGGGTTTGCCTTACTCATTGCTTCCCACCCCGCTTAGTAGCTACTCTTTGGGGGGGGGTGAGAATTTAGAAAGTGATGAGTTGGGCTACAGTCCTATCCACACTTTCCTGGGAGTAAGCCCCATTTACTATAAGGGGACTTACTTCTGAGTAGACATGCCTAGGCTTGGGCTTTCAGGCTGCAATCCTAGCCACACTTTCCGGGGAGTAAGCCCCATGGACTAGAATGGATGTACTTCTGAGTAGACATGCCTAGGACTGGGTTCAATAAGGGACTGCCACTCTGAAAGGCTACAATCCTATCCACACTTTCCTGTGAGTAAGCCCATTGACTATAATGGGACTTATTTCAGAGTAGACATAAGAACATAAGAACAGCCCCACTGGATCAGGCCATAGGCCCATCTAGTCCAGATTCCTGTATCTCACAGTGGCCCACCAAATGCCCCAGGAAGCACACCAGATAACAAGAGACCTCATCCTGGTGCCCTCCCTTGCATCTGGTATTCTGACATAACCCATTTCTAAAATCAGGAGGTTGCGCATACACATCATGGCTTGTACCCCATAATGGATTTTTCCTCCAGAAACTTGTCCAATCCCCTTTTAAAGGCGTCCAGGCTAGACGCCAGCACCACATCCTGTGGCAAGGAGTTCCACAGACTGACCACACGCTGAGTAAAGAAATATTTTCTTTTGTCTGTCCTAACCCGCCCAACACTCAATTTTAGTGGATGTCCCCTGGTTCTGGTATTATGTGAGAGTGTAAAGAGCATCTCCCTATCCACTCTGTCCATCCCCTGCATAATTTTGTATGTCTCAATCATGTCCCCCCCTCAGACGTCTCTTTTCTAGGCTGAAGAGGCCCAAACGTCATAGCCTTTCCTCATAAGGAAGGTGCCCCAGCCCCGAAATCATCTTAGTCGCTCTCTTTTGCACCTTTTCCATTTCCACTATGTCTTTTTTGAGATGCGGCGACCAGAACTGGACACAATACTCCAGGTGTGGCTTTACCATAGATTTGTACAACGGCATTATAATACTAGCCGTTTTGTTCTCAATACCCTTCCTAATGATCCCAAGCATAGAATTGGCCTTCTTCACTGCCGCCGCACATTGGGTCGACACTTTCATCGACCTGTCCACCACCACCCCAAGATCTCTCTCCTGATCTGTCACAGACAGCTCAGAACCCATCAGCCTATATCTAAAGTTTTGATTTTTTGCCCCAATGTGCATGACTTTACACTTACTGACATTGAAGCGCATCTGCCATTTTGCTGCCCATTCTGCCAGTCTGGAGAGATCCTTCTGGAGCTCCTCACAATCACTTCTGGTCTTCACCACTCGGAAAAGTTTGGTGTTGTCTGCAAACTTAGCCACTTCACTGCTCACCCCTGTCTCCAGGTCATTTATGAAGAGGTTGAAAAGCACCGGTCCCAGGACAGATCCTTGGGGTACACCACTTTTCACCTCTCTCTATTGTGAAAATTGCCCATTGACACCCACTCTCTGCTTCCTGGCCTCCAACCAGTTCTCAATCCATGAGAGGACCTGTCCTCTAATTCCCTGACTGTGGAGTTTTTTCAGTAGCCTTTGGTGAGGGACCGTGTCAAACGCCTTCTGAAAGTCCAGATATATAATGTCCACGGGTTCTCCCGCATCCACATGCCTGTTGACCTTTTCAAAGAATTCTATAAGGTTCGTGAGGCAAGACTTACCCTTACAGAAGCCATGCTGACTCTCCCTCAGCAAGGCCTGTTCGTCTATGTGTTTTGAGATCCTATCTTTGATGAGGCATTCCACCATCTTACCCGGTATGGATGTTAGGCTGACCGGCCTATAGTTTCCTGGGTCCCCCCTCTTTCCCTTTTTAAGAATAGGCGTGACATTTGCTATCCTCCAATCTTCTGGCACTGTGGCCGTTTTGAGGGACAAGTTGCATACCTTAGTCAAGGGATCTGCAACTTCATTCTTCAATTCCTTAATAACTCTTGCTTAGGACATGCTTAGGATTTTGCTTTTACGGCAGCCATTATGGCAGCCACTTCCTGCTTGATGATGTCACTTCCACCTATGACACCACTTCTAGGCTAACGACATCACTTCTGGTGGGTCCCAGACAGATTGTCATTTTAAAAAGTGAGTCCCATGCTGAAAAGCCTGAGAACCACTGTTCTAAAAGGTATTGTCTCTAGGCATTGCCAATCAAACAGATTGCATTATGTCAAAATAAAGCTCTTTGTTGAAAAAAAAATTAGATTAATAGTCTATAACTTAAAATTGAAATTCCCATGCTTTCTTGAGAGAGGGAAGAGACAAAACCCAACTAGGTGATGTTCCTGAGCTCAAGTGTATGAAACATAAAAATGTTCACAAAATATGCCAGAGAAAAGAAGTTGGTTTTTTTAAAAAAGAAACATTTTGGTAGAGCCAGAGGTTAACTGTACTCCAGCCAGAAGTTTTGCTTTCAGCTTGAGCTCCCCAACTGCAGTATGAGGATAATTATGCCTGCCATTAGTCCTTGAGTGGGTTCCAAAATCCAGGTGGAACTTTCAGGGGGTGGCACTTTGGGGGAGTTATCCCTCAATCCCCTGCCCCATTCTGTGCTATTTTCACAGTTGTTACTGCCACCCCCTTGCTTGCTTGTGTGTACCCCTCCTGCCTCCCCCACCATCTCCTCACCATCATTATCATAGACCATAAAGGCCAGTCATCCTGGTCTTCACCCTGTTGTTTTTGGTTTTGCTGAATCGCAGGAGTGAGATGGTCAGCTTTTCCAGACAAGGAAGAGGCAGCAGATGAAACATCACTGTGGAAGATGGTAGGGAACCAGGAGAAGAGAGAAAACTGAAGGGGAGTTCTGATTGGTGTGTGCTCTATGTGCCCAGGAATAGAAAAAATGGGGGGGAGGTTAAGGGGAGCATCTGTTCCCAGTTGGTCAAAGGGCAGGCTTCAGGATGATATATGAATATGATATATATATTTATCTTAAAGGGTTGCTGAAAGGACAACATTAATATAATACATATGAAGTTCCTTGAACACTTGAATCTGCCATATGAATGCAAAGTATTGTTACACTTGATTTAAAATGGCAAAATTCACAGTAACCAGAAAGCACAAGCCTATGTATGTCTACTCAGCAGTAAGTTCTATGGTGTTCAGTGGGGCTTATTCTCAGAAAGTAAGTGTGTTTAGGATTGCAGCCAGAGGGTTTTTTTTTTTTTGAGGGGGCACTTATTTATAAGGAAACAACTCCCTGTATTAATGAATCATTGGGCATCAAGAAAATGTGGATGTTGCTGCAGTCACTGTAGGCATATTGATAGTCCTGTGACAGTCATTAATTATGACCAGTTTTATAAATATTAGTCAGAAAACTGTACTGCACATCTGTAGAAGAGGTTCCAGAAAGAAAGATGATATTTTCCTTGCACTTTGGTTACTGCAGTCTGTTTTCTAGCTGACAGGGTAATACAGAGCAACCTGAGAGATGTTGTTAATAGTAATGGCTATCAGCGACCCCAAGAAAAGCAACAGGAGGAAAGCAGACGTCTCAGGGTCAAAAGAAGCCAATCAGATTCTGTTGCAAGTCACATCCACTACTGTAGCTCTGTGGCACTGGTCAATTGATCTTCTCAGTGGTACTGATTTGTGGGTAGATCACTCTGCTGTTCACTGCCAATAATTCTAGTTAATACCTGTAATTTAGAGTGATTTTTGCATGTGTGAATTCATGTCCCCACTACTCAAAGGCGAAAAAGGAAATACAATGGCCCCTCCTTATCTGCGAGTTTGGCACCTGTGGATTTGACTCAGCATAGGTGCTGACCTTGTGTCGAATGGCCTCACATGACCTCCCAGATGTAACAGGAAGTGCCTTTGAGGGCTTTCTATGAATTTATCTGCAGAAATTGCAGGAATTGGGATTCTGGAAGAAGATAGCTTCAAAACAGGAGAATGAAAAAATCACCACGTGGTGACTGCTTCCTGTTATAAATTGCTGAAACTCACCTTTAAGTTCCCTGGTACCGAGTCATCATGTCAAATTTCTCCACTAAGAATGTGAATAGTTTACTGTACCCACTTAGAAGCATGTATGTGATCACACAGATTCCAAGATTCCTTGTTGATTGAACATTATAAAGTTTTGGAAGATGGGGTTGGAAGCAGGAAAATAAGACACCTCCACATTTAGTGATTGCATGAACCCAACAATAATGGCCTATTGAAGGACCACTCCATTAACCTGAAGAGGGAGAAAATGTCTGCTGCTTAAGACAAGACACAAGAAGGGGGCTGTAATGATAGAAGAAACCAAAGTGTTCCAAAAGTGGATGCATAGAAGGAAGTATTTCTAAGGATGGCTCTGGGTAGTCAGTGTGATGTAGGGGGAAATTTTATCTCCATACCGATTTATTTTTCTTCTAACAAAAACTCTCAGAGAAGAGATGGGAGCCAGCTTTCCCAGTAATATATGGGAACTTCTCTGAGGTGGGAGACGTAATTATGGCTTAGCTCTGGAAAAAGAACAAAGGAAGTGTTTTCTAGCTAGATTCAGAGGTTGCATAAATGGTAGTATAAATTACCCATCATTAAGTGAAAGTATAAATTTCAGGCCAAGGGATTGAAAGATGGAAGAATGTAGTATCAGAAGCCACTGAGAGGAAGGTCTGTAATACGATAGTAGAAAGTTGAAACCCTACTTTGGTTTACCTCAGCTTACAACTGCCATTTAGTGCTTTCCAGAAATATGTGTTGTATCCATTGTGGGGGGGGGGGGGGTGACGCTGGTTGGTTTTTCTTATTTCAAAGGCATCTTTCATGATTTGTCACAGAACTTGAAAGAAATTAGATCTTTGGTCCAGATCTATAGCTGGTAACATAAATAAACCGGAATGGGTAGAACATGGCAGCCAAGCTAGGGGACTGCTAGCTCCCGATTAAAGAACATGGAGGGCTTGGAAGAAACCATTTGCTGAAGTGCCACTTGTTTTTGAGTCATAAACCATAATTATTCCTGCTAACTTTCACACATAGAGGTTTGCCTGCCAACTGCAGTTCTTGCTTGAACACTGGCAAACTGCGCGCAGTTAATTATGCCTAAACAGGGGTTCCAGTTTGGCTGCAGTCAAGTAGTCTATACAGCCTGATTCTTAATTTATCTGTCAACACCGCAGACTTGGTGATAGAGAAATGCATATTTGCTGATCAGAAATCTGGTGCAGTGTACTGGCTGCGTGTCAGCAACGGGCAGGAAGCCCGTGGTTTCAAATCTCAGTTAAGCCATGAACTTATTAGGCAGCCGTAGGCAAGACACCATGCTCTCAGCCTCAACCTCTCAAATGCAATATGAGGGTAATAATACTGAGCTACTTTCTAGAGTTATTGTAAGGATTACAGTGATAATGGGCGAGAAGTATGTCGCACACTCTGAAGTTCTATATAGATTAAAATCAAAACCTCTAGGTTCAGGAAGAAATACAATGCACACTTTAAAAAAAAAACCTTTCTGAATAAAATATAGATTGATAGAACAAAGTGCACTCTGATGCAAATTAACTCTTAATATATATCCATCATTCTGCTTAAGCACACCAAAAGAGCCATATGGTTGTGTATTTGCATGTCTGACATTCACCAAACCAGTTGCATCATCACCCGGCAGTCTACCACTGAGACAGAAAAATGGGCACTCAAAATGTTTTTGAGGTCTAATCTAGGCAGGATGAACTCCCCCGGTGTCATTTTGTTGCCACCCAAGCCCTTCCTTTTCAACAAACAAAGCTAGGATCCAGTGATGACACCTTCAGCTATGCATGACAAGAATTTTGCAAAGATTGCTTGTTAAAACATTTTGCTGTTAAAAGTACAAGCATGCAATCTGTCTCTTGAACTCTAATTGGACTGCATGAGATGGAAAAACTGCAAAATACAGTGAATTAATCTCTGTCCAACAGGCGAGATCCTTTGGGAAGATATAAGCATTCCTGCTAATCTGTAATCTTTAGATGAGCCTAAAGGAAAAATGTTCTTATAAACTGCTTTACTCACTGAATTATATAAAAGGCAGAGATTCTGAGGAAGTGCATAATAACTAGTCTGTGCATGTGTGGATAAGACACACTGGGGAGTGTAGGGTGTCTTTCTGCAAGTGGAATTACTGAGGGGTTTACTTTCCAGTCTTTTTCAGATGAAAACAGGAACATGTGCTTTACAGGAAGTAACAGGAGCGGCTCATAACACTCCTGTGATCCAGCAGACTGCATTAAGTGCTGATCTGATGGTTGGCACCCTGATTAAACTTTGGAAAACAGGTACGGAACTTCTCATATTGGTATAGTTGGCACTGGAAAGTGTAGCTGTGAAAAAAAAATAGTTTGCTCTGCAGTGCTTTTAGTGGGAGAGGCAAAAAGGAAGTGAAATGCTTTCATTTTAAATTGGGCCAGATTCAACTCTATCAACTGAAAGACACTGGATAGTTTTAAGCCAACACAAGGGTGGCACTGGAGGTTAGCCATATCAGGCACTGGTCAAGGACCCAGGTCTATTGGAAGGCCTGCTTGGGTAGGCTGACCCATTGAGGTAGTGCTCAATCTGCCACCGGGTTGGCAGGGGACACCATGGCACACCAAGCTGTGCAAAGCTTTGCACCAGGACCTCCACCACCCAGCACCAGGACTTCTTGAAAAGGAGCAGGATGGAATCAGGCACTGCCCTTTCTCTTCTATTTCCTGCCTCACAGCCCAGTCCTGCCTGGGGTGCACGGCTGCAGCAGCGCCGAAAACTGCTGCCACCGCATCCTGCGCGCCTCAGCCTGCTGTGGGCAGCACCTTGGAAGAAGGGGACTTTCGTCCCTTTCCCTCAGGTAAGGGAAGTAGCCCTGCAATGGGGCTACTCACTTTACCACCAACAAAAAGGTCGGCGGTAAAGGCATTCGTGTAGGGTGCCGACCTGCCTCCTGCCTCCAAGCTCCTTCCCCCCGGCATGCCTCACACCCGCCCTCTCTCCACCCCCCACCTCCCCATCACACTTCCTGCCCGCCCTCTCTCCATTCTCCGCCTGCCTCCCCCCTCCCCGGAACACCCTCTCCCCGCTCCCTGCCCCCGCTTACCACGCTGTGGCTTGGTGGTCTGAGACCGCCGAGCAGTGGAGAATGGGCACTTGCCCGGCGCTCACCCAGCGTCAGCCAGCGCTATGCTAGAACAGGCACTGGCCCCGCGGTACGCCTCGCAGATGTGCCTTACAGCATGTTTGCGACAGTGCGTGCAGGCGGAAAGCTGGAACACCAAGCTCAGGATTGGACTCACAGAGAGTTATGCAGATATTCAGCCATTTTAATTCAGTATTGTATCAATATTCTAAATGGGATTTATTTATTTATTTAAATTTAATTACCTGGTCCAGATTTTTGAGATAGGATGGCTGTACATTTCTGAAAAATGAGCAAAAATGAAACAAATGCCTACAAAAAGGCAAAGGGCCTATCCCAGTTCTCTTTGGGCACAATCCTAACCAACTTTCCAGCACCAAGGTAAGCGCAATGCAGCTCCAAGGTAAGGCAACAAACATTCCCTTACCTTGAGGAGGCCACCATGATTGCCACCCAACTGCAGGCTGCAGCATATGCACCATTGGCACAGCTGTGTCAGTCGTGGAAAGCTGGTTAGGATTTGGGCCTTTGTCTATCAATCCAGGTGATACAGGCCAGAAGTAGCTCACAGCTACCTCCCAGCACTGCACCCTTGTCTCCAGGGTATACCCAAATTACCAGTTTTTTCCTCACATTGTGTGTCAGGAATAACAGCTGTAGTATGTACCTCATTGCAGTAGGTACATATTCATGACCTTTACCTCATTCAGATTATATTTCCAGAAGATTTTTGGAAAAGGGTGTGGTCCTTCATTAGTGAGATGCCAGGATACTTCCCTGGTAGTGATCCTGGGAATGTGGATCCTGGGAATCCTGGGAAAATAATCTCTTTGCCTCTTTTGCTGTCAGCAACATTTCTGAGGATGGAGGGACTTCTATTTGCTTCATCACAAAATGAGCTGTTCCTCACAAACAGATCAAGTGGGGGGGGGGGGAGAGAAGGAGGAGATGGTGACCTGAAAATGGCTGTCTTCTCATTTTCTCATGGTCTATGTCTGCCCTCCTCCTCCCCCCCTTCTGGCATGATCTTCCAGAACTGGTTTTATATAGGATTGATGGGCACCATTAATCCACTGGAAAGAAAGGATCTTTCTTGCTGTTCAAGGCAAGACCCACCTTGCTGTCCCTATATGAGGCTGCAGATCGTCCTAGCAAACAAATCCTTCTTCAAGGTCGTCAGGCTGGAGCCAGTGATGGAAGGTGACAGAATATAGACAGAATAACCAGGGTGACAGCAACCTGGGTAATATGCCATTCAAGTAAATAACTAAAAAGCCACACTGCTAAAGCAAAAGCATAGAAAAGTAAAAAGTTGTTTGACTTCATTTAAAAGCAAAATTGTTAGTCTCACAGAAGCTGTCTAGGCTTCAGTGTAAACACTCTGGAATGTAGAAAGAGATAGTGCAACTAAGCAACGAAGGAGATAGGCCTCATCTTGGCAGAAGAACACACGCCCTGGCAAGGACGTTTACTTCGCCTGTATTTACTTATAGCTTATATTCTAAATTCATGTTTTCAGAGCAAAGGGCACACATAGACAAGAGCTAGGACAAAATAGTTTAGCCCTAGATTGTAATTCACATATGGGGATATAGTAGTAATTAGAAGTAGTTCTTAAGGAACCAAAAGGTTGCTTGATTTTAGAAAAGTCTTAAGAAAAGACAAAAAGCTTTAGCTTTGCAGAGAGGCTCCACAGGTGTTCAATGTTGACATTAACACAAGGGAAAGGTATGCAGATAAGATAATGCTACCAGGCAAAAGCACATTGTGTCATCTCTTTTAATGAGGTTAGTAAGAAGACCTGTCAAAATAATTTTAATTGGATTGATGGATGTGAATAAGGTTTAACACTGGGTAAATGAAATTATAGCACATCCTACTGGTTTTTGAAAACTTTGTAATTCAATATGTTTAAATGTCTAATTTTACCTTTTATGGAAATTTATAACCTGAAACACACCTATCAGGTGTCTCTAAGGTTATCTATAGCCTATTAGGAGTTTGCCCCATCTATGATGAGGATTTTCAGCTAATGGGAAGTCTAGATTTTCAGACAAAGGACCCCAAAATAGTATAAAGGGTCCAGTTAATATTGACAATTGCTCTCAATGCTTTGGAGAGCAATTGTCTCTCCAAAGCATGGCTCTCTTGAAATCTGTTTGTGTACAACAACCACCAAAGATGCATCCAGACACATGCATCACTAATAAAAGCATTCTATTTATGAATAGTAGCAGCTAGCAGTCTCAATGCAAAAGGTGAACTAACCCAAACAACTTTGCTAAGCACATGTCACACTTGGAGCTTTGATGAGACCTGATGAGCTGAATGCATTTTTATAGGTGTTTTCATTTTTGTTGTGGCACCTTCCCCATTTTTTCCAAGGCCTGGTGCAAAAATAACTCTGCTTTATTCAAAAGGATGTTACCATAAAATTTTAATTAAGGAAAACATGGCAGAACATTTGTCAGGATTAGCCAATATACACAAGTTTAATTTGACCAAAACCTGACCTTTCCCTAGAATAGATTTAATGTAATTCTTTTAGCTTGATTTTTAGCTGCTTACGCGAACTTGAGGCAGACTACATGTGCTCCAGGTCAGAATTAGCAATTTATTAATTAAGGGCCCAATCCTATCCAACTTTCCCGGTCCGGTGTAACCACAATGCAGCTCTGTGGTAAGGGGACACATGTTTCCACACCTTGAGGAGGCCCCAGTGATTGCCCCTCCACGACAGGATGCAGCGCACGCTCCACTGGCACAACTGCACCTGCACTGGAAAATTGGATAGGATTGGGCCTTAAATCAGATAAATTTCAACTACTTATTAGCACTTCTTTAGTTCACAAGGCATGTCCCATATTTATTCCCATTGACTGATTCCATTCTGCAGTGGCTATTTCCTCTAACATATTTCTTGACCAAGTGTGACTCTGCACTATATGCTGAAGTTGTGCTTCTCACAAGCACATTATTTTTCAGCATATACCATGGGTCTCCAAACCCCAGCCCGGGGGCCAGATGCAGCCCGTGGCAGCCTCAATGCGGCCCATGGCCAGCCTCTTGTCCCCTGAAAGTCTCTGGCCCACATGGCCGAAGATGACTGGATCTGTGCTCTGGTTGCATCCGGAGGGTGTTCTAAGGGCCAGAGAGTTTGAATAAATGAGCCCATTCATTCATTTATTCACTCATCTAAGTTCCATCTCTAATTTATTTATATAAATTTTATATTTAAATTATTTTCCAGCCCTCAACACCGTGCCAGATATTTGATGCGGCCCTCTGGCCAAAATGTTTGGAGACCCTGGTGTATACCAATACTGTATGCCCTGTATACATGCCAAAGAGTCCTGGCCCAATTCAGGAAGAACACACTGGTAGGGCAAACATGAATGTTGCATAAGATGTGAACATGCCTTTAAACAAAATACACCTTTTGAGGCAAATCCTGAAACCAAGGAATAATTCCATGAAATCTTATGCTGAAATGATGCCACAAGACCCTTTGTTGGTTCTGCAAAAATAATGGTTGCCTTTTGATGTGTCCAAATGCCAGAAATTGTTGACTATGTATTGGCTTTTATATGTTGGTAATGTCTTAATTCTTTTGCAGTTGCAGCCCTGTGTGAGTCAAAGAAAATACAGGGCGCAATCCTAACTGGCAAGTTATGCTGGTATAGGATGCCCTGGAGGGTTGCAAACGTGCCATAAGGCGCATTTGCGCCTCCATGGGAGGGAGCTGCATCAGCGCATGCAGATGCGCCGACGTACAGAGGCTGGAAGATGCCTCCGCTGCAGCTCCCTTGCCGCCACTTGTGTTGGCGCACCCTTATCGACACAAGCCTAAAAGGTAGGTGTGGGGGACAGGAGGGGGCATTACTAGGTGGGGGAGGGAGGGGGAGGGTGAGCCTGGGGGTGGGTGCACTGGGAGCTGGGGCAGGGCTGGTACCCAGCGGTTATGCCGTATCCCAACCCCCGTCCCTGGGGCGAGCGGAGCAGCTTCCAGCCACTCAGCTCTCCTCAGACCTGCGCCACCTCCGGAGGTGGCTCTGGTCCGAGGAGACCTATAGCCCCAGGGGTAAGGGGAAGAGCTTGCCCTTGCCCCTGGCTGAGCTGCTGCTCGCTGCAAACCCGTGTTGGATGCAGCGCAAGCCTCCTGGCTTGCCTGCTCCAGCGCACGTTTGGATTGTGCCCACAGTTACATAAAGAACATACAAATCTAAGTCCAGGAAAAAGGTTTGATACAGAAGCAAATGTCTGAAGCATTCAGATAGAGGTTTGGTTCTGGTTCCATGGCATATTCATATACTGCTGTTTTTTTGTCATTAAAAAAACACACCACATAATTCTGGTGTGACTGGTTTAGTTGAATAGCTCTTGTCCTTATAGCCAGACCATGATGCTAATAATGCCAAGGCAGTATGTTTGAGGCCCAGTGTCATGGTTTCTGGCCTAGATGCCTTTAAAAAGGGATTGAACACATATATGGAGGAAAAGTCCATCACAGGTTACATGTCATGATGACTGGAGGCAACCTTGGGTTTTAGAGGCAGCCCATCTCTGAATGCTAGATGCAAGGGAGTGGCAACAGGAGACAGGTATCTTGTTGTCTTGTGTACTCCCAGAGGCTTTTGGCGGGCCACTGTGAGATACAGGAAATTGAAGTGGATGGGCCCTTGGCCTGATCCAGCAGGGCTGTTCTTCTGTTCTTATGACAGGGGTCTGTGGCAGGGCTCATCTGGCTTTTTGAGCTAGCTGGCTGGCTGGTCTAATGGCATGGCTCCTGTCCCTGGTGTCAGACATCCTGGTTTGATTCCTGGGGAAGGCCGTGCATGCGAGAAAAGGAGCCCATTCCTTTATTTTTTAAAATTCTAAATTTTTTGATGCTGGCAGTCCTGCTTTTGAGGCCTTCTGATATGTATACCCAACTTGCTTCTGAGGCCTATTTCCCTCTTTGTTTAACAACAATTAACAATTAAGCTTAATTTAATAGGAATTAGGCCCGTAACAACAATTCAGTCATCTGTGAATTGTCTTATTGTGATTTGTTGCAGAAGGACCCTTCCCATTCAACAAACAAGATCAACAGTTGACCTTATGATATCTAATATTCTTAGTTAGCCCTGAGAATAGTGTGCAGGAGCTATTACCAGCCCTAAAAAGGAAATACTGTGTGGTTCAACTGACATTCTGTGTTAATTTGACAAAATATTGTCAAGTCTACAAAAGTCTAAAACTAAAGGGTCCCAGTGTGTTGTCAGAATGTGTTAAAAACACACTGTCGAAGCTGAGAAGGTTCAGCTCTTGTCAACCCATGAATTGGTGAAATTCCATGTGCCTTGCTTCGAGTACCATGATGGAAGAAAGGGAGGCTGTAAATGGAATAAAGAAAAGATTTTCTTGATCACAACGCTCCTCTTCCTGGTTCCAGAGACTTGGGGAAAAAATCAATATTTTATTATTTGCTTATATCATTTCAATATTACGATATATACCATGGTCACCTGCAGATGGGGTTG
The DNA here is from genome assembly GCF_035046505.1 of Tiliqua scincoides. Lineage (NCBI taxonomy): Eukaryota > Metazoa > Chordata > Lepidosauria > Squamata > Scincidae > Tiliqua > Tiliqua scincoides. Next base: position 98,208,424 of record NC_089821.1, on the reverse strand, counting down.
CCTTTGAGGAATGTTCAGAAATTTCAGCTGGTCCAAAATGTGGAAGAAAGACATAATGGATATTGACCGCAGATAACACTGGTCTTAGATATTGCATTGGGTACCAGTTTGTTTCTGGGCCATATTCAATGTGCTGTGTTTTGTTCTCTAAATCAGTGGTTCTCAGACTGTGGGTCCAGGACCCACCAGTGGGCCGTGACCCAAGCTTTGGTGATTCGCAAAAGTGACAGGGCAGACTAGGCTATGTGCATCAAGGGTTAAACAAGCTGCTGCTTGGGGCAGGGAGCTCTGCTGCCCAATCACCATTATAGCCACACCCCTTGGCATTTATAAATCTGGCAACAGTCTCTAGGACAACTATTTTCAATCTTTTTCATCTCATGGCACACTGATAAGGTACTAAAATTTTCAGGGCATACCCTTTTTTGACAGTTGACAAGGCACACCATGCTGCCAGTGGTTCAAATTCCTCAATGTCTCTGCTAATAAATGACTCTTCCCCTAAAATCTCATGGCACTCCTGGGAACTAGTTGTGGCACACCAATGTGCAGTGGCACACTGGTTGAAAATCGCTGTTCTACGGCTTCTAAAAAGTTAGAGAACCACTGCTGTAAATCTAAGTGTGAATGGCCTGCAGCAAAGTTATTTGAAGGAAGCCTCTTCCCTTATTCACTCCGAGGTAGTCTGAGGAGGACTTCCTTAGTGTTTCCTTCTTTTACCAAAGTACAAAAAAAGTAAACCATATCTTAGGCCATCTCTTTGATAGCACCTTGTGATGTCCATGGCGGGCGGAGACCCCGCCCCTTTGGGTGTGCCCGAGCACAGGGGTCTTACCCAGACGATGCGCGCAGGTCGTCGGCAGAAAGAAGGACAGGAGGCAGATACAGCAGATTTGTACAGACGATTTACTCTGGTTAAACTCTTGACATTCATGGGGCCTGTGACGTCACAGGCCCCTTTGCTTTACAGAGACACGCGGCTTCGGCGAACAATATGCACGTTCCCCACTCCTTCCCAACCCCTTGCGGGTTCCAGCAGAGTTCCCCGACCGATGCCCGTCGGAAGGAGATGGGGTTCCCAGTGGCTGCCGTAGCATTATCGGGGGTCAGCTTAGCTGTCCTCTGGAGGGCCCCCTGTACCTCCGGTCTTGCCCCTTGATGAGCTGGTCTCCAATGGGGGTAGTTGAGATGGGGTCCTTGGGGCAGTGGCCTCGCCTCTCTGGTTTTCACCCCCCGGGCCCCAGACAGGTCCAGCATTGGGTGGTTCCCAGCCTCCGGCCCTTCTCTCAGCTGAGGCAAGCCAAGTTCCCCTTGAAGCCTCTGTCGGCTGAATAAGGCCGGGGTGGCTACCCCCTCTGGCCTCCTCTGCGATCCCTCTCCCAACTGGAGAGGAGCAACCTCTCCCTAGGCTGTCCGGCCTCCTTATGAGGCTAGCCTTCTTCTGGTCCAGCCCCACCCCTTCAGCCCACGTGGCTGCTGACTGCTCCCAGGAGGCACTAGGGCCTACTCCCAGGGAAGTGACTTGCCTGGGATCCCAGTCCTGATAGGGCTCAGGTTCTACTCCCGAGGAGGCCCTTACCCCTGAGGAGACCCCTGCTCCAGGTTGATCACTGGCCTCCTGGGCTGGGCCTAGGTGACACACCCTTTCTTTTGAATTCTCTGACCAGGGAAGTTCATCAAACACAGTGGTTCTCTAACTTTGGGCAACCATGGACAACTGTAGGTGCATTCGGTTCCACTGTAGAACACCGAGTGTGCAGACACAGGAGGACATGGTGATAGTGTGATGACATCACTGCAACATTGCCAAAGGCTGCTGGATTGCTCCAATTTCGGGCCAATTGGAGCAAAGAGAGGGTGGGAGGGCTCACGCAAAGACCAGTGAAGCAATGAGTGCATGGTGCTCCACTTGCTTGCCAACTGCTATTCCCAGCCAATTTACTTGCCAACTGCTACTCCCATGGGTTGGGAACTACTGATCTAGCAGGATCTCTTGTCGGCTTCCAGAGAAAGATTAAATCTTCCTAAAGGCTTCCGGACTTGTCAGACTAGCTGGAGTTTTGTTCCAATATAGCTGTCTGCATTTTATTTTTTCACCTTTGTTTTAATTATGTAAGCCTCTGTGGGAGGCTGTGTGTTCACTGCAGATTAAAGGTATCTAAATGAACAAACAAATGTTCAAAAAGTGGGAATGATAGAGTACAGATTTGGAAACTTAAGCTGAGATGTGCTAGTTTAGGGGTCAGAGCTCTCCCCCTATGTGCCTCAGGCTGCAATCCTATACACACCTGGGAGTGAGTCCCATTGAACTAAATGGGATTTACTTCTGAGTAGACATGCATAGGATTGTGCTGTCAGTTACTCACTCCTGTTTGCCTGCATTTTGTCTTAGAGGTGGAAGTGAGCAACTGAAGTGCAGAAGGGGAAACCTGAGAGAATTTTGGTCACTTACTGTTCACTCAAGAGGTTGTTGGCATCCTTCAGCCTCAGAAGACTCTGGTGTCACGCTCTGAATGGTAGCTCTGGAACAGAGTGTCCTCTCCAGTGCGCGAAGCCTGGGTAAAGTGGGTATGGAGGATAGACTGTTACCCATGCAGCAAATCCCCCCTCTCCACGTCACTGAAATGGTCCAATGGAAAGGCAGAGGCCAATACGGTTTGTTCCAGCAGCGTCGCAGGAGTTGCCAGAATGTGACTGTGTTCAGCCATGAACTGCCTCAGGGACTCCGGCTCCGGATTTTGCCTCGAGGTTGACTCCTGAAGCCTTTTCCATAACTGGATGTAGCCACAAGGCAGTGGAGGTTTGGGATCAGAGTTTTCCTTCTCTCAGATGAGCTGCCTTCCCAGGCTGACGAGTCCCATCTACCTGGTGGCTCTTACGACAAGTACAGCCAAACTGAGGGCCTATTCTTATCCCCAGCCCCCAGGGGATACTCAAGAGGGAGACAGTATTAATGGTGGTCATTAAAAGGACCCTTGCTTTGTGGACTCACAGTTTCCTTTGGATAAATCCTTGACATCATGGGTTATAACCCATGAGTTGTAAACCCACGTAGGCATGTAGACGGCTGCTGCATTCTTTCTCTCATTAAAGTGCTAAATATCAGTTAGATGTGATTGAGGGACTATCCTACTAGCTGAAAATGTGTTATACAACCCGCGATAACAGGATTATGCTCAGTGAGTAGGCTGTAGCTACTGCCTCTGGAACCAAACATTGAGCCAACAATGAATTTAGGAAGAGATACTTGCTTTGCCCTCTGGAGAGCACTTAGCCTAATTAACTAAAGTGGTATTATGAAGTCTCCCATTAACACTAGTACCCTCTGGACAGTCCAAGAGCTTTTGGGAAGCAGCCCCCACTCAGCATAGTTGCTTCCAGGGCTGTATAATATTACACAAGATACATTGTTTTCTCAATGTAACCCGGATGCAATGAAATATCTGCTCCTCAGGTCAGGGTGGGTTTTTAACAGCCTTTGGAATGAGCCAAGCTGCCAGACTTTGAAGCGCACACACCCTGGAATGTTTCAGAGGAAAAGGAAGAGTGAGATAAACTTACCCTTTCTTCAGTTCCACTATAATATCTGTTTACTTACTGAGTTTTGGTGGAGTCCACCCATTGGGTGGTTTGGGGATCTAAATGACCAAAAAACAAAACAAAAAATCCAGCTTCAATTACAATAGTTTGACTCCTGAAACAGCATTTTTCCATGGCTCAAATTCAGCCTTATAAACGTTTTTTAGGAGGGTATACTTCTTGGATGTCTCAGTTATAAATCTTATAGCACAATCCTTTACATGTCTACTCAGGCGTAATCCCCACCAAGTTCAATTGGGTTTACTCCTGGCTAAGTGTGTATTCGATTGCCGCCTTAATAACCTTTTAACTTCATAAATAAAAAATAAATCCTGACATATATATCTACGCAGAGGCCTTTAATAATCATATTTCAGTTTACCTCAGGTTCTCTCAGCAAGGATTTCTGAGGTCACATTCTAATTATACTTCCTGTCTAAAGACAGAGAGATGTATTATGTCAGGAGGACACCCTGAGGGTGTTGTATTTATTGCAGAGGCTCCTAACTGAAGGAAGAAGCAAAACAAACACACAGCCTGGACTCTGCAGAAAAAATATTTGAGGTTCCCAGAGAACATGAGGTCAACAGTGGTATGTTGACCTGTGTTACTGATTAAGCACAAGGAGACCAAACTGAAAAGGAAAACAGAAAACATTTGCTAAAATAGAAAATGCACTGAGAGATGTTACGGGGCATGTAGTCTTTGTCGTTGTGACAATATGTATGGTATAGGACTGACATCTGATTAAAGAAGTTGGGCAGCACAATCCTAACTTGGGCTGTAACAGGAGGCCGGTGAGCCTGTGCTGTATCCAGCACAAGTTTGGGGCTGGCTAAGGCTCGGTCAGGAGCAAGGGGAAAAAATTCCCCTTACTTGGGGGAGTGTTGCAGTGGCCCCACTGGATCTAAAAAGGTGGCGCAGACCCGAGCAGAACAGAGCAGCCTGAATTCACTCTGCACCGCCCAGGAATGGGGCTAAGAACTGGCATAACTCTTGGGTCCTGGCCCCGCCTACTGCTCACCACCTGCCTGTGCATGGAAGTGGCCCCATCTCCCACTCGTCACCCTCCCATGAAATTGGAAGTGGTTGTGATTGTGATTTTTACTGACTCTGCAGTGTGAGGAGCCCTGTGGGGGGGGCTCCACGCACCCCTGGGAGGCTGCTGCAGGCTCTGGTAAGCGGCAGCAAGCCCCTGCGCCGTTCCAAAGCGGTGTGATCCGGCAGATTGCATCACTGCCTTCCCCCCGCCGCCGCACACACTTACTGCAGCTCAAACTCTACCTGAGAGTTTGAGAACTGCTGTCCGCAGGGATTGCACATGGTAAAAGGCCAAAACAGACATTTAAAATGTGACACAGCTGGGATCAATGACCTAAAAAATAATTGTTACAAGGCCCAATTCTACCCAACTTTCCAGCACTGATGCAGCCACGCTGATGGGGCATGCGCTGTATCCTGTGGTGGGGTGGTAGTCATGGAGGTCTCCTCAAAGTAAGGGAATGTTTTAATTTCCTTTCCTCAGGACTGTATTGCAGCTGCATTGATGCTAGAATATTGGATAGGATCAGGCCCGCAGTATTTTTTTAATGCCTATCTCTCTACCTGTTTCCCCCTAATACCTACCTGTTTTTATCTACACAGAATTGTTAAATATTTTCCTGTTCTACAGTGCTGATGTTCTATAGGCTTTTTTAAAAAAACTTTTTGCTGTTTCTCTTGTAATTAATGATATATGATTGGATTACACGTACATCATGAGTAGAAATATAGGTGATACCAAATCTGAGCAAGTGTTCACATCTTCACAGGAATGCAGAACTGTAATACATTGACTCTTAGATGTCAAAACAAACACCCACAGATATGCTCATACTCACCCTTTAATTCTTTAAGATAGTAGCAAGACTCAGCAAAACTAGAGTTTTAGAAATGGGCTACGGCAGAATGCCAGATGCAAGGGAGGGCACCAGGATGCAGGTCTCTTGTTGTCTTGTGTGCTCCCTGAGGCATTTAGTGGGCCACTGTGAGATACAGGAAGCTGGATTAGATGGGCCTGATTCAGCGGGGCTCTTCTTATGTTCTTAGAGTTATATTTGTAGTTTGTTCAAACATTCATGGCCTGAAAAAGTCATGAAATTTTGATTTCCCTCCCCTATTATTCTTATGTGGTGTCTCTTTCTTGTCAGAGTGCTGTCACATGTTCAGGTTTATATATAACCATGTCCAGTGAAATAATTGTAAATTACATTCTTTCAAATGACAGATAATTATAAATGTGACTGCGTGATGAGCTTATACACAAGAATGTGTCATCATGGGACAATAGGGAATAGGGGCATATGTAATGATTTCTCCTGTCAGAAAAATATCACATAAATTCATCCTGAGTTGTCTTTTCTGTTCTGTAGAAAGTTACCTTGTTTTACTAGCAGAAACAGGAATTTATCAAGTATTAATTTCCCTGATATCAGTTTAGTTTAACTCATTTTGCCCAGTCCACAAGTGTACACATTTGGTCCCTGTTTTGTATATGCAACATTGGGCAGAAATGATTTCAATTCCTTAACCAGTCAAGAAAACGTATTGAGAAAAGATATAAATGAGCATTAAAAACTGCCAGCGCATTATATATTATATGCCCATTTTTCAAGGACTTCATCAAGAGATTTGGAGAGTGGAAGATTCAAAGCTTCTTTCAAATAATTTGGGTTAGTCTTAAGAAAGGAAGACAGAGGGTAAGGATTAACAGGGGAATTGTGTCAGTTCTGTCTGAGAAAGGATTAAAATGATGCAGCTTCATTTCGTCTGATAGATATTGTTTTCTAAGCCTCTTTCAGGTACTCAGTGAATATGCATTGAGGGGATTGAGATGGCAATCCTGGTCCTAACCCTAAATTGATTCATTTTAAAGGTCTACATTAGCCTTAAGGCATGCACAACTACATTCAACTGTATTTTCAGAGTGTTCAGTCATGAAGAGAAAGCCCTGCAGCTGTATCCACATAGGGTCTTTGCAGACTTTTCAAATGGATGGATGTAGGCAGGCTGAGGGCTGGAAGTGCTCCTATGATACCACCAAATTCTCACCAAAAGGAGATAATGAACTTCTGAAAGATATTCTGGCCTTGTTGCTAAGGGTAGAGTGCCTAACAAGGTACAGAAAGTTGTGGTGTATTGCCCTGTAGAAGAGAATTTCAAAAGTTGTAGAGAATGTTTGGGAAACCAAAGCACTTATGGGACAATAGTAGACTAACACTAGGTATGATGGAGGATTACCTTTCTATAGCATGAACCAAAGTCTTTATTGACAGCCTCTCATTTTGTTGCATTAAACTTAAGCGTGAGCTTCTCAAACTGGGGCATCGTGACATCCCAGCCTGAGAAGCCCTGTCTCTGCCCACTTAAGGGATGGGGAAAAGGGAAGGCAGTAACATGTTTCCCAGGATTGTGCTGTTGCCAGGACTAATCAGGGGTGTCACCTTACCTGCAGTTAGCATCGGCTTCTGAAGGGTGCAGGGAGCCCTGCAGAGCCCTCTACAGGGCTCCCCACACCTCAGAAAAGCTAAAAATAGTGATCATGACCCACTTCTGGTTTCGAGATCACTATTCTTAGCTTTTCTGAGGCATGGGGAGCCTCAGCAATAGTTTTATACCTGAATAAAGCAAATCTTCTGAATTATGTCTGAGATGTCTGAGTATGAAGTGAGAAAAAAAATCTTCCTAAACCTAAAGCACTTGAAGGACTAAACCTGAAGGACTGTGCTGAAGATCATCTATTATGAATAAATACTGTACATGTGTGTTTGGGGAAGAACCACTGGGATTGCACTTGCTGGTCTACCTCCAGTCTTTGCATGGTCAAGATCCCATTTGCAGGAAGCCTACACTGAGTGCACCTGAACAAATATAGCGCCCCCCCCCCCAGCATGTGTGATCTGCACTTTCCAGCTTTACAGGATAGGGATTTCATGTAAAAAAACCTGTATGCATAAACCCTTGTGCAAATGGGACATTGAATACATTAACAGCCCAATCTTATGGACTTACCTGCTGGTGGAACTGCTGCCAGAGTACAGGCAGGAAGGCCGCAGAGGCTCACTGCGCACCTGAGGATGAAGGAGCACCCACCAACAATGGTGAATTCATGGTGGATTGGGTGGAAGAACTAGGTGGAATGGGGAAGGGCAGGAAGCATTACAGAAGGTGGGAGGGGATGGCACCCGGCATGGGCGACTTGCACTGCTTCCTCACCCCTTTCTGTCCACAGATTTGCACCAGCTAAAGAGCTGGCATAGGTCCCAAGAGACACATTGACAAGTGGGAATAAGAGGAGGTAAAGGGAAATAGGAAATACCTCTCCCAGGCCTCCAGGCCTCCCCCTGCTGGATGCAGCACAAGCCTTTTCAGCATAGCTGCAACAGCAGAGGGTAGGGGTGGGAGAATGAAAGGACTGAGCCCAAAGTTAGGTGTGGAGTTTCCAGGCACCATTCTCTTCTCCAGGTCTTCCCTTCTGCTATGCAGACATCCATCTGCATAGGGCTCCTGACATTAGAATTAAATGTGCTAGTCTACATTGCCGAATATGCAGTGGTCTCCTGCCTTGGACATTTTCACACCTGAAGTGACAAACTAAAATCATGCACAATGCTGTGTGTTGGAACTCTTCCTTTTATAATGGCCTCTAGTTGGAGAATTTTTCATCCCAGCTTTCAAACAAAACAAATATATCAGTGGTGTTTTAATCTAGAGATTAATGGAGGTGGGCTGCGGTACTGTAAACTAGCTTTGGTTTGTGGACTGGCTGACTATGAGCAGAGCAGAGCACTGTTCAGCATTAAAAACAAAGTGAGTGAGATCTCCTGACATCGTAAGAAACTCTAATGCAGTAAATGGGAAAGGGTCAGGACACTGTGCAAAGCCACCAGCATCCTGTTGCTGGCAGCAGCCTGCTTGACATCCCCTTTGTGGTCAGGAGAATCATCCCTCATGTCCAGTGAAGGAGGTGGCCCTCCTTGCTGACTCCTGCTAATTGGAGAGCTACCGACAGTATCCATCACTGAGTTTGTGTTGAGTCAGGCACATGAATGTGGGCTTGGATCATTTTCATTTGCTCCAGGGAAATTACTGCAATTGCTGCAATGTGGATTTTAAATCAGAGTCTGGACAGCATTGCTACGCTTTTGGACTGTCGCCTGCGGCATTCTGTAATTTACAAGATTTCAGTTACAATTTTATTTAAATGTCTTTTCCCTTTCTGACTAGCCTCCTGTACTACATTTTCCTATGCAAATTGAGTTCCCTATTTTTAAAACAGGCAAAACAAATATATCAGTGTTGTAACCTGGATTAATCCCTCAGGATAAAGCCTGAAAAGATTTCTGAAGAAGACAAGGCATTTGTTTCTTATTGAGACTGACATTTTCTTACTGAAATAGATCTTGTAAAAATGTAAGGATTAAAAAAAAAATAGATTTATCGCAGCGCTGTTACTAATGTAACTGTATATTGCTCTGGATAGTTTGATAAGAACAGCTGTTATTTTATGCTGAAATCTTTATCTCCCCCATTTTCACTTTCCTTGCATTTTTAGTCTATTAAACTGTCGGCTTAAAGCATTTTAAATGAAACTGAAACATTAATTTAACAATTACTAGTTTCTGATTGCCAAGGATAAACCCTCTTAGACACATGTTAAAGTGCACCATCTTGTGGTCAATTGTAAAATACTATAATGTTCCTCCTTATTACAGTACTGAAATCCTAATGGATTTAATGAAACTAAAAACAACTTCCTAGAGCTGATTGAATGGAATGTTAACTTTGAATCTTAAACTTTATAGGCGTAATCCAGCAAAGTTAAGCACTTTCAAATTCTGTTGATTTCAGTGGGATAGATTGAAGTGTGTGTTTAACTCTCCCATTAAAATCAATAGGACTAAAAACTACTTAATTTTGGTTGAATTGTGCCCAGTTATTCCAATGTTACATTGGGTGCTATATCTGCTGCCAGCACTAAGGATTCAGTGGTCAGCCTAGTCAAGCAGACCTTCTGACCAAACTTGACATGATGTGAAAGTTCTGTGATTGGAACTTCCAATGTCTTTTTCTTTTTTCTTTTCCAAAAACCAATTACAAGCAGCCCAATTTGTATTGGGGCCACAGTGCAGGGGTGGGGAGAATTACCCACACCAATTCCTTAACTGAAATACCCCAAGCTGAAATACCCCAAGCTGCCATTACCCGCAGAGGGGAGAATTTACAGGCATAGATTGTACCTGTGAGTTTTCCTCTCTGCAGGTAATCGGTGGAGTGGGGTGTGGTTTGAGTTGGAGTTGTAGTGTGAGCTGTGAGGAGGGGAAATAACTTCTCCATTGCATATCCCCCTCCTAACCCCTGCATAATTCCCCTCTGAGGCTGCTTTTGAAGAAAAATTAAAAGACATCAGGTGTTCCAATCACAGAACTCCTACCCCTTGTCTAACGACACTGAATTGAGTGTTTGATAGATCTCGGTTTTAAAATTGTTTTTAATGTTTTATGTTTTAAGATTAAGTTTCTGGTCCCTAGGATTATGGATAAATTTGGGTCGTGTTCAGAAGTTATGTACGGTACTTTGAGCAGTTTTCTTCTCAGAGGAGTGACCTCTTTGTATGAGCTTCTAGGTGGCAACTTGGGAGTCTCTCTGGCTGAAAAGTGAATTGGAAGGAAGGAATCTCTATGAGCTGCTTTTTGAATAGGGCAACAGGCATGCTGTCTAAGGCAGGGGTCGGCAACCTGCGGCTCTAGAGCCGCATGTGGCTCTTTCAGCTGTCTGCTGCGGCTCCTCCCGGTGAAAGTGGCAAAGGGGGTAACAGGAGGCACCTGTGTTGGGAGCGCAGGCTGCTTCCCTCCACCCCCTGAGCTCACTGCCCTCCTCTCCCTTCACCCCCACCTGCCCCGCATTGGTTTCCCTTTTCAATTTTGCCCGCTCTGCAGGCTTAAGCTCCCTGTTTTTCCCTTCCCCAACTCTCCAGCAGGACGCCCTCCTCTTCAGCCATTGCGAGCCCTTGCAACCCGCCTTTCCCTGAGCAGGTCCCCACTCAGGGCAAGGAGAGGCTTTTCCTCCACAGCAGAGGAGACATCCTGTGTGTCTACTCAGTAGTAAGCCCCATTACAGTGGATGAAGCTTACTCCCAGGAAAGGGTGCCTGGGATGGCAGCCTTGGAGCCTGCTCAAGGCCAAGCGCAAGGACGGGTGAGTGGGAGCCCGCGCAGGTCTGTTCGAGAGTAAGCCCCAATGTAGTCCCTGGGCTACTCCTAGGAAGGTGTGGAGGGCTGTAGCCTCAGCCTCCTCCTGTGCAGGTCTACTCACAAGTAAGCCCTGCTGTAGTCCCTGGGCTACTCCCAGGAAGGTGTGGAGGGCTGCAGCCTCAGCCCCCTCCTATGCAGGTCTACTCACAAGTAGTCAATGAGGCTTCCTCCCAGGAAAGTGTGGACTGCAACCTGAGAGCTCCAACCAACTTGTCTGCTCAGAAGTCCCATTGTAGCCAATGGGGCTTACTCCCAGGATAGTGTGGAGAGGGTTGCAGCCTGAGTGAGGGAGGGAGGGAGGGAGGGCAGGCCTGTGGCTGCCCCCCCTCTTCTCTTCCCCACCTCTGGAGTCTGTGTCCTTTTTTCCTTCCAGCAGGGTGCCTCTGGAAGGTGGGGGGAGTTCGTTAGTATCCTTATAAGATAAGCAGATGTCATAACCGCCATATGTATTGGAATCCTGGAAGATCTGGTGAGGAGGTAGATGTGGTGTCAGCAGTGGCCCCTTTAAGGGTGTGGGTTGTAGAAGGAGTGCAGGTTGGAGGTAGGAGAGGAGACTTACTGACTTGGATACACTGACTGACTTTGGAATCTGACCTTGGACTGTGACTTGGCTTATTGACTTTGGACTCTGCCCTGGATACTCTGACTGACTTTGTGACTAAGACTGCTGGAGACACTGGAGTTTGAAGTGTGGCTGCTGTGCCCAAGACCTGCTGATGACCCAGGGTCTGCTGTAGTGGTGGGAGGCTGCTGGCAGGAGAGAGGAGCTCTGCAGGTTGAATAGGCGAGCTACCCTGGGGGTGGGGTCCAGCAGGACTGCAGGGCAGAACCAGCGTCATTTGTTGGGGGAAAGAAGGGGAGCTAATTTGCTTAAAGTGGGCCTAATTCTCCAGGCAGAGAATGGCCTTGGAATCAGGCAAAACACCATAGAGGACCAGGTGTCTGAACACACAGGACAAGAATGTATGACAAAACTAACTAAAAGCTACAAGAGGGGGCTACATTATAAAAATGGGACCTATAAGAGCATAAAGGTAAAAAAAAAACAACTATATATGCAGTATTATCTTCATTTTAGATGTCAAAAGGGTTTTGTGGCTCCTGAGGTTTTTTTCCCTCCAGAAAACGGGTCCAAATGGCTCTTTGAGCGTTTAAGGTTGCTGAACCCTGGTTTAAGGAATCATGAAAAGAGATTGGAGGATTGGAGCAGGGGGGGGAGGGTGGTGGATCAGAAGGCAAGGCTTCTTGTAGAATAAGCTACAGATTTGTAAATGTGGGCCAGGAAATGAGTGTCAATTACTTCCTCTCTTTCCTTCAGTATCTTAACAGGACTTTACAAAAAACAAACAAACAAACAAAAAAACACATTACTAGCATTCCTTAGCCTGGTCCACAGGTGTACACATTTGGTCCCTGTTGCATACATGCAACGTTGAGCAGAAATGGCTTAGAACAGGCCTGCATGTCTTCTGACACACCAAGCCAAATTCATTCTGGCCTGCCAGATGCATACCCGCATCCTCCATTTTGAAGTCCCTGGCTGGCAGAAAAACCAGAAGGTTTATTGAGTTCCTGGTGGCCCTACCAGCCTTAGCTGGTGGGCTTTCCTCACCATTGGTGGTTGTAAGCCTGCCTTGGAACAAAGTTGCAGCTCTGAATCTTGTAAAGTATGGTAGTTGCTAAATATCGCAAGGAGTTATTAAAAAATAATTTAAAAATCAATATTCATCAGCTTCTGATAGATCATTCTTCAGTTCAAACTTTGCTAATTAAGTAAGTGCAGCTGTGCCTTTCATGGCATGAAACAAAAAGAAACGTAAAAGGCACATTTCCAAAGCCACTGTGTTATAAAGAAGCCTTGTAATGGAGAGCCAGTCAGCATTACTGTATAGGGCGAAAGTGATGAATAACCTTTGTAGAGTGTGTGTGTGTGTGTGTGTGTGTGTGTGTGTGTGTGTGTGTATTTATTTATTTATTTATTTATTTATTTATTTATTTGATGAATTTTTTTTACCCCACCTTTCTACCACCCAACAGGGCACCTTTTACAAGGTAAAAGGAACACACAATACAGCAAAAAATTAAAACAATATTAAAAACAAGAAAACCTAAAACAATAAAACAAATCAGACCCCAATGGATCACCAATTTAAATCACATTCATTAAAAATAATTCATGTTACAAGTTGTAGAGAATGCCATTCTATTGCAGAATCCCTCCCTCTATGTCTTGGTGTGATTTTCGTCTCTAATCTACTGAGCTAAGAGAACAAAGTTAGGCTATATCACACCGAGCCCAGATCACTGAGCACCATTCAGGTGCTACAAATGGATAGTACATTATGTACTGTCTCTTAACGCAGGTCTACTCAAAGTGCTGGTTTGTGAGCCATTAGCTGCTGGTCTGTGGTATATTTCCAGGAAACAAAGAAACAATAATATGGCACAGATATGGTAACTGTCCCTGGCACACTGGGGAAAAAAATTACCATTTCAGATAGTTTGGAAAGCACCATATTAAAGGACATCCCAGACTCAAGATGTTCTGTATCCTCTTTCCTGTGACTTAGGAGAAACCGTGCTGCAAGCCCATGTTTTTATCTTTGTCAGTGACCTATATAAGGCCCAAATCCTAACCAAGTTTCCAGCACTGGCATAGCGGTGCCAATTAGATGTGCACTGCATCCTGCAGTTGGGTGGCATTCACAGAGGCCTCCTCAAAGTAAGGGAATGTTTGTTCCCTTACCTCATAGTTGCATTGCCCTTATGTCAGTGCTGGAAAGTGGGTTAGGATTGTGCCCTATATTCCATCTAATAACCTGAATAACTGATGGAGCAGAAAACCAACACCTGTACGAAACCTGTATGAGTAATCAAAAGTCAACAGATACACTTAGCTCTCTTGTTCCGGTCTAGGAATACCACAGATCACTACTGTCTGTCCCACTTGTTTTGTGGTACTCATATCCCAGGTTAGTCAACCATACTATACAATGTATTGATGACTCAATTTATGATACAGTCAACAGATCCTTCCCACTACATGATTGGGGTCAGGAATACACGTCCTTTCAACTCTCATGCTGCACTGTTTTGGTTCACATGATTTCAAGGGGTGGACCAATTAATACTGAAGTGAGAGAAACTGTCCCGATGCAAATTGGAACAACATTCTAGGAGGTGGATGTGACTGCTCACAGCCTTCCTGAGTTTGTGGGCAGCGCCAGCCATCCATGCCAACCCTGAGACAGCAAAGGAGTTAAGTACAGTGGCATACCCAGGGCTTCTGGTGCCCAGGGCACCACCTGATGTTATGTTGCCATGCAGCATCATGATGTCATCAGTGTGCTCGCAGGGAAGCAGTTAGAGCATGAGCGTACGCTTGGCAGCTGGCAAGGCAATTTTGCCCAACCAGCTGCTGATAGGGTGCATGCACTCCAACTGCTTCCCAGTGGGGTAATACATATTGAAGAATTAAGTAGTTGGAGGGTAAGCATGCGCTCGGCAACCGGCCAGGGAATTTTGCCTGACCAACTGCCAACAGGGTGCATGTGCTCCGCTTTCCTGATGAAAAGTTGGAATACGAGAGCACACTTGGCAGTCGGCTGGGGGATTTCACCTGGCTACCGACCGGCTGGGGGATTTCGACCAGCTACTGAGAGGGCGCATGTGCTCCAACTGCTTCCCGATGGGGAAGCAGTTGAAGTGCATGCTCTGACACCCCCCGATGGCGCCCAGGGCATGCGCCATGTTTTGCCGCAGGGGCAGTACACTCCTGGTTAAGTCTCAGTAAATCCATGCTGCAAATGCTCCCACACAATGGCTGAATACTGTCTAATATCAAACTGAATTCTAAAGACCTGTAATAGAATAACAAATAATTGAATAAAGATAAAGCAAGCAAGCAAAGTCCCCCCCCCCCCCGGTTACTTCGGTATGCATTACTCAGCTACATACATACTCAGCTATAAACAACCAACCATCCACCTACAAATAATTTTATCTTCCATTTCATTCCATGCCAGCTCAATGGAATTACTGATGGCAACCATAGCAACTACTACTTTAGGTTTCAGTTCCTCTGATTTAAATGTGATAAGCTGATTTTTGGACAATCACCACCAAACTCCTGGTTCAGGAGGGGAACCTGGCTTAGATGGTACTAGAAGAAAGAGGATAGTTGTATACATTATGAGCTCCTTGTACACATGATTGGCTTTAGAAGCAGGAACCAAACCACGTTTTCCTGTGATATTTAACAAAGATTGTTTTAGAAGTTCACTCTGAAAGTCACATGTATTGGGAAAGCCAATATTTATTTGAACCTACCCAGAAATGTCATCTATTCTAAACTATCATAAGTAGCCCTGAACGGTATTTTTGATAAGATCTCTCAAGTATCCCAACGCTGGAGTTCTCCAAAAGAGACTTACGTAGGAGATGATGAGCTGTCATCTGTTAAGTGGCACTTTGTCTTCTGACTCAGCCCTGAATGGGAGTTTGGAGGCACCATTTTTAGATGAGAAACAAGATTCAGTTCCTGACCATCTGCGGCTATTTAATATTTCATGTTGCTTTTCATAAGAGTGGTGGGAGGTGTCTTAGCAAAATGCCAGTGTGGCTAATTATCCTGCTGCCCACTTAAAGCTTCAAATCTCTTTATTGAGAAATAAAGCATGCTTTGTTTTAATGCATTATACGTGAACTACCACACACCATGTTGTGTTTTGCCGCACATCCAAAGTCTACATTACATTAAAATATATTGTTCTTCTGATTATGGTGTAGAACATGGGTCTCTAAACTTTCAGCGGCCAGGACAACATCAATCAGTCTTGCTCTGATGGTGGGTTGGAGTGGGTCAATTATAGAAAAGAACATGTACACTATGCATAATTCTAAAAATTTTCATAATGGGCTGCTTCCCCTCAGCTGGGCTCTCTGCAAGAGTGCTCCAGGCTATCAGTCACTTCATTGAGTGAGGGGAAGAAGGTACATCATGGTGAGTAGGAGGGGTGGAGAAGAAAAGGGAGTGGGGGGCTGTGCACATAACACCACTAGGCTCAATGCGCTCATCAAAATGTGTTGGTGGGGTGGATGAGGGCTGTAGTTTGGAGACGCCTGCTATAGAACAATTTATTAACTTGAGCCAAGGCTGATGAGATTATAGGATTGAGAGAGACTTTTACCTTAGAAGAAATCTTGGAAACTCATTGAAGGGAGGAATAGATAAGCCAAGGCTGGCTAGCTAGTTAGAGCAAATGTATAACGGGCAGTGCAATCCTAACGTGAGTTGGAACAGGAAGGCAGGCATGCCTGCCCTGTATCCAATGCAATTTTCAGACAGAAAGCAGCTCAGCCCAGGGCAAGGGGAATTGCCCTGGGGAGAGCCGCTGCAGCCCCAATGGGTCTACTTGGATTTCCGCCACCTAAAGATGTGGCACAGATTCAAGCAACCCAGAGCTGGTCTGAGCTGCCCAGGAATGGGGTCAGGATTCTGCAAAACATCCTGGCCCACCCACCCCCCACTTCCCCACTGCCTGCCTGCCCTCCCCCCAGAACACCTCTCCCTGCCCTCCCCACACACAACCCAGGCCCCTGCGCTGGCTGAGCTCAGCCGGCATGGACTGGTCTTCCTCTGCTGCCGCGGAGGCTGGATCTGGCCTCCATGGGCTGGCACACCTCTGTGCCAGCTGTGCGGTTGTCTTTGAGGAGGTGCAAACATGCTTTATGGCATATTTGCAACCCTTTCAGGCTGACGTAAGGGACTTGCACCAGCCCTGCGCAATCTCAGGATGGTGCTCTTAATACTTTACAAAACAGCTTCTTATATGTTTTTCTACATAATGACTTGGCCACCTACCTGCTAGAGTGAGGGTGAAAACAATGTTCTGAATGGGAGGATAGTTGTCTGCTTGCAGTAGTAATAACCACAACATTTGTACCTAGGGATGAAGGAAAGGGCTACCAGGTCAAAATATTATGCACACATACAAATAGGACTTTATCTTCTACACAGATTAATGACCATATATTCCATGTCTGTGAATCTAAGACCATTTATGGCCCAATCCTATTCTAGGTTGGTCCAGAGCATGTGTGGTGTTGATGCAGCCTCTGCTGCATGCTGTGGGCTGGCCAGAGACCAGGCAGTGCCAGAGAGTTAAATACAGAACTTTTACACTTACCAACTGCACTGCTCCCTAATCCCCAGTGGGCCAAGTGACTGTATGACAGCTGTTTTGTTGGCATGAATTCAAGTAGGTCCACCATGGTGGGGTATAATATATTGGTCCCAAGATCCACCCCAAGTGTTGCCCATGACATGCCCTTGGATCCCTCGGATCCCTACCCTGATCCTACAGTGAACCACTCTCATTACTTGCACTAGCATAGTGTCTGGGCAGTTCCGGCACACGTTGGAGCTGCTAGCTATTTGCACCCGTGGCTCTGAACTGCATGGCAGTGATGCTACTTTCACACTGCCACAATGGGACCTACTGCCACAGTTTGTAAGATCCACTATAGTAGGCCCTTGTTAGGATTGGATCATTAATTAGGTTCTTCTTGCTACATCTTCAGGAATGTCTGCAGACTGAGATGATAGAATTTCACAGGTCAGCACATGTTCTAACTCAAAATATTCACATGCTAAGGCTTCTAGTTCTAGTTTTTACTGATGTTTAGTATTCAGTTTTAATCCTTAATTATTTTAGCTTCAGGTGTGGTTTTGGTTTTTAGTGTTTTTTAGGTTGAGTTTTAGTTGTTATTTTTAGTTTTCAGTTTTTAACTTTGTTTTAGTGTGGTGATAATTAGCCCCTCCTTTCAGGATTGGTTTAGGCTCATTAGGTAAAAAAAAACTAGACCATGGCACCTAGCCTGAAAAACTGTTTATAGTTCAAAATATTCAACTCATGTGTCATGGAACATGGTGAAAATATTAAGTGGTTTTGCAATGTTTTTGCTAATATTGGTCCTTACACTATTTCTGGTCAGAAATTACTTCTCCAATTACTTCTCCAATTACTTCTCTTACTCTGGCTTCTGCACTGATGCGCGCTCTCTCTCTCTCTCTGTGTTTAATACAATCCATCACATTTTGCTGATTGCTTTTGTTTACTTTCTAAGTAATAACCTGACAGTCCAATCTTATGCATGTCAGAAGTCCAGCTGAGTTTAATGGGATTTGCTCCCAGGTACATATTTATAGGATTGCAGCCTGAATCTGTGGAGAGAGCCAACCCAGTTTGTTGGGCTTTGACCTGTATCTATTTCTCATTTCAAGCAGTCTCTCCAAGCTGTCTCAAAAGAACTGCTGGGGACGAAGTAAGATGTTGCATAGATCCTAACAGCCACTCCTGCTTTCAGCCCAAGTCCATCCAAATGACATTCAAATCTGGGCAGCAGCGCTGACAGCTTGTTAGAGAGAGCAGTATATTCAAACCTTAATTTATTATGAACTGCACAGCATTGATCCTACCAAAGAAAGAGATCTCAGATTGGTTGCAGAACACATAGCAGTGGTGCTGATGCCACTTAAAGGAAATGAGAGAGACAGCCAAGTCAATAGTAGTGAATACTTGAGCTAGTTGGTGGAGACTTGCTAAAATGTAGGATCTTTACATTGTTCGATGTATTTCTTTACTGTCTCTCAGAAGGCACCATCCTTAACTGGGTCACTCTGCCTGGCTTCTGATACACAGCTGGGTTATTCTTGTCATGTCCAGAATTAGTCACAAGCATTATCTGTCTTTTCTTTTCCAGCTGTTCAGAAATGTCACAGTAAGCAGATCTCAAACTTTTTTTCCCTTTATACATGTAGTCAATTAATTAAATTTCCCCCCAAGTTGCTTGATCAAAGCAAAAATGTATATTGTCAAGTCCATTGCTGTACCCCTAAAGCTGAAGGCATATGACATTGCATTACTGTATGTGTATTTATCTTATGAGACCAGTCACAATAAGTAAGTGAAATTTTAAGCTTGGAATGGATACAGTGATTTCTGCTAGGTAAATGGCAGCCCAGTTATATTTCTCTCCCCCACCCCAATTCAATAGGGCTGGCTCCCTAGCAAGTACACTGGTCATTGCAGCCCAAGAGTTTGTAATTGAGCTAGGATTGATTGCCTCTTTTTGTAGGACCAAGTCCAATAGCCACCCATTCAATCATTTATTTTATTTATTTAAATATATTTTATCCCACTTTTAGCACAGTGGCATGCTGTCTGTGTGATGTCAGCATTTATATATGCAGCAGTGAATTGTCCTGTGGCATCGTAAAGACTAACATCTTTATTGGAAACTGGGAAACTGGAGAAAAACCTGGGAAAAGAATCTAAAGTGGGCCTTTATTAGAACCAGCTAAAATATCACACAGTAGTGAGCAAACTTTTGAGTTATCCAGAATTCTGGATAACTACAGGTTGAGCTCCAGAAGATGAGTGAGTTCACCTGCAAAATCGCATTAAAGCAAATCCATTTAAAAAATAATGTCCCTTTCCTGGGCAATTTAAAAACAGCCTTGCTGACCTTTGTGATGTAAGACAAAGTCATTAGGCAGACAATCCATCAATCATTCTCTCTCCAGACGCTTAGAAAGGCTTCACTCAGAGCCAGCAACCCCTCTCTTCACCAAAACAAAGTGATTATCATTCTTACACATGCTCAGGGGGAAAGGAGGGGTCACTTGCCTTGGAGTGAAGCTGTTCTAAGTGCCTGGAGAGAGAATGATTGATGGATTGTCAGCCAGCTTCCCTCTCTCACTTTAAGGAGGCTCTCTCGTTTTTAAATGACTTTTTTCCTTTAATTTATAGGGCCCTTCTCATTGTGTTGAGATAAAAGCACAGGTGAAAAATTCATAGGTTATACCTGTAAACAGCAGAATCCTATGCAAGTCTACTCAGAAGTAAGTCCCACTGAGTTCAGTAGGTTTTATTCCCAGGAGTGTTTATAGGATTGTAGTCTAAGAGCTCAAGCCTAGGCATGTCTACTCAGAAGTAATTCTCATTATAGTCAATGGGACTTACGCACAGGTAAGTGTTGATAAGATTGCAACCTACAACTATTAAAAACTGCAGACCTTGGTTTTTTCCCCCCATAATGCTCAAATTTGCCTCTCCCTTCTGATCTGCTTTGTTTGGCTTAACATCCAGCCTGAAGACGACATCTGTGGAACTCAAAAGTTTATTCATTGCTCTGTGATATTTTACTTTGTCCTAATAAAGGTATGGCTGTACTTTGGATCATCTGGACAGACTATAAGGTTGGAACTACATGCCATCTTGGCAACAGCTATTTCCCAAACCCACATCTGCTGAATTAATATAAATGTAGTGGCAGAAGGACACTTGCTACAATCACAGGTAGGCAGGAGAAGGCCAGATTGGTTCTTAACCCTTTATGTGTCACCTGATGCTCCCCTTCAAATACCTTTGAGATCTTCCACCCCTTTCAACAGAGTTAATTGGGAAAAAATATTTTAAATTATCTGAGGCAATATTTCTCAATCTGTGGGTTGGGACCCACTAAGTGGGTTGCAAGCCAATTTCAGGTGGGTCCCCATTCATTTCAATATTTTATTTTTCTGTGACCCGCTCAAGTACATGGCTTCTTCAAAGCACAGATGGGCAGGACACGTCATCGGCCAAACAGATGACTGATGGAGCACCAGAATCACGCACTGGATCCCATACCATGTCAAAAGAACCCCCGGTCGACCGGCTACTCGCTGGTCAGATACTTTTTCCAGGTCAATTAAACAACAGGGACTGCCACACTGGACAACAGTAGCACTACACCAAAAAACATGGAGAGAGTGTGGGCCACATTGGAAAGATTGCCAATGAGGATGGACAATCAACGTATGCATGTATATTAGATTTGATGCTACCATGCTATGTGACTGCATTTGGGGAAATGTTACAGACCTGTATTTAAGAACATGAGAACAGCCCCACTGGATCAGGTCATAGGCCCATCTAGCCCAGCTTCCTGTATCTCACAGTGGCCCACCAAATGCCTCAGGGAGCACACAAGACAACAAGAGACCTGCATCCTGGTGCCCTGGTGCCCTGGTGCCCTTGCATTCTGAAGTAGCCCATTTCTAAAATCAGGAGGTTGCAGATACACATCATGGCTTGTAACCTGTAATGGATTTTTGCTCCAGAAACTTGTCCAATCCCCTTCTAAAGGCATCAGGGTGACTGCAATAACTACCGTAGCATCTCTCTCCTTAGCAGTGGCATCACTAGGGTTTGTGTCACCCAGTGCAGGATGCCAGTGCATCACCCCCCATGCAGTGGGCGGGGATCCAGATGGTGTGAGTGGTGATGTACCATCACTCTGCCCCCACTGGTTTTTTGGCTGTACATTTTAATAGAACACATTCTGCATGAAATTACGCAGTGATTGATATATAACATGATGGTATTATTCCTCCAAACTGTGATTTTAGTGATTTTGGTCACTAGTGGTGTTACCCCCCCCCCAAGGGTGTCAACTTACTAATACCTTATTGCAGCAGTTCTCAAACTTTTAGCACTGGGACCCACTTTTTAGAATGACAATCTGGCCAAGACCCACCAGAAGTGATGTCATGGTGGAAGTGACATCATTAGGCAAATTAAAATAAATAAGTATAAATATTAAAGTAAAACAAATAATTAAATAAGCAGAAGCCAGCCTTGGTTCACCAAATGAATTTCCTCTGTAGCCTGCCTGCAATAACACCCCCCCCCCTCCAAAATCAGTAAGGTTTTCAGCCCTACCCAGTGCCCAGTTCAATTTAAGAACTTCTGTTTAAACCAGATCACTGTTAGGATCCACCTGGCTTTGCAAGTCTCAAAAAGGTTCACCTTATCAGATGAAGCCTCTTTTGATCCTTTTTAGTGGGGAGGAGGCTGCTTCTGGAGCATTTGTTGAGCTCCAGTTCCATCAGATCAGGACCATTCTGGTGGCTTCACATTCCTCTTTGCCTGGCCTGACCACAAGCTAAGGCACGTTTGCTTACTCATGAGTAAATGTGACTGTGAGGCTTAGTTTCTCTTTCCACAGGGCTCAATACATTCATCTGCTTGGAGGGAGGGACTTTCTTCTCAGGTGTTTTTGGGGGCTGCATTCATTGGATCAGGACCATTCTGGTGTCATTGGATTCTTCTCAGTCTGCCCTTTCCGATGGACTAAGGCAAGTTCACCTAATTGCAAGTAAACGCACAATATGGCTCACTTTCACTTTCCATAGGGATCCATGCATTTTTGTTCCCCTGTTTTTTGGCCATAACTTTTGATAGAAAGGAGATATTTCACTCAGGTTTTGTGCATTGCATTCTGCTCGAAATTCCACATCCAACGGTATATAATATGATGGGGTTACTCCTAATCACCGCAATTTTAGCGCGTCACCTGGTGCGGCCTGCACCCCCCGCACCCCTCTAGCGACACCACTGCTCCTTAGTGTTGTAGGAAAGCTGTTTGCCCAAGTTGCACTAAAGAGGCTCCAGGTACTTGCAGAGAGCGTCTATCTAGAATCGCAGTGTGGATTCCGAGCCAACAGGTCCACCACTGATATGGTATTCTCCCTTAGACAGCTGCAGGAGAAATGCAGGGAACAACAACAGCCACTCTTTATGGCCTTCATAGATCTCACGAAAACTTTCGACCTGGTCAGCAGGGACGGCCTCTTCAAGATTCTCCCCAAGATCAGATGTCCACCCAGGCTTCTCAGCATCATCAGGTCTTTCCACGAAGACACAAAGGGCACTGCAGTCTTTGATGGCTCCACATCAGACCCCTTTGACATCTGAAGCAGAGTGAAGCAGGGCTGTGTTCGTGCGCCAACCTTGTTTGGGATTTTCTTCACTGTCCTGCTGAAGCATGCCTTTGGAACTGCAACAGAAGGCATCTGTCTCTGGACCAGATCACGGAAAGCTCTTCAACCTCTCCAAACTGAGAGCAAAGTCCAGCTGAAATGTCTGCGTGACTTCCTCTTTGCCAACAATGCAGCTGTCACCGCCCACTTTGCCAAAGATCTTCAGCAGCTCATGGATCATTTTAGCAAGGCCTGCCAAGACTTTGGACTGACAATCAGCCTGAAGAAAACACAGGTCATGGTTCAGGATGTGGACTCACCTCTCTGCATTACAATCTCTGCGCATGAACTGGAGGTTGTCCATGACTTTGTGTACCTTGGCTCAATGATCTCCGACATTCTTTCTCTTGATACTGAGCTAAACAAATGTATCGGTAAAGCAGCTAACATGTTTTCCAGACTCACAAAGAGAGTATGGTCCCACAAGAAGCTGACAGAACATACCAAGATCCAGGTCTACAGAGCTTGTGTCTTGAGTACACTTCTGTCCTGCAACGAGTCATGGACTCTTTGCTCACAACAGGAGAGGAAACTGAACGCTTTCCACATGCGCTGCCTCTGACGCATCCTTGGCATCACCTGGCAGGACAAAGTTCCAAACAACACAGTCCTGGAACGAGCTGGAATCCCTAGCATGTATGCACTACTGAAACTGAGATGGCTGCGTTGGCTCGGTCATGTCGTGAGAATGGGCGATGGCTGGATCCCAAAGGATCTCCTCTATGGAGAACTCGTGCAGGGAAAGCGCCCTACAGGTAGACCACAGCTGTGATACAAGGACATCTGCAAGAGGGATCTGAAGGCCTTAGGAATGGACTGCAACAGATGGGAAACCTTGGCCTCTGAGCGGCCCACTTGGAGGCAGGCTGTGCAGCATGGCCTTTCCCAGTTTGAAGAGACACTTGGTCAACAGACTGAGGCAAAGAGGCTAAGAAGGAAGGCCTACAGCCAGGGAGCACACCAGGGACAGACTACATTTGCTCCCAGTATGGAAGGGATTTTCACTCCCGAATTGGCCTCTTCAGCCACACTAGATGCTGTTCCAGAACCACTTTTCAGAGCGCGATACCATAGTCTCCTGAGACTGAAAGAAGCCAATGAATAAGGCCAGATGCCATCACCACATGCTGTGGCAAGGAGTTCCATAGACCAACTACATGTTGAGTAAAGAAATAATTTCTTTTGTCTTCCTAACTCTCCCAACACTCAATTTTTGTGGATGTCCCCTGGTTCTGGGGTTGTGTGAGAGGGTAAAGAGCATCTCTATCCACTCTGTCCATCCCCTGCATAATTTTGTATGCCTCAATCATGTCCCCCCTCTGGTGCCTCTTTTAACAAGCTACTATGTATATAGTATTTATATATGTATATAGTATATATAGTATATAGTGTATATAGTATTTCCTGCCTAAGGCAGGGGGTTGATCTAGATCAGGGGTGCCCAAACCCCGGCCCTGGGGCCACTTGCGACCCTCAAAGACTCCCAATCCGGCCCTCAGGGAGCCCCCAGTATCCAATGAGCCTCTGGCCCTCCAGAGACTTGTTGGAGCTCGCGCTGGTCTGATGCAACTGCTCTCAACGTGATGGCCAACTGTTCAACCTCTCACGTGAGCTGTGGGACGAGGGCTTCCTCCACGGTTTGCTGTTTCACGTCTGTGATGCAGCAGCGGTAGCAAAGGAAAGGCTGGCCTTACTTTGTGCTTTTATAGGCCTTGAGCTATTGCAAGACCTTCATTCATTCATATAAGTTCCATCTCTAATATAGTCATTTATGTAAATTTATTCAAATTTGAAATGTAAATTAATTTTTTCCCCCCAGCCCCTGACACAGTGTCAGAGAGATGATGTGGTGCTCCTGCCAAAAAGTTTGGACACCCCTGATCTAGATGACCTATTAGGTCCCTTGCAACTCTGTGATTTTATATTCTTTTAACAATGATACAGTAGTAAATGGGACTTAACCCTGGGTAGGATTGCAGCCCAGGATTGTTAAAAATTTTCCTACTTGATAATGTCACTTCTGGTCATGACATTGCTTCCAGTGGGTTCTGACAGATTCTCATTCTAAAAGTGGGTCCCAGTGCTAAATGTATGGGAACTACGGATCTGAGGGAATTGGTAGGCAGGAGAAGGCAATTGCAAACACACACACAAAATGCTATACTATTTCTTTGTTGCAAAAGAGAAGAATTACACACACACACACACACACACACACACACACACGAAATTGGTATTCCCTTTAATTCCCATCCCTTCCCCTACTTTTTGCAGGATGTGAGAATTCAGTCTTTCTAAGGTAGCCTCTTGTGTGCCTTTTATTCTGCCAGGTTAGCATGAGATTTATTCCTGTAGCAACTTGTCATTTTTGCTTGGTCTGCTCAGAGTTTGATTCCTGCATTTTGACTGCACTCCTGTACATACTTACCTGGGAGTAAGTCCCATTAAACTCAGTGAGGCTCATTTCTGAGTAGACATGCATGGAAATGTGCTGTTCATTCTGCAAGGCTGCCCCATGTGCTCTTGCAGTGGTTTTGTGGAATAGTACTCTTTCTTCTATGAATTCCATTCTGTCACCTTCTGTTCTCTGGTCTGTATGGCTCCATTAAACTTTTGGGTATTCACACCCATGAGACTGAAATTGCCTTTGAACCTCTTTTGCTACTGGCTTGTGAATGTGTGGTCCTTGTTAATGCCGTATAGAATGTGGAAGACAAGGCATCTGTAATTTGAATATGCATTCTGGCCAATGTGGGTGTTACATTTGCATTCCAAATGGATTTAAATTGGGGGAGAGGCCTTAAATCTCATGTGTGAAAGTGCCCAGTGCTGCTAAGCCAATCATTTCAATCTTGAATCATAAAGACAAAACTGTGTGTTACTATGTGTGCGTAACTGTGTGTTATACTTGCTTCTCTTCATACCCTGTAGCGTAATCTACTGAAATTGAGGGTTTCTATGGGAAAACTGAGGGGTCCTTAATAAATCCACACACCCCCCAATTTTGGCTCCCCTAGAACTTTCTAAAAATGGTGACTAAACGGGTCCTCACAAAATGTTGGAAGATTGTACTTCATCTGCCCCTCCCCCTCTGTCTCAAGCACTGAGTACAGTACTGCTCATTTCAGTGTTATCTACTTTTCTAGCCCCTAGGCACATTCATTGCAACAATTCCAGTTCTTGGTGGTTTTGCTTCCACATATTGTTCATGCGGGGGGGGGGGGTGTATTTTGACTGCCTTTAGCTCCTGTGCACAGACTGCATTTGACAAGTATGCTTTGTACCTGAGTCAGCTCAAATTCTCCTGGCACACCTGAAGTGGTGTGCCAAATGCTGGTATGGAGGCCATCACAGTGGGGGGGGGGGGAGAATAAAAGGGGAGCATCAGCAGCATATGGGAGATGATGTGCAGAAGAGGTAGGACATAGAGAGCTAGAAGGAAGAAAACACCTGGATTGAGGAACAGTGGGAAAAGGAATGGCAGGTTACAGGAGCATGAGTCGAGGTGGTGGGCCAGCCACTCAAGCCAAGGAGCAGGGAGAAAGGAATCAGGAGAGAGAAACAAAGGATCCCAGGGAAAGAGGAGGAGGACAGAAAGAGGCTCAATGATGTCACTTCCACTTCTGGCCCACAGCAGGCACCCATGAATGCTATTCAGTCTTCTGTATGAAATGATTTTGACACCCCTGTTCTAGAGACAGGGCACATCAGGAGGCTGGCAAAAGGATCAGGGACATGTTCTGTGTCCAGTACGTAAGGCTGGAGTAGGTGGGGGTTCAAAGACAAACAAGTTTAATCTTCACAAAACTGTATTGATCAGCAATGTTTCAAAACATTTTATCTATGTAAGTCAAGAAAAGCCCTCATCCCAGAGCCTTTTTGTGCCATCAAAAGCTGCAGGACACTCTGCCAGTCTGAACACCGACTCTGTGCTTAGAATACTTTGAATACTCCCAGCACATTGTAAGTAGAGGTTAGTTAGCTTAGTTTAGTGGTTCTCAAATTTTTCAGAGGTCCTAATGGCTGCTGCCTGATCTATAAATGCCAAGGGGTGTAATATAATGGTGATTGGGCAATAATGGTGATTGGGCAGCAGTGCTCCCTCTCCAAGTAGCAGCTTGTTTAAGCCATTTGTGCTCAGTGTTGCATATGTGCAACAAGGATCAAATGTGTACACCTTGGGCTGGTTAGAAATGGGTTAACTTGTGATGCACATAGCCAAATCTGCTCTGTCACTTTCTTGAACCACCAAAAATTGGATCGCAACCTACTGGTGGGGTCCTGGATCCACAGTTTGAGAACCACTGGTTTAGTTTATTGTTTTCTGCTGCTTGGGAACTCATGTATTCAGTCACTGCTATGAAGATACTCCCTTGATAGCCCCGTTATAGAATGGAGAACTCTTACATACTTAACATGTTTAAGCTTTAAGACATTTAAAAAAAAAACAACTTTGTTGGAGTGTGTATCATTTAATTTACCAGTGGGAAGTGGGCTACTTCAAAAGAATCTTGAAAAGTCTGGGTAATTCTTCAAAGCCCCAGAGATCTTTACTCCCCCTTTCCCGTCTGCATCTGAGCTTTTAAAGTAGAGAGGTGCAGGCACAGAAGGAGGTTGGTGGGAGGAAAGCCCTCAGTGGCTTGTGAGCGAGAATGCTGTAGGAAAGCAAGGGTTGTTGACTGTGTAAGCTTCGGGTTTGCGCAGATTATGCTCCCTATGGTCCAGAACACCCTGGAAGCCTTTGGCTGATGGGTGACCAGTGTTACATGCCCTGCTGCTGAGAAACATGCCTTGAATAGCTTCAGTCATGGAAATACTGTTTCCCTCCATGTCCATCCCAACCAAACGTGAAGATCAACGGTAAAAACCAAAGTTGTCCAATCCAAATTTCAAACGAGGTCTACTTTCATGCCTTTCTCCTACATGTTACAAGTAAGGAGGAGGAAACAGCTGCTTTTTAAAGCCAAACCCAATGAGGGTAGGCACTGTGGTGAGGAAGAGCTCCCCAGGAGGACGGTCTAGGAAACCATCTCACACAGAGATATCAAGAGCACATCTGGAAGTCTGTGAACTCGCAAATTAATGGCCCAGTCCTCTATCCCAGCTACAACAATGGGACGCTCATCCTGCTGTCATAAAAGGTCTTGTGATGATGCACGGAGTGCACTGCCGCCAATCCAGGCTGAGCTGCTGCTGGAAAGAGGCACCAGCATCAGAGCCCCATGGCACAAATCAAGGACCTTGCCACAGCAGGTAAGTTGGCAGGGGGGAGTTCCATGGGCAGCAAAGGGAGCAGGGGGAGTTTTTAGGGTGGGGAGTTGGGGGAAAGGGGTGAGGAATGGGCTGGGGAGAATGGATTTTCACAACAAATATGCACACTGGATCCTATCCAGTGGCCCACCCCACCTCCTTTCTATCCTAGTACCTATGCCAGCTATATAAGTGGTATAGGTCCAAAGAGACTCATAGACTATCAGAAGGCCTGTGGAGAAGTAAGGAAAAAAATATTTCCCCTTACCTTGAGCAGGCCTCCTGATCACCCCCACCACCATAGCATACATGGCGTGTGCCTCCATGGTGCAGCTGCATGCTTCATCGTGGTGGGTGGATAGGATTGGGCAGTAAGAGAGGTCCAAGGAGGAAAAAGGTACAGTACTTTGGTATTCCCTGGCACGAAACCTACAGGACAAGGATAATGGTTGGCAACCTTCAGTCTCGAAAGACTATGGTATAAGCCTACAGAACCTGGTATTCTCAGGCGGTCTCCCATCCAAGTACTAACCAGGCCTGACCCTGCTTAGCTTCCAAGATCAGACGAGGTTGGGCATGTGCAGGGTAAAGCATCTTGACAAGGATACCCACATGGGTATTGTTCTTAAAGTGAACTTATCCTATGGAATATGCCATAAGAACGTAAGAACCTAAGAAGTGTCCTGCGGGATCAGACCAAAGGCCCATTTAGTCCAGCTTCCTGTATCTCACAGTGGCCCAGCAAATGCTTCAGGAAGCACACAAGACAACAACCTGTGTTCTGGTGCCCTCCCCTGTATCTGGCACTCTGAGGTAGCCTTCCTCTAAAACTAGTAGGTTGCACATACCTATCATGACTTGTAACCTGTGATGGACTTTTCCATCAGAAATTTGTCCAGTTCCCTCTTAAAGGCATCTAGGCAAGATGCCATCACTACTTCCTATGGCAAGGAGTTCCACAGATTAATTACACACTGGGTAAAGAAATACTTTCTTTTGCCTGTCCTAACTCTCCCAACACTCAGTTTTAGTGAATGTCCCCGGTGCTGATGTTATGTGGGAGGGAAAAAGAGTATCTATGTACTCCATCCATCCCCTGTATAATTTTGTATGTCTCAATCATGTCCCCTTCATGTCATGGCTTCATCAATATTTCACCGAAGTACAGCTGTTTGAGGTACTCCTGTGCACAAGCTGCATTTGACAAATATGCTTTCGTACCTGAGTTAACTCCAGACCTATTGCTGTGTTGGTTTTTGCATATTTGGTCTGGGCCTAAGTGTCTCACTGCCCCCCCCCGGGACATTTGGGTGGGCATAACTACAATGATAACTAAACCACATTCAAAATAAAACTACCATCAGTAAAACTCTTCTGTAAACTACCTCATAATTCAGCTTTTGAAGTGCAGATAATTTTTTTCCCATTTTTTCCAATCAGAGTTTGTTCTCAGATTAAGTATTTATTTGTTCTCCAGAAAAGTTTCAGATTTAGATTCCTCTTGAAAATGGTGAAGTACTTGAGAGAAACATCCCGAAATATGTTGTGTCTGTTCTAGTGGCTGTCTGCTGGTGTTCATTTGCAACTTTTTAGATTGTGAGCCCTTTTGGGACAGGGAGCCATTTAGTTATTTGATTTTTCTCTGTAAACTGCTTTGTGAACTTTTAGTTGAAAAGCGGTATATAAATACTGTTAATGTTAATGAGAGTGACTTGGGGTACTGTTCACCAAGTGTAGATGCTGCGAGCAACTTATATTTGTCATTGACTGCAGCCAAGCCCAGCAGAGCATCCAATGAAATGAAAAGATGCTGCCCAACAGCAGTACTTGGTGTGGTTTGTGAGCATTATTAGAAAAGGAATACATTAATTCACTTTTTTTTCACTGTATGTCTCCATCTGATGCTCTTTTTTGTTGGCATGGATCCGAAGGGAATATGGCAATTAATTTGTGGAGTGTTCAGCTGTTCTTGCCAGCGGGGCATTAATAACATGTTTTAAAAGAAACCTTGGAGCCTAAATGACTGTGCTGTTATAGAAGTCACCAATGAGAGAGATCAAGTGCGCAGTTATGTTAGTCCACTGCCAGATGACAGAAGTGGTAGCCAAGGAAAGTATTTGCCTTTGCCAAGTTGGAGGGGGAGTGGGCAGGACTAAGCCAAAAAGATCAGAGACGAACAAACAATCCATGTTCAATTGGCAGTATGGGACATGCAGAATATATACAGGAATAAATAAGAGGCAAACAACCATGTCCTTATATGGTCTTGTTCTCTTTTGCTTTCCTTTTCAACATGGGTTTGGACGTGCTCTTTGCTGCCATGTAGCTGATGTAAGATATCTTCTAGAAACAAATCTGACAAACCAGTGCAGAGGTGGGGAACCCATTCCTGGAAAGAAAAGTTGGCATCGGCCATGATTTTCTTCAGGTCAGTTCTAAACAGCAGTTCCTTCATATCATACCTGTGCTGGTTGCAGCAGTGCACTCCTAGTGGTTGCATTTTCATCCCAAGCCTCTTAGGGCCTGATCTTATCAAGCCTGGTGCCAGTGGTATGCCCATACATTCGGCTCCAGGTGTTGCAAATGTGCCATGAGGCACATCTGTGGCATCCAGTGAGGAGGGGCCACCAGCACTGAGCTGCACCAGTTGGCACTGGGCCTCAGCGCCGGAAGAGGCCACCACTAAGTTCCGCCACCACTGAGCAGCAGTGTTTCAGGGTGGGGAGGAGGGTGGAACTAGGCGGGGGGAGGGGAGGATTGGGCCAGGGAGGGGGGCGGAGACAGCAGCAGCCCCTGTCCTCCCACCGGGGCCAGGCAGCCCAACATGGGCCTCCTCAACTCTGCACCCCCTCAAAGGCAGGTACAAAGCCAAGGAGACCCATTGGCACCATGGCAGTGTTACCCAGGGAAAGGGAGCGAATGCTCCCTTCCCCCGTGGAGATTCCTGGAGGTCCATAGGATCCATAGGATCCAGCGGCAGCCATTTTGGCATCACTGGAGCCCTGGATGCCGAGCTGGATAGGATTGGGCTGTTATTCAGCTGCTCAAGCTGTAACTCTGTTTTTATGTGCTAGAAACTGACATGTAAGAATGCTGCTTTGTCCAAACTAAGCATCATCATCATATTTTCAGATATATTTGATGAATCAAATTTGGCTGCTTATAAGCATTAATAGTGGAAGAGCAAAACACAGGATTTTGTGGAGCAGAAGATGGAGGGGCACAGGGGCTTGCTTCCACTTACCAGAGCCTGCAGCAGCCTCCTGAGGGTGCAGGGAGCCTCCTCGCCAGCCTCCGCAGGGCTCCCCACATTGCAGCGTCAGTAAAAATCACGATCATGACCACTTTCGGTTTTGCAAACACAAAACTGGAAGTGGTTGCAATTGCAATTTTGAGAGCTACAAACTCTCCCTGAGAGTTTGAGGACAGCTGAAATAAGCAAACAAATAAATATGTACTGACATAAGAACATAAGGACAGCCGCACTGGATCAGGCCATAGGCCCATCTAGTCCAGCTTCCTGTATCTCACAGCGGCCCCACCAAATGCCCCAGGGAGCACACCTGATAACAAGAGACCTGCATCCTGGTGCCCTCCTTTGCATCTGACAGAGCCCATTTCTAAAATCAGGAGGTTGCACATAGGTTGACCTGTCTTTAGAATAAGTCTGGTGACAACCTGCAGTCTTGAGGGCAAAACCAAGGCTTGTCTTTCACAGGTAAGTGGAGCCTGCTAAAGTGTGGAGCTTGGGAAGCTACACATTAGTAGGGGACGAACAGATAAACAAGAGATGCTTAACCTGACATCCCCCACCCTATAATGTACACCAGAGGAATGTTATTGTTTGCACTGCTATCTCTCTCTCCAAAGTGCTCAGAGTAGTGTACTTAGAGTGTCCCCCTTTTATCCACACAACAACCCAGTGAGGTAGGTTTGATGAGACACAGAGCGCAATCCTAACCCCTTATGTCAGTGCTTTCCAGCACTGACATAAGGGCAATGCAGCTCTGAGGTAAGGGAACAAACATTCCCTTACTTTGAGGAGGCCTCCCTGAGTGACACCCAACTGCAGGATGCAGCAAACGTTCCATTGGCACTACTATGCCAGTGCTGGAAAGTACTGACATAAGGATTGCGCCCACAGAGTTCCTTCATTTGCACAATCCCAGTGTAAATCAAACTAGAAATCTCACACTTCTGCATTTGAAAAACACATGCCAGAAAAGCTAGGTAAGAGGTAAGTGTCTTAATTTTTTTTGGCTCTTGCAGTATTAATGCTTACAAGCAATCAAATCTGATTCATCAAATGAATCATCGCTGAAAACATGATGATGATGCTTAGTTTGGGCAAGGCCTCTTTCTTACAAGCCTTCATTTGTTCAGCCCCTCTAAATCAAACTAGAAGTCCAGCATTTCCATGTTTGAAAAAACTGTGCCAGGAGCAAGGTATGTAGCCAGATGATCTCCTTTCTGCTGGCTTTTAGTAGATCGATGTGGATCACATCTGTGGTGTTAGATCTGGTTGGTAAGCACAAGAGACAGGTCCTTCACTGGTGGCTGCTCTGTTATGGAACTCCCTTTTCAGAGAGACCACCAGTACAGCTTCCAGACTTGCAGTTCTTAGGAAGAAGCAAAAAATGTTTTTATTTAGCAAGACCTTCCTGACCACAGAATTGTTTATTGGTTTTAATGCTGTTTTAGAGTTTATAGATATTGTCTTCTTAAGTTTTTGATTTTTATTTCTAACCTTTTCTTGTAAACCAGTTTTTCGCAAACTGTGGGTCAGGATCCACTAGGTGGGTTGCAAGCCAATTTCAGGTGGGTCCCCATTCATTTCAATATTTTATTTTTAATATATTAGATTTGATGCTACCATGGTATGTGACTGCATTTGGGGAAATGTTACATATCTGTACTTTTAATAAGCTTCTATGTACAGGTGTGCACTGCTTAACAACTGTTTGCTTAACGACGGACTGCATATATGACTGTGGTCAAAGCACAATAAAGATACTCTTAATGAGGCAACCATGTCTCCCATAGTCTGCAGCAGAGTGACTGTTTATATAACAGAGAGGCTCTTAACGCAAAGAAGAGGCAATCTATCTCCAGTAGCCTGTGCAGCCAGTTAGTGTCTGGCAGGGAGTGTCTGTTTACACAACAAAGGTAACAGATTGGACTGAATGTTCATTTAATGACCTAATCACATAACAACAGGGATAAGAGAATGTTTCCCTCTCATTAAGTGGTGCACACCTGCATATGCTTTTAACAATGATAGTCAGTGGGGCTTACTTCTGGGTAAGTTTGGATAGGATTGCAGCCTTCAATTGTAAAAAAAATTTCTTGCTTGATGATGTCACTTCTGGCCATGACATCACTTCCAGATTAATGACATCACTTCTGGTGAATCCCAACAGATTGTCATTTGAATAAGTGGATCCTGGTGCTAAAAAGTTTGTGAACCACTGTTGTAAACTGCTTTGATCTCCTGAAAAAGCAAGCTACAGATTGAGTAAATAAATACTTGTCTGCCACTTTAAGGGTTTGCAGGCAGTGAGAGAAGGATGCATTCTTGTTAGGTTCTTTTCTCCAGCCTGCTGTGGAGTGCTGGGGAGCCAGGGTTCTGTTAACAGCACTGAGGAGATAATGGTGGCAAAAGGAATTGTTGGGAGGAAAAAGGGGGAAGGGTTTGTACACTTTGGGCAGGAGAAAGGGGAGAAGGATGAAACAAATTACAAGAATTCACAAGGAGCATTACTTCAGACTTGTTCTGCAAATCCCTTGTGACCATTGTTCTGTGCCCAGCCCGAGGGATCATCCTGGCTTGGTTACGCCCCTGATTGCAGCCATTTTTACCAGGAGTTTTGTACTGCTTGTAAAAATGCTCGAGGAACCCATGTTTTCCATAAGTTTAAATGTGTCTGAATCTAAAAACATTCCAGCGCATATATTAGCTCTTATTCAGTCGTCTTCCATTGGTTGGACCTGGCCAGAGAGTAATGAAAAATTGCTGGTATGCTTCCCTCTGCATTTCCACCTTGGATGGGAGCAGTTTTAATAAAATCTATTATCAGTTTGTACTCACTGCCTATGCATGTCTTTGTGCTTGCTCACTGTTATGCACTTATCACAGGGTGCCTTCTTTGATCCTAAAATCACTAGTTGGGGAATGATGAGCAGAAGACTTCTCTCCAAGTCTCCCATCATACATTTAGTGATTGGGACAGTTGCTCCTTCTCAGCTTCAGGGCCCCCATATCTAAAAGGCAAATAAGGTCTTATAGGGTAGTTTGATGCCACACAAAGGGGATAGCAATTGATATTGTTTCAGTGTCACCAAATGGCCCAAAGATTAAGTGATCCACACAATACAAACCAGCAATTCAGAACAGGAAGATTTGGGTGGTTTTCTGGAGATTGTAAACTTCAAAGCAATGAGAGTTGCATAGCACAGGATTTCTTGCTTACCCTGCATAGCCATTATCTTACCCTTTGTAATGCAAGCAGTAGCGGCAACACCCTCTTGATAGAAGGAGGGAAGGATCCCAAAGTTGCCTTTTTTCTAATTGCTTTTATCTTTAGGTCTCACAATTCTACAAAGTGTCACTACTGAGAAGCAGATGAGCACTAAAAAATCCACATCAAACTTGAAAACAGTTTATATTCCTGGGATATGAATATCACTAAATTCGTCTGTGGAGGATGAACCCATGCTTCAATATAGCCTCAGCAGACTAATGTAAGAGCCCTTCTAAAAAGCAGTTCATAAATTATGTAATCCACTCTTGATAACTTTTAAAAAACAACACTCACTTACTAGTGCTAAAATATCTCCTTGGAAGAAAAGACCATGTAACTAAAAAATAGCTGTTTTCTCCACAAACACATATGAAAGTAAATATCCAGTTAGATCAGAAACAGAGTTCCAAGAAATTCAGGAAGTAGCAACAGCAGTGGAGAAGTTGTCACAGATCAAAGAAGCTCTGTTTTCTTACCCATCCCACCTCTCTCCTTGATTCTCCTGTTTGCTTTTTCCATTTCCATCTTCTTCCCTGGCAAACCAGCACTGTTGAAGAGTTGTTTCTCAATGAAAGGATGTGTTACACCACACAGCTTCAAAGTCTCTGCGTTTGCCACAAAACCATAATTCATCTGGTCATGAGAATTATGCATTACAGAATGTATCAAGGATGAACCTCTAGATAC
Source organism: Tiliqua scincoides (assembly GCF_035046505.1). Taxonomy (NCBI): domain Eukaryota; kingdom Metazoa; phylum Chordata; class Lepidosauria; order Squamata; family Scincidae; genus Tiliqua; species Tiliqua scincoides. The sequence continues at coordinate 98,173,230 of NC_089821.1, read as the reverse complement.
ACTTCATTTGGGGCACTACCAGCTTGATCCACCACCATGTAATCTGACTGTAGTGCATGGATTTACTCTACTTACATCAAATTGATTTCAATGGGACTGAGGGGGCACAAGGAGAAGTGGCATGGGAGATACATAGTTAGAACCTCTCTTAAAAAAAAATTAATTGCAGCCACTAGGGAGGGCAAATCAGATGAAATTGAGGTCAATGAAATCACAGGGAAGAGAGAGTTCAGTGCTCTGTGTGTGCTGTTTTTCTGATTAAATCTCCCTCCCAATACTATTTACTATTTGGCCCATAAGGAGAAACCTTCATTATTGACTTGAGCATGGAGATAGGCGTATATAGGTGAGATACCACCCTTAATATATTCTTTATTAATTTGTTTTTATATTTCTATATCATTTTTTAACAAAAAAGGATGCTGCTCCAGACACAGTGCCCGCAACTGTTGTAACATCCAGACAGAGTTTGTAAGTTGTAGGAAAGTTGAATTCTCAATGTCCCTGATTATTATTACGGAATTGTACTTATCCCTCTCTCCTGCTGCCAGTCACTCTTTTGGTTTCAAATGCTTAAAGGGGCTCTGGAACTTGTAGTTTTTGAGAGCACTATTCCCACAGACACACTTCTATTTCCCAAACTACTACAATTGCCTATATAAGTTCTCTCTCTCTCTCTCTCTCTCTCTCTCTCTCTCTCACACACACACACACACACACACACACACACACACACACACACACACACACACACACACTTCTGAAGTTCCCCTTCCCCATCATACTAGCAGGTTAAGGGAAGGACAAGTTTTTGATCAGCTGTGGCAATGGTTGGAGTACCCAGTATTCAATATATGGTAACATGGGGTTACCTCTCTCCTGTTGCTTCCCTATGTGGGGTGCATTGTCCTTGCCCCCCCTCTGCTGGGATGGTGGAATGGAGGTTCCACTTGGGTGTTTGTGTGCGGAGTCCTCCTAAGGTGAAGAACCTGTAAGAAGAATGAGAAGACAAGTGTTAAAGTATTTTGTCATGTTGAGAGGGCAGCATAGTGTTTGTGCAAAATGCACCCTTTGTGTCCAAGCCATCTATCTTCATAATTTCCACCACCACAGTTTCAACATTTGTGTGCTCTAAGTGTGCATGAAGGAGGCCAGAGATACATAGCTTCATGCCTCATGCCCAGTAATCAGAGTTCTGATCTCCCTGACAGGGGTTTTAGTACTGGAAAAGTAGACCAGGTGGAACTTGTGGAGGGGTGGCAAAAACTGAGATTTTCTAGTGTTCCCTGTTGTTTCCTATGGGTTTTTTTTAAATTCCTACACCAGCTGTGATGTTGGTATAGCATTTTGCTGACATTTGGGGTATGGCCATAATGGAAGAGTTTCAGAATGTGACATATGATGACTTCCTTATATCCTACCCACAATCCGCCCACATCTCCACCCCATTTGGGGGTTTACCCTTGCAGTGATTGCACTGATCTCAGAGATACTTTAGTGTAGCATTGCACAAATGTCTGTAGCATGTCCATGAGCAGACCTGGGGCTATGACAGCAGGACTATAATGGTTCCAGTGTCTGAGGGCATACACCAAATCCCATGTTGCTTAAACTGGGTTTCAGAAATATAGGATTGCACTGTTATTATCGTGAGATGTAGTCCACAAAGTCTTTAAGGTGTCACAGGACTCTTTGAGCATAACACTAGCTGGCACTTATGCTGGCTTGAAGGACTTGCGCTGAGTTCCTGGTATTATGAACTTTCCATAAAGAACATTTGTGCCACCTCGGGAGCTGGGGAGGCTGGTGTAAGGAGGAACACCAGCCTCCCCACACCAGATCCATCCCCGATCTGGAAAGTTCGTGTTGGCCTAGGGAGAGTGGTGCAGGGGTTGGGGAGGCTGGGCAGAGGGCGGAACGGGGGTATTTCAGGGTGGGGGTAGGTGGGCTGCACCCGGGAGGGGGGTGGGACTGTTCTCTGGCACTTAGGCCAGATCCTAACACTCCTTCTGAGCAGCTTGGTGTTACACTGGGCTTCTCAGATTTGTGATTTCACAAATCACAAACAGTGATTTCACTGTTACAGGTCAGAATAGCCCAATTGGGATGGCTACTGCACAACAGGGGGTAAGGGAAATTAAAACTCCTTATGCTGAGTTGCACAGAAGCCACCTCCTGCCCTGCACTAGATACAGTAAAGGCCAACTGTCCTTCCAGTACAGGTTAGGATTAGGCTGCCAGTCATTTTGCTGTTGCAGCCTAACATGGCTACTCCTCTGGAAGAGCTGATTATGAAGAAAATTGTTACTCATTGCATTTTATATAAATACCTTTTTTCAAGGGTAACAACAACAACAATAACAACAGCTTACATTTTGCAACTGTGATATGAAATCTGAAATATCATATGAAATATGATAAAGGTCAGGCATCCCAGGGTCCTTGGGAAGGACTTGATAAAACAAGGACTGGATAAAACAAACCAGTCGATAACACCCGACTATGCGAAAATCAACAACAATACCACCAACACAGAGTGATTACAAAAATAATCTCAATAGCTGATATGCTCCACTGGAACTTGTGCAAGAAAACTGGAATAACATCAGTAAAGAAACGGTGGGAACACATGCCTGAAAATGTGGTAGAAAATGTGCAGGTAAAAAAATGTGTGGGACTTCAAAATCCAGTCAGAACAAAAAAATTGGAACACAGCACACCAGATATAACTGTGGTATAACAAGTTATGCTTATTGATGTAGCAATTCCAGGAGATAATTGAATTGAGGAGAAAATCGGAAAAGATCACAAAATACAAAGCCCTGGAAACTGAAATATAGTGCCTTTGGGGAACAAAAACCACTACCACGCTTATTGTCACTGGTGCACTAGGCACAATCCCCAAGGCCTTTAAGAAATATCTGGCCAATATAGGCATTGGTAACATAACAGCTGGATGACTGCAATGAGCCTTACTACTAGGAGCATAGAACATTATATGGTGATATCTCACCAATTCTTAAACTCTTGGGTAGAGTTCAAACTCATGAGCACCCAAAAATCCCAGTCCAAACATCTGGTGGGCTGTGACACAACTGATGATGATGATGATGATGATAAGGGATCTTAGCTAGATAATGAATTGCATAATATAATTAGGCCTGCATAGGCTGTGATGAAAACTGTAACCCTTTGTCATCTCTATGTGAACAGAGGATCAATTCAGCAAAGACTTGTAAACATCTTTTATAAAAAATATTCTGTTGTACAAATATAAATTTTACAAATTATCTGATGTTACGAATCCAACCATTAAAAATCTTTAAATTTACAAAAACCATTTAGGGTTTCTTAGAATACAGATCACCAGCCCTGACTATTCTTTACTTGTTTAAAATTATGTAAATCTTAAATATTTTGGAGGGAATTACCAGTATTTAAATTACAGAATACATGATCCAGTTTGCTCACTAATTTAAGAAAAGAAACTTATAAAAATCCTCACCTGAAAACCAGTGAACTACAAGACTCAGAATTTCAGAAACCATCTTAAAATATATTGTTTGTGTACTTAAAACACTTCTGACCTGGCTTCCAGACATCTCACAGTGATTTAAAAAAACAACTGCTAACTATGCAAAAAGGCAATTTTAAAATGGTGGCCTCTTTTAGCAGGGGGAGAGCGACAGTCCCTACTAATCTCAGCATAGCATCTTTTCCAGTGGCCAGTGGCAGTTGGTGACTCCCTGGTGTCTTTTTTTAGATTGTGAGTGACTTTGTCATTTGTTGTTTCTTTGTTTAGATTGCAGACAGGGAACCACTTTTAAAATTGTGTTTGCTACATCTAGTACTTTGTCAACTTTGGGTTAAAAAGCAGTACCCAAATATTCTTAATAATTATAAAAAATAAAATGTTCCCATTCCTCCCAGTGTTCTATTATATTGCCCGCAAGACTTTGAAAGAGACAATTAAGGGTTGACTGGATTTTTAAAAGGTGATTCAGCCATAGTTCTATGAGATCTAGTGTGCAGTCCTAACCCCTTATGTCAGTGCATTCCAGCACTGGCATAGCAGCGCCAAGGGGATGTGCGCTGCATCCTGCAGTTGCGTGGCACTCACAGAGGCCTCCTCAAAGAAAGGGAGTGTTTGTTCCCTTACCTCAGAGCTGCATTGCCCTTATGTCAGTGCTGGAAAGCACTGACATAAGGGGTTAGGATTGTGCCCCTAATAGCAGAGTGTCTCTAAACATGTGCAGAGTGCTTCCTCTTAGTAACTGCTATGTGATTCCCCCCCCAGTGCCTGCCTGTGAAAGGGTTATGGGTGGTCGGGGATGCCCTTTCCTGGGCTTTAATCCTAAACACTTTTCTTTCTGGTAGACGGGAACCATCTTAGGTCATGCCATTGCCTGCTCCTCTAATTCTTGGAGACGTCTCTTCCTCTTCCTCAGGACAGAGGGCCCAATCCTATCCAATCTTCCAGTGCTGGTGCAGCCGTGCCAATGGGGCATGCACTGCATCTTGAGGTGGGGAGGCAGTCACAGAGGCTTGGGAACATTGGTTCCCTTACCTTGGGTCTGCGTTGCGGCTGCACCGGTGCTGGAAAGTTGGATAGGATTGGGCCCAGAGTCCTAAAACCTGGCTTTTGAAACCTATTGAAGGCTGCAATCCTATCCACACTTTCCTGGGAGTCAGTCTCATCACAGCACAAAGGGACTCGCTGCTGAGTAGACATGCATAGGACTGGGCTGTAAAAGCCCAACCCTATGCACACCTACTCAGAAGTCAGACCCCCGATAGTCAGCGAGTGCTTACTCCCAGGAAAGCGTGGCTAGGATTGCAGCCGAAATAGTGATGCTTCATCAGTGGGCTGATGGGGACAAAAGGGTGATTGGCGGGCTGCAGGGGCACGTCTGATGCGACCCACTGGGAGGACGTGGCTTCCTCCAGACAGGGGTGTGTGTGTGTCTAGGGGTGGTGGGCGTGCTTGGGCGGCGTAGGCGTGCCTTCTGCAGGGTGTGTGCGCGCACGTTTGGGGCCGGGTGTGGTGCTTGGTCTGCCCTGCAGGGGGCGAGACGGGGCGGCTCCGCTGGCGCCTGGATTTGCGCCGGGAGGAAATGATGTGCCTGCTGCCTGGTTAATTACAGCTCCAGACGCCCATTGGCAGAGCAGGGAGCAGTCACTTCCTCCTCTTTCTTCTCTCCCTCTTGCTGCTGCAGCTGTATCCCTGCCTGCCTGGCTGGCACCTTCTCTGCCCGCAACTTTGCGCACGCCTGGTCCTTGCTGGTGCCAACTTTCTCCCTGGGAAGTTCTTTTCCCGGCTCCCAAGGGCGCCACCCCGGAAGGATGGGGCCGTCCAGGGCGCTGTGATTCGACCACGGGACCCCCGAGGACTGCCTGCCTGCGCCGCTTCCAGCTCCAGCCCCAGCCGCTGCAGCAAACCCATGGACGGGAAGTTCGCGCTCCTCCTCCTCCTCTAGCTGCTGCGCCCTGGGGATCCCGCGCCGCCCCCCTCGCTCTCTGCCTTTGTCTGCGGTGCCGGGAGGAGGTGAGTGGATCTGGCTGGCTCGCTCCTTGCAGTGGGAGGCGGGTGTGTGTTTGTGGGGGGGATCTCCCCAGTGCGCCCCCCCCTCTCCCACCTTTCCAGTCTCAGAGCCTCCCCTGCAACAATGGCCTCCAGATCGTGGGCTTTGAATGCTTTTTTCCCCCTCCTGCCCCGATCGCAGAGGAGGCAACAATGCACCTCTGACTCTGATTTTTAACACCTCCCAAACCCAGGCTGGGAATCTGCTTGATCCCTTGGGGCTCATGATGGAGACCTGCTGGGGTACATGATCTGCTGTGGGGCGCTCCTTTCAGAATCCTGAGAGGAAAAGGTTCCCAAGCCAAGAATATCATCACATCTTGAGCTCCTCTCCTAGAGGTGGCTTTTGGAAACTTGGGTGGGGGGAGGAGGAGAAGAGGGTGGCATCCCTTAATCGCTTCTAGGAGGCAGTGTCTCCTGTGAAGGAAAGGGGGAGGGGAGGAGGAGGCAGAGAGGAAAGAAAATCTGTAAAGTTTCTTCAGCGCCCTCCCTCATTCTCCCCCCCCCCTTCCTGGCTACAGTTTTCCAGAGCATCAAAGAAAGGAATGTGGGATTCATCTTCAGATGCCCACAGGGCAACTGTGGTTACAGATGTTACTCATTACTTGCCAAGTGGAAGCCCTTCCCTCGATGCTGTAACTCCTACTCGGAGGGAGGGAGGGAGAGAGAGAGAGAAAATAGCTTGGGAAAGTCATAAATATAGATGCAGAAGAGAAAGGTGATGGATAATTTGGTTTGGAGTGAGAGTGCCAATTAAAAAAAATTGTTGCTTTGGTCTGGGTCTGTGTGTCTAAACTTCAAGCTGTTACTGCCAAGGTTTTCTGGCTTGAAAGCCACTTGCTTTGGGAATTTTGATATTTTTATCCTAGTCATGGTCTGCATGTTATGAAGATTCAGTTGCCCAATGCTGCTGAGAATCGTCTTAGAAGGATAGTGCGTTTTAAGATCTGTTGCTTTGAAGAACATGAAGATTGGTGGCGCTGTCTGTGTTGTTTTTGGCGTCTTTATTTTTTTTTTTAAGTTCCATATGGGCTTTGAACTGGTTAAAGAACTGCTTAGGTGTCTTATTTTGAATTTTATTATTGCTAATCTGAATATACCACAAAGTCACACTGTTGCTCTCCAAGCTGGATTTAATGTATATCTGCACCCAAAGCTAAACCGTGCCTGGCTGATATATTTGTTGGCCTTGGCCTCCTTCAGGGTTAAACACAGAAAATTGTGTTATCTTGAGTCAGACCATTGGTCAGTCTAACTGGCAGTGGCTTCTAGAGCAGGGGTCTCTAAACTTTTCAGCCAAAGGGCCGCATCAAATGTCTGGCACAGTGTCAAAGACTGAAAAAAAAATTAAATATAAAGTTTAAATAAATACATTAGAGATGGAACTCAGATGAATGAATAAATGGACTTGAATGTCCAGGATTTCTCCAAACACCAACACAGCCCAAAGCACACACTTAAACAGACCCCATTCCCCTACCCCACAAGCACAACTCTGGTTGTGTTTGGTCAACTGGGCCAGAGGCTCTCAGGGGATCAGAGGTTGGCCGCGGGCCGGAGAGACACTCACCGTGGGCCACATCTGGCCCCCAGGCCGGGGTTTGGAGACCCCTGTTCTATAGTTTCAAGAATGGGGAGAGTTTTCTTTCACCATATTTACCTAGAAATGCCAGGGATTGAACCAGGGGCCTCTCATGTGCAGAGTATGCACTTTGTCGATTGCCAGTTTAGTGGACAGTTGTCTGCTAAAGTGCCACAGTATTTATTTACAGTACTTTGTTCCTGTGTACCATACATACATTCTTTACCTCTTGGATGTTTGATCTTTATGTAAGTGTTTGGTTGTAATTTGCATCATATTGCAAATCTGTGTATTCAGAGAGCAGTAAGAATCTGTCAGTTTAATGAATATGGACTTAATGTGGCCCACTTTGTTTCAAGGAATCTCAAGTGGCTGGTCTTGGGGAAACAGGGTTAACCTGTGTTACTCAACAGCAGTCTCATTAACATAGAAGATGAATACTGGCATTTAATATAAGTAGGAGTGTCTTGTCTAGTCTGGATTGTTGATGGTGTATTTTTCTCTTGCGTCAGTCAGACTGATGGCCTTCAATCTATGCCATGCTTTCTCCTGCATGTAATGCAGGAGTGCAATTCCGTAGCTATATGTTCCTCAATAAAACAATCATATTTGCCTATGGAACTGCACTGGAAAATATTGGTCCTGAACCATAGTTTTAGTTCATTTAGTTTGTTTTAGTTAATTTTAGCAACTAACTCGCTAAGACCTCTTAGAAGATGCATGCTATTCATTCTCCTTCTAGACTAGCTCTCCAGCAGTTATAAAGATGAGAGAGAATATGTTTTGGAAAGTATGTGAATTTAAATAGTGTCATGTGGGACTTAGGGCTGACTTGAGACATTTCGGTATCTAAAGCAGAAAATTCAATGGTACTCCCCCCCCCCCCCCCCAGTAATTCACTGTAAAGTTCTTCTGAAAAAAAACCTTGTGGAATTGAAGGGGAGTTTCCCATTTACTGTAGAGAGGCTTGTGGAGAAGAGGAAACTTCCTGATGAATTGTGCCCTGCTGGTCAGAGATGTGTCTGTCCCAGTCCTGTGCTTTTATTAATGCTGCACTCAAATTATTTGGGGGAATTAGCTTAATGAAATCCATGAGTATCTTGCCTGACCATCCCAATTCTAGCCAATTAATATTCCCTTTTTAGTCTCCTAAAACAGCAATTAATAGGCTAGTCCCTTGGCCCATTGTAATTCAGAAACTGGCTTAATGGCACTCAGAATCTGCTGTGAACAAATTACTATCAATTCTCATTATCCCCTGGGGAAAACCCAGATTCCTGGAAACTCCAGTGGGTACCAAATCAGTGAATTGTGAATCATTGATCATATGGGATCAGTGGGGTTAGGGTAGTGGTTCTCACACAATTAGCACCTGGACCCACTTTTTAGAATGAGAATCTGTCTGGACGCACCGGAAGTAATGTCATGATTGGAAATGACATCATCAAGCAGGATAATTTTTAACAATCCTGGGCTGCAATCCTATCCACACTTACCCAGGAATAAGTCCTATTTACTATCATTGTTAAAAGAATATACATAGGAGCTTGTTACAAGTACAGGTCTGTCACATTTCCCCAAATGCAGTCACATGCTATGGTAGCATCAAGTCTAATATTTTAAAAATAAAATATTGAAATGAATGGGGACCCACCTGAAATTGGCTCACGACCCACCTAGTGGACCCTGACCTGCAGTTTGAGAAACACTGGGTTAGGGAAAGCAGGTCAGGGACTCCAGCAGTGGCGTGGAGACTTCAGAATGGCGTGCGACTTCAGAATGGCGTGAATGCAGCAAATGACTTTAAAATGGCGCAGATGGTGTGAGAATGGCCACTGAATAGCCTTAGGAGGCTTCAGAGAGTTCCTAAATGGCTCCAATAGCATCAGGATGGCTGTGGAGAGATCCTAAATGTAGTGAAGACCTTAAGAGTGAAAATGACCACTATGAATAGAGTTAGGATGAGCTTTTAGAGCAATGTACAGGCTCTTGTCACCTATTGTTAGTAGTTGAAGTGCCTTTCCTCCAAGGTTGCACTTCTCTTGTGAGTATAGTACATTGTTAAATATGCTGTATTTTTTAATTTGTGTTTGGGAAAATGAGATTTATCTATTTGTATTGTGATGGGAGGTGGGAACGTCATAAGCATCTTCCTGATTTTTGGTGTTGACTGATAGTACTGTTCTCCCTCTTCTCTTCTCTCTGTACATCACACTTTGTGAACATTTTTTTTCTTTTAACGTTCTTGGTGACTGCATTATCCCATTGTACATCTGGGGCACTCATCCAGCACTGGTTGAAAAGCAAGTTGAATGAGCCCCAAGGCTGCCCCCCTTTCCCACGCTGCTTCTACCATTTCAACAATGTGTTTTTGATTTTTTTAAAAAACTTTCTTGCTCTTTGTGTGTATGGGGGAGGTGGTGTAATCTTGGTGTGTAATCTGAGTATGTCAGGGTGGGGTTGCAAGAGGTATAGCAAAACTCAAACATTTGTTCTTGGACATATTCAAATCTAAGTAGCAAAAATAAGAAAGATATGTGATATGGTATCACTAGAATGCCGTTTACGTACTTGCCTTCTTATGCAGAAGGTTTTGTGCCTTTGGCATGCATGCCAAGGATACAGTATATTTTGTATCGCAAAGTGGATTAATTTTCAATCAATTTTCCTAATTTCAAATCACCATGAACTGGTTGGTATAACAATGGCTAATAAGCCAAGCAGTCTAAAAATATAATAAAATAAGGGCGCAATCCTAACCCACTTTCCAGCACTGACATAAAGGCAATGCATCTCCTAGTTAAGGAAACAAACATTAGCTTACTTGGAGGAGGCCTTTGTGTGCCCCCCACCTGCAGGCTCCTGCACATGTCCCATTGGCACAGCTATGCCAGTGCTGGAATGTGGGTTAGGATTTGGGCCTAGGACAGAGGTCGGCAACCTTAAACACTCAATGAGCCATTTGGACCCATTTTCCAGAGGAAAAAAAACCTCAGGCGCCACAAAACCCTTTTGACATCTAAAATGAAGATAGTACTGCATATATAGTTTTTTTTCACCTTTATGCTCATTTTTATAATGTAGCCCCCTCTTGTAGCTTTTAGTTAGTTTTGTCATACATTCTTGTCCTGTGTTTTCAGACGCCTGGTCCTCTATGGTGTTTTGCCTGATTCCAAGGCCATTCTCTGCCTGGATAATTAGGCCCACTTTAAGCAAATTAGCTCCCCTTCTTTCCCCCAACAAATGACCCTGGTTCTGCCCTGCAGTCCTGCTGGACCCCACCTCCAGGGTAGCTCGCCTGTTCAACCTGCAGAGGTCCTCTCTCCTGCCAGCAACCTCCCACCACTACAGCAGCTCCTTGGTCCTCAGCAGGTCTTGGGCACAGCAACCACACACCAAACTCCAGTGTCTCCAGCGGTCCATTAGTCACAAAGTCAGTCAGAGCATCCAGGGCAGAGTCCAAAGTCAATAAGCCAAGTCACAGTCCAAGATCAGATTCCAAAGTAAGTCAGTCAAATCAGTCAGAGTATCCAAGTCAGTAAGTCTCCTCTCCTACCTCCAACCTGCACTCCTTCTACAACCCACACCCCCTTCCTCAGGTGCTCCTTATATCCCTGAGGGCTCTATTGCCTTCAAGTGGCTGCAGATGTGCAGCACACCCTCTGCTGAGAGCCCAGGCCTTACCCTTAAAGGGGCCACTGCTGACAGCACATCTACCTCCTCACCAGATCTTCCAGGATTCCAATACATATGGTGGTTATGACATCTGCTTATCTTATAAGGATACTAACGAACTCCCCCCACCTTCCAGAGGCACCCTGCTGGAAGGAAAAAAGGACACAGACTCCAGAGGTGGGGAAGAGAAGAAGCCAGAGCTGGGGGGGAAGGTGGGGGGCAGCCACAGGCCAGCTTCTGCCCTGCCTGCCTGCCCACCCTCCCTCCCTCAGGCTGCAACCCTCTCCACACTATCCTGGGAGTAAGCCCCATTGGCTAAAATGGGACTTCTGAGCAGACAAGTTGGTTGGAGCTCTCAGGCTGCAGTCCTCTCCACACTTTCCTGGGAGGAAGCCTCACTGACTACTTGTGAGTAGACCTGCATAGGAGGGGGCTGAGGATACAGCCCTCCACACCTTTCTGGGAGTAGCCCAGGGACTACATTGGGGCTTACTCTGAAACAGACCTGCGTGGGCTCCCACTCACCCGTCCTTGCGCTTGGCCTTGAGCAGGCTTCAAGGCTGCCATCCCAGGCACCCTTTCCTGGGAGTAAGCTTCATCCACTGTAATGGGGCTTACAACTGAGTAGACACTCATAGGAGCAGGCTCCATGGCTGCAATCCCAGGCACCCTTTCCTGGGAGCAAGCTTCATCCACTGTAATGGGGCTTACTACTGAGTAGACACACAGGATGTCTCTGCTGTGGAGGAAAAGCCTCTCCTTGCACTGAGTGGGGACCTGCTCAGGGAAAGGCGGCTCAGGATTGGCTGGTGGTCAGCCAGTGAAGGGCCCTGAGCCATTTCAACAGAAAAAGCCAGGAGCCTGCTGGATGCTGATTGGCTGAGCCTGCTGGAGAGTTGGGGAAGGGAAAAACAGGGAGCTTAAGCCTGCAGAGCGGGCAAAATTGAAAAGGGAAACCAATGCGGGGCAGGTGGGGGTGAAGGGAGAGGAGGGCAGTGAGCTCAGGGGGCGGAGGGAAGCAGCCTGCGCTCCCAACACAGGTGCCTCCTGTTACCCCCTTTGCCACTTTCACCTGGAGGAGCCGCAGCAGACAGCTGAAAGAGCCACATGCGGCTCTAGAGCCGCAGGTTGCCGACCCCTGGCCTAGGACATGTTCTTTTCCTTAACTGGGAAGGGGGAGGATCTCCCATTCTGTGTTTGTCTTTGATGTAGGACCTATTTATTTTAAAGTTCAATGTGATATGAGAAACATCCCCTTGTCCCCTCCCAGGGATTACTGGCACATGAAAGAGGAGGCATCAGTGATGATTGATTAGTACAGCCATTTTCAACCACTGTGCCGTGGCACACTGGTGTGCCGCGAGTGGTCCACAGGTGTGCCACAGGAATTTAGAGGAAAGTCATTTATTAATAGGGCCAATGGGAGATGTGAGCCCCCACTAGCAGCATGGCACGCCTTGTCAATTGTCAAAAACCTGGTGGTGTGCCTTGACCATTTTAGTGCCTTGTCAGTGTGCCGTGAGATGGAAAAAGTTGAAAATCACTGGATTAGTAAACCAAGCTGAAATATTATAGGCTCTGATTTCTCCCCCCCCCCCCCACTGGGGATTGCGTATTTCCTTTTGTGAGTGTAACTTGGTAAATAGAAAATGTTGGAAGCACTTTCTGAGCTCAAGATCCTTTCCGTACCATGTTGGCACTTCAGTGCAAAAAGATAGGCTGCCTTCCCTGAAACAGACCAGTTATACATAGAGTCCAGCTGGATCAGGCCAACGGCCCATCTAGGCTAACTTTCTGTATCTCATAGTTGCCTACCAGATGCTCTGGGAGCAAACAAGATACCTGTTGCCACTCCCTTGCATCTGGCATTCATTGGAGACCACTGCTTTAGAGAACCCTATCAAAGCAGAGGCAGCTGTGCTCCAAAAAGTCCTCCCTGTCCCAACCAGCTCTTACCATTCTGCAGCACTGCCACTTTGTTCTTCACCCAGCCTGGGCACAGAGATGGTCTGGTGTCGCAGCAGGCTTTGCAGCAGGAGGACCAGGCAGATGTGACAGCCCAGACTGGGTAAGACGAAGCGGCAGTGTGGCAGAATGATAAGTGCTGCTCACGGTGGGGGGAGTGCTATCACCAAACACTGGATCCAGCCTGTGGGCCATAGTTTGGTGAGAGCTGCTGTAAAGCTTGGGGGCTGCATATAGTCATTATAACTTGTAATCTGTGATGGACTTTTCCTCCACAAATCTGACCAATCTCCTCTTAGAGGCCTCTATGCCGGGTGCTACATACAAAGCGATATAGAGTCAGTTTTCAAAGTAGCTCTGTGCAAACATTAAAAGCCTTCTCACTTATGTTTTCCTTGAGATGCTACAATGTTATGGCAAAACTTTGAATTGGGGAAGCATATGTTTAGTTGCAAAGATATAGTAGCGTTTTCTCTCCTCCTATTCCTGATGTATACAGTCATTGAACTGAGCCCCCCCCACCCCTTTTCTGATAATTGCTTGAAGAAAGATGTTTTGTCATGGTGTGCAAAAGCTGAATCCTGCAGTAGCAGAATGCAGCTGGTTGCCAGAGGAAGAAGCTAAGGAATGTAGGCTTTTCAAGGGGGTAGCACTTGCCAATATAAACCAATACATACCCAACCACTTTGGTCTCCTTTTAGTGCTGCCATTGCTATAATCTCCAGCTCTGTCTTTGTTCTAGCTACTGGTCATGCCTGCCTGCTCACTGTGCCACAGCGTCTTTGGTGCAAATGCACTGCCATGGAGTATTGGAACAATAAGAATCTCTTCTTAGTGAAGGTACACCTACCTGGGAGAGGGGTGTGTGTAGGACAGGAAGACCTTTCTCATGTAGCCCCTGAGGATTTCTTGTATACCTTTAAGAACACTCTTGCAGCACCATCCTAGGCATGTCTATTCAGAAGTAAGTCACATTGTTCTTGTGAACAATGTGGAGACAATTGTGGAACAATGTGTTCTCTTGTGGAGAATGGGGTGTTCTCCAACTAATCTAAGGCTGCAATCTTATGTACAGTTTCCTGGGAGGATCGCTGTCCTGTTTGGTTTATTACAGGAATACTAGTAGCAAATATCCTGAATTGTAGAAAATGTATGAAGTTTAAAAAAAATGCCCCTTGGTTATACTTGCAGGGCTGTTTGGGTGCAGTGGAAAGCAATAGGGGACTGAAAAGACACATATACAGCCTCTGTCTGTGGGAGCATGAGACAACTTTTGAAGAAATGTATTCTCTGGTCTTCATATTCCTTCTATCAGATGGGTGTCTAATGGTTTTGGATATGCTAGGTGTTTTGAGTGAAGTTGATGATCAAGTGATGTCAGGCATATCTGTTGCTGACTCAGTTCTTGGAGGTGAAATGACAAACTTTACTGGAATTGCCTTGAGGTGTAACATCTCAAAATTAATGGGCCATCTGAACAACTCTTTAAATAATGTTTTGAGGGAAATGGATATCTTCATTGTTGGATTTGTTGTCATCACAAAGCTGCGGTGTCTGTGGGTCATTTGATTCCAGACCAGTGTGTGTTGCTGCCAAGGCTGATGTCTTGGAATAAGAGCCCTGCACAGCTTGCAGGTGATATTAAGGCACTTGGAGCTGGTTCAGACGTTTGCAAACTGTCTCGCACAGAGTGTCTCGAGGAACATAAGAAAGAAGATCATGTCCCTCTAGTTCAGCGTTCAGTTTCCTGCCCACTGCCACTGGAAGCCCACAGGCAGAAAAGGAGGGTGTACTTCTCTCCTATAGCCAGTACTTGGAAGTGTATTGCTGCTGAACCAGGAGGTGAATCATAGCCATTGTGACTAATGGCCATTGGTAGATAATTTCTTCATGAATGTGTCCACAATCATGAATGTGTCCCTTTTTTCAAACTATCTAAGCTAGTGGCCATCACCACATCTTATGGCAAAGAATTTCATAGATTAAAGAAGTGCTGGGTGAAGAACGAATTCCTTTTTCTCATATTATTATTATTATTATTAGTAGTAGTAGTAGTAGTAGTAGTAGTAGACCTTGGGCAGGAGGTCTGGTCTAGAGGGTAGAGCCTCCGTCTGCCTGAAGATAACATCCACAAGGTCGCCAGTTCGAGGCCACCGGCACCGTGCGACCTTGAAGCAGCTGACAAGCTGAAACTGAGTGATTCCATCTGCTCTGAGCGTGGGAGGATGGAGGCCAGAATGTGAAGCCAGATCGGAATGAAACATCTTGAATGTAGTGGTTCTTGAAAGAAAGAACCTTCTTTCAATTGTAAAAATCCCTATTTAATAAAGGATTTAAATAAAAAGCCTGCCTGTGTAAACCGCCTTGAATAAAGTCTTGAATAAAGACCAAGAAAGGCGGTATATAAATACCTGTTATTATTATATTATTATTATTATTATTATTTATATACCGCTTTTCAACAAAAAGTTCACGAAGCGTTTTACAGAGAAAAGCAAATAACTAATGGCTCCCTGTCCCAAAAGGGCTTACCATCTTAAAAGTGGGTACAAAACTAAATCTCCCCCATTCGGTCTCCCAGATTATCCTTCTCTCACAAAACTAGAACCAGGGATGAAAAACTCTACTCTTGTCACACCATGCATAATTTTAAAAGTCTCAGAGCCCAATCCTATCCAACTTTTCAGCCCTGGTGCAGCTGCAGTGCAGTCCCTAGGTAAGGGAACAAATGTTCTCTTAACTTTTGGAGGTCTTCATAACTACCCTCCCACCACAGGATGCAGTGCAAACCCCATTGGCACAGCTGCACCAGGGCTGGAAAGTTGGATAGGATTTGGCCCTCAATCATGTCATTCTTCCTGCCTTTAGTCACCTTCTGCCAGGTCAAAAAGCTTCAGATGTTGTAGCCTTTCCTTATAAGAAGGGTACTCCAGTCTCCTGATCATTTTGGTTGCCTTCTTTTGCAACTTTTCTGGCTCTGCAATATTCTTTTTGAGGTGTGGTGGCCAGAACTGCGCAGAGGATTCCAAATATGGCTGCACCATAGATTTGTAGAGGTGTGTTATAACTGCAGTCTTGTTCTGGATCTTAATGACCCCTAGCATGGGACTTTCCTTTTTGCAGTTGCTGCACATGGGGTCATTGTTTGTATTGAGCTTTCCAGGCGTGACCCCAAGATAACTTCCCTGGTTCATCAGTTACAGCTCAGACCCCATCCAAATTGGGTGTGAGCACAGCCTCTGCTGCCTGGCAATAATTGAAGTAGTTACAATAGCTGATGTACCACTGTTTTTGTAGAAATGACCCTTGGGAATCAGTGGCTGTATCTTTGGATGTGCCAGCTCAGGTATTGCTTCATCTGCTTGTTGTTTCCCCAGGACTGCCCTGTGTTTGGAGTGTTGAAATTTCAACCCTGAAATCAGCTGTAAGATACCATTTTGCTGTGCTGTTTCTCCCTCTAGAGATTGCATCAGTTGATTGGATACCTTAATCTCAAACCTGCTTTCTCGGAAATGGTAACATTGCATTTCTGAAAGTGCTGGGTGGCCTTCTGAGCCCTTATATGAATCTATAGCAACACATACAGAAACTAAATCTAAGGTCTAGTGCAGCCATTTTCAACCACTGTGCCATGGTGCTCTGGTGTGCCTCAAATGGTCTATAGGTGTGCTGTGGGTGTTTGGGAAGAGTCATTTATTAGTAGGGCAATTGGGGGATGTGAGCCCCCCACCAGCAGTCTGATGTGCCGTGTCAATTGTCAAAAACCTGATGGTGTGCCTTGACAATTTTAGTACTTTGTCAGTGTACTGTGAGGTGACAAAGGTTGGTCTAGTGCAGGAGTATCAAACTCGTTTCATACCGAGGGCTGAATGGCATTCATGATGCCTGCTGAGGGCCAGAAGTGATGTCGTTAGGCAGGAAGTGATGTCATTAAACAACTCATAACTGAAATTAAGCACTTTTTCTCACTTAGGAATTCATTAACTACAAATGAAAGAAGAGAAAACATGCAAATCTTTATCATATTTCAAGATATGGGAGAGCCCAATTTTCATGGAGGCTGCTTTTTTAACAGTAACACCTCAGCAATGCTCAGCAGCTGAGAGCCTGAGGGCCGGACAAAAAGCTTCTGTGGGCCACATCTGGCCCCAGGGCCTTATGTTTGACACCTCTGCTCTAGTGACTATCCTTATCTTGCTTCTCATGTTAAATTCATTGTTATATGTCTCTGGAGATTTAGCATTATATTCCTGCTGCTGGAAACTTTGAATCAACCTTACGATCTAGAATTGTTGCAAATCTGAAAGCTACTTTGGTATGGCTGATTTTGTCAGGGTTAGAAAACAACCCGGGAAAATTTGGCCTGGATAAGGTAAAGCCTAAGCTATGTGAGATGCTGAGTCACCATGAATCAGGTGAACTCACTAATTGTAACAGGTGTCGAGCTTGCATCAGGAGGAGGAGATACCACCCTCCTAATTCCCGCACAGTGCTTTAAAAGGTCTGCAAGAACAATCATGTCCCAGGGAATGCAGGGAAGGCCGTGAAGCTGTTATCATGTATGTAGCACGTTGTGCTGTCTTTATGTTTCATTATTATGCTGCTGTTATCTCCATTGTAAATATAGACTGAACTAATGAAGAATTTGTGTCCGAAGTACTCTTTGTGTGGGCTAAGAATCTGAGGCTGCATTCCGCTGGTGGCAAACAGATAAGACGCTGCTCCTTCCTAGATTTATGGTCTAGTGCAGTGGTTTCCAAATGCTTTACTGCCAGGACCCACTTTTTAAAACTATACTGTATGGGTGGGGGGTTTCACCTTACCAGCTGCTCAAGCCTCTGTTTTTATCCTTTTTTTATTATGTTTGGGGGGTGGGGGCATCTTCTGGAACATTTGTTGAGCTCCATGTTCATTGAATCAGAACCATTCTGGCCAAGGGAAAAAGCCAAGGGAGAAAGTGAGGCAGGTAGCAGAAGCTGAGTTGAGCCTTTGGAGTAGTTGCAGTTGGGAATGATAACTTTGGGTTAGTGGGCAGTATGGAAAGGAAATGAAAAGTCAATAGTTATACTTTGGCTTGAATTGCAGGCTAGCCTATGAGCGCATTAATGTATCATTCCCTCTTTACTCTCTTCTTCTTTTAAAAAAACAAAACAAAAACCTCCAATTGGTAACTAATAAATAGCTTATCAGTATCACCTTATTTGCTTTTCTTGCTTTAGGCCTCTTGGTTTTAAGACCAGTCATTTTGAATACTTTTTCATGTTACTGTACCACTAATTGACAAGACCTAACATTGAACAGTATTTTCACACATGCTGCAGGGTAGGAATCTGCCCTGGCTCAATCAGTATCTGTAATTGCACAGGGAAAAGGGTGATGCTCAAGGTTTATGGTTAAACAAAACAAAACATGAAAATGGAAACCCTCAACTCTGACTACTATGTGGAGTAATAGTCTTGATATATGGAGTAAGGAGGCTCCTTTCTTATTGATGCTGTTCTTGGAGGTGGAAAGTTGAAAACTTTCTGACAAAGAACTATCAATTCCTCTCTTTTGAAACGTCAGTATTTTATGGTTTCTTTCTGAGCCTTTCTTATTGTGCTTACCAAAAATTGTCTTTTGCTGGGTGAGGGACTGCCTATGTGCCATCGTGCTAGGAAGGACTGGTAAATGGATGGCGTTTGTTTTGGAAATAATAGTTGTGATGTATAGCTTAGTGATTTTAAAGTTAAACTTGAAGTGTTTAATTATGGTGGTGGTCAGTGAGGAAGTAAGACTGAACAAAAAACTCTTCAGGTATTACTCATGGAGTAACACTGGTGCCAGTCAAATTAAAGCATTAAAGAGTACTGACTTTTGTAGTACAGGTACTTCTTTCCTGCAATACTCCTGTATTCACTTGCCTGTGAGTAGGAGCCATTGAACTCGGGGAGATCTCATTCAGTGTAGACATGCATAGAATTAGACTGTTCAAAATATGTTACAGCTGAATCTTTTCAAACTTGAAATAACCCTGAGGCATTGTATGTGATCCTCCCATTTTATGGATGGAAGAGTTGAGACTTGTCTTAAGATTATCTAGCAAGGCCTTGGCTAATCATAGGCTCTAATACACCACCGTCACCCCTGCTTCATGTTTGTTAGAAATAACTGAGAGACAACTTGTTATGTCTGCAAAATAGATTGTCAGACTATGATGCTCTGGTATCCTGATCACTGGCTCCCCCCCCCCCCCGGAGGACTACTTCAAGAAAGGGTAGCTGAAAATGAGCTAGAGCAGTGGTTTTCAAACTTTTAGCACCGGGACCCACTTTTTAGAATGCGAATCTGTCAGGACACACTAGAAGTGATGTCATGACCAGAAGTGATGACATCAAACAGGAAAATTTAACAATCCTAGGCTGCAGCCCTACCCACACTTACCCAGGAGTAAATCCCATTTACTATCATTAAAAGCATATACAGAGTAGCCTGTTTTTACCTAGCAGTAAACAGTAGTAGTACCTGTAGTACTTTTTACAGGTCTGTAACTTTTCCCCAAATGCAGTCACATACCATGGTAGCAGCAAGTCTAATACAAGTTAAATAAAAGCAGCAAGTTCAATAAAATATTGAAATGAATGGAAATGCACCTGAAATTGGCTCATGACCCACCTAGTGGGTCCCGACCCACAGTTTGAGAAACACTGAGCTAGAGGCCTATACATCTGCAGGGCTGTGGGTGTTTTGAAAAATTATCTGATGTCCTAAAGAGTTGGATCTCATTTAGAATATTTAGATTCTGTTTTGGTTGTAATTTACTTCCTCTACCCCCTTTGTTTACAAATCAATAGACTTGGTCTGTGATTATTCAATATATATGTTGCTTAAGGACAGTTGCCTGGAAAAAAAAAGTTAATTACAATCTTGAAACTCTCCAGTTCAGTTGAGATAGTATCTATTCATTATGCTACAAATTTTATGAAACAATGCCTTCTTAGACTTTTAAAAAGTGGAAAAGTATATATATAGGTGCCCCCCGTATTCGCGGGGGTTCTGTTCCCCCATGGATACGGTATCCGTGGTTATGGGGGAAACCCTATGTACAGTACATATCGGCCCCAGCACCATTACCATACCTTTTGTTTTTGTTTGGTACCAAAACAAATTTTGGAATTATGGTGTTTTTTGCTTTAACAAAGGAACAGTCTTGCTTCACTGAAGAATGTGACTGCAGGCAACCAGCCTGTATGCTACAAGGAGGAGACTAAGGGCCCAATCCTGTCCAATTTTCCAGGGTGGATGCAGTGGTGCCAGTGGAGCGTGTGCTACATCCTTTGGTGGGGAGGCAGTCACTGAGGCCTCCTCAAAGTATGGAAACGCTTGGTCCTTTACCTCTGGGCTACATTGAGGCTGCACTGGTGCTGGAAATTTGGATAGGATTGGGCCCTAACTGAACATTAACGGGAAATGTTCCTTCTTCTTGTCAACATTCAGTTGGTTTCTCTCTAGCATGCAGGCTGCTTGTCTGCAATCACATTCTTCAGTGAAACAAGGCTGTTGGAGCAAGAAATACCCTGGTTCCAGCAGTACTAAACAAAAAGAAAGGTATGATAATGGAGCGGGGAACTCGGTGGATACCAGATTTGTAGATATGGTTGGACGCCTGTAGTGGAAAACTTCACACTGTGGCTCACAGCATCTGACTGGGCATTGTGGGAGATGGAATACTGGATGGACTGATGGATCTTTATTATCTTCTTTGAAAGACCAAACCATGCTTTTCTGACAAGAATGCTAAATTGCTGTGATGCTATGCTTGTTCCATACTACAGATTGTTGTTTTATCACCTGATACCTATCATTCTGGGGCATGTAGCATCCAGCCATGTGATAAAGTGAAATGTAGTGTAACTAGTTGAAAATGTGGGAAATTTGCCTTTGTTCATTGCTATGAGCTGCCTGAGAAATAAAACTGAAACAATACCCTGCACACATACAGGGGAGCCCCAGTATCCGTGGATCCCATATCTGTAGTTTTGCTTATCCGTGGATGCAGGGCCTCCGCACCCTCTGGAGGGTCCTCTATGCTTAGCAGAGACCACTCACATCTGCCCATGGTCTCTGCAGGCCGCAGAATGGCCACTTAAAAAAATGCGACTTTGGTTTTACACACACACACACACACACACACACACACACACACACACACACACACACACACACACACACACCTGGAAGTGACATTTTTATTCTTTTAAAAGGCATTATGAGGGCCAGGGAACCTCAGTTGCATTTTAAAGGCATGAAAATGTGAAAAACCGGAAGCCCCGTTTTTTCGGAAGCCCTGCTTTTTGCGGATTCATGTATCCATGTGGATTCCAGAATGGAACCCTGCAGATATTGGGGCATGCCTGTACTCTCATTCTAAATTGCATAAAACTTGAGGGGTTCTTAGCAGCTTCCTGATGAGCGGCATAAATCTTGACCTGTAAATGTATGCTGCTGCTGTGGCTCTTATCTGTCCTTCCCTTCTAATTAGCTGTTTTGTGGTTGTATTTTGTGTTAATTTTTAAGTTCTATTTATGATTTGTATTATTGTACTTTATATTTTGTTCCCATTTTGGCATTTTACTGTTTTTTTTCTTCCTGTTGTATGCTGCCTTCAGTGGTTCATTTGTTCAGAGGTCCTGTGGAATGTAAATTTAAATAAATAGATGCTAGTGTATCTCTACCCCAGAGGTTCTCAAACTGTGGTTCGCAACCCACTTGGTGGGTTGTGACCTGATTTTGGGTGGGTCGTAAAAAGCTGGGTGGTACCATCTTGGATTCTGGCAAACTGAGTGAACTGAGCGTGTGGGTGATCTGCAGGGTTTAGTGAGATGGAAGACTTCTGTCTTATAGATGTGCACACAAGTCTGGTTTTGCTCTATCTGTAGGAGGCTTCAGGTTCGTTAGTTAGTGCCATGAGCACTGATGGGCATATTCAAAATATATTAATGCCATGTTCAGCTCTAACCAGAAGCAAGTGCACCCTTCACACACACCTCATTACAAGAAGTATATTGAATTTTACAGGTGGAATGCTTGGTAGCAACGGTAGCATGGGGCAGAGAATTGGAAAAGCTTCTGTGCTGGAATGTTTTCTCTGGTCATTTCTCTGGTCATTTGAAGTTTATGAGTTCCTAGGTGAGAACCTGGAAGTGATGTCCCTTCCTGCTAATTGACATCACTTCCGGCATTGGCATTAAAGTGATGTCACTTCTTGCTTGATGATGTCACTTCTGGGCATGACCAATTCCAGGTTAATGACATCACTTCCGGCGGATCCTGGTCTAAAACGCCCAAGAACCACTGCTCTAGCCAATGCTTAGGAGGCTTTTGTCTTTCAAGTATCTTGTCTTATTGCAAATGTTTTGAAGCAGTACTACTGGAACAAGACCCACTGTGAACAAGTCTTGTGATTCTTCTTGCATAAAAGCATAACAAGTAGTTACAATTTTGTTACTTGAGTTACTGAGGTGTGTATGATAATTGTTACCAGTGACAATCTGGTGCTTGTTTCCTCCTGTTATCTAGCCAAGTAATACTTGCTAGAGAAGTAGCAGTGTGATAGCACCAGATTTGCTTAGTTGTTCAGTTGTTAGTAAATTCAGTTGTTACTAATGTTTATAAGAATCAGGATGGTATAGAGACTTGTGTTAAAATTATTTCCCTGCACAAAACTTGTTAAATAATCACAGGCTTGCTTATGTTTTTGCTTTGGCATGGGAATAGGCAGTTTATACGTTCTTTAAACAAAATGACTTTACATGGAGAAAGTGACTGGTTCAAGTTACCTCAGAATTGTGAGGCTAAAGTGGTGGTGGTGGGGGGAGACGGATTACACCACCCTTAACTCCTTTGAGGAAGTGTGCGATAAAAGTGTATTTAGCAATTCCAGTACAGTGTTAGTGTTTTTTAAAGTCCAGAGCAGCTGATGCAAACTAGTACTTAAAGCAAACAAATCCCAACCACTTTACACTGATTTTAGCTGCAATTCTATAACGCTTTTTTGAGAGTATGTCCCATTGAACACAGTGGGACTTGCAGTACTTCTGAGTAGACATGCATTGGATTGTGCTGTCAAATATATGAGGTTTGGTGGGTTCTTTAATAAGGAAGCTGTGAATGACTCTCATGTGTAAGCACTGCAAACTGTATGTAAAAACCAACAGGGAGGAAGGGTAGTAAAGGGAGTTGGTAACAACTGAATCTGCCTGGACATGTTTGGTGGTTTTGGAAGGGTTTTGGTGTCTGTCTTGTGGAGCTGGAGCAGTGTGTGGTAATTCTCAAATGTAGAGATGGGAAGAGTGATCTTCACACACTTGCAAATGGCAGTGTTTTGTTTTACAAAGACGGCTTAACCAGGCTAGCAGTACATCAAAGGAAGCAGTAAATGGCTGCAGCAGCTATGGGGAAACCCACTCCATTTTGTAGTTTGAATCCCCAGAAGTCATTTGCTCCTGCTCTGGCATGGATAGGGTGCTTCTGTTTTAAACACAGCTTGGTGTTTGGGCTGGGATAACCATCACCCAGCAATGCTGCAGAGAACCATTTTGAAAACTATAATGCAGATCTCAAGCACGCTGAGGCATCCTTGTTACCAACAGAAACATGTTATAACATCCGTCTGTGTTCCCTAATCGGGCTTGCATATGGCTGAGCTGGTGGTGAGAACAGGCCCTGAGGCCTTGTCTGAGTTACAGCTATAACTGAGTCATGAGATCAAGTTTCAACACAGCTGTCTGTCCCTCTGACCAGGCTGCTGCGCTGCCAAAATGTGTAGTGCAATGAAGCCTCTAAAGAGGTATGTTCCCCCCCCTTTTATTTTATGCTGTACATGCGTTTTTCTCCCTGCTTCAGTCTGGCTGCAGAAGTCAATTGTGTTGTGTCTGGAACCGCTGACTCTTTCTATAGTTTTGTAGCATAAAGATTTTTTTCTACGTATTCAGCAGTATCTGTACAGATTTAGATTTTCACCTTGCACTGTAATGTAATAATGAAAAATTTTGTTAGAATTAAGTAATGACGAAAGTCTTTCCTGAAGATAACCGTTCACGCTCAAAAGGGCTAGGCGACTGGAGCTTGCAACCGTTTTGCCTCACCTCAGTCGTTCTCCAAAAGAACTACACTGAGATTGATGATGGTGCAGAAAGTCACCTTTACTAGATTTTGTTTCATTTTGGAAAGCAGTATTTAAAAGTGGAAAAGGTTTATATGAAAAATTGGCTTGAAAAGTAAATAGATTTCAATTAAAAAGAAAAAGAAAAAAATCAATATCCCGTTCATGTAGCCTTTGGTTGCTCATGTTCCTTGTGAGAATTGTTTTTATAAAATTATTTTTTTCAATCATGTAATTCAAGTTAGAAAAGGCAGTACAAATTATCTATATGTGTACTTTATTTTTTTAAAATATGAAAATAGCATTATAATGCACACAAAGACTCAGAAAGCAAATAGAACTACAGGGAACATTTAAGGGAAAAGGCAACACATCCAGTATGGTGATAATGTTTAGTAATGTGAAAGTTTGAGAAAGTTGGTACAGTAACAACTAGTTGTCTGGACATTCACATTTGTGATGTGCATTGCAGTGAGTTTCACCTTGTCACTTTCTTGCATATCAGATCTGGGCTGCGTTCTTTTTTTAAATAGGAGAATTGGCAGAAGTGACGTTTTCATCATGCTATTAGCATGCTTCCAGTGCAGTTAATTTAAAAAGGAAAAATGGCGTCTCATTGAAATCAACTGTATGGAGGTTGCATGTTTCCACTATGGAGGTCACCATGTTTCTGACAGATTCTTCCGTTCTTTAGATAGGAAAATAGGAGGAAGTGATGTACACATAGAGGCAGCCATCTTTTCAAACTCCAAGCTTGCTCGGAGAAATTCTAGCATGGCTAGCATGCTGAAATCTTTAAAAATGTACACAACCTGAGCATACTGGAACCTAAAAAGGAAAGCTCTGTAGCTCAGGAAGGTAAAAAAAAAGAACACAGCCCTGACTGGAACTTTTCCCTCATTGTGCTGAGGGTAGCTCTGTGATCTTGTTTACTTTAGGAAGCCATATGCGTGCAGTACATACAAGCACTGGCATCGCTAGGGGGGTGCGGGCCGCACAGGGTGATGCGCCAGGGATGACGCGCCCTGGGGAGGACATGTTAACTTTGTGACATTAGGAGCTACTGCGTCATGCAATACACCATTGGATGCGGAATGGGCAGCAAAGTGCAATGCAAGAAACAGAATTGAAATAGCTCCTTTCGTTCAAAAGTTATGGCCAAAAAGCCAGAAGGAAAAATGCATGGAGCCCTATGGAAAGTGAAAGTGAGCCATAGTGCGCGTTTGCGCATGAGTAGGCGGACTTGCCATAGTCCATCGGAAAGGGCAGGCTGACAGGAATCAAACGACACCAGAATGGTCCCGATCCAGTGAATGCAGTCCCCCCAAAAACACCCGAGAAGCTCCCCCCTCCCAGCTGTGAGTCTGAGCGCGAAACGAAGACACGTGGTCGCGTTTACTCATAAGTAGGCGGACTTGCCTTAGTCAAGGCAGGCTGAGAGGCTCCAAGGACATAGGAATTGTCCTGATCCAATGAATTCAGCCCCCAAAAACACAGAGAAGGAGCTCCCCCCTGCCAGCTGCGAGTCTATGGAGCCCTATGGAAAGCGAAGCAGCCTCACATTGCATTTACTCGTGAGTAGGCAGATGTGCCTTGGCTGGTGGTCAGGCCAGACAAAGGGGAATGTGAGGACACTGGAATGGTCCTGATCCATGGAGCTGGAGCGCAACAAATGCTCCAGAAGGCAGCCTCTCCCCCCTCCCACTAAAAAGGACAAAAAAGTGGCTTGAACTGATAAGGGGAAAGTTTTCTGTTTTGCACTTGCAAAGCCAGGTGATATGCCTGAAATAGAAGAACTTTAAACTGGGCACTGGGGCGGGCTGGAAAGCTCACTGATTCCTTTTGGGGGGTTGTTATTGCAGGCAGACTACAGAGTAAGCTCCATTGACCACTATGGGACTTCTGCAATCCTACCCACACTTTCCTGAGAGTAAGCCCCATTGACCATTATGGGACTTACTTCAGAGTAGATTCACTTGGTGAAACAGGACTGGCTCCCCCTTATTTATTTTATTTTAATTTAATTATTTATAATTATTTATTTTAATTGCTTGATGATGTCACTTCTGGCCATGACATCACTTCCAATGGGTCCTGGACAGATTGTCATTCTAAAAAGTGGGTCCCAGTGCTAAAAGTTTGAGAACTGCTGCAATAAGGTGTTAGTAAGTTGACACGGGGGTGTGTGTGTGTGAGACTCTACATGTTTTCAAAATCACTAAAATCAGAGTTTGGAGAAATAAGACCATCATGTTATATATCAATCAATGCGTAATTTCATGCAGAATGCAGTGAAACAAACCACATTGAAATATCTGTGTTCTGACAAAAGGTACAGCTAAAAAACCGGTGGGGGCGGGGCAATGGTACATCACCACGCCCACCTGGGGCGTTGCCCCGCCCACTACATGGGGTGACACGTAGGCCTCCTGCACCGGGTGGCTCGAATCCTAGTGATGCCACTGCATACAAGGAGGTGGATGGAGAACAAACAAAAATTCAAACCTATGTATCATCTGCACATTGTTGCCCACTTCAGACCAAGGTTCCTAGTGCGTATTTGTGTGTGTGTGGGGGGGGGTGTAACTGTAGCTTCCATTGTGTACATATTGCAGAAAATGGTGGTGTACCCAGGTGCCATATTGTTAGCTATCCTTGAATTACTTGACAACCTTCTTTTTTTCTTCAGCCTCCTGAATGTGGCTCAGGGCAGTTTATGGAACACCTGGCATCTTGTATTCGAGAGTCTATCATGTGACTACATTAGATCTAGTCTTTGTGTTCTGTAAAATTTGCCGCTGTGCTTCTAAACACCTTTTTCCATTTGATTCAGGCAACTCTCCTTCAAGGTTTGGGGCCAGAGTATCTGAGAGACTTGTCTTTTCCCATTTAAACCACCTCATCCCCTGAGATCTTCAGAGGGGACCCTTCTTTGTGTGCTCCCTTGACTGAAGCAAGGGGGCAGGTGTGAGAGGAAGAGCCTTCTCGGTGGTGGCTCCCTGAATTCTCTCCCGGATGAATTCCTATCAGCCCCACCCCCCCGGTATACTTTCTGATGAGACTTAAAAACCTTTTTTCAAATGGCTTTTGGTGGTTGGGGCAAAGTTTTGACAGTGAAGATATGGGACGGGGTGCCTGCTGGACTTCTATTTGCTGTTTGTCTGATGCCTTTTAATCTGCAGTTTTTAGGCCACTGTGGTTTTAAGTATTAATATATGTTTTAATCTTTTGTTGTGAACTGCCTTGAGTGCTGGGCTTGTTACCTGGGGAAGGGCAGTATAGAAATCTCCTAAATAAGTCAATGGATGAGCCACATTTGTTGAATGCTCTGGGAAGCCAGTGATAACTACAGTCTTACACCACATACGTAAGACTGCATGTTGGTATTCTGTGTTGCTTCCATATTCTCAAGCACTAAAGTAAACCATCTCCACGTCATTCATAAGCATGTGTTGAAAGGGTCATTATAGATAGACACATGTCTTGAATGAATGAATGAACCTTTATTAGGCATAGATAAGAAATCATAAAAGCAAACATAATCAGTCCTAATCCCGTTTACAAAAACGGAGATAAGATACTAAATTACTAATAATACATTTACAGTTCAACATAAAATATCAATATTTTGGACAAATTACATTAAGAAGGCTTAGAAATCACTAGAAGTAAAAATTTAGCAACTCCCTCTAGCACATCTGGTGAGCAGTCATTTAGGAAACACTTCAGTTTTGCCTCATCTGAAAGCCCATTCATTTTGCCGAAAAGTGGAGTCATGTAAGTGTGGCGGGATCTAGTGTGCCGAGGACAATAAAAAAGAAGACACATGTCTTAATGCCAATAAAGGTGTGTGTATGTATGTATGTATGTATGTATGTATGTATGTATGTATGAAAGACACATGTAGTAGACTCCCAAGATGTTCAGGTTGAATTGTACTACTTAGATAGGGGTATTTACTTATTTTTCATATTTTTATACTGCAGTTCCGCAAAGGAGCTCAAGGTGGTTCACATGGCTCCTTCTCTCCTTTTGTCCTCAACACTGTAAAATAGATTAGGCTGAGAAATAGTGACTGACTCAAGGTTGCCCAGGAAGCTTCATGGCTGAGCAAGGGTTTGAACCTGGATCTTCCTGGTCTAAGTCCAATACCAGAACCACTACACTATCCTGGCTCATGTTTTGAGTACCATTTTGAATGATCTCTCACATTTAATATTAATTTTAAAAAAGACTCTCTGCAAGTTGAAGTGTCTAGCATACCAGGCAGAAAGGTGCTAACTCAGTTTTTTTTTTCCTTTTTATGCTCCTTGCAGAAAGTTTTTGTGTGGGGAAACAGCTTCATTCCTTAGACCAGGGGTGTCCAAACATTTTGGCAGGAGGGCCACATCATCTCTCTGACACTGTGTTGGGGGCTGGGGGGGAAGAATTAATTTACATTTAAAATTTGAATAAATTTACATAAATTTGTTAGGGATGGAACTTATATGAATGAATGAAGGTCTTGCAGTAGCTCAAGGCCTATAAACGGTCTTGCATAAAGCAAGGCTAGCCTTTCCTTAGCTGCCACTGCTGCATCTGAAACAGCAAGAAGTGGAAGGAGCCCTCATCCCACAGCTCAGGTGAGAGGTTGAACAGTCGTCCTCATGCTGAGAGCAGTTTTGTCAGACCAGCAGAGATTCCAGCAAGTCTCTGGAGGCCAGAGGCTCATTGGAGACTGGGGGCTCCCCATGGGCCAGATTGAGAACCCCCGAGGGCCGCAAGTGGTCCCCGGGCTGGGGGTTGGGCACCCCTGCCTTAGACTATAAGGCAAGGGTGTCCAAACTTTTTGGCATAAGGGCCTCATCATCTCTCTGAAACTGTGTCGGGGGTGGGGGAAAAATAATTTACATTTCAAATTTGAATAAATTTGCGTAAATGAATATATTAGAGATGGAACTTATATGAATGAATGAAAGACTTGCAATAGCTCCAGATCTATAAAAGGCCTTGCACAAAGCAAGGCCGGCCTTTCCTTTGCTGCCACTACTGCATCATAGATGTGAAACAGCAAACGGAGGAGAGAGTCCTCATCCCACAGCTCACGTGTAAGGTTGAACAGTTGGCTGTCAGCTGAGAGCAGGTGCATCAGCCCAGTGTGGGCTCCAGCAAGTCTCCGGAGGGCCAGACATTCAGACTCTGAATTCAGGGTTCGGTAGTTTAGGGCACTTCAAGCCTGTTAACTAGTGAAATGCTGTGGGCATGCTTAAAGCACTGACTTGTGTAAAGTTTCATTCAGTCCAGAATTGCCTTTAAGGGGTTTTTAACCTATCTGTTACTGGCCTATAGAACACAAGCGCTTCCAAGAAGTACCATCTGGGCAGGAAGGCAACACCCTTTCCTTTCTGTTGCTCCCCAGCCAATGGTGTTCAGTGGTGTATTGCCTCTGGTCGTGTCATGAATGATCTGTGTAGTCATAACCACCAATCAGTAGAACACTGGTTCCCAATCTTTACCGTGCTGTGACCCAAAGCTATTCTCCTGGTGGTGCTGGAGGAGGCCCAGAGTCCTCTTCTGAGTCATGCCGGGCTGGCAATGTACTCTACAGGCCTCAGTGGGCCTCAGAATGGCCTGCAGAAGCGTCTTAGGCCTCTCCATGCCTTCGGAATGGCTCCGATTTGGAGACAAATGGAAGTGAGAGTGGGTGAGCCCATGCCGCAACCCACCTAGCATGGGCTTGTGACCCACACTTTGGGAAACCCTGCAGTAGACCATTCCTCCATGAATTTGGCCAATCTTTTTTATAAAGCAGTGAAAGTCACTAACGTAGATGGCATCTTGCGACAGTGATTTCCATAAAGTAAAATGGATATAGCTTGTTTTGTGTGATAAGACATTTTCTTTTGTCCTAAATAGAAATGTGAAATGTTCTGAAAATCTGAAGATGTGGAATGTTTTTTTCCCAGGGGAAAAAAATGGAAACTGAGGAAAAATGTGCTGCGTTTATTTTCTTATCGGGTCTAGAACCTGCTGTGCAACTTCAGGAATGTAAAATGCATTATGTATAACTTAGCAGGTTACATTGTAGTGTTTGGTATGTTTACGAAATTTTAAAGGAGTAGATGCCTTGCTTCTGTTGAAACAATAATTGTGGATGCAGCCTGTATGAGAGTTGGAGCAGGAGGCTGCTACAACCAAAGGTATCTAAACATTTTAGTTTTTTCCTGTTGTAAAAGTATTGGGGGTGGTAGCGGTAGAAATAACTAAAGGTTCAAACCATGAACATTGTTGTAAGCAGAAGCTTTTGTTATGTGAACTGAAGAGACTCTTGTCAGGGTTATTCAGAAAACGTGTAAAACCCACATCTGTTCACCATAGGCAGTAGTTGAAAAAAAAAATTCCTTGGAGGAAATGAGGAGGGCAGAAAAGCCTGTTCTCCTTCCCTCCCCTTTTTCCAGGCTTTATTATCTAGAGTTCTGAATGTACTGCCAGGCAGTTATGTACAGTGTTTTCATATCAGCAGGGATGCCCTGCAGGTTACAGATTGTAATGTATGAGCACCACACATGTAGAATCCATGTTGTTATACCACATTTTCCTTCTGAAGATTATTCTTGGTTACTTGGCTGTTAAAACACTTGCATTCCTGTCTGTTGGGCATTCAGTTAATTTATTTTTATGATAGAGGATCTTTTGGCATGGAGAAAGCCTAGATGCAAATCCCCCCCGCCCCCCAACCATGGAACTTGCTTGGTGACTTTAGAAAAGTCACACTCTCAGCCTAACCTACCTCACAGGTTTGCTGTGATAACAAAATAGAATAATCTTCACATATACCATCTTGTACACCGTCTTGAACTTTTTTCAGGAATGGGGGTACACACATGGTATAAGTGTTGGATTTGCAGCTTAAGACTTGAATTTTCCCTGCTTGATTCTGGGAAACGTAAATTTTTTTTGCTCTGGTCATTCAGGTTTGTGTGATGTGATTGTCATCTGGAGGGGGAAAAGGGTTACATTTGGCAGCATTTTAACAGGAAAGCAGCTTCCTGCAGCCTAGGACTATAAACTATATAATTTGTCCGTGGAGGCCTATGCATTATAGAAATGAAAATTCCTTTTCTGACAGCATTTATTGCTTAATGTGCAGCAATTTGGCTGTCAGAAACAGCTGGCTTGGTGGAGTGGGACAATAGGGTGGGGGTAGAGAAGGAAGTGTTTACTCCAAACACCCACTGAGAGAATCGAGTTACATGGACTGTAATTAACAACATGGCATGATGCTCTGAAATGCTGCTTCATGTCTGAGTAGTCTGTGACTGAGACTGGAGGTATTTGTTTTGGATGATGGGGGGGAAATATAGCAGCACCATGTGTGAAGAAGTGATTTCCCTTGTGTTGCCTTGCCTTGAAGCACTGGGGTTGGGGAAGCTGAAGCTTTGCGTGGAGATGAATTTTGAAGAAGGTTATGCGCTTGTCTAACTTGGTTACATTTTAGTTTCCCAGTGCATCTTCTTGTTTTTATATGGCTCGAAAGTGTCATTTGGGGTGCACCTTTCCTGGAAGATGGGCCAGCAGGTTGAATACAATCAAGATTGCTGTCAAGATCAAGATCACTAGTTGTATGTGGGTGCCACATGGTTCTCTTTTCTGTATTGATCCTTCTGAGGCATTGTGGGGTTGATTCAAGCAAAAGCATACTTAAATGACACTGGAGACAGCTGTCTGTTACAGTGGGACAAGTATACTGGCTACTTTGGCGCCAGACTGCTTTCTCATCAGTGTACACATGAATAATATTTCAGTAAAGGGCTCTTGAGTAAGAGGAAATTAAAGTCCTTGGCATGTTATCGTACAACATTACTCAGTCTTTGAAGACCTGTGGCTCCTCCTTCCTGAAAACTTCTGTGTTGGTGCAGAAGGCCAAAGGATTGCATTTCTTCAATGCCATAGCATTGGAACTTATCTGGGTTGGCGGGGGGATTTGGATAATGTGTGTGTTTTGAGATAAAACACAAAAGGAAAAAAAGGTGGTACAAACTTGAAAAAAATCCTACTTGGCTCACTGGAATTGGTTTTTAATCTAAACATTGTGTAGGTACAAAAGCATAAACGTTTGTTCCCTGGAAGCTATTGTGGCACTAGATTTTTTCTTTTCTTTTCTCTTGGATAGCAGCTCTAATTCCAGATGTTTGGATTAAAGATAGTGAGTCGGGAAAAAATAAGCTTTCCTAATGATAATAACAGAGTAAGACTGGCTGGTTCTGCCCTGTCAGGGAAATGGAGAGATAAAAAGTCCATTAATGGTGCATGCACTGCCTAAGTAGCTAATAAAACAATGCTGTCTTCACTGGAAATAGGTCCCAGATTGGCAGTGATCAGTGCCAACTGCACAGGGAGACAGCTGCAGAGACTGGCGGAAGTAATGTGGGGAGGGGGGTCGGGCAAGAAGGGAAAATTGCTAAATGACTTAAGGGCCATTTGTCCATTCTTGTACCGTGCAATTGAGTCTTTAAAAAAAATTATGTACTAACTTTTAAGTGCTGTGTGGAAAAGGTGGATTGTAGCATAGGGGTGGATTTGGTTTTGCTTCTGCGCATCTTCTCACACTTTTTGTAGGGTGGACTTATGTGGAAGATAACTGATTACTTAAGTTTATTCGGTTTTCCTCGTGATGTGAGTGCATTCAATGTGAATGGAGAGAGTGATCAATGAAAGCATGTTGGTAAGCTCTCCCCGCATGCTGAAGCGCTCCTGAACCTCCCATTCCCATGTACAGTGTTTGTTGATGCAGTTTTTCTGGGTGCACCATTTGACAGATGGAAACATGAACATCTCCGCATGTTTTGTATGATATTCAGCTATGAACGCACTCTTTGAACGCTAGAAGCAAAGCATTCGCCAGTTTCTCTTGTGCAGGCCTGAGAACCCTAATGAAGACAAGTTTTATTTTTATAGTGCAAACTGAGCATTGTTTGTCTTCTAGGTATGATTGCTATGTTGTGAGAGCTGTTTTTCTATGGCTTCATCGCTGGTGGTGCTACTATAATGTTTAAAGCAACTGGCATTTAAAGCAACTGGCGGTATATTTACCACCAGTGTCATACAAGGTGGTGTCCGGTGGCATGTGTGGCAGCCCTGGACACCTGTCACCACCAGCAAATCTGCAGTGCAACAAACAGTGGTAGAAGACTCACCTTGGAGGCTATGGTTTTTGCATGCTCCCTCCAGTCCTGAGCCTCTTATCGGTGTTTGTGTCATGCTGCATCTGGCAGCCCAACCCAGAAGTAACTGGCAAGCATGTCATCTCCAAGTACTTCTGGTGGTGCCTCCAGTAGGCAGACTATGCGAAGTTGTACGTTGGGGGGCAAAGATTGAGAAACACTGGTTTAAAGGCCTGCCATCATGTCGGCAGGCTAGTCGCACAGGTTCTTAACATCCAATTGTTATCCTTGATCCTGACCAAGCAATGACTCCATCCTTGCTCATACAGCATTTAATGTGCTTTCAATCATTGTATACATGACCACTGTATATGCATACAATTGTTCACTTATTTGTATTGAATATGTGCACAGCACTACATGTCATCTGTATTTTCAATTTTTCATGGGTCCAGTTGGCTCTTAAAATGAAAGCATGTCATTCACATGGGGCTGGTTTAGGTGATGCATCCAAGCTGATCTCATTGCATTATTAGAACTGTGCTCTTGCTTATCCTGGTAACCCTTGGGTGCACTTTCCCAATTCTTATAATTGCATGCTTTTGGGGGGGGGGGCAAGTGTCAAAACTTCCCCCTTGTGAGAGATTTTCGATATGCTTCCCACCACTAGACAAAAGGACAAGGAAGGTATGCTTGGAGGGGGATCAGGTCATGCATTTTAGTGTTCCAAACTGCATGGTAGGTGGCCAGCTTGAACAATATTGTCCAAACCAGCCCGTGAAAATCTATACAGATAATTGTACACTATAATAATCTTAGGGAGAGTGCTTGTCCGCCACCACATGGGGAAGGTGGTTTCTGCAGCGTAGCGGAACATGCCTATCCCTGTCTATAAAGAATAAATTATTATCTGAAGCAGGGGTGCTCAAACTTTCAACTTTAGGGATCCTGGACCTTTAAAATTGTGTAGGAGAGAATTTCAGCAGGTGCAGCTTGTCATCTGTGGGATGACAAATTGCACCTGCTGAAATTCTCTCTTCTATACACTTGTTAAAGGTCCAGCATCCCTAAAGTTGAAAGTTTGAGCACCCCTGATCTGAAGTTTGTAGAAGTTGTTTCAATTTTATTTGTGATCTTATTAAGTGAAGGTGCAGTGATGGTAGATACTTTAGCCAACTGATTGGAATTGTTCCTCTTTGCTCTGCCCT
Source organism: Tiliqua scincoides (assembly GCF_035046505.1). Lineage (NCBI taxonomy): Eukaryota > Metazoa > Chordata > Lepidosauria > Squamata > Scincidae > Tiliqua > Tiliqua scincoides. Next base: position 98,138,933 of record NC_089821.1, on the reverse strand, counting down.
CTCCTCCAATTCTTGAAAAATGGTAGGTTTCTAATAACTGCATTTGTGGTGTACTTACCACTCTCTCCTCCCCATAGCTCTCTTATCTTCTGAGATGTGGCTTACTTGCCAGAAATTCTGCTCCAGCTGTATGGTGTACACACAATTGTAAGAGCCAGTTGTGAGGAAGGCTAGCACAGAAATGGTGACAGATAAGCTGTAGTATCTCATGTGACGCCTGCTTTTTTAGAAACAAGTCCCACAAAGTTCAGATGCACTTCCAATGAATCTTTGAGTCAACAAATCTCTGTCTGACTTCAAAAACTATGGGTATTTTCTGCCTCGTTAAAGCTCATCATATATATTTTGCATACGCATCTCTATTGACTTTGATGCGCTCAGTTTCAATTGACTTTTGGCATTAATGGGCACCGTTCCTCTGTTAATCTGTTAAATTGAGGGTTCACTGTACTCCCAAGTATGTGCATAGGGTTGCAGTCTTAGGGCAAAACTAGTGAGGACACCAGGGGAGGTATGATGATTATCACAGTAGCATTTTCTTAAAAAAACTGAAATGCAGCAGTGGTGGAGATAAGCTGCAAAGGTAGCCTCATCAGTAGAGAATGGTACTCAACCTTTTCTGCTGTGGGCCATTCTTCTACCCACAGGTCAAAAGAGACAGATGCTCTGTAGTTGTCACCCTGTGCTACTGTCTTTTAAAAACCCAAAAACAGTTCTCATCTAGACTGGCATCTAATCTTCTTGAGTGTGCTGGCATTTTTCTAATCAGGCATTCTGGACATAAGTGTCTCATGTTCCAGAAACCTTTGCTAGGCAGTGATTTACACTACAGAATGGATGAAACTCGTATTTCAAAATATCAGCTTCTTTCCCCACACCTTTAATAATTTGATGTGATGGTAGTTTTTCTCCTTCTGTCATCATTACAAGTTTTTCCTATTTTGGAAACTGTTTTCAGATTGGTTTTAACAGTCTTGACATTTTGACCAAAGAACTCTGAGAATTATAATTTTGTTAGGGTGTAGACTAATTCTGTCTTCTCTTTTCCTAGGAGAACTTTGCTTTCAAGCAGGGTTACTTTGTGTGGTAGTAAGGGCATTATTTTTACGTGGTCAAGGTTTTACATACATGATTGTGTGATACTTTGAATGGTTCCATTTAAAAGTGGGGTTCCTTTTCCTAAAGTGGATTGAGTGAATCTTTTCATGTTGTCTTGATGGGAAGGAGGGAGGACCTGAAAAAAATGGAACATAGTCCTGGCTTAGATGCTTAATGTTTGTGTTAGCACCCCCCTTTAAAACACAGATGATATCCCTTGGGAAATGGCTTTATTTTATTTTTAAAAGCAAGCAAAGCTTTGTGTATTTGTAAATTTGCTCTTGGGGTTGTACAGAGAAGCTGGGCCTGAGCTTTAAAGCGAGTTGCCCATTTTTGCTTCAGGGAAATAGTTTCACTACATGGCAATAGATGATGATCTTATTGCAATAGATTTGATAGTGATGGACTAACCCAGGAAGGTCTACCAAAGTCAGGAACAGAAATCTTCACAAATTGTGACTTGCAAGGTGGTGGAAGCAGATTTTACCAAGACAGGTCAAACAACTAAACTTTGTTTCAATCACTATATTAAAAAAAAAAAAAAAGTCTGGCAGATACTTGTTGATAGGGCTGCATCAATTTGCTTTGTGCTTCAGCCATAGTTTTTAAATGCAACTCTTCCAGTTGTGAATTGAGAGCCTTTTATCAAATAAAAGCTTTTAGATTATTCAGAATCAATGTAACTTGTTGGCGCACAAAATAAATTCTTCTTGGCAGGCATATGAATACTTACAGTAGGAAGGAACCTTACCAGGACCAAATCTGTATGACATAAGTCCTCTTTAAATGTGCACTCTTGGCAAGAGCACCGAACATGTGAAGGACTACTGGGATTGTACCACTTGGCACTCCCCCCTCCCCCATTCAGAATGGCAGCCATGAGGAGACACTTTCCCTGCATTCAGTTGTTGTTGTTTCCATCAAGAGCAAATATCTGAAGATGGCTATAGTGCTTGTGCAATCAGAAGTGAGTAGTAGGGTGGCTGTGGGATTGGGATGCTGGTCAGTTATGTAGTAAAATAATGTTTAGTATTTGAAAATGTTCAGATATTCCAGAATGTTGTATATATGATAGCTTGTGTTTCCTAATTGTATCATTGTTTCAACTGACGAATTATTTGCCCTGCACAATAGTGCTAACTGCTTCTTAAAAACTTGCCTCTTGTACGTTATTATTCAAACTGTTCTTATCTGATTCCCTTTAAAACAAAAACAGGTATTTGGACTATCTCTGAGGTTCCAGATAAAACAACTAAGAAGAAAGGTTTAATCTTTTGAATTTTATTTCCACATACTTTTATTTGTATGACACACTAATAATTGGTATATAATTTACAGAGTTTTGTTTTCTAGCAAGTAACTAATGGGATGTTATATTAGCATCTTTCTTTCTGTAACAATTTTAATAAATGTAGAGCTCTGACTTTTCATTTGACAAGTCAAAAGTTTTTGCTTCATTTAAAAATATGTTCATTCTCTAACACACGCACACACACATGCGCATGCACACACGCACACAACCTTCTGGCATTTGTAGGGGGTGCCTCCCCCACCTCTTCACCTACCTAGGGTTTTTTTATGACTCCTCAATCAAAGGCTAATAGGTTTTGTTGGAGGCAAAGTAGCTGCATGGTTTTAAAAGCTCTTGATTGATTGTGAAAGGATTCCTTATATTACAGTAAAGGTCAATACTTAAAACTAGCACTTTAGTTTGACTGTAATTTTGTCTTTAAAAAAAAGCAATCCTAATAACAAGCCTTTAAAAGATTATTAGATATTTTTTGGGGGGGGGGAAGGTTTACAGAAGGGTGACATTTATTCTTTCATAACCTTTCATTTTAAAGTCTCTTCCATACTTCTTAGGAAAAGGCATAGATACTTTGATATGTTGGCTCTAGGAAAATATTCTGTGGTGGGAATTGTCTGTATTCTAGCAAGGTAATTTGGGTTCAGTTCTTGTTAAATACCTCTGTACTTCCCGTAGCTAGGGAGAGAAAAGTGTAATTACTTTTTATACATATGGAGATTTTTAGAGGAAATTGGTGGATGAATATTAATTTTAAAAAGTAGTTGCAAAGGTACCATCTAATAGACCAGCAATTTTCACCCAGTGTGCTGTGGCACACAGGTGTACTGCAAATGGTACTCGGGCATGCTGTGGGAGTTTGTGCAACTGTCATTTATTAGTAGGACTGTTAGGGGATGTGAGCCCACCATCAGCAACATGGTGTGCCTTGACAATTTTAGTGTGCTGTGAGATGGAAAAGGTTGAAAATTGCTGCAATAGATAATTTTTTGTCCCACAGCATGTACTGAAATGTTCATGAACCCCATCTTGTATAGTAACACCTGATACTTTAGCAACCTATGATCTTAGTTACATTACAGCTGCCATTTTTGTCCAGTGGCACCTCTGAATTCACACTGCTCTGACTTTACCATCTCATCTGGTGCTTTACGCCTCTGGCCATGCTCTGTTTTCCTTTCTCCTGCTTTCAGTTACGTGGCAGAGATAATTTAAGTGTTACAGAATTGTTTGCAATCAATGTTACAAAAGTAAGTGCATAATCTTTTTGCTTGACAGAAGTTGGTAGAATTTTGTGTGGTAAGTTACTGTATACAAAAAAGTCCTCTAATTTCCTTTTAGCAATTGGAGTGTGTGCTGAATCAAAACTTGCTACTCGTGTCAGCAGGTCAAAAGACTTTAGACCTACAGATATATGAGCTGCTTAAATGATACGAAATGGTCGGTTTAAAAATATAAATCAATTGAAAACCTCCGTTTATGCTAATATTTCGTATTGGCAAATTTGTTATATGAAATTATGATAGGCTTGTGAAAGGATTGTGTGGTTACCTGTGGTTGGTAACAGTTGTCACCAGGAAAGGGAGCTCTTGTGAACAAGCTGGTTTTTGTTTCTTTTCAGTCCATCCAAATGCTAATATGGGCAGTGTTATAGCCCATAATAACACTGTGGGATCATGTGCAAAGCTGTCTCAGGCCTGCTGTATACAGTTCTTCGTAAGTGTGTAAACTCATGTGTAATGAGCACACAAGTGGTGTTTGTGTGTACATGTGATGGGTGGTAGCAGTGTGACATTTACGTGTGACTGAATACTGTATAGATGTAGTGAACTGCTTTCTTCTGCATCAGTGGTATCCACTTAAAAAGTGTACCATATGTTAAAAAACAGAGTGAAGATAATTTGAAACAGGGACTTTAATTGGTCGCTGTCTATTTTAACATTTCCTGCTAATGATTTGTAGATGTTTTGGGCCTCTTTGAGGGCTTGTCCTCATCCAAACTGAACCCACAGTAATACTTTTATTGTGTTAGGAATGCCCCAATTTGACTGTTAGATCACATCAAAATGTGTTAATGCACAGACTTGAACTGAATCAGCTAAGGTTTAAATTATTATACAATGGGTTCTCCTTTCGAGTGTGAGTTGGTAAGGTTCTGTCTTAAATCTCACCCCAGCCATGGGGTGAACTGCTTAAAAAATCACCACAACACTGTTCTCATCAGCACATTGCACATGGAATGCATGGCAAAGGGTCCGATTGCACCTACAAGTCTCATCTCCAATTCCTGTGCATTCAGCCATAAGTGAGAATAGGCTTTATGTGTGTACACTTGTACATGCTTAAAGCTTGTATTTGTGACTAGGAATCCTGAAGGCATGTGTAGTTTTATTTGCATGGAGGTTTCGGGAGGGCCTAGCCCACATGATCCTATTCCACTAAGCAGGTGATAAATAGTACTTGTCAGCCTTAGCCTGTTTCCCCAGTATGGGGATTATAATGTTAGCCTACATTATAGGCTTGTTTGAAAGAATGCTGAGCAAGAATATGTGAAACACTTTTAATATTAAGAAACATTATATAAATGCTACATTACATAGGTCTACCGAAAATCCCTTTTTTGGTTGCCAAGGATGTTGAAATGAATTTAAGATATTTTTGGGATGCTAAATCCAAAAATGGCATAGGTTTTGCCCGACTTGGAGGAGTGTAGCTTAGCCACTTTATATGCTGATTCAAGCAGCTTCCTTGTGAGGAAACCGATGTCATGGTTTCCTCATAAGGAAGCTGTTTGAACCATTCACTAGTGAGGCTGCGCTGTGGCCCCAAAATTAGAGCCAGTAGGGCAAAATCAATGCCATTTTTGGATTCAACACCCCCAATATACCCAGGAATAAGTCTAACTTTAAAGACGGCAAAATGTGTTTTGGTCTGTGTTATGAGTGTGGTTTGTTGGGTTTGTTGAATACCTTACCTTTTAACTTTTCTATTTAAATGGTGGAGATGTCAAATTAGAACCTCCTTCCTCCCACACACTGGGAATTAAATATGAAACATGCATTCAGTGGTATTCCTTGCATCAAATGAACTATCTTGAGTGTGACTCTACAATAAATACCCTACAGCGCAAGTGCATTACTGCTAAGTTTGTCACCCCCTTTTCCTGTAACCAAAAACATCAGATTAACTTTTCATTGCAAAGAAGGGAGGAAAAAGAGTAGTCTTGGATGCATAGAGAAAGTGAGAGAGAGCAAGAAGACAAATGGCACTGCAATGTTTGGTTTAGATTTTCTAAATGTATTCTTGGCTTACACTATCATATTTGCAGATGGCCCACTCTCTGGAGACATGCTACAACCTTTTTAAACTTGCTTTTTTTCCCTATTCATGTACACTTAGCATGCTTGTTGTTTCCTAAGACATTTTACTGTCCTTCTCTGCCCATATTTATATTTTTGGTGGACATATTTAATGAACAGCTGTGCATCTGAGTCACACACTGCAAATTATCCAATTTTTTCCATAGCAATAAGATAGTAAAAAACATTTTTCCAGCTGAACTGTAAGAAATTTCCATCTACTGCTGCATAGTGAGAGTGGGGGTGGTAGGGAGTGGGATTATGATGTATGAGTTTTTAAGGCATAAAGTAATGCTGTGAAACAGCATTTTCTGTCTTTTGGGGGGGGGGTTAGCAATTTAACTGTGTAGCTGCTGGTAAGAAACTGCAGTAGTGGGGCTACTTTGATCTGGCAAATAAAATGCTGGTTATGACATGCATAAGTGCTACTTGGTAGCCCAAGTAGTGATGCAGTTGACTGCTAGCATACTGACTAGTGAAGAGAACAATTTGAGTCCCATTTCATGACTTAAGATGCAATCCTGAACATGCTTGCTAAGAAGATGGCTCAACCAAACACAGTGGGAATTCTTTCTGAGTAAGCATGCAATAGGGAACCCAATTTTAGAAACTTCAGAAGCTCATATGGTCCTTTGAAGTAGTAATGGGAATAAAGAACCTGTATGTAAGGCCTGTGTGAGGACATTGAACCAACCACTCATAAGGCTGCATTTAATCCTTAGGTTATGCTTATTTTCTCTTCCAGAGTTGCGTAAAATATATTGCTAACGTTCTATAGAAACAAGGGAAACTGACTTCTGTAATGTGTAGTGGTCCTTAGATGCCTGCAGGAAAATGCACTGGTAACTTGGAGGAACGCCTACCAATCTCTTGAAAACATTATGCTAACCCCCACGTATAAGGCAGTGCAGTTTTTCTTTTCACAGGCCTGACTCAAAGGCAAAAATATACCTTGTATTCCCCCTCTTCTTTCAAAAATCCTCCACCTGGTTGGTTGGTTGGTTATCTTTCATAAACATTCAAGAAGCAACGATGGCAACTGGTAGCTTCTTGGAAAGAGGAGGGGGAAAAATTCCATCAGCTAGAAATATTCCTGCTTTCTATTTATGGCAGCAGTTCTTCTGCAAGTGTGAATGCAACACATTGTTAACACATTTTAAGTAGCTTGGTGGTTGGAATAGCATGTCCTTCATATACGCATGTTGCCGCTGCCACCCCACCGCTGCCTTCCTGCTTCGAGTGTCCCAGGTTAAAGGGATGTTGAGATTCTTGCAAAAAAAGGACAAAAGTCAATGGATAAGTTGATTAAGCACTAGCCTCCTTCTTGAGCTGTAGCCAGCCCCAGAATCTGACTTGATGTAAGTATTCTGCATATTCAGCTGCAGCTTAGAAGATAGTAAAGAGTGCTGAACTATTGATCCATTTCTTGGCGGATGGGGGGGTATGTGTTTCTTTAAATCATCTGTCTTTCTTCCACCCAGCAATGCCATGATAACATGGTACAGTTTTTGATTCAGTGAGTCCCTAATGCTGTTTTACTGTGATGCTCACACTGAGCAAAGAATGACTCCAAATCCCACAATTTGGATGTGTCTAGAAGTACAGCCTATCCTTCCCAGGATGCTTCGGTCTGCCACACTGTGTATCAACTTACATTGTAGAATGTGGTGCTAAACAGAATTGTGTAGTGTCTTCAGGTGAGTTCACTGAACATGATTTGGAGAGGAGGCATGTTTTGCATACAAATAAGGCACAGTGGCGGACCTGCCATTAAGCAAAAGGGGCAAATGCCCTGGGTGTGGAGCCTTGTGGACCTCTAGGACCGCATGGAAACCTCACTGAGGTTTGCCAGAAGCATAGTTTAAGAGAGGTCCTGGAGTTGTGTGAGGCTCTGGAAAGTTGCAGTGAGTGTGGGGGGGGGAGATTTGCATGTGGGGGAGTACTGGCATCCTGCGGGAGGGCGCTATCATGCACCATTGCCCTGGGGCACAGAGCTGGGGAGGTCCACGCTCTTCAAATATATCTACGCACTCTTCAAATATATCTACAGTTGTTGGCTTATTTTCATGTGAATGCCACCATTACAGTTCAACTGCATGAAGGGCAGTTGTTCAGTTTTGTACTGTAGTTCAGAAAGAGAATGTTCTCTTTGGAGGTTACTGTCTTCAGTCTGCTATGTTGCAAAAATGTTTAGCTGGCATGAAATCTAGAGGCATGAAACCATGTCTTATGGATAAGAGCTACAAATTCACACCTGAGACTTAGGCTCTTTCTTTAGATGTGCATTTATTTAAGACACACAGACAATCTCTGGGAAAGTGTTCCTTAAAGCAAAACAGTAGGTAGCTTTGTGGGCAATCTTTGTAGTTAAGCATTTAGGGTTCTTGTAGTTTTTTTCTCTCCTCCTAAAGTATTCCCTACTTTAATGCAATCATATTGTTTACTTGCTGAAGGTTTTGCACTTTCCTGCCATTTGATTGAAGCACCCTTGTCACAAGTGAAGGCTGTCTGAAAGTGAAATTGACAAGAAAACTGTCTAATCTCTCTGACCTTGTGTCCAAGATACACCTACCTTCAGAGCTGTGCACTTAACTCAGAGCTTGTGGGCATTGCTGGATTGTTACCTGGATGGATTTTCTCTATCTGAAATACAGTGATGCATTGTTGCAGTGTTCTCTCTTATTTGCACCAGAATAAGTTTCCGGGCTGAATTCAAAGTGCTAGTTTTGACTTTTAAAGTCCTGTATGGTTTGGGACCAGGGTATTTAAGGGACTGCCTTTGTCCATATAATCCTACCTTTCCTCTCAGGTCATCTGAGGAGGCCCTTCTGACTATGCCGCCACCATAGAGTGAGGGTAGTGGCTAGGAATAGGGCCTTCTCGGTGGTGGCGCCCCATTTATGGAATTTCCTTTCCCTGGAATTAATAACAGCTGTCTCTCTGGAAACTTTTTGGTGGGGCCTCAGGACCTTATTTTTGAAGGTTTTTAATTGACACTGAGAGCTGGTGCTTTTTAATGATTTTTAATTGTCATGTTCCTGAGGGTGTGTTAATTGCTTTAATATTGTATTGATTTTATTTTAGCCGCCTTGAGTCCCCTTTGGTATGATAAAAGGTGTGATAAAAATACTATAAATAAAATATTGTGCTTCGGAACACTGTGAGTACCTGCTTTAGTGTCAGTTGGTCTCCCCTTCATCTTCAGTGCCCCTAGCCCTGTAAACATGTCAAGTTCATCTTGTTCATTGTGCTATATAAGTAATTTGTAACTTGAGAATACTTTTAGAATCCTACAAGGGGATGTGTATACGTGTGTTTTTTTTCTAAAGAGAGAAAGGTCTTTGCTATGAACAATTAATGGACAAGCACCTACTAGCATTTGGGATACAGCCATCTTTTAATGTAAGAGCTATATTTTATGCTCTTAATAGAGGAAAACTTCCTGGTTATTACTAATAGTCTTTATGAAATCTTTATTATTTGAGATTAGTGTGGTGGTCTTTGCATTTTAGTTCTATGAAATTTCTAGAATATAGCCAACTCTGCGTTTAGGTCTCCATTTATATTTTGCCACGGAACTTTATATTGTTGATCTGAGGGAAGATACTGGAACATCTTCTCAAACCACCTCCCTGTCTCATTTCTGAGAAGGGCTGAGGACTTTACTTCACCAAGCTTTCTCCCTTTTCTCCTGTTTGAATTTGGATTTTGATATGGCCACTCTTATTGCACTGCAATTTAATTGCAGTTTAACTTAATTTTTCTTTTTTAAAAATAAATGTGTTTTAATTATTCTCAACCTGAAAAGATGGAATATAAGTTTTTAAAAAACTTGTTAGGGGGTTAATGCAGCAACTGTTACCCTGCACATGCCTGATCTCGTCTGATCTCAGAAGCTAAGCAGGGTCAGGCCTGGTTAGTACTTGGATGGGAGACCTCCTGGGAATAAATGGTGCTGTAGGCTTATACCATAGTCTTTCGAGACTGAAGGTTACCAACCATTTAGGGGGTTAATGTGGAAGTGAAATGTGACTGAGTTTCTTTTAGGCTGAAAATTATTCCCTAAAAGAATGGAGATGTTTTTAATCCCTATCAAATAGGACTTCTTAATTTCTTTGGATTATGTAATATTGGCTTAGATCTTACCTTCCATGAATGGAATGCCTCTGCCCACCCCTCTGAAAATCTTATTATGAGGATTTGGAGACACACACACCCCCCCCCCCCGAGCAACAGATGGCATAGGGCAGGACCGGCCCATTCATGCCGCCAACTGAAATGGTTGCCTTAGGCAGTAGACTTGTGGGTGCCCACCTTTGTCTACCTACTTGCATCTGCTGCTGCTACTTTCACTCCCTGAATTGGAATAGGAAGAGGGGGGCAGAGGAGGAACAGAAAAAATGTGGAGGGAAGGAAAGTGCTGAGCTAGAAAACTGGAGAGTGGAAGAAATGGAGGCTGACTGGCACATCATTCCTCATGTATTAGGAGATTTTGGGCCAGCCCAGGGCACCAGTTTTAGCAGGCAGGGGAAATAGCCAAAACCCGGTGACCTGTCTCCATTTGTAGCAGAAATGTCTTCTGCTCCTCCAGCTATAACTTTTGATCCATATCACAGAATGTAAGAGGAGTCACTTTTTTCATCGTTTTAAAAAATAGCATAATGAACTCTAAGATTGTGCTTACTTCTGCTTATCAGTTGATGGTAAATCAAGGTGGCGACTGGAAATTTTTGTGCGGATAAAAATGCAACTGGGAAAATATTGGCACACATTTTTGAAGCAACAATAGATCATGTTTAATGCTAAATTTTTCACGATAAGGATAGTATTCTGGATTTAGAAATTAGGGTTTAGAATTCCGTCACAGTGCCTGTAGTTCATAATTTTTTAGAATTGCTGTGTCTAGTGGAGACTTCATATGAAGTACAAAAGAAATGGGTAGCTTTCATGCTGAGTTTGAATGATCTGATAAAGCAGCAAAAACTCTTAGCTTTCACAATGTACATGGGTAGGAAGGTACAGAAGTTAAATTTAAGACACCAAAGGAAAGAAATGCCTCTTCTAATTGGTGCTATATTGGATGGAATCTGGTATAGCATGCTCAGTGACTATAAGTCCCCATGTGCATGAATTGGTTGTGTCTGCTTTCTCTGTTGTAGGTGGCTAATACAGTGAATAAGGACAATTAAGTAGAAACTCATATTTGGTAATCTTGCAGAATTGTAGCCATGGAAGATTATTTTTATGTGGTCTTATTAAAAGACCTTTGGAACAACTTTTTGGAAGCATAACTAAATTAGATAAGTGTATTGTGATTTTTGTTTTGTTTAGGTCTTGTCTGGTATCTGTAGGTGACCTCCTGGGAGCATTTTCCTGTTAGAAAATGTCACTATCTGACTCGAGTGATAACAGTGTTGCATGTCTTAAACCCTGTATAGCTGAGGTTATCCTTTTATTTTTTTTTCTTTTCAGAGATTTAAGTAGATATGATACAACCATTGTTGCCCATGGTACAGACATTCATTTTATTCTGTTCTGCAGTGATCAGTAGCGACAAAGGGTTTTTCCATGCTACCTGTAAGTCTTGGGGCGGGGAGGGGAGAGCCTGTATTGACTTGAGGCCCAATCCTAATCTCCCAGAGTGCCGGCGCTGGGTGTTCCAAACGTGCTGTAAGGCATGTCCATGGCATCCAAGGAGGAGGGGCCGCCAGTGCTGGGCGCACGCCAGTCAACACTGAGCCTCAGCGCTGCGTAGAGATGCTAGAGGAGTGCCCAAGGGTAAGTCACACCACCAGGTGGTAGTGCAGGTCTTCGGAGCAGGGAGGGCAGGCCAGGGGAGTGACCGGTCTAGGAGGGGGGTGGTGCTAGTGGAGCCTGCCAGATTCTGTCCTCCATGTCAGCCTGCAAAACCTGACGTAGAGATTCTCCGGTCTGCACCCGCACAATTGCCAGTTCAAACTTGAATAGCCCCATTGCTGGGGCTCCACCCTTAGGGGAAAGGGACATACATCTGCTTTCTTGAGGAAACCTCTGGCGACCTCTGTGGGGCCGCAGGATACAGCGGTTGCCAATTTGGCACAATTGCACCCAGTGGGCCGGCCGGGGATAGGATTGGGCTGATGGTGACCTTAATGGTTGGAACCACAAAGTGTTGCAGTTTAACTGCAGTAAAGGGGTTGTTAGGAAATTGGTGTTGGTGCCTTCTGGTTGAGGCTGAGCCATTGCCACTAAGATACTGGAGAATATGTTGAATGTGATGGGTCACTTTCAATGGAAATTAATATTTGATTGCCTTCTAAAGTTTCACGTCTTGAATTATTTTTACTTATATATTTTCCACATTTTTATACCACCCTTCTTCCAAGAAGCTCAGGGTGATGTGCATAGTTCCTCCCCCCCTTTTGTCCTCACGACAACCCTGTGGGGTAGGTGTGGCTGAGAGAGAGTGACTGACCCAAGATCACCCAGGAAACTTAATTCCACTACACACCTGCATCCATTCCTTCCTTCTTTTTACTCCTATTCATCCCCTTCCCTTTCCTTCTACCCCTGCTTACTGAAGTTCAGAAGGTTGTGTTCTTCTCTAAACATTTGGAATTCTGATCTGAGGGATTTGTTTTTATCTAGGTCTTTCTGAGGGATTTGTTTTTATCTAGGTAAAAAGAAGTGTGGAAATTCACTTTTTATCGGAATTCTTGGCATCTGTTTGTGGAGTTGATAAGTATGTGTTTTGAAATCAATGGGTTTTCTTTCAAGGTTTATTTTTAACTAGCTAGAATTAACAGGCCAGCAGCAGTTCCTGTACTCTCTGAGCAAAATGGCTGCCAGCAAGAGATCTTGACATCCTTTCCAAAAGCTTCTTGGCAGACTTTCAGCTGTCTAAACAGACTTGTGTTGGAGAACTTCATGCAGTAAAGGAACAGATTCCTGTCCCTTATTCTCTTGCTGGGCTTGTGTTTTTATCAGATTATCCAAACAGAAGCAAGGAACTTCATGAACCTCCCCCCCCTCAGAATTTTGTTCAAGCAATGTGTTTGTATTGATAGGAAATAAGTTTTCCTGATAAACTAAATAATTCTTCTACCATGTCTTAGAAAAAGAAACTAGATTTCAGACAAGATATTGCAAATTCCCCTTATTCCTTTTTTGCAAATTGTGTGTAGTGTTTCAGCACTGAAGGCTGTGTTTGATAACTTGCCACATGCACAAAGGCTGCAGTTTTGTGTACCTTATGCTCAGGATTTTAATTAAGAGTAGATTGCGTGTGGCATTTTAACTAGCGCTCAGACAGCTTTTAGCAGGTTTTAACAAAAAAGTTTTAGCTTTTCATGCATGTTAACTGCATGCACGAGTAGCTTGCAGCCAAAAGCATTATTTTGCAGATTTCATGTTCATAGATATTTATGTTGGGGTGGGCAGAGGGAATGTTGTCAGCTAACTAAAAGTGGTGCGGCTTTTACTGTGGGGCTTTTTTGCACTGATGAACCTCCTTTAGGTTCTGGGATTGTATGGCCCATTGTCTGCCACAGTATACTCTCTCTTTAGTGCTAGTGAGTGGTGGAATCTGCATTAGCTGAGTTCTGGTACATAGTAGTCCAAATGTCCAGTGCAGGTATGTCTGCTGTGCAATTGTCTTTAAGTTCCCATACACTCTGTAGGAGTGGTTCTCACACCTTTAGCACCGGGACCCACTTTTTATCTGTCAGAATCTGTCATGACCCACTGGAAGTGATGTCATGACCGGAAGTGACATCATCAAGCAGGAAAATTTTTAACAATCCTAGGCTGCAATCCTTCTCACATTTACCCAGGAGTAAGTCCCATTGACTATCATTGTTAAAATATATATAGTAGCTTGTTAAAAGTACAAGTCTGTAACATTTCCCCAAATGCAGTCACATACCATGGTAGCATCAAGTCTAACATATTAAAAATAAAATATTGAAAAGAATGGGGACCCACTTGACTCGCAACCCACCTAGTGGGTCCCGACCGACCCACAGTTTGAGAAACACTGCTCTACAGTTTACTGATACGTAGATGGTTAATACTTTCTAACTGGTAGCAACCCTTACTTGTAAGTTGCATTAGAAGTATGCACTAAGTGCTTCCTAAAATAATAGGATATTTATTGCTAGGAAAGTATACGTTGTGAGCTGCGGATGCTGTGAATGTCAGCATTTTTTTTAATGATTAAAAAATCTGGGAACCTAGAACAATGAACAGCCAAAAAAGGAGTGAATGAATTCTGTCCTATATGAGGTCTGTCAGTGATTGGAATGTTGTTAACCCATTTCTGCCCAGTCCACATTTAATCCCTGTGGACTAAATTTGCAGCGTTTGGGCAGAATTAAGCAGCAAATGGGATGGACCATCCCATCCAAAAGTGACCATCTTTGTTGATGATATTCAAATGACTAGCAATTCATAGAAGAATTAAAGCCTTGTAACACGAAATTTTGTTCTTTCAAGAACAAGAAGGCACAACAGGGACAAGGACAATATTTTGTCTTTAAATACTTCCCATATTTTCTACTCATATTCGTTTTCAGTATTTCTCTTTCCATTACTGTGTTGCTTTCTAGGCTTTCTCAGTTTCTCTCATTTTGCATTTGCTGACTTAGGGCCCAATCCTAGCCAACTTTCCCATGCCAATGCAGCCAAGCCAACAGGGCATGTGTTGCATGCCGCAGTGGGAAAGCAGTCATGGAGGCCTCCTCAAGATAAGGGAACATATGTCCCCTTACCTTGGCAGCTGTATCAGTGCTGGAAAGTTGGATAGGACTGAGCCTCAGTTGGGTTTGGAATGACCACCTTAAATCTTGAATTACTATACTGTGAGGGCAAGAGAGAGCTTGGATGCTGTAACAAGATGGCCTTTTCAGAACTACTAACTTTACACTTCTACATTTCTACTGTGCCCCACAAAACGCTCAATAATCAAACTTACGTTCAACCTAATGATCTCTGAAATGGAGCATCCTTTTGTCTTAGCTAGGTATTCAGGAAGAAGTAGTAGATAACTGTAACTTTGTATGCAACTCTTTCTTATGGGAAGGTTATTTCTGCGCACGCAAAAGCTTGTACTATGTCCCTTACTCTGCATGGTGTGCTGAGTAGAAGGACCGTGAAGCTGTTGGACTACTAGATCCTATGCTCCATCATGCAGCAGAACAGTGGTGGGAGAAAGGAATGCCTTCATCTCCCGCATTTGGACTTCCAGAGATACAATATCTGGTTGGCTGCTGTGGGTATGAGGTTGCTGGGCTATATGACCTTAAAGCATAGACCAGAGACTTGAGAATAGTTTTTTTTTTTTTTTTTAAGAATAAGTAATCTTTATGAGGTGGTAGCCATTAGCTTAGATGGCTTTAAAAGAGGAGTAGACAATTCATGGAGAACAAACCTATTTATGGCTTTTAGTTATCATGGCTATGAGCTACTTCTAGGTTCAATGGCAGTATATCTCTGAATACAAGTTGCAAGGAAGCAATGGTGGGAGAGGGATATGCCTTCATCACTTGCTTATGGGTCACTGGAGGAAACAGGAGGCTGCACTAGATGGGCCTTGGGTTTGACTCACTAGAGATCTTATGTTAATTTCAGAATACAGGCATGCCCATGGATCCACCAAGCCTAGGTTAGAGACGTTATCTGTCTCTTATCTCTTGGCAACAGGCTCCCCCTTTTTGAGGTTCTAAATCACAATATTGGGCCACTTTTCTACTGAACCTTTTATTCAAAAGTTTAAAACCACCAGGGAACTTCCAGCTTGCTCTGATGCAGCTGCAATGCAGCCCTGAGGTAAGGGACAAATATTCCCTTACCTTGAGGTGGTCTCTGTGACAGCCCCCTCCAATGCTGGATGCATTGCATGCCCTGTTGGCACAGCTGCGTCAGAGCTGGAAAGTTGGATAGGATTGGGCCCTTTTTTGGTGTTGAGTTACCTCCCGCACCAGAGCATACGCTAGTGCCATTGGTAAGAGAACTTGTGCATGTCACATTTTAATGTAACTGTTTGGAACTATGTTTGAGCAATACCTCTGCTGGAGGTGTATTTTCCCATTTTGACTTTCTGGAATGTCATGCTACATCCAACTCAGCAGGGTTTACTTGGGAAGCCTTCTTAGATTTGTCTTAGTTGGCAAGCAGAGCTCCTTGTCTGTCATTTACTTTGGAGCCTGGATATTACATGCTTGGGTAAACATGAACAGAGGATAACAGCTGTATGAGGAGCTTGAAAAGTTTAAGAATTTTAGCTTTGGGACGTGTGTTCTCTCTCTCTCCTTCCTCCCCTCCCCCCAAACTTGTAAACTATTTTGTATGCATGTAGCTATTCTAGAAGAGAGTTTTATATCCTCATACTTGCTGAATCCAGCCTCTTTCAAAGGCTCTTAAAGTCTGTCCAAGAAATAAGTTTATGAATAGAATTGGGAACTCAGAACTGAGTGGTAATCCACAGTGACAACTAAACACAGGCAGTTGGTATGTGTTGCCTTTATTACCTAAACATTAGGCATGCTGCTAGTCAAGAGTTCAGATTAATTTTCAAAGCAAGCTTTTCTCTCTTTTTTTTTTTTTCTAGGTCTACAATGATAAATAGACTTATGATTCTTCCTATACTCATGATGGTATTTTTTCCTTCGCCTAGCATGGAAGGTAAGTGTATGGGGCTGGGCTTGGGGAAAACTGAGCTGATAATACATTGTCCACTTTCAAACGTGAAACATCTTAAATGTTCATTGATCACTGGGTATGGTGGTTGAGTTTGTTCCCATATATCATATAACAGTTTGCCAGTTTGGGCCAGCTGACAAGGTCAACTGGAGTGGGGGAGAAAGCAAGCAGGTAGAAAGGAATCCAAGAACTATGCCAGCATTTTCATCTCCTCTTTGTTTGCCTTCTACTACTGTGTAAAGCCTGTGTATGGCTGTGGGGAGGAACAGACATGCAGCCAGAAATTTTTTGATATAGAATACTCAAGAATACACTTGAGGGTGATGGGATCACTGCAGACTTGAACAGAACATAAATCCAGGTAGATGAATATGCTTAAAGTGATTTAATTGTGTTCAAGTATGTAATAAAAACTTAGTTTTATAAAAATAAATGGCTAGAGGTTGCTACAATTAATCTTTTGTCCCTAGTTTGTATTTGTATTTAGGCATGATTCTCCCCACATTTCTTCCCTTAAAGCTGACTGTTAACTGAATAAAATATCAATACTCGTTAGTGAAGAACATCTGTTAGGGTATTTTTTTAATGTGGTCAAATCAAGGCAGTCTAACAAGAAAAACATCATGAAAAATATATAGTTAAAATCCTTTGTAACAATTTTTATTATGAATCTCCTCAAAGCACCTTCAGAATAGTTTGTGCAATATAATTTTGTGGGAGATAGTAGAGACCCCTTTTTATGGCTTGTGTTGAATGTACAGAGATTGTGGGTGGGGTTGGTGCAACTGAACTCCTTCGTACATTTCAGTGAACATAGGAAACATCTGAAAAGGGTTTTTGTTAGGGTAATATGTTATGTTTGGTTCTTTGTGCTAACTAGAACATGATGGGGAACCTTTATCTTTGCAGGTTCTAGAAAAGGAACACAGTACCTCTCTGTATTTGGTGGAGATGTGTTCACACGCAAGCATTTTTTCCTGATTTCCTCACTGCCAATCTCCTCTAATGTTTTCTGTCTTTAGGAAACATGGGGCAGTTATAAAAGGCCAGTTCTCTAGGCCAGTGGTTCTCACACCTTTAGCACTGGGACCCACTTTTTAGAATAAGACTTTGTCAGGACCCACCAGAAGTGATGTCATGACCAGAAGTGACATCATCAAGCAGGAAAATTTTTTACAATCCTAGGCTGCAATCCTACCCACACTTATCCAGGAGTAAGTCCCATTGACTACCATTATTAAAAGAATATTCATAGTAGCTTGTTAAAAGTACAGGTCTGTAACATCTCCCCAAATGCAGTCACATATCATGGTAGCATCAAGTCGAATATATTAAAAATAAGAAATTGAAATGAATGGGAACCCACCTGAAATTGGCTCATGACCCACCTAGTGGATCCTGACCCACAATTTGAGAAACACTGCTCTAGGCACTTCTTCCCAATCTCACAAAGAAAGTTGTGTCAAAATGCATATCCCTTCCTATGTGTTTTCCTAGTCCTATGCTTGGAAATTGAAAATGTTGGATTTAAAGATTAAAAGGGCAAAGAGATCTGGTGTGCTTCTTTTTCTCTACCTACCTGTTATGTCACTAAGCTTTAGAGAGGTGTCCATGTTGGTACAGAGATCTGCTTTCCTCTGCTGTAGGAGTGTGTCTCCATGCCCCAAAGTTTTTAGGCATTGACACACACAGACTGACTAGTGCCTATTACTTTGGTGGTATTCCATTGACAGAGGTGATATTGGACACGTAATAGCTTCCAAAGCTTCCTAGGCTAGCCATTTTCAACCACTGTGCTATGGCACATTGATGTTCCATGAATGGTCTGCAGGTGTGCCCTGGGAGTTTGGTATAGAGGTATTGGGGCATGTGAGCCCCCTGCTGGCAGTACAGTGTGCCTTGCCAATTGTCCAAAGACTGATGGTGTGCCTTGACAATTTTAGTGCCTTGTCAGTGTGCCATGAGATGAAAAAGGTTGAAAATCATTGCCCTAGGCCAGTGGTTTTCAACCTTTTTCATCTCATGGCACACTGGCAAGGCACTAAAATTGTCAAGGCACACCATCAGTCTTTGGACAATTGGCAAGGCACACTGTGCTGCCAATGGGAGCTCACATCCCCAAAAGTTCTACTAATAAATGACCCTCACCCAAATTCCCACGGCACACCTGAAGACCATTCATGGCACACCAGTGTACCATGGCACAGTGGTTGAAAATGGCTGCCCTAGGCAGTCAAAGTGAGTAGGCCAATGATGTGTTTCTCCAAAAGATGAAAAGTGGCCCTAAAATTCTTAACAGTCTTTGCATGTCTGATTGTTGCAGAAGCAGAAAGAATTATGTGTTTCAGATATTAAGCATGACACTGTTTTTAAAAATTCCAAATCGTTGATTTATTTTACAGCTTCCTCAGGTTTCACTTACTTGGTAATTAAAATACAAAGGTATTTTGCATTTTACTTATAAATACTTACAAGTATAAGGGAGGGGGAATGCTCCTAAACCTTTGTTATAAGTATTCTAAGAAAAATTACAAACTTAATAGGTTTGTTTGGATTAAAGAAATGTGCAATGCGAACTGTGGGAAGAGGACTTCTGAATTTAAGGTTTTCCAATCCTTTTCCAATTAGCCTGCAAAATGGGTATTTTTATTATCACAGGCTTTGTCAGACCAAATCTAAGCTTGACATTGAGGTGATTGTTAACTATAATCTCTCATGTACTGCTGTGATAATTTTCTTGAAAGAGAACCGATTGAGGAAGAAGATGAAGTCATCCAGCTGGAGTATGCCTGTCAAGTTGTATAAATAGATCACTGACACAAACAGCCTTTTTTCAGTCACAAAGCTGAGGAAAACAAAAAACCTGGTAGTGAATGCTTGTTTCTTAGTTGAAGTTAGTGGAAAAGTAGTTGGAAAATGTGATTCTGGATCAGTGGTTTCCAAACCTTTTAGCACCAGGACCCATTTTTTAAAATGACACTCTAATGCAGTGGTTCTCAAACTCTCTGGGAGAGTTTGAGAGCCACTAAGTTCTTGTGTGGGCGGGAGGGGGGAAGCAGTGGCGCGATCCCCAGGATCTGGTTGCTCAAGGGGGCTGCAGGGGCTTGGGTACATGTATCCAAGCTCCTGCAGCTTCCCAGGGGTGCTGCTCCCCGCAGCAGTGAAAGTGGATGCGGAGCAATCGCGCTCCGCTAAAGGGAAGCCCATGCAGCCCCCCTGAGTGGCGCGATCCTGGGGATCATGCCACTGCCTCCTCCCTGCCTCCAGGCTGCCCCCGCCCCTTAAAGGGGCAGGGGCCAGGGCCCACAGGCTGGGGCGTTGTGATGCCCAGTTTGAAAAGCCCTGCTCTAATGGGACATACCTAGGCTTACCAGACTTTTTAAAAAGGAGATCTAGAAAGAAATTTTTTATTTATTTATAAGTAATAATAACCAGAAAAAAGACCCTCAAACATTTATCTCCCTGTATTTACACATGCTTGCAAACTGCAGGAGCTGAACTCTTTCAGGATAATTAGCTGCTACAGTATCTGATTTTGGAATATGCTCAGGGCTTGAAACAATTAGTTGTCTGATCTTAACATTGCTCTTTGGGAACCCACCAAAAATTATGTCGCTACCCACAGTGGGTCCCAACCTTCAGTTTTGGAACCACTGACCGAGTTTCTTCATTTTTTTCTTTTGTGGAGTGGGGTAAACTTTGTCCCTTTTTGTTTCTCTTTCCCCTTAAATTAATGATAACGTTTGTGTCTTGGGTGCAGGCTCCTTTTGTTCAGAAGTGATAATAAGTGGAAGTGCTTCTTATGCTAAAACTGTTAAGTGGAGCCAGTTAAACAATCTTCCTGTCATTTGTTTAGAGTCTTGACATTTGCAAATTGAGACATTACTTGATCTCCACAAACTTCACCTGTGTTTGTGGAATTAAAAAAAAATTCCAGTCCTTAAAGTCTTAGTAATAAGGCAAGAAGCTGCTTGTAGCAAGCGGAGAGCTTAAGGAACAGGAAAGTGTAGGGGCTGTACTTTTGGTGACAGTCTGAAGAAGGGAATTCAAATGTTAGTGGGAAAGTAGATGGATGTGGTTCAGCATGAATCCATTTGGTTTCATCCATTTGGTTTTAGTTTTTCCCCATTTGTCTTGATTATGAGGTGCTATGTCAATCTGACCAACTGTTGTAGGAGTTGCGGCACTACCGTCACCCACATTCAGATTTTTATGTCTCCATTGGGAATTAAAGTGTGGGCATGCTTTCCTTCCTGCCAATATCCTAACCAGTTAACTTAGACAACTGTGGGCCTCTCTGCTTTTCTTGGAGTCAGTTCAAAACATGTTAGTAGAGTCCTCTCCTGGGGGTTGTGTTGCCTTGGAATGCATATGGGAATTGCTTGTTTTTAAAATGTCCCTGCTTGGTTGTCTGAAAACTGACTCTCAGGGAGAAATCTTGTAGCCCTGGAGTGGCAAGAAGGTACATTAAAATCTACTGATAAATCTCTAGGTAACATGCAGTAAATTGTCAAGAATTTGATTCCTGATCATTTAACAATAACAAAAAGATTTCTCTCTTCTCCATCCCCTCCCCTACGAGACTGCTGAATGAAGAAAGATTGGGGGTGAAGGCAAGTAGGAGGGTAGTGTGTGAAAAGATTGTTGTCCAGAAATATACACACAGACCTCACCTGAAAGCAAGTTCCTGGATAGAACTTGCTTTCTAAAAGCAATACTAAAATTTTAATACCAAAAATTAAGGAACAGGGTATGTATGCCTTCCTGAGCTACTGTTTTGCATCTAATTTCGGTTAGTAAGCTTCTGAGTTCTCATAAAAATAAAGTAGGCTCAATAAACCTGAAAGCTACTCTCCCTTGTGAATGTAGCCTACCCTTTTTCTTACTTTCCAGTTGTAGGCAACATTTGCATGACTGAGTTCAAAGAAATTATTTCCCACTTGCTCATGTTGTGATGTGCATTCCCATGACAGACTCTGCCAGTGTGTTTTGAATAAACTCGTGATTGTCTGGTGGAGTAATTCATGACATTGGCAAAGTTTCCCATCTTTTTATTCTCTGGACTTTAGTCAAGCTATAGGCCTGCCTGTCTCCATCTTCCATTAGTGCCTGCTTCTCAAACCTACCGTGTGTAGAGAGCTGGCCCATGTCTCCAAAAACTCCTTTCCACAGATTTGTAAAGTTTGATCCTGAAATCTTGCAAGCACACCTGATTTTGGGACAGACCTTAGGTGGCTAATGAGATGTGGCATTTTGATTTTCATTACATCAAATTCCAAATTTATTTGTGTATTTTATGTGCATAGTTAATTGGCAAGATGACTTTGGGATGGACATAACTCTAAAATCAAAGGCTGAAAGGAAAGTTTTAGGAGACTTTTCTATTTCTCTTTCTGTTCAAGGGCAAAAATGGTTCTTCTGATTCTGATCTTAAATTTAAATGGAATTTGCTCTACCTTTCATAACTTTGCTATTTGTCTGGAGTAGAATATAGCTAGGTATAGGTATTGGCAACCTTCAGTCTCGAAAGACTATGGTATCGCGCTCTGAAAGGTGGTTCTGGCACAGCGTCTAGTGTGGCTGAAAAGGCCAATCTGGGAGTGACAATCCCTTCCACACCGGGAGCAAGTGCAGTCTGTCCCTGGTCTGTCTCCCTGGCTATGGGCCTTCCTTCTTTGCCTCTTAGCCTCAGACTGTTGGCCAAGTGTCTCTTCAAACTGAGAAAGGCCATGCTGCACAGCCTGCCTCCAAGCGGGCCGCTCAGAGGCCAGGGTTCTGTTTTCTGTTGCATGGTGCAGAGTTGTCGATCCGCTTGTCGGTTTTCACCCTAAACCCCACGCACCCCATGAGGTTAACGGACCGTGGCGAGGCAACACCTTACTGGCTGGGGACTGCCCAGCTTAAGGCGGGCGGTAGCTGCCCAATGAGATGCAATGATCTCTCCCACCTTCGGAAGCAGCCCCTGGCGTCATGCTCTACGCCAATCGAGCAAAGACTTATAACCGGTAAACTGCTGCTTCCCGTGTTGTGCCGACGCCGTATGGCGAAGTTGGAGTGTCCTCTCCAGTGCGTGAAGCCTGGGTAAAGAAGGTATGGAGGATAGGCTGTTACCCATGCAGCAAATCCCCCCTCTCCACGTCGCTGGAATGGTCCAATGGAAAGGCAGAAGCCAATACGGTTGGTTCCAGCGGCGTCGCAGGAGTTGCCAGAACGTGACTGTGTTCAGCCATGAACTGCCTCATGGACTCCGGCTCCTGATTTTGCCTCGAGGTTGACTCCTGAAGCCTTTTCCACAACTGGATGTAGCCACAAGGCAGTGGAGGTTTGAGGTCAGAGTTTCCTTCTCTTAGATGAGCTGCCTTCCTAGGCTGACCAGTCCCATCTACCCGGTGATAGAATATAGCTAATATATGAACTATTCCAGTGTTTCTTAAACTGTGGGTCGTGACCCACTAGGTGGGTCATGAGCCAATTTCAGGTGGGTCCCCATTAATTTCAATTTTTTTAAAATTTTATTTATTTATTACAGATATGGGGTAGGAATGTAGGATAAACTTAGCTATAGGGTTCCATAGGTTAGTCAACACAACAGGATATTGGCCATTGGGTCACAAATGCATTTTGAAACAAAATTTGTACATCAAATTGAAGCTAAGCATAAACTCTTATATAAATCGTCATTGCATATTACATTAAAAACTTAAGTATTACTCAAGTATTACTCTACTCAATCTATAATATTTATTCAGTACTATCTATCTAATCATAAAATAGCTTCCAGAATCTTCTTACTTTATCTAAATCTTTATCTTTCATTCTTTCTGTTAATACATCCATTTCTGCAATTTCATAAATCTTATCTATTAATTTTTCTCTATTAGGAATATCTGTAAATTTCCATAATTGTGCATACAATATTCTTGCCGCTGTATTATCTGTACAATAAGATAATTCTTTTGTAAATCTTTAATTTCTGACACTATATTCAGGAGCAATATTTCCAGTTTGAATGGTATTACAATATTAAGTATCTCTTGAAACATTTTTTGTATCATTTTCCCATATATCTCAGCTTTTTCACACCACATATGATAAAAAGTACCCTCAATATTTTATTTTTAATATATTAGACTTGATACTGCCATGATATGTGATTGCATTTGGGGAAATGTTACAGATCTGTACTTTTAACAAGCTACTATGTTCATTCTTTTAACAATGATAGTAAATGGTACTGACTCCTGGGTAAGTGTGGGTAGGATTTGCAGCCTAGGATTGTGTAAAATTTTCCTGCTTGATGATGTCACTTCCAGTCATTACATCACTTCTGGAGGGTCCTGACAGATTATCATTCTAAAAAAGTGGGTCCTGGTGCTAAATGTGTGAGAACTACTGAACTATTCTGTCTGGGGAAAGCATCAAAACATCTAACAATCAAACCAGTTTTTCCTGCATTCTGTATCTTGGCTGTGCATTTACAGATGTCTGAGTATCACAAACTTATTTGTATACATGCTGGTCTGTTGTAAGAAAAATCCACCATCCAAAAATAGGGTAAAAGTTAACAACATATCAAACAGGAAGCTTCACAGTCCTATAGGATTCTTCAGCAAATTAGACTGTAAACAAAAGAAGTGTGGTGGCGGGAGGGAATAATTGAACATGCCTCAGGCTGGGGAACCTACAACCCTGTGTGTGTGTGTATTGTAGCTGTCTTGCACTCTTCTGGGGTTGTTTCAAGTCTACATAAAATCCTCTTAAACTCATAATTTTCCAAAACAGAAGACTGTTGGGGAAACTGTGTGCCCCATTATTTCCACACACTCTTTTGCTTGCTGTCTAGCCTGAAGAAGAATCCTATATGACTTGAAAGTGTGTTTGATACTTCGTCACTATTTGACTGGTCCTGATAAAGGCATTACTCTTTGAATTGCTAGAATATGTTCCTTGTAATTTGACCAAACCAAAAATTTAAATGAACTCCCTAAAACATCTCTTTATGATTGAGTTGTTGGACTTTGTGTATTCCCTACTATTCCTCCATGAATTTTCAGAAAGAGTAATCACCTGAGTTTTTACCAGCTCTTAGTAGATCCTCCCATCACCTTAGGCAGAATGAAATTCTCCTGTTCTGAGCATTTCAAATGTATAGTATGCAAGAGCTCTTAATTTTTTCTTTTTCCTTGATGGCATGTGAATGCTTTCATTTGACATACTATATAGCAGATAGCCCTATACAGAACTGTTCTTCAAAATATCCAGTTTGCAGCTATAGAGTTACAATGAAGAATAATGCATAGTGCACTTTGTTTTTGAAACATCTCTGGCCTGTGATGCAGGCGATGAGTTAATGTAGTGTTACTTGCACATTTATTCCTTCCTTCCTTTGTAAAATAACACCTAAATAAGACTTTAATCACTTCTGCTTGGTGTCCAAAAACTGTAAAATCTACAGACTTTAAAAGGCTTCCACTTGTGTTTGCATATTTCAGTATGGAATGCTGAAACTAGGTTTAAACAGTTACGTGACACATTGTAGCATGCCATTTGAACTAATAAAAGCTGTACATAATAACACAGCAGGCCTACCAAACACATTACCCAAGCAGCCATGCTGTGACGCAGCTTGTCGTACTCCTATGTGCAGTACTTTTGAAAATTTAGCCTTTTCATTTGTGTTCATTTCTGTCTCCGTGCAAACTTTCTTTCTATGTGTATTTACCAAAAGAGATAAGAATTTCCTGGAACTCTGCAGTGAGAGAGCAAAGGAGAAAGTCCTGCCTAGTTAGGATTGTGCCTACTATTGTATCCATTTAAGTCACCTATGTAAGTCTTTCCTAGACTTGACTGTTAAAAAAAAAGTGTGACTACAAAGTGCAAGTAGTTCTTTGCTCAAGGGAGGGACAGCCTTCACTGCAATTGATACAGCACTTCTTCTAAGATGCTCACAGTGTTTCACTTACTGCAGTGTCATCTAAATGGCTGTGCAGCAAAGCCATTCATTTCTAACATTATGAATGGGGGAAAGAGGCTGCAACAGAGTGACTTGCTGAAAGGTATCCAGGGAGTTAAATGGCTGGGGCAGTATTTGATCCAGGGACTTACTGGTTTATTCTCTCAACTACTAAACTAGATAATGTGGATCAACTGTCCCAGTCTTCCAAAATATCAGTGGCGATATTGGATCCATTGAACTTGAGGTCAGTTGCAAATACTTTATTGCTGCCTTTTGAACCCTAGATCATAAAAATGCTTTAACCACATTCTAATTAGCCCCTGCCTTGGGGCAGATATTTGTGCATTGAAATTAGGCATTGCTTTCTAGATGGAAACTTTTTTGGAATGAATGAATGGTGGTATTGGTGCTGCAATTTTGAAATAATAACGCTTTGATATTTCAAGCTGTATCCTCAGAAAAAAAATAAAACTTGTGCTGGAGCTGTAAATTGGGATACATGCGGTGAATTATTTTTAGATGCTGCTTTGTGCAATTAGCTTTTGTTTGGTTTGGTAACCATATGCTATTTTTTTTTCCTCAAGTTTAAGTCAGTATGGTTCCTATTTAAAGCTAGATTTTTTTTTAAAAAAGTAATAAAAATCTATTACATTGCCTTGCTAACTAGACAAGTTGGCTGAACAGCTTTTCTTTCACTGTTTTTCAAGAAGTCTCTTGGTATGCTGTTATAAGATTATAACTGTGCTGCATAGCTATTTGTTTCCAGCAGTGTTCTCAGTATGAAGTGTTTCTTAAACATGTTAAAAATTAATTTTGTGTGTCTTGGAAATTACAAAAAACAGAGGGTTAGTTGCATGTGTACAAGTGCTTAATGTGACAATGGATCTTGTGATGTAATGGGGAAGATTTAGAGGGGGTGTGAGTAAGAGAGAGAGATTCTAAAAACTCAAAAACCAGATTTTGGCAAATGTTCTAGGTCAAGTCACGAACAACTTCTGAGAGATAACTTTACTGGAACTTTATGCACAAGATCAAACTAGATGTGATAGTGCAACTGTTCATGTATCTGCCCTGTTCCTATACTGAGCAGGAGGGAATGTCTCTTTTTAACACATGGTCTCCAAACTTTTTGACCAGAGGGCCACATCATATATCCTACATGGTGCTGAGGGCCAGAAAAGTTTTTCAAATATAAAATTTAAATAAATACATTAGAGAAGGAACTTTAAATGAATGCACTCAAATTTCCAGGTGTTTTCCAAGCATCAACACACACCACAGATATTATATCTGTGCACAAACTCAAATAAACTTTCATTTCCCGCACCCCACAAGCAGCTTACTTAAAAATACAGAAGTACCTCAGAACCAGCACATCACAGGAAACATCTGGATCCTGTTCTAGTGGCCAGGGAGACTTCCCCAACTCCCCAGAAAGCCTTCAGAGGGCACAAAAAGTTACTTCTGGTTTTTCTGCCTCCCTGGCCCTCAGAACACGACCAGAGCAGAGCTCTGGTTGTGTTCAGTTGAGTGGGCCAGAGCCTCTCTGAACCAGATGCTAGCTACGGGCCATATAGAGGCTCGCTGCAGGCCGCATCTGGCCCCCAGGCCAGGGTTTGGAGACCCTGTTATAACACAGAGCATGGGATGGGGGCAGGCAGGAGTATAATTCTCCCCTTCTTCTCCCTTACCTTGCTATGCTCCAGGATTGAGTAAGGTAAGGTGGGAGAAGGGATGGGTTTGTCCCACACGCTCTTCTCTGAGTAAAGCACAGTAGAATTTTCCCCTTCCCTTGTCATATGTGAACAAACACAGATCATTCTATATTGCTGCACCGTAATGACTAGTTTGGCCCTTGCTTGTTGTATCACAATGCTATGATGTGATGTGGCACTTTGGTTCCCCTCACTGCCTTTTTCATGTGGAAGTTTTTCCTTGATGTTATAGCACCCCCCTCAACGTCTCCTCTTCCTAAGCCCTCCTAAACAGGGCTGAGAATGAGCTATGATGGGGTGGCCAACTCATGGCACACTGACACTATGTGAGTGGCATGCACAAAGTCACCATATATTTTGAAAGGCATTTAAATAATAACAAAGAAAGCACCACAGTAGTTTACAGTTTGCTTGATTTCTTTGCTATTCCTTACACATCATTTCCCCAAGTTTCTAATGCTGCAGTGGGTGCAGTCAGGGCAGCCTTGCCTACTCTGCTTGATTTGGGAAACTGGAAGAAAGGCAGGAAAAGAGTGATGAAGAGGAGAGAGAACCAACAGGGCAGATTCAGTTAACTGGCAGGTCACTTGCTTACCCAAGAAGGTCGATATTGGTGGAGCACTGAAGAGGAGGGTGGTGGGCTATAGAAGGTGGTGGGGGCAAAGCAGGGCAGTGCACAGATGGCTGATAAGATCAGCAAAGCCTGGGTGGCCCAGTCAGGGGAAGATACTGTGTTTGGGAAAATCATCTGCAAAGAGATCCCAGCTAAGGTAATCTGTGACGAGAAGGTGGGAAAGCAGAGGGGGCTTGGCTTTGCAGAATAAACACACCTTGTATGGACCTCAGAGCAAGTCCTGCTGGGCTGGATTAAAGATCTGTGAAGGTCACCTTTGGGCCTCATCAGCAGTCAGCCAGGTATCTTTGGAAAGCCCCAAATAGATAGACTACCTTTGGAAGCTCTATTTAGCTATTGTGGTAATTGGTTAAAGCTCCATTAAGGTGGAGTGGCACATTCAAGACAATCTACATAAAGAGTGGCATGTAGCGTGCTGCAGGTTGGCCACCCATGAGCTATAATTTCAGACTGACTACTGAGATATTGATATTTCCTTTTCCCTTGATGAGAGAGAAACTTTCCAAAGCTAGCAGACTCTTGACCTTTGGGAAGGAGCTACAATACAGTCACTTTTCTTTCTGACTTGCAGTATTGCATATGAAATCTGTATCTGTCAGTACAAGTCAAACCTGGGTATTGCACAGTGGTGGTAGACTTTGGACTTGTTTGGTGTAGAAGCTGTTTTGACTGTAATGCATTACAGCAATGTCTTGTTAGATACAGGTTCAACCTTGTTATTTACAGAGTTTTTTATACATGGATTTGACTCAACCATGAATGACCACTGCAAATGAGAAGGAATGTGCTGATCCCTGGAGAAGGGGAAAAATGCATACCTTTAAAACAGTTTAAAAAACTACTTTTCGTACTATTGTAGAGAGACGGTCATGAAAGGAATTACAGGCATAACCTAATTATCCACAGATGCCACAGATTTTTCTATCTCAATCTCAATGAGAAGGGCCCTTTAAATTAAAGGAAAATAGTCTTTTAACAATAGCCTCCTTAATTCAAGAGAGGGCAGCCTGCTGACAATCCATCAATCATTCTCTCTCCAGGCACTTAGCTTCACTCCAAGGCAAAGCGACCCCTCCCTTCCCCCAGCACATGAAAGAAAGATCACTTTGCTCTGGGGGAAGGGAGGGGGTCTCTTGCTTACCTGGAGAGAGACTGATTGATGGATTGTCTGCCTAATGACTCTGTTTTACATCACAAAGGTCAGCAAAGCTGTTTTTAAATTGTCCAGCAAAGGGACTTTGTTTTTTAAATGGATTTACTTTAGTGCATGTGAGTTCTGGGAAAAGGACCCTTGCAAATAATGAGACTCAATCCTGATCTACATGAGAGGGGCCCCTCTCCATGTCACTGGCATGGTAGGTGGACACAGGAGTGGGGTGGCTTTTCAATGATGAAGAAGCCCCCGCTGGGAGACATCAGTTCCATCACCTCCCAGAATCTAGCGTACTTTTGGCTAGATCCATCTCTCTGTGCTAATTGCTTTAAATTTGTTTCATGACTCATGGCTATAATTCATGTATGTGTGTTTATCTTGTGTATCTGTCATTTCTGTTCAGTTGATTAGAATGGTTAGCTGCCTTGTGCATAATTCTGTTGTAGAAAGGTAGGATATAAATAATAGAAACGAATGGATGAATCCTCTCTTGCTAGATGCATTATGGCTTTGGGTTTCCTGACTGTATTAAAACTACTAACCTTGTCTCCCCTCCTTCCAAAAAACATTTTAAAAAGAGCGATTTTTGCTTATTTTGGGGGGAAGACCTTTGATATTTGTACAGTATACAGTTCCTTGTATACTCCTGTCTCTGTGTGTATGTGTTGGGCCTGTTGCAAAAAGCACTGCCAAGTGGTAAAATACTTTCCCACCCAAACTGAAGTTGACTTTATAGTGCTGCACATTTGAATGTGCTTAAACAAATGGAGCCTGACTGAATGGGAGGCAGTGGCTAAATCACAATAAAGGGACGCATCACTGTGGTTTGGCCTAATTTCTTAATTGGCAAATCAGAACAAGAAACCATGTTTTGAAGTGAGTTGGCGAACCATTGTTACTGCCAGATATAGTCTGGCATGTTGTCTGAATTTGACATGGAATGTATTTTAGGGGATTGACAGCTGACATATTTTCTAGGATAGATGCATTTTGAGTGGTTAAGTGCTTTGAGCATTTGCAGGTTTGTGTTACTTTGTGCATTTTTTGGTGCATATATAAAACAGTGCATTTCTCTCCCACCCCCCATCCATTTGCCTTCCTTGTGCCAATAGCTAGATTGTAAACCTTTCAGGGCAGGGACCTGTTCTTTTCAGTTTGTGTAAAGCACCATGTACATTGATGGTGCCAGATCAATCAGGTTTTGCTGAAAATCTGTACAAACATCCACAACCACTCCCACTTGGTTTTGACAACTTCAAAACATGAGCCCCTCAGAATACTGGATCTCCTTTGTCGTTCAAATGCTGTGTCTCAGCTGTGTTTGCAGCCCAAGATGCTGGGTTGCAAAGACAGCCACTTGCAGTGTTTTCTCGTTCTAGTTTACCTTGGGAAACACAAACAAGCTAGAAAAATAACTGAACCAAACAATCGGTTTTTAAAAAATCTGAATTTACGTGTGCGCACATAACTGGCCTAAGGAAATGGTATTTCCCTATCACCCTTTTTCTTCCCCTTTGCAGATGATGAGCTGAAACTAAGTATGGATCAGTATGAATGCGTGTGCGAAGGCATGTCCTGTGCAAATGGAGCCCGCTGCAGAGGGCAGCAGTGCTTTGCCTCCTTGAGCATCAATAACGGCGCTAAAGTATATCAGAAGGGCTGCTTCCAAGTCTACGAACAGGGGAAAATGACTTGCAAAACGCCTCCATCTCTTGATCAAGCGGTTGAATGCTGTCAGGGAGACCTGTGTAACTTGAACATCACAGCACAGTTGCCTACGAAAGGTAAAGGTTTTATTATTTTTTTAAAAAATGGGTTGTGTTAATGTTCAGCCATGACTTGGTAAGTCCTCTGCCTGGTGGGAGGTACAGGATTTAGGGATTTTGTGGAATCTGTGGCTTAGGATACGTACGGGAGGGATACCAAATCTGTGTGTCCCCTCTACATTGCTCTCTGATCAGGTGTGAGTGTTGGCCTAGGACAGGGCTTTTCAAACTGGGGCACCTGTGGGCCCTGGCCTCTGCCCCTTTAAGGGGCGGGGGCAGCCTGAAGGCAGGCAGCGGCGTGCACTTACCCAAGCCTCCTGCAGCCTTCCCAGGGTGCGGGGAGCCCGGTGCAAAACTTTGGCAAGGCTCCCCGCAGCAGTGAAAGTGAAAGCGGAGTGATCGCACTCCACTTCCGCTTTAGCGATCCTGGGGATCATGCCGCTGCCTTCCACCTGCCCCTGCTGCCCCCCCTCCCCCACAAGCACTTACAGTGGCTCAAACTCTCCACGAGAGTTTGAAAACCACTGGCCTAGGAGAACAGTTGCAGTTGTCCAAGATGCTGCTGCCTGGGTTCCTGAGGTAGTGAAAAGCAAAGGGGCTGATCAACTGATGAAGGAGGGAGCAACCTAATTTGACATTGGGGGAATGCTAAGGTTCTAGTTGAGATTTCTTTGTGATATTGGGAATGTCTACTGTCTCAGACATACAAAATTATGCATGGAAAGGATAGAGTGGATAGAGAGGTGCTCTTTACACTCTCACATAACACCAGAACCAGGGGACATCCACTAAAATTGAGTGTTGGGCGGGTTAGGACAGACAAAAGAAAATATTTCTTTACTCAGCATGTGGTCGGTCTGTGGAACTCCTTACCACAGGATGTGGTGACGGCATCTGGCCTAGATGCCTTTAAAAGGGGATTGGACAGATTTCTGGAGGAAAAATCCATTATGGGTTACAAGCCTTGATGTGTATGCGCAACCTCCTGATTTTAGTAATGGGCTATGTCAGAATGCCAGATGCAAGGAAGGGCACCAGGATGCAAGTCTCTTATTGTCTGGTGTGCTCCCTGGGGCATTTGGTGGGCTGCTGTAAGATACAGGAAGCAGGACTAGATGGGCCTATGGCCTTATGTTCTCTGCCAACTTGCCTAAGACCAACGGAGCAGTTGGAGGCCTAAGTTAGAACGCTAATGTCTGCCAAGGGTAGACGAAGAAAAAGGATGGCAGTTTCATTCCTTTCTTCCCCCAGACTCGAGGCCTTTCTAGGCCAGCAGAGCATGCCCAAACCCACACCCTTTGGATGACTCTATGAGGGCCTAGCCCTGTACTGCCATTTTCCAGGAAATCTGCATATGCATAATATGGAAGTAGTGTTGGTGTGGGCACACTCTATTCAAACTGGTCAAGGAATGGTAGAAATTTTGAGAAATTAGATCTGTATAGAAGAGTTCTGGATTCCAGTTAAGGAAGAAACACAGAGTTAGGGAGTAGTACTGGATTGAAGCAAGAATATAGGTGGGCTCAGACAACTGAATAAAATATGGTTTATTTAGCTGTATATGTAAGCTGGACCCTTGTCCTCTCCCTCCTTTGGTCAAACCCGTTGACATTGTGGCTTATTTAATCACAATGCTATGGTTATCTGAACCCAGATGTGTTTCTTCAGAGATTTGCTTCAGAGCTGCTTTAATCTTGGGTTGCAAGCACAGCTCTGGGTTCTGACAAACCCTTGAGCTGTGTTTTAAGCACAATGTCAGTGTTGTTTCTTGGTAACAGAGCTGAAGAGGAAGGAGGGCACGTTTACATTTAAAATAAAGTTTATTTGGTTCTCTGAACTCTCCCTATAAGTGTGAGAGAGCTGAAAACCAAAATCTGCAATAACAATTGCCAAGTGAAGTGATTGAATCTGGTTCTTTGTATTCAAAGGTTTGTATTGGGGGTTGACTTGATTTTTGGTGTGGGATATTGAGGAAGGCAAGATATAGGTCAGAAACCAGTAAATGGATTGAACAGGAAATAGATTGTAAGATGAGAGATAAGAGTGTGGGGAGGTCTACTAGTATAGGACAGTCCAAATGGACGACAAAAGCAGGATGTGGAAATGGGGCAAGCAGATTAGGTGGGCGCTTAAAGATCTGTCAACTGTCAAGATCTTTCTCCAGTTGCTCATGCAATAGGCCACAGTCTTATCTCAAACAAACTGCAACAGAAACACTAGTTTTTTTTAATTTGTAAAGCTATCCTAATGAATGTATCCAAAAGCAAGGAAAGTTCACCATTTGGATATTGTACTAGTGATGAGACTTTCCACAAGATGTCCTGCAAGAGCTTCTAGGAAATGACTGCATATTTCATATGTAGAAAGGTTTTCATAAACATCCTCAAGTATGATTTTCAAAATTAATTTGCACCTGAAGCCTGGACTTGTAGGCCTGGGTAACATGTACCCATTCCCCTCTTTCTACAATTCTGGGGCTTGTCTGTGAGACCAATTCACTTTTGTACATAGTGATGGAAAGTTCAGATTATATTCAAATAGCTTTCTGCTACCTGCAGTGTATATAAAGCTATACTTAAAAAAATACCCCTGGGGGCTGGGGATAAGAATAGGTCCTCAGTTTGGCTGTACTTGTCGTAAGAGGTGACTAAACAGCCACCGGGTAGATGGGACTTGTCAGCCTGGGAAGGCAGCTCATCTGAGAGAAGGAAAACTCTGATCCCAAACCTCCATTGCCTTGTGGCTACATCCAGTTATGGAAAAGGCTTCAGGAGTCAACCTCGAGGCAAAATCCGGAGCCGGAGTCCCTGAGGCAGTTCATGGCTGAACACAGTCACGTTCTGGCAACTCCTGCGACGCCGCTGGAACCAACCGTATTGGCCTCTGCCTTTCCATTGGACCATTTCAGTGACGTGGAGAGGGGGGATTTGCTGCATGGGTAACAGCCTATCCTCCATACCTGCTTTACCTAGGCTTCGCGCTCTGGAGAGGACACTCTGTTCCAGAGCCACCATTTGAAGCGTGACACCATAGTCTTTCAAGACTGAAGGATGCCAACAACTTAAAAAAAGAAGAAGTTTGAGAAAATTATGTGACTCCTTCCTTGGCACTTCTGTTTCTCGCTAGAGAAAACTGTTCAGTGCAGGATCTTAGGGACAGATATTGTTTAGTGTTGTTCAGGTTTAATTTGGCTTAAGTTTAAAGTGAATCAGACCAACAGAGGTCCAGTTATGTTCAATTTTCCAAGTTCATTAAATATAAAATTTGGCATTCCAGATTGTCAGCCTTTCTCCAACTTTGATATGTTGGTCAAGACACCTCTCTAAAAAAAAAAACCTATCTATTTTTTGTTGTTGCAAATAATTTGGAGCTTATCAGATCCTCTTCCCTGGTAAAATGAATGGCCTGCAAAGCTTAGGTGAGATATAAGAAGGAACATAAAGGATGGCATTTTGTCAGAGCACAGGACGAAAGTTTTCAAGCAGACCATTAGATGGCAACTTCATCACTAAGGACTGGCCTTGCCATGCTCAAGGGCTATGGCAGGTTCATATTAGTGGGTCTGTGTGGTGTTCTAACAATCCGATAGAAATGGAATTAACAGCAGGGTTGGAGAGAAATATTCAGTGTTTAGGTTTTGCATCTACTTCTTTTTTTACTGTCCAGGTGCCTTGGTTTTTTTGTTTTGTTTTTCTCTCTAGCCTGTTTGTCACACTGAGTCATTCTTAGCCAGCTGAGTTCTGCATTTAGTTTGTTTTGTTTGTTTGTGAGAATTTACAGTAAATATACCCCTTAAAGTGCCTGTTGGCTGTTCTTGGAGTTACGTCTTGAACTGATACTTTGTTAAAATTGTAAACTTCAAGCTTTGCCTTGCAGAAAAGTTTAACCTACTTGTGTTTTGTTTTTCTTGCGAAGGGCACCCACTTCAAGGGGAAGAAGCAGGTTACACCATGGAAACACTATTCCTTTTTATACTAGCTCCCATAATGGCGCTGATAATATTTTCTGTAGTAGCCATCCTGATTATCCGAAAAGTGCAACAGCACCATATGGAGAGACTCAATTCAAGGGATGCAGAATATGGAACAATTGAGGGACTCATAGCCTCGAATGTTGGGGACAGCACACTGGCGGTAAGTAACCTTGCCTTATGATCTGCTACTATTCCTTTAGTATTTTCTCGCTTCAGTTTCTGATCAGACTGCCACAAATATGACTTGTGAAATATTGAGTACTGTGTAATTTCCCTTTTTCAATACGGTCTTGGGAAAGTCAGCTCTGTAGACATTGGCAGGCTAGCTTGGTGTAGTGCAGGGAGTACTGAGATTGAACTGATCGGGCTGGGTTTGAATCCCCATTTGGACTATTCGGTCCAAATCCCCATTCGGACCTGGGTTTGAATCCCCATTTGGAGGTCTTGGGTAAGAAGTACATCTAGACTGCATCGCAGAGGAAGGAACTATAGGACAGTGACCTGTCATGCATGTCCTGTCCTGTCCTGCATGTGAAAGGCATCAGGTTTACTTCCTGCCAAGTAGGGCTGGGATATGCCTGAAATCCTGAATGGTTGCTTCCACGCAGTATAGAGAATACTGTGCTAGAAGGACTGATTTTGTGGAAGGTAACTTCATGCTTCTGACAAAACACAGCCTTGAAATTCTTGGAGGAGGAGCAGGATTCATGCATGGTGGGGTGGGAGAGGGGTGGATAAACACCATCTGGTTGTATTGTGGCATTCTGTGTGTATGACAAGCAGCTAGCAAGAATGACAACCCAAAACCTGAAACGTCACAAAAATACTGTGTAAGAGTGTTTGAAACACTTTGAATCTTCTCTTTCTTTGTAGGCATACTCAGCAAAATGGTTGCAGACCAGGTTGCTCTTTAAATGTTCATGGCCTGTGTACTTGTACCCAGAATTTTTACTCTTTTTGTTTCTTGAACTGCAGAGCCCTGTGATTTGCACAGATTTTCAAAAGTAGCTTGCCACACAGCAATTCCTTTTGTGCAGAAAAAAGAAAGCCAAAAACCTCCTCTGGGTGCATGGGGCTCTTTGTACAACTCCCTGGAATGCATCCAACTTGGTGTTTAAGGAAAAAAAAAACATACATGTAAAGCTGTGCAACTTCCTTTCAGTGTAAGAGTTGAAGGAATTGTTCTCTCTCTCTCTCTCTCTCTCTCTCTCTCTCTCTCTCTCTCTCTCTGTGTGTGTGTGTGTGTGTGTGTGTGTGTGTGTGTGTGTGTGTACAATTGTTTTTTTAAATTGGTAGCTTTTGTAAGAGTGAAGAAGGGAAAGGCCCCATCTAGATTTCATTTTTGACTTCATCTATAGTAATGCAGGATGAATTATATAATACATCTACAGTATCTTCTATATGTTGAGTTGTTAAAAATATAATATATAAATACAATATTATAAAATGGACATGCCCAGGGAGGGGGAGAGATGAGAGGTATTCCAAGGTATGGAATATTACCATAGAAGGGAGTAGATGGTGCCCTGAGCAAGGGTCTGTGTTTCAGCACAGACCTGCCCTAAAGCTGTTGATGGGTCTGCAAAGAGCCCCTTAAAGTAAGGGAAATATGTTACAGATAATCAACTCATACTGAAACTGGGCTAAAAACAGGCTTGGTCTACAAATGGAGCAGACTGAAATGGTGGAGTGGCTTGTACCATTTTATACCTCAGGTGGAGGGGTTGCATTTCCTTGTATAAAAAGCTCCTTGCAAGAAGAAAACTAGCACAGCAGGGAGTAGGCTGATTTAAATATTTGTCCTTGATATGCTAGTTTTTGTCCTTGCAGGGAGTGTTTTTATGTGGGGAAGCATTCAAAAAGGGTGTCTCTTGCACACAAGCTGGAATAATGTGCACAAACTGGAAACACTCCAGAGTGTCTCTCTGTCTTCATCTGTATAAGTTGTTCATAACCTGGGAATGTCCTGATGATAGCAATACTGGCTTGCTAACCCTCTGATATTGACTGGTTCTGTAGTATAATCCTATGCTTGTCTACTCAGAAGTTCCATTGAGTTCAGTGGGACTTACTTCCAAAGAACTGTGTATAGCAGTGGTACCAAATTTTTTGACTGGCAACTCCCTTGACGACTGGGCCATTGGCTATAGTTCCCCCCATTAGTGCTGCAATTCTGTACATTTTATAGGGTGGCAGGTTTTTTGCAAGGATCCCATGGATTCCCTGACCACTTTCTGTGGTTCTCAAAGGAGCCATGGCTGTGGTTTGGGAACCACTGGTGTATAGGATTGGAGCCTTAGTGCCTGACAACTTTCCTCTTTGACTTGTTTATGCAGCTAGGCAGGCAGGATGACGCATGTGGTAGACCAGCCTTCATCTTCCCGAATGAATTGGGCATTGTATAGCAAGGAATAGTGATGTTAAGATTAATGAGCACCAAATAATACGACTGTAATGGCTTGTTTTGATGCGGGACAATATTTCCAGATAAATTGTAATGGCTGGTCAGCTTCCCAGTAGTCCCACTTACGAAGTTGCTTGCAGCAGGGTCAGATGAGAGGTTCCATGGATCTGAAAGGTACTGTTACATAACTGAAAAAGATTCTTGACTAGACTAATGGAGTTGTTCAGGAGCAGATTTTTATGCATCCAGAGTTTGATTACACTTGGCAAATAAGCTGGTGATTGGGTGATGGAATGGTGCAGGCATCTGCCAAAACCCAAAATACTACCCACGTGTGTTATTTACTTGGTCATTCTCTAGCTCGTGGTTATTGAAAACATATGGTACAAAGGCAGCTTTTGTAAATGCACCCCAGTCTTCCTTATGTTGGTATGGTTGGTAGTTTCCAGAGTTCCAGTCAGCTATGGACTTCTCAGTATCGGCAGCAACTTGGGCTGCAATCCTATGCCCACTTATCTAAGTTACCTGCATTACCATTGACATGAACTTACTTCTGAGTAGACCTGTATAGGACTGCACTGTCAGTCAAATATTCTACTTTGCATGCAAACGGTGTGGATTTTTTTTCATTTACCTTTTGATGGTGCAATTCCGAATGCCCAAAGATCGAAACTATGGAGAAAGAAT
Source organism: Tiliqua scincoides (assembly GCF_035046505.1). Taxonomy (NCBI): domain Eukaryota; kingdom Metazoa; phylum Chordata; class Lepidosauria; order Squamata; family Scincidae; genus Tiliqua; species Tiliqua scincoides. The sequence goes on along the minus strand of NC_089821.1, from coordinate 98,101,205 downwards.
TGCTGGCAGGGACAATGGCCCTTCTGTAGGTGCTCATTGAAGGCCACCAGCTCTGTCTATGGAGATATTGTTGGTGTGCATCATGTTTGCACTTTGGATAATTGTGCCTTTCCTTGAGCAATAAATTAGGGGAGGTGAAAGAGCAGAAATATGTCTACCTGTTGCTGAGCAGACTGCTAAACTGCTAATAGGTTGCCAGGATGTGCTTTCTGCAAGACCTTTGGATGTGAAAAAAAGACAAATTGAACTCTTGTTCTCTCTCAGTCAAATGCAGCATTTCGCAAGAGAATGCCCCTTGGGAAGTAGTATTGGATTCTTTTGCACAAAGCCTGGTTGTTAGAGTGGAATATAGCTGAAAGCTACCTAATGAAATGTCTAAGCGCCATCATGAAGTCCTCTTGGCTTCAGTGTTTGGAATTTTGTGGGTACATGATGTGCTGTGCTACACAAAAGCAGAGATTGCTCTGAACTTTAATGGATTCTCCCAAGAGACATAGCACCAAAGAATACCACTGTAATATTTGGAGAGTAGGCTGTGGAGCTCAAGGAGGAACAGGTCGGGATGGTGCCAGAGCTTAAGAGGTTTCATTTAAAACTAAAATAGTGTTTCCACATCCTGTCAAAGGTATTTTCTTTGATGGCAAGCATTTCACTGAGGGGATGTTCTGATCTGACACCATGGAGGTACTTCCAGAGCAATGTTTTCTTACCAGAGATTCTTTCCTGGAAGTAGCTTTGCTGTTTACGTACTTTATGCAAAGCTTTCACTAATTGGCTAAAGAAGTAGCACACTCCTGACTTCTCAGTAGTTTATTGTAAGGCATGTTCTTGGAAATGGACTGTAGGAACTACCTCTGCAGGCTGGGGAAAGGTCATTCTGCAGTGTTGACATACAGATGCTGTTGCTAAATACTCCAAACCACTTTGTGTTGCATCAAAGGTAGTGTTGTCTCTAGAGCAGTTGTTCTCACACATTTAGTATCGGGACCCACTTTTTAAAAAAGAATTTTGTTGGGACCCACCAGAAGTGATGTCATGACCAGAAGTGACAGCATCGAGCAGGGAAATTTTGAACAATCCTAGGCTGCAATCCTACCTACACTTACCCAGGAGCAAGTCCCATTGACTATCATTGTTAAAAGCATATAAATAGTAGTCTGTTAAAAGTACAGGTATGTAACATTTCCCCAAATGCAGTCACATGCTATGGTAGCATCAAATCTAATATATTAAAAATAAAATATTGAAATGAATGGGGACCCACCTGAAATTGGCTCGTGACCCACCTTGTGGGTCCTGACCCACAGTTTGAGAAACACTGCTCTAGAGCTTGGGCTCCTGTATCCCAGCTCCAGGAGACAGCAGACCTAAGTTGGGCAGTCCCAGACTGCAAGGTATGCACAAACTACTGAGCTGCCTAGGTGAGGGAGGGAGGGAGGGAGTATGAAGGCAAGAGTGTGTGAACTTGTGGAGGTGGCAGTTGCAATCTTCCCCTCTCCCTTTTCTGGATGTTCCCCACAGTCTTTCTATCTGCAAGTGAATTGCTCTTGGAACTGTGAAGGAGAATATATGCTCTTCCTGCTTCAAAAAGTCTTGCACCTCAGAGTTCCCTTATGTTGGCTGCAGCACCCCAAGAATTTGAGCATACTGTCATCTATTGAACTGTCTGGGAGTACTGTTGCAGCCCACATCCTTGCACCCATCAAGCTTCCCAGAAGGATCTGCTACCCTGTCCCATGAATGAACAGCTAATACAGTTGCTGAGCCCCGTGCCAGGTAGTGCACTGCTACCAAACCAGCTACTAATCTCACAGTGAACACTGCAGCCAGTAGATGGGCCAGAATCAGGTCTTGCAATGATGTAGACCTTTCTCAAAGCCTACTTCCTGGTTGCTGAGGCAAAGGGAACACTAGGGAGGCAGTTTCTGCACTGGAAAGGCGGTGGGGCTACATATGTCCAAAAGGCAGGTCACAGTGTAAAGGGTTCACTTCATGCCAGTGATGAGGTGATAGCAGAAGGATGCAAGGCTGGGGGTTGTGTCTCCACAGCTGCTGGAGGAGACAGTGACCCAAGGAGAAGAAAGTGTGTGTTGTATAACCCTCCCTCCTCTCAAAGCCAATCTTGGGCTACAGGGGAGGGTTCTCCAGGCCAGGGAGCAGCCTTGTTTCCAGGTGGATGGAGAAGGATGACCCAGATGCCGACCACGTAACTCACAGAGGCCCTCCTCCACAAAAGGGGGGGCTCCCCCATGCTGGACTGGGGAGCCCCCAGAAGAACACAAAGAGAAATTCTGCTTCCTGAGGGTTTTAAAGAAGGAAGAAGCTTGAAAGAAAGGGATGTAGGCAATGCATTGCTGAACAGTGAAGCTGCCAGAGGAGTTATGTTCTGTTGATCTTGCCAAAGAAGGGGAGTGGACACAAAAGATAAATGTTGGGAGGCCAGACAATCTCTGGGTTAGGAAGCACAAAGAGGTAGGCTGTATCTGGAAGGGTCTGAGTCTCTCATATTGATTGGCATATACTAGCCAGATTTTTTGGCTGTGAGCCTCTGGTAAATGTGTTTGCTGGACAAAACTGAGTGCAGTATATCTGGAGATAGAAAAATCTATACTTGTACTTGCGTTCTCACTGCATTTCCCTAAAGCACTTAATAATCCTAATTAACATGGTCACAAATGTTGCGGCAACTGCAAAGTTGGACTTCCACTATTATGTGGAGTTTGGTATTTGGCACCCTGAGTTTCTATACAGGCCTAGGGTAGCCAAATTTTGTGTGCTTTTAGTATATAAAACCTAAACGAGCTATTTATGTCTATGAAATAAAGGCACAGTTCCCTACAGGGAACCAAACCAACCGACTCTCTGCCAATGTCACTTATTTAATGAACAAACTTTAAATCATGTTAAAATCATGTAGATGTTTAATGGGTGAACTCGGTCAGAATGGACCAAGTTTTGTTTTGTTTCTTTGAGCCTTATTCTTGAAGCTCTTGTAGTATTTTAATTAGTAGTACGTTTCCGAAAGCAAGGCTTGCTATGAATTGGATGATTCTGACAGTTCTGGTATGACACAGGGGCCCCATAGCATTTGCCTGTCCTATAATAGTTGGTAGGATCTCTCCTTGCATGTTCTCTCAAGCTAAAGAAAAGAAATTGTTTTGCTGCCACCTTGTGTCCATATGTGAAGGATTTCAAACAGCATTTTGTGGTATGACACAAAGCAGAGCTTGATCTTCTTGTCCCACTGATAACTTTAGAAAATGGATGGCCTCAAGTTATTCTGATTATGACTTCAAGAACTGGGTGTTTTGCTGTGCTAAAACCACAGTAGAAAGTATAGAAGGGTTATGTTTTGGTTACTTTGGAGTGTTTTTAAACTTTTTAAAATCCTCATGCTAACAATTCTATTAAGCATGTGGTGAGTGGCATACCTTCTAGGGTCTCTTATGTGCGTTTGTACAGGATGAGGTGTTAGGTAAGAGGTTCACTGAACTTCATGCCATTTCCTTTTGCTTAGCAAGTCATACCTTCTGAGATACCATACAGTTCTAATAACCATGCTAGAGAAAAACGTAGTCCCTGTGCTAAAAACAAAAAAAAAAAAGCCATGGGAAGCTTGCATGGCTTCTACAAATTGTGCTGACCAGGAGTGGCTTTCAAAATTGGGCAATGCTCTGCATTAATACCTCAATAGATAGAGAAGGAGTTGTATTTCAGTAATCTCGGCACTTATGCGTTCGCAAAGGCAACTGTGTTCCTTTTTGGCAGATGTTCATAAACAAAACTTAGTGGTTTAGTTTGGCTAATGCATTTCTGTGACATACAATATGCTTGTAGTTTCCCGTTACTGGACGGTGGTGTGGCTTGCAGTTTTGGAAAGTCCAGAAATATTCAGCTCCCATTCACTGGAAGGAAAATTCCCTTTTAGGAATTAAGGGATATGGGATAAAGGAATGTAGGAAACAAAGGGATAAATTGACAATGTGGTTGGAGTTGGGGATTTCAGGAAAGAGCCATAAGCATAAATTGAGAACTGACAGCATTTAAAATCATTGGAACTTCCTTGTACACAAGTTAAGACTACTATGAAGTGTAAAAACTGTACTAACAGGAGCAATAATTGGTACATTAGTAAACCATATTCTGGCATATTTTTAATGTTAAACTGTGTAGAGCAGTGGTTTTCACACATTTAGCACCAGGATCCACTTTTTAGAATGAGAACCTGTCAGGAGCCACTGGAAGTGATGTCCTGACTGGAAGTGCCATCATCAAGCAGGAAAATTTAGAACAATCCTACCACACTCATCCAGGAGTAAGTCCCATTGACTTTCATTGTTAAAAGCATATACAGAGTAGCCTGTTAAAAGTATAGTACTGTAACACTTCCCCAAATGCAGTTACATATCATGGTGGCATCAAGTTTAATATATTAAAAATGAAATATTGTAATGAGTATATTGTAATGAAATATTGTAATGACCCAACTGAAATTGGTTCGTGACCCACCCAGTGGGTCCCGACCCACAGTTTGAGAAACACTGGTGTAGAGGGTATAGCCTTTCATCTTAGGGTCAGATGTTCTTGAGCAGTTGACCAGTGGAAGATGAGCTCCTTGGATCTGCTCCTGCTCCATTTGACTATTGGTGCCCAACGGTTTCATCTTATTTTCACACAGGACTTGTTGGACCATTCCTGCACCTCTGGGAGTGGCTCTGGTCTTCCTTTCCTGGTACAGAGGACAGTGGCTCGCCAAATTACCTTGTTGGAATGTGTAGGTTAGTAATCTTGTGATTTATTCTGCAGGGGACAGTCTGAGGAATCCTCTGTGTGTGGGGGGAGATGTTTTCTCTGTACTAAACAAAAGTTAAGCAAATGACACTGTGTGGGAAATTCTGAAGCAATAATGTTGGATTCATTTTTAGCCAAGCTGTGCCCAAATAGTAGGAGTTTTACAATTAAATAATAAAGTTTTTTCTCTTGTCAGTTGCTTTTCTCTCCCTCCCCCCCCCCCCATCATATAATGTTGCTTCTTTCACCACTGAAATGAAAATGGAGCGGAAGGGGATTCTTTGTTCTTGTGTTACAGGAATGGCATGGTTGCCATTTCCCTTTTATTGCTTTTCACAACTTTGTAGTAACATTGGAATGAATCTGGGAGGTGTATTGAGCCTTCTCAGGTTGTCTACTTCTCATACCTGTATTGCTTCCACAATGTGTGGCTGAAAGGAATTTTTTCACCCCGGGTTTGCAAAACAATCCTGAAGTCATGTGGCTAACTTGTCTTGACTGGAATTGTGTTCTGGTTTCTTTTTATTTGAACATACAAACCTGCCTTCTAGTGAGTCAGGCCATTTGTCCATTTAGTTTGGTATGGTTAGCAACTCTCCAGGGTTTTGGGCAGAGAAGAGTCTTTCCTAACCATGCCTAGAGATTCCAGGAATTGAACTTGAGACCATCTGTGTGCAAAGCAGGTGCTGTACCAGTAAGCTATGACCATTCTGATATTTATGTTCTGTCCACTGAATAGTGAGTGAAAAATACATCTGTTCAAATTATGCAATAAATATTGGACAATCAGTATCAGATCTTGTTGAAAATATCAGCTAGTATGTTGTCAGATGCCTGTAATCCCTAAGTGTTCCCAGTTACTCTTTATGGTTAATTTACTTTTATGATCCTCTCTACCTAAAATCGCCACTGTAGTTAATATGTGGCTTAGTACTGAGTCTTCCCAGAAGGGACCACTCTCTGTTTTAAGTTACCACATGGTTAATAGTCAGCCTGTATTGCGTTGCAAGTGGAATCTTTGGATAGGAAGTCCCTTCTGTGTAACACCAATGCCTCATAACTTTCATATATCCCTTTACCCTGGATTACACCTGTTACTGATGAACTTGTGCCAAAAATGAGCTAAAGAAATGAGAGACCAACTTCAGACATGTACTCCTGCCAAAGAAAGCAGGTGGCATTACAGTGAAGTTAAAATGCACTTCAGCCTGTTCAGTTTATACCAAGGTTCTCTAATGTGCAGCTCTCATGCTATTCTAACAGACATTGTGCAAAATGTGGCTGCTGCTTTTATATGCCAAACATGCACCACTGTCTTGTGCAAATCTCTCTCCAGAGGGATGTGAGGGGCCATGTCACAGTGGTGAGTAGAGCACATGCTTTGCATGCATATATGGTCCTAGGTTCAAAATCCTTGGAGAGCTGTTTTCAGTTGGAATAGACAATATTAATGGCTGACAGTCTGTGTATAACTCCGTTAGCAATTGCCTGCACTGAACAGGGATAGATGGACTTGTTGACCTCTAAGGCACCTTTCAACTCTGACATTTGCTACTTGTTCATATATTCTCCTTTGTAATTAAAGCTGTAGACAGTCTGGGACATCTGAATCCACCCTAGTTCTTAGGATGCCAAATACCCAAAGAAGTAACTCATTTGGACTCTTCGCATGTTAATATGTACCTGGTTATGTCTGTGTACCCAGGAACTATAATTGCTTGTCTGTCCTTTAGTATAATTACTCACGTGTTCAATTCAATGCAGGTGTAATCTGTATATAGTGTGCATGGATTGTTTATCTGAACATTCATTCACACAACTTCACTGCATTCTGCACCTGAACAGAGCATTATTATGTGAGAACAGCATCATTTTATATTGGTGGAGTTGACCAGGATAGTTGACCTTCAGAGACTGGCATCATCAAGCATCTGCCAAGCTACTCTTGACACTTAGAGGAACAGCTGTTACCACCTTTAGAGGGGGCACCTTTCAGGGAGAATTGGGCCAAGCAACCATTTTTTTCACACATTGTGTTCTGCGATTTTGTGAAGGAGGGAAATGGCTTCCAGCTGCAAGGAGGAGTTCACCTGTTGCTACTTCCAAAGTGTAAGCTAACCTACATAAAAAAAGGAGCACTTCGCTGACCGCGTCAGACCTGGAGCCAACCCTCTAGTGCAGTGGTTTCCAAACTTACCTGGGTCACAACATCCCCACAGCCTCCTCAGTCAGGTGTCATCATTTTGGATCTTGTGCTGCCATCTTGGCTCTCACCTAAATCTCACAATGTTTCATGAGATCTCAGAAGATCTCACAAATCTCACAAGATTTCACGAGTAGCACTGGGGGAATAGAGAGGAGGGGCCACTGCAGACAGCCTGTGGCTGCTTTACGGATATGCTGCAATGCCTAAGGTATTGTGACATGCACTTTGGGAACTCCTGCTGTAGTGCTTTGAGTGGTTCAAAACCATCAAGAGTCACTGGTGTTTGCCTTTTAAACAAAACATGGAGGAAATATATGAAAGAATAGGTTAGGTGGTCAAGCCATCATTTTATGCTAAAGCAGTGCAGCAGACCTGAACAGAAAGGAATCCTCTTCCAATCCCAATCTCAAGTGCCACCTCTGTAAGGAGGTGGTGGGACATGGGCTTTCTTGTTGATTTTATTCTATGTCCTTGCTCCATTGCCACTCTCCTGTATCCAGTTGTGACCTGATGTGAGAATCTCTGCTGTGGAACCAGGACAGCATTGACAGCTTAGCTTTTAAAGGCCCTTAAAGGCTGACTGAGTTCAGTGGTGGGCTTCTAATCAGATCCATGCTCAGTGTACTCCTCTTGCATGTAATAAGGAAGAATGGTAATATCTTTTTTTGTTCTGTTTTTTTTCCAGGAAAAGGCCGATATGGAGAAGTTTGGAGAGGGCAATGGCAAGGTGAAAATGTTGCAGTAAAGATCTTTTCTTCTCGAGATGAAAAATCCTGGTTTAGGGAAACAGAATTATACAACACTGTGTTACTGAGGCACGAAAATATTTTAGGTAAGGAGTTAATGGTAGTGCTTTGCCCACTGATAGGTGGGGTAAGTTTAAAAAGGTAGATTTGAGGGGCTATGCTTTGTGAACATGGTGGCGGCTCGGTGGTGGCTCCTTGGTTGTGGAATTCCATGTCCTTAGAATTAACCCATTTTTCCCCAATCCACATTTGGTCCCTGTTGGGTATATGTAACATTGGGGAGAAATGGCTTAAAAACAGCTTCTTCTCTGGAGACCTTTTGATGGGGCCTTAAGACTTTTTTTTATTTAAGGAGACCTTTCATTGCTGGCATGATGGGCTGGCACTTTTTAATGAATGCAGTTTTAATGGTTGTGTGATCCATTGGGGTCTGATCTGTTCTATTGTTTTAATGTTTTAAGCATTGTTTTACTCTGCATTGTTTTTATTGTTGTAAGCCAATGTGGGGTGGAAAGGCAGGGTTGAAATCCTTTAAATAAATGTATAACTCTCTAATAATTAAGATAGTATCAATTTTAACAAAGAAAAATAACTTTCTCCCAGACAACGTCAAGTTAAACTAGACCAGTTTCCCCCACTGAGTGCGTGGAGACAGGGTCCTGCAGTGGGGTGAGGGGAAGGTCCCTTGGTAGTTCACTTGTTGCAGGGATGAGAGAGAGAGAGAGAGTGCATATGTGTTTTGAATGAGTGGAGACGGGGTCTAGCAGTGGCAGGGAGACTCCTTGGAAGTTCACTTGTTGCAGGGATGGGGGGGAAGAGTAGCATTTAACAGAAGGCAGAGCATTAAGAAATCAATCATGACTCTGTGGAACCTGAAAGGGCAAGTTCTGCCCCCTAAAATTGGATAGCAGATAATCCTACCTCTGTCTCAAATGCATGGTATGTTTTTGGCTTCTTGAAATGATGCAGACTTGGTATCTTGTTTTATATTGTTGTGAGGAAGAGAGAAAGGTGTGTGCACATTAGGGGGCAAAAGGGGCTTGTAAACAAGAGTATTTTACTTCTGTAATCTATTTTACAGGGCCTGGTGGTATCATGATTCTAGAAAGTTGTCTCTGCATTATTTTGGTTGTTTAGTTTGGTGGTGGTTTGTGCTGTTTTTTGGTTTTTTATTGCTTTTTAATTTTTATTTTTAAATTTAATAAGTAATATATATTTCATGTGTTTCATTTAAACACTATAAGTGTTTTTAGTTATTATTTTGGCATGTCCTACATTTTTCTTGAATGTCCTACATTTTGGGGTGTCTTGTCCTCTTTTCCAGTTATGACATCTGGTCACCCCACACCTTATCATAAAATGTGTATATTTTATATTAAAATGTATAAGCTACGTGCCCATCTGGATGGGCATACAAAAGTGCAATAAAATCAATCTCTGTTCATCAAGATAAAAATAAGCAAATGTTAAACAATGCTTCTTTTAAAATGGCAATAGAGCAGCACAATAATCAGGAGTAGAGTCAGTCAAATAGTTTTAACAAGACTATCATTTGGCAGACAGCTGACCAGTATCAAAGACTCTTTGCAATAAGACTATCTTTCTTATTGCTTCTCGATAAGGTGAGAAACTGGGTGAATCTCTCCTTGCCCCATGGTGAGGGGGAAGAGTTTAAAAATCTGGGTATGACAACAGGAAGGCCTGTCCCTTGTTCTCACCAACTACACTTCTGGTGGACATAGATGGTCCTCTACTAAAGACCTTAGTGGGGTGGGGTAGGGCCACATGGGACAACTTAAGAATAAATAAATAGTGAATCACAGTGACCAGATGCTGTTGAAATCAAATGGGGCCTTGCAGAAGAGGTCTAGGTAGACTGTTCATTGTGTTTGGAGGGCGGGCACTATTGGCTGGTATCTCCTTTATCCCCCCCCCCGTCCCATGTGAGTGCCCAAATCTGTGGACTCCACTGCCATCTTGAGGACAAAGCCAGGCAAAGAGAGACTGACCTCAGAAACCTTCCAAAACTTACATTGTAGCATATAGCCCAGGGTCTGAGAGGACTGGGTAATTTGAGTTCGATGAACCACAGGCAGAGAGAGATGTATAAAAGGTATTTTTAAAATGTATAAAAGAATTTATTAGAAGTACAAAAGGGGATGGGTGGGTAATACAATGAGAAAAGACTTCAACTAGCAGACTTGGGAAGTATCTTTGACCATTGGCAGTGCCAGGTACAGGTTTCAGCAAAAGTGATTGCAGATGAACTTGATAACAAAATAATTCCATATCTGGTGCTGAATCCAAAATCAGCTTGAAGAGTCTATCATCTCTCTCTTCTAAGGGGTAGGCAAGAGCTTGGCCGCACACAGTTGTGATTTCTGAGGGAACCAGCCGAATCTCACACAAGCATCCTTGGCCTTGGCCTTAAGTAACTTAGGGCACAATCCTATCCTGCGCGGGAACAGGCAAGCCAAGAGGCATGTGCTGTATCCAGCGCAGAACAGGGGCCAGAAGCGGCTCAGCCAGAGGCAAGGGGAAACATTTCCCCTTATCCCTGGGTAAGGGCCGCTGGCCCCTATGGTTCTCCTTGAACTTGCGCCACCTCCTGAGGTGGCGCACGTTCTAGGACAATGGAGCAGCTTGAAGCCACTCCATTCTCCTTGGGAACAGGGTTTGGGATCCAGTATCTGCCAGATCCCTGCCCGCCTCCAGAACCACCCACCGCCCACCCTCCCCCTGCCCAGGAACGCCTCCCTCCCGTCTACCTTTTCTCTTTGGGCCTGCCAGCTCGGCCAATGCAAGTCTGAGAGATGAAGCCGGCGCGGAGGCTTGCGTCAGCCTCCGCAGAGCAGCGCTTCTTGGAGTGCCCGCCAGGCTTTCTCTCAAGGAGGTGAAAATGTGCCTTACAGCACATTTGAGACCCTTCTGGACAGGTGCAAGGGACTTGCGTCGGCCCAAGAGAGTGTTTGGATTGCACCCTTAAGTGGTTGATGTTGCCACCTGATTCACCTGATACCACCTGTTACTGATTGCTTACTTTATACCTACTTGGGGCATACTTATCTACCCTATGACATAATCGGGTGGACTTTAAATCCCAGTTCACTAGCGCGTTTCTTTTCTAGCAGGTGAGCTGGTTAGAGCTATTTCCCTGTCTGGACCCAGATGTATCTAAGACAACTAATACACAAAACCTACCTGCTTATCCATGCAGTCTTTCTGCAGTAGTGCTGAATTCAAATAGTCTTTGGGAAACCTCTTTCCTGTGTAACCTTATACTGAGACTTTCCTTAGGGGAAAAAATGAAGGGAGCAATCTAAACTCAGTCATCCTGATCCTTTTTTGATCTGCGGTTTGTTTACATGGGTTCTGAGTATCAACAGAAATAAATATGCACATTTTATCTGCAATATAGACTTCTGCATTTTAATTTTAACCAACCTGAGGAAGGAGAGAACAGTGTCTTGGGGAATGGAAAATTTTCCCTCTGTCCAGTGGAACTGGGGTTTGCCAAGATGGATATATTTGCTTTATTGAGAAAGCCAGAATGTAATGGTGGCATGAGAAGGCTCTGTGACGAGGTCCACAGGAAAATAAACTGCATCTTGGTTCTACGACAGTGTCACAATGCTTCAACCTCATGAAAGGGAAAAAAGGATGAATGGACAAATTGAGGGCTGCAGTGGCATGTATGCATGTATCCAAGCTGAAAGGCTAAAGCTTCCTGTGTCCAGTTTTCGTAAGATGGGGGAGAGAGGGTGACTGGGTGTCCTTTTCATTCATATGCTCATGCATGATTGCAGTTTTAAGTTAACCTGCTGATTTCACGTGGAACTTGGTAGCATTGGCCATGGAGCCCTGAAATGGATGGCTGCTCCATTAGTAAGTCAATTCTGCCAATTCTAGGAAAGCTTGCTGCGTGGAAAATAGCATGGGCGAGTGCTATTTGTGCAACCAGCTTCATGAATCAAACTGGCATTTATTTTTAGGGGTGGGGGAGGGCATTTCATATTACTTTCCTTCTATTTGGGCCTTGCAAAATGCTGTGAGATGTATATGGCTCTTCTCTTCTTCTTCTTGGTTTTTAGTTCTCAACTTTAGAGATGAGTGAACATTACTAGCTGAGCTGTCAGGTTTCATACTTACCTGGGAATCTCTCTTGATTTCTTCTCTCACCTTTTCTGGGAGTTATCTTTGCTATCCTGAATCCTGTACTTGAATGAGCAGATGCAGTAGATGAGCCAGGGGCGTGTGGTTCGTGGTTGGTGGTGTCTCCTGTGATTTCGGAGGCTTGGGAACATGGCTCTCTGTAACTGAATACTGCCTGTGAATAAGCCTGAGTTCCCAGTGCACGTGCCATGTTTGTTAACGCAAGCGTGTACGGTACTTGGAAATTGTCAAGGAGGTGGGTTTGCACCCTCTGAGCAGAGTTACTAGGACTAAAGTTCAAAGATCTTTATATTGTAGCATTGTTGTCCATTATTGTGTGACAACCATTTCTTTTCACCCGATACAAAATCTCAAGCAAGCTATTCAACTGATGCTTGATGGAGCCCAGTAACCTATTTCTCTTAAGTGCAACATGCACTCATCAGTTCTATTTTGGGGGAAATAGGAGGTGGTAATTCCAGCGAGAGTATAGCTAGTGGGGTACAAAGCATCTGATCAGTCACCTGATTTTTTAAATACATGTTTCCTCTCTCCTTCCAGGCTTTATAGCTTCAGATATGACCTCTAGGAATTCTAGCACTCAGTTGTGGCTGATTACACATTATCATGAGATGGGTTCTTTGTATGACTATCTACAGCTCACTACGCTGGACACAGTGAGCTGCCTACGGATTGTCTTGTCCATAGCTAGTGGCCTTGCACATTTGCACATAGAGATCTTTGGGACCCAAGGAAAACCTGCCATTGCTCATCGAGACTTGAAAAGTAAAAATATCCTGGTTAAGAAAAATGGACAGTGTTGCATAGCTGACTTAGGTGAGTTAATTTCCTTTATTATTATTTTCATTTTTAATACTAATGTGACACTACAAAGTCTCCAGATAATCTACTGCAATTCTTGAGGGCCTTTCAAAATTCCAGTTATTTCAAAAGAGTCTTGACATCCACTAGAGGGCACATAAACATCCTTTTTAAAAAAAAAGTCATGCTTCTATCTGCTCCTGTTTGCATTTTCTTGTGTTTGATTGTGTGGCCCTGTGTTTAAGAAAAAACAAAAAGTAACAAATGTCTATTTGCAGTTTTAAAGACTTACATGGGAGGGTAATGAAAAATTGAGGAAAAACCCCAAATGACATGAAATGGAGGCTTCTTTTCTATTGAAAAGAATGATTTGGAAGCTTTCTGCTGGTCCTATCTCTCATATCTTGCATATCTCATATTTGGCTTAAGATGTAATACTGCCATTAAGCAGGGAGCCAACGGTGTCAGCTGTTGCCTTTTAACCTGGCATACTGTCCGCTTAATGTCACTGATCATTTTTGGGATGAACAAAGTCCCTGTCCCTATTTGCTCCAGTGTCGCATATTTGCTAGTATCTCTTCTGCATCGTCTTAGATTGTGAACCCATTTGAACAGGAGACCATTTATCTATCTGTTTTGCTATGTAAATTGCTTTGAACTTGTGAGGTACCTCCACTGCCCACCTACTCAGACACCTGCTCAGTGAGAGGCCCAGCACAGAAACAGCTGGGCAGCAAGATTGAGCCGCAGGTGTCCCAGTGCATTTAGTGTAGTCTCAGAGTGGCAGGAAGGGAGTTGCATTACCTGGCTCCTCCACCACAGGAGACTCAAGATTTCTCCTAGGGAAGGGAAGGTGTCTTTGGCCTCCCTCTGTTTTTTCTCTAAGCCTCCCTCATCGTAGGCATGCAGGCTCTGTTTTAGCTCCTCCCCCTTCCTGGCCCTGCCCGGTTCTTGGAGCAGTTTTGTTCTCCCTCTATGGTAAGGCAAGAGCCATCCTACAGATTGCTCCATGTGAGCATGTCCATAGCAGTTAGGAGTCACCTGCTGTGAGTGTCTGTGCCTGCTGAAACACTGGAGACAGTGTTGCAACCTCCACTGACCAAGGTGAGTACAGGTGGGTGCCCATCTTCGAACCAGTCAGCTCCTTCGTGCCCTGGCTCCCAGTTCCACCCCAGCCCAATGCCTGGGATTCTCCTCCACCTCCTAGATATGTCAGTGGATGGACAAAACCGTTTTGTTGAAAAGTAATATATAAATATTGAATCCCCAACAAAGTGCAGCAGCTAGCACAATGCTGTGCCACCCATAATTTAAGACCTGGGTTGTTCAGTTGTGATATAAGTCCTAGGGGTTTGTGGCACATCTGATCAGGAGAGACTGTGGACTAGGATAACTGTAGGATAGCCAGCTTTTGACAGGCATGGCACACACCTGCTCCACAGCTCAGTTAGACTACAGCAAAACCAACCCAAGCCACCAGGGCCAGATGATTGGAACTGGTGGGCTGTAATATACACTGAACTGGCAGTATAAAATACTTTAGACTTAGCTGGTGGCATTACAAAACATTGATTTTGTAAGGTGGGTTTGCCAGTGTTCCTGCCTTGTCGGTTATGTTCAAGTGGCCGTAGTGATAAAAGGTGCCACTTTTGCTACTCTTTCTGTGACTCATCAAATGGGTTTTCTCTGCCCCATAACTTTGCTCTTTCTTTGAAATTGATATGCAGATGCAGCCTATTCCCTTTGAAAAGGCCTGATTACCACACAGAATTCCACTCTTTGATGTATCCAAGATTTGAAGTAAACACATTTTCACTGTAGAATGGCACATTTACCAAGTGATAGTTTACTGATGGACTCATGAAAAGGCTATTTGTCTGAGCTTTGTTTTCCTATAAACTACCTGGTGCACCTCTTCATCTTCCAGTGGTTGCCAGTTTACTTTAGATAAAGTGGTGCTATCTGATGATTATGGTATGAGGCTTCTCATTATTAAGATGTGTAATGGTTGGAGCTGACTGCGTAGAACAGTTGCCATAGATTCATTTTGAATGCTGTTTAGTTTCTGATGCATATCCGTACCTATGATTTGTTTTTCTTGGAAGACATTTTCTTTTCATATTCTTATTGTAGTACTTTATACTTTTTTCTGCAGTCTTGTTTTTGTGCTACTTTTACTAGCAGTTGTTGTATTGATTTTTAAGATAAGCCTGGAACAATTGAACTGTTTTCTTATAACAGGTGTATGAATTGAATAATGATCTTGAAACCTTTAGTCCCTAGGCCAAGATCATGGTTTCAATAATGCAAATGCTCAAACAAAACAATGGATACTTAAGTTGTCAGTCTCAATGTGTTGCCCAAAAGCAAAGTGTTTGCTATTTTGCTGCTGCATAGCCTTTATCTACATTTCTTTTTCAAATAAAGGCCTTTCTGACCTCCACATCATGCCATTTTCAAAGGGGTTTTTTGTGCTTTATCAGTATGGTTGGTTTTTATATCTCAGAAGCATTCTCACTCACTCTCTCACTCAAAATCTGGGCAATTACTTTAAAAGGAGAATGCAAGAGCTTATATTTGTACTGATCCCCAAGTAAGCTATAGTTAGATTTCTCAGTATCTTGTTCAATATCGGCAGCTCAACAATTGTCTCTGCCCTCTGATATTGTTCCATATCAGTTGTTCTGATTCCACCACCGCTTTTACTCTTCCCCTGCCTCCTTGTAACACTTTCCTCATAACATACAGTGTATAATACATAATAATTGCATTTATTCTTGTTTTATGGACCTCTGAGACCTGGACTCGGTTCCTTTCCCAAGAAGCTGTTCTCCTTTAAACCCTCTTGTTTCCCTTGGGAACATTTTAATAAACTACCTCAGCACATAGTCTTGAAGATGATTTGCTCAACTGTTGGAAATAATTTGCATCCCAAGATTACTGCAGAAATGACTATAATCGGAAAGGTACCTTTATTACAGCTCTTTTTTTGTGTGTGTGGTTATAGGCCTCGCAGTGATGCACTCCCAAAGCACCAATCAGTTGGATGTGGGAAACAACCCCCGTGTGGGAACCAAGCGCTACATGGCCCCGGAGGTCTTAGATGAATCTATCCAAGTGGATTGCTTTGACTCTTATAAAAGAGTTGACATTTGGGCATTTGGGCTGGTCCTTTGGGAAGTAGCCAGGCGCATGGTTAGCAATGGTAAGTAGATACTTAGTTGTAGGGCATGTTTGATAGCCTATAAAATGAATTGACTGCTAAATGGGCAAGGATCTGGTACACTTTCTTGGTAGCAAATGTTCCTCTTTTCTTGTATTGCATACATGAATATGGGTGTTTTGCTCTCCATATAGTCCCAAAATTCTGCTCACACTGCAGGATTTATGCTGCAACTGCCATTGATTTGTTAAATACTGTTGCCAATTTTGGCTGTGTTAATGTGGAAAGAAACACTCGTTGAACCTTCTTTTTTTTTCTTTCCTTTTATTGGTCACTAACCACATTTTAAAACTTCTGAAGCAGTGTTACAATTCCCCAGTTGCCCATTTTATGCAACACAAATGGGCCAGCACTGTCCAGCTTCACCTACTAGCTTCTACATGTACACCACATTTCTGTAAGGATAACTTTTTATTGGCACTTTGAATGGGGTCACATCAAGAATCCTTCAGGTATATGGCAAGCGCAGTTCTGTCTCCTGCATTTCCATCTCTCTGGAAAAAGAAAAAGCAGTATTGCTAAGAAAGTCATGTGTAAAATTGGACTATTGATCTTCCCCACCTTGACCTGTAAACCAGTGTTTCCTAGCCTGCGGTATGTGTACCCCCAGAGGTACTTGCCAAGACCTTTAGGGGCACTTGAAAAATAATTGAATAATGGTAGGAAAAGGCATTAGAATACCTTGCGGGGCTAATATGAGGGGTACAGTTTATGGAAATGGGCTGCCAAGGGGTCCACCAGTGGAAAATGCTGGGAACCAATACTGTAAACAGTAACTTCTTTCACAGTAGCAGTTTGAAGACAGCAAGCATTTCATTATTAGGGTTTGTGAGTTATGTAAGTCCTTATGGGTTTCATGGAAGTCCATGGCTAGAACTGGAATGCTGGTTAATTGGCTGGTCAAAAATTGTCAGTTGTCCACAGCCAAATATCTCATGAAGCGTCTGCATAAGTGATTGCTTACCTTTTTAATGTTGTCATAGTGGTATTTATCAGCAAAGGCAGGAAGACTACTTGCTCCCTAACCCTGCAGCAGCTTTGCAGATATCACAGCTAGAGATGGCTGAAAATGGTGTTATTGGTTTTACTCGGAAGTAAGTTCATTGTGTTCAGTAAGACTTGGGTTGTAATCCAGTCTTACGTATGAGAAACAAAACATCTCTACTAACAGCATAGCAAAGCTTTGTAACTATAGACTGACCTTAGCATGCCAGAAGAAAGTCACCAAATGGTTCTTTTTGAGTGAACCGTTCAGCTTATGGTAACCACATTTAGCATAATTAAGTTATAATTTGTTGCCTTTTTTAAAAAGTTAATTTTCGCAGTAACATTTGACTAATTGTGGTTTTATAATAACAAACATCAAACTGGTTGATCATTTTAAAAATAACATGAGTACTTTAAAAATACACGACCAATTTGATGAATTTTTGACTAGTCAATTGAATGCGTTCTTGTTTTAGTTTTGGTTGTTTGCTTTTGGCTGGTTGAATGCCCAGTTTGATCTATGGCTAATGTGAGGTGCAGGCATCACACAATGTTACAGTAGCAGGTGGTGTTGTCCTCTCTGGCCTTTATACTGAGGCATACCCTTTTGGAAGGAAAGTGACATGGAAAGGCTGTACATTCAATTTGAGATCTATGGTTGTAAACCCCCGATGACCATTATTTAAATTATTTACCATGGAGAAACCATTGTTGGCAGCACTGCTCTAATTTTTGGTCAGTAGGATTTAAATAAACACACACCCCCAATCATCAGTGCATATTGAACATAGCCTTTCTTAAGACTCGTGATATTTAAAGGGTTTGTTTACTCAGCTCTGTTTAAAGACCTTTGAACAAAGAAGTGAGAAGGGTGTTTATTATTATTTCTAAAAACAATGAGAGCAGTCCTTGCTGGAAAACACAAAGTAGTATGAATGTCATTCTTTGATGTTTATTGGCAAACATTTTGTTTCGTGGATATGTGTAATAAACATTTAATAACTACATTTCTTAATTCTTGGCACTTTTGGGGTTTGTAGTGTGTGTGTGTCTCAGACCCCTGAGAATTTCAGCCAGTTGAATTGCTGAGCTGAACATTCTGTTCTGAACATTCAGCATGGCATTGCATGCTATAGTCTCTCACTTTAAAGCCGCTGCCCAGCAGAGTTTGAATATGAATTGTCCTCTCCACGAAAAGGTATTAGCTGTATTAGCTGGTTTTTGTTTTTGTTTTTTTCGTTATGCAACAGGTGATGATATTTTCAATGTAACAGGAAAAGCTGGCAAACTGTGCAAGTTTGAAACAAAATTTGTTTCACGTTTGATCAGCTGGGTTAGTTGGAAACACTAGTGGCTTCAGTGACTTCTTGAATTTTTCATTAAAAGTTAAAATAGCAGGCTGCCCAACATTGCATGTCTCACTTGCTATTCCAAATGATGAAATTGTGCTCTCCAAATTAGGAATTTTTTTTTATCTTGATGCATTTTTTCCTGTGTTTGAAATTTAATGGTGCTTTTCTAAAACAATCTTTTTCTAAATTGTGTTCAATGCAATTTCAGAAACAGAAGAAATAATAATTTAAATAACACAAAAATGTATATTTTTGGAGAAGAAGATGTATGAGTAGTTGAAGTTGTCTTGGAGGTATACAGAGCACCCAAAGTTTAGCATTTCTGCTCTAGTTCCTCTGGAGTGAATTAAATCCCAGATGCAAGGGAGGGCACCAGGATGAGGTCTCTTGTTATCTGGTGTGCTCCCTGGGGCATTTGGTGGGCCGCTGTGAGATACAGGAAGCTGGACTAGATGGGCCTATGGCCTGATCCAGTGGGGCTGTTCTTATGTTCTTATGTTCTTAAATCGTTTTTGCCCAACGTTGCATATATGCAACAGGGATAAAATGTGTACACACTGGATTAAGCAAAAATGGATTAAGATAAATACACGTCTGTTTTTCTTTTAAAGGGTTCTTCAATTTTATTATTAAATAAATTTAGAGACTGACCCCGTTCACCGTATGTCTAACTGATTGAGAATTTTACGTTACACTTCTGGCTATGTATAGTTGTATACTAGCACTCTTTTAGGTCTCAAATATTCTATTCTCTTGGCCTTTCAGATGAGCTTTACGGGGGCTTGGTTGCAAAGGATGACCAGCTCGCACTTCCTGCTTTTTCTCCTTCACTGTCTGACCAGTTGTTGGGGGGTGGGCTCTGATTGGTAGGTTCTGCTAATGCTCAGAACCCCTACTCTATAATGCTTTCAAGACTGGCCTTGTTCCTCCTTTCCCTTGTGTGGAGCGGGCTGTTCAAAGCACAGAGGAAGATATTTAAACAGTCCAGTGAACCAGGTAGAAATCTTGACAATTATCAAGAACAGCAGTTTGCCTACAGGAATTATCTAGGTCATAAAAAGTTGGCCCTTAAACTCAGTTTATTATTCATTTTACGGATTATATTGTATGTCTTCATGGACCTTTCCTCTTTAAAATCATGCATTTTTTTTCTTGTGGTATAGAAGAAAAGGATGTCAGAGTTCATTATGACAGTGTTATGACAGTGTAGATCAGAGGTTATGGTGCCTTGCTGGCTTTCTTCAGTAGCTTTGGAGCCAGAGTACTCCCTTAGGACCCATAACACTTTGGCTTTGTTAATTTTTTTTAAAGAACTTATTAGAGTAAAAGGCAGACAACTGCTTCTTCTACTGTATTTCAGTCAATAGAAAAATTTAAAATAGGTCCATAAATGTATCAATGTAAATCTTCTACTGGTTTAAAACTGAAAGCCATACATCAAAGTAATGCGAGGGTTATTCAGGGAGGGAACAACGATTTTTGTTTGAAAAAAATCAAATTTTTGTTTTGTTTTCTTTAAAAAAAGAAATGTATTAGTCACCTTTCAATAAATGCTCAAGGCAGTGTACCAGAAGATAACATGATTGCAGCAAACCCCAAATGAATTGTGTTAAACCAGCTCAACAACAACCATAAAAATAGCAAAAATGAAAAGCAGCAGGTACAGCCAATCGTTCTGGGCTGGCAGAATAAAGAATTGTAATCATTAACTGAAATGCCTTGGAAAATAGATGCTGAACACAGTTAGGAGGTCTCATGGCCCTCTTCAGGGAAACTTTTCCATTGTGTTGGTGCTTCAACTGAGATGATTTTGCTCTGTGCATTAGTGTATGTTTCCTACAAGAGGATGCATAGATCAAGGCCTCAGCACCAGAGGCTTGAAGAGGACAAGGGGGAAACATATGAAAGGGGGCATTGCTGAAGGGGTGCTGGGCCCAGGCCATTTAGATCTTTATAAGTAGTAACAGATGCTTTGAATTGATCCTGGAAAATATTAGAAGCCAGTGCAGATGCAGAAGACTAAGAATGGTGTATTCTCCGTGCCCAATCTAAGCAAAAAGATATTTGAATGCGCTTCAGAAACTTTGATCCAAATCAAAGTTGTATAATAATTCTGAATTTATTCAAGCTGTATCAAGTACCTTCTATACTTGGCAAAAGTACTAAACCATGAGAAGCAGGAGAGCTTCTGGAAACAGTGAATTGGGACAGGGTGAGGGAAACTTGGGCAGAAAAAAACATATAGTGAAGCCTGTGTTCTATTGGACCTGGCAGCTGGATGTGAGTATTGGCAGATATGAACTCTGTGACCTGGCAGAAACTTCATCCATATTGCATGCACGGCTCTGCTGTTGGTTGGAGCTGCAGCTGGGGCCACCAGGGGTCACCATGAGCTCTTGCCAGGTTTCTGTCCTTGGGTATTGTATTTACATTAATCACCCGTCCTAGCAGGCTCAAGGACACAGCTGTTTCATTAAAAAAATGAGATGAGCCATCATTCCCAATAAAGGAATTGATATAAAAAATTGGGAAAGTGGAATGCAGCAACTAGAAGGGATTAATATGGAATTTATTGTTTGCAGCAATATTTTAGTCTTATGTCACTGGTCCCCGTCCCCCCCAAAGTGGTATCTTGTGTTTATAGACATGCAGATATCCAGATTTAGTTGGGAAATGCAGCTTTTTCCTTCTTCCCCTATCCCTAAAATGAAAAGAGGTTTGTTCTTTCAACTGCAAAATCTGTCCAGTGCAAATAGGTAAATGTATGCTGAAAGATTCATGAATTGTATCTCCATTGACCCTGGTTGGTCAAATAGTTTCTTATACAGAACAAATAGTGAGTTGAGAACCTGAATTATGTAAAAGAGCGTCACCAAATCCCAACATGCCAAGTCCTTTTCTTTACATTTCATGCTCTTTAGATGAAGGATCCAGCACACTCTCATTTTTAGGAGCACTTCTCTCAAAAAGACAATAGCTTGGAAAAATCCATGGTCAATAATTAACTGTAATGCATCCCATGGGACTGAAGTTTGCCAGATTTTGCAAAGGATAAAATTGCAGTCTAAATGTTGAATTCCTTGGAAATATTGACATTCTGGAATTCTTGGAGAGCTATTTCCTCTCAAATTTAATTTGATAAATAGAAGACATAGACTTGGAGGCTCATTGACTTTACCATTTTGATACCCCCTTTGAGAATATCCTATGTAGGCAACTGAGACTTGGTGTGTGCACATCCAAAACACCTGGCTTGCTTTAAGTCTGAATGGGGTGCTTCTGTGCTTAAAGAGCATGCTGCAAAATTAACCTCATATTAGCAACCAGTGTTCCACCACCATGCTTCCAGCTATTATGGATGATTGTCCATAGAGGTAGTTCTAGTGCTTTCTAAATTTCTGTCTCGCCACACTGTGTATCTTACCCAGGTCCCTGTGTAGTCCATTTTGGGTTTAGGCAGCCTAAAACATGAAATTGTTCATATAACTCCTAAGTTCTTTCTCCAGCCTATTTACTAAGGCCCTTCATCCTGATGAGTTGATTTGTCTCTTGCCTTCTTGTTCATATGTGTTTGTGTTTTGTTTACAGAATAAAGAACTGCGTTCTTTGCCCACAGGGACAATAGTTTTGATAAATGTCTTAATCGTATTGTGCTGTTAGGATTTCATTTCATAATGTCGGTGAGATGTCACAATTACTTGGCATTGGCCAAGTGGCAGTGCAAACTAGTAATCCACCGAACTTTGTCTTGCAAATGAACATTCTCAAATATATCAGTACAAATAGGATCTTTTTATTTTTTGTTATAGGTATTGTGGAAGATTACAAACCGCCCTTCTATGATGTAGTTCCTAATGACCCCAGTTTTGAAGATATGAGAAAAGTACTCTGCGTGGATCAGCAAAGGCCAAACATTCCCAACAGATGGTTTTCAGACCCTGTAAGTTTACTGGCTCGTAATGTCCTGCCACCTATATATATGCATGTGCTGTTCAAGATTTTCATATCAAAGTACCTTACAAATTTTACATGCATTCAGCCAGCTTAGTTAAGCATCTGCCCCATTCACCTGTAAAGAGACAGTTGCTGAATCTGATTTTACCAAGAAAAGGGATAAGTGGGTACAGAGAGTTGAACCCTCTCCCATCGTACCTCCTTGCAGTCCACACTCAAGGTACCTTTTCCCAGCCTGGCTCACTTCCTGGCTCAAAAAGAAATTTGGGCAAGTAAGGCAAGGCAAGAGAAGGTTCAGGTCTCTGTCACCAGCCTTTCCCTACTTGATGTTAAAATGAGTCCACTGACCTGTATTTTGAAATTGGACTGATATATCTCCTGAAGATATCGGTTTAGTTAATACTGGCTCACAGCCATGTGAGGGATGAAAAAGTCCTGCAAGCAAAGTTCCTATCTGCTAAAATACTGAGTATTTGAAAAGGATTTTAAAGATTTGCCTCCCTTGTGCAAACAAACCCCTTCTCCCCCCCCCCCAACATTGTCCTTCTGAAAATCTCCCTGATAGAGTTTTGATAACAATTTTAAGTAAATGTTCAACCCGACAAATCCCAAGAGCAAATGATAACTTATGTAAATGTGTGTAAGATGTATTTTAAAAAACTATTCATTCCTTGAAAACTGTGTTATTGAGATCCAGTTCTGGTTTTTAGCATGAAAGCTTTAAGTGGAAATGTAGCAGGAGGAGGTGCTTAACAATTTTCCCCATGTACTGTTCCTCAGAGCTAAGTTCCCCTCGTAATAGGATAAGTCAGTCAAACAAGCTTTTGGGAAAGCCATGGGTCTGAATTTGCTGAAGTGGATCTTTTTCCTGTCAACTTACCTGGTTTAAATTCATCCCCAAATGGGTCTTCATTTTAAAAATGGCATTTGTGTGAAGCATACAGGTAGACCCTCAGACTGGAAAAAGGAACAAGAGAAGCAAGCCTCAAGCTATTACTTATCCAGAAGTTTAAGCCCAACAGGTTTCAAATAAAATCTTTTTCAGAGGCAAAGGAGTTTCTTCTTTTCCTCTTCATAAGAGAGGCTTCTGGGAAACCACCTGCAGCTGTCTGTTTCAAGTGCATCAAGCTTTGTGACAAGAATATGTTTCATTTAGTACCAGCTTGAAGCTTACCTCTCTTACATTTTTCCATTTTGGAGTCTTTCTTTTCCCTCTCCTGTGAAAACCTTGGACTCCTAAACAAACCTTTCCCATTTATTTCCACCCTGGCCCATAAGTGGCCTGGGTCATTTCCCATATTAACTGTACTTGACAATCCCTTTCACTTCCTCCTTTGAAAGGCTAGGCACCTGCTTTTCCAGCAAGGTTCCCTTTACAAGTCCTTACCTCTCCAATAAGCTGCCAAAGCTCCATCTTGGGTCACCTTCTGAAGCACCTGCTGGAATATTTGTGTCCTGCTTATAGATGCCAGCCATATGAGATCATACATTTTTAGGAAGTGAAGCAAAATTGTACATAAATTTTGGGCCCAATTCTATCCTCCTCACTACCCATTGATGCAGCGGTGCCAAAATAGCGACTGTTGCATTCTATGGAGGTGGGGGGGCAGTCTAGGAGGTCTCCTCTAGGTTAGGGAACAATCATTCCCTTACCCTGGCGTAAGCCTCTGCGGTGCAGGTGGGTCAACTCAGACCTACCACAGCTGTTTTGCTGGTGCAGATCAGTGTTGACCTATACTGCAGGATTTGGACCTGTAAGAGGATTAGGATATTGGCAACACTGACATCGCTGATCCTGCCTACCACCCAGGACTCCTCCCCACCCCTGTTCCACTCTCCTGCCACCCCTTCCACTTCTGTCATCTTCCCTCCTCTGGTGAGTAGTGGAACCTCTGACAACGGGGGTGGGAAGGTACAGGCCTTTCCTTCAGCAGTGTGCAGCTTCACGCACTGTCAGAGTGCCTTTTGCGACAGGCACAGCTTTTCAGGAGTCTGAACCATTGCAAAGGGGGAACCTGCATCTGCCAGTTTCCCATGGTATAAGTGTAAAATTGGGCTGTTTGTTTTATAAACCAACCTCTGAATATAATATTAACATGGTAGCTGCCTGAAATGTGTCCTCATTGAGACTGGCCCATTGAGAAAGCCATTTGTCTGTCCAGACGGAACAGATCATGTTTTTCTGCTCAGTGAAAACCACCAAAAATGAGAACTGAGTGGTGAACTATCTTAAAAAGACCCCATGTTGCTCACTATGTGAATGAGCCTGGAAAGTTTCAGAAGAACAAATTACAGCTCAGTTCTCAATGTAACAAACTGCAGTAACCATAATTTAGAATAATTTCAGCTTCCAAATGTACAGGCAAACCATGGTTTAGAACTGCTTGTTAGTTATGCTCCTTTAACCCCAATTTGAGATCTGTATTGACTCATTTCAGGCATAGTTGGAGTTCATGAAATTGACAATCTCCACCCCCCCCCTTTCTCTGTTGTCTCCCCATGTTAGTGTAGAGTAGACTGTAAGCCTCTTGAGGCAGGGACTAATTCTCATTCTTGTAAAGTGAAAGATACCTGGATGAAGGATCTGGATACCAGATTGATAATAGCAATCCTTCAAAAACATCTGGTTCTGAATATATATTTTTTTTTGTCTTTTCAGACATTAACTTCCCTTGCCAAGTTAATGAAAGAATGCTGGTATCATAATCCCTCAGCAAGATTAACAGCTCTGCGTATCAAAAAGACCTTGGCCAAAATTGATAATTCCTTAGATAAACTCAAAGCTGACTGTTGATAGCAACACATGATGCTGACAAGACATAAAGGCTTCTGTCCAGCACAGGAGTACAGTTTGATGAATTCTAGGATTCAGTCCCAAGTGGATTCATACATAGGCAAAATTGTTTACCTAACCAGCTATTTGAGTGGAAGTAGAACCATATGAGCCTTAATCGGTGACTGTCATGGCATCTTTCAAATGGCCAATCTATAAAGACTTGATGCTGGATCTGTGGTGGCCTATGGAAGAAAGACTGAAACATCTGAAGACAAAATTGAGGCATTAAAACCATGGCTTTTAATTACTTTTTTATTTCATGAAAAGAAACAAAAGGTAAAGTGTCTTCTTGTGGCTCCTGAGAGAAACCCATTGGTCAATTTTAATCAGCAATATTGCCTGTACTTCTCTTCTTTATTGCACTAGGGATTCTTTGCATTCCTTACTTGCACTGTTACTGTTTTAATTTTAAAGACATCTTGCCAAAAATAGGATTGGCTATGTACTCATTGATCTGTGTTTTTTGAATAGTAGGAAATCAATTTGGGAAAATGAATCTGTAACTGACACGCTCATGTTTATTATTATTATTATTTTATTATTATTATTTTGTAAGTTGCATTTTACATACGTGTACTGTTTACAATAATGCTGGACACTAGGAACTGTTGTTTATAAGGAAACTTGCAGATTTTATTTATTACTAGTGCACTTGACAGTTTTAAGAAAACTGAGGAAAGTGCATACAGTTAAAGCTTATTTTTGTGACTTCTATCATTTCTTACCAATGTTTCTTTTGTAACATGGTATAACCTGAAACAGCCCTTCTTCCCTCTCCTTCCATGTATTATCAATTACACATTTTAATCGCCTTTTTAAGTGCTTCACATTTTATATGCTTGTGGTCTGTAACATATATTTTCAGTTCAAAATATGCAGAACATTTATATATATAAATATATCTATATCTAAATATAAAGCCATTACCCAAATGCTGCCACATCTAGTACCTTATTGATCTAGAGGAGGGGAGCTGCAGAGGAAGGTGGTCAAAGGATAGGTTATGGATGCTATGGGAAGGTGCATTTTTTTAAAGCTATATGTAATATGCATTTAAATTCTATCTGGGGAAGCTTTTTTATTTTTGTATTTAGCAGTTGTTTGTATAAATGAAATAGAATATTTTCAAGTCAAGCAGGAGAAAGTCTCCCCAAGTTCAGTCAGTGCCTCCTAAATGCCACACAATTTGCACCACCAGCATATATTTGTATGTGGTTCCCATCCAGTGCTGTGTTTGCAAGTCAGACGCAATGCCAACAGACCAGTGTGGCAGATGGGACATCACTGAGCAACATCAGAGTAATTCCTCACCAGAGGGTCCATGTCAGAGCCATGACCTCAAGGTGACATGAATTGTTGTATGATGTGTGAACAAATTGGATCATGCTGTTCTTGCCATGTGTTCTTTTTTAAAAATAATAATTTGAGTTTCCTAAGTAAACTGTTTTATCTCAGTGCGTTGCCATGCCTTGCCTTACACAGCTGTCCTTCCTATGGAACCTCCTAGTAAAAAGCTAAGTGTGTTGAATGTAACAGTAGTTGCTCTGTATCTCTTTGAACCATCAAAATGCTAGAAGCTTGCCAAGAAACAAGCTGAATGAGCTTCTGTGTTGAATCAAGTGTGATAAACAAGACAGAACTAGCAGAATGACTTTGATTTTGCCCCATATGATCTCCTATGCATTTCAGCAACAGTACTTCAGGGGAAGAAAATGCAAGAAAATTCATTAGTTTGTGAAACACTGTTGCTGCCACTGAATGCAGACGAAATCCTCATGTCAAATTAGGTTGTTAGGTCATGATTTGTTGCCCCCCATGTTCTGTGAATCTGGACATTACAAATGGGACCTTCTGTAGTGTGGAATCCTGCCATGGGGATCCAAGCTTCAAAGGTAACATGACTTGGTCCCATGTTGGAATGAATAACTCCCACATGAATAACCCCTTGTGCTTGGAAAACTAGCTCAAAGACTTCATTCTGGTATTCTACTAGATACTCTGGTGCAGAGATATTTTTTTAAACATAGGTGAATTCAGTCATGCAAATAATTCACCTGAAGTGGTTCAGACTCAGCAGAGCACCAGTTGTTTTTCTATCATAAGTTTGAATCTAGTCTGAGTTAATGACACCAGAGATGTATGGGCAGGGGAGGCAGACCCTCCTATGCTCCAGGGAAAATAGGCTCAACGTCCTCCTTTCTGAGGGGTTGTGTGATCGCAGGGGTGGGGTTGAGCTCTTGCAGCTGCTGGTCTAGAGCTGCATGTGCACAATGTGATTCCCTGTGAGTGCATACTCTTAACCCAGTTTTTGAGTGGTTGCATTATCACAGGGGAGGCTGGATGTTCACCTGCAGCTGCTCTAATCTCTCCTTCTATAGAGCTCCACCCTCTGCACGGGTGCTGCAACTTCCAGGTAGCTCCCAGAATGCCTTGCAGAGCAACACAAGTGCTTCTGCCTCACCAGCCATTCACTTCACTGCATGTCACTGTAGCACACCCACTCTGGTATGATTAGTGCTGGAAGAAATCCATAGAAAGCTGAGTTTTCTATATTGTGGACCGAATCCTATCCAACTTTCCAGCACTGATGCAACGGTGCCAACAGGGCGTGCACTGCATCCTGCAGTGGGGGTGCAGTCACAGAGACCTCCTCAAGGTAAGGGAATGTTTGATCCCTAACCTTGAGACTGCATTGTGGCTGCATCAGTGCTGGAATGTTGGACACGATGGGCCCTTTGTTTCTGATATTTTCATGGGTTTGAAGATTCAGCTTAGTATTTTCTTGGAGGCTGATGGCTTGCTCAAATCAATTGTGTTAAAATTGTTTGGTGAAAAGTTAGCCAAACTGAAGAAAGAAAATGAGGAAAAATTACCCTTCTAAACTGTCAGATGAATCATAATGAACCTTTCCATGGGGAAAAGTGGCTTTTGCTGCAATAAACTTTTAATTTTTGATGTGTTTGGTATGATTCTTTGATGTGAAAGTACACATGGAATTATTTGAGAAATGTTTTAAATTCTTCATTTGTGAATGTCTAATAATTAGTTCTTGTCCCAGCATATAACCTTCCTGCTGATCTTATCACAGAAAGTGTTTTTTAAATGTCGAAGAAACACAAGCTGTTCTGATGCTGTATTCTTGGAAAGCTAGCAATTGTAATGACTGATGGGTGTTCCAGGTTGCTTTTAGGCAAATATATATATTTTACTACTAGTGCAGTCCTGTTGCTTTCTTGATGGTAGAAGCAGCAGTACATCTACTACAGGTTGGGAATCCCTTATTCAAGGTACTTAGGACCGGAAGCATTTAGGATATTTGATTTTTCCATATTTCAGAATTTGTGTGTGTGTGTGTGTGTGTGTGTGTGTGTGTGTGTGTGTGTATCATTTTGTGTGTGTGTGTGTACATGCGCACACACACACACAGTGATAAATCTTGGGGCCCAAGTCTAAACACAAAATTCATTTATGTTTCATGTACCCCTTATACATATAGCTTGAAGGTAATTTTATACAATATTTTTACTGATTTTGTGTATGAAAAGTTTGATTTTATTTAGGCAAGAGTTTTCAAGTCATGCTGGTGCTCAAAAAATTTTCATATGTTGGAATACTCTATTTTGGAATTGTGGATAAGGGATGCCCAACCTGCACTAGGTTTTTTTGAGGTTGGCATTGAATTGAGGTGGGCTATTCAGAAGCTGGTGCAGCGACATCTAGGCCTTGATGCTGGTGTATATTGAATTTTAAGTTGTATCTATTTAATAGCTGTATTGATTAAATTTCTCCCAAGAAATTCCAACAATAAGGAAAGGTGTGCAAACCGAAATTGTATATTAAGCACGGACTCTGTCATCCATCATGATGATTGTGTTATAGAGGTGAGTGGGCTTGCAGTTTTTCTTCTTTTACCAACACTTCTTTATCACGTTAATTTCAGCTACCTTTTCATACTATTGCTGTGCACAACCCAGTTTTCCATTTTGTAGGGAAAAAAAGTCAAATGTAGCACTGTGTTTAAGAATGCATTCTTATTCTTTTTCCAAGGAGCTCATTGAGTTATCCATGGCTCTCTTCTCCTCCATTCCTATTTTATCCTCACAATAACCTTGTGAAACAGGGTTAGACTGAAAGATGGCAGCTGGCCCATGGTCACCCAGTGAGTTTCATGACTGAACAGAGATTTGAATTTGGGTCTTTCCAGCCATAGTTCAATCGCCCTGCTGGCTGTGTACATACATGTTGAATGTTAATAAAGGAACAGAAGAATGTTGTTTAGGGCTACAACTTGGCACAGTCACTTGGAAGTAAATTTGTGTTCATTAGTTCTTAATTCCTCTAAATATGAATAGGATTTGCTTTTAAGATCACCCAGAACAAACTTTGTGGGGGAAAAAATCCATGTTTTAGCTACAACACCAGCTACAACACCAAGGTTCCTAAATTATACTTTACTAGCCTCCTTTATTTACAGGCCCCTGCAAGAAAGTATGGCCATTAGCGTAAACCAAATACTGTACATGACAATTATAGCTTGTGATTTTAGCAAGTTGCCCAATTTCTAGGCATACTGGTTGGTGATGTCAAAGGTTTCGTAGGCCTCATTCATTAGGTCTGAATGCTTCTAAGCAGACGTTCCCTCCACCTCTTTGCAAAGTTAGATTTTGCTTCAAAAAAGATGGGAGCTGGTGAGCAATCCCATTATATGCTAGGCTGGAACTGCCATACTATGTTTGGGGTCTGCTCATAATTGCTTTGAGGTGATGGGGCAGGAGTGACACTCCACCATTTCAAGCCATCCCATTTTCAAAAGCTGGTAGCATCTCTAGTTGCACTTAATAAGGTGGGACATTAATCATGACCTGGTCACCACATGACAAAGGTGTATTGATTTGTTTTGCATGCATCTGTTGCATTAGCTTCATGATTAGAAAATGGCAATAATAAATGAAGGAAACTGAAAGTTGAAATTTTATTTTTATTTTATTATTTTTGCAAATAAATACAGTGCTAATGTGCAGACTGCCAGAGTGCCATGTTCAAGAGTTGCAAAATGAAGAGGAGGGAGAAATTGTTTTCTGACTGACAGACTTGACCCATTTTCCCCATCATACTATTTACGTTAGCTGGATATTGCAATCTCTAAAATTGCAAAACACTCCTACCAAATGAAAAAATACTTCTGCTTTTAAAATCCTTCTGGATTGTACTTCACACTTTTAATGTACTGAAAGGATTTTTGCTGACTTACAAATGTAAGATTTTTGGTATGGCTGACCAGTCTGTTTTAAAGACGCTAGTGACAACCTGATGGTTAGATTCTTGCACTCCTGCTGTCTAATTATTAAAAAATATAGTAAGGTACTAATACAAATAAATGTAGACCACTGTGTATTAATTTATAAAACTAGTTTGCAAAGTTTGGAAGCTCAGATTCTCTTTGAGAAAGCTTTCATCCAACCAGATTTCATCCCTTGATTCCAAGGTGTGTTGGAAGTTATCTTGATGAGATTAACTAAAGCTACCTTAAAATGATTTTGAATACTTGCCCATTTGCCCTTGTTCCCAAATATGCAGGCCTACTTTGTAGTAAACTTCCAGCCAGTATTGTTGTCTTGATTTCAGTCTGGATCACTGAAGTGAGCATGCCTAGACTTCTGTTCACAAATCTCTTGGCCTCCCCACCATCACAGTAGCTTTTTTCAGCGTATTGCAGTGAGGTCACCCAAGCTCACCTTTAGGAGAGGCTTTTATAGTGGTTGCCAATCAGTGGTGACCGAAGTGATTGACACTCCCATACAATAGTCCCACCTCCTCCTGCCCAGGAGCTTGTGCCTAACGCTGGTGGTGTTTCTGCTGAGGTCATGTTATGTGGTCAAACGCCTGCCTCCTTTTTTCCTCTCTGTTCTTTGCAAGTGCCAACACTGGGAAGGGCTACATGTAAACTGCCCCTCCCAGATCCTTGTGCAGGGGCAAAGCATGCTTGCTGAAAACTGACCACTAGCAAACTACTTTCCCAAACAAATGCGCCAATAAGTACTGTGTCTTGTAAGGGAAATCAATATGCCGTTATTTTCAAGAGGCCAGGCAAACATATCTTTCTAGGTTCCAAAGTCCAAGGTTTATTCCCTAAGCAAACCGGAGCAGTTTTACAGCCCTGCATATCTTGAAGACTAGTTTTCATACAACAAAGCTTATAAACAACCAAGAAGGAGATGGCATGGCAAAATGCCTCTTAAGTTATATAGCTGTGCAGGCTAATGTGTGTGTTGTTTTTTTTCCCTGGCAGTAAGGATGACTGCCCAAAATGAATGGTGGGTATGGATTCCTGGCTTCTGGGCAATAAGTAGCAGGAATGATGTGTAAGGCAGGAGCTGAACAAAATGGGAGTTCTTCATTTTGATTACTGTTGCGAGAGCATCATTGGAATATAAGACACATCTAACCTGTCCCCCCAAATCAGAGGGGTCTGTTCTCACTTCTTCATTGTCCCAGTGGGGACACCAGGGCAATTTGGGACCTGAAGCGGATCAGTGAAGATATAGTGACTCAAATGGAGATTGCATGATCACTAGCAACAGTCGAATGAACTAACTACTAGTGTCAATAGAGCTGGTCAAAGCCTACTTCCATATTCCCATCAGGCCCTCCCCCGGTCCCACAGACCCTTCCCCCATCACTCTAAGAGTGGGTCACATCTTCCAGTCGGTGAAAGTGTTTGCAAAGAGCACCTCCTGTTCCCAAACAGCAGTAATTTTGTCTCTGCTTGGCTAAGGTTGGGGGCAAATTGCCATGTTTCCTAAGTGGGGTCATACTCGGGGGTGGGGGTGGGAGTAGGAGTGGGGGGAGAGAGGGGCATAGTCCAGAGAGATTGCACACTAGAGGAGATTTGGAGGCCATTGTCAATCTCAAGATCTGAATAAAAGAGAAGCCTCATGTGCTCTTTGCCCTCCTGAGATGGAAGCCAATGGGATTACATAGAAATGGCCTACGCAACTGCTTTTGTGTCACAATGTGAGCACAGCAACATTTAATTACCCAGCTTCCACCACGCGCCCCCCCCCCATGGCATGTCATCAGCCACAGAGGACATTCTTGGAAGATGCAAACCTAGGGGGCAGGGGAGAAACAAGAACTGAACAGCGACACAGATCTGAAATTTGCGGCCCTGGCAATTGTTGCTCTCATTTTCAGCATACACAGATGATAAACACATGGGAAATAGGCTCAACTAATGGTATAAGGGTCAACTCTACACCAGAGAAAATGCAACTCTAAAATGTGAAAATATTTTTGTGTGTTCTGGGTTAATGTCATACATACAATTTAAAAAAAAATAATTTTTTTTTATTATCTTCCAAAATAAAAACAAACAACAAATATAAATAAACATACACAAAAAAACACACCGTTGGAAGGTGCAGGCAATCATATATCAATATATCTAATCAATACATATCTTCTAATCTTGTTCTTCTTCTAGCTTAGCCTCTTAATATGATTTATCTATCATATCATATCTTGTATATCATGTATACAATATATTCGTCTAAATGCCCTATCTTGTACATCTACAACTTCATTTTCAACCAAGCATAAAATGATCTCCATTGCTCTATTTGTGTCGGTTTACGCTGTTGATCCAAAGTCTCTGTAAGTCTATCCATTTCCGCCACATTCATTATTTTATCTATTTATTCATCTTTCGTTAGAATTTTAATAACTTTCCAGTATCTAGCATATAAAATCCTTATAGGAGTTAATATCATAACTAAATACACATCATTTATAATATATAATATTTCTTTATAATATCTAAGATAATATTAAGCAAATAACTTTTGCAATTGAAGGAAGACTTTCTTTCATTTTTGAGGTGAATTTAAGCCATTTATGTTGACAGTAAATACTCCATCCTGCCTTAAACATCGTTTCTTTTTCCTATTCACCTCTTTTTGTCGTCTTCCTGTTGCTATTGTTGAATGCCTCCTTGCCCTTCTAGTTTCTTCCTTCTCTGATTCCTCAATTGTCTCTGAATCATCAGATTTTTTTTCTTCCAGCTCCATTTCTACACTTTCCTCATTTTCTTCATTTCTCATCTCATCTTTCATCACTGTTCTCATTGCTTTCATTGTTGAATTTATATTATATCTCTGTGATTGGAACTGAAAAAACATACCTTCCTGGAGAAGTCATCTGTATGGCATTTGCTTTCCTCTTAAAAATTTTACTAGATCTTCATATTCTTTCTCACTCTCCATGGGACATATCTCAGAATTTTTACTTTGCTACCCTCCACCATCCATTCCTTTTCCTGTGAGATCTTCAATATTTTATCTCTGTAAAAAGTTCTGATGAATTTCACATGGATTTCTCTTGGTAGTTCATGTTTTCTTAGATAGAAAGTGCTCACTCTTCTCGCTGAATCCAGATCCATGATCCATCTCCTCTGTTGGCGTGTCGATCCACTCTGATATTAAATCACCAATCAGACGTCGTGTATCTTCCCCTTTCTGTTCTGGTTCATTTTGTATTCTCACCACTCGAGCTGTACTCTCCATCTGAATTTTCATTAAAGTTGCCTCTCCATCATATTGGTTTTGTTCTATTTCCAGTATTCTAGATTGATCTTTTGTTGTCTTTTCTAATTTTCTAATTTTTTGTGTATTCTCATCTGCTTGATCTTTAATGGCTTTCAGTTGCACACTAAGATCATTTAGTTGTGTAGTTAAAACATCCAGACTAGCTTGAACCTGCAAAAATTAATTTGTGTGCTGCTGTCCCATATATACATACAATTTTAACTTGCTAACTAAGAAACATAGACCAGTAATTCGAGCACAAAACACAACTCGGGTGAGCATACCTGATCCTTACATAAAAGGATTACACAGCCCTGTTGAATCAGACCAAGGGCTTATCTAGTCCAGCTTCCTGTATCTCACAAAGGCCCACCAGATGAATCTGGGAGCACACACAAGTATCCTGTTACTGCTGTCTTGCACCTGCCATTCAGATAAAGGCTACCTCTAAAACTTTCAGGTTGCCTACAGTCACCATAACATGTAACCTGTGATGGACTTTTCCTTCTTAAATCTGTCCAATCCCCTTTTAAAGGCTTCTAGGCCAAGTGCCATCAGAATATCATGTGGCAAGGAGTTCCACAGGTTACTTATGTGTCCAGGTTAATTACACGTACAACGGTTGCACACAATATGATCCACACAGTATAGTGGGGAAGGCAGGTGGGGAGTGGGAGGTGGGGCCAGGACCCAGCAATTATGCTGTATCCAGACCCTATTCCTGGGCAGCCTAGGCAGCTTGGATTTGCGCCACCAGATCAGGTGGTGCATATTCAAGTAGACCCATTCGGGCTGCTGCAGCAGGACACAGGGTATGGGGAAACATTTCCCCTTGCCCCGGACTGCCCTGCAGTCAGCCTCAAACTTGCACTGGATACAGATCAGGCCCACTGACCTGCTTGTTTCCAGCACATGTTAGGATTGCGCTCTTAATATTCTAAATTCTACCTATATATATGTTATATCTCCAACAGCCCCTCTTCTCAATACAAGTATTCCATTTCAGATTATTATCTCAGATTAATGATTCTCTATTCTTTTCAATCTACAAATCCACAACTCATTAACTCGCTATTCTTTCTCTCATGCAGGAAGTCAATAATTGATTTCTGGTTCTTCATAAATTTTTGTTGATTTCTCTTTTAAGTAAGGTCATAACTAAGTTCGTCCATTTCTGCAAAGTCCATAACTTTCATCCACCATTCTTCTATTGATGGAATGTCTGTAGTTTTCCAATATTGTGTATAAAGTATTCTAGCTGCACTTATATAAAAATAAAATTTTGAATCTTTTTTCCACATATTCATCTATCATGCACAGGAAAAAGACTTCAGGTTTCATTTGCACATTTGTTCTTAAAATCAACTGTGTTTGTGCGTGTATCTGTTTCCAATACTTCTTGGGTTTAATACGTGTTCACCACTTATGATAAAAAGTCCCTCCTTTTTTTAACATTTACAAGACTTATTTGACATATTTTCATACATCTTCACTAATTTAGTTGGCATCATGTACCATCTATAAATCATATATATTTTTCTTGATGTTAACATTTGAAGTAAATTTCATACGCTTTGTTCATAATTTCTCTCATTTTTCCTTTGAAACATGCAGTCGCTCTTCCAACACACACACTTTCCACATTCTGAACATCATTCAAAGTTTCACAGTTCTGTACATGCTAGTCAGAATGTGCCCTTCCCAGTGGTACCAAATTTTACTTTTGAAAATCTCTTTTCCAAGGTAAATTTCCTTCCTCCATGGAGCTCCAGGTGGATTCCCCATCACTTCCCATTTCATCCTCAAAATGACTATGTGAAGTAAATGTGATCAAACCAAGGTAACCCATGGTGAATTTCATGGGTGCGTGGAGATGGGAACCTAGGCCTTCTCAATCCTATTCCAACCACAGCACCGCATGGTATAATGCCAGTTATAACTGAAAATAATGCTTTGGCTATTGGGTACAAATTCAGTTCAAAATGGTAACTTGTTCCACTGCTCTGTTTCAGCAGGTATACTTGAAAGGTAAATTAGGTTAAAAAACAACAACAGTTGCATACCACAGCCCTAGTCACCTGGGAAACAAATACAGTATACCTGAAATGAAGTGCACTAATAGCAAAAAAAAAAAAAAAAAAAACACCCTCAAAATATATATATTTAACAATGTTTAAAAGATGCTTTGTTTTGAAAGACTCACAAATGCAAGGCTTTTTAAACTGAGTAAAAGGTAAGTGAACAAGATGGCACTTTTACATTAAGTATGTGTGCAGTTATGTTACGAAGTCTGCTTTTCAAACCCGAGTTGTGATTAATACTACTACTGTATAATTTTTCCATTTTAAAATGTGTATTGGAAATGAATAGAGGAGCTGGAGGGGGGTTAATAGAGTTGCATTTTCATTTGTTTTTTATTCCTTATTTTTACATTGCACTTCCTAATAGATAAGAAGACCCCTCCATGTAGCATTTGTTGGATCAAGAATCACAGACACATATTGGAAGCCTTTCAGGATATTACCTGTCCACACTATAACTTTCAATGGGATCTTTCAGTGAATCCCCACCTATATTTACAATAACTTTCAATGCATTCCCACCTACATTCTGTAACAACTACTGTACCCTTTGGATAAACAACAGTTCCATATATGACTAGAGCTGGATTGTGATAAATAAGCTCCATAAACAAACTGCTGAAAAATTTCAATAAATGGTATTATATCTTTTTCACTGTATTAATATTGTATTTTAAAACAGCAAGCGATGGGCAGTGCAATCCTAACTTGCGTTGTAACAGGAAGGCTGGCAGACCTGCCCTATAAACAACTTGACTTTTGGGCTGCCAACGGCTCGGCCTGGGGAAGGGGAAACACACTGGCACTAGAAAAATGGCTAGGATTGGGTACTTAGTCCATGTAATAAAGGATAAAAAAGGACTTTTAATAAGAGTAGTACTTCAGTGAGTTTTTAGATCTGAATCCGATTGAGGTGTTCTTTCGTTCTCCAGACATTAGGGATAACTAAACAGCCTGATATTATGTAACTTTTCTCAACAGTGTCTGCATGGTATTTTTTATGTAAGCTTAATATAAACTCATAATAAAAAGGAATTCTATGTGGAAAATGCATCAAAGCACTTTCCTGGGGAGGCATTCCAAACAGGTGAGTGAACCTGTCAGCTCATACTTTCGTCTAAATACACACAGCACTTATGTGCATATGCCAGTTCTATACACACTGGGTGACAGCTAGTGTGGTGATGTTGCTCACGTTAGTGTCAAAATTCTGGGTATTTTCCACATGGGGCTATCACCTTCTGAAATTAGCCCAGATCTTGCATTGTGGGCAGCTGTTCCTCTAATAATGCAAACTTCTCATTCGTATGTCTTGTGTGCAGCCCTTCTGGTGTCGTGTTTAATGAGGCATTGGTGGCTCTTACTACTTAAAATGAGCTAAACCAGCGCTTCCTAAACTCACCTGGCCCATAACACCCTTGTTGAGAGCCAGACCCAGAAGTAGGTGGTGATAAAATGACGACACACTGATGTGATGATGTCAGCACCACTTACTTCTGGACTGCACCAAAAGGAAAATCTCAAAAATAGGGTAAAGAGGTGACAGGAGGGTGGGTGGGCCCTGCCCTTCTGCAGCTCAGCAGAGGGCCCAGCTCACAGTTCCAGATTTCCATGTGGTGATCCAGCATGTTGTGTTCCGCTCAGGCTGCCGAGTGGCTCAGCCAGTACACATCCCGCAACAAACCCGTAAATGTGTTGCAATGCTCAGTAACTGACCTGCCCTCGCTGCTCCCTGGGGCAGGTCCATGACATGGTGCCTTCCGTCACGCCACCCGCCCTTCCTCCCCATGGTACTCACCGAGGTTCATGGAGCCTTGCGTGGCACACATGACGACTCAGAAAGCTTTCTGGGGCTTCTTGTGCCATTTTAAACAATACTTCCATTTTCTCAATGCAACTGGAACTATTGCGTAAGACTGCATGAGAAGCCTCAGAAGGCTTTTTGCGTACTGCTGGGAGTCACATGGGCCATCACTTGTCTGTGAATGGCTCCGATGGGCAGGCGGAGAGGTGTGTTGCATGGAGACAGCAGTAGCGGGGGCACAGTGAGTGTGGTGCTTGGGGCATTTGCCCCCCTGATCCCACCTCAGGTCCACCACTGGCAGAGTGACCAGTGGTCTTCTTTTTCCAGGACATGTCCTCTTTTTTTAAACTCGTGTCCTGGAAATGAACTTAAAGGTCCTCATTTTCCTTGTGAGCAGTCCCTGCAGGCAACACAGAGCTAATGAATAAATAAAATGAAATACATTATATATAATATAGTTTCAAATTTAATATAGTGTTTAAATTAACCACATTATTATTACTAACGGTATTTATCTACCGCTTTTCAACTAAAAGTTCACAAAGCGGTTTACAGAGAAAAATCTCTGTACAACTCATGGCTCCCTGTCCCAAAAGGGCTCACAATCCAAAAAGATGCAAAAAGAACACCAGCAGACAGCCACTAGAACAGACACTGCTGGGGTGAGGTGGGCCAGTTACTCTCCCCCTGCTAAAAAGAGGAGCACCCACTTGAAAAAGTGCCTCTTATCCAATTAGCAGGGGTAGAAATCAATACAAGAGTGTTTTTAGCTTTTATTTTGTCATGTCCTACATTTTTCTAGGATGTCCTATGTTTTGGGGTCCTATTATTTTGTCCCCTTATCCTCTGGTTATGACATCTGGTCACCCTCACCACTGGCAATGCCCACTTTGGGAACCTTTGAGCTAAACTTTCACATGTCCCATGCCCATGTCTCAAGAGAAGAGGCTCTGAAACCTTTTTCAGCCTCAGTGCTAAGGACAGGCAGTGTGTTTTCCAGGCAGGAAAGGAAAGTGAGATTTACAGCACAACCCTATGCGTGCCTGCTCAGAAGTCGGTTCCATTGTGTTCAGTGGGGTTTAATCACAGGAAAGTATTACAGGATTGCAGCTTAAATGACACATGTTACTCATGACAAGACAATATGGTGGAAGAAAGCTAGGAAAAGCAACTACTGTATAAGGGCCCATTAACACAATTTTTTTTATAGTGGTGAGCTAGCCACTGTAACCACACTGAGTAATAAGTTTGACTGGAATAGCTAAGGGGGTGCAGGGGGTAGCAGTTGCACCAGGCATTGAGCTTTAGGGGGGCAACAAGCTGAGCTTGACACTAGTGAACAAAATTCTAAAAATCTTGATATATATGATTAATACCATCATATTATATATCATTGGAAAGGTAATTTAATGTAGAATGCAATGAAATAAACCCCATTGGCATATCTGTATTCTATCAAAAGTTATGACCAATTAACTAGAAAATGAAAACACAATTGCCTTAGAACAAAAAGTTGATTTTCTTACTCAGAACTGACCTATGAGACTGATTGTTGTTCAAGAGGTGCCCCTCTTATATTTAACAAGAGAAGGATAACCATCCTTCACCCCAACACAGTGTCTCGAACCTACCAGGGGCACACTTTTTATTTATTTACTTAATTAATTTGATTTTGTCGGGGGGGGGGCTATAAATCTTCTTTGACCCCAGGTAGCAGATAGATGCCTTTTCACTTTTGAAAAAGCCTGGTCGTGATGTCACTTCCGGTTGTGACATCACTTCCGGGGCAACATTTTGAGCTTGGCATTGGGCTACATGTTCATTAGCTATGCTACTGTTTGACTCCACTGACTATTTGTGCATTCTGTAAAGATCTCACCACTGATAGCCACTTTAGACAATAAAGCTAACATATGACTGTTGTCTTGATGATAAAAGGATAGTTGTGATGTAGATGTGGATGCTGGGCAACAGAGCTTAACAAAGCTGGAGGTTGATTAAGAGCGGAACCCTTGTAAAATTTGAGAGTGCCTCCAAAAATGCTGCTCTTCACAGGTGTTCCTGGAGGGGTTGCCAATACACTATATTGTGCAGGCTCCCAAACACCAGTATAAAGTGGTCTCTCTTCCTTGGCTTCAGAGCCAGTAACAGCTGCAAAAGCAAACTTTTTGAAGTTGCAACTGGCTCTGGAGGTGAGAGGGAGGGGCCACTTTACACTGATGTTTGGGAGCCTGTACTACTTAGTGTTTTGCCCCCTTCCAGGAATGCCAATGCAGCTCTCATAATGATTTCTCACATCTATTGAAATAGTCACACCATGTGAATGTGGTGGTTGTCCAAAGAGGCAAGGGTACAGGGAGAGGAGGAATGAGAGTATGTCATGGGTAGAGGTGTTTTAAAACGACTTTTTTCACCTTACTCAGAAGTGAGACTTACTGTGCTAGGTAAGACTTGCAGCCCAATCCTAACCTGTGCTGGAACAGGCAGACTGGCTGGCCTGTGCTGTATCCAGCGCAAGGCTGGAGGTGACTGTGGTGCAACTTGGGGCAAGTGGATATTTTTCTTCTTATCCCTAGCACTGCCTCAGCCACTGCAACGGAGCCACTCGGATCTGCGTCCGTTAAATCGCTGGTGCAGATCCGAGAAGCCCGGTGTTAGGCCAGGCTGCTCAGGAGGGGGTTAGGATCCAGCCTATATGCTGGAGGCCAGTCCTATCCCCTGGCTCCGCACACTGGTCACCCCACCCATTGGTCCACTTGCTGCCCTCCCTACCCACACCCTGGAATATCCCTGCAATGCCCTTTCCCCACTCTCCTGCGGTTCCCTGCAAACTCACCTCTGCCGCAACTGGCTCTGGCACGGGGAGGCTGCGTGCATCCTTGCCCTGCTCCCTGACTCAAAAGGAGGTGCAGACATGCTTTACAGCACATCTGCAACACTCCCAGTTCGGCATAAGGAACTTACATTAGGCTGTAATCCTATCTCACTCACCAGAAGCAACTCTAGCCATGGGGTTATGTGCCTTTTTTTTTTTTTTTTTTTGCTATTCTCAGGATTAACCCAAAGTCGCAGTGCTACACATATCTTCTTGAGAGTTCATCCCATTGAAGACAATAGGACTTCTGAATAATATGCATAGGACTGCACCATAAGAAACTGACCAAGAGTTCTTTTTGAAAGGAGACTGACAGCCCAGTCCTATCCAGTTTTCCAATGCCGGTGCAACTGTACCAGTGGGGCATGCACTGCATCTTGTGGTGGGGCAGCAGTCACAGAGGCCTCCTTAAGGTATAGGAACATTTGTTCCCTTACCTTGGGGCTGCATTGCGGCTGCACCAGTGCTGGAAAATTGGATAGGATTGGGCCCTGAGGCTGCAATCCTAACCTCACATTCATGGGAGTAAGTCCCATTGAACACAATAGGACTTACTTCTGAGTAGACCTGGTTAGAATTGTATCCTAAGTAACAAAAATGTTTTGTGTTCTTACCATCCAA
Source organism: Tiliqua scincoides (assembly GCF_035046505.1). Lineage (NCBI taxonomy): Eukaryota > Metazoa > Chordata > Lepidosauria > Squamata > Scincidae > Tiliqua > Tiliqua scincoides. Next base: position 98,060,173 of record NC_089821.1, on the reverse strand, counting down.
CAGACCAGAGAACAGAAATGACAATTTAAAATAAACAGATGACATCTTTGGTAGGCAGAGACTGGAAAGAAAAGGATGATCCTTTGTCTTCTAAATTATATGTTCTATCTTCTCAATTGGCCCTAAGGGGCCACTTCCACCATGTGTCATCCTACAATGTTCTAAGAGCAGCCCAAAGCACCCACTTGATGATGCAATTGATGTTGCAAGTAGATATTAAATGCTTGCAGGGAAATGTTTTCAGTGACCGTTTAATTAACTGTGGATCTCCCAGCATAATACAGTATCTTTTTTGAGTTAAGCTAAACTTAATTGGAATTTTGTGGGAGTTTAAGTTCACTGAGAGGTGGGGACGAGATGGGCTGAAAATCTGAAAACATTAATATTGTAGCACTTTATCGTACAAAGAGCAAACACAGATTAGGGAGAAAACATTGATAAGTAGCTTTATTCAACGAGAACAGTAGAAGGAAATAAAAAGGCTAGGGAGATACAATGGATAATGGTGAAAGAGGCTTAGGAGATTTAAGAGGCTGTGTCAGATCTTTGCTTCTAGGGAAGTAACAGTCTGAAAAATTGTGTGTATAAGATCCACAGATGCTGACATGGCCACTTTCTGAGTTGCTAAGGGAATTGGTGCAGTGCAATAAGGGAAAGCTCGTCAAATCACACCAAAGGTTTAAGCACTGGGTACTCACAGTGGGGGAAAATATGTAACAGATTTTCAGAATGATCACCAGTGATCAACAGAAGATATCAGGTTGTTCATGAAAAGCATCTATATGGGTGAAGGAACAATTTAAGGTGATTTTCAGAAATCGGAAATACAGAAAGAGGGTTAAGAACATAAGAAGAGCCCTGCTGGATCTGGTCAAGGTCCAATCTAGGCCAGCTTCTTGTATCTCACAATGGCGCACCCAATGTCTCCAGAAACACACAACAAGATACCTGCATCCTGTGGCCACTCTCTTGCATCTGGCGTTCAGAGATAGATTACCTCGAAAGCTCAGAGGCTGCCTACAGTCATCGTGGCTTGTAACCTGCGATTGACTTTTCCTTCATAAATCTGTCCAATCTCCTTTTAAATGTATCTAGGCCAGGTGCCATGACAACATCCTGTGGCAAGGCGTTTCACATATTAATTATGCACTAGTAAAGAATGATTCCTTTTGACTGTTCTAACTCTCCGCCAGTCTTACTGGATGTCCTCTGGTTCTGCTGTTTGTGAGAGGGAAAATAACTTACATCTACCCACCCCAATCATTTCCCCTCTCAGGCAGGCACTTTCTTTGTAGATTGAAAAACCCCAAACACAAGAAAAGTGCCCAGTCCAGTAAACATTTTGATTGGTCTCTTCTGCACCTTTTCCAGTTCCACTCTATATTTTTTGAGATGTGGTGGCCAGAACTGGACAAAATACTCCAGATGTGGTGTTACTATCCATTTGTACAAAAGCATAAGAATATTGGCTGTTTTATTCTCAATCCGTTTTTTTAATGCTCCTGATCATGGAATTGGTTGTCTTCACAACCACCACATATTGGACTGATGCTTTCATCAAGCTGTCCATCAGAACCCCAAGATCTCTCTCCTAATCCTTCACAGACAGCTCAACAGATGTGTGAAATTTGGTTTCTTGCCCCAATGTTCTTTGTCTTACCTTTACTTACATTAAAGTGCATCTGCCATTTTGCTGCCCATTCTCCCAGTTCAGAGAGATTTTTCTTGAGCTCTTCATCATCCATTCTGGACTTCACCATCCAGAAAAGTTTTAGTGTAATCCACACACATGGCCACCTTGCTGCTTATTCCTGTCTCCAGGTCATTTACGAACACGTAAAAAGCAACAGTCTGAAAACCAGTCCTTGGGGCACACTGCTTTTCACCTCTGTGAAAATTGCTCATTTACCACCCACTCTCTGTTTCCTGTTCTTTAACCAGTGTCTAAACTAGGACCTGATCTCTTATTACCTGACTATGGAGTTTTTCTCAGGAGCCTTTGGTGAGGGAAGGTTAAGCCAGGAACATAAAACAGCAGAGAAAGGAAGATGAAATCCTTATGTCATGTACACTTCATAGCAGTGATGGTCAAGTAATACTGACATGTTTATTTTTGGTGGATGTTCAAGTTTCCATTGAATTTGACCGAATGAATATACCCACCTGATTTTTCTGAATGGCAGAGACAGAATAGTGGGGTGATAACCTATGAAGATGTACTTTTTGTGCAAAGAGGGGGCCGAGCAAAATGGGGACATGGTTTTCCTGCATGTGTATCATGAAGTGACCTGGTGTTAATCTTGTATTGGGATTTGTTTGCTTTATGGTGAGTGACAGCATGAAGCATGATTTGTTCTTAGACTGCTGTACTGCTGCTTCTTAAATGCAAACAGACAGAAGATTGGATGAGAGTTAAGTGCGCTGCAGTGCATAAAGAAACAGAGGGTGCAAACATAACTGCATGAATCCGATAGAGCTTGGTTAACCTTCAAAATGTGTCACATAGTTTCCTTAACTGGTATCAAAAGCAGGGTTGAAGCAGACAGATTATAAATGTATAGTGGCCTTAACGTCATACAATTTTACGACTTGTGATATGATATGATGGGGGAGGAAAGCCAGCACTATTTTGGGGACATGTATGCAGTTGTGGATAGTGGGCTAGAGTAGTTCTCCGTTGTGGGTTGCCAGTGAAGCTGGGAGGTGGAAGGAGTTCAGGGAATTTTGCTTACAAAATGATATAGAAACAGATGACATTAGCCACAGCAAAAGAGGTTAAGGATGTTAGGTTAGGAAGCAGAGGGATGTTGATTCTGTGAACGGCGATGAGCTCCCTATGGTTTCGTCCGGGGTGACTGTAATAAAAAGGGTTTTGGCAACCTCTGAGTATCTGAAAGATGAGATGGGAACAAATAGTTCAGGGGTTGTTTGGGTCCAAAGTTACAACAGAACATAAATGTTGTGGAACAGTGTAAAATAGATTGTCGATATACTGGTAATATGGGGTGACATTATGAATGGGCATAATAATGCTTTAAACTATGGGTCCAGAGAACCTGTGAGTAACTTCAGATCTCATTATTTCATTGTTTGAGATAACATACGGTGATCAGCACATCGGATTAAAGTGATACAGGTGCAGAAGCATGGACAAATGATGTGAAATGCATGGGCCAGACTTTTAAATAAAAATGTTCATCTGGTTGTTGTTGTTAAGTTATGTCTGACTCTTTGTGACCCCATGGACCACAGCACACCAGGCCCCCCGTCCCTCCTGGCGGGGGGGACGGGGGGGCCTGGTGTTCATCTGGTATTGTTCTGTAATTTTACAGTTAGCCTCTATAAATGCTTAGGTGGGAACAGGTGAGTTTTGCTTCGGTATGTAGGCCCTGTGATTCCAAACTGAGCGATGACTATAGTAAAACTATTTGCTGTTGTAATGACTCCAGTAAACCACAAAGAAACTTTCTTTTATCCTTCACTACATCAGCTTAAGCATCCTAACATGATCTGAAAAAAATCAGGCATCAGCTAATTATGCTTGGCTATACCTTTTCACAACACACTTTAAAATGTTATGTGTAATGTTTTACATGTACCTGTAAGAACGTAATGTGACAAATATATTAAACAGCTGCACTTGCCAGTGAGCTGTGAATGCCTGTAGCTCTTGAAGAAGTGTGTATATCTGTATGCACTGAGGCAAAGAGGTTGATGCTGCATGTGTGAAGTGACCCTCTCTGGCTACAATTCTGTGCATACTTCCCTGGGAGAGCATTGCCTGTGGAATTCCCTCATTCAGGAGGCCTCTCTAGTCTCTTCCTTGACTAGTGTTAGAAAAACAGTAAAAACCATGTTAGTTTGATGGACCATTGACCTGATTAGCTTTTCCCTCCTGGATAATCTCACTGTTGGTTTTTTTTGTTTGTTTGTTTTACTGCTCTTAAATCTTTAAATCATATGTTTTTAAATTTGAATACAAATTGTTTCAAAGGTTTCATTTGAATTCTGCTGTTGAATTGAGAGTGCAGTCCTGACCAACTTTCCAGCAATGCAGTTCTGAGGTAAGGGAACAAACATCCCCTTACCTTGAGGAGGCCTCAGTGAGTGCCACCCAACTGCAGTTTGCAATACATGCCCCACTGGCACAGCTATGTCAGTAATGGAAAGTGGGTTAGGATTTGGGCCTGAGTCACCTAACTGAACCATGTTTGGTGGAAATGTGGTACAGAGGTTTAAGATTGAGAATATAAATACACGCAGTGGGACCTTCAGAATAAACATGCATAGACTTACACAATCAAGTTCTTCTGTTTATGGAGTATACAACAGCAATTGTAGTAATCTAGACTGTATATCAGGCTTGAACATAGCCATGTATGAATGGCAAAGAAGAAAGCCTTCTATTGACTGAGCTAGGCTATAAAGATACCTAAAGGTAAGTTAAACATTTCTGTTAGTAAATTCTGTGGAATTACTTTATTATTATTATTATTATTATTATTATTATTATTATTATTATTATTATTATTAACAGTATTTAAATACCGCTTTTCAACAAAAGTTCACAAAGCGGTTTACAGAGAAAATCAAACAAACAACTAATGGCTCCCCGTCCCCAAAGGGCTCACAATCTAAAAAGATGCAACACCAGCAGACAACCACTAGAGAAGACACTGCTGGGGTGAGGAGGGCCAGTTACTCTCCCCCTGCTAAAAAGAGGACACCCACTTGAAAAAGTGCCTCTTACCCAATTAGCAGGGGTAATTAGCAGGGTACTTTAAAGACTGATATAAAAGCATAGACATTTCTTTATGATGGGCATTTTACTGGTTATCATAAAAAGATTGTTGAAACATATTGGCATTGGGGCAGAGGGAAGTGGTGGGTGACACAGGTAGTGTTTGTGATGCTCACAGCATAAAATAGCAATGTCCCACATAAAATAGCAATGAATGAATGATCTACAGAAATTATATTTTCCCAGGTACAAAATATTCTGCTTCTGCTCTCCAAAATGCAGTCTTCCAGCAACATAAGCCCTACCCTGAGGAAAGATGTGGGAACTCTGTGCAAAAATTGTGGAAACAAATGCACAGTAGAGTGATTCTTACCAGAGGGTTCAACAGTACAATCACATGCAGGTTTACTCAGAAGCAAGTCCCATTGTGTTCACGGGGATTTACTGTCAGGAAAGTGAGTATAGAATTTCAGCCCCAATTGCACACACCATAGCAGGCACTCTGAAACTGGAGTAATATCTTGCAAACCTCAATGCACATTCCTAAACTGTTAGCAGCCATAATGCCTGCAACTCAGTATGTTTTGTACCAATATTAAATATTGAAACTATAGCTTTGTTTTAAGCTGTTATAAAATCTTGCATGATGGAAGAAGAAATTGGAATGAGCTTGTCTTGAGGCTCTATTTAGCAGTCCACCTCCTGTAAAGCTTATCTTAATTCACAGAAATGTTCCCTCCTCGCCAGCCAAAAGTTCAGATTTTACAGTATTTTTTATCCAAACAACCCAAACTGTTTTTGTTCCACTTAAATACTTAAAAACAGTGCTGGTTTGATTCTGGAGCTCTTGTGAAATTATCTTAATTATCAGTAACTTTGGGAGACTTCTGTGAAAATATATATATATATTTTTAAATTTGGTCAATTATGTGTTTCTTACCACTTAGGGTTGGTTCATACAGGCATACTCATCACTTCATGTGCAACAAGTCATTCCAAGTAGACCACCATCACCAGAATTCTCATATCACCTCAAAATCAACGTTATACAGTAGAATTGGTTGGCGCATTCAGCTGCCAGTGAAGTGTAGAGAAGTTTCTCTGTCTCTCTCTTACACACACACCCCTCTAGAAAGCAAGCATGCAAACCAAGAGCCCCAAGAGTTTTCTTGTGTCTATTTCTTGTGTCTTCTGCTGTATTTGTAAAAAAGATACTTTAAAAAAATTATTTGAGAGACTTGTATCCGGGGCAGATTCAGTGTATGAGTTTGGGGGGACGGGGACAATGATCACTACCATCTCCAGAGCACGGTGACCCCAGATTGTAACCCACATATAAAGGCCACTGGAGCAACACATACGATGTTAACAGAAAAGCTGCTTGAAAGAATCATTTTGGTAGCTGATTGTTAGTTTCACAGAAGTTTCACAGAAGCTGCATGGGGCCTCAAAGGTTGTGATATATGACAGAAGGTGACAGCAACCTGGGTAACATACCATTTGTGCTTAAAAGCCACATTGCTAAAGCACGGAAACACAGAGAATAGTAAAAGCTGTTTGATTTCATTTAAAAAGCAAAATTGTTAGTCGCACAATTAGTCGCAAATTGTTAGTGACTTCCTCTTTGCTGACAATGCAGCTGTCACCGCCCACTCTGCCAAAGATCTCCAGCAGCTCATGAAATGTTTTAGCAAGGCCTGCCAAGACTTTGGACTGACAATCAGCCTGAAGAAAACACAGGTCATGGTTCAGGATGTGGACTCACCTCCCTGCATTGCAATCTCTGCGCATGGTACAAATCGATGGTAAGGCCACACCTGGAGTATTGTGTCCAGCTCTGGTCGCCGCATCTCAAAAAAGACATAGTGGAAATGGAAAAGGTGCAAAATGTTGGAGTTTGGTGCAACTCTGTCTGCTGTCCAGAGGTGGCAGGATACTGTCCTGAAAAGGTTAAGCCATGGCCCAGTGACCCTACACTTTACCTGTCCCCTTTGGATGACCTATGTGGGGGTGTGGCCCAGACACTATAACCTTCCCTTCTGCTCCGTGCACACCCCCTCTTCCTCACTGAACACTGACCTGACAAGATGGGTCACAGCAGGGCTCTGCTGGTGACGCCATCTTGACCACATGGCATGCAGGACAAGGCAGCTCCAGGGCCTTGTTATCTTAAGTTATTGTAACCTCTGATCATAATCAGATGCTGTAACATATGCTTCAATGGAACCGTGAGTAAATGACTTTCTTTTGCAACTTCAACCAGCTGTTGTAGTTTGTCTTTCTTGATTAGCAGTCAGCCGGGTGTGGGAGCTTCCCTGCGGTTGATTCCCAGCAAGGGGGGGGGGTCTGCTGCTGAAGCTACTCTGCTTCCCCCCTAAAGAGGAAACCAATTTTTTAAGATTCCTCTAACACAAAAGAGAGCGACTAAGATGATTGCTGGGCTGGGGCACCTTCCTTATGAGGAAAGGCTACGGCGTTTGGGCCTCTTCAGCCTAGAAAAGAGGCGCCTGAGGGGTGATGCATACAAAATTATGCAGGGGATGGGCAGAGTGGATAGAGAGATGCTCTTTACACTCTCACATAACACCAGAACCAGGGGACATCCACTAAAATTGAGTGTTGGGAGGGTTAGGACAGACAAAAGAAAATATTTCTTTACTCAGCGTGTGGTTGGTCTGTGGAACTCCTTGCCACAGGATGTGGTGATGGCATCTGACCTGGATGCCTTTAAAAGGGGATTGGACAAGTTTCTGGAGGGAAAAATCCATTACTGGTTACAAGCCATGATGTGTATGTACAACCTCCTGATTTTAGAAATGGGCTATGTCAGAATGCCAGATGCAAGGGAGGGCACCAGGATGAGGTCTCTTGTTATTTGGTGTGCTCCCTGGGGCATTTGGTGGGCTGCTGTGAGATACAGGAAGCTGGACTAGATGGGCCTTATGGCCTGATCCAGTGGGGCTGTTCTTATGAGCTGGAGGTTGTCCATGACTTTGCGTACCTTGGCTCAACGATCTCCAACACTCTTTCTCTCGATACCGAGCTAAACAAACACATTGGTAAAGCAGCTACCGCATTTTCCAGACTCACAAAGAGAGTCTGGTCCAACAAGAAGCTGACAGAACATACCAAGATCCATGTCTACAGAGCTTGCGTCCTGAGTACACTTCTGTACTGCAGCAAGTCATGGACTCTTCGCTCACAACAGGAAAGGAAACTGAATGCTTTCCACATGTGCTGCCTCCGACGCATCCTCGGTATCACCTGGCAGGACAAAGTTCCAAACAACACAGTCCTGGAACGAGCTGGAATCCCCAGTGTGTATACAGTGCTGAAACAGAGACGCCTGCGTTGGCTTGGTCATGTCATTAGAATGGGCGATGGCCGGATCCCAAAGGATCTCCTCTATGGAGAACTCATGCAGGGAAAGTGCCCTACGGGTAGACCACAGCTGCAATACATCTGCAAGAGGGATCTGAAGGCCTTAGGAATGGACCTCAACAGATGGGAAACCCTGGCCTCTGAGCATCCCGCTTGGAGGCAGGCTGTGCAGCATGGCCTCTCCCAGTTTGAAGAGATACTTGCCCAACAGACTGAGGCAAAGAGGCTAAGAAGGAAGGCCTACAGCCAGGGAGACACACCAGGGACAGACTACATTTGCTCCCAGTGTGGAAGGGATTGTCACTCCCGAATTGGCCTCTTCAGCCACACTAGACGCTGTGCCAGAACCACCATTCAGAAAGCGATACCATAGTATTTTGAGACTGAAGGTTGCCAACAACATAGTCGCACTGAAGCTAAAGCCTGTAAACACTCTGGAATGTAGAGAGATAAAGAAGCTAGGCAACAAAGAAATAGGCCTCAACTTGGCAGAAGTACACATCTTGCTAAGGACATCACTATGCCTACCTGCTAGTGCTCACTTATTTCATTCTTTCACGCTTTCAGAGCAAAAGGCATTTATATATATATATATAAATATATGGATAAAAGTTATGACCAAATAGTCTTTGCCTTAAATTGTAATCCACATATATGGGGACATAGTAGTCATTAGAAGTAAGTCTTAAGGAACCAAAAGTTTGTTTGATTTTAGAAAGGTCTTAAGAACAGACAAAAGCTTTAACATTGCAGGAAGGCTTTACAGGTGTTTCGATGTTGACATTAGCATAAGAGAAAGGTATGCAGATAAAGATAATGGTACCAGTCAAAGTACATTGTGTCATCTCTTTTAATGAGGATGGTAGGGAGACCTGTCAAGGAAGTCCTAATTGGATTGATGGATGTGCATAAGGGTCAGCACTGGGTCAATACTGGATAAAATATTATAGCATCCCCTGCTGACTCTTGAAAACTGTGTAATTCAATATGTTTAATTTCACCTTTTTGGAAACCTGTAACTTGAAACTCACCTATGAGGTGTCTCTAAGGTTATCTTTAGCCTATTAAGAGTTAGCCCCATTTATGATGTCAAATCTTCATTGAATGAAAAGTCTAGATTGAGGACAAAGAGCTGTGAGAGGTATAAAGGTTAAGGACCAGCATTCAGACGGGGCTGCATGCTTTGTGACATGAGTCCGTGGGCCAATTGCATGCAATTCAAATAAAAGCCTGTGAACCTTCATCCCTGTGTACCGAGTTGTCTTGAGTTGCTTATCAGCCTTGCAACAAGCCCAGGTCAAACAGTTAGGTAGACCTGGGCTCCTGATTTAATTTACGGCCTCCATGGCCATAAGGCCAAGGTTCACTGGGCAGGTAACTTGGACTCCTGCATGGACTTGGAGCCCATATCTGCCAGCTGGGTAGACCTGAGCTTCTGCCTGGAATTTGAGCCATTGGCTGGAATGGGAGCCCAGATCTACCCAGTGGGTGTTCTCCTGGTGCCTGATTTTGCACCCCAGCCCAGAGGGTGCCCTTCCTTACTGGGCTGGCAGACAGTTTGGGGGCCCATGCACCCATGGCCCCCCCTTGATCCGCTCCTGCTTGTACCTCCCCAACTCTCTAGGAAGCTTACAAAAATTAAGAGATCAGAGTGCAACCAAAATAATAAAAATGTCATAGTATCAAAGAATTTAAAACAGCAACAACAAAAAGATGCTACACAGGTTTTGTATGTTTTGTATCCTTGTATGTGTAATGGTAACTTCTGCTGCTTTGAATGGGCAAAGTTGACATGCAGAAGATGTGTGCTGTTCCTCTCTCCCTATGCACCATGCCAGATCCAGCCCCCTGTTGCTGTTTGGGAGCAGCACTTCTAGGCCAGTGTTTCTCAAACTGAGGGTCAAGGCCGAGTAGGCGGGTCTCCATTCATTTCAATGTGTATTTTACTTTTAATATATTTGACTTGTTGCCACCTTGGTATGTGACTGCATTTGGGGAAATGTTATAGCTCAGTACTTTTAACAGGTTACTCTGTATAATCAATGATAGTCAATAGGGCTTACTCTGGGGTAAGTATGAATAGGACTGCAGCCTTTGGAAATTTTGGGGAATTTTTTAAAAAACAGATCAGCAACTGCTTTCGAGGGTTAGGAGGGTTCTTCTTTATTTTAAATAAATTTTTAAACTTATACTTATTCTAAACTTTTAGTTTACTTATGGGCTACTCAATCCTATGTACGTCTACTCAGAAGTAAGTCTCCTTAGAGTCAGTGAGGCTTGCTCCCAGGAACATGTGGATAGGATTGGGCTGTGAATTTAATTTGGTCATATGGGGGCTGTTAAAAATTTTCCTGCTTGATGATGCCGTTTCTAGCCTTGACATCACTTCCAGTTTATTGACTTCACTTCCCGTTTGTCCCAACAGATTGTCATTCTAAAAAATGGGTCCTGGTGCTAAAAAGTTTGAGAACCACTGTTCTAGGTCACTGTCAACTGGCTAATGAGAGGTTTCAGGTAACATGTCTGGTACTAGGTTAAAGATTTGAGGTTGAAGGTACTAAGTTATGTTCTTTCATCTTTAGCCCAAATAGGATGAACTCCTGCAGTAAGAGCAAATTTGTGCACATTTCTATACAAACATGCTTTGTCCTACTGGAACTGAGGACGTATGTCTTCTTTAAGAAATGCTGACTTTTCAGAGTTACAATTTTGAGCCTATACTGTATACAATTTGATAAATGAGATACAGTTTGCAAATGTATAAAATCAAAGGGCCAGCCCTTCAGGAGCAGCAGAACGAGGTGACGGACTTCTGAGACTGTAGGATGACGGTGTACGCACTACTTTAGGGGGCCAATAGGAGATGCCATTGTTAAAGACTCCCCCCTGCAGGGTGACCGGATGTCCTCTTTTTCCAGGACATGTCCTCTTTTTTAGTCTCATGTCCTAGAAAGGAACTTAAATCTCCTTTTCTCTGAGTGGGCTCCTGCAGGCAGCACATAGCCTTCTTGAAATTAATAAATTATATGCAATATACTACAGAGGCGACTAAACAGCCACCAGGTAGATGGGACTCATTAGCCTGGGAAGGCAGCTCATCTGAGAGAAGGAAAACTCTGATCCCAAACCTCAACTGCCTTGTGGCTACATCCAGTTATGGAAAAGGCTTCAGGAGTCAACCTCGAGGCAAAATCCGGAGCCGGAGTCCCTGAGGCAGCTCATGGCTGAACACAGTCACGTTCTGGTAACTCCTGCGATGCCGCTGGAACCAACCGTATTGGCCTCTGCCTTTCCATTGGACCATTTCAGCGACGTGGAGAGGGGGGATTTGCTGCATGGGTAACAGTCTATCCTCCATATCTACTTTACCCAGGCTTCGCACACTGGAGAGGACACTCTGTTCCAGAACCTCCATTCAGAGCTCGACACCAGAGTCTTCCAAGACTGAAGGATGCCAACAACAACTACATGTAATATAGTTTTAAATTTAATAATAAGTAATATAGTGTTGAAATTAACCACATGAAATCAATATATGAGCTTTATGTCCTACATTTTTCTTGGATGTCCCACGTTTTGGGATGCCTTGTCCCCTTTTGACATCTGGTCCCCCTGTCCCAGAGTCCCTGCAAGTAGAAAACTAGCACTGGGCGACCCTGTTCTCTGTGGAGCTACTTTTCCCGTTGCAGGGACTATTTTCTATAGACGATTCCTCACGGGCAGTGGAAGTGGTATAGTCCTTTCTACCGCTTCAAGAGTGCCCTCCCCCCATAAGTTGCTTCACACGTTCCAAGAAAGGAAGCGAGTGCGCGTGGGGAAATGATGGCTGCTGCTGTGTTGCTCTTTCTCAACGACCTGATCAGGGACTGGAGGGGGGGGAAGAAGCTGCCTGTAGCCACTCATCCCTCCTCCCCCAGGAGCCTCCTCCTGCTGGGCAGGCAAGCCCTGCGCCCTGTGCACAGCCACTAGGACAGGGGGTGTGCCTGGGCGAGGCGGAGCTCCGCCCCCCGCCTCCTCTGGCTGCCGGTGAGTGTCGCCTGGAGTGCCGCACAGCTGAAGAGGGACGGTCCCTGGCAAGCGCCCTGATCCCCACCGGCTCGGCTGGCTTCTCCCTCCACTCAGTCAGGCGCTCCCCTCCCGCCAGAGCCTCTCCCATGTGCTGCCATGCAGCGGGCGCTGCGCTCCGGGCTGTTGGTCCTGGCAGCCTGCGCCTCTCTCGGCACAGGTAAAGGGGGTGTGTGTGTGTCTGTAGGGCTGTGGCGCCCTGGCTTGCTTGCCAAGGGCGCTCAGGCAGTGCCCAGGGGTTGGGGACCCGGGTGGCAGGAGCACCGAGGATGGTGATGGCCTCAGACTGCCTTTGGAACTGGAAGCTGGGACCCGGCCCCAAGCCAGCATGCAGGGAGATCGCCGCTCAGGCATTGCAGGGGGGACCACTCTGCACATGCTCACAGGCACCATTTCACCCTTCAGCGAACTTTCTTTCATGTAGATCTTGACAAAGCTTTACACTCTCACCTGCAAGTCTTAAAAAATACAGTACAGTACTCTGGAGCTTAAAAAACAAACAAAAAACCTCCCTTGCAAATAAATGATTGTCTGAAGCCAGGAGAATCAAGTCAGAGCATTAACCCCTTTCTGCCCAGCCCACAGGTGTACCCATTGGATCCCTGTTGGGTATATGCAGTGTTGGGCAGAAATGGCTTAAGTTAGATTCAGCCTTAAGCGGGACTTTAAAAGTGGCACTTTAAATGCCAAATTGGCTGTCCGGTATTGAAAAGCTGCACCTAATGTTGTTGGACCTAATGAACTTACTCAAAGTAAAGTTGGCTGTGGCTGGGAGGGCAAAGGACAGCCAGAGTTGACAGTGGCAATGGAGTCTTCCAGGGCATGTCGTTTTATATCCAGCTCACTGATTCAAATGCCCCCTGGACTTAATTTTTGAAGAGTGTTCCTGGGACAAATTTGTTCAATGTCCAGAGGCTCTGTCTCTGTTACCGAATGTCCGGGAGCTGTTTGGGGTTCCTTAAAGCCAGTGACACTCTGCATGTTTCCAGAGGTATGCATGTGAGTTTGTGCCATTCCAGCTGCTTTCAGGCAGGGCTTTGCTCCTATAAGACCTGACAAAACTCATGACTTTATTCTATAAAATAGTTGCACTGTGTGGGAGTGGGAAAAAGAGCAAGCAACTCAAGGAAGGGATATTCTGTTGGATTTACTTTCATCACATTGGCTAAGGAAAAAGTTATATATTGGTGTTCTGTGAGCAAAGGATTTACTGAAGGGTAGAAAATAAGCCCCTTGTACTTCCACAGGATTGGGTTGGCTCCACCAGTTATTTTTTTTTCCTAGTATGGTAACTTGCACTATTAACTATTACACCCAAAATCAGATAAAAAAGTCAGTACTGTATAAGACAGAATCTTGTATACAAGACTTTCTTAAAAAAACAATGACTTGGTCTTGGTGCTCTTAAAGTTATTGTCTTGCTTTCTCTCTTTCTTGCTATTAGTATTAGTATTAGTATTAGTATTAGTATTAGTATTATAACAGTATTTATATACTGCTTTTCAATGAAAAGTCCACAAAGCGGTTTACAGAGAAAAATCAAGAGTGTCAAAATCAAAATCAGAATTGCTACCATGTTTTTATGTCTAGGTGCCCATAGATGTGGGCATTTTAATAGTGCTGTAGCATCATGTTCTCTAAATACTTAAAACGGAGGCAACAGTCCTGTAACTCTTTGCTGGGTGTAAACCTCATTAAACATTATGGGACTTACTTCTGAGTGGATGTGCTGTGTAAATTGTGTTGTCAGTGTCGGAAGACTGTGAATTTGTGGGAAGAACAGATGCAGTGGGCAGGCACCGTCTAGAATGAAGTAGAACTTCAGTCCATTCCCGCAACTGCTTTATACAGTTTTACACTTTTCACAGCTGGTGATCAGTGCTCTGTGTGTGTACACAAATGTACACATAAACATATATACACAAAGTTTGGTTAAATATGTATATTGTGTAAGTGAATGTCACAGCTGAATCACATGATGTATGAAGAAATGTGTTTTTGTCCTAAATCTGCTGCCAGCTGATTTCACTGGATGATACCAGGTTTCAGTAATGAGAGGAGAAAAACTTTCTCTTTCTTTATACATTTATAAAGCTGTCTAGTGTGTCTTCACTTGGGCAGCAATCCTATGCTTGCTTACATGAGAGGAAGCCCCACTGAACATAATAAGGTTTACTTCTGAGTCAACATGCATAGGAGTGTGCTGCTAGTCATCTTTTCCTAATGGTTCTAGGGCCCTATCCTGTCCAATTTTTCAGCACCAGTGCAGCCACAATGCAGTCCCAAGGTAAGCCCCAAGGTAACAAATGTCCCCTTACCTTGAGGAGGCTGCTGTGACTGCCACTCCACCACAGGATGCAGCACATGCCCCATTGGCACAGCAGCACCGGCACAGGAAAATTGGATAGGATTGGGCCCCTAGTTCCCTTTTCCTAAAGATCTGCGCTTTTCCTGACAGTTCATCCAGTAATACATTCAATTGAGCTCAGTGGGACTTGCTCCTAGGTAAATGTGTATATAGAATAGCAACCTGAGGCAGAAAGCCTAAACTACTGTAGTCTTTCCTCATAGGGAAGGTGCACAACTCCCTCAACAACTTTGGTTGCCCTCTTCTGCACCCTTCCCAGGAACCAGAGTTGCACGTAGTGTTCTAAATCTGAACTGCACCATTAATTTGCCTAATATTATCTGTTTTGTTTTCAGTCCTTTTCCCAATACTCCCCAGCACGGAATTTGCATTTTTTTTTTTGCAGCTGTTGTGTACTGACTTCCCATCTGAACTGTCCAGATGATGCCAAGTTCTTGCTCCAGGCCAGTCACCACTAGAACCACTGTCAGTGTTCAGGTGAATGTAGGATTCCTCCCCCCCCCCCCGGCACATTACTTTACACTTACTACATAACCATCATTTGGCATTTTGCTACCTATTCACCCAGCTGAAAACAATCCTTTCAGTCCTCTTCACAATGTACTGCACTTAGGATTTTATTGTACTGAATAGTTTGGTGTTGCTCCCAAACTTGCTGCTCACTTCACTGCTCCGGATTATATATAAACATTTGTGATCCTTGGGGGACTCTCTTTCTTACTTCCTTCCCTTGGAGAGCTACCCATTGATTTCTATTTTTTTTATTCCTGTTGGTTAATCAGAATTTGATCCTTCTCAGAAGGAAATGTGATGAGTAGCTGGTTTTTAGATTTATGGGGGCTTGACATTGAATTTTGAGATGAATTGAACATTGCAGGTTGTGTTGGGATGGTGGTGGCAAGATGGCACAAGGAAAATACATTTGATCACTGGACGTATGCATTATTGGTGTGGCAGAAGTAAGCTGGGGAAGCTGACTATGAGAACAGGATTTGAGACAGATATTTTCCCTCTGAAAATCAATTGTTCTGCTGTATTGTCTTGTATGGAGCAGGGTGGCGGAAGGAGTTGTTTCCTCCTTGAGTGTTTTTCCTGATTCCAGCCCTTTTCCCTTGCTCCACACATGTAAGCAGGATGAAGAAAAATTAATTTCTAACTTTTAACAATTAATTCCATATGCATTTGTTAGTTGGGAAAAAGGGAAAGTGAGTTGCAATTGCAAAAATAAGACCATGTGCTAGTAGATATCACTTCTGCCATACCTCAAGAAGTCTGAGAAGACATGTGAAGATTTTCTCAATTAGCTTGTAGCCCTCGGAATTCTACTGTCCCAGGAAACTCCCTGTAGTGTCTGACTGGGTTGGGACTGCCCTGTCAGCATAGGGACATCATAACATTTATAGGGCTTTATACAGCAGTGTTCTGGGGGTGGGGGGCACTGCGCTAAATTTTGTAGGGTGTCTCAGTGCGCCATGTAAACTGCTCCTCCTTCTCACTATTGAAGCCATTCCGCGTGGTAAGAGCAACGTGGAGGTGTCTCCTCTGCGTTGCTCTTGAGGGCAGCTTACATGGCACATTGAGGTGCCCTGCAAAACTAAGTGCTGTGCCCCCCTCCTTTTCTGGGAATGCTACTGACTTTATATTCTTGGTTCTAAAAGAAAAGTCCAGCTTTTGTTCTTGGTAACTCCCATTTTAACCCTTAAAATGGTATTCTCTAATTTACATGCTATCCCATCCTGGTGTTGCTTAGGTTCATTCTGCAGGTTCAAATTCTAATCTTCTTAACAAGAGCTGCTGCATAAAGGCCAGGAAGCACATCTGCCCATAAATGTGTCTATGACCAGATCTGTATCCTACATATTTGCTGCACAATTCAATGGGTAGCAAGCCACTGTTTGGTTGTTGCTTCCAGAGATTAGGAATTCACTTTTCCCCCCTCAAGAATATTTCCAATGATAATGTGTCTAATTATCTTTATACATTTGGAGATATAATCCATAGTATTTTTCTCCATTTTTTCCCTCAGCCTGTCCTTTTAGCATTGACAGCTGCTTGTGACTGCTGTATGTTCAATATTGTGTCTCAGAGATGTTAAGAAGCTTAATTCATTTAATTATAATCAATGTATATCTACAAAATTTAGGTCAATTAGGCTTTACAGGGAATAATTAGTCAAAAGCGATTAAGCTGATGAGTTCAAGTTGTGATACTGCTGTATTGTACAGAAACCACAAGTCCATTTTTCTTTTTATTGTACTTTTTTTGAGTAGGGTTACAGCGACTAGACAGTTCTTGCTCCAGGGATCTTAAAGTTTTATAAATTCAGCAGATACCTAATTGAAATGCTGGTTACTACATTTCCAGTTTTTATCATGTTGGCTTATCATCATGCAGCATGAATGTACATAGCACTTCAAGCATGTGGCTTTTAAAAATGGTGAATAAAATCAAGTTTACAGTCCAAATATAACTAGTGTATATGCAACATATGTTCTGCAGAATTTCTTGGAATTTATCTGGTGTCAGTGGCACTGTTTGTATTTGCGCACAGATGTGGTTCAGATCTCAGCCTTTTGACTGCATTTGCAGGTCGTAACACTCTGTATCCTGTACTAAACAACCTGAATAACTGGAAGGGTTAAGAAGAGGAGAATTTATGAATTGAAAGATCCAGTAGTAAAAAAACGAGCACATGGGAATATCGTGTTTGAACCACATTTGCAGCATATATGTAGTGTATATTGGGTCTCCATTATTCTGCAACATCTTTCCCTAGGACTGGGCCGAAAATCTGTGGGTCTCTGCCATGCTCCATCCCTTCCATTTAACACTGTCCATTTTAACACTAAACAATCCTTTCTGCTATCCGAAAGGTTAATTCAACATTTGAAAGTACAGTGGGCACTCCTTATCCATGGGCTCAGCATCCGTGGATTTCAGTATCGGTGGTTGCCAAACCCACAGCTGGAAGACCTCAGAGGAGCTCCTGGACATGACCAGAAGACACTTCCAGTTTGTGCTCCCAGGTTGTGTCTGGGAAGTGTTCTGAGGCCCTACAGCCACTGATTTAATTACCATGGAATTTGTTATTGCCGGGAGGGGGGTCATGGAACAGATCCCCCGCAGGTACTGACGGTCCACTATACATTCACAAAGCTGATCTTAATACTGAGATTCTTGCACTGTTGGAATAGCTCCATGTGATATCTCAATCCATTGGTCACTACATATATATTTTTTGTGAATTTTTAAATTACATTTTTAAAAACCACACTTTCACCTTATTTCTTCTTATCAGTCTGCTATAGAGAACTGGTTTGGCCGACCATCGTACGTAACCACTTTTCAAACCATCAGAAAGGTGATACCTGAATAAATAGATGATTCCATATGTTGTCCTGGCTGATTCACTATAGTGAAAAGTCAAATAGAACTGTGGGAAAATATCCACTGGGTTAGTTTTATGTTTGCTAGCATAACTGTCCACAGAGACTGCATAACTGAACATCTTGAGTTGTGGAGTCCAGCCTTCATGCACATGCTTTTTCCATTGATTTAAATGCACCTCAGTTGTGCATGATTACACCTGTGATGTCCATTTGTCTATCACACTGCATTCTGATAATGATTATTGTGGGTTTTTTTTTTAAAATTGGTTGCTCAGTCAAAAAAATATGGTTGCATATCCATCCTGGTTATGGAAGTCTCTTTCTGTATTTGCGCAATGAATGTTGTGTTTATTTAAAAGGTTTAACTGGAGCTGTGAATTGAACAATCATGTAACCCTCAAAACAAACTGATGCTTCAAAGCTGTCAAGTCTGACAACGCTGACAATTGTGATAAGATTTTGTTTAGTATCATGACCCATTCTCTCTCTCCTCCCCAAAGCAACATATGTTTTAAAATTCCAAGCTCTAGGAATCTTGTGAGGTTTTTTTAATAGTTGATTGATTTCAATGAATCTCAGATGAAGCTTGTGAAACTGACAGCCCATCATCTTTCTTCTTGTGTGTCACAGGGGTTGGGGAGAAAAAATGGAAAAAAAGGATCCCTGCTGGTGCATAAAAACAATACCATAACTGTAGCATAAATTTTTTACCTGCAAGTAATATATCAGTAGTTCTGCAGGAACTTCAGTAGAAAGCTCTAGGCCAGAGGTTCCCAAACTGTGAATTGGGACACACCAGTAGGTCACAACTTGATTTTTGGTGAGTTGCAAAACTGACAAAAAATATATTGAACTCTGTGGAAACAGAAATAGACCAGCATGCACATGTTTACTCAGCAGTAGGCAAACATGCCTCACCTTCTATCAAAGGCCAGGCAAAGGGGAACAGAAGACCACCAGAATGGTCCTGATCTGATGACTGTGGAGCTCAACAAAAGCTCCAGAAGGTCCCACCCCCACAACAGAATAAAAAGGATAAAAAGAGAGGCTTGAGCAGCTGGTAAAGTGAAACTTTTTTTTCCAGTCTCATAAAGCTAGGTGGGTCCTGACAGAGCATCATTTAAAGAAATGCCTGTGCTAAAAAGTTTGGGGAACCATTGATCTAGGCCAGGGGTCTCCAAACTTTTTGGCCAGAGGGCTGCATCAAATTTCTGGCATGGTGTTGAAGGCCGGAAAAAATTTTTAAATATAAAATTTAAATAAATAAATTAGAGATGGAACTTAGATGAGTGAATAAATGAATGAATGGGCTCATTCATTTAACCTCTCTGGCCCTCAGAACACCCTATAGATACAATCAGAGCACAGTTCTGGTAATATTCAGTTGAGTGGGCCAGAGGCTTTCAGGGGACAAGAGGTTGGCCGCGGACTGGAAAGAGGCTTGCTGCAGGCCGCATCTGGCCCCCGGGCCGGGGTTTGGAGACCCCTGATCTAGGCTAAAAGAATGGGTGCACCCCTTGTAACATTCCTAGAATATAAGAGAAGATCTGCTTCCTCAGGGAACTTGTTTGGGGGGGGGGCGATTTGAAATACTTCTAGACTACCTGAAGTACTAGTCAGCTTGGTAATATTATGTGGATTGCAAACACATATGGAAAATAGACTTGCTCCACCTTTTTCGTGTGGATAACAAGAAATGCATCATTTTCTCTGTAAACCACTCTGAACTTTTTTTTGTTGAAAAGCAGTATAATAATAATAATAATAATAATAATAATAATAATAATAATAATAATAATAATAAAGCAGCTGGAAAATAAATCATTCATAGGGTCTGTCTAGAACACTGTGATAATAACAGCAGACTACATCATTAAGGCTGCAATTCTGTACATATTTACCTGAGAGTTTCCCCAATCTTATCCCTCCCCCCCCCCCAAGCAGCTGCATCAATGGACCGCACTACTTCTTGGGGGTGGGGTGGCAATCTCAGAGGTCTTCTCTGGCTAAGGGAACAGTTGTTCCCTTACTTAGAGGCAAGCATCTATCACTGGAACAGGTCTATTTGGACATGTGACAGCAATTTGCCTGGTGGAAGTCTAAGCAGAGCCAAGAAGGCCAGTTGGGGCCTGGAAGGGGGATAGGAAGTTGATGGTGCTGGCGAACGCCTGTGCTAGCCCAGCACTGGCTAGCACTGGGCTAGCACTGGGCAGGTGCCCGGCCTCTGCTGCTCAGTGGTCACAGCAGAGAGGAAAGTGGGGGTGGAGGAGGCGATGGGGAGGAGGCATTCTGGGGAGGGGGGAGGCGGGCAAAGGGTGGGGAGAGGGCAGGGGGAGGCGTGCTGGGAGGAGGGAGTGAGGAGGGAGGAAGGTGGGACCAGTAGAGCCTTGCTCCACCGGATCCAGAGCCTTCATGTGAGGCTCAGCGCCTGACACGAAGGCTCTTACTGCACCGCTAACCTTTAGTTATGTGTTTGATTTTTCTTTGTAAACCACTTTGTGAACTTTCCGTTGAAAAGTGGTATGTAAATACTGTTAATAATAATAATAATAATAATAATAATAAATTACTACACTGATAATTTTTCCAGGATTGTGAAACAAAGAGCATTCAAGGGTTCATGCGCTGGTGTGTAGTCTGTCAATATGTTTTAATTTATTTTATTTTAATGGCACGGAGTTAATCCATTTACACTGATTGTTACTGTCTTTTTACGTTTAGTTTTTGATGTTCTGGAATATTTTTGTTGCTCATTTTGTTGGCAATAAAAATTAAGCCTGCCATATGCGCTAAATAATTATGTTGCCCACTCAAGTTGTATTCGCATTCTGTGTTGGCCCAGACTCTAGAATCACAGTGCTGATGCATCTCTAGACCTGCATCCGTTCTCTTTCTGTATGTGTGTTGTCTTTTTTAAAGTGCACCACTCATTGGGCTTATTAATATAAATGAAGTCATTTTGACCAGCCATCTGTTGAGATCACGACTCACTTCTGAATGTGCATTAACATGTCTGACCAGGACATCATGCATACAGTGAAGTCAGGGACTGGAGTGTTTCAGATTCATTATTTTCAGTCATCCTGGATGATTTTTGACTTCTGCTCCTGCAATTTGCATTGTTTTAAATCATACAGGATTATATCTGTTTGATTTTAAAGTATATGCCGTGGGAGTCCCGTCCTGAAACTCAGTCCTGTACTGAGAAGGCAGAAATAAATCAAGGATTTTAGTGTAGCTGTGATTGGGCACTAGCATGTCATGTCTGCACCCCACCGCAATAAAAGATAGCAGCTTTGGGCCTTCACTGTAAATCCAGTGTTGTTCCTTCTTCAGGCAAAATGGTTAGTTCTTGTATTTTCTTAGCTTATGCCCTCAACTTCTGTGTCCATTTTCCTTCCAAGGTGATAGACACTTGACCACCCAAGTCTGCTATCAGAGGGAATGATTCTACTAAAGCTCAAAGTTCTACTGTGTGTGATATGTGTATATATTTATATTGCATATGATATATATTGAATATTATATTACACTATAATATTACATACATTAGTCACTACCAGTTCAGACCCCTAGGCAAGATTCCTTTCCCCAATGTGCATCATTTTACATATAACATAGAATCTCATTTGTGGTTTTGTTACTCACACACCCAGCTTGCAGAAATCCTTCTGCAAGGCTTCACAGTCAGCTTGAGATTTTACCTTTCTGAATTATTTGACGTCATTTCTGAATTATTTGACGTCATTCACAAAGTTGGACGCTTCCTTGCTAACCCCCTATAAATGATGAACAGAATAATTGCACTGATCCCAGTACAGTACAGACCATTGGGGGACCACACTCCTTTTTTCTCCACATTGCAAAAATGGTCAATTTGCTCTTACTCTTTACTTCCTTCTCTTTAACCAGTTACCAATCTGTATCGGATTCTATCTTATATACTGCTAGTGTTTTAAAGATACGCCAAATGGCCATGCTACCCCTACTAAATAGTCTCTTTTTTTAGAATGTTCTGTCCCGCCTAGATTTGGTTCTAGAAGTTAATACACTCTCATGTGTGCCATGAAATGAGCCCTCTGTATCAGAGGTGTCAAACTCGTTTCATACAGAGGGCCGAATAACATTCATGGTGCCTTCTGAGGGCTAGAAGTGATGTCATTAGGCAAGAAGTGATGTCATTAAACTGGTCATAACCAAAAATATGCACCACTTTTTCCCACTTAGGAACTCATTAGTTCCTGAGGAACTACTGACAGAAAGGAATGACAGAAGAGAAAATACACATATCTTGATAACACAGGCCAACACACATTTTGCTTCCTTAAATGTTACACCAATTTCTGGGTATATTTGGGGTGCCAATTCCCAAAATGGCATCCATTTTGCCCTATCACGTCTAGTTTTGGAGACACGGCCTAGCTTCTTTAGTGAATGGTTCAAGCAGCTTCCTCATGAGGAAGCCTACACCATGGCATCTTTTGTGGGGGCCTCATGGTCCCTTGTCCTGGGAGTGGGGAGGGGGAGGTTCGGCACTGCAGAGGAGGCGTGACAAGCTCAAGGCCACAGCTACCACATCAGGACTTTCAAAGGTCCACATGTGCGCTGTGGCTTTCCATCCCAAACAGCTTGACAAATAGCAAACACTGAATGAAGAAGAAAGGGGGAAAAGGACTGACCCATCAATAGCTGCTTCTGATCATATGCTGGAGTAGCAGCTGTTTATCCTTGTTTTGAATATTGCCCTTCTGAGGAATGGAGATACTTGTTTTTGGGATCTCTAAGACACCACAAGGCTAAACTGTGTATGCCTAATATCATTATTTATATCCATTTTGTGTTTCACATCAGGTAATTTGCCAGAGCTGAATCTTCTAGAATAGAATCTTCTAGAATAGAAATCTTTATTTCTATTCTCCCCCCCTCCCAAATATTAGTGACTTGTTGAGGTAGGTACGACTCCCTTTTCCGCCTTCAGAAAGAGCACCGAGCAGCACACCATGAACCAACAGGGAGGCATTCAAGCTTGGCAAGACGGGAGGGGACAGATAGCATGAGGAGAGAGAAGCGGCAGGCAGAGTTGCCCACAGCAGCCAGGAGGCCTTGCCTGCCTCCTTTGCCCCCTCCCTGGGCTATCCAGGCATTTGTTCCTATCACAAGAAACCTTCCCCTGTCCATTGAGCTCTTCCTTCTCCCCTCCCTCATCCAGAGAACAAAAGCAGGCCATCCATTCAGCCAATCTATTGTCCATTCCTTCCAAGGTGGCTAAGAGAGCCCCCCCTTCCCCCAGGCTGTCCCCTCTTTCTTCTGGTTCCTTCCTCCAGCCATGTTAAGCCTCCCTGCTCTCCTTCACCCCCAAGTCCCCTCCTCTTGAAACCCTCCTCCCCTCCTCCCACTACGTCTGCTGCTCATGCTGGTCTGAACGCCAGCTTCCGGATCACCCACAAGGTCTTTTGGAGCAACATTGAAGTGGCAAATAAAGAAAGCAAGCACAAAGAGACCCAAAACCAAGTTGTGAGCACAAAAAACACAAGCCTTCATGTCTCAAGTCTATACAAGTCATGACTTTTTTCCGAGTCAAGAGGCCCTGTGTTGTGAGTCGTGCAGAGTCAGTGATGCGGGTGACTCAAGTTCATATGAGTTGTGGAAAACACAGGTTTCTCAGTTCGAGTTGAGTCATCAGGACTCAAGATCCCATCCCTGGTAATTGGCCCTCTGTCTCATTTGAGTTTTATACCTCTGGTGAAAAGAAAACCATTCCAAGGAGTGATTTAACATGGACTCTGCACCCTCTGTAAGCAGAAGCTTTCTGAAAATTATGTAAGGGCATCTTGGTTGAAGTAGTGACACAACAGGCTGGCAAGGATGTAGGTTGACCTATCTGATATATGACATGGACTGAAGCACAGATCAGTACTGAAAAAGACTTTAGATGTCCTGTAGCTAATTGGATGTATCAAGAGAGAATCTTCATGTCAACGATGGAAAAATGAAGCAGAGAGGTTCCTTGTAGCTGTTAAATATGACTCCAGAATTGACTTTAGAAAAGGAAGGAGGATGGCTAAGGTTAAGACTAATGACCTGAAGAGCTGTTGGGAACTTGCCAGAAGGGCTGTTAGTGTGCCTCCCTGGAGCGCTGGCAGTGATTGCCAGGCTTTCCCCCCATCATCCGGCAACAGGTGTTTGCTGCCAGCTGATTGGCTGGCTGAAGGGGGTGGGACGGGAGAGAGCAGCCCAGGCGCGCGCAAGGGACTGCTCAGTCCACTCCTGACAAGTGACCAAGTCAGACGCTTGCCGGGAGCGGGGAGCAGGAGGCTGCTCGGTGACGGAGCTTGAGCTGTGTTTCTGATGGGGTCCAGCAGCCGCTTGCAGAGAGAGCCCCTTTCCCCTCAGCCTCCTGTCACCAGGGTGGGCAGCTGAGTGGGGAGAGCACGTATGAGCGCGTGGCCATTTTGGCCTCGTGGCCCCTTGCTGTGCTAGCGCCCAGCGCCATTTCCCCCCCTCTGAGGCTCTGATGCTCAGGGGGGTTGTGCCTTGGAGTGGGGGCAGGATTGGACAGCCACCCCCCTCCCCCGTTCTCCAGGCACAGCACCGGGCAGGAGGTGCATCGGGAAACCAGTCCCTCCCTTTGGGTGCTGGGTTGATGAGGGCACCAGCTGGGGGCTTAGGAGCTGACTGCCACCTCCTCATCCCTCCAGTGACACAGGCTGCCCTGCTCGTGCCTAGGCGCTGGAGCTGGCACAAGCCTTGAGGAAGCAAGGAGTGGCCAGCTGAGAAGAGATCCAAGCTGCCAGAGGCCATCCTGCACCTTAAGGGGCAGGTGTATCCTACCTTTAGAGCAAGAGCACTAGGGGTGGGGGCCCCTCATTACACGTTTTCATTCCCGGGTTAGGCCATGGGTGAGAAGACCCTGACGTTGCTCATGGAGCAGTGCCCAGCCTGTGGCATTTTGTCAGGCGCAGGCTTGCGGGATCCAGCCCACCTCGCATTTGTGCAGGAGCCTGGGTGCAAGCTCCTGCCTCCGACCAGCAGATAACCTGCTGCTTACATTGACATCACCTACAGTCTGGCAGAAGCATTAAGGACCTGAGCACAGCCGTGGCATCTGGCCTGGCAGCCCATCAGGGCTCTGTATCCTACCTGTTAAAACTACAACACTGGTATGGGGGAGGCAGGCTCTGCAGTAGCACATCTTTTTGAGGGACTGTAGCACAATGGAAGAAGGGCAGGTGGGAGTAGTGTGGCCACCGCCCCCCCCTTTTACCTGCCCCTTCATCCCCCATTTGCTCAGCTGAGGAGGAAAATGAACTTAGAGCCAAATCCTTGCAGGTATACTCAGAAGTATTCTCCGTTTTGGTGGATGAGGCTCAGAAGTAGCTTACTCAGAGGTATGCTCCGTTTTGGTTGATGAGGCTTGCTCCCAGTAAAGGGTGGGGATATTTGCAGCTTTGAGAGCATTTCTTACTTGTTTTTGAAGCCTAACAGCAGGAGAAATCACAGGGAGTGAGTTAGGTTGCAGGTAGCAGGTGTCCTGACATTGCCTGTATTCCCCCCTCAGATTTGGCTCAGAAGGGTTAATGAGCGCTCAAGAAATACTGGGAAATACTGGGAACCTTGGTTTCCCATAATTTCCCAATCTGCAGGTTGACAATGCTCCTGCATTGCCCCTCCCATAGGGTGACAGTTGTGATGTGGGAGGACAGACACAGGTGTTTTGACTTGCTCAAATCTCAATGGCATAACGTTTTAGGAGAGTGTCTGTCTCGGAGATAGCGGAGCTATAGGGGCATTGTAGTATTGCAGGTGGCGTCTGTTTTTAGGGTATATAGGGCTGGTGGTGCAGCTCCTTGGTCACCCAACCACGAAAAAGAGGGTATCACGAACTTGACCTTCTGGGAGTTTTTTTCCTATGGTGATTGCCTTCACGTTGATGAACGCACCAAATTCAGCCCACTGCTAGTGCAGCAACTAGGCAATGGTTCATGTTATTAATCACCAGACTTTTGGGTCGCCCCAGGTTGGGAATCTGGTCCGAGCTTTGTTACTCCTGGTACCTGGCTGTAGTCTTAAACGTTTCAACCCGGCTTGTTCTGGGAATACACAACAGCAATGCCAACACCTTCAGGAGGAGCATTTTTAGTTGCTACCTACAGAAGTCCACAAGAGGTCTGAGTGCATGCCTTTATGGCTCTTGGAGCATGGCCTGAACAGAGTCTAGATGCTACCTGGGCATTTCAAGTTGCATTCACCTGAGTCAGCTACCTGAAGGAATCTGTGACTTCAGCACATTTTGAAAGTCCGCTTCCCTCCCAGAAAAGGGGGCTTTAACCCCCTCAGACCACTGTCATTCCTACTTGAGTGCGGTAAAAGGGGGGCTGGCGGTTAGGTCAAATAGCGCCCACCTGGCTGCCACATCCTTCTGCTTGCAACTTTAGGGTAGAGAGGCTGCACTGAGGATGTTTGGATTTGAAAGTTGCTTGAAGGATTGAGGAAAGATACTCCTATGCATCAGCGCCTGCCTGACTTGCGTTGCAACAGTGGTTGCAGGTGGGGCATTAATGCTCTATAAGGTCTATTTCAGGTTAGTCACTAATATTCTTTAACTATGGTTCACAATCTGACTTCTTGACCCACAATAGGTCCCAACCCAATTTTGATGGGTCATAAAACTGTCAAGTGGCTAGGCTATATGCATTAAAAGTGAAACAAACCACTATTTGGGGCGGAGCAAATAACCGTTATAACCACGGAGGCTTGAGTGGTTGGCATAGCCTTAATTTTAGTGAGTCTTGATGCTAAAGTTGGGGGTGCCACTACGCTATATCGATTCCACGTGGGCTCTAATATTCTACCCTGACACCTCCAGATATCAGTCTGACCAAAGGGGGCCCAGGTGATAGTTGAGGGTGGTATTCCCTATCAGAATAGTTGCCTAGTCCATGCCAGGTCAGCCTTTTGTCTAATAGCTGCACATTGGCACTTGGACTTCTACCTACTGTCACTGACACAGGCCATCAGTTCCTGCCAGTAGGGAGCATCAGGATGGCGGGACTTCACCAGGGGTTTTTCAAATTAATGTGCCAAGGGGAATTTATTAAAGCTGCCCCTGTGGTGGCTGATCGCCACAGGCTTATTGCCCAACATCATGTACAAGGGATTATCATGAAGTTTGGTTAGTTTGTCCCTTGGCTTTCAGGGCTCCACCGCTTACACAGTGTCTTAGCACCCTTTAGAGGGAGGCATCTCCCTCAGCAAGGCCTTGCTACATGTTTCATACCAGGTGTGGTAGCTCTGTGCAGATAGGCATGGATGCATGGGCCTTTGGTTGAGGCTAGAGTCTGTGCAGTTATTAACCAACTTAGTGGGCGAGCAGCCTCTACTCTTTGAGAGTGGGGGGAAGGAGGTCCTGTCAATAATCTGATTAAGGAGCTTGCTCCCCTTACTCTTTGAGGCTGAGGTGAGGTCTTTTAGTAACCTGCTTTAACAGGCATGACGGTTCTGCTGCCCTGTGCAGATAGGCACAGATGCAATGACCTTTGCCAAGGCTAGGGTCTTTGCAATTATTAACCCACCTAATGGGTGCCTTGCCTCTATTCCTTGAGAGTGGGGGGATTTTGTCCCTTCATTTGAGGGTGTCCAAGACTGACCAGATGGGGCATGAGCCGTGGATTCAGCTTAAACGGGCTCCTATGTGGTACCTTTGCCCTGTATCTGCCATGGAACAGTATTCCTTGTTGGCTGCTTCAGGAGTGGGCCCGCTATTTCGACATTTGGATTGTTCCCCCCTCACGATTTGTCAGTTTCGGGCCATTCTTAAAAGGGCATTGGCTCACTTGGGTTTGAGGCCAGAACTATACGGGCTTCATTTGTTTAGAATTGAGGCAGCATCAGTAGTGGCTCGCATTGGTTTTTCGCCCCAGGACATCAAGCGCATCGGCAGATGGCGCTCTGGTGAGTTTAAATAATACGTTCGTTAACACTAGGCCTGTTAGTATAGGTTGTGACTCCCTAGGGAGCCTGGGGGGTAGTTATTCTGCAGTTGCATTTACCCCAAGGTTCTGCGCCACGCTGGCGCGATGTGTAGGTGCCGTCTTTGGTCTATAAAGACCCCTGTTGGACAGGCTCTGGCCTGGATCGTGTTTGCCCCCAGTCCTGTTTTCGATGGGGTGATGTGTTTGTGATGACCAGGTTACTGGCCACGCAAGTGTTGGCCCAGACCCATTTGGGTGGGGCGATGTGTATTCCTCACAAGGTTGAAGGAATTGGTTATACCTTTTACCCGTGAGCTATTCTAAGTGGGTGTTAAGTGAGTTCGCCTCACGATGTGCTTTTCTTTCAACAGGTCTGCAAGTGAAGTGCCCATTCAGGGTCCTGATCTGTGGACATTCCATAGTTTTTTTTTGGGGGGGGGGGTGGAAGCATGCCATGACATCCAGTTTCGGCGCTCAGCTGGAGCTGGGTGATGTTGCGCACATTGAGTGGCTGGCCAAGAGGGGTATGTGTTGGAGTCAGTTTTTCCCAGCCTTTTTGGATTTTATCGCACTCAACCCCCTGCCCCAGGTAATCGTTGTCCACCTAGGCGAGCATGACTTGGGCCAGAGGACGTCTATGTCCTTGAGGCTCCAGGCTCACAGGGATTTTACAACGCTCATTAGTCAGTTCCCTGGGATTACTATCCTGTGGTCTAATATGCTGCCTAGGAGGGTTTGGAGGTGGGTGTGCAGCATTAGAAGAATAGATGTTGCCTGCAAAAGAGTTAATGCTTACCTGGGCAGGGTTGTCACGGAGCTCAGGGGGAGCGGCTATCCATCATCCTGGAATTTGTTTTGGGCAGCCTGATCTTTACCATGGCGATGGAGTGCATCTTACCCCTATGGGTTATGGCCTCTTTTTACCAGACTTGCAACAGGGCTTGAGAACCTTTTTGGTTGCAGGGAAGGCCAAATGCTAGGCTGACCTCCCCTTGTGGTGGTAGAAGTGCGGGGTGGGTAGGCAGACCTTCTCAGTGTCCAATCTAAGTCAGCAATGGACTTGGGGTGAACCAGAACCGCTCCCATGATGCCTGACTGGCTCGAGGAGGCAGGCTGGCTAGCCTCTTGTCCAAACTTGGGATCCTTGCAGGGGTGACCTGAAGGCATAGCAGTTCTGCTGACTTACCTTCTTCTGGTGATGTTGAGAGGCGGGCTTAATAACATTTGAGCTGCGTCTGGAGTTGGGTGGATGCCCTACGAGACTGGGGGACGTAGATGGCTAGGGCTGTTTCCCCCACCTAGAACCCTGCACTTGGGATGAGTTTGTTCAACCTCTTTTGTTGCCCTGTTGCAATGTTTGGTATTTTAATAAAAGTGGCCCATTTTAATTCCATACCTGTTGTCGGCTGTATTTATTTGGGGAGTGCATGGTAATAAACAAGATTCAGTTCTGTATGTGCTCATGTCCTTTGCTTTCAAAACAGGTCATCCAGATAGACATGCAACAAAATATGCTTTAATTTTTGTAATGTGCACATGTGCTTGTTTAGGTCCAAAGTCTTGCACAATTTTTGAACAATAATGAGCTGGTGACTTTATCTGCTCTGGCTTTCAATTGATCTGAAACTAACGTGCCTACGAACACTTCTTGTCAATTTTTGTTAATAGTGTCTTTGGCATAGATCAGACATGACTAGCAGGACAGAAGTATTTTTTCATCAATAGCTGCATGAAAATTAAAATATGCAGCTATAGGATCCTGCCATAGTTGTAAGATGCCAATTTTTAATTGAATAATGACACGTTTGCACTTACCGAAGCATCGTGAGAGTCCCCTAAGACAAAATCTTGAGAAACTCACAACCTATGAAAGCATTCCACTATATGCAGAACTGTTTGAATTCCATAGAAAATAGATTCCAAACACTGTACATGCTGTTCTGTTCAGGATATGATGAAAAGGAGAATTCAAAATCAAATTAATGGATGGGGGGAATCAAAGTAATTTGTGCTGTCATGTTTTGTGACCTAACAGGCTTTTTAGGTGCTAGTGTAGAAAAACAAAAATTGCGATTGCAGTCTGATTGTGTTGGAACAGAGTATGTTGAATAGCAAATGGGATGGGAATTGGGATGAGTCATTTCTGCATATGAAAATATTTTTTTATATGTCACTAAAGTAGAACATAAGTGTTTTTCCCAACCGGCAAAACAAGGTACACCTATAGCAAAATGCAGTAAACAAGCACAAGATGAGTTACTTTGAGATGTCATTTCAAAGTCCATTAAGCTTATCTGTAGACCTCTTGGGCAAAACTCAGTAAATACCTTATTTAGACCACTTCGTTGTTTAAAGATTAAATGCCATACTGTGACTTTTACAAGAAATATGTATTCTTTCCATTTTGGAGAGAGAGAGACTGCTCATCCTTTTAACCCATTTTTGCCCAGCCCACAAGAGTACACATTTGGTCCCTGTTGCGTACATGCAATGTTGGGCTTAAAGGTAATGGCTTAAAGGTAATGTTTGAGTGTGAAGTGGACAGATATTCAGGTTTATTCTATTGAGAACAGCTCTGCGAAGGAAAAATGTTGTGAATGCCAACATGCTAATATTTCATTATAATTCTCTGATCAGGCTTGATGAGCTAACTGTGCATTGTCTGCTTATGAATAACCCAACCTACAAACCCTTCCTCCCTCTTTTCCCTTAGACTGGGCGAAAGCCTGGTGCACGTCTGTGTCATGTGTCCTGCCAGAGACTCATTGGCAGGACAATTGGCAACTCATTGGCAATTTATTTCTTCACAAGTACTGTATATAAACAGCTGTTTATATACAGTACTTGTGAAGAAATAAATTGCCAATATCTGTGTTGAGCCTTCATTCAACAGTCAAGGCAGGGCCAGTCTTACAGTGCCATGAATTGAAGCTGTCGCTTGGAGGGGCACCTTTACCAAGATGGCAAAATCTCTTTTCCTCCTGGTCAGCAGCTTCTCTGTAGCAGCAACTCTGCCAACCCTGCTACCTGCCTGGAGGCTAGCGAAAGAAAGGTCTGGCAGTGTAACTTGTCTATATACATGCTGCTATATAACATGATAGCTATACAGTCATGTGACTATCCTGGCAAATGGTCTTAGGCAGTGATTCTCAAATTCTCTGGGAGAGTTTGAGAGCCACTAAGTCTTTGTGGGGGAGGGAGGAAGGCAGTGATGAGATCCCCAGGATTGCATCTCAGGGGGCTGCAGGGACTGGGATGCACTCTTCAATCCCTGCAGCAGCCCGTCAGGGGTGTGGGGAGCCCTGCGCAAGCATCTGTAGGGCTCCCCGGCCTTCTAAAAGTGAAAGCGAAGTGATCGTGCTCCACTCCTGGTTTTGCGGAGGTGGGGCACGATCGCTCCACTTTCACTTTTGGAAACCTGGGGAGCCCTGCAGACATTCGCGCAGGGCTCCCTGCACCCCCAGGACACTGCTGCAGGGACTGGTGAATGCATCCTAGTCCCTGCATCCCCCTGAGTGATGCGATCCTGGGGATCACATCGCTGCCTTCTCCCCTGCCCCCACTCCTTAAGGGGAAAGAGGCCAGGGCCCTCAGACTGGGGTGTCGCGATGCCCCGGTTTGAGAAGCCCTGAGGTTATTTCCTGCCTTTTAAATCACTGCATATCAGGAATGGGACTTGGCATGTACCACTATCATGGCATTTGCATAAGAGATGGTAAATTCTTTAGCATACTCACCAAGCATTTATGTTCTATGGCAGTAGCATGGCCCAAAGCATGAGTTCTCACAACAGCCTTTACAGGAGTACTCCTCTGTGTTTGTGCTGTACACAACTAGAACATTTAGAATGGTGGAATGCTGAAGTTTCAGTAAACTACTTGGTTCTATATGGGACTCGGAAACAGGAAAAACACCATTTTTACTTCCATAATTCTCCAGTTTGCAGTTAAGAGAAAATTGTGGATGTGGAAGAGGCTCCCAAAAATGTCTTGAATTTAAATAAGTTAGAATATTATTGCTGATTTCGGTTTTGGCTATACCTCCGTTATTGCCTATTAATGACTTATGCAACCCTTCAAATGACATGCATGTCTTGAGATGTATAATAATATATCTGTGAAAACCTGTCTGTGGCAATGTATCTTTGTGCTTCAGAACTGGGAAGAAAATGCAAAATCCTATACATGTCTGCCAGGCCCCAACCCAAGATCAGCAGCTTCGTCTCCAGAAGGGTAGCCACACCAGCCTCCTCACACTGGCACAGCTCATGGGCATGTCTGAGTTTTGGCTATTGCTGGTACCCTTCATCATTTGGAAGGCCTCCCACCCATACAGAAGTTCTTAAAGGGGGATGGTTCTGTGGAATCCACCCCCAAAACATGGGTTCCCTTCTTGGGATCCCAACCTAGGCCTTACAGCATTGATTAGGCCCACTTTGAGCCTAAGAGCTCTCACGGTATCAACCATCAGACTCTCGAGACAACCTTTCAAGTGGGTATCACCTCAGCTTGGAGGGTGTAGCGACTCACCATCCTGTTGCCTAACAAAGAATGTGTTATCTTTCACGAGGACAGGGTCATTATTTGGACTGACCCATCCTTTTTCTGAAAGTGAATCCATCCTTTCACCTTTCTAAGGACATTGTGCTGCTGTCATAGCCTGTGGCTGAGGGTTTGTATTAAAAAGGCCTGTAAAGCTTGGGAAAGAATGACCTCTTCAGATGC
Source organism: Tiliqua scincoides (assembly GCF_035046505.1). Classification (NCBI taxonomy): domain Eukaryota; kingdom Metazoa; phylum Chordata; class Lepidosauria; order Squamata; family Scincidae; genus Tiliqua; species Tiliqua scincoides. The sequence goes on along the minus strand of NC_089821.1, from coordinate 98,027,534 downwards.
TACAGTGTGTTCCCTGCAGGGGTGGTGGTGGTGGGGGGAGCAGTGGTGCTGGCTTCAGCAGCTTATAGAAGCTGCCTGTCTCCAGAGGTAGTTTGTAAGGTGGCAACACGGCAATCAGCATACACTTTCCAAGAACACAATTGCACTGACATCTTTGCTGAAGTTTATATAAGTGACATTTGGCCAATAGGTTCTTCAGAAGGTGATACAGGGTTCTGCAGTATAATTCCTGCCGCTAGGGTAACTGCTTTCCTATAACTCAGCAGGCCAGGCTGAACCACCCCGGAATCACAGGAAATTGGGGGAGTTTGAACTGACCCACAAATGCCCTTTCTCTGTGATTCTGTGGTTCATTTGCACCGCTGTAGCTGGCCTCTCTGGTACCCAGGGCCATGATGCTCAATATCACCATCTCAGAGGTGCTGGACCCAGAAGTAATTGTATTGACGATGATGGGGGGAGGGGAGAAGCTCAGGAGAGGGTACCTTGACACTCCTCAAGGTGTGGTATCGGTGCCCTGTACCCCTGCCCCCTAGCTATGCCACTGTTCATTTGACACCCCCCCCCCCCGTTAGAACTGGAGCAAACATGGCTTCTGGCATTGAGTTGGGAGAGCCAACTCCCAACTTTGGTCATGGGCTTAGCCTTAGGCGATTTGAAGGGTTATCCATTTGTTCTTTTGTTAGGAATCTCTTTGGTATTCAGTCGTAGTGTTTGTTCATGTTGGGGCTCTCCAAGTTCTCAGTTTAGTCTGGGAAACAGAGGGGGCCCCTAACCCTTGGTCTGCACCCGACCCTGCCTGGTGATCAAGAGGAGATGCTTCTTCACACCCAATTTCAATCCGTTCAGAGGGTGTTCAACCAAGATAGATTAGAGTGAAAAAATTCTTTGTTTTGCTTGGCGTTGTTCAACAAATCCTTAATTATTTTTTTCAGGTCTAACTTGTGTGTGCCAATTATGTGAGAAAACGAACTTCACTTGCGAAACGGAGGGCGCATGCTGGGCTTCTGTCATGTTAACGAATGGTAAACAAGAGGTGATAAAGTCGTGTGTTTCTCTCTTGCAACTAAAGGTACAAATATTCTGCCACAGTTCTAAGAATATAACCAAGACAGAATGCTGCTATACAGATTTCTGCAACAACGTCACCATTCACCTGCCCGCAGGTAAGCTATGCTTATTAGCGAAGAACATCTGCTAAGACCATAGTCCTTACTTTTGTAGAAGTACTTTTGTAGAAAAGCCCCTGTGAATTGCAATGGGATGTGACACTTATTGCTGCACAACATGTTAACATGCTAGAAAATAAGCTCACACCTTTTTGCTTTTCTTCCTGGAAACTTTATCATTTGTTCAAATGAAGTTTTTGAATTTTCATTCCCTGGTAAGTCTCTTACCCTCTGAATGATGGCTATGCTCATTCTGGGTTTTAGGAGAATGCAGTATAAATTTCACCTTGTGCCCTAATCTCCAAAGCTGTCACATGAGCAAAGTGTTCCCTGTTGATTTCAGTGTTGGGGAACTATTCCACAGGAAAAATGAAAAAGAGCCTTGGATAAAATTTCTTACGGTGGGTAAGAAACTCCTTACCATCTGATTTCTGCATATAGGCCTTCATACTAGTCCGTTTTTCAGCTACAAGGAGACAGAAGCTTGTGACGGCAGTGAAAAAGAGCAGCCTTGGGTAACAAGGACTTTGCTTGAACAGGTGCCCTTTACTTCCAAAGAACCTTTGCTAAAAGAAAGCATTGAAACTTTATTGTACAGAACCATATGTGATGGATCACCTTCTTGTCCAAACAGAACATCTCCTTATCCATTTTGTATGACTTAAAAATCTTGCTCCTATTTCATGTGATGTTTATTTTGCTGTTAATGTTTAATTCTTGTTGCCTTCTTGCTTCAAATTTTAACTGTTGCTTGGCGGCAAAAAAAGTGAAGGGAATAGTTTTCATGTGCCTTTTAGAAATACAAAAGCATCTGTGGCCTGCCAAGAATTCTGTCTAGAATCAAGCAGTGCTTCACATTTATAATAAATTAAGATATGTGAAGACACAGAACTCAAATCTATCTTGGGTCATGAAGTGACTTTAACAAACACCTGGTTGCTCTTATGTTTTCTTACTGGATGATAGTCAACTCATGCACACGTTCACATCATTCCAAGAGTGGGGGGGGGGGGTTGCAATTGTGGTACTCTTGACCTCTGCGTTTTTGTCAGAACATAGACTTAGTGGCCTATGTGCATAGACCACTGCTACATAGATGGGAATTGCATGAGCATTACATTGGAGAAATGGGATGTGACCATCATGCAGTTCCTGCTTACTTGTGTTGGTCAGTATTCACTCATTGGTTAAAATGTAGGGAGCGGAGAGGCCAGCATGATGATCCCAAATCACTCCCTCAGCATATAAAGAATGCATTGTGCTAGTTAGTCTGCTTGGTACATTTGAGTTCTCCTTAGCGAAGTCATTGGTGGGGAGGAGTCCAGGAAATCCTGGCAGCCACCACAGAGACTTTAGCACCAAATGAAGTTTCCTGTAGGGCTGAAGAAAAGTTATTGCTATGAGTTCTTCCAAGAGTGGAAAGGTAGACCTTGATGGCCTCAGCCTGATGTTTCAAATTCCCTCCAGCAGAGGGTGGTGGGAATGTAATACTATGAGTGTAATACTGGTGGAGCAACTGAACAATAAGATGCTTTGTTGGAGGTCAGATATACCTCCAACTATGAGGTCAGATATACCTCTTTAATAATGAGACATGTAACATATTAGACCAGGGGTGCCCAAAACCTGGCCCGGGGGCTACTTGTGGCCCTCAGGGGCGTCCAATCCGGCCCTCGGGGAACTCCCAGTCTCTAATGAGCCTCTGGCCCTCCGGAGACTTGCTGGCGCCCATGCTGGCCCAATGCAACTGCTCTCAGCATGAGGACGACTGTTTAACCTCTCACCTGAGCTGTGGGATGAGGGTTCCCTCCACTACTTGCTGTTTCCTGTGATGCAGTAGTGGCAGCGAAGGAAAGGCTAGCCTTGCTTTGTGCAAGGCCTTTTATAGGCGTTGAGTTATTGCAAGACCTTCATTCATTCATGTAAGTTCAATCTCTAATAAATTCATTTATGTAAATTTATTCAAATTTTAAATGTAAATTAATTATTTTTTTTCTTGGCCCCTGACACAGTGTCAGAGAGATGATGTGGCCTTCCTGCCAAAATGTTTGGACACCTCTGTATTAGACATATGTTATGAGGTAGCAATCTCCCATAGTGAGGAGATAATCTTCCAGTAAAGGCTAGCAACAGAAGAAATTGGACTGGAGTTCTGTGCCCAACCTCTGAACCTTGATTGGCCATGTGTAATGCCATATTTGTCCAACCAAAACTTAAGTCTGGGAGAATCCTTACAAGTTCCGATGAAGAGTGAGCCACTAGGCTATAGGTCTATATTTCAGCAGAGGGAGTGTGTGGCAGCAAACCTGCAGTTGTTGCAACACAGGAAATTGCAGGGCTGCCATCCTAAGCACACAATATGGAATAAAGGTGAGTTGAAACAAGTGGAACCTTTCAGAGTAAATGCGTTTTAAGATTTGGGTGTAAATCTGGATTCATACTGAAAGAATTAAGTACGGCAAGCTGATTTTTCTGGTTTCAAGACTCAGTCACTGAATGAGGAGAACCACTTGGGCATGTTGGGGTGACTAGCTGGCCCATACCTCTGGTTCTCTGTGGTTGGTATACTGAGCATTGCTTCATCCTGCTATCCTACCCACACTTACCCAGGAGTAAGTCCCATTTACTATCATTGTTAAAAAAATATACACAGCAGCTTGTTAAAAGTATAGGTCTGTAACATTTCCCCAAATGCAGCCACATACCATGGTAGCATCAAGTCTAATATATTAAAAATAAAATATTGAAATGAATGGGGACCCACCTGAAATTGGCTTGTGACCCACTGTTTGAGAAACACTGGCATAAACAATTGCCTGCTTCTTTTTCTGCAATGTGTGTTGTAGGATAAATAGGTCCATGTAGATTCAGTGTATTATACAGTATAATCTATTTTGAGGACAGTATGCAAGAAGCAATCCTTCCCTCCTCCTTTTCTTAGCTCTCTAACATCACTTACTGCCCAATGCATACTCAGAAGTAAGTTCCATTGAGTTCCGTGGGCTCTACTCCCAAGTAAGGGAATACAGGCTTGTAGCCTTAATAAATGATTCCTACATTATTAGGTCTCTGGAAACAACAGTAATGCTGTACCCAGGGCCTATGAGAGGAATTTTAGCAGGGGGTACAAAGTTTTTTCTGGGCTCCTTCCCAAAGGGGAAGGGGGCAATGGGGCAGGCAGAACAGGGGGCAAAATAGGGCAGGGGAGGGTGCTGACAGCTATAATAGTCTTTGGAGCTCAGATCTACTAGGCTTCTTGATGGAGAGCCCAGGTCTACCCAACCATGTGGCATTGGCAGTTAGATAAAGTAATAAGGAAAACCAAACACACTCCTAAGTCTCTCAGAAATTTTTGAAATATAGAAAATTGATTGCAGAAAATTAACATCATTGTATTTAGGCTCACACTAGAATGGATCAAAATGAACTTCTGCAGCAGCTGTAACCCCACAGCTGGGTCCCTGAGCTTCTATACACTCCTTCATGGTTATGGGATCCACAAGCCAAACAGCTAACGTGGCAGGCCAGTTTCCTCGCAGATTTGACACTGTGTTGAGGAGGGTCATGGATGCTTTCCTGGGCTTGGTGTGTATGACTTGCAGCAGCAGTTAATACTGCATGCACATGGTTGTGCCCCAGCATTATGCGCTGGCAGTGAGTTCAGGTGAGATAGGAAAATGTCAGACCCCAGGAACTTTCTGGGGCCCCTCTTTTGGCTCCTGGGCCCTCTTTCTGACCCTGGACCTGGGTACAAATTACCCCCTTTACCCCCCCTCTCCTAGGCCCTGGCTGTACTCATCATAGATTTTATGAGATGAATTTGTCATGTCAAAAAAGTTACTGATCAGGCTTTAGGAAATATTTCCAAGGAAGCTTTTGAGCTGAATAAATTTCCAGTGGAGCCAAATATTATGATAGGAAAAATGGTTACTTCTGAGAGCCTTTATTCAGTTCAATTTTTTGTTTTAAAATATATGCTATCACAATTTTAAGCTTGTAGGAAAGTGTGGTGCAGGTTCTTCCTGGTACATAAATATCAAAGTTGATACAATTTTGTGTAACCGGCACTGTTTACTTACAAATAAATAGCTCTGTCAAGGCTGTTCTGTCAAGGCTAACCATACGGGTCCTTCAGCGGCTTCTGGCTTTTTCCATTGTGGAGGTTTTACCTTTTCAGTGTGGGATGATGAAGATGATGATTCTCAGCATTCTTTGTGACTTCCCTTAAAACATGGAAGGACTATTGCTTCATGGCAAGGACTCTGTTTTGCATGGTCATGGCTCCATTTATTCAGTCCCTGATACCTTCTGTTTAAAGGCGGTAGCACTGCTGAGAAGAAAGTGCCTTCTTTCTTCTAGAAAGAGGAAATCAAAAGGTACTGGACTTCTAGAGCCAGTGGTTTGATATAAAAGAATCTGCTTTATACTATCCCTGTATATGAGAGAGAACATCAGTGGGAACATTTGATAGAGAATTAAGTGCAGGCCTTCCTACTCCCACGTTCTGTCCAAAGGTACATGATAAAGTGAAACTTCCTATGGTAAAACCGTGGCCTACACTGTTATCATAAAACCATAGGTGTTTTCACATTGTAGGAAGTGCCTTGGGTGTGTATTAAAGCATCTTACTTCAGAGGTTGCCTGCTAAAAGCAAACATACTAAACTCTGACTTTGGTACAAATGGCAGACTGTTGGGGTTCCACACCATGACCCCTCCTTTCCTCCCCCTAACCTGTTCTTTTGCTTACCACCTGCCTAATAAAGAATTGTATACAACTTGAAAACTTACTCCTTTAAGGGCACAATCCTAACCCCTTATGTCAGTGCTGTCCAGCACTGCATAGTGGTGCCAGTGGGATGTGTGCTGCATCCTGCAGTTGGGGGACAGTCACGGAGACCTCCTCAAAGTAAGGCAATGTTTGTTTCCTTACCTTGGAGTTGCATTGCCCTTAAGTCAGTACTGGAAAGCACTGACATAAGGGGCTAGGATTGCGCCTTAACTTTTGGTTGGTTCTAATAAATTATGTACCCATCCACGGGTATGGGGGGGGCAGAAAGGACTGGGTGGGCAGATTTAGTCATGGTCAGATCAAAGACAACGTACTGTGCCTCAAGCAACCTAATAGCAGGTCACAGGCACTTCCAGCACCCTCAGAAACACCAGTGTACATGACGCAATCCATCTGGTGAAGACTCGGCCATCCTGGACTACATCCTGATTAATTCTCTATTCCAATTATCACTTAAATGATAATTGGTACGTGCAGTGAGGGGGCCTGACTGTGGATCTGATCATCACCTTGTTCATGCTAAGGTCCAGCTGGAACTACAATGGACAAAACACAAGGCACCCCCACCAGTCAAACTGAACTGGGCATGTCTGAGGGATCCGGAACTCAGACAAGAATTCCAAATCGCTCTATCCAACAAATTTGTAGCACTCAAACCATTGGGTGATGTTGATGCAAAAGAGAAGCAGATATCGGAGTCAATCCTAGAATGTGCTGTCCTCCTGTACCCACCCATCCACTGTCAGACACAGCCATGGATTTTGGACAAGTGCCTGGATCTGGTGGACAAATGGAAACGAGCCAAACGTGTCAACTTAGAACAATACCGGAAACTGAACAAACAGGTCAGACAGAAGTTGAAGGTGGAAGAGGAAGCCTACTGGAATAGTGTGGCAGCCAACCTGGAACAGGCCGCATCCAAGCATGAATACTGGACTCTGTATCAGGAGACTGAATAGTAAAACTAAGTTGATCAATCACAATATCAAGAAAGCAGATGGCACCTTTGTGAGCTCCCCTGGCGAATGCCTGCAGCAGTGGAAAGAATTCTTCCAACAAGTATATAAATACACCCCACCCAAGGGACCACCACCTGAGAATCAATTTCTCGATGATCGAGCCATCGATTGATGAGGCGGAGAGTGCTATAAGGTCATTGAAGAATGGAAAGGCACCCGGAGTGGACCATTTAATTGCTGAAATGATCAAAGCTGGGGGAGACATCCTGCTGCAACAGCTCCACATCCTCCTGACATGCATCTGGTGCTTGGAACGAATCCCACTAGCATGGAAACAAGCTATCATTGTGCCAGTCCTGAAGAGTGGCAATAGCCGAGAGTGCAGGAACGACCACAGCATCAGCCACCTCTCAATTATCAGCAAGGTGTTGATAAAAATCATACAATCTAGGCTGCAGAAATATCGTGAACAGACCAGCTGAGAAGAGCAGGCAGGATTCAGGTCACATCAGGGCAGTACTGATCAAATATTTGCTATTCGTCAATGGATGGAAGAAAAGATCAAGTGTGGAAAGCAAACCATCATCATCTTCATCAACTTCAAATCTGCATTCAACTGCGTTCAATGGCCTGCCCTGTGGAGGGCACTGGACAATGAGCACACACCACTGAAGATCATTCAACTTCTCCAGGTATTGTACATGGCAGCATGTGGATCCGAAACGAACTGTTCAACCAATTTCCCATTCAAGCTGGAGTCCACCAGGGAGATGTTGCTTCTTCCCTGCTTTCAATATCGTGGTTGATTGATTGATACCATTATGAGGAAGGCATTCAAGGACAGGCTTGGAGTTCAGTAATGGAAGTGCCCTTCTAGGACCTCCGGAGGACATTCTGAAACTCGTGGAGGATGCGCATGGCTTCCACTGGCCTCAGAACAGCTCTGGACACGACTGGAGCAAGTTGCGTCTGGTTGTGTTTGGAGCTCAGAGGACCCCGAAATCCACGTGATTTGATATCAGGTGCTGTAAATGTGCTTTATAGTACATATATGGCACCCAGCACCGGCACTAGGTAACGAGGGTCCACCTGTATTTGGTTTTTGGAATCTACATGGCAGAAGTGGCCCTAATTTTATGCTGTGTTTGTACGGCTGGAACTCCCACCCTAAAGGAATAGACAGGATTTCCTTAATCAGATTAGAGTAATGGGATGATTATATGTGTAATAAACTGTTTGCCTTCTCTCTGGATTAGCACTAATCTGTTTTGAATTAGTCTGATTTTAGAAAAGGATGGGCAGCTGGATTTGTTGCCCGCCATCATATTTTAGAGTAAAGGAAGTGAAATGGTAGATGCACAGAACAGGATCTTCTGCCTGGAGCAATTGTGATGACACAAGAGGCTGGAGATGGGTATGGAGGCATTCCTACAGCACAGGACTCTGTGCCCTTGAACCACCATAATGGGTTTCAGAACCTATAACTGCTTCCTCTGCCGCAGCCAAGACATCAAAGCACCACTTATATTGGTGCAGAGTGAAGGGCTGGGGTAGGGGCCGCCCCAGGGCTGCCACCGCCTGCCCCCCCGCCCAGGAATACCTCCCTCCCACCTCCTCCCAGTCTCCCCCCACCTACCTTTTCTGCTTGCGTCGGCCCAGTCGGGCCAACACAAGTGTCCAAGGGGAAGCCAGAGCAGAGGCTTATATCAGCCTCCACAGGCCAGTGCTTCTTGCAGTGTCAGCCTGGCTTGCGCCCTATATTTTTGTTCTGACCCAAAAGTGCAGGAAAGTTGTGATGTGCTCTTATGCCTAAAATTTGGGGTTCTGTCTCAGGCATTTTGGTGAAAAAGAGAATAACATTTGTGACGCAAGGCTTCCAAGGGGCACATTTGGGTGCCATGTTTTAGGTGGTTCTCAGAGTTTTTCAAAGTTCACTTTCTTTCCTTGGACAGCTGTGTGAAAGTGCTGTCCAGAAGCTATTGTGTGGCTATGAAGCAGCTATAATGCTTTCTGAAGAAGCCACATGCGAATGGCCAGAATAATCTACATGTTTATCATTGCAGGTATTTAAAAAAATTATACTAATGCAACATACCCTTCGGTAAATTACTTTTGACTATGTACTTTGAACAAGAGATGGTCACATTGGAAAGCTTTGCGTAGGAGGGATAAAGTGTTAACTTGGGCTCTGGCGAAGATCTGAATTTCTAAAACATTTTTGGAATATACCTTTAGATTGCAATCCTATCCACACTTTCCTGAGTGTGTGTATGATGGGGCTTACTTTGGAGTAGACATGCTTAGGATTGTGCTGTTAGTACACTAACATTTTGGGGTCAGTGTTTCAGGCCCCAGGGCCCATTTCACATATGCGTGTTAAAAGCATCATTGAGTACAAACATGGTTTTCCTGTTAATACTTGAAATCAGATTCATATTGCTGTGCATTATATATTTGCTTTTAATTTATCTTGCTCTTTTGGAAAGTACTGTATTTCCAGCTGCTTAGCAACCAAATAACATCCTCTTTCATTGCTTAAAAAGGATCTTCATTAACAGAGTATGGTCTGGGCTTCCTCCAGTACGTTAACCTCATCATGCAATTGCCAGATTACCCTGATGAATGCAAGTTAATTTATAAACAGCTTCTGTTATTTTTAAAAGTGGGTAGGTTTTTAAAATAAGAGCTACAAAACCTGCTTTGCTTGTTGTTGACCACTAGTGACTTCAGTTCGTCAACAGGAGTTTAATTTTATGTTTTTTTTCAGAGATGGGCATGGCGATGGTGCAATGCTAATTCTTGTTTGGCCAGACTTAGATCATGTCATAGTTCTATTTTGAATGTGCTATCAACTTCTTAAAGTTGTGTTCCCTGCATAGTTTATGAGTTCATCCTCATTTCACTTTTGGTCCTTCTGATGACCTGTCTCTGGGCATCATGGTGTTGAGTTGTTAAAAATAGAGTTTAATAGACAGAATGTTCTGTTTTAAAAAAAATAAAAAATTCTCCCCAGACAGAGGCATTCATCTGTTGTTCAAACTCTCAGGAGTCTATTGTCTGAAATTCTGATTGCTCTTACTTGGAAATAAGTTCAATTAAAACCCATGGCTCGTGCTTCCAAGTAAACTTATTGGACTGGAAGGAAACTGCAAAGACCAGCTTTCTAACACAGTGAAACACAAGGGACCATAGTTCAGTGGCTGAATATGTGCTTTGTATGCTAAAGGCCCCAGGTTTAATACCCGCCATCTCTAGTTGAAAGGATTTCTGGCAGTGGGAGTATGAAAGGTCCTGGAGAGTTGCTGCCTGTAGGCAGAGACAATATTGGGCTGGATGGATCAATGGTCTGACTTCATAAGTTCCTATTGATTGGCATGGCAGCCCAATATATGATGATGCTGTAGTCACAATTATGGATAACGCGAGCTCCTTCAGATTTATCATTCACCAGACATTCTGCAGATAATTGTATCCAAATCTACAGAGCTTCAAATATTTTACAGGTGAAAATTGGGACGTATGTTACAAAAAGTGTTTGTAACACTAATCCTCGTATAAAAATCACTGTCCATGTGCTCCACTCAGTTATTCATAATAGCCTAGCCTTCTGAAGCAGGGTGTTTCAATAAACTGACCATAACAGTTTGCTTTAAAATAAAAATCCACAGCCCAATCCAGACTGGTCTTTCTGCTGGTTAGCAGAACACGCATTCCACTGGTGGAAGTGCCACTGCAGAGGTGAAGGCATAATGTCTCTTCCCCATGTCCGATGCAGTCATGTCATGGCATCACACCATGTCATGATGTCACACAACACTGTGACGTCATTGCTCCAGCTTCTCCTTGGGGCAGGGCTTTGCCTCCTCTCAGCTTCGGGGAAAGCTCGGAGCCTTTTCTGAAGCCAAGAGGAGGCACAGCACAGCCTGCAGCGCCCTGCCCTGGGGAGAATGTCACAATGTTCTCCTCCGGGGGTGGAGCTTTGCAGTGCCCCCTTCTGGCATCAGGGATGGCTCGTAGCCTTTCCCAAAGCCAGGAGGAGCTACTGTGGAGACTGTAGTGCCCTGTCTTTGAGGTGACTGGGTGCAGTCTCAACACCACCTCTGAGTGGATGGAAGTGCCACTGCAGCAGCACATGACAAGCCCACCAGTGAACATGACTGATGGCTGTGTGTGCAAGCTGCCAGAGAGGCCTCCCATAGTCAGCACCAGCACGTTGGTGGTTGGAGTAAGTGGTAGAAGAAACAGGGAGTATAGGGGGGAGGAATGGGGGAATATCTGGGCTGGTTGGTTGGCAACCTGGGCTGGGAGCATCCTAACCCCATTCCTTCCCTTGTATCCTCTCCCTTAATTCTGCACCAGCTGGTGCAGATCCAAGGAAAACCATTGGTGTAGAGGAGGCTTACTCCAAGGTGAGGGAACAAAAGTTCCCTCAACTTGAGGAGCTCTCCAGAATGCCCTCCACTAGATACAGTGTGTGCCCCATTGGTGCATCTGTATGGGGGGGGGGTTTTAATTAGGATTGGTCTGTAAGTTTGTTTAATTGCACACTGAATCTCACAGTGGACCTGGTTGTACTCAGCAAAGAATCAGTGCAATCCAAATATATTTGGCAACATATCTAATCCCAACAGACATTTGCAAGGAAAAGGTGGAAGGGAAATGGTGCACTGGCATTTTATTAAATTTGCAGACCAGTGATGTCATCAAAATAGCACAAAAAAGATCTTTTGTCAAGTCTGCTTTGTAAGTTGTTAGCAACTAATGATGGGGTACCCATCTTTTTTTGGGGGGGGGAGAGATGTCAAATAACTAGGATACATATATGGTAGTGCTTTATGTTATGCTTCTAATATTTTCAGATTTAAGTGTGACACTGGCCACAGGCAAAGTGCTTACCTGTGCAAACATTCCATATGCACGCCTTCATATTTAAATGCATTTACTACATGTCCTATTAAGCCTATTAGTGTGTAGTGCTGTCGTGCTTACAGTCCACTTGCTGGGCCAGCAATCATTGGGGTGCTAATGAAACATCTAAATCAGTGGTTCTCACACATTTAGCACTGGGACCCACTTTTTTAGAATGAGAATCTGTCAGGACCCACCAGAAGTGATGTCATGACCGGAAGTGACGTCATCAAGCAGGAAAATTTTAGCAATCCTAGGCTGCAATCCTACCCGCACTTACCCAGGAGTCAGTAGCATTTACTATCATTGTTAAAAGTATATACATAGTAGCTTGTTAGAAGTATAGTTTTATAACATTTCCCCAAATGCAGTCACATATCATGGCAGCATCAAGTCTAATATATTAAAAATAAAATATTGAAATGGGTGGGGACCCACCTGAAATTGGCCCATGACCCACCTAGTGGGTCCCGACCCACAGTTTGAGAAACACTTATCTAAATTATACATCTAAATTCTGTGTATGGCTTTACTCGTGTCCCACGTCTAGATTGTGCCTCAGCAATAAGCTTATCAGTGGTGACATTCCATCCGCTGAGGGAGTTGTTTACAGAGGCCGAGTGCTGGGCTGCAAATGGCAAAGTAATTAGTTAAATTTAGGGCAGTAGGTGTCACTCTATCACTGTTTATTCTGCCGCTGAATTTGACCTGTGCACTTTGGTCTCTCCAGATTTATTCTGAGTTCATTGAATGATATCTTTTACAACTCTGAAAAGCTTTTTCAAACATGTTACATCTACTGCTGTTGCAAGTAGTTTTTTCTCCATTAGTTCTGTATTAGTTCTTGGGCTTATGTGGTCACTAAAATTGTGTTCTTATCTGTAGTATGTTTGATTGTGTGGAAGGCAACAGAAAGGGAAGGAGGAACAGCTAGGCCTTTTTCTATCACCCTGGCTGGGGTACATTTGCTATTTTTTTTTAGTTAATCATTTTGTTTATTGAACTTTTTTGAATTCAAAAACAGAAAAGTCAAAGCAAGAATATTATTTTCTCTACCCTCCTGCTCAAAGCAGACTCCATCAGTGGCTATTCTGCCTAGTCATTTTTCAATGGAACAAACTAGAACTCATTTCTTTTCCACTTTCCTCCGGTGCCCTTTTTTACTCTTCAGACCATGTAAACAGGACACATTTCTTATAAAGGTAGTGGCTGAATCCCAGCTCCTTTCCATGCTGCTGGAATAATTTTTGAAGGAACAACCTCAGAACCAGTGATGTCACTAGGGCTTGCATCACCTGGTGCGAGAGGCCAGCACATCACCCCCATAATGGACCTTCTCCCATGCAGACCCAGGTGGTGGGCATGGTGATGTACCATTGCCCCTCCCCCGCTGGGTTTTTGGCTATACCTTTTGACAGAACGCAAATATTTCAATGCGGTTTTTTTTACTGCATTCTGCTGCAAATTACGCATCAGATGATAAATAACATGATGGTATTACTCCTACAAACCACAATTTTAGCTATTTCGGTCACTAGTGGTGTCACCCCCCCATGTACGTCACTTGATGCGGTACACACCTCCTGTACCCCTTAGCAACACCACTGCTCAGAGTTGCAATAGAAATGTTTGTTTTGAGATAATATGTTATGTGCCTTCATAACACAAGAAGTCTCAGGCCACATGGGAGGAACCCATGTTGTAGTTCCTCCCAACACCAGCCTCTCCTCCTCGGAAATTGAGGAGAATACTGGCATTGGAAAGAGTTGCAGAATGCATTGGTATAGGCACTATACTGATGGGGTGAATAATGGAATCGAATGGAATGAAATTATGATTATTTAACAGCACAAAAGTAGGAAATTGGATTCTGATGCCTTTTTCCTTGTTACAAGGCATTTAAAGGTGGACCTCGGAATCAGTGGTGAGTCAAATCAGTGAATACTAAATCAGTGGATACTGATGTTCTTGTATAATGTAAATCTTTTTAGTTGTTTCCATGTAAATGCACATTAAAAGCTTTTTCCAGATGACTACACATTGTATTTTGTCTTTACTTTATCTGTTTTTCAGGTCAAGACACTGCAAGCAAACCAAACATGGGACCTGTGGAACTGACAGTGATTGTAACCATACCAGTATGTGTCTTGTGTGTAGTTTTGATGCTGACTATATACACATGTCAAGGTCACCACTGCAATTTCAGGAAGAAAAGAAGGCCAAATATTGAAGAACCCCTATCTGAGTGCAACCTAGTGAATCCAGGGAAAACTCTTAAAGATCTAATTTTTGATATGACAACGTCAGGTTCTGGATCTGGTATGTGTGTATGCACTGCAAAGTCCACTGGCACTTCCATAGGTGTATAAATATTTTCATAATAGGAACCACCAATATGATGGTTTTCCATGGCACAGTTGCTCCACCACTCACAAGACATGGTGTCAACTCATGTGGCTTTAAGGATCTTACTTGATCAAAGTGATGTGGCAAGTGGCTCCATTGCAGCTATCTCAATGTTAATGAGATAGTCAAGATCAGGCCCTTAGTTGTAGTCCAATTCATGAGATGCTGAGTTTCAATTTTCAATCAAAAAAAGTTGACAAAGTGGTTGACATATCAAAATACAGTAGATGAAATAATGGTTCATCTAATGAAATAACAGTGAGTCTCTTGGGAACAATTATTCCCCCATTATTCATCAGATGAACCATTGTTCCCAAGAGACTCACAGTTTCCAAAATCATATACAAGGACAAGACTGGGAGCAGTCTCTGTGAGAGGTTGTGTGCTAGGATAAATAGAGACAGTTATTTCACCCCTGCTAAATATGAAAGTTCCCATTTTAAAAGGTTCCTCATTGCCTAGTTAGTAGTCAGAGGAAGTGATCTAAAGAAGGGTAGTGGGCTGCATGGGTAGTGGGTAGTGGGAGAGAAATATTATTGCAATGTAATATATTATATTGTAATATTGTAGTATATTAAACATAATATATTACATTCTTATTATGATTACCTATAAAAAATACAGGAAAACCCCAGAATCCATGGCTCTGGTATGTGCTGTTTCAATTATCCACAGATCCCAGGGACTCCCTTTAAAAAGGTAGGGAAAGTAAAGAAAACTGCCCAAAACAGCTGTTTCTGTGTTTGTGCAGCAAAACCGCTGCATCTTCAGGGCTGCAGGCCTGAGCTGCCTGCAGCCTCTTCCTGGTTGTACCGAAGTGCTTCCCTTCCCTGAAGGTCGCCTCAGAATGCAGCACAGCTAGGAAGAGAATGCATTAAGATGCATTCTGGGGTGACCGTGGGGGAAAGGAAGAACCTTGGTGCAACCAAGAAGAGGCTGCAGGCAGCTTGGAAGGCTGCCTGCTGGTCTCGAGATGCAGCGGTTTTGCTGTGCAAAGGTAGGCGTAGCTATATTTGGCATTTCCTTTACTTTTTCCTACCTATTTACAGTCCCTGTGTATAGGATTGCCCCATTGAGTTTAATGGGACTGAGTCCCAAGGCAGTGTGTATAGGATTGCAGTGGAAAATATCAGAGTTGGTATGCTAAGCAACATCTGACCGTATGCCAAATGTGAAAGGGGTTTATGACTGCAGAGCTGTAGCAGCTGAGGTCTTTTCAGGATTTTGAGACTATTCGTTGTATGTCTGTGAAAGACAAATGTTTTAGCTTCAAAGGTCAGATTCCTGCTGACAGTTCCTGGGTGCTTCCTGAGCCAGAAACTTTCAAACAGTTTTGAAATAAGTGTAGGTTTAGATTAATCTTCTTGCTTAACGCCATGCCTTGTGTGAAGTGGAGACGGGAACTGGAATCTAATTTCTTCTAAGCTGAATGCCCTGAAGGCCTGGCCTGAGACAGAACCAATCTGTTGTTGTTCAAAAAAGAAAAGGGCATCTTAATGATACTCATATTGAGCAGCACTGGTCAGGCCTCCAGCATTTTCCAGGCAGCATTCTACGTAGCAAGTGAGAGATGATAACATTCTCACTACATGCACCTAAAATGCTTAACAATCACAAATTAAAATTATTCCTGTAAAATCTTTCTTCTTTATTAGTCTGCAAGCTCTGGAAGCCTGGTAAAAGTGCTTCCAGGGCCAGGCAGTTCCTGCCCATTCATGATGCAGACCAAGGTGGTCAACTTAGGCAGCAGATTCATGGAAGGCAGCCACTTGCCTGCCTCCACAGGCTTTTGCTGCTCCTCATTAGAGATAATCCAACCCACTGCTGTCCTCCCCTCCCCTCCAAACCTCCTCTTGCACTCCATTTCTCTTGTTCTTTTCAAGTCCAGGAGTGAGAGGAAGAGATGTAGTGGAGGCAGCCAGGTAAGGAAGTAGTATTTAGTGGAGGTGAAAAGTTTGCCGCATTTCTACCTGGAACCACATAGAGGTTGAAGGGGCCCACGTAGTCACTCTGGCTGACACTCCTGGGACTCACCTTGTCATTGCCCAAACCTCTGCTTGGATGTCTTCAGGCTCTGGGCTTTGTCACATTGTGTTTTTGTTACTCTGGCTGGCGCAAGGCCCAGGACTCACCACTGGCTGCCACCCTTGCTGACGAGTGACAAAATCACAATGTGACAAGGCCTGGAGTGGACCAAAGATAGCTGAGCAAAGGCTTGGACAGCGATAAGAGTGGCGGCTGCTGGTGAGTCCTGGGAATGGCGGTATGTGCTATGTGGGTCACGATAGATTGTTTTAAAAATTGGGTCATGGTGCTCAGAAGTTTAGGAAGCACTGGACAAGCATATTTGGAAGGTTTGTTCATGTGCGTGAGTAGTGGGAAGGTAGGAGCTGACCCAGTCAATGCCAGAGCTGCATTTTGAATTTGGAAAATGATGATTAATGCCTATAATGTGAGTTGGTGTCTGTTTTGTCAGCAATACTTTCAAGTTACATGGAAGCAAACATATAATGATAATTTTCGAAATCCCAAACTATGGGAACAATTGATCCTATCTATTTTATTATCATACTCTGAATTATAGATTCCCCTGGCTCTTTTTCTTCTGCCACTTAGGCGGCTGCAGTCCTACACAGGCTTACATGGGAGTAAATTCCATTGAGTTGAATAGGACTTACTTCTGAATAGGCATGCTTAGGATTGTGCTGTTAATGGGCCATCTGTTTTTTTACAAGACCAATAACTTCAAGGCTGACAGTAGTACGTGTATAGATTGGGTGTGATTGAATAACATTTTGCCTCCATTAAAAACTATGGAAACTTTGCTGCTGATTTCAATATGTTTTGGACTGCACAAATAAGAGAGTGCCTCGATGTGTATTTTACGAGCTCTTTTATGTTGTGGAAAAATAATGACTGAGTTTTTAAAAAGAAAATCTGTGCTTTACAAATGTCTCCATTTCTCTTGTTAGGTTTACCTCTGCTTGTGCAAAGAACCATTGCAAGGACTATTGTTCTTCAGGAAATAGTAGGAAAAGGTCGATTTGGTGAAGTCTGGCGCGGAAAATGGTGTGGGGAGGACGTAGCCGTAAAGATCTTTTCCTCGAGAGATGAGCGGTCTTGGTTTCGTGAAGCAGAAATCTATCAGACAATTATGTTGAGGCATGAAAATATCTTGGGTTTTATTGCTGCTGACAACAAGGGTATAGTACTTTCAAACAGCTTCACAATGTTTGGCCTCTGGTGGATTATTCCTGTGGAATTATTTTTCTTTTCTTTTTTAAAACAGGTGCATGGAAAAAGATAGGGATATGTAGCATAGAGTAGAATGAGTAAGGTTTGGTTTTTGTTGGTGAAGAGAGAAAAGTTGCACTCTGTGATTTTTGCACTCTGTGAACTACCAGTGCAGACAGGGTACTTTTTCAGTGTTGATGAACTGTTTGGGAATATCCCCATATCCTTTTGGCTCAACCCTAGTATTGACCCCAAGTGGTAAAGAGAGTTGGTGCAGGGTAGTGGCTAAAGGACTGAGCTGTAAGTCAGGACTTTCCTGGTTCAAATCTCGCCTCTGTCATGAATTCACTTGGTGGTCTTAAGGAAGTCACACTCTTAAGGTCTTAAGGAAGTCACAGCTCCTCAATTGCAATGTAACACTCATCTTACAGGGTTGAAAACATTACAAAAAGACCATTCATGTGAAGCACTTCGAATACTCAAAAGTGCTATTAAATATTACTTTTTAGTATATTATTACAGAGATTAGTACTCCCATACAATTGGGCTTTGTATGTCACAACTTACTAGGAAGGCTGACCTGCTTTGTTACCTTATTCTTCAACTCCAGCTCAAGTGGAATGAAATAAAAAGTAAAAGCATTCATTTATTTCAATACTAGCACAATCAATGTTCATGGCTCGGTTATAGAGTAACGTAAAGTTAAAGGCCTCTATACTTAGAATCAACCCCTGAGCTTAAAATCGCAATAGCTTACAATAGAAAAGGAAGAGGGATAAGAAAAAAAAGAGGAAGATGAGACAACAGGGAAAGAATATGTGCAGATGCAGTTAATGCACCTTTAGGCTAATTTCAGTTGTATAGTAGATAAGAGCTAACACATTACCCAAGAGCTTCACAAGAAGTGGTGGTTTCTGTGGAGGGGTTTGAAGGATGAGTGGGGTAGCATGACATATGGGTTCTGGGAGAGGAGTTCCAGGTTCACACAGCAACAAGGGCAAATTGAGTGGTCATTCATTGTTGAGGTTTACCTGCAGTAAGTTTTCCACTGCTTTGGATTATATGTTGGATATATTATGTTAGTGCAATGGTTCCCAGACTGGGTATTTGGGAACTGCTGTAAGTAAGTGCTTGTGGAGGAGGGACAAAGGCAGTGGCATCATCTTCATGATTGCACCACTGCCAGAGACAAAAGGCATCTTTTTAAACTACCTGTGGCAAAGCCTTCCAGGTGGTGTGGGGAACCTGCGGACCTCTCTGCACGGCTCTCCAAGTCTCAGAAAAGCTTAAAATAGCGATCGCAACTCACTACTGGTTTGCAATCGTGGAACCAGAAGTGGGCTCCCCACACTCCCCAGAAGGCCGGTGCTACCAAGGGTATGTGTAAAAAAAAAACCTTTTCGTCCCAGGCAGAGACACAATTGTGGTGATTGCGTTGATCACGTTGCTGCTTTCAATGTTTCCCTACCCTGTAAGGGAGCAGAGACAGGGCTATCCTAGCTGGGGCATCACAACGCTCCAGTTTGGAAACCTCTGCTTTAGTGGATGGCACGTTTTGCCCTAAAGGGACAACCCCTAAATAAAGGTAGCATACAATACCCCGAACATCCATAGAAATATATGAATTTTTATGTGATCTATGTGATCTAAACCTTGTGAAGCAGAGTGTGATCATTTGAGTCCCACTGAACAAATAATATAGGTGAGCTGCAAGCATCTTAAGTGTATGAACTTGAAACTGAGATTCTCCATTTAATAAATAGACAAAATGCATGAAACTTCATCCTGACATGATATGTATACCCAGGAAAGACAAGATTACCGAATATTTTCAGAAAAATTGAATGATATTTGAAATGATTAAATATTTAGATGTGTGTGTGTGTGTGTGTGTGTGTGAGAGAGAGAGAGAGAGAGAGAGAATGCTGCATAAAACTAAATATAATTGTTTTTCTCAACAGATAATGGAACTTGGACTCAGCTGTGGCTTGTGTCTGAATACCACGGGCAAGGTTCTTTGTTTGACTATTTAAACAGCAACACTGTGACGGTCGATGGGATGATTAAGCTGACACTTTCGATTGCAAGTGGCCTTGCACACCTTCATATGGAGATCGTTGGTACACAAGGTGCCTGGACTTCAGATGCCCTTACATTACATTCACCTCAAAGGGAAAGAGAGAACGATTAGGGCAAGATAACATCAGTGTGTAGCTTATATAATATTGACTTATTAGTTTTATATCCAAACTTTCTTCGAAGGACCACAGAGTGTCATATGAATCCTAATGTGTTCCCCTCTCCACCCATTTTATTTATGTAAAAATTTATATCCCACCTTTTAAGCACTGAGATTTTTGAGGTGGCTAACAAATATAAAAACAGAAAATGATCACTACAAAAACACATATGGGCCGACGCAAGGCTCTGGGGTTTGTGGGGAGGAGCTGTGAGGGAGGCGTTCTGGGGCAGGAGATGGGTGGCCCCAGGGGCAGGAGGATAGGGAGCAGGAGGCGGGACTGGGACCCGGCAGTTATGCCAGAGCCCAACCCCATTCCCCAAGCAGCGTGAAGTGGCTTCAAGTCCTCGGACTTGTGCCACCTCAGGAGGTGGCGCAAGTCTGAGAAGACCCATAGGGGCTGCAGTGGTTTACCCGGGGGTAAGGGGAAGTGTTTCCCCTTACCTTCAGCTGAGTCACTTTGAAGCCCGATCTTGTGCTGGATACAGTGCAAGCCTTCTGGCTTGCCTGTTCCAGCACAAGATAGGATTGCACTGATAGTGTTATCACCAATTAAAACAAGCATTGAGTTACAGTTCGGAAGCAGCAGCATGTTTTCTAAGGCCTTCGAGAGGACTTAGAAGGTTACTTCCTGTTTTCAGGGGAGAACGGAAATGACATTTTTGGCCTTTATAATGCCTTCTGAGGCCCAGGGAGGGTTACAGGTGCTCAGACTCACATATTTCATTGTCTATAAGTTTTGGCATCTGCAGGGTTTCTGGGAACGGAACCCCCACGGATAACGTGGGACATCTGTATATTCATTGTAGTGATATAGTAGAAGACATTTTGACCTTGTAGTGTATTTTGTGCCTTACAGGCAAGCCAGCTATTTCACACAGAGACCTGAAATCTAAAAATATTTTAGTCAAAAGGAATGAAACCTGTGCCATTGCTGATTTGGGACTGGCCGTGAAACATGATTCTGTATTAAACACAATTGACATACCTCAGAATCCTCGAGTGGGAACAAAGAGGTAAGACAGATTGATGGTAGAACATGTGCAATAGTAATTCATCCTTTTAAATAATGTGAGTTGAGTTGAGCTGCAGTGGGGTGGTACTTTTCACCAAAGAAATTTTTTCTGAGTCAAACATGCAGTCCAATTCTGGAAATAGTTTGAGGAACCTGCAAAATGGGATGAAAATGCTTACCGATTTAGAACAAGTATACTTAGAATTGCCATCACTATAATTTCGCTTTGTGACATGATCATGTAGCAAAATCTGATTGGCCACATGGAGCTATCATGTCTCCATGCTGGCTATGTGACTGGAAAACATAACCCATAAAAAGAAGAGCCTTGTTTTTTTATTTTAATAATAATAATAATAATAATAATAATAATAATAATAATAATAATAATAATAATAATAATAATAATAATAATAATATAATGGTATCAGAACAGTGGCTGAGAGGGAAAGCAAATGAGAAAGGTAAAAATTTTTGTTGGGAGGGGTTGTCTTTCAGAAAATATTCTGGACCTCCTGAAATCCCCTTTTCCTTCCATGTTGAAAATGTTTGCGTATGAAAATCTGGCACAGTCTTTAGGGCTAATGTTATCAGTACTTTGTTTTGGTTGTTTGCTTGAAAGACTAGCAACTAGCAAAGTCCTCCTACTTTGTCCCTGAATAAATGTGTCATTATGGTACTTGTTTGTACTGACATGCAGCCCAATCTGCTGCTCAGAGTGCAGGGCTGTTGCAGCACCGAAAATGGCTGTTGCTGCATCCTGAGCGCTGACCAGTCAACGCCGGTGGCACCTCAGGAGAAGGGGACGTCTCCCCTTCTCCCGGGTAAGGCAAGTAGCCCTGCAGTGGGGCTACTCAATTCTATGGCAACCTGTGGGTCGCTGTAGAATCAAGATGGCCCAACACGGAGGCTCAGGCTCAGGATCAGAGCAGAGCAGAGCTCCATTGGTCCTGCCTTCCTCTCTGTCGTCCCCTGCCTCCCCCCACCCCAGAACACCTTCTTCCCGCCTCCCCATGCCCCCACCTACTTCTCTGCCACCCAGCAGTCCACGTGACTGCTGAGCGGCAGAGCACCAGCACTAGGCCTGGCTGGCACTGAGCTAGCACCAGCACTTCGCTGGCGCTAGGGCCTCACAAATGTGCTTTATGGCACGTTTGTGATAGTATGCGCCAGAGGTAAGCTGACGTGCATTGTTTCGGATTGGGTCCTGCATCCGTAAAAATATTGGCAACGTGCAAAAACATATGATTAGACAAATGTGTGAAGAATCAAAATACTAAAGACCATTGCCTGTGATGCTTCAGAAGTTATTTCCAAGTACTATTGAGTAATAAATTATTACTATTCAGAACTCCTTGCTTTATCCCTATAACCTACATACCTGAATATCTAATCAGTTACTGGGACATAAAATATGTAGCCAGAAGAAGTGAAAGTTCAGAATGATTCAGCATTCCTACTGTTGTTTTAGGGAAATTGAGCTCATCAAAGCCCTTTTCACACGATCAGAGGCTGAAATTTGAATGCCCTGTGGGAAGGTGGCAGGCTGCAGCTCAGCCTTTGTGCATTGAGTAGATTTTTGAACAGACCTTACATGTGTACAAACATACAGTCTTTTTGCCAATGTTCTCTATGTGTTTAGGACACTTTCTGCTGCAGAGAGCTCACTCTTTCTGGAAGAGTGTCTATACACACTGATTGTATGGGGGGGGGGGAATTAAAGCCTTACACTTCTTCAGAGTTGCCTAAGTCAAATCAATAATAGCCGTGAATCTTATTTTTTTCTTCCCGACTAGTGATATTTAAATATCTCAGTTGTAGAAGATTTTGCTTATCCTTCCTTTAAAAAAATAATTATTAGCTATGGAAAAATACACAATTTCTTCTCCTTTGGTGAGACTAGTCCATTCTGTGTTTGACAGGTATATGGCTCCAGAAATACTTGATGACACCATGAATGTGAATATTTTTGAGTCTTTCAAACGTGCAGACATCTACTCCCTTGGTTTGGTATACTGGGAAATATCCCGAAGATGCTCAGTGGGAGGTATAGTTATGTTTTTTTAAAGCATGTTAATTTTTCTAATTAAGATGCCTTGACACTGCCAAAGGCCTTCCACTGTATTTTTCATTTATTCTTCACATATTGTAACAATATAGACACAAAATTTGTTAAATTTATTTGATACTCTGAAGGTGATTTCTATTTTCATAGAAGTTAAATTCTGGGGAAAGCTGCCTTGAACTTGTGGGAGAAAAGAACCTCGCTAACTGTATTAGATTAAATTGATGAAAATTTTTGTCTGGTGAATATAGAGTCAAACATGCAAATACAGTTGCAGCAGTCTTTTGAAATGCAAGTGCCCTTTTTCTGCAGTTTGCCTTGATGTGATTGAAATTGTTGGAACCCTATGGGGTGCTACTTTGTACAGACAGCTTAGTGTATGGAACTGCTTTCTTAAGGTTTTTTTTGCAAGTGGCAATCACATTGTCGTTTGCACATATGAATTGGAAGTAAATAGCTCCCTTTTCTAGAAAAGATTCTCTTTTCTCCATCCTCAGAGATATTGGTATATCAGACAGGATGCAACACCTCACTCATGCAAAGACATTCCTAAAGGCTGCCAGACTGGCATCTCCATCTACTAATGGTAGGGATGGTTGTTGTGGACCACTGAAGGAGTTACTGGGGATGAGGAGAGGACTACCTTTTTAGGAAAGAGTCTAGAAAAGAGGGGAAAGACAAATCTGGATGATACTACTATTTAATTGTTGGCGAAGACCTAAGCCAGGGGTATCAAATTCATTTCATACAGATGGCTGAATAGCATTCATGATGTCTGCTGAGGGCTGAAAGTGATGTCATTAAACAGGTCATGACCAAAAATAAGCACTTTTTCTCACTTGGGAACGCAAATGACCGAAGAGAAAATATACATATCTTGATCATATTCAAGATATGGGAGAGCTCAATTTTCAAGTGGGCTGCCCTTTCAGCAGTAACACCTCAGCATGGCTCAGCAGCTGAGAGCCTGAAGGCCAGATAAAAAGCTTGTGAGGGCTGCATCCGGCTGCCGGGCCTTATGTTTGACACCCCTGACCTAAGCCTTCTCCTTCAGCTTTCCCTTCTCTGTTTTAGCTCATCCAATCTTTGAAGGACACACAGGCTATTTTAGCCCATGCTGACTCTTCATTTGCTCTTAGAGCTGACAAGAACAAGTGTGGGCACTGTAGATGTTGTCCTGGCTTCACAGTTTGGCTTCCTGAGAGTCAGTGGGTGGAAAGATGCCTGCCCTTTCCAGGGACTTCCATGCTACACCACTGAACCGGGGATGTGGGAAACCATTGTGTAAATAAGCTCTTGGGTACAGATGAGTGCCTCAGAAATACTGTCACAACATATAAAATGATGATGTAGCAAAAAAAATTACAACTTGTGTTCCTCTAAAGAGGCTGTTTTAAGGATTACATTTTTAGTAATGTGGAGGTAAAAATTGTGGGGGAAAAAAAATCTTTTAGGAAAGACATCCTCTGATACACAAAACATTTGCACATCTGAGCCAGGACACTGGTGACTAGTTGCTTTCTTTATGACATATACACACTTCTCCTAAGACATTTCTTCAATAACATTGGAAGTGGCCCTCATATAATTTACTTTTACACTTTGTCCCTCTTCTAGGAATTGTTGAAGAGTATCAGTTACCTTATTATGATGTTGTGCCTTCTGATCCCTCAATAGAAGATATGAGAAAAGTTGTCTGTGAGCAAAAATTGAGACCAAATATCCCAAATCAGTGGCAAAGCTGTGAGGTAAATCTGTTTTTGTTTTCTTTTCTCTTTTTTTCTTTCCTTTTTATTGCAGCTGTTACTGTATAAAAACTGTACATTTTTCAGTTGAGCATAAAGAAACAGACCACCGTTATTTTCCTTCAGTGGTGGCACCTACGCTTCAAAAGGAGTAAACCAGAAATGGGGCCAATAGGAAGCAGAGTTTAGCCCTAGAGGCTTTTTCACATTCCATGGCTTAATCCTAGAATAAATGATGCTCATAAAGGGCATAGTGCTTCAGCCAAGCTGTGGAGAGTGTCCTGTCCTTATGTGAGACTGCATGTTTCCCCCAAACACCTACAGTTTAGGGACAAAGATATGGTGCTCAGGCAGGTATTGTGTAAAAATTCACCACTGTATGTAAAACAGAGCAATTATATCATTGTACAGGTGGGGCCTCTTTATTCGCAGATCCGGCATTTGCGAATTTGCCTTACCACGGACCCCGGATTGCCCCTCCCTGCATACCTCCCAGACAGAACTGGAACCTTGCTCTGGCTGTGTCTGGAAGATTTACTGAGAGAGGTTGATCTACTCAGAGAGGTTGCACGCCACTGTGTGCAGTCTCTCCGAGGCTCAGAATGCCGCCCAGAGCCTTTTTCATGCGACTTCTGGTTTTTGCTGAAAACCGGAAGTCATGTTAGAAACACTCAAGGTGACATTCTGAGCTTTGGAGAGGCAGCATGTGGTGGCACACAGCCTCTTTGATGCTCAGAAGGGCTCCGGACGCAACCAGAGCAAGGCTCCAATTGCATTCATAGCCCAGGTGGGCCAAAAATCATGGATTTGCATGGATACAATTTTTAGTATCCACGGGGGGTCTGGGAATGGATCGTTGACCGATACACCTGTATGAGACACAATAGAAAGATTACGGGTACTTTTGGTGATCATCAGAAACACAGGTGGCTATTACGTTCTCTACAGAAGTTACCATTCCAAAATATAATATCATTAAGTATTAATCATTTATTTGTTAGCCGCCTTGAGTGCTCCTTTCTGGAGTGGAAAGGTGGGATATAAATTCTACTAATAAGTAAGTAAGTAAGTAAGTAAGTACTGTTGGGCTGCAATCCTATCCACTCTTGAACACATAGGCTTGCACTGTCAGTTTTGTAAATGATGCTCTTCCTTTATCAAAAATAGAAGGACTTGGTCATGGAAACAGTGTTCCATGTAACACAAGTTTTAGAAAACTCTTTCCTGGCATGATTTATTATTAACAGTATTTATATACTGCTTTTCAACTAAAAGTTCACAAAGCAGTTTACAGAGAAAAATCAAATAACTAAATGGCTCCCTGTCCCAAAAGGGCTCACAATCTAAAAGATGCAAATGAATACCAGCAGACAGCCACTAGAACAGACAGTGCTGGGGTGAGGTGGGCCAGTTACTCTAAAAAAAAAAGGAGCACCCACTTGAAAAAGTGTCTCTTACCCAATTAGCAGGGGTTATCAACAGATTTATCAACAGAGATGAAGTTATGCCAGTGTTACAAGTGGTAACTACAAGGTTTTACCTGAAATATTACTGTTTTCTATACTGGATGCCACTTTATTCAACCTCTGCAGAAAAGCATTAAGCAATTTTCGATTAACGTTCCTGGAGGCAGGATGAGCTGAATGAGGACTTTTGATCTTTAGTTTATACCATTTTTCTATCTCATTTTCTTTTTTTAAAAAAACCAAAGCAATGTACAATAGCTGAATAATAAAAATAATAATAAATGTTTTAGGGCACAATGCTAACCCACTTTCCAGAACTGACATAACAGCAATACAGTTCTGAGGTCAGGGAACAAATATTCCCTTACTTGGAGGAGGCCTCTGTGAGTGACACCCAACTGCAGGATGCAGCACACGTCCCATTTGCACTGCTATGCCAGTGCTGGAAAGTTGGTTAGGATTTGGGCTTTAGTTGCTTTTCACTAGAATATCTCAAAGAATAAAAAAGGTACATCTCAAAATATAAAAGGTACACTTCAGGCTCAGTATTCTGAAATTGTCTCTCACACCCTGGCATTTTTTTGTACTGTGCAACAGCACAGAAATGAAAACTAATGCCCGTTGCCTACTCTACTCTCCCTTCAGGCGCTCAGAGTAATGGGCCGAATAATGCGCGAATGCTGGTACCCCAGTGGAGCAGCTCGACTGACGGCGCTTCGCATTAAGAAGACGATTTCTCAACTTTATGTACAAGAAGATTCCAAAGCTTAAGTTTGCATGTCCCATGGGAACGGAGAAGGAAAGGAATCATTTGTGTGTTCTTTTTTTTCTTTTTTCTTTTGCATTGTTTTAATTTTGCTCTACCTCACATGATGCAGAATTCAATATTTGAGAGCTCAAACCAGAGCACCGGATAGTAGCGTCATTTGTGGTTCAAAACCATGATTCCCAACTGGTATGTGATGCTCAACCTACCTTGGCTTGCAAATGAAAGTGACTTTTTTGGGAACGTGGGATAAGATTGGCACAAGTGTGTCATTGTGTTGACATCACCCTCCCATGCCAACATAAGCATCTGAATTTACATTTGAAGCAGTCTTCTACTGAATCACAATGTTGGTCTGTCTAGGTCAGAACTGTCTATTATGCTGACTGGCAGTGGCTATCCAGAGTTATAAATAGGGCTTGTTTTCCCAACTCCACTCAGAGATGTCAGGGATTGAACTTGGGACATTCTGCATGAGCTCTACTGGAGATACTAGGATGCATCTGGGGACTGAACATAGCATGGGAGGACCATGTCACGATGCCAGAGCACTGTTGTAGTTTGTGCTCATGATACTGAAATAATTGAAGGAATAACGTTCTTAGAAGATGTCTTGTTGTTGACAAAGTGTTTGCTATATCTCAGACCTGAATGCATTAAGTCAGCGTTTCTCAACCAGTGGTACCTGTATTGCCAGTGGCATTTGAGGCAGTGTCCAGTGGTATGCGTGGGACCCCCAGACCCTCGCCACCTGGCAGTGAGACCAGCAATGCAGTGCGAAAGGCAGTGGCAGGAGGCCCGGTTTAGCTGACAGAGCTCCAGTGTGTGCTTTTCACATGCTCACAAAAGCCCTTCCATCTATCCTGAGCCTCTTACCAATGTTTGTCATGTTGCGTCTGGTCTTCCAGTCCAGAAGTAACTGATAGTGACATCATTCCCAGTTACATCCAGTGGTACTTCCCATAGGTGGACCATGTGAAGTGGTATGACAGGGAACAAGCATTAAGAAACACTGTACTAAGTGCATCCTTTCTATGCTAAGTGCTGCTGCTTGCCTGAGCCACAGTTTTTGTCCCTTCTTGAAATCTTGGGAGTTGCATAACCTTCCAGCTCACCAACAGGCTTGAGGTCTACTTCATGAAACTTCACATGTTATTAGACCTGAACCATCCTTAAAGGATCTCACAGAGGCTAGAGGTATGTCTTGAAAAACTCCAAGGGATTCTGAGACTTAGGGCGCAATCCTAACCTGCACTTGAACAGGCAAGCCAGGAGGCTTGCGCTGTATCCAGTGCAGGATAGGGGCCAAGAGCAGCTCAGCCAGAGGCAAGGGGAAACATCTCCCTTTACCTCGGGGAAAGGCGCACTTTCCCCTATGGGTCTTCTTGGACTTGCACCATCTCCTGAGGCGGCACAAGTCTGAGAATAGCAGAGTGGCTTGAAGCTGCTTAGTGCTCCACAGGAACGGGGGTTGGGATCCGGCATATCTGCCGAATCCCAGCCCTGCCTACCGCTCCCGTCTGCCCCCAGGGCCACTCACCGCCTGCCCTCCCCTGCCCAGGAATGCCTCCCTTCCACCTCCCCCGTCTACCTTTGCTCCTTGCAGAGGAAGCTGGCGTGGAGGCTTGCTTCAGCCTCTGCAGGCCAGTGTTTCTTTGAGCACTGGCCTGTCTTCCTCCTGAGGAGGCGCAAACATGCCTTACGGCACATTTGGGACCCTCCTGGGCCAGTGCAAGGCACTTGCGCCGTCCCAAGTGAAGGGCAGGATTGCGCCCTTAATGGCCACCTATAGAAATGCTGAGCACACTGTGTTCCCCCTGGCTGGTTGGAGGCCTCTGGGGTGTTAGTGAACTCCCCAGCAAGCAAATCCCCCACTCCACAGGCTCCTGCCATGGAGGACAGGCATCCTTATAGACCAAAATCAGAATGATTTTGAATAAGTGTATCAATTCTAGACAAGAATAGATTGGTACAGTAGTTCCCCACTTTTTCTGCTGGCAGCTCCCCATTTGGGTTACAATTCTATACATTGTACCGAGCGGCAGGTTTTTTTTATGAAGATTCTGCTGCTTTCCTGGCTGGCTTCTGTGACTCCCCAGGGAGCCACAGCTCACAGTTTGGAGACCACTTCATTAGTAGCATTTTATGGCAGT
Organism: Tiliqua scincoides; assembly: GCF_035046505.1. Lineage (NCBI taxonomy): Eukaryota > Metazoa > Chordata > Lepidosauria > Squamata > Scincidae > Tiliqua > Tiliqua scincoides. Next base: position 97,998,618 of record NC_089821.1, on the reverse strand, counting down.
AGAAAATGTGTGTAAAACATACCACTACTCTTTGAACAAAAGAGAAACTGACCAAATTAATCAAGGCATAGAAGAATTTTCCAGATAACTTTGTAGAATAGCTGTTGCAATATGTATATCATTTTATTTTTGTTTTTGTTTAATCACTTATTAACCAAATAAGAGAGACATTCAGCTGAACATATACACTGTGAAACTAAAGTTCTCATTTTATTAGTTATTGCCTTACAGGTGGCCGTTTATTTAAAGCTGCAAGTGTGACATATTTAAATGTAGGAAACTGTATTTGTCATGTAAATTTTTTTTTCCAGATTTCTAGTCCCTGAATTAAATTTTCTAAACTCTTAGCTTAAGGACCAGTGTTAGGGGAATAAACTTGGATGGTCTGTGTTTGTGGTGCCAAGAGGTACAATGAGGCCAAAAATTATGTAGAATAGACACTTATTTGATGGAGGAAAAGCCAAACTCTTAAAATAACCAGAAGGTTATATCTTAAAAAAGAAAAGAAAAGAAGCTTCCTTATGCAGAATTGTATTAATACCATATAAAAGGGGTAGGGGTGGAAAAGAGAGGCTGTCAAATAACTTGGGGTATTAGATAACCAAAGATTAGACAATGAGAGTATAATAAGTTTTTTTTTTAAGAATTGACACCTGTAGTAGATGTTGACAATCTGCCTTTAAAAAAGAACTACATGTTGTCATCATATATCTAGTCTTGGGAGTAATATCTATTTATAAGCTGGCCCGTGCTGTAAATAAGTACAGAGCAGCAGTCCATTGCAAAGACGTAGTTCAAGACTACACCAATGTGACCTTTGCCCACAGCCACATGGAACATTTTCTGTGATGTGGCTCCATGCAGCTAGGGGCTGTGTGTGAACAATGTTGCCTGGGCAAAGGTCTCTTTGCCTTTCCAATGCCATAAATGCTATTCTCTGGTGAAATCTGAATTGCATGTTGAAGACTTAGAGATTTTCTCTGCCCATGTGGTTGTGGCATTCTCATATGCAGTTCCTGGTAATGTGGGATCAAATTATAAAAAGGACCTACCTGGTTGCAGCTTACTTGTGAAGAAATGACATCCACATCATAGACCATTTGAAGGATGGAAAATAATACAGACCAGAGAGAGAGAGGGGTCAGTTAGAAAATATGAATTTGTTTAAATTAGGAACCCAGATGACTTATCTCTGCCCCAATGGTTCTTAACCTCTTTCATCCTTGCAGAGACTTCACTATTGGAATGACAATCTCTACTGGAATGACTGAATACGGTGCATTCTAGTATGGGAGTAAAAATAGGCAAGGGAATATCAGTGTTCTACAACTGGAACATCTTCGTCTATTACCCTAGATTTTGCAAATAAGCCAGTGTGCAAACTGGAGGTGCTAATTTTTCGTTATGAAGAACAACCAAATTATTTTTTTGTCTTTTAAGAAATAGAATTGATTAAACCAGTTTTGAGTTTTAATTAGTAATCTTCCAAATGGTTCTACCTGGAGAAAGATTGCATTCATAGGCTGCTATCTTTAGAATAACCCTGTATCTCAAGGTGGGGAGTAATGGAATAGTAGAGATATAATCAGTGTCCAAATTAGACTGAGACCTAAACACATCCAACATTACTTGTTCTTAATCCAGAATAACTCTAGATACTAATCTTAAAGAAAAAGTGAGAAACTGGTAGTTGTGTTTTGATAGGAAAAACTGATTGCAAATAAAAAGAGCCTTAGGGCACAATCCTGACCAACTTTCCAGCACCGAGGTAAGGGCAATGCTGCTGGGAAGTAAGGGAACAAACATTCCCTTATCTTGAGGAGGTCTCCACGACTGCCACACAACAGCAGGGTGCAGCACATTCCCCATTGGTGCGCAGCTATGTCAGTGCGGGAAAGTTGTTTGGATTTTGGCCTTAAGTTTTTACTTTAAAAAAAACCATAAATCTGTACATCTTCACTAAACTAAATCTTTATATTTAGAGTTAACAATGAGGGTATCATTTCCAAGCAGTTTAGCTTGTGCCAGGCTTTTTGAAGTGAAAAAATATGAATCGTGCAGTAGAACCAGGGTGACCAGATACAATGGAGGACAGAGTGCCTATTCCTTTAACCATTGGGTAGAAGAGGGAAATTTGGCAGCTCAACATGGAAGGGTTTAAAAAGCTGTACCTGCCAAATTTCCTTCTTCTAGACAAGGGTTAAAGGTATAGACACTCTGTCCTCCATTGTATCTGGTCACCCTGAGTAGAAGAGTTAAAAAAAATCCTTAGGTTGTCCAATGACATCTCTGCTATCTAAAGATAATTCATTCTAGCTCAGGCTAGTTTTGGCAGGACATTTCTTATTTATCCTCCCAGCAGAGTGTCTATGGTAGTTTATGATGTTGGTGTAATACCACAGGTCATGAGCACTGTGCTGGTATCATGGTTGTTGCTGGTTCACTTTTGATGATTCTCAGCTAAAGATGTGAATGACCTTCATTGTACTTGTTGACATCTGATATGAAAACTCCACCTGTGGTGAGCAATCTATAATGAAGTATTCATATAAGCAGCTCATTGCTCGATGTGACAGTCAGTAAATAATGGGTATGCATGTGTGAACTGGCTCTTAATCATGTAGTTGATAGATTATCAATAGAATCATAGAACTGGCCCTTATGTTGCTTCTCACTTTGTCTGGACTGAAAATCACCCTTGGGCTCACTACCCATTTGCTGTCTTGCCCTGTTTACTTTTTAAAAAAATTATGAACCTGTTGCTTTGGCTAGTGTAAAAATACTAGGAAGTAAGAGATGACATCTGTGTGAGCTTTGTTGTTCCTACTCTCAATTCTTTAGATATTTCTGGTATAGTTTATACATTTTATTTTTATCAAAACTCCATGGCTATTTCTTTTATATGCTGCATAATTCTGATGTGAATACTGAGTTGCCTTGCAGAAAACATATATATAACTGGATGCTGCCACAAGTTCTGTGTGTTCTAAAATACTGAATAAGCCTGTGTTGTGATGTTCTTATTTGTATGGAGCTTTTTAAAAGGAACTTATAAGTTCAGTTTTTTCTTCTTCTTCAAATGCACCACAAATTTGTGGTTTTATCAGATTCTTAAAAGGTACAAAGTATTTCTACAGAATATGATGAAAGTGCAATAAATTGAATCTGAAGGATCTGAATGTACTAGTTAGATGCCTAGTGTCTGTCAAAAGACAGTGCAGCTTTTAGAGATGAATGGATGCTAGATGTTGGGGCACTGCTCCATTCCAGGGGGGGGATTGTGTAGCATTTTGATCTGCAAGCCTCCATAAGACCTGTGCATTTTCTAGAAATAGGAATATTATCTAAAGCAACTGACAAGCTTCAAACTTAGCTATGAAACTAAACGATGAAGTCAGTCCATACTGTACATGGTTTAACCTAATGTATACTGTAACAAGTAAAATATTTATTTTTTAAAGGAATTGCATAATATTATGATGGCCTCTGGTTGTAAATAATGTGTTTGAATGTTGTATTTTTGTATACCTGCTCTTTTCAGAAAGTGTATTTTTGTAAAGTGGCACTTTTACTATATGAAGCCCTCTTCGCTGTTGTTTCTGTGAACCATAACTTTTAAATAATAAAAGACATGATGTCTAGGATACTCATGCTGCTGCATCTTTCAAACACTAATTGCTAAAGCATTCTGTGTATGTAAGATAAAAAAATCTACAAAAAAACCTGGACTATGTCTTCCTTTGCAATAGAAAGCAGATTTTTGTTGTTGTTAAACCAGAAACCTCTGCATGCTTCTTGAAGTGCCACAGCTTCTTGTCTGTATCTGTTATTAATCAAGTTGGCTCTGTAGTTAGGAGCATAAATTCAAAGTCGGCAATAGAAGGTGTTCATTTTGCCTTACCCGTAGGTCCTGTTCAAATATTTTTTGATGACAGTCTGAGGAGGAAGATCAGGCTGCTTTTTCTTGATCTGGAGAGGAACTGTTGCCTGAGAAGCATTTATTTTTACACTTTTCTTCCCCTTCACCTGCACACTACTAGCCTTAAAGGAGGAAGACAATTTTGCATCTGGAAGAACTTAAATTACTTGCTTTCTGATGCCCTTGCCTCAACAACTGGTCCTTCAAAACAGAAGAATACTATAGTTGACATCCCCACTCCACCCCTTGTGAAACATAGAGTTGCCTGTGGCAAGATCAGGATCTTCTCAGAAAGCCCCAATTTGCACATTGAGTGTTGTTGCAGTAGCATGGCAGTGGAATGATGTCAGCCCTTTCTTATCACTATGTGGATAGCCACCACTATGAACTTGGACATCCACAGAAGTACTGAATTGTGTATATTTTGAATGGTTCTTTTGAATGGTAGTGGTACTTTGAGGGGGAAAGATCACTAGGCCCCTGTGCAACTGGATGCTGGCCATATTGATGGCTGAGGCAGGGTGACCCGATGTCATAACTGCAAAAGAGAACAAGGTGCCCCAAAATGTAGGACAACCAAGAAAAATGTAGGACATGACAAAATAAAAGCTGAAAACACTGGTATATGGGGTTTATTTAAACACTATATTGCTTATTATTAAATTTAGAGCCCAACTTATGCATGTCTATTCAGAAGTAAATCCCAATGTAGTCAATATAATTGGATAGTCAATAGTGGATAAGTACCACTCAACAGGTGGGAAACCCTGGCCTCTGAGCGGCCTGCTCGGAGGCAGGCTGTGCAGCATGGCCTTTCCCAGTTTGAAGAGACACTTGGCCAACAGTCTGAGGCTAAGAGGCAAAGAAGGAAGGCCCATAGCCAGGGAGACAGACCAGGGACAGACTGCACTTGCTCCCAGTGTGGAAGGGATTGTCACTCCCAAATTGGCCTTTTCAGCCACACTAGACGCTGTTCCAGAACCACCATTCAGAGCGCGATACCATAGTCTTTCGAGACTGAAGGTTGCCAACAAGGAGTGGATAAGATTGTGGCCATAATTTATTAATTACAAGAAGGCTATGTGCCGCCTGCAGGGACCTGCTCACAGGGAAAAGGAGAACATTTAAGTTCTTTTCCAGGACATGAGACAAAAAAAGAGAATATGTCCTGGAAAAAGAGGACCCTGAGCTAAGGTCACACTGGAGAAAGCCTGCTGGAAGGTTCGAAAGCTTGCACCATTCCTCCATCATGCTGCTCTTCAGCTCCCACCCACCCCATCCCACCTGAATGCCTGAATCAGGACAAACATCTCTCTGTTCAAAATAAAATGTTTTGCGCTACTCCCTCCATGCCTACCTTGCTACTGGGAGTTTAGCGCTGATATCTCCTGTGACTATTAATGTCTGAAGAACTTAATTTCCCATTATGTCGACATTACCTATAGGCAGGGCTTTTTTTCTAATGGAACGCGGGGGGACGGAGTTCCGACACCTTTTTGCAGGGGCCCCTCCCCTTCGGAGGCATTCCAGGGGGGGAGCAAAACAGAGGCAGAGTAGACAGGCACAGGATTGGACTCTAAGGCTGCCATTCTATCCACAGTAAGCCCCATTCACTAAAGTGGACTTCTGAGTAGACATGCATAGGATTGGGCTCTTAGGCTGCAATCCTAGGCACTTTTCTGGGAGTAAGCTCCATTGGCTAGAACGAGGCTTACTTCAGAGTAGACATACCTAGGATTGGGCTCTTAATCCTGGCAGAGAAATATATCTGCACCCGTTTTCACATGCTAAGGGCAGGTGAAAAGGGATTCTACGTTTGTACAACATGCTGTCCAGGCTTGCCAGAGATCTTCCTCATCCTTCCCCCACAAGCATGCCCTCTGCCAGCCAGCATTTGCAGCTCCTCTCCAGCAATGCACAGCAGCTGCTCAGGGCAGCAGAGAACATGCAATTGCATGCCAAGCGCCTTCCCAAAGACACAGAGTATTCTGATACCTGAATTAAACCATATTTAAACATAAGAACATAAGAACAGCCCCACTGGATCAGGCCATAGGCCCATCTAGTCCAGCTTCCTGTATCTCACAGCGGCCCACCAAATGCCCCAGGGAACACACCAGATAACAAGAGACCTCATCCTGGTGCCCTCCCTCGCACTGGCATTCTGACATAACCCATTTCTAAAATCAGGAGGTTGCGCATACGCATCATGGCTTGTACCCCATAATGGATTTTTCCTCCAGAAACTTGTCCAATCCCCTTTTAAAGGCGTCTAGGCTAGATGCCAGCACCACATCCTGTGGCAAGGAGTTCCACAGACCGACCACACGCTGAGTAAAGAAATATTTTCTTTTGTCTGTCCTAACCCGCCCAACACTCAATTTTAGTGGATGTCCCCTGGTTCTGGTATTATGTGAGAGTGTAAAGAGCATCTCCCTATCCACTCTGTCCATCCCCTGCATAATTTTGTATGTCTCAATCATGTCCCCCCTCAAGCGTCTCTTTTCTAGGCTGAAGAGGCCCAAACGCCGTAGCCTTTCCTCATAAGGAAGGTGCCCCAGCCCCGTAATCATCTTAGTCGCTCTCTTTTGCACCTTTTCCATTTCCACTATGTCTTTTTTGAGATGCGGTGACCAGAACTGGACACAATACTCCAGGTGTGGCCTTACTATAGATTTGTACAACGGCATTATAATACTAGCCGTTTTGTTCTCAATACCCTTCCTAATGATCCCCAGCATAGAATTGGCCTTCTTCACTGCCGCCGCACATTGGGTCGACACTTTCATCGACCTGTCCACCACCACCCCAAGATCTCTCTCCTTATCTGTCACAGACAGCTCAGTACCCATCAGCCTATATCTAAAGTTTTGAATTTTTGCCCCAATGTGCATGACTTTACACTTACTGACATTGAAGCGCATCTGTCATTTTGCTGCCCGTTCTGCCAGTCTGGAGAGATCCTTCTGGAGCTCCTCACAATCACTTCTGGTCTTTACCACTCGGAAAAGTTTGGTGTCGTCTGCAAACTTAGCCACTTCACTGCTCAACCCTGTCTCCAGGTCATTTATGAAGAGGTTGAAAAGCACCGGTCCCAGGACAGATGCTTGGGGCACACCGCTTTTCACCTCTCTCCATTGTGAAAATTGGCCATTGACACCCACTCTCTGCTTCCTGGCCTCCAACCAGTTCTCAATCCATGAGAGGACCTGTCCTCTAATTCCCTGATTATGGAGTTTTTTCAGTAGCCTTTGGTGAGGGACCATGTCAAACGCCTTCTGAAAGTCCAGATATATAATGTCCACGGGTTCTCCCGCATCCACATGCCTGTTGACCTTTTCAAAGAATTCTATAAGGTTCGTGAGGCAAGACTTACCCTTACAGAAGCCATGCTGACTCTCCCTCAGCAAGGCCTGTTCGTCTATGTGTTTTGAGATCCTATCTTTGATGAGGCATTCCACCATCTTACCCGGTATGGATGTTAGGCTGACCGGCCTATAGTTTCCCGGGTCCCCCCTCTTTCCCTTTTTAAAAATAGGCGTGACATTTGCTATCCTCCAATCTTCTGGCACCGTGGCCGTTTTGAGGGACAAGTTGCATACCTTAGTCAAGAGATCTGCAACTTCATTCTTCAATTCCTTAATAACTCTTGGGTGGATGCCATCAGGGCCCGGTTTGTTTGCAATCGCTTGTTTGCAAATCGCTTGTTTGCAAAAAATAGCTGTTTCTATGTGCACCTAAGGAGCCCTCTCATGTAAGAATTCCTTTTTTGTTTTTACTCCCACAGTTGCTTCGAGTAATTTTACTACATGGAACTCATGTAGGCCATTTTTTGGAATCCATTCACTGCTTCCTCTCCTCGAAGTAGTGCCACACTACATACTACACGCTACAAGTGCACCTGTACAGTATTTTTCCCTATGTGCAGAAAAAGTAGCTAGGGGGAAGGGGATATGGAGATGGACAGCCCAATCCTATGCATGTCTACTCAGAAGTAAGTTCATCTTTAGGGGGGAAGCACATAAAAAATATTTTATTTCTCAAAAAAAAAAAGGTTTATAAATAAATAAATAAATAAATAAATAAATAAAAGATTAACAAGTTGTGAGTTCCTGCACCTTTTTTTTCACATAAAAAAGCACTGCCTATAGGCATATACCAATACCTGGCAACACCTGGCACTAAGACAGCCAAGCAGCCAGCCAGCCTAGAAGGGAGAATGAGATGTAGGGAATTGACTGGGGAGAGCTAAATCTCCCATAATGCGTTTGACATTAAAAATAAATGCCTTTTCTTGCACAAATGTGCTTTAGAGTCGCAGGAGGGAAGTACTATCTATAAAGGATAATCATTTGCAAGACAGCAATAAAAGCAAATTGGGTCTTCAGATAGCAAGATACCTTTTCTGAGTCTCCCTGGGTTAATCTCATTGGCAAGTCATTATGGTTTGTTGGTATTTTGTAGGTTAGTATAATTGCTACATCAAAAAAAAAAAAAAATGCAAGGAGAGGTTGCACGAATTTGGAGCTGAGCTGGATTTCAGTTCAAAGCCAGAAAGAGAAATTCTTTTCCTGCTTATTCCTAGCATCCATTCATGGATTAAAGACAAATAATTATAAAATGAGCTTAATCATTGTATGGCTTAAATCTGCGGTTTTCAAACTCTCCGGGAGTTTAAAACCCGCAGTAAGTCTTGGCGGGGGCGGGGGGGGAGAGTGGAGCGATCTGCTCTGCCTCCACAAAAGCGGAAGTGGAGTGCGATCGCCCCACTCTCCCTTTCCCTGACCTGGGGCGCCCTGCAGGTGCTCACGCAGGGCTCCCCGCACACAGGGATGGCTGCTGCAGGGACTGGAGGGTGCACCCCAGTCCCGGCAGCCCTGTCAGAAGGGAAAGCGGAGCGATTGTGCTCCACTTCTGGTTTTGTAGAGCAGGGCGCGATCGCTCCGCTTTCACTTTTCCTGACCTGGGGAGCCCTGCCAAAGGTTGCGCAGGGCTCCCCGCACCCCTGGGAGGCTGCGGGAGGCTTGGGCAAGTGCACCCAAGCCCCTGCAGCCCCCCCCGAGTGGCGCAATCCTGCGGATCATGCCGCTGCCTTCCCCCGTCTCCTGGCTGCCCCTGCCCCTTAAGGGGGCAGAGGCCAGGACCCACAGGCTGCAGCGTCGTGACGCCCCAGTTTGAATACCACTGGCTTAAATGGTCCAGTTGAGCCTATGCTGTAATTATTTTCTACATACAACATGCACAACATTACCAACTTTTTAAAGATCATGGACATCTATTAATATGCATGCCAAAGGATAAATTATTCCAAAAACAAATTAAGTCAAGAGTCCCAGGATGGTCCAAGCAGCATCAAGCAAATGGCAGTAAGTCAGCCTGGCACAAAACAATTGTTTTTTTATTTTTGAAAACAGTGCGCCACCTGCTGGATGAAGTGGAGTACTTGAGAATATGAACTTCTATAAGTGCTGCTGGATTAATTCTGAATACTACATGTTTCTATGCTGGATGTGTGTGTGTGTGTTTAAAAAACAAAACTGAACTCACAAACTTGTTTTATAAGTCAGTGATGTCAGGCTAGTCAATGCTTTTGCTTTCATCAAATAATACAAGTGTTTAAAATTAGCTGAAGGCCCTTTCTCAATCTGGGTAGAAATTGAGACTGAAGTCCCAGTGTCAAGTGTGTTTTTGTGTTTGTGTGTGTGTGAGAAAGATAAAATAATCTGTTTTGAAAAAGTAGCAGGTTAAAGTCCTGAATATGTGTGTGCGTATTTGCCTAATCTAATCCACAAACAGTCTGGGATCTGGATTGCTGTGATGTAAATGGTAACATAACATCGCACAAATGAATAAAGCAAGGAAGATACAACTTCATAGATTTGTAAGACATGGCACTGAAAAACTATCACATCTTCCATCCCCTTCCCCTTTTGTTGAATGATGAATGTGGATTGGCAGACTGGATTGACTTTTTTTTTCACATTTTTATACTGCCCTTCCTCAAATGAGCTCTGGGTGTGGTGTACATAGTTCTTCCTTTTTCTTTTGTCCTCGCAACAACTCTGTGAGGTAGGCGAATATAAAAGATGGTGACTGCCCATGGCCACCCAGGAAGCTTCATGGCTGAGTGGCATCTTCTGGGTCCAATTCCTGAACCACTACTCTATTCTGGCTCTCTTGGGCTTAGGGCCCCAGTCCAAAGGTATGGGAGTGAGTGCACTTCATTTACTTCCTATCACATTGGACAACAGCTTAATCATGTATCAAATTGCCCCTCTACATGCATAGCTTAATAGCCATCCATGTAGAGGGACAGGTTAATGATTATGCTAAAAAGTCCAGGTGTGCCAGGAAGTGGGCAGAGCTTCTGCACTCACAACACAAATGAGTGACAAGCAGCTGAACCAACCCAGTGGGTTTTTGTTTTGTTTTCCCACAAAGAAAATATCATGGAGATAGATTGCCAGCTGTATTAGATCCGTAAAACAATTTGCTGTCTCTATTTCTACAGTTTTCCAGATAATATTACTGCTTTTCCCAAGAATTATTCCCGCCCTAGCCTGCCATTTCCACAGTGACACGCGGCTCATGAAATCATAGGTCTGGCAGTCTGGCAGGGTAAATTCCTGGCACCCTTAGAGCAGTAGAGAAACTTTCAGTTAACAATACTCTGCTCGAATTCCACAGATTAATTATGCACTGGATAAAATAATATTTCCTTCTGTCTGTTCTAACTCTCCCACTGGTTAATTTTAGTGAATGTCCCCCAGTTATGGTGTTGTCTTTCCCATGCATAATTTTATATCTCTCACAGCACAATCCTATGCAGCTCTACTCAGAGGTACATCCCACTGTAATTAGTGGGATTTACTCTCAGGAAAGTGTGCATAGGTTTGCAGCCTCAATCATATTCCCCCTCAAGTGCCTTTTTTCTAGACGGAAGAGCCCCAGCACTGTAGCCATTCCTCATAAGGGAGGTGCCGTAGCTCAGTAATCATTTTGTTTCCTCTCTTCTGTTTCTTTTCCACATCCACTATATCCTTTTTGAGCTGTGGTGAGTAGAACTGGACAAAATATTCCAGATGTGGCCTTACCTTTTATTTATACAATGGCATAATAATATTGACCATTATATTCTCAATCCCTTTTTTAAATTATCCCATGTATGGCATTGGCTTTCGTCACAGTGGCCACACACTGGGTCGACACTATTCAATAAGCTGTCCACCAAGTCCCCAAAATCTGATCTGTTTCAGTCAACTCTGAACCCATCAACCCATCTGAGTCTGGGTGATGGCCTTTAATATTTGCTAAACAAGTTGTTATTCATGTTAGACTTTTCTAGATGGTTTAAATGGCAAATATAAGAGGAACTATGGTGACTTGTTTTCCCATGTTTTTGTGCAGTTATTTTTGCCACTGTGCCACTGCTTCATTCTTGTTTATGCTTCTTTTTAGTCCCAAACCTCCAACTGTCCTGCAATGATCTTATGATGCTGAGTCACCAAGCCACTGTCTCAGTGAAGTCATTTTGCTTCAGCATGGTACACCAGTGTTGTAACTTTGTGGTGGCTTCTCTGCAGGTTCACATAAGACAAGAGGTGTATGTGGAGCAATAGTTGCACACATGGAGTAGTAAGACATTTTTCAGAAGCTGGTGTAAAATTACTTGATGCACATCAATCCTGCAACAGTTTCTGTCACACTGAATTGCTTTCAATGTATAGAAATAAAGGGGTACTCAAGTCAATGATATCCCAGTGTCCTAGAATCAATGTGTGAATGGTCATGTTTTCAGGCCCTAAATGCGTGTGCTTCACAGAAATGGTTTCTGCTTCAGTTTTCACACGCAGAAGGAAGCAGGCTGAGTATCAGGCCTGGGCAGAGAAGACCTGGCTTCAAGGCCTGGATCCCACACATGGTTGCTTGTTTTATTTATATATATTAGTATTTTTAGGCTGCTTTCTCACCGAGACAGGCCTTCAAAGTGGATTATCAAGAAAAGTAATAAAACAACTGTTGTGGGAGGACACAAAAAAATAGGATAAACCTGCATACACTACCCTGACCTTCTTAGCAGAATAGCAGCTCATCATTATAAGAAAAATGTTTGAGAAGGCATACAAAGTGGTCAATAGCTCAGCTATTATTTTCCATCTTGAAGGTGTAAAATATTATGTTAGTGAGGAAACCAGAACTGTGTGGGCTTGGGATTTAGTTCAACTGGCTTAGAGCCAGTTGTTCTGTGAAACAGCCTTTCTTTAATTTTCTATTTAGTGCTGGCAAATCAGTTATTTGTGTTGAACTACCTGGAGTATGATCATGACACTTTGAACTTTCAATATGCAAAGTTCCCTTTGTGATCATGATCATGATTATGATTTGTTTTCCTCACAAAAGGGAGATGTTGCCAAGAACTGAGAAGAAACTGAGGCTGTGAGGAAAGACAACCGAGTGCGTTCTTGGCTTAGCATGGATTTGATTCCCTCCCATCTTCCCTTTCAAACCAATGTCTGAGATGTCACATGCAGCAGAATTAAGAGGATAGAATGTTGAAGTAGCCAAGTGGAGTTTGGGACTTTTGATGACAGGTAAAAACATATTTACCTGAGCATTTTTGAATGCTCTTCTATGTAAAAACTCACTAACTCACTTCTATGCTCTTCTATGTAAAAACTCACTTGCAGCAGGGCAGCAAGGTCCCAGACTAACCTTCTCCCTGTTTTACAAGTTTTCTATGTACAGGGAGTATGTTTTTATAAAGAAGAGATCAAACACATGTGATTCCCATTCTAAAATGTGACTTGCTGTAGTCCATTCTATCTCCACACCCTACAACTGCAGGCCAGCCGCATTTTGCTGCATGCGTGGAGCCAGCCCAGTCCATTGTAGATAATCTACTAGCCCAGCACAACTCATGTTTTACTGATACAGTACTTTCTGTCAAAAATCCATTACATTCTCACAATTACACTCTGATCTGACATTTGCTGTTGCATACAATTTAATGAGGAAATGCTCCTGGAAACTCAAAATTCTGTGGGTGATGGTGTCCTGAAAATATCACTTTTAGACAGAACCCTGGCCTCTGAGCGGCCCGCTTGGAGGCAGGCTGTGCAGCATGGCCTTTCCCAGTTTGAAGAGACACCTGGCCAACAGACTCAGGCAAAGAGGCAAAGAAGGAAGGCCCATAGCCAGGGAGAAAGACCAGGGACAGACTGCACTTGCTCCCAGTGTGGAAGGGATTGTCACTCCCGAATTGGCCTTTTCAGCCACACTAGACGCTGTTCCAGAACCACCATTCAGAGGCGATACCATAGTCTTTCGAGACTGAAGGTTGCCATCAACAGACAGTGATCATGGTGATAACTCTCAGGGACATTTTATCTGTGTCATTTTTCCTGCATAAGAGATAATCTCTGTGTAGGACAAACCACGCACACCATCAAGTACAAAAAGCAGCTTGGGAGGTGGTTTCCAGGAGCCTGTAAACCAATTCAGCAGCCAATATGTGCATGTTTTCTGGTAGCAAAATAAGTCCTTGTGCTTCATGCCTGATGGTTTACATGCTTAATGTGCCTAGATGGAGATCATACCATATGAAGTTGCCCACAAACCATAGTCTTCTACTGAAATCGGCACCGAAAATATTCTGAGCTAGACTGGGAATTCAGATGCAAAGTTAGTTAACAAAGTAATGATGCAGCATGCTAGGAAACTTAAAATTCTTGAATGACTCATCTAGGTAGTCAAGTCTGAGTCACAGCACTGCTCAGTAACTAAGTAGTGAGATAGCAAGCGAGATACCGTTTTCTATCTAATGCACATCTTAAGCTAAAATACTTCTGGGTCTTTTTCATGCTGCCTGAACTGATTAAGGGTGCAATCCTAACCAATTTTCTAGCATTGACCTAGCCGCAATGCAGCCCCAAGGCAAGGGAACAAACCTGCCCTTACCTTGAGGAGGCCCCTTTGACTGCCTCCATGGCACAGCTATGTCAGTGCTGGAAAGTTGATTAGGATTGCGCACTAAATCTTGTAGAAAACCCCACTAGAATTGCCTGAATTTGTATGTAGGGCTGTATACATCCTTAGCTTAAAGAATGTATAATTGATTAAACAGTTACTAACTAATTTGAGTTTCCTGATAAATTGTTTATGTTAATTTTAAATAAATCTGCATATTTCTAAAATCTCAACTTTGGTGGCTTATTGAGATATTGCATTGTTTAAAGGTAGCTTACAACTTGATACAGAAAAGTCAGCACTTTTAAATATTTCTTATTTCTTATTACACAGGCCTCTAAAATACATTTTTTAGGATTTTTTGAGGTGCTGAATCAAAAAATGGCATCAGTTTTGGGTCTAGTTTTGGGGGTACAGCATAGCCACTTTATGTGTTGATTCAAACAGTTTCCATGTGAGGTGATGTCATGACTTCCTCATGATGAAGCTGCTTGAATAGGCATATAAGGTGGCCATATCATACCCCCTCCAAACTAGAGCCACTTGGGCAAAACCAATGCCATTTTTGGATTCAGCACCCTGAGAATACCCAAGAATAGGCCTTAACTTTCATGACAGCAAAATGTGTATAGGCCTGTGTTATAGTCACATGGCAGAGCTAAACTAGCTTTGAAAAATAAACCAGTGTGCTTTTAACTAGTTGCTCTGGCAATCAAGGTCAGCTTCATCATGAGGTGAATTGAGGTAATGACCTCAGGTGGTAGATTTTCAGAGGCAAGGGGTGGCATGAAAGCACTTGTCTGATGTGCTTAGGACTTGCTGCTATGGTGTGCTCATATGTGAAAAGGAGAGAGAAATAAAAGAATAAATGGAAGAGAGGAGAATGGTGAGTAGACACTCTGGCCCAGTGGTTCCCAAACTTTTTAGCACTGGGACCTATTTTTTAAAAAGACACTCTATCAGGACCCACCTAGATTTACAGGACTTAAAAAAAATCTAGAAAGGAATAATATTTTTACTTATTTACATGTAATAATAACCAGAAAAGATGTCCTCCTATATTATATTTATCTCCCTATATTTACACATGCTTGCAAACTGTAGGAGTTCTTTGCAGGACAATTCTGATTTTTGAAAAGCCTCAGGGTTTGATGGAATTAGTTATCTGATCTCTTCATTACCTGTGTTTTCATTGGAGGCTCTGCTCAGCTGCTACGGGACCCACCCAAAACCAGGTGGCAACCCACCAGTGGGTCCTGACCCACAGTTTGGGAACCAATGCTTTTGCCCAGTGTTTCTCAATGTTTGTCTTCCGCTGTACCACTTCATATGGTTCACCTATTTGAAGTACCACCGGACGTCACTGACAATAACATCATTTCCAGTTACTTCTGGGTTGGGAGGCCAGATGCAATGCAACAAACACCAATCAGAGGCTCAAGGTGGACCGTCAGGCTTTTGAGAGCATGGAAAAGCATGTTTTGGAACCCCCTACCATTGTGTTGGTTCCTGGTCTTGCTGCCAGGTGGCAGGTGTCCAGGGGTTCTGTGTGTACCACCAGACACCACCTCAAGTACCACCGATGGTACCTGTACGGCTGGTTGCGAAACACTGCTCTAGCCCATCACTCTCCTTTCCTTTTCTTAAATGAACACAGGCCCCAGTAGGTTAATCAACTGAAGCTGTTTCTGAATCTACCAGTTAAAACTTGCATCTGTAATAATAGCAGAAACACTGCGGCAAGCTGTATGCTGTAAGCTCCTGTAATTCCCTCTGGAGAGTGCATGGAGCTCTACAGTGGTTGCGCAGTGGCTGCCCTGGAGTGCCCAGCAATATGTCACCATCATCTCGGAGCTCCCGAACACAGAGAGAAGCTGCACCAGATCTAACTGTAGCTGTGTGGCTGCACAGCTTATAGGGAACCATGGTTGCACGACAAGTTCCAAAGGGCTGATAATCTAAAAAGAGGCAGAATAAACACCAGCAAACAGCCACTAGAAAAGACAAGATGGGGGCCTTTCTGAGCATCTTTCCCAGGGGTTTAGATAAGGGGTAATCAGAATACCACCCTGTATGAATGAAAGTGGCTTCCATTTGTGGCTGCTTGAAATATTTGGAACCCAGCCATTATCTATGCCAAGAAAACTAATCATAACAGTATTTATATACCACCTTTCTTTTCACTGGATTATTCCTCTAACTTTATTCAAGGTAGTTTACATAGGTGGACTTTTCTTGTAGGGATTTTTACAATTACAAGTTCTGTCTTCCAAGAATGCCTCATTCCAGCCCTTCACAGTCCTGTCTCTTTCTGGCTGCATTCACCTCCCTCGCATAGCTGACGGTACTCCTTCACTCTCACGGAAGGTGGGTCATCTTTTGCTTCTCTCAGCTGGGATGATTCATTCCATCAGCATTTTCTGTAGCTCTCAGACACTTCCGGTTGTTTGAAACTGCGTTCCCAGCTGTTCTTTGGGTTCATAGGCAGTAGTTCTACCACCCAGCCAAACCTCCTGCCCTAAAAGGGGAAATTTCATATATTGGTAAATTATTTCGCTGCTGCAAATGGTTTCCAAATATTAACATTAGAAAATTCCAATTCTGCATTCGAATATGATGTGTGTACTTCATAAATACAACAATGGATGTACATTTACCTCTTTTACTTGTGTTAGTGATTCTCAAGTAATACAGCAGATAAGCAATTATCTCAGTAATGCTCCCAAAGATTTGGTCCTGGCTTCAGTGTCACTTAACTTTATTTATAATAAGAGTTCAAGAGTTCTGGGGCAGAATGGAGAGTGGACCACACAATTAGCAACTCAAACAAAAAGGCTCAAATACATGCAACTTAATGCCACCATAATGGTGTGCTGAATCAGAGACCAACAAAGGTGCAAACCAATGCTGTCATTGACCTATGGAAGTCTCGAAGGACACAGAAGTCCACCCATACTTTTTTGGGCTAAATCCACTCCCTTCTTGACACCATTATGCAACAGTGAACACCAGAATGCAAGCAAGCTGCCTTCCCCTCCTGGTAGCCATTCAATGGTGCAGCTATACTTTCCCTTTCCTCTTATGATCACATGAGTCGGGGAGATTACACCAAATTACTCCGGAAAACAAAACCTAAAGCTGAGGATGAAAAGTTCTGAGAACGATCTCCCCAAACGAAATGACTGGGCAGTAGAACAGCAGGTGAGATCTAATGTAAGTCCGTTCAGAGCGATGCCAAGAATCTTTAAAAAAAAACACACACACACACACTGTTCCAATCGTCACATATATGCTGATAGGGCTCACATTAACTATCCAGGAAAGCTTACTTACAGCACATTAGCTGTGGTAGTGAAGAAGACAAATTCTCTGTTAGGAACTATTGGAAAGAGAGAGAGAGAGAGAGAGAGAGATTCTCCAAATAAGACAAGGAGACCTTAGATAGCCACTGCCAGTCATAACAGTTTTGATCAAGGTACACTAATGATAAGGCGGCTTCCTTGGTCCCTACAGATGTGTGTGTATATATATATATATATCTGTGGAGAGAATACTGTGTACAGTTCTGGTCACCTTCCAAAAGATCCTTTTGCTAAATAAAGACAATGTTGACCAAAAATGGGCTAGGAAAGGCTGACAGTGCTTGAGTTGTTTTTTTAAAGCTTATGTTCCCCCCACAACCATCCTTTTCTAAACTATACTGTAATTTGTAAATGGATGACTGAAGGAACATAACAACTAGGAACGATGCAAAAAGAGTATGCACAGGCCTATTTTTGCTCTCTCAGGGCCTTCTCTCCATTGATTCCTCAGGTTAGGCATTGGCTTTCTGACCAGATCACTCACACTTTTAGAGTTTGGGCGCAGAGTAAAGGTTTATCAAATTAATATTATTCTTTTGTGCTTGTGAAATGGCTTGTCGCATATGTGGTAGACCTTAGCCATTTTTACTGTTTTCATTATTGTTTTACAATAGGGTCTCATTATCCTTTTAATTGTTGAATGCTGAATTATTTGATGGTGGCAGCTATTCTACTTTCTCTGAACAAGATATGAAAAAGCCCCATATAACACTGAAGGGACAGATATCGGCTCTGTTTGCTTTCTGCACTATCTAACAAAACAATGTCTAAGAACCAAAAAAAGAGGAAGAGAGCTTGAGTCACTGGAATCTAGTGCATTAGTCACCTCACTTGAGCAAGTAAAAATGACGCGATCCCTTAGGGAACTGTCTTGTTTGTGTTCAGAAGAAAAACAAGTGATGGTAGAGGGTTCACTTTTAGCCTACAGAAGCTGCTGCTTCCTGCTTCCACTCCACAACATTGCCTACCTGCACCCAGGTAGTAGAGAGGCTCAGGGTCCAATTGGATCCAATTTTCCAGTGCTGGTGCAACTGTATCAATGGGGCTTGCACTGCATCCTATGTTGTGGAGGCAGTTACAGAGGCCTCCTCAATGTATAGGAACATTTGTTCCTTTACCTCGGAGCTGCATTGCGGCTGCACTGGTGCTGGAAAGTGAGGTAGGATTGAGCCCTTAGGCTGCAATCCTATGCACATTTTCCTGAGAGTAAGCTCCATTGAACACAATGGAACTTACTTCTGAATAGACATGCATAGGCTTCTGCTGCTTTAGTAAGTGACAGCAGTTGCAAGGATGGCAATGAACTAAGTCCTAATATTTAAAAAATAGAATCTGTTTTTTCCCCTGTCCATGAATGAGTGAAGAGCTGATTCTTGACTGAGGTGTGTGCAGGTTAAGCTTTGTATCCATCTGATGGGGTCCTGGATGTCCTCCACGTCTTAAAAAGTTGCTTGCAGCAGCTCAGAGCCTCTTTCTAAAGGCAACCCTGGTAGCTTTCAGTCCCATTCATTCATTGATCTCTGCTTTGCAAAGGCTGGGCTGATTGCAGCAGGATTGATTTGCCAGGCCACTAGACATGTCTTTAGTAGGAGCTATAAATAAAAGAGCCGGATGAAAGGAAATGAAAAGAGAATGAAATCAAGGCAGGAGGCTGGAAAATGGAACAAAAGAGAGAGAGACAGAGAGAGAGAGAGAGAGAGAGAAATTGACTGGGGGGAATCAAATAGCTGGTTAGGCCTATGTTAGAAGTGGGCTTTTTCACACTGGGCAGGAAAAAGCAAATATATTGAGCTGTGTAGTGGACAGAAAAATCTCCTGTGTCTAAGCTTTTCCACTCTTGTCTACAAATACCCAAGTTTGTGGGGTTTGCTGCCTTATAATTCTTATATGTTGCCAAACCACTGGGGCTGAAAAGCAATGTGAAATGTAACTGGTATCTCCAATTCCACTAGCAGTTGAGAGTATGGCAGGGTTAGCCCTATCGTGAGATCCAGTGAGGCCATGGATCCACAGTGGCACATTAGGGAAAGCAGCCAAGCCACTTCCTCTAATGGTGCACCACAGACTTGCAGGTGACACTGGAGTCACCCTTCTCTTCCCTGCCAGCTTTTCAAAAGGCAAAAAAGGTGTTTGGGGATGGAAGAAGTCAGAGAGGAGCTGAGACTACTGGCCTAGAATGGCTCCTCACTTCACTTCCCCCATCCTCTATGCATTTTGAATGAATGGCAGCAAGATTGGAAGAGAAACCACAGCCAAAGTTGTCACTTACACTGAGCTAGACCATTGGACCAGAGACATCACTATTGTCTACGACTCTTGACAACAGCTTTCCAGGGTTCCAGGTGGAAATCTTTCTGCCCTTCCTGAGCATGCCAAGGATTGAACTTGGAACCATTGGCATGCCAAGTGTGGGCTCTAGCACTGAGCTACAGCTTTTCCCTGAAGATGAGGCCCTTTCCCATGATTCTGCAGCTTGAGACAGTGCTCTGGGACCTAACTTTGGTCCTAGCAGATCAGGTGGTAGCTGCGGCCAGGAGCCTTGGCTAGGGTAGTGTAATGGAAATGAGCAAGATCCCTTGAGGTCATAGGGTATGGTGTCAACAGTGGCTCCTTGCTCTGGCAGCCAAGCATGGGGTTAACACCAGGGCCTTAGATTGCACTGAGTCCACTTGGGGGCAAAATGCCCTCAGGGTTAAAAGCAGCACTTGCAGGAAGGAAAAGGGGAGGGATGGGAAAACCCTGTGGGGCTTAACTCGAATCTAGTCGCCAAGTCACTGCCCCCATAACTCACTCCAAAACGAGTCATAAGGGTACCCCTTTCCGAGTCACCCTTTAGTGACTTGATTGGTCTGCGGCTCTGATTGGTCTGTGGAACTTCTTGCCACAGGAGGTGGTGGTGATGACACCTGAGGTCTAGATGTCTTTCAAAGGGGATTGGACAGACAGGGGTGCTGGACACAGGGCAGGGCAGGACTGGCTGGCTGGCACTCTCTCTCTCTCTCTCCGCCCTTGAATCTCAGGGTCTGGGGGGGCTTCAGAGGGAGCCCTGCTTTGGGTCCTACCATCTTCCAAAGTGCAGTTGGTGGGAACATAGGAAAGGGCCTTCTTAGTTGCAAAACCCAGACCATGAAACTCACAGCCCAATTCTAACTTGTGCCAACACAGCCAGGCTGCATGGCCTATACGGTATTCAGCACAGGTTAAGAGGCAGCTGGAGGTCTCTTTGGGGTAAGGGAATATATTTCCCCTTACCCTGGGTTGGACCCCAGTCTGCCATATGGGACTTCTCTAATCTGCACCAACTATATAGCTGGCACAAATCAGGAAAAACCGGTGTAATGCTAGGAGGACTGAAATGGGAGTTAGGATATGGCAGAAGAGGACTTCACCAATCCTGCCCCTCTCCTGGGCCCTATCCGTCCCCTTTTGGCCCTCCCCTGCCCAGAAACACCCCTTCCCCACTACTCTTCCCATGCCCCTTTGCCAACCAGCACAACCTTATCTGTGCCATCCAGCTGAATGCCTTGAAGCAGCATCATCGGGGCACCACAGGTCTTCCTGCTGGATTAACTTCCACTTTGGGTCCCATGGCTGCGCTAGCCAAGAATGCGGTTAGGATTTCCTCTCAGTCTTTCTGGAGGCTCAGCTAGCCCCTTCCATTGTCTGGTGAAGACTCTCTGACTCAGATTTGCTTTTACTGCTGGTTAGCTGTTGACTCCTATTTCATATTATTATTATTATTATTATTATTATTATTATTATTATTATTATTATTATTATTATTATTATTATTATTATTATTATTATTAACAACAGTATTTATATACCGCTTTTCAACTAAAAGTTCACAAAGCGGTTTACAGAGAAAAATCAAATAACTAAATGGCTCCCTGTCCCAAAAGGGCTCACAATCTAAAAAGGTGCAAAAGAGCACCAGCAGACAGCCACTAGAAAAGGCGCTGCTGGGGTGAGGAGGGCCAGTTACTCTCCCCCTGTTAAATAAAAGAGGAGCACTCACTTGAAAAAGTGCCTCTTGAGGCAGGCTTTGTTTGCTGATCCTGTCCTCATATTGCTCAAAATTGGTTTCATTGTGCAATGGCTTTATTAATTCTTATTGTAACTTTTAAAATTGTGTACCACTTTGAGGAATCTTTTCAGGTGAAAAAGTCATCTATAAATTCTAATATGGACAAAGAATGGTATAGATATATTTATGAAGCAACTGAAGTTCAAGAAGAGCTTTTCCTGTGGTGCAGCTGATATAAGGGAGAAGGTAGCCCTGAAGCTCAAATAGAGGAGAATGTTTGACATCTCATTGTACAGTAAAAGCAAAAAGAAAAAAGACACAAGAGTTAAAATAACTTTAGAAACCCTGAAGCATCATTGCAAATACAGTGTTGTCTCACAGGCCGCAAGGAGCTTCCTTGAAGAATATGCATGTTTGCTTCTACGGAAGAGTGTTCTGAAAGGCTCCTGACCACACCGTGCTCCAGACCAGACATATTCAGTTTACAGGAAACCAGATAGCAAATGAAACATATTCTCTTGCAAAGGTCGGTACAGGAAACCAAAGAGGAGTGGGGAACCCGAAATAAAAAGTACCAGATGTTGGTAAAAGATTATTTGAAAGAGCTAAGAAATTAGATCAGGTGTAGATTGCCAACCCTCAGTCTCAACCCTTTGGGGACTTGTCCCAAATGAGGGGATTTCATCTGGTCCATGCACTGCCATTACACCTAAACTGTGGAAGTCCAGATGCCTTTCCTCAAGGTTCTGTTGTGGTCTATCCAATTGTCTCGCAGAAATGTTATCCCACTACAAGCTGTAATGCACTCTACTATCTACTACATTTATTGCCATGGAGCTTATTGTGGGAGTTATGGTTGAAAAGGTATCACAACTCCCCTTGGGATGGTGACATTCTTAGTGATGGAGGGTAATGCCTTGCTGCTCAGATTGGTCAACGTGTGACTGATTTTTTAAAGTCTTTGCTTTGCTTTGTTAGAACTTGAATGTCAGTAGCTGTGCCGCTTGAGCATGAGAGCTCTCAGGCTTGCCTTTGAACAAAATGGCAAACCCCAGCAAAACTATCCAGATCTCTGGCAAAAATCCTGATACACAGAGCCTTCTGCCTGTCGAGTTTATTGCTCTCCCTCTCCCTCAACGTGTGGATCTCTCCAGGGAAAGCATTCCACCCCAAAAGGCCTAATCTCATCCACTCAGGGATGGCCCAACTGACTCTCCTGCCCCTGACCTGCTGCCGCCGCCTTTATGTGCACTCCAAAAGCTCCTTACCTCCTCACTGTACTCCATCCTTGTGTGAGGTTTGAAGTTGAAAGGGAACACTTCCCTTTAAACACTGTATGTGTATGGAGTGAGGGAAAGCCTAGCAAAGTGCTCCTTCTGCACAAGGATTCACATTCCTTTTAAACTTTAAACCCCACAGGAGGATGGAGAAAGGAGTGGGGGAAGTTAAGTAGTCCTTCTTTGCATAGGGTTTAAAGCAGCGGTTTTCAATGTTTAGGAGCCAGCAGACCACTGAGGCAGAAATTGGAATAGTCTTGGACCACATGCAGTGCTATCTGTGGGTGGTGTCCACTCTCTCTGGTGGTCTTTGGGGAAGCATCTCCCAAGTGAGCACTCCCCCACAGACAACCTGAAAGGGTGGAGACCAGATCACCCACAGCTGCAGCCTTCAGTGTCTCTACCCTCTCTGGTGGTCTGTGGGGAAGCATCTACCAAGTGAACATTCCCCCACAGACTACCAGAGAGGATGGAGAATGGAACGCCTGCACTTGGCACATCTGTGAGGGACTGCTTGCTCTGCAAGGTACTGGAATTTATCAAAAGTGGTCTTTTTCCTGAGGCCTTGCAGACCACAGGGTTTTGTAGACCACCTGTGGTCCAAAGACCATAGGTTGGGAACCAGTGGTTTAAAGCAGCGGTCTCCAAACCCTGGCCCAGGGGGAGATGCGGCCCGCAGCAAGCCTCTGTCCAGCCTGCAGCCAGCCTCTTGTCCCCTGAAAGCCTCTGGCCCACTCAACTGAACATGACCAGAGCTGGTTGTGTCTGGAGGGTGTTCTGAGGGCCAGAGAGGTTGAATGAATGAATGAATGAGACTATTCATTCATTTATTCACTCATCTGAGTTCCATCTCTAATTTTTTTAAATTTTATATTTAAATTTTTTTCTGGTCCTCAACGCCATGCCAGATATTTGATGCGGCCCTCTGGCCAAAACGTTTGGAGACCTCTGGTTTAAAGGACAGTGTTCCCTTTCAACTTTAAGCCCCATGTGAGAACAGAGCATGGAGAGGGAACTGGATGACCCCCATTCCCACTTGCATTTAGTGAGCATGGAGCGGACTAATGCTGTTTGCATCCACAGTAGGCTGGAGGAAGGTGGTGGTAGACTCAGGGTGAAGGGCAGTCATATCTGTTGCTACTTTGCCCCCTCTCTCGCCATCAGCTGCTGACGCAAGCCTCATAAACCAGCTTCATGGCTGCACTGCCCCTGCATCCATTAAAGGAAGATACCCACTGGATTGGCCTGAAGTCTCCAGGAATTGGCATCAATCTCCAGGTGACTACTGAAAGGAATTCTGGGGAGTTCAGATGTTTCCAACATTTCACCAAGTTTGGAAAAAAAATCTTCATCAATGAAGCAAATAGCGGCTACAGGTGAGGGGCATGGACTGGGATTGTGGCAGGGGCAAAGGATGAAACTTTCTCCTCCCCCCCCCCATCTAGATCAGGGGGCCTGTAGCTGTGAATGACTAAAGCAAAATAAAGCCCATACTGCTTACTGATGCATTGAATGTCTTGTATAGTCTGGACCCCAGACAGGGAGGAATGCTAATCTCTCCTATGAACAATCTACGCCTCTTTAGGGTTCCCTCTGCCCCTTCATACTCTTGCTTTGCAATGGAGTAACGATTGTTGATCTCTTCATATATTTTTTTTTTAATCAGAAAACAAAACCTTGTAAACCTCCTCAGTACTTTGGAAAATGCTAGGAGGAATAAAGGAAGGAATAAAAGGAATAAAAATTTAGGAACTCATCAAATCCAGGTACTTCTTTCAGCCAGATGGTATTTGGACAGAGAATATCAAGGGGCATAAAAACTTCATGATGTAGTTACTTCTGTTTCTGTCCAAAACAGAACTTTTTCCTGAAAGAAACAGGAGTTGGGGGGGAGGGAGGAATAAGCAGATTGCTTTAATTGCAAGGCCCTACTCTTGTGAGCTTAAAAAGAAACATTGAGTAACACTGAGTGATCTGTGAGAAGAGATTTATGTAACACGCACCTAAACCACAAATCACATGTGCTTCCCTCCCTCCCTCTTACTGACTTCTGGTACTTTTGCTCCGAGCAGAGGTTATGTTCTTAGTCTACTTCCTCAGTCATGCAAGACTGTTAGCGATGCCAGCCTGTGGATGATTTGAAGTTGAATCCAACATGTCCTTAAAGAGACTCGTTCAGCAGAACCGCAATGCCAACTTCAAGGGCTACAGTGTAAATGCAACTTACACTCCTCATTTGGATCCAATAGGTAGCCCCCAACTGGACAACAAAAGGACCCAGACCTTCCGAAATTCAATGGGGTCGTTGACCAGGGATTACAAGCAGGTAGGTCTTCAGTTCAGAATTTTGCTGGGGTGGGCTTCATTCATGATCCACACTTATGTTGCTGTACTTTGTGATCCTGTTCATTCATTTTCATCAGAACTAATGGAATTGAGGTTTTGCTATGGTGAATCAGATTCAATTCGGTGCTGATTCTAGGGTAACCATCTTTTTTATGCACCTTGATGGCTGTGCCTTTAGCAGCTGTCCAAATGACAGAAATTCAGGAGGTTTTCCCACCCTTTACCTCCACGCCTGGAAAACCTACACCTGCTGACATCTCTGTGTGTCAAGCTGCCTCTAGAAACACAGCAGCAGCACTTGTTGGAAGATGAAAATCCTGGTGGATTCGAATGCAGTCAGTACGACGTTTGCCAGGCATAGTCTATATAGTGTTTGCTTATATATAGTTAAATCGGTTTAAGCAAATAAGCTACTGGACTCAGTGCCCATGCTCAATTCACAGCTCTACCTACCTCTTGAAAATAAAATCTGCCTTTGCTTGCTAATTGTCTAGTTGTGCTGTACTAGGGATTGCTCTTCATTTACGAATGTGTTAACAACAAGGATTATATTTTTAATCAAAAGAGGTTCTCGCTTTCCAGTTTGGGGTGTTGTGATTTCTTCCCTAAAATATAATTTATTTAACTTACAGGAAATGCCAGTGAGCATGTTTTTGGTATCTCTGAGAGATTATGCCTTAGCACAGTGCAATTTGTGTCTGAGTAGAAAAGTGTGTAGTGGGAAAACTTCAACAATTGCTTGAAAGTTTCTCAAAACAATTGTTTGGAATGGATCCCCCCCTTTTTTCGCTTCAGAACATGCAAGATTGCATTTCTGTTGGAACTAGTGTGCCTAAATCTTTATTCCTGTTCTATTTACTTCTTCTTCTTCTTCTTCTTCTTCTTCTTCTTAATAATAATAATAATAATAATAATAATAATAATAATAATAATAATAATAATAAATAAATAAATAAATAAATAAATAAATAAATAAATAAATAATGTGTTATGGTTATAGAAATTGGCTGGCTACAGGCAGCCATTTACCACATGGTAACTTACCAGGTTGTAATACAGATAGCCATTTGTTAAAATGGCCATCGCTTTCCATCCAAGGTTATTGTGCATGCTTTGTGGTCTGGTATTTCTGTTGTCATCTACCTTGAACCTTCAGTATGGGGTATGCAGAAATGTTTAATGATAGCAGAAAGTCCATTTGGGTCTAGGTGGAAAATTACATACAAAGGTTCATTGCACGTTTTGCCCATTCTGGATGCAATCTGAACCCCTTTGCATTGTAGGACAAGATTTGTGTATTGTGTTTGTGTACTTGTTGCTTGTAATAGGGACAGAGTTTGTTTTGTGTGTGGAAATCATTGTTACGTCAGCAATAATATCTGCAATTGCCCCTGGTTTCTGAAAATCAGTTGCGACACTGAACTGGTGCCTGAAAATTAACAGGAAAGGCTTCCCATTAGCATTTCTGCAGTATATTTCAATTATCAGTTATTTACATAATTACAATAACTGGTACCGTGTAATCTTTTTTTTTTTTAAGCACAAATTAAATAATATTTTAAAAATTGTACTGGTCAGTTATAGTAGACATCTCATTGGGTAAGCAGTCTAAGGGCCCAGTCCTATCCAACGTTCCAGCACTGATGCAGCCATGTCCACAGAGTGTGCCAATGGGGTGCACATTGCATCCTGCTGTGGGAAGGGCAGTCACAGTGGAATCCTCAAAGTAAGGGAACATTTGATTCCTTACTTTGGGGCTACATTGTAGCTGCATCAGTGCTGGAAAGTTGGTTTGGATTTGGCCCTAAGGTATGGATGGGTAACTTCAGGGGAACAGCTATATCAGAAAGACATCTAATATCGGAGGGCTGCTAATATTCAAACTGTATACATTTTATTTAGGACTGGGCATTTTGATTTTAAATGGAAACTTTTAAAACCATGAGCTCTGAAATGCCCTAGATGTTGGCCACCCCTAGTATATTAACTACTGTATATTGCATTATATATAGTTGTAACCACAGTTATGGAAAGATGCTTCACCATTATGAATACAACGGGAGACAAGTTTTTCAGAGTTGCAGACAGAACGATAAAAGCACCTTTGCTGGTGGTGCAAATATGCACCTTGCTATCATCTCTGTTTGCAGGTTTTTTGTAGCAATTGTAACCATTCAAAAACCTCCCAAACCTTGTTTGGCCAGAGATGACAAGCAGATAAAATGAATGTGATTACTACAAGCAGTCGTGCCTCTATCGTGAAAACAAGTTGAAAACTCATTTTTAAAAAGTAAATAATTATCTCTGGTTTCTAGCTTGATTGAACCCAACTCCCTGCCTAGTCAAGGAATTCTGAACTGAACTGTTGGCAACCTTCAGTCTCGAAAGGCTATGGTATCACGCTCTGAATGGTGGTTCTGGCACAGCGTCTAGTGTGGCTGAAAAGGCTGATTCGGGAGTGACAA
Organism: Tiliqua scincoides; assembly: GCF_035046505.1. Classification (NCBI taxonomy): domain Eukaryota; kingdom Metazoa; phylum Chordata; class Lepidosauria; order Squamata; family Scincidae; genus Tiliqua; species Tiliqua scincoides. The sequence goes on along the minus strand of NC_089821.1, from coordinate 97,971,256 downwards.
TCCCTTCCACACTGGGAGCAAGTATAGTGTGTCTTATAGTGTCACAGACATTTAATTATAACAATTTAAGGCATTTAATGGACGTGCATGTGTGGGTGCAGGCAGTATCATGGCAGCAGGCTCTACCCAAAAGTGCACACATTCAACAGAATATCAGTGGGGAACCCCCTTATGGACAGTATGTGTACTCCCTACAGATGTTAAATGAACATACATAAGTCAGGGACAGAGCCTGACACCATGATGCAACCCCTTCCCCATTGCATGGTTACTGTACCCATTTCAGTGTCTGATAAGGGCTCATGTTACTGACTTTAATTTATTTGTAACAGAGCTTTACCTGTCATTGCAATGATGTAAAACTGGGGTTCCCAAAGTTGCATTGCAATTGCAGCACACTCACAGGGGCACCATGGGATTCCCTAGTGGCTCTTCCTACCTGTTCCCCAGGGTGCTATCATCTTGGATCTCGTGCAATCTCGCAAGATTCAAGATGGCAGTGCCCGGCTAAGCTAGAAAGAAGAGGCTCTGTTGGTGTCATGACCCAGGTAAGTTTGGTACAACCAGTGATGAACACTTTTCGTTCAGGATTAGTTTGGAACGTCATGTGTATGACCATAGCTGTGCCGTGTTGCAATTTCTCCCTGGAGAAGATCTCTATAACTCACTGCACAGGTTCACAAATCATGCCAGGACCAAAATATCTTAAATAGTTGGACTGATAGTGATCATGGATGGCGCAACTAGGGACGCCAGCCAACATGGCCTTGGATCTACTGCTGCCACAGTGTGCTGAAGAAAATGACTCAATTCTGCTCTGTCACACAGTTTTCACAAACCTGTGCAGCATGGCCTTTCCCAGTTTGAAGAGACACTTGGCCAACAGTCTGAGGCTAAGAGGCAAAGGAAGGAAGGCCCATAGCCAGGGAGACAGACCAGGGACAGACTGCACTTGCTCCCAGTGTGGAAGGGATTGTCACTCCCGAATCGGCCTTTTCAGCCACACTAGACGCTGTTCCAGAACCACCTTTCAGAGCGCGATACCATAGTCTTTTGAGACTGAAGGTTGCCAACATGGAATGTGCAGGACTTCTGGTGTTGTTTAAAGGGACCACACGAACTGCACATACTGTGGGTGAATTTCAGAATTATTTTATTTATTCACAGTGTTTGTATACTACTTCTTAAAAATTTGCTTCATATGAAGCAGTTAACAAGTTAAAAACATAAAAACAAGAAGGCAAAATATAAAACAGCAGTACAAAATCCAATGCCAGCAAAAACCATAAAATCTACATAAGATGTTTAAACTAAGATGAATTAATAGAATACAAATTATGCAGAGCTAGTTAATGTGGGGGCCTGGTGGACTTCCTTGGGTACAACCATGGCATCATTCCTTGGTTTCTGTCAACAGTAAATGCCTAAGCCAGCCATTTTCAACCACTGTGCTGTGGCACACTGGTGTTTTGCGAGTGGTCCACAGATGTGCCACAGGAATTTGGGGGAAGGTCATTTATTAACAGGGCAAATGGGAGATGTGAGCCCCCATTGGCAGCATGGTGTGCCTTGTCAATTGTCAAAAACCTGGTGGTGTGCCTTGACCATTTTCGTGCCTTGTCAGTGTGCTGTGAGATGTAAAAGGTTGATAATCACTGGTGGGGAAAATCACTGGCCTAAGCAATGGACCAAAGAGAAGGGTTTGAGTTTATGACAATAGGGTCTGGCTGGGTTCATATTTAAGCAGGGTACAAATACAAGGAGATGGCTGTCTACCACATTTGGTAGACATTTGGCAACTCAGCTTGAATATCGTATGAGCACTGTGTCATCCTGCATTTCATCTTAATGTTACAGAAGATTCTAGATTTCTAATGCAACTGACTGACTACTATGAATTTTTGTTTCCAGCTTACTTTATGTAGAACAACTTCCTTATGTGACTCTTCTGGCCCACAAAGGTAATAAACACTTGCCTTTTCCCTTTCTTTATACTAACTCATAGTAGTACTACTTGTGCTATGATGGAAGTGCAGGGTGCATATTGAGCGATGAGGATGAAAGTGTGAAACAGAAGGGGATTATCGATGTGAAATTCATGAGCTGGTGAGTGGTGTAAGGCTTGAATGCTCAGGGCAACCCATGCCTAAACCCAGTAATTAATACAGCTACTGTGCCATTGCAGAATGATAATGTGAGGAGCAGTGGCATTGCTGGGGGGGGGGATGTGCACGAAGGGGTGTGACACCACTAGTGACCAACATTTTTATAATTTTGGTTTGTTTTTTTTAAATAATACCATCATGTTATATATATCATTAAATGTGGAATTTCATGCAGAATGCAATGAATCAAACCATGTTGAATTATCTCTATTTTATCAAAAATTATAGCTAAAAAAAACCAGTGGGGCAATTATCACCCAGGGCATTGCCCCACTCTCTGCACAGAGGAGGTTTATCATGGGGGTGACACACTGGCCTCCCGCACTTGGTGATGCAATCCCGAATGATACCACTGTGAGAGAGGTCAGGTTGGAATTGGTAGGCAACCTACCGATGATCTGGTCCCACCAATCTGTGTGTGCAGGGAACTCAATGGTCTAATTCGTATGATCAAATGGGTGAACGGAATGGAGCTATACAGAGCATTGCAAGGGTGAAGGCAGTCATACAACCACTATATGCCAGCACAGACCCAACCCATATTCACCACAATGCTGTCCCAGCATAGCTTGAAATAATGGCTAAAAGCCGGTTTGGTTATATGCTTTTGTCCTGTAAAGATTAAACTGAATGTTGAGGCCTGTGTTATGCAGTACACATAGCGCATGCATGTGTGTACAATCTGGATTCAGATTAAAAGGAGAAGGGGCTTTAAACTTTTGCTCTTGCTGTGTTTCCAATCATACACATTTGGCCTGTAGCTGCTGGCATCAATTAGAACTTTTCTCCTGGATCAAATAGCAATCATGGTTTGTGTGGGGAAGGATGATATGTCCTTGCAAAACAGTGGAGCAAAGGATTAAATGTGGTCTGAATCTCCATAGGACCCCCTATACACACATTTTTAATGGAGAAAAAAAAAACAAGCATTGCAACTCCACAGCAAGTGCAACCTAATGTATAATAATAATTATTAAGCTTTTGTATAGCGCTTTCCAATGTTCAAAACATTCACATATACCTACAACAACCTTGGAAGGTAAATATCACCTTCCAAATATGGAAGGTCTTCATTAGAAGATGGTTGTTGTCTGGCCCTAAGCAATGTAATCCAAGTGATCTTTGGAGTGGGGCGGTGTGAGATTTACATAAGTTTTCTCAGTGCATGTCTTAAATATTATTCATGCCGGTGATGAATGGTGCATTGATCCTAAGTAAAGTATATATTTTTTTAAAAATCCAGCTCATGCAATAGGCAATTAACATCAGTTTTTTGTTTTGTTTTGTTTTTAATGCAGAAAGTCCCTTAAAATCTTCAAAGAAGATAATGAAACGTTTGGATTTGAAATTCAGGTGAGGGTTTAATGCGGTGAATGGAATGTGTCTATGATCCCATGTACCCATTGCATGAGACACAACTGGTGTAACTTTTCTGTCCCTTGCATGAGGTGATCACCTGCCCATATTTCCTCCTCCCCTCTTGTCATAAATGGTCCTGGTGGTCTTTGCATCTGTTACCCCTAGGCCCTTTCCCTGCACCAATTCAGGGAACTCAGTCCATATGGAATACATAATCACGCTACTGTTAAATGATGAAAGCAGTATTTAGTGTACTGAAAAGCCAATGAGACCCAGGTTCACATCCCTACTGTGGGACATCTATATATAGTGGAAGATCGAGGAATGTTGCTCTCCCAAGTTGAATAGTAGCTTTAAGGAGAAGGAGCAATTAGGAAAACAGGGCAGGGGGGAAGATTTAATCCTTCCTCATGCAGTGCCATGGCCCCAATCTAATCTCCCCCTCATCCTGTGGCTGTCATTAACATTTTAAAGTGGGTGATCTTGATGACACAGTTGCCAGATCATGTCCAGTTGCACCTCAGCCACAAAGGTCTCTGTGTGACTTTGGACTTCTCTCTGCCTAACTACCTCACAGGGTTGCTAATGCAAAGAGAGGCGGTACAATGTATGAGACTCTGAGCTCTTTGGAGGAGAGGAATGATAAAATATTTTTAATTTTAAAAAGATATAAACAAAAAAAAAAAAACACAATACAGGTTGTCAGACAGAACCAAAATGCAAGTCTTGCTTATGTCATAGGCTTTCATAGTGGTCACTGTCTCCATGTGTTTGCATGCAGCGGCCCAGAATGTAGACTGCAAGGTGGGATGTCTTCCTGGTACTGGGGAGCTTTCTTTCAATAACTGTTTGCTATGCAAGTCCCATCCAGCCCTGGAGGAGTAAGGAGGAGGGACTTCCTGTGGAAACCCCGAGGGTCTTACAGTACTGAGTGAATAACAGGGGAGGGAAGAGGACATAAAATTGGGCCCTTCTTACTTTCCATCCCTCTTCCTGCCTGTCTAACAGTTGACCAGCACAGAGTGTATATTATTTGGTTAATGCAGCTTCCCCTAATCCTGTCTGAGCAGCTTGGTCATGAATGATGCACAGATAATGACGAAAGCAGAAAGCCTTGCTGTGGTGGGAAACCTCTTGGTTCCTTTTTATGTGTTTTTTTTTTTTTAAAGAGGAAATGTTCTTTGTAGTGACGCACAGGGTGGGGTGCACGCTGTTTGGTGGGTGTGTTGTGCAAAACAGACATGTAAACAGGGCTTTTTTTCTAATGGAACGCGGGGGGATGGAGTTCCGGCACCTTTTTGCAGGGGCCCCTCCCCTTCGGAGGCATTCGGGGGGGGAGCAAAACAGAGGCATTCGCTGGGTGGGTGCTGGGGGGTGCAGGGTGGGCAGGCTCCTGGCCCCTGCCTGACTGCACAATGACCCCCTCCTGCCGCCATCTCCAAGCTCTCACCTGAGCCCAGCCTGCCTCCCCTCCCCCCACGCTCTGCTCCCCAGCGCAGCTTCCAAGCCGCTGGAGGGCAAGGGGGACACTCGCCGACGCTGAGGAGGAGGACGGACAGCCAGCCAGGGAGACGGGCTGCAGCACCAACGGAATGCCCAGGTACTGGCTTGACGGAGGAGGAGGGGAAGGAAGCTGGCTGGTGCAGCCCCCGTGCCAATCTGCAGTACGAGCCTAGGCGTGTCTACTCAGAAGTATGTCTCATTGTGCTCAATGGGGCTTGCTCCTGGGAAAGGGTGCATAGCCTTGCAGCCTGAGAGCCCAAGCATGTCTACTCAGAAGTAAGTTCCATTGTGTTCAATGGGGCTTACTCCCGGGAAAGTGTCATAGCCTTGCAGCCTGAGTAGACAGGCAGAGGAGGGCTCTGTGGCTGCAGTCCTCTCCACACTTTCCTGGGAGGAAGCCCCACTGCCTCTAATGGGACTGACTTCTGAGGAGGCAGCCATAGGCTTTGGCTCTGAGGCTGCAGTCCTCTCCACACTTTCCTGGGAGGAAGCCCCATTTACTCTAATGGGACTGACTTCTGAGTAGACAGGCACAGGATTGGGCCCTGAGGCTGCCATCCTATCCACAGTAAGCCCCATTCACTAAAGTGGACTTCTGAGTAGACATGCATAGGATTGGGCTCTTAGGCTGCAATCCTAGGCACTTTCCTGGGAGTAAGCTCCATTGACTAGAACGAGACTTACTTCAGAGTAGACATACCTAGGATTGGGCGCCTGGCCCCTGCCTGACTGCACAATGACCCCCTCCTGCCCCCATCTCCAAGCTTTCACCTGAGCCCAGCCTGCCTCCCCTCCCCCCACGCTCTGCTTCCCAGCGCTGGCAGAGATATATATCTGCACCCATTTTCACATGCTAAGGGCAGGTGAAAAGGGATTCTATGTGTGTACAACGTGCTGTCCAGCCTTGCCAGAGATCCTCCTCCTCCTTCCCCCACAAGCATGCCCTCCGCCAGCCATAGTTTGCAGCTCCTCTCCAGCAATGCACAGCAGCTGCTCAGGGCAGCAGAGAACATACAATTGCATGCCAAGTGCCTTCCCAAAGACACAGAGTATTCTGATACCTGCATTAAACCATATTTAATCACTTGTTTGCAAATGTAGCTGTTTCTATGTGCACCTCAGGACCCCTCTTGTGTAAGAATTCCTTTTTTGTTCTTACTCCCACAGTTGCTTAGAGTAATTTTATTACATGGAACTCATGTAAGCCATTTTTCGGAATCCATTCACTGCTTCCTCTCCTCGAAGTAGTGCCACACTACATACTACATGCTACAAGTGCACCTGTACAGTATTTTTCCCCATGTGTAGAAAAAATAGCTAGGGGGAAGGGGATGTGGAGATGGACAGCCCAATCCTATGCATGTCTACTCAGAAGTAAGTTCATCTTTAGGGGGAAGCACATAAGAAATATTTTATTTCTCCAATAAAAAATGGTTTAAATATAAATAAATAAATAAATAAATAAATAAATAAAAGATTAACAAGTTGTGAGTTCCTGCACCTTTTTATTTACAAAAAAAGCACTGCATGTAAAGTTTTGTAAATTGGGGCCACGGGCTGAAAGGTAAGATTTTTTAGGTCTTCACATGAGGCAGTAATACGATTTCTGTGATTGACAGACTGTTCGATTTCAGCGCCAAAGTCACGACTCTTTGGAAACCTGCACCTATGTCTACAAAGTTAAGGAAGGAAGCCCAGCCCATCTTTCCGGACTCCAAAGTGGTAACTAGTCCTTCCTCATTCTAACTTTCACCAAATGTGGTTTGTCACTTCTTCAATTGCTTTTTGAGGTGGTGATGATGATGAATGAACACACAATGTTCTCAGTCCCTGCATTTTGAATTCTCACAGGTTCTATTCTGGCTAATATCAATGGAGTGAGCACCGAGGGGCTTAGTCACAAGCAAATGGTGGATGTCATCAAATCATCAGGGAACTTTTTAAGGTACAGAAGTTCCTGTATGTATGTCTCTGTTTAGGCTGAGCGCTCAAAGAAGAAAGAACAGGACTTTGGTTTGTTTGTTGCTACTTTGGTCTTTCATATATCAAGGCAGGCATGGGGTGGTTTTCTCTCTAAACATCAGATAATAAGGACAAGCAACGTTCTGAATGGTTGAGAAATGGCCAACCTACCATTCTGTCTTTGATAATGGATCCATAACATACACCACAAGAAATGCACAAAACCTCAGTACATTTGAGAGCTGGTGACAGATCAGCCTACCCATGAGACAGACTGAATGACTCACTGGAGGAGCAACCAACTGGCAAGGGCACCCTACCTCTGCCTACCGCTTCCTCCACCTGGCTGCTGCCCTATACTCTTCATGTTTGCTCTTTTTGAAGAGTGAGTAAGAACGGGGCGTTTCCCCCCTGTGACAAAGCTGGAGGAGGACATGGGACTGGCGGTGGCAATCCCATCCCCAATCCTATCCCCGCTGGAGGTGCAGGGAGCCTCACGCAGGCTTGGAAACTTCAGAAATAGCATGCGGAGCCACCTCCTGGCTGCGTTCGCAAACCAGAAGTGGCGTGCACTTGCACTTGTGGGGCTCCCCGCACCTCCTACTGCTTGCCCTAACACACACTAAGTAAAGCACCCCCCTCACCCCCCCTTAGTGACATGATCCTGGGGATCGCGTCACTGCCTCTCCCCCTTCCCCGCCCCTTAAAAGGTTGAGGGAAGTGTTACATGGTGGGTCATAACCCACCAGTTTGAGAACCACTGGGTTAGAGCAAGGGTACCCAAACCCTGGCCCTGGGGCCACTTGCGGCCCTCAAGGACTCCCAATCCGGCCCTCAGGGAGCTCCCAGTCTCCAATGAGCCTCTGGCTGGACTGACGCAATTGCTCTCAGCCAACTGTTTGACCTTTCATGTGAGCTGTGGGCTCCCTCCAGTGCTTGCTGTTTCATGTCTGTGATGCAGCAGCAGCAACAAAGGAAAGGCTGGCCTTGCTTTGTGCAAGGTCTTTTATAGGCCTTGAGCTATTACAAGACCTTCATTCATTCATTCAATCATTCAAATCATTCATATAAGTTCCATCTCTAATATATTCATTAATGTAAATTTATTCAAAATTGAAATGTAAATTTTTTCCCCTGGCCCTTGACACAGTGTCAGAGAGACAATGTGGCCCTCCTGCCAAAAAGTTTGGACACCCCTGGGTTAGAGGATAGGACCATTGAAGTCCCAGGTTCACATCCCCATTCTGTCATAAAGATGGCTGGGTTAACTTGGGCCAGTCAATGTCTCACAGTCTAACTCACCTCATTAGTTTGTTGTGAAAATAAATGGAGGAGGGGGGAACTGCTCAATCCCATGGGTCTTTTATGATGGCATATCTCCTGATAGGCTTTGTAAAAAACCCAGCAATGCCATGAAAATTGTGTAGCCGCGTCACAAAGCAGCAGCAGTTCTACACCCCCTTCACCACAGATCCTGGGCTGTGCTGACCCTAGTAAGTCATTGATGGGGCATATCATGGGCAGAGAGGGGAGAGAGGAGATTGAACTTGTGCCAGGATCCAACCCCTCTTTCCCAGTCTGTCCTGCCCCTTTCCCCTCCTTGGATTTACTCCAGCTCCATAGCTGCAATGAGTCCAAGGAGTCCCAGAGATGACCAGAAGGCCTATGAAGAGGTTTTTTACTTACCTCCATTTTGCCCTTGTTTCCCCCCATAAAATGTAGTGCAACTTGTATTGTTGCAGCTGCATACTATGGAATGGCAGGCGATAGGATAGGGCTGTATACTTCTTAGAGGAAAGATTGGATTAAAATATAATAAATCAAATAGAGAGTATTCAGTCTGTCAGTTAATGTTAGGTATTCCTTGAATTAGGAATCCTTCTTTGATAAGTCTAATAATTAATATTTTATTAGTGGATTTTGCTAGTTGCTTTTGACCCATTTCCAAAGACCAAATGCAAATGGGGCCTTTCACAGCTCTTTCAATACAGTGGAGCTTATTGTGCATCTCTTTGACAGGGATGGTTAATGGTAATGATCATTGTCAAGGGTGTCAGTGGAAGTAGAATACGTGAAAATGTGTAAAAAGTTGCCCAAATAATTCATGTTTGTCTTTGTCTCTCTGTATTCACCTCAAAATTCTGCCCAATGATTCTCATGAATGGGTTGTATTCGTGGTACTGAACCTGGAAAGGGATGCAACCTGTTTCTCTTGGTCACAATTCACATGCTGTCTTCTCCTTTCCCATCTCTTTTTGCACCAGAGCCCAGTAGCGGCTTTCCACCACCTCTCTTGGGTACCATCTGGTGACACTAAGGATTCTGGCATCAAAGTGCTTTGTGTTCCTGCTTCTTATGGTTGTTTTCTTGGATTAGAGAGGGATCAGTAGTGAAGTAGTGCATGCCATCACTTCACCTTCCGTCCCCTGAGCAGCCAGAAGTGCCTCTGTTTTGCCAGTCCCATAGAATTCTGTTCACCCCTCAGTTTCAAGCATAGATACTTCAATTATTTCTGCAAATGTCTGCAATACTACTGTGCTGACAAGATGCTGGGGCAAGCCATCAGCTAGAGCTCTTTCTGCCTTCCTCTGTGAGCTTCGCATGGCTTGCTGATCCAGCATTAAGTTAAGTTCAGCTCACTCATTCCAGCGCTCAACATACGAAGATGTTGAAAAGATATAAATGAACATAAAAAGATATAAATGAGCATAGGCACATCTTACATTTTTCTTGTCATGGTCCTGTGCTCTTTACAGGTTAGTCACTGTGAATGAAGCCTTGCTTATGAAAAAAATGGAACTAGAAACCAAGCTGCAGTTTTTAAAGGTAAGAATTCTCGAAAGAATATCAGGCGACTGTTCTGTAGTGTTAAAGCAGAAACCACCTGCAGACAGCTTTGTATCAAGAGGATTCAAGCATGCATTTAGATGTGACTTTCAGCCACTTTCTTGACTCCTAAGATGTTTTACTCATGTGAACATTGTATCATTTCAGTCAGGGTTGAGTTCTTCATCTTAGAGGTCTGCTTAGAGCTAAAGGCCTAACTACAAATTACATTTGGACTGTCAGTCTACAGCTTACTGTCATTTTCCCAGTGAGGTTAATTTTATATGTTTAAAACTATACCACTTCTTCCCATACATTTCATGTCACAGCAGATTAGTCCCACAAGATTTGTGCAGTCACTGCATTGTATTCAGTGCTCCTCTGTCCTCACTCAACTTTACTGGCTGCTCATCCAGTAAAGTGATGAAATGCTGTACACAATCACGTGACACTATGGTAGTGGGGAAATGTGGAAGGAGACAGGGGTGGGGTGGTAGTCACACAGTGCCCATAATGTGTAGCTGAGGCATAAAAACCAGAAATGAAAATGTCACTGTAGCTAATTGCGTCATGAATCACTGCTGCAGGCCAGAAGTCTCTAATCTTTTGGAGCTTGTGGGTGCCACAGAAATTCTGAAAAGAGAATGGCAGATGCTGCCACAAAATGACCACTGGGGTAGGTGGAACCAATGGGCCCTGGCCAGATACAAAATGAGATATTGCACACAGGGACACACCTTCACCCCATCCCTTCCTCCACATGTACATATGCACTCTTCTCCCACCTACACATGCACTCATACTTTCTACCTATTCACTCATCTAGGTACATGTAAACTCCTTCCTTCCTTCCTTCCTTCCTTCCTTCCTTCCTTCCTTCCTTCCTTCCTATTCTCTTTTGGACTTTATAGTGAATGTGTAGAGTTAAGCACATATTAACCTGCTCCATCACCACTGTCTATGCATCCACACAATGTCAGAAAAGGGCTATAGTTTATATTACTTCTCTGATCAGTGAGCATGTGGAATGAATTTTAACAGCAGGTTCACATATATTCTTAAATTGTCCTAGATTGTACCTGTACAAAAATAAACTGAGACCAAGTACGCAGTTTGTGGACTCATTGAATGTTACGGTTATATCTTGCGAAGATGCAAACCGAAGGGGTCACAGAGGGAAAAGTCATGGTACTTAGATCATCAGCAAAGATCTGAAAAACAGGAAACAGACAGCACATGTCTTGAGATATGGAGTTAAGTAGAGCCACATCTCTGAGTGTCCTCTTCAGCATTTTTTGACTTCTGAATTTTTCCTAGGTTTTGCCCACGTAATTTTATGGTGCATTAAATAAGAACAGAATCACAGTAGAATCATACAGAGTCTTGTTATGTACTTGTGCCCCACTTTACTGAGTGGTGAAAAGTTCTAGGGGCACAGCATTACCTGGGTACTAGACACATTAGTCTCTCAGGTAGCAGCACTTGAGGGTCCTCTGAGTCCCCAGTTGGGGTTCCATTCGGGACCATCAAAGATTTAAGAATCATGAACTAGCCTCCTGGCTTATTAGTTCAACAAAAGTCTGAGCTAGTCCCCACCTCTGCCTGAATTTCAGCCTTCCAGAGCCTTAGCTTTACTCAAAGAGCTGGCCAGCTTGAGTACTATCATAAAAGAGCAGTTGTTCTAATATTGAAATTATAACTCCCAAAATTCATGTCCTAATCTTGTAATAGTATTATGGCACTGATAGGCAGAAGTAACCATTTAAACATTCCTGGGATTGGGTAATTACGTACTATCATCAAGACTCTTATATACAAATATTCAACAACAATAAAAGTCCTCAAAGTGGCTTACATAGCAGTGGGATGAGAAAATGGTTCCCTGTCCCAAAGAGACTCACAATCTAAGAAAGCAAGCAAGCAAGCAAGCTATGCTTTCTTTACATACAATGCTATGCAGGGGTAAATAGAACAGTTGGTTTTCTCCCTGCCCAATACAAGAGAACAATCATTTAAAAGGTGCTTCTTTACCCAGTTGGCAGGAGTTAGATTAGAGTTCATGAATTCCTCTCTGATCTAGTTATGAACTAGATTTCATGTGTCAGCTTATTTTGCCTCTTTAGGGTATGTTTGGTTTGCCTTTGTAGAAATCATTGCTTGATTTGTTTCTGTAGTATAGATGACAACTGAACAAAATTTGGGCGAAAGTAGGGTTAAAGTTTTTTCCTAGCACAATGGGGCCTTCATTTTGATTAGAACTGTTAGTTGCTGCTGAAATAACTGTAAATCATCTCCTGAACAATGCTGCCAGCCAACACAGAATATGGGGGAAAGGTCCTTTCAGCCAGTGTTGTTATTCACTCTGCTGTGCTCTGCCCTGGTATAAACTCTTAAGACCCACAGAATGTGCTTCCCCAAGCCCCTTACATAACAGGGAGCCACCACCTGAGCATGACCTCCCAATGACACCGCTGCTGGAATGGCAGCAAGTGCTTTGATTAAGGCAGCTAAGCAGGCAAGCAGCTCCCACCATCCATCCAACCTAGAAAGGGCTACAAAAGAGCTGAACCACCAAGTTGGAGCTTTCCTTGCCATGATTAATTAGAACACAGCAGCTGATTATGATGAAGCTTGGCAGTGATTTGTCAGAATGCTGAGGATTCCAATCCTGTTGGCTGGCCAACCTCGGATAAACTTCCTGTTGATTTGTTTTAATTCTCTCTCTCTCTCTCTCTCTCTCTCTCTCTCTCTCTCACACACACACACACACACACACACACACACACACACACACACACAAAACTTTGGCAATTCAAAGAAAGGGTAATTCACTTGTAATGCACTGAAGGCTGTAAGGGGGTAAAGGAGGGTTCTGTGCACCTCCGTTATCTCCACTACCCAACCGTCCTCATACACCGAGTGCAAATTACTCAAATTCTGGAGTCATGCTCAAATTAGTCATGCTTCAGAGCATGAGTAGTTTGCTCTTGGTGCAGGGGGAAGGTTGGAGGGAGGCATGGGAGAACTGGATGGGGAAAATGTGTAAGGCATGCACACAGATTTCCCCTTCCATAAGAACATAAGAAGAGCCCCGCTGGATCAGGCCAAAGGCCCATCTAGTCCAGCTTCCTGTAACTCACAGTGGCCCACCAAATGCCCCAGGGAATGCACAAGACAACAGACACAACCTGCGTCCTGGTGCCTTCCCCTGCATCTGGCAATCAGAGGCAGCCTGCCTCTAAAACCAAGAGCTTGCACATACCTACTGTGACTTGTAACCCGTAATGAACTTTTCCTCCAGAAATTTGTCCAATCTCCTCTTAAAGGCATCCAGGCAAGATGCTATCACTACTTCTGTTGCAAAGAGTTCCACAAACTAATTACACACTGCATAAAGAAATATTTTCTTCTGTCTGTCCTAACTCTCCCAACATTCAACTTTCATGGATGTCCACCGGTTCTGGTGTTATGTGAGGGGGAAAAGAGCATCTCTCTATCCACTCTGTCCATCCCCTGCATGATTTTGTATGTCTCAATCATGTCCTCCCTCTTTTCTAGACTGAAGAGGCCCAAACGCTGTAGCCTTTCCTCATAGGGAAGGTGCCCCAGCCCAGTAATCATTTTGGTTGCTCTCTTTTGCACCTTTTCCATCTCCACTATATCCTTTTGGAGATGTGGTGACCAGAACTGTACGCAATACTCCATGTGTGGTCTTACCATCGATTTGTACAACGGCATTGCAATATTAGCTGTCTTATTCTCAATGCCTTTCCTAATGATCCCTCGAATGACTGCATGTATTGTCTGTACATATGTTAGTAGTGGGGAGGAAAAACGGAGGCACTGTTGAGTCTGTGTGAGAATTCTCCATGTGTGCACAATGCACCAGATTCTGTCCTTAATTTTGTATCAAGTGCTGTTGCTCATAGTACAGTGTTGTAAGTATTCCAGAAAGTATCTGGAGTTAGTAAATATCCAGTGCTAATAACATTAATGCCTCTTTTATTTGGGTCAACATAAACTAGTATGCCAGAGGCATAGGCAAGCATAGAAATTGTATGTATTGTACTTATTATAAGTAACATATATTACTGTATATCTAATAATTAAAAGTATATTTTATATACAAATATCAAAAATCATGTTTGGGGTGACATTGGGGTTCAACCAAGTGTGCACTGTATGTTTCCATCTATTCATTGGGATCTGACCAATGATTGGTCAGATTCATTGAGGTCACTGGGGGGTGTGGGGAGTGCAGACCACACTGGGTGATGAACTGGGGGGGTACACCACTAGTACCAAAATTATGAAGGTATTTTCTAAGAATACCATCATGATGTATATCAATTGATGAGTAATTTAATGTAGAAAGCAGTGAAACAAGCCATGTTGAAATATCTGTATGCTATCAAATGTTATAGCCAAATAACCAAAGGAAAACACAACTGCCTTATTCATATGCATAATTGCCTCATCAAGTTGGTCACTGGTTTATTGTAGGTTACTGATTTGTTGGGTGAACAGTACTGTTCTATTTTCAAATAAATAAATAAAGTTAATAGGGGTTACACCAACCCTAGTAATGTCACTGCATTTAGGTTATGCATATGATATTGTAATTTATTCTGTGTGGTCTGGTGCGGGAGGAGGTTCATCATGGGAGTGATGCAATAAGCTCTCACACTGAGTGATGCAAACCTTAGTGCTGCCTTTGGGTCTGGCCTCAGTGCTTCTAGAGGAAAACCTAAAAAAAACTACAGTGAGAGGGGTGTTGAAACACTAAAGAATAGTTGTTTCTCCTTGTTGCAGACATGAGCTATGCTCCACTGAAGTTGTTAGCAAAATGGTCACTGATTACAATGGTAGCTGAAGTGCACCCAGTGTAATTTCTTTCTGAGAAGAAAATCATTAACATCAACAAAGATGTTTTATATCCCATATTGGTTTAAGAATCACCATGATCATTGCTTGTCTCTTCCAGCACACTTTACAAGAAAAGTTGGTGGAGTTCCAGTCCCTGAACTTACGAGAACAGCACCTTGTTAATGGTAAGTCCGTCTTGCCGCTTAGAGGAAACAAGAAAAGATTACTGACCCAGCTTCCTCTACAGAAATGATGTGAACTTAGTCATTATGTGAGTTAGCTTGGTTTTGGTTTGCCTTTCTTTCCTCCATCAATTACAAGTGTCAAAAGAAAGCTGTAGAGAAGAATGATGTTCACCTAGTTTTTTGGCCAGCTTTAAACCATTTTTGTGAAGTCTGTAAAATGCTGCTCATTGTGGGTGTGCTGCTGTTCTATCAACCGCTGTTTTATCAGTTTTTCTGGCTGATCAGAAAAATGGCTCTGTTGGTCAGATCATAAGCAACAAAGGGTGCAATCCTAACTGCTTAGTGCTTTCCAGCACTGGCATAGTGGTGCCAATGGGACATGTGCTGCATCCTGCAGTTGGGTGTCACTCACGGAGGCCTCCTCAAAGTAAGGGAATGTTTGTTCTCTTATCTTGGAGCTGCACTGCCCTTATGTCAGTGCTAGAAAGCACTGACATAAGGGGATAGGATTGCGCCCAAAGTTCCTTAGAGCCTTAGAAATCAGCCTCTGGGATAGTGCTCAAATTACAACGTGAAAGGTAGGTGGCTTGACAAAATCCCAGCCCCCTGATCCCTCAAGTTAAGCCAAATCATGGCCTTTAGTTGCCTAAACAGTAGCTAAGTGGCTTGTCATAGAAAGTTAGGGAGCTAGGCTTCCTGGCCCCCCCCCCGATTTAAGTACAGTTTTGAGGGATTTCACACAACTGATTAGTGTCCAGAATTAAGAGGGGAAAATAAACATGTATGATTCATGTGCAATTTGCTTAGCTCTTTGACCGAAGGTTCTCCCTCACTGAGCATGCAAATTTTCACAAAGACACTTGTTGGCATCCTTCAGTCTTGGAAGACTATGGTATCGTGCTCTGAATAGTGTTTTGGGACAGTGTCCAGTGCGCGAAGCCTGGGTAAAGTAGATATGGAGGATAGACTGTTACCCATGCAACAAATCCCCCCTCTCCACGTCACTGAAATGGTCCAATGGAAAGGCAGAAGCCAATATGGTTGGTTCCAGCAGTGTCACAGGAGTTGCCAGAACGTGACTGTATTCAACCGTAAACTGCCTCAGGGACTCCGGCTCCGGATTTTGCCTCGAGGTTGACTCCTGAAGCCTTTTCCGTAACTGGATGTAGCCACAAGGCAGTGGAGGTTTGGGATCAGAGTTTTCCTTCTCTCAGATGAGCTGCCTTCCCAGGCTAACGAGTCCCATCTACCCGGTAGCTGTTTAGTTGCCTCTTACGACAAGTACAGCCAAACTGAGGGCCTATTCTTATCCCCAACCCCCAGGGGAACAAAGACACACTAACATGAGAATTTGGCTCAACTCTAGTGTGAACCTGAGAAAGGGAAGGAAACTGGTGGGTAGAGGTACATGTGACCAGGACCTGCAGAGGTGAGTTCCATTGCTCGGAAATAACCAGCCAAACCATGCAGGTTGCTAGTAGTCTTCTAATAAGGGCTGGTGTGGCATAGTGGTTACGAGACTGCAAATCAGAACATCCTCAGTTTGCATCTTGTCTCTGCGCATAGGCCTCTCACCCTTAGCTCCAGTAAAGGGACCTAGCGGGGGGTACAAAATTTGGCTTGTGTTACTCACAAAACCCATTCCTTACTAGCCAGGCTCAGCCCCTTGCTTTCCTGAGTTCTGTGGCATGTGGAGAGTACTCAGGAGATGATTGGGAGTTTGCCCTTCTGTTTGACTTTTGGCAGAGGGTGCAAACTGCACCTCACTGTTCTTGTTGGTTCCTACAAAAACCCAAAGGGAAGGAAGGGAAACTACCTTTCATTTCTTCCATGTAGACCTTGGGGCCTGGGTGAGAAAAAGGAGATGTGGCTTCTCTCCTACAGTAAGGAAGATCTTTTCTCTTCTTAATCTCTCTTTTGCTCTAGGGAGAATGGAGCGAAAAGGGGATGATTAGTTTTAGCCCTTTTCATAAGGTTATTCAAGAAAGCTCTGGCAAGATGATGCTAGCTGTGACCTTCTTCAAAAACCGAATGCGCAGAGACAAAAAACAAGCTTTCTTCCCTCCTTTTTCTTTATATGGTTTCTTCCAGGGAGAAAGGAGTATCTCCGTCTCTCTGGTACTTTCTGCAAAACCTCACGTGCAGTAAAGAAACTATTGTATCTCCGCAGAGGAAGTTTTTTGTCTTTGATTTGGGCTGTTTTTTTGTTAAAACAAAAAATGTTCCCTCCACCCCTGTCTCCTTCCTGTCTTCTGCAAAAATGAAACTGGAAGAGAGCAGAAGAAAGGGGCTGGGGCTTGTCTGGCTGTCAGCTGGAGTTTGCAGAAGGAAGTTGTGAAGCACTGCCCTTGCTCTTTGCAGAGCCTAGCAGGGAGGGACACAGAAAGTGCTATGGGCAAGGATGCCGGGATTGAGGCCCCTCACTTAGCTTGCAAAGTTTATGTACGCATTACAAAACATATTGAACTTTTGAGGCAGGATTTAGGCAAACTCAACAGGTCTCACAATCCTCAGGGGCCTCATAAAAAAAAATTCAGAATGTTTTTGGGGGGGCGCTTTTAAAATAATATACCCCCCCACAATTATATATATTAAATATAAAAGGCCTCCCCCCAAATTCTAAATTTTTGCACACACGCACACCTCTTGAATAAATGGCTTGTACAGCAAATTTTGGTGTAATTTTTTTTAACAAGTTGCCACCAAACTTTCTATAGCTTAGGGCCTCACCAAGTCTAAATCCAGCAGGCTATCCAAATGCTAACTACTCTTAATACTGGAGATAATTAGCTGCTGTTTCTGTTGAACAGTTGCACAAGGTGTGCCAGGCAAAACACATATGTGGAACCTATCCCCACTGTGTTTACATTCTACAGTATCCCCTCCATTAAATCTGATATATTATTCTTCCTTGTGCTGACATTCTTCACCATGTTTCATTCTGAAGCTGTAATTCTTGTTTTCTGATGTCTCCTTTCTAGCTGAAGTAAATGGCGGCTCCCCACTGGATTCATTGGGTTTAGAAGAGTCTAACTTATTTGCTGAACATATTGGATCCAGGTCTGCCTTGGCCAGTAAACCCCGGTTTTCCAGTGAAAGCAGCTGCTTAAGCCGCCTGAGCTCAATGACATTGGACAGTGAGGACAGCTATTATCAAGCCTGTGTTTTTGAAGATTCTGAGAATGGCTCTTTTAGCCGGCAGTCAAGCACAGAGGATGACTGCTTCCTCCCTAGGGACACTGAGGCCGTCGTTGTGAAGACTTCACTGAGAAGGCACAGAAGCATCAGTGTAGCCAGTACTGGCTCTAGCTCTCCTGTCTGGGATGGAGGCAAAGCTTCCAATGTCTTTGGGACACTCCCGCGAAAAACCAGAAAGGGGAGTGTTCGAAAGAGGCTTTTGAAATTCATCCCTGGTCTTCACCAAGCTGTGGAAGAGGAAGGAAGCCGGGTCTGACAACTGGTCTGAATGCCATCCTTGGTAGAAAATTTGGTCAGAAACTGCATTGAAACCAAACCATGCCTGAACATTGGACTCATCAGAGCACATTCACTGGGGGTGAAAGAAACATTCAGTAGCCTCAAGACAACAATGGTGTTATATACATGGATTCTTTTTCTTATTTAGTGGGGTGGGGGATGCTAATCTTCAATAACAGCAATACAATGTGGATTGGACAGAGCAAGCATTTCTTCCCCCAAGTCTTTAGCTGCTAATAAGAAAGTTGGACATATTTATTTTCTAGACTAACGAAGCAAAGGCCCAGTTTGGTGCTACCACTATATTTTCTTCATGGAATTTGTCAAGGGCTTGTGCATGCCTGTCCTTGGTTTTTTCTTGCTTTGCAATCACACTCAAGAAAAATGATGAACCAGAAGTATATGTTGCAGAAGTATCTGGGCCTGGCTAATGCCTAGGTGTGTTAGTTCTTGAGAATGCAGCAGTTCTTGTGATGTTACTAGCTAGCTCATAATCATGGAGCTACATCAGTTCAGCATTCACCACACGTGTACTTAGAGTTCACACATCATCTCCTCCATGTAGGTGGAGCCTACACCACCTACATGTGGAGCCAAAGGCTGAGTATACACAAAGAAAATTGGGCAGTGTTACGGAACCAGGTCTCATTTACAGCCACCAAATTTAATTACAATTCCTGCTCTTGTTTTTAAAAACACAACATTTATTCCAGCAAAAACAACAACCACCAGCAGTGTAGGAGTTATTGATTTTTGACATTTTTTTTGTAAGTAACTAATAAGGTCTTTGTAAATTTGAAAATCCAAATTCAAGAACGCAAGATTTGATATACTGTATGTATTTCAAGAAACAAACTCATGAATGCTTGTCAAGTTGCAAATTGCCAAATCGGAGAAGATATCAGAAGTTGGGGGGGGGGGGAGGAGATGAAAATGTAGAAACCAAAAAATGAAAAATTCAAGTGACATATTTGAATTTTGAGATTTTGATTTCTACCTGCATGGTTTGAAGATGGTTGTGTGACTCTATCTATGAGGCTCAGGGCCTGGCTAATGCCTAGGTGAGAAACCACCAGGGAATTCTGAGTTCCCTATAGGAAGAGTGGTATATAATGTAGCAACTGTATAAATCTCAAAATTCAAAATTTGAATACTTCGTTTAGAATGTTTACTGCCTGTAGTTTGACATTAAGCAGGATGCACTTGGGTTTCAATGCCTGAAAGGGATTGAGACTAAACTGAAATTTTGTTCCTATGTAGTCTTTCCATCTGTAATTAAGAAAGTTTTTTAAAAAGAGTCATGTTACTGACATTATCTATATAAACAGTAATAACTTCACACAGAAATTCCCATTTGTCTTATTTAGTAAATCAGGAGCCTTATGGTCCAATCCTATCCCCTCTTTTTGCAGGTGGAACCTGTGTTCTATCAGCGGAAATGAGAGGATGCTTACCCTGCACATGTCTGATCTTGGAAGCTAAGCAGGGTCAGGCCTGGTTAGTACTTGGATGGGAGACCACCTGGGAATACCGCGGTGCTGTAGGTTTGTACCATAGTCTTTCGAGACTGAAGGTTGCCAACCATTTTGACAGAAGTGACATTCTGCTGGCGAGAGCAACAAGGCCACTGGCGCAATGGCTGGTGGTCACACAGGCAGGCCAGCAGAGAGGCCACCATCTGCTAGTGCTGGTGAATTGGCTGGTGGGTGGTGGGCAGAATGGGGTGGCGAGGGACAGGGGAGTGTTGGATCGGGAGGGGGCAGATACTCGCACGTGTCCATATCTTATAATCCTTCCCTCTCCCCTTTCCTTCTTCCTTTCCTTGGTTTTGTGCCAGCAAAATGGCTGCTGCAGAACTGAGGAGGCCGATTGGGAAGTTTCCCTTACCCCGAGGAAGACTTCTGTCACTGCCTCCCCACCATAAGAGGCTGCACATGCTCCGTTGGCACAGCTGCATCGGTGTGTGTGGGGGTTGATAGGTTTGGGCAGTTCATGGATTTTAATATATTTTATCTTTAAACAGGTGAATCATGTATGGTCCTGAGCATATTGCTTTGGACATAAATTCAATTTCATTGAGTGGGGCGTGCTTTCAAGGCTAAACAAGCAAAGGGCTTTCTCGCTGTGACTACATGAACAATTATTTTTTGTTGCAGAATTCAACAGAGAATAGGACTCCTATACTTGAATAGGGCATGTTAGCAAGGGATGGAAACTTGAATCAGGTGACTCAAGTCCAAATAGCAAAAACACATGTTTTTTGCTGACTCGTTTGCACTCGAGTCACCGGTGTTGATGACTCAGGCAATGAATCTGAGGCCGCTAACTTGGCACTCGGTCCCCATGCATGCAGACTCAAGTCTGTCTGTGTCTAGGTGTGCTTGCTTACATTTTTTTCATGGTGTGAAAGACCTCGTGGGGCCATCATTCAGACCAGGCGAGCAGCATAGAAGTTCCATCCAGGAAGCAGGGAACGGTTAATGTTTTGCTTTCATATCAAGCAGGAGAGGGGAGAGGCAGGAGCAGGTTCTCTTTTCCATCTCTGAAGTAACTGATGGTCATTGGATGAAGGATGGGCAGTCTGATTTGTTTCTTTGGATGAGGGAAGGTAGAAGGAGGAGCCCAAGGGGGTTCTTGCCTTTGAACTGACTGGATTATACCAGGGAGGGGGAGGTGGTTTTTAGTCATCATGCTTTCCAACACAGGGCTCCTGATGGCTCAGTTGTTACTTGGAAGGAAGAAGCCTCATTGGTTGACCTATGCAAATGGGACTGCTGAGCAGAGCTGCAAAGGATTGGGCCATACTGGTTCACTTCCCAGCTGCTGCACATGATCCTCCACCCTCTTGCCGCTTCTGTCCCCTCTCTCATGCAGTCTGTCCCACCCCGTCCCACCTTGTTTACAGATGGGATGGGAACAGTAGGGGAGAGTTTAAAGAGAACTCCGACGCACACAGATACTCTGGCAGCACCCCTGTTTTTTTCCATGAAGCTGTGGCTGTCTTTTTAAAGGGCAAGACTCATGACTCGAGTCATTTTGAGTCACGAAACTGCTCTCAGCAACTCGGAAAATCCTCTCTGTCAGGACTTGTTTTTGACTTGAGTCATGGGGGCGGAGACTTGTGACTCGATGCAAGTCAAGCTGTGTGGAACTTACCCATCCCTGATGTTAGCTACTGTGACTTGTAATGTCATAAGGCAGTACGGTTAAATTATATGCTATCTTATATGCAAGAGTCAATTTGTGCAGCCCCCCCCACCTGGATCAGGAATGTGGTGTGAAGGGGGGTTTAACCCTTTCCTCCCCACCATTTTTCACTAAAAATCACACCCAAAGCTGCTACTTGCTGCAGCTTCTGGGAGGAGTGCAGTGTAGATTTTGAGGGAAACATTTTATTCCGTGGGAGTACATGCAGTTTCTCTACAGCTGCAGGTTTAATATAGCAAGAGAGAGAGGAAGTGGTTTTTCTGCCTTGCTGCTGTGCTAACATCAGCTGCAGCCACAGTGTCATTGGCTTAACGATAATTAGTGGTGCTGAGGTGAGGACTACCAACTGTCAGTTGTCCTGTGGCTGCACTGACAAGGGGAGGTCTTGATACCCTTCAGGACCAAGAACCTTTTCCACCACCTCCTGAATCTCAGCAAGAACTTCAGCAAGGAAAGATCATCCTAGCCCCATCTGGTTGTAAATACCTTTAAACAACTCTTTTCTTTGTTCTGGCACTGTGAAATGCATCTTCCTCCTCTGCCTTTTCTCTCCACACTTGCCCTCCTGAGTGTCTCATCTTTTAGGCCTGCGGTACATATATAACCAAATAAAGTGGTAGAATCCTGAAGCAGTAAAATGGACTGCATCATTTCTGACGGCAGGTGGGGGAATCACATTGTAGCACTGAAGAAAGAAAGAAAGAAAGAAAGAAAGAAAGAAAGAAAGAAAGAAAGAATCTCCTTGCTAGTGGAAAACTAACACAGGAAAGAGTGGGCTGCAACGGAATCTTCCTGATATGTCCTGTGTGTGTGTGTGTGTGTGTGTTGGGGGTATATTTATACAGGAAATGATTCAAAAATGGCATCAACTACCCACATGTGCAGTTCACTCCAGCACTAGATTTTAGCACTTCATGCTGCTTCATGTACAAAGAAGGCCTAAGTTTATACGCTTGAGGGTAGGGCCTTGGTTCCATTTTCTTGTATGTATGATACAGGCCCAAGGGCATTGTATGTGGAATTTTAATCACAATAAGGGCGCAATCCTAAGCAACTTTCCTGTGCCAGTGGGGCATGTGCTGCATCCTGCAATTGGGGGGCAGTCACGGAGGACTCCTCAAGGTAATGCAATATTTGTTCCCCTACCTTGGAGTTGCATTGGCCTTACCTCAGTGCTGGAAAGTTAGTTAGGATTGCGCCCTAAGTCACTTGGGGTTTTGCCTGAAAAGGATAAAATATAGATAAATGAGTTGTCAAATAGAGATTACTATCTGCAGTAATTGAAGTGCCCTTCTCATCTCTCTGCCTTCATTCAGTAAAGCAGTGTTTCTCAAACTGTAGGTTGGGACTCACTAGGTGGGTCGCGATCTAGTTTCACATGGGTCCCCATTCATTTCAATATTTTATTTTTAATATATTAGACCTGATGCTACCATGGTATGTGACTGCATGTAGGAAATCGTTACACATCTGTACTTTTAACAGGCCACTATGTATATGCTTTTAACAATGATAGTAAATGGGCTTACTCCTGGGTAAGTGCGGGTAGGATTTTAGCCTGGCAGCCCAATCCTGAGCTGCCTGGGGTGTGCAGCTTCAGCGGCGTCCCAAATGGCTGCCACTGCATCCTGTATGTCTCGGGCTGCCGCAGGCGTTGCCTTGGCAGAAGGGGACTTTTGTCCCCTTCTTCCGGGTAAGGGAAGTAGCCCCGCAATGGGCTACAATGAAAAAGGAAGGTAAATGTGTTTGTGTAGGGTGCCGAGCCCTACACGAACGGACAGGATCTGGTGGAGCAGAGCCCCGCCAGCCCCGCCTGTCTGCCTTCCAGTTTCTTCCCCCTGGCATGCCTCCCACCCCCCCCGTCTCCCCATCACACCTCCTCCCTGCTCTACACCCATCTCCCCCCTCCCCATCACACCTCCTTCTTGTCTCCCTCCTCGCCCCAGCTTTCCTCTCCACGGCTTGGCAGTCTGTGAGACCGCTGAGCAGCAGAGGCCGGGTGCTTGCCCAGTGCTGGCCCAGTGCTGGCCAGTGCTGGGCTAGCACGGGCAGTAGCCCAGTGGTAAGCCTCACAAACGTAAGCCTTGCAGCATGTTTGTGACAGTGCGCCCCAACGGAAAGCCGGAGCGCCGAGCTCAGGATTGGGCTCTCGATTGTTTAAATTGTTCTTGCTTGATGATGTCACTTCCGGTCACGACATCACTTCCGGCGGGTACTGACAGTCATTCTAAAAAGTGGGTCCCGGTGCTAAAAGTTCGACCACTTTTAGCACCGGTACCACTGCACTAAAGAGTATGCAATTAGTTTTCACTAAGAAGTGAAAAGTGAAATAGCACTGAAAAAGGAAGTCAAACACCCACAAGGTAAGATGTTCTTGAAAGTGCTGTTCCTTTGTAAGTTCAAAAGACTGAGGCTCTGCTATCTCTATTTTCCTTCATCTGTGTCTGAGATTCTAATCAGAGTTGACTGAAAACACTCAACTCCACTAAACATCTCAAGTGTAGTTAGCAGGTAGTTAAAAAATATAAGAAAGGTGACTGTCACCAGTCAGTGCTAGTGTTATTTTTAAAAATAGAAAGCTTCTCAGAACTCCTCCAAACATATTGAGAAGAATACATTAATTGGCAGGTAAATATAATATTTAGAATGCATCCCTCATTTCAAGGAGAAAGAGAGATGGAAAAGTCTCTACATAGGTCAGCTTGAGAGGTTTTGCAATTATTGCTCTTTGGTCTCATTTGTGAATGGGAGGCCTCCTTCCACCGTGGGAATAGCCTCTTGGGCCTCTGTAAGCATTTGAACTGCGTATGGCGTGACGTAGAAGTGTCCTGGCTCCCTCCTGACTTAAACGTCACAAGCTGGACTTAAACTCAACACACTCTCCACTTGAACTCTCACAGTGGTTTGATGTGTACATCAGGATAGTCGAAGCTTTCTGATGCAGTTGTTAAGGCAAACAGGATGTGGGTGTCAGAGTTGCATGGGAGGGTGCTTTTAATACATTCACGAGATATTGCGATTGGTTCAACCGCAACAGGGAGGATATTTTCACATATCCTCCCAACTTGTGATAGATGACAGTTTTTCAGAGTATTGAAGGTGATACCATCGAAGCATCGAGACCCCCATGTGTACACACTCATCCTGTGATGGTTTAGGGCAAAAAATAATTTTAGGTTCTGTAGTTCTTCAGAAGCTCGCAAAATGTCAGCACTATCCGGCCATTGTGAAACTATGGAGGCCCCATGGTAACACAGCATTTAGGAGCATGCTGGAAGCCCCAGCAGCTCACCATCCACTTGCTCTGCTGGCTGCCCCTGGTCAGTGGCATAGCTAAGGCACCTATCTGCTATCTAGGGTCAAAGAACATTTTTAGCCTCCCTCCATGACAAAATCAAATTTAATTAAGTAAATAAATAAAAAGTGTGCCCCTGATTGGTTTGAAACACTGTGCTGGGATGAAGAGAGATGGTTACTGTCCCCTTGCTAAATATAAGAGGTGCACTACTTGATAAAGTGCCTGTTTTCCCAGTTAGCAGGGGTAACTATATTATGATATACATGGAAATGAGAGCTGACTCATATTAACATCTTATTGGTTTCATGCTGTATCATGATAATATGTCATTGCAACATGTCAATAACATAATAACATGTCATTGGCTCTCAGAACAATCAGTCTCATAGCTTGGTTTTAGGAAAATCCACTTTTTGTTCCATAAGGCAGTTTTGTTTTCATTTTCTGGTTAATTGGCCCTAACTTTTGATAGAATACAGATATTCCCTTTAGGGAGAAGGGCGGGATATAAATAAAGTTTATTATTATTATTATTATTATTATTATTATTATTATTATTATTCCAATGCAGTTTGTTTCATTGCATCCAGCATTAAATTACCTTTCCAATGATATATAACATGATGGGCAGGAGGTCTAGTCTAGAGGGTAGAGCCTCCGTTTGCCTGAAAATAACAGCTGAAGGTCGCCAGTTCGAGGCCACTGGCACCGTGAATGGCAAGACCTTGAAGCAGCTGACAAGCCGAGCCGAGTTTTTCCATCTGCTCTTTGGCGGCCCTTCAAGTGAGATATGAAGGATTGTCAGCTTGCATGGGAGGAAACTGGAGGCCAGAATGTGATGCCAGATCATAAAAGGATCCATGTGAAATGTTGTAGTTCTTGAAAGACAGAACCTTTGTCAATTGTAAAAATCCCTATAGGGATTTAGTATAGCCTGCCTGTGTAAACCGCCTTGAAATAAAGTCTGAGGAGAAATCTGAAGACCATGAAAGGCGGTATATAAATACCTGTAATATTATTATTATTATTATTATTATTATTATTATTATTACATACCAAGATTTTCACAATTTTGGTCACTAGTGTCAAGCTCAGCTTGTTGCCCCCCTAAAGCTTGATGCCCGGTGCAACTGCTACCCCCTACACCCCCTTAGCTATGCCACTGCTCACAAGCCTCCTACCTATTTTGCCATGCACTGGACAGGGAATGGTGGAGATGCATGCCCAGGCTCTGGAGTCTCTGTACTGTTGTGCTCCACCATTCCCTGCCTAGCATGCTGCAAACTGGGCAGAAGGCTTTGCCTCCCAAGCCAAGCTCCGCACAGCCCCTTCCACGAGCATGACAACCTGGAAGTTTGTCGGTGAGATGATGATGTCATGGTAAATGTTGATTATATTGTTGCTGAATGTTTGGCTTCTTTTCCCAAATAGACCCATTTTTCCCTAAAAGACTGACCCCAGTATAGAGGCTGGCAGTGCTGTGGTGCCCTTACAGGTTGGAATGAAGAATGTTTTTGAGTCAGTGTGAATTTTAGCTGTTCTGGTTCAGCCAGATGAGAATTACTAGGAAAGTGACTTTCCTTATGTTTTTCTTTTTAAAAATAGCTTTGGTCGGCATGCCCCAGCTTGAACTTCACAAAGTAGAAAAGGAGAAGCTCTTACATGTCAAATCAATGCAATGTATAAGTGGAAAAAAGCCTTCACTTCAATAAGTGGTGAAGGGTGGGAGCTGATTCTGCAGTGATCCTTGGTGTAATATTATTACCTGAGGAGTTACAGCTGCACAAGAGTGTCCAATTTTCTTCTGTGAAACACTGGAGGGTCTGTACCAATGGACTCCAGAATGAAATTTAGTGATTGTGAACAAATTCCCTAATTTCAAAAGTATGTGTTTTTGCCAATAGATGGCACTGGTCATAGTAAAATTTGGCTGTGTATTTCTCTAGAAAAAGCATAAACCTGGCAGTGGGTTAAAAAAAAACAACCCTCTGTCTGGCATAATAAGGAATATGCTGATTTAGACAGAACTCACCCCATTTGCCTATAGATAGCCTTCCTCAAGTTTCAACCAGGTGAGATAGTTTACTGCAAAACAAATGAAATGCAATCCTTAAAAAATTGTTTTTATAGAAACTTAATTTTTAAAAAAATGTCAGTTTCTGTTGGAACCTTCTTTTTTCATCACAGAGTCTTTATTTTCCAGTGTGTTTTGACTGGTGTGATTTTAGTTATAGCCCTGATCAAAATGGGTTTTCAGGGCTAATATACAACTTTGACTGCTTGTGAAGCAAAGTTGAGGGGGGACGACACGTATTGATATAAACCCCATGCTGCTTCTATCGAGACAGCATATACAGAGTATCCCAGCAGTCTCATTCATGCCTGTTTAGATAGGTTGCTGCATCCTGCATGCTGCTGGGAGCCTGCGGCTTTCTGTCTTTCAGTGGCTGCCCTCATGCAAACTTGCATCCAGTGCTTGTATTCATCAAGGATTCACATGACACATGGTCCACTGAGTGCCAAGTGAAAGCTGTTTGTTCCTCTTCCCTTCATGGCTGGTATAATTGGTGGCTCTCTCATTACTGCCTTGTATTACAGCCACAGGAATTGTTCGTGGCAGCAAAAGTGGCGGAGGCAGCCCATAAAATTCAGAATAGTGCCGCGGTATATCCCCTGGGGGCTGGGGATAAGAATAGGCCCTCAGTTTGGCTGTACTTATCATAAGAGGCGACTGAACAGCCACCGGGTAGATGGGACTCGTCAGCCTGGGAAGGCAGCTCATCTGAGAGAAGGAAAACTCTGATCCCAAACCTCCACTGCCTTGTGGCTACATCCAGTTATGGAAAAGGCTTCAGGAGTCAACCTCGAGGCAAAATCCGGAGCCGGAGTCCCTGAGGCAGTTCATGGCTGAACACAGTCACGTTCTGGCAACTCCTGCGACGCTGCTGGAAACAACCGTATTGGCCTCTGCCTTTCCAATGGACCTGTTCAGCGACGTGGAGAGGGGGGATTTGCCGCATGGGTAACAGCCTATCCTCTATACCTACTTTACCCAGGCTTCGCGCACTGGAGAGGACACTCTGTTCCAGAGCCACCATTCAGAGTGTGACACCATGGTCTTCCAAGACTGAAGGATGCCAACATATCTTGTTATCAGGGCTGTGTGTCTTCTCTACACTAAACAGCCCCAAACAGTTCTGCACCAAGCTAACCCAAATTCTGCCGTTCAGGAAAGCCAAATTATGGGATCTGAATCCATTATGCAGAAGTTGTATTATTTGGAATTAGTTTCATTCTGTGTAGTTGATTACATAATTCATTTCTGATTTGTTCAAGGGCTAGTCTGGAAACAAACCAGTTTGGGCACCAATCTGTGTGGCAAGCCAATATCCATGAAACTGGAGCATTTTCTGGCATCCATGTGATCACAGTTATGTCATAGTAAGTTGTCTTAAACTGAGACACTTGGAGAAGACAAGTTTTGCTTGGAAAGCAGATCAGATCAGATACTTTATTAACGGTCATCCGACCAGCTAGTCACAAATCAACACAACAAAATACACAAAATTAAAACCAACATCCCTTTACACATACAGTATATAAAATCATAAAATTATCAGTTAATACTCGATTTGCTTTCTTATCAACTGCGCAGCATGGCAGAAACGGGCCACCCTGAGCGATATATCAGGATTAACATCAGATAGCAGAAAAGCAAGCTGCTCCTCCACCTGCATCCCCGTTACAGCACCAAAAATCGGGGAAATAAATTTAAATTGCAAATCATCATAGTTTGGACATTGCAGAATAATGTGGGCAGTTGTCTCCACCACATTATTATGGCAGGGGCACAGTCTTTCTGAGTAAGGACGCCTTGCATAACATCCCAGAAGAACTGCTGATAGAAGTGCATTGCACCTGGCTTTAGTAAAAGCAATCCTGAATTTTGGAATAGTGATGTTATAAAAATATCTGGCAGGAGAAAGCATAAGAGCTTGATCCCCAAGAAAAACATATGTAGAAAGTCTGGCTCTCGCAGGTCTCAATTCAAGATCCACCAACCTCTGATGCAAAATTTCTTTTGCGTCTCCTGGGCTCATCATCGTTAAAGACTCGGGAAAGATCACAAAAATTAAAGTAGTCCAGGCACCTCTTTTCCCAGGAGCCTATAAAGGGATCCAAAAAGATCAAATGAGTAAAATTACCCTGTCTCGAGAGAATCTTCAAGAAATAATGCAAGGCATTTAGCCACATTGACATCTCTATACTTGGGATTCCAGCCTAAACACAGTATTCGGCACACATCGGGGCACATACATCAGTTGACGCAAAAATTTGGTCTGGATCACCTCTAAAGACCTGGTGTTTAAATATGGGGCGATCTCAGAACCATAAAGCAATTGAGCCCCAGTTTTAGCACTATGCAGCCTTAGAGCTGCAGGGAGAAATTTGGCGCCTTTGGATGAATAAAAACGATAAATGGCACCAGTTGTTTTCTGTGCTGATTGACTGACATAGTTTTTATGGGCCAAATGACCACCTTGATAGTGAAAAATCACCCCCAGGTATTTTATTAATTTAACCTGCTCGATGGGTTTCCCATTTAGGAGCCATCGATGGGCCTTATAGTGTCTGGCAAAAACCAACACCTTTGTTTTATCAGAATTAATGATCAATTTCTCCTGTGAGCTAACCAGGGCTATTGGAAAGCAGGATAAAAAACATAAAGAAAGAAGTTGACAAGCACAGATATACAAAACAGTGAATGTTCTATCTGCAGAAACTCAAGTTTCTATTCCCCCCCTTAAAGAGTATGCAATTCATTTTCAATAGGAGGTTAAAAAGATTAATATCATGGAAGAAGAAATGGGCTGATGTGGGGAGCAGCAGTCCTTGGGTCCCAGTTCATGTGTCTGCCTAAGTGGGGATGGATTTCTTTATCAAGTAATAGGTGTAGCTCACATCATGTTTTTTTTCAGTGTGTTCAGCTTCCATGAGCAGCCATTTCAATCATCAGTCACCTCCTCTCCGCTCATTTTTATGACAGTGATAATAGCTGTTGAATTAACTATGGGAGCTCACTGATGATCAGAAGCTGTCTGGGCTTTCCATTCCTTTCCCCATGTTGGATCTGATCCCAGCAGGAGGGTTGCAAAAACAAATTAAGGAAAATGAAAGCTAAAAGATGTTAGTGCCGTGCCTCTAGCAGAAGCAAAAAGTCATTTGAAAAAGCAGATTATTCTCTGATGTGTCTTCAGATGCAGTGCCAATGAAGGAGATAGGCCCCATAGGGTCAGCCCATTGCACTCTAACTAGCATTTGGGCTGAAGCAAAAAAAAGAAAAGAAAAGAAAGAAAAATAACAAAAACAATTCATTTCCAGAGCATTAATCTTCTAGGACGGCGTTTCTCAAACTGTGGGTCAGGACCTGTTAGGTAGGTCTCCATTCATTTCAATATGTATTTTATTTTTAGTATATGCTCAGTCATGTCGTGAGAATGGATGATGGTCGGATCCCAAAGGATCTCCTCTATGGAGAACTCGTGCAAGGAAAGCGCCCTACAGGTAGACCACAGCTGCGATACAAGGACATCTGCAAGAAGGATCTGAAGGCCTTAGGAGTGGACCTCAACAGATGGGAAACCCTGGCCTCTGAGCGGCCCGCTTGGATGCAGGCTGTGCAGCATGGCCTTTCCCAGTTTGAAGAGACACTTGGCCAACAGTCTGAGGCTAAGAGGCAAAGAAGGAAGGCCCATAGCCAGGGAGACAGACCAGGGACAGACTGTACTTGCTCCCAGTGTGGAAGGGATTGTCACTCCCAAATTGGCCTTTTCAGCCACACTAGATGCTGTTCCAGAACCACCATTCAGAGCGCGATACTATAGTCTTTCGAGACTGAAAGTTGCCAACGGTGCATTAGACTTGATGCTACCATGGTATGTAAATGCATTTGGGGAAATGTTACAGATCTCTACTTTTAACAGGCTACTGTGTATACGCTTTTAACAATAATAGTCAATGGGGCTTACTCCTGGGTAAGTGTGGATAGGATTGCAGCCTAAAAGATTTAAGTAAATTAATTAATTGATTTGATTTTGTACTATGGAGGGAGTTAAAAAATTTCCTGCTTGAAGATGTCACTTCTGGCCACATCCAGGTTAATGACATCAATTCTAGTGTGTCCCAACAAATTGTCATTCTAAAACGTGGGTCCCATGCTAAAAAGTTTGAGAACCACTGCGCTAGGTAATCCTTTCTAATGATATACAGCCAAGTCAACTCAGTTCTTGGGAAAGCACATCCCCTTCTGCATTGCAGTGTGGTTGAAAATCTACATAAGAAGTGACCTTCCACTGAATGAGTGCATCTAGCACAGAGCAGTAGCTCTCCAGCGTTTCAGACAGGTCTTTTTCTCTTCCCTACCTGGAGATACCACAGATTGCACCTAGCACCTTCTTCAAATACAGCATGTACAACCAGTGAGGTACTGCCCACTTTTTAACTCTGTTCGGGTGCAATCCTAACCAACTTTCCAGCACTGGCATAGCTGTGCCAGTGGGGCATGTGCTGCATCCTGCAGTTGGGGGGGGCAGTCACGGAGGCCTCCTCAAGGTAAGGCAATGTTTGTTTCCTTATCTTGAAGTTGCATTGCTCTTATGTCAGTGCGGGAAAATGGGTTAGGATTGCACCCTTCCTCTCTATTTAATGTGAAGGGTGTGCTATGGATGTTTCACATCTAAGTGCCTCACAACTAGCCTTACAATGCAGCATCCATCAAGCATCATTGATTCACCTCAAAATCTTTATTTCAGTCTCTCTGTTGTTGTTTCTTGCTTCAGTTTCATTTCTCAGGACCAACCAACAAGAAGGTCTGAACATTTATAATCCCTGAGAAGTAGGAACTTGGTAGAGCTGAAAGGTACTTGGAGGTCATGTTCTCCAGCTCAGGTTCTTTTAAATTCAGCACCTCACTGGATTAGCCTATTTCACTGACAAGCAAGGATCCGGATTGAGGCACACCGTGCCAGATACATCTTTAGGGCAAAGAGTATGTTTAGTGAAGTAGAGCCAGCTGGCACAAGGAAGCAATCTAATCTTAAAGGAGAAGGTGAACATTTTTCCATGGTCTATTAGCTCTAGGAGAAATGCTCTTCTTGATCACAATTTTGACTTTTCCTTTCCACAAATCTTACCCTCAGGTTGAAGCCTGAATAGCAATTTGTGGTCCACACAGATTTTATGGGAAAATTCACTTCCAGTCACAAATTGAAGTCCTGTGACCCTTCATTGAAAGCAAGACTGATTGACCTCAGCGAGACCTACTTCTTTGTAGGCAGGCTTGGGCTTTGACTGCATGGAAACTATTTCTGAGGTATCTGATGTGTCAGTTGGCAGCTGCCATTCAGATGAATGAAAATACAGGATGAAAATTCTTAGCAAAATTGTAGAAAACCAAAACCTACCTTGGAATCTATATTTTTTTGAAGAGACAGTATCCTGTCTAAGTTCCATCTTGAAGCTTGTTCCATCTCCCATCTTGTCAAGATTGGCATCTGGGTGGTGATCTCCATGCACTATGTTCAAATGATGAGGGCATGGAGGTAGGTTGCCCTATAGCTTTGGAACTCTCTTATTCCAGAGACTGAAGGTTAGTATATGCAGCAGCTATAGCCCATGAATATTGCTACAAAATTCATCTTTTTCCCCTGCTACATTCCACAGAGTGAAGAATTAGATTTCCATTCCTCTCTACCATACGCATCAGTTGAAATGTGTAGTATCTGCAACTGTTTGTGTGGTGGTATATTTGAACTAACACACACACACACACACACACACACAAACACGCAAGAGAGGTATTTTGGACATGACCCACAGATGTTCTTTTTGAACAGGTCCCCTCCATGCCAGCACAGACAGCCACAACCTGGGAAACCCAAGGCATTCCCAAGATGGTGGCACAATGAGGTCCAGCTGCTGGCTATAACCAACCATTGACATTACTAAAATAATGGCAGATATAACAAAATGAGACCAAAATAACAATTGGTCACTGAATAGGTTGTGACAAAAACCCACAGGAGGCTGTTAGACGTGCTACCATGAGAAAGAGCAGTGTTGTTGGTTGTTTGCTAGCAGCTGTGCAAAATAGTCTCCATTTCCTGGGTGTTGCAAGGGGGTGGCACTGGGGGTATCAGGGTAGTACACCACAATCAGGGTAACCAGATACAATGGAGGACAGAGTGCCTATACCTTTAATCGTATAGAAGAGGGAATTTTGGCAGCTTTTAAAGCCCTTCCTTATTGAGCTGCACCTGTCAAAACTCCCTCTTCCATACAGTGATTAAAAATATAGGCACTTGGTCCTCCATTGTATCTGGTTATCCTGCCCACTGTGCTATGAGATCAGCAAAGTTCAGGCATTTAAATGTTACCCCTTCCACATGGGTGGCAAATAGGAATGTATATATTAGTCTTGACAAAACCTGAGCCCTTGGCATCTTCCAAAGAAAAGATGAAAAATCTTTTTTTAATTTAGGCAAGCATTGTATGGACTGGGGTGAGTGGAATCCTTTGGGTGGTCCATTTGGTAGAGTGGCCAGATGCCACTGGAGGTAATTACAGCCCAAACCTATCCACACTTTCCTGGGAGTAAGCCCCATTGACTGTAATGGGACTTACTTCTGAGTAGACATGCATAGGATTGGGCTGCTAATGGCTGCATAGAAGAAGGAATGTGAACAGGTGTATCTTCCTGTGTTTTGGTGCTCCAAGCTCCACCAGCCATGATGTCTTAAACCACCATGAAAGGGACAGAAGCCGTACAATCTAGAGCATCCAAACTTGATCAATGGATTTTAAATTAATTGTTTTAAAATATTTTCCCCTCTCAATCTTTGTGAGTAAAGGCAAGTTGAAAATAAAAATAAATAACTGGGAGTGGGGATACAGTTATCCAGAAAAATGGTATCTGGAAGGAAGGAACCCCACTGTATGCAGATTCTTCCCTTAACACCCACTTTTATGATTTTGCACACTTCCAACAGTGTGTAGCAGTGTTTCAAGGTTTAATTGGTACATGTAACCTGTTTGGGAATGTTAAGCTGGTTACACACAGCTAATGTGACTCAAGGTGGTCACTTGCTGTGGCTTAGCAATCAGGAACAATTGCCAGTCCTGTTCCAAGGCCGGCATACAAAGAGCCATTATGATGTGAGGACAACAATCTCTGTTGATTGCTGCTGGACTGACATGCTGAAAGCCCAGCTCTGCATGCCAGCACAAAAAGCTTTGTTGCTTGTAGATTGTTTGTTTATGGAAATGACCATGGCGCATTACATTATGCAATGGAAGGACTCTAAGCAACCAGCAAGGTGCTGATTGGACAGCCTCCTGCAAAGGGACCACTGACAAATACGAGACAAATCCTGACATTGTTATTCTCTATTCTCTGTGTGGCTACAACAACTTCAGGAGAAGGAAAACTTGTTAAATCTTCAAGGGAATTCTTTTTAAACAGACAACTGGCTTTTGATTTTGGCTGTGATTCTACTCTGGACCCAGATCGACCCTGAACCAGTTGGATACTACAGTAACCATGACAGAGGACATCCCGATTCCAGCCAGCATACCTGAGTATAATCGGAATGTACCCTCTGAAAAACCTCCGCTCCAGGTCATTGATATTATTGATCAAATAGCAAGTTCTGTTGAGATATTTCCATATGAAAACACAGAGCCTAATCCTGGTTCTTTACTTACACAAGACAATCAAGAAGGAGTCAATCATTTAGTAAAGAACACAGCATTTCAAGTTTCAGGTGGGGAGAAGGAACCTCAAGGTAAAATGCCATTCTGTGATCCCCCCCCCTCCCAGTTAGCCTGGGAATAAATGCAGATTTTTATTTTAGCTTTCTGTTTTGTGTGTGTGTGATATCATGAAAGCATTGTGTGTGAATGAACAGCAGTGATTAAAGTTTACTGTGGCATGCAGAAACCTGTTCAGCTGTCAAACAAAATGAACACACAAATGTTGAACGTGATCAAACAAAGTTAAGCACTTTTTAGTCTCACTGATGTCAGTGGAAGAGATCGGCAGTGCAATTCCATGCATGCCTCCTCCGACGTTAGTTCCATTTATTTTAATTGGACTTACTCCAACTCCAGGTAAATGTGTCTAGGATGTAGCCTTAAGAATGTTCTACATTCTCCCATCAAAAAATAAGGGACTTGAAGTGCTGAACTTTGGTTAGATTGTGCTCAAGGTGTGGTAGTTCTACTCATTTTACTTGAATTTGCTTCTGAGTTTTTAACATACCTCAGAAAAGTCCACCACTGCCCTAAAATGATGTACTTGGATGTCAGCATTGATTTAAATGGAATGGATTTTCCATTGTCAGTGGCTCAAGATTAAAAATTTTTTAAAAAAAAAAACCCTAAAAGGCAGCTCCAGGCGGAGCAATTTAAGAGCTACCGTTTATGGCTAAAGAGATTAGTAATTGCAACTGTAATCGCTAATCACTTTTGAGGAGATGTCACTTTTACACTGTCTTGTCTCTTCTGAAGGAAAGCAACCAAAAAACAAAGAGAAAAAGGCTGACATCTCTCCTCAGGAAACTAGAGCCTGGGAAAAAGAACCCGGGGAAGGTGAGAAGTATATATTTTTTTCCTCTTCAAGTGAAAAAAGTTGTGTATTTTATAATCTAACTAAAGATTAGAACTTTGAAATCGAACTGATTTTAATAGACAGTTAAGCCCATATTTAAACCATGGAAATTAAAGTGAGAAAACTTTGGCTGATTGTGCCCTGTAGGAAATGGACAGTGTCTTCATCTCCCATGAGTTATGTTAATGATACTTTAAGGTACAGGTTGCATACATTATGTAAGCACTAACTGCATGCCTCACAGCCAGAACTGTCTACCATTTTTCCTGATTTGTTCATTCATTCATTCAGCTAACTAATATTATTCCCACTGCTCCTATATTCCTTGATGTATAAACAGCAATCACACCATCCCCTTCCACCCTTCAGCAGAGAGGGTCTTCCAAAAATTGTTTAAATTAGAACGTGTGATATTTTCAGAGTTTGTTCTTGTCTTTTTCCCCCAATATTGTTCAATATTATTTTTTTCAGTATTATTATTCTAAACCACCCTGAGAATATTTATATTGATGGGTGGCATATTATTATTATTTATTAACAGTATTTATGCTCCACTTTTCAATGAAAAGTTCACAAAGCAGTTTACAAAGTCAGATAACTGAATGGCTCCCTGTCCCAAACGGGCTCGCAATCTAAAAAGATGTCAAAAAGAACACCAGCAGACAGTCACTAGAAAAGACACCGCTGGGGTAAGGAGGGCTGGTTACTCTCCCCCCTAAATAAAAGAGGAGCACCCACTTTTTTCAAAAGTGACTCTTACCCAGTTAGCAGGGGCATACTGAATTAACAACAACAATGATCAAAGTAATCTCAGATGAGGTTTGTTCAGAACAGAAGCACAGAGGGAGTAGAAAAACCTTCTACATTGATATGCGGAGCACATTTACCTGAGAGTATGCCCCATCAAATACAGTGGAACTTATTTTTGAGGAAACATTAATAGGCTTGTGCTGTAAGAGTGGCAGAGGGGGAAAAAAAGAGGTTATCCATTTTACAGCTATTTTTGAGTTCAGAAAGCTGGTTAGGACATCTACGTACACATTCATCAGTGGCCATCTTTTTTTCTCATAAAACCACAGCAGCTTTAAAGACTTGGCTCATGAAAAATGACTTAGCCCACCAACACTGACATTCACACCATGCTGTACAAGTGTGCAATAAAATCTATTAAGCAATCTTCCACAAAGCCCCCTCCAACCCAAACTCCCAGGCACAAGCACTTTATCTCTAAATTGCAGACAGCTTTTGATTTTTTTTTAAATCTCTCTAATTTAACCTAATTAATACTTGAGGCATCACAGGCAAAAGTTGAATGGAGCATTTGTTGCAACATTAAAGGACTAATTAAGCCAAAGGGGAGCTGAATAGGAAAAGTGTGTGACACCCATCGAAATGTTGTAGCCTCCTATCTTTGGGTAAGGAAAGAGGAACATTTGCAATATGGCTCTTGGGAAATCTACATGGAAAAAACCTGTGTGGGCTTGTGGACACATAGATACGCCACACTGTTCATAGTTAGCCTGGCTTGTGACTGAATAGTTGCACTATATGTATTCATTTTGTCATGCAAACCACTTTGTTTGCTACTTTTTTTTTTGAAAAGTGACATATAAATATTCTTAATAATAATATATGTGGAATGATAGGTGAGATGTTTCGTTCAAGGAAACAGTGGATCAGTATCATGTGATGCAGTTGATATGACAGTGAAGTCAGGTTCATGTTCACTGCAGTCATGAAAGCAAGGTGGGATAAGAGTGGCAACTGCCTGGGGTCAAAATGGATGGTATATAAAATAGGCTGCAACAGTATATTTATGACTATGAAATGATGTTTCAGTTTGGAAAAAAAATTAGGCATGTTTTCAAATTGGTCAATGAAATGTCTTGCTAAGAGGCTTAATGGGGGCAGCAGGTCAGGCAGAATGAATTCTTGCCCTGGATTCAATTATAAACTTGTGGCAAATCCTACATAGGGTTCTTGATTTATGCTGAGACACTTGAGCACAGTGTTGTAACTTCTGGGTATTGGGTTAATCTGAATAGTATCTTCTACATAAGGATGCCGAAGGTTTTTCTTTTTCCAGTATCCTAAGCATAAGCACTGAACTGTCGAGAATATTTGCATTACAGGCAGAAATGTTTGGACAGCTCTTGCATATGTACGTTAACGTACTTTTGCCATTTACTTTTCTCTGACTTTGGATACCCCAAAGCTAGCATGTGTAATCATTTAAGGAAAGATTAATACCACTGGACCAACGTCCTATTGGAGGGGTGGACAGACGAACAATGATAGAAGGTGGAAACGCCAAATGGAAGAAAGAAAATATTTAACTATGATCAGAATCTTTGCTTTGCCATGTTTAATGGGCACAGTGGTAAAGGTGCTGGTTCTGGCAAAAGAGAACTAACCCTTTGAGGGCCCAATCCTATCCAGTTTTCCAGTGCCGGTGCAGACTGTGGTGGGGAGGCAGTCACAGAGGCCTCCTCAAGGTAAGAGAACATTTGTTTCCTTACCTTGGGGCTGCAGTGCAGCTACACCGGTGCTGGAAAGTTGGATAGGATTGGGCCCAAAGTTGCACTTGAAATTGGGAAGTGCCCTTGAAGTTGGCACTCCCATCTGACTCCAAATGGCAAAGTTGTATGTATGTATGGAACCTTTATTGCCATAAAAGGCACAGCTGGTGCTGTTTCCCTCCATCCCCAGTAAGAAACATAGACTGGAGGAGAATCTGGCCCACATAATTGAATCATCCACAATTCCTTTATGGCATACAGACCTTTGCTAAGACTGGAAGGCCTACGGACTGAATAATCTTTTGAGGTCTCCATTCTCACTGCACCATGTGTTAGTTCCATTTCTTCATGGATTGTACTGTTTGTCCAAGTGGACATGTCCCCTCCCCTAAAAAATGGCAAGCAGGGAAGAACTGGATGGCTTACCAATAGTTTCTGTTTGAAACACCTGCAGAGGCTAATGGGCATAGGCTATTTGTTTGCTTGTTATGTACGTAGCAAACTTTTTTTTTGAACACTTTTCTGGGTTCAAAATTAGTTTAAGAACCCAGCAAGTGTAAATAGGAAGTGCTTTCTCCTGAGTCAGACCATTGCTCCATCTAGTTGAGAATGTTCTGCACTGACTGGCTGCAACTCTTCAGTGTTTCATGTGGATATTTTTCTTAAGGGTTTGCCTGATTGGGTATTGGCTGAGAGTCCACCTGGCTGAGTCAAACACTGAACCCTCAGTACCAGTGGAAGCACCCAATACACCGTCAGCGGATAGGCAGGAGGCATGGGGTAGGCTTTGGTTCAGGGCCTCCCAGCAGCATGGCACAAGCACTCCACCTGACCTGGACATTGGAGGACTTGGTGTAATTCAGAGCAGCTGCTCTGCCACTAAGCTATAGTCCTTCACCCTGTATGAAGAAAAGCTACTTCACAGTTCTACTAATGTTCCTACCTGAAATGTTCTTTGGAGGGCTTTACAAGTGAAAGAGGTGTCTGAACTATTAAAACAATAAATGAATAGGTGTGAGGAGACTGAACAATAGTTACTTTTCCAAAAGGAAGCTATGGTTGTCCTAATACCTGTTTGTCACCCTGAATATCTGTGCAGGAAACTTATAGACATGTGACCCTATAGTTTGGGTTGAATCAATTTTTATAAGAGAAAACTTTCACTGTTGTTGCTTGGTGCTTCATAAGTGTGATTTCATGACCTTCACACTGCATGAATGCTGATTATTTGAATTTTGCTTAACAAGGCCTGGCAAATCATTCCATACATTAAACTGCTTTAGGGTGCAATCCTAACCCCTTATGTCAGTGCTCTCCAGCACTGACATAAGGGCAATGCAGCTCTGAGGTAACGGAACAAACATTCCCTTACTTTGAGGAGGCCTCCGTGAGTGACACCCAACTGCAGAATGCAGCACATGTCCCATTGGCACCGATATGCAGTGCTGGAAAGCACTGACATAAGGGGTTAGGATTGCACCCTTAACCACATGACAAAAGCCATCACTACTAAATGCCACGGAGGTGCACAGAA
The DNA here is from genome assembly GCF_035046505.1 of Tiliqua scincoides. Classification (NCBI taxonomy): domain Eukaryota; kingdom Metazoa; phylum Chordata; class Lepidosauria; order Squamata; family Scincidae; genus Tiliqua; species Tiliqua scincoides. The sequence goes on along the minus strand of NC_089821.1, from coordinate 97,931,689 downwards.
GATGCTACTTTTGGTTGCAGAGAGCCTATAGATGTGCACTGCACTTTATAAAATGACTCTGGGTAGAATCTTCCACTTCTGAGAAAGCAACAATGGAAGGCTCAGCACAAGATCTTTGATATGATGTTTCTGATGGTAAAATCATGAGCAATATAAAGTGTGCACAAGATTTTGGCCTTAGGCTACAATCCAATTGAATTTTATTTGGGAGTGAGTTCCACTATTGAACACAGTGGAACTTACTTCTGAGCAGACATGCAGAAATTAGCACTTTAACAGCCCAATCCTATTGGGGCCAGTCGACAGTGGAATGTGCGTTCCGTGACCAGTGACTGTTTTATGGCAGTCATACAACACACTCTGGCAGCATGCAGAGTAGCACATTGCTGGGAGCCAGCAGGAAGGCCAGAGCCTTCCCATGCACATCAACAGATCCAGGAGGACTCACCTAGGTAGATATGATGTTGGTGGAGGCAGGACTGGTAAAGGGAGGGAGGAGAGAGAGAAATGAGGCAGTGATGGGGGAAGGTAGAATGGGGTGGTGACTGGCAGGGGAAGGGTGGATCAGGGTCACAAATCCTTTATAAATTACAACAAAAGTAGAAGAGTGAACAGCTGGCATTTCCTACTGTTGAAAACATCTGGATTGAGCATAAGTTCTAGGAGCAATGTGTTGTTTTATGTGATATATGAACGTCCAGGCCAAAACACAAGAGACAAGTCCTCTCTGTTGAATAGTAGTAGTAGCAGTTGTAGTAGTAAATAAATATTATACAGTGTTGCAGGATGTTTAGAGTACCTTTCATGGGTTTATTACATTTTCTGCACTATCTCTGGGGAGTCCAGAATAGTTGTACATGGCTGCCCCCCCCCCACCTTATCTTCACACAACTCTGAGATAGTTTGGGCCAAAAGAGACACTGGCCCAAAGTGAGTATGAATCCTAGTGAGTTTGATGCTCAAGGGCAGGGTTGCCAACCCTCCAGGATTGGTCTGGAGTCTCCAGGAAGCGGCATGAATCTCCAGGAAGCTACGGAACACAATCTTGGAGTTAATAGGGCCTCCAGCAATTTCTAACACCACATTGCATTAGGAGCAGGGAATCTCCAGGAATATCATCTGTTAGAGCTACCAACCTTATTAAGAGGAGATCTGAATCCAGGTCTTCCTGGTTCTAGTTCAGCTCTAACCACTACATTACATAGTAGTTCCTATACCACAGTACATAATAGGCCAGTGTTATAGCAGAGGAGGTTGGGGCACAGAGAGTGGCTTGCTTCATGGTTGAAGGGTGAAAGCAGGGACTTCTGGTTCACAGATCAGACTCCTACCCACTACCTTACCTCACATAACACCAGAACCAGGGGACATCCACTAAAATTGAGTGTTGGGAGAGTTAGGACAAAAGAAAATATTTCTTTACTCAGCGTGTGGTCGGTCTGTGGAACTCCTTGCCACAGGATGTGGTGATGGCGTCTAGCCTGGACACCTTTAAAAGGGGATTGGACACGTTTCTGGAGGAAAAATCCATTATGGGGTACAAGCCATGATGCGTATGTGCAACCTCCTGATTTTAGAAATGGGCTATGTCAGAATGCCAGATGCAAGGGAGGGCACCAGGATGAGGTCTCTTGTTATCTGGTGTGCTCCCTGGGGCATTTGGTGGGCCGCTGTGAGATACAGGAAGCTGGACTAGATGGGCCTATGGCCTGATCCAGTGGGGCTATTCTTATGTTCTTATGTTCTTACCTCTTCTACACAGTGACCAATATTATTTTTTACAGGGCTAAGTGTACGCACCAAAGAACACAAAGTAACCGAGCTGGAAGGAACAAAGATGCAGCAACTTTGGGATGAAACAGTCTACTGCACTGATGAGGTAGATGAAGACCAGGAAGGTGTGCAGTTGGATGAACCTGAGGAGCAACTGAAAGAAGAAACAGATTTAGACGCACATGAGAATTCAACAGAGGCAGGCCCAGATGGTGCAGAAGAAGGAATGCTGAAGGAAAGTCATGGAATGTCTCATAAAAAAGGGCTGGAGAACAAGAGCAAAGAATCCCTTCCCACCAGTCCCACCAGTAACTTTCAGAGTGAGAGATGCAATGAGCAGCCAGGCACTATGAAAAAAAATGATATCTCTCGGCACAGTTACTCTCGATACAATACAATATCTTATCGGAAGATCCGGAAAGGAAACACTAAACAGAGAATTGATGAATTTGAGTCCATGATGCATTCATAGACTTGAAACAGAGAATTTGATCAGCCTCCTGCAATAACCCCCCTCCCCTCTTGCCCTGGACAGTTCTCCACCTGTAACATCAAGTTATCAAAATATCCTTGTGGTTTTGACACAGTTTGACTTTAGAAATGACTAATGGCACATTCTTGTGTGTGTCTACTCATAAGCAAGCCCCATGAGTTCAATGGGAGTTACTCCCAGGTAAATGTGTTTAGGATTGCAGCCTAAGGCTATAATCCTTTGCATTGTTACTTAAGAGTAAACCCCATTATGATAAACATTGAGACTTACTTCTGCGTTACTATGCAAAGGATTGGATTGACTGGATGCAGCCCAATACATATTTATCTGGAAGTAAATCTTGTTGGATGCAGTGGGGTTTACTTCTGAGTAAGCACATCTAAGATTGGGTTTATTGAAACCAATGAAACGAATTAATAATCATGACTGACTTCAGTCCCAATGCTTCCCAGCTAATTCTAGCTGGATCGGGGCCAGTATGTGTAATTTGAATATTTACATCAAAAAATGTAACCAATGGCAATTTCATTAATAGATTCCTGTGGGAGATAAATCAGCAGTTTGGAATGTTTAACATAGCTTGATTTTAAATTTCTTAGCTTCTTTACCATTTTTGTACTGGAGTTGAGTCAACAGACAGTCTTGGACTAACTGGTAATCATTTAAATGCATACAAAATAATTGAGATAATTGTTCTATTCTAGTATTTTCCTGGCAGTAGACAAACTAGAAGATGCTGTTACAATGATGAAGGTGATAACTCTTTGCACTTGCTATGTTCTTTATTTTAATGGCTTTTGTTACCATGAAATAGCTGTGACTGTTTTCCCATAGCACCATGCTATGTTGTGATAAAATGTAAATATGTAAATATGCTTTAGCTAGGAGTGATGGTCTTAGATTACAGGTACTGCCAAACTGCACATTAAAAGTGGAAATCCCAGACATAGTTGCTTCAGAGAAAACCCCTTTGAACACAGTGGAAACTGAGTAACTATGCATAGGGTTAGGCTGATGGCCTGCAATCTTATGTATTCGTTTTAGGAATAAGTTCTATTGAATGATATGCTAATTTTCTGAAATTGATGGCAAGATGGAGAGAAATGAATTTGGTTGATTCCCTTATCTGATATTATTATGTTTTTGTGCTTACTTTCTTTGATTGTTTGTATTATGCCAATAAAGGTTTATTGATTGGATTGAATGATACGAGTCTTACTTTGGAGTAAATATGCTTGGGATAAGACACACTCCCACTCATGCTTACTAAAGAGTAAGTTATGTTGGATTCAGTTGGACTAACTTTATGAGTAAGCATTGCCTTTTTAGACTACAGCCACCAGCTTTGGAACTGAATTTGGTATTAATTAATACAGCATGTGAAAGCTTATGCACCGTTAATAAACTTAGCCTGAAGTGTGCTAATTGGCTCAGTTTTTCATTGCAATTTGTAAATCCAGATTAGAACCAGATTGATTCATCCCAGGAGCAAATAATTATTTGTCCACTATCCTTACAAAAATCAGTTGCACATGGTTTGTAATTTAACCAGCCAAATATTGTTTAGTGTCATTTAAATTAGCATCTAATCACCACCACCATCACATACACCTGTTAATTTAAAATCTGAGTGTTGACACTATGTCTAACATGTGTGAATGCACTAGTTAAATAAATGTACTTTGGCTATTACCGCTGTATAGTTTAATATGTTAAAAATATTTTGAAAATGCAGGGTTGCATATGATGTACTGTTAAACTTTTACTTCCTATAATAAACTTGTGTCCCGCCCCATGAGAATAGCAAGCATTCAGGCTACACAGAATTCTTCTTCAAGCAACAAGCACAAAGGGGAAAGATTAATAATGTGCAAAATCACCTCCTTCAGTCTTTTTTTCCCCCAAGGGGAAAGATATAAGGTTGCACAGCCCGGTTGTCCCACATTGCCTTATAAACAAAACACACTCCACCTGTGGGCTGTGCCTGGTTGGTCATTGAGCTTGCTAGTCTCCGTTCTGCTGAATTAGCACACACAAAACCTTTGCAAAACTGTCTGAGGAAGGTGCTTCTGTTTGACAAACTCCACCATGGAAGAGAGGTGGGGGGAAATGTATTTGGAAAAGAATTAAATGGATGTGGCCTTCAAACTGGAAGTTGGGCTATGGAGGCCTTGGCTACTGAAAGGTTCTTTGAGAATGTACATTTCTGGCAGAGTCATATATTGTTTTGGAATTTTGTCATTCCTCATACAAGGCAAGTCTTTATTGTCTAAATAGGGAGGAAAAATAAAAAAGACAGTTCTTTATTGTGCAAACTAAACACTGCCCTCCTTGTACCAGTGAAAGCTGTTTGTTTGCCCTCTGGCTTGAATCAGCTCTGAGGATCTTTCCCCAAGTTATAGTATAAGACTGCAATCCTAACCTCATTTTCCTGGGAGTAAGTCCCATTGAACACAATAGGACTTACTTCTGAGTAGACCTGCTTAAGATTGTGCCCTTAGTGTTGTTATTCCTACTGTTGCCCTGCAAAAGAGACAAACAAATCCTGGGCATTCCAAAAAAAGTTCATATTTAAAGCTATGTCATACAGAGCTTATCTTCTGAACAAGCTCAACTACTCCATACAATTTTGATGAATGAAAAACGGAATCATGCTGCTGTAAATCTTGTTAAAAACAATTCTTGAAGATGAATATTTCAGAGGAAATTAAAGAATGGTTCATAAAATGTTCCTGATAAATAATAGAAAGGATTTATACTTTTTTTTGTTTGTTTCCCAGTGGCACATTAACAGCCCAATCCAATCCAATTTTCCAGTGCCGGTGGTGCTGATGTACCAATGGGGTATGCACTGCATCCTGTGGTGGAGGGGCAGACATAGAGACCTCCTCAAGGTAAGGGAACATTTTTTCCCTTACCTTGAGGCTGCATGATGGCAGCACTGATGCTGGAAAGTTGGATAGGATTGGGCCCTAAGTCATTTCTGCCCAACATTGCATATATGCAACAGGGACTAAACATGTACACCTGTGGGCCAGGCAAGTAGTCATGTTACCTCTGGCTAGCCCATCAGAGAAGATATTCAGCAGCTGCAGCTCTCCTGACAGTCATATAGTTTTTAAAGGAACCTACCTCTGCAAAGAAGAAAGGTGGCAGCCTATGTGATAAGAAAATTCTTTACCAAGTTAAATTTCCATTGCTTAAACTGCTCAAACCACTTTGGAGCAGTTCTGTTGAGCAGTTCAATAGCTTCAGCAAAGCTGTCTTGTGATTCTGAATGAATATCTTTATCCTAATCAAGATTGGGTTTTTTTTTGTTCTCCTTGACAAGAGTGCAGTTCTATAAGTTAAGGTTTGCAAAAATCAATTGTTTAAATAACTTTGGAGTATTAAAGATTGTCTAACAAGACTCTTTTTGTAAAAAAAGAAAATTATTTACTTTTTGAGGTTTAATAACATGTTTATTCCCATGTTTTGCAAAAATGTTTTTTGCTTCAAATACGTCAAAATATGATTTTTGTCTTAGAATTACTGCCTGCACAGATAAGGGAATAATGTGCTCATCAGGATCTAACTTATCTATCAAAGGCATATCACATAATATAATAGACTTCAGTTCACATTTGAAAATATATACATCTTAAAAAAAGAAGAAATTAAAGCATCACCCTTTTACTGATTACAGGCATAATCTCTGAGTTAGTTATATTGCATAGTCCATACTTGAAATTCACAGAGGATAGGTTTCCTCAAAAGTTGCAAAGTTTTTCACTGGGTGTTAATTCAGATTAAAACAAAACACAGGTATTAAAATCAAATGAGTGAATTTTAACTACAGGAATCAAACATACCCAGGATTCTTGTCCAGAATTACATCTGGGCCAATTTGTAATATTAAAAAAACCCAGTAAGATATTAATGACAAAGGTTCAGATTTTGGTCACCAGTGAACACGTTTTGTGCTGTTCAGTGACATAAACATTCAAGTTTCCTTAAGTGGTTAGGTAGTAATTCCACTGTAGCTCATATAGGGGAAAGGAGGGCACCACAACTGTGTTGCTCATTGTTTTAAAGAACTGGCCATTGAATAAAAAAATTATTCTTATTGACAAAGGATGAATGCTTATCATTTCAGGTTTGTCTCACGCATGAATCTAGGGCAATGTATGTGAGGAAGCAGACTTTATATACTTCTTTTGTGCTGTAAGGGGGGCTAAAAATATCCTGGACACATGATTGGTGGTGAACCTCTGTATCTGCACTCCAGGTCATTCAACTGGTTTGTGGCCCTGAAATGGGAACAAGGTTCTAATCCAGAGAAGTTATTTGTGCATAAGTTTCATTGAGGCAACAGGACATCTGGTACAACTAATGTACATTCTATTCATTTCAATGGGGCTCTTGTTCAAATTGTGGCAGGTATATACAGCACTGAGTAGTTAGTTGATCAGTGTTGTTAACACTGATCTTCTCTCTTGGAAGTTGAGGTGTTACAGCTGACAGTGTTAGCCATGTGTTGGGTGAACAGGTGCAAGTATAGATTTGTGCAAAGAGACCACTGATGCACATACAGACCTCTGATTTGGAGCCATTATTGTTTCAAGTCACAAGCCACAGTTGTGTAGAAATACCCAGATCTTTACATACTGTTTCCGACACCTTCATGTATCTTCAAATAGAGCAATAATTTTCTGTGTTAAGTTTTTTTTTAAAGTTTTGAGCATGTATGGATGATTATTTTTAAGCACCTTTTGCAGCCAAGCAAGCCAAAGACAAGAATGAATGGGAAAAAAAAAACAGCTGGAAACATATGTCAGCTTGTAAAAGAGTTGCCAAAGTAAATCAGGTTCATTGTAGCCTGGTAAATGGTGTCACACTTTATTTGAAGCTATTTCCATTTGCTATGGAAATGGCAATCAGAAATACTGCAGGGGGATATCAGGATGGGAATGACACAGGCGCATATGCTTACATTTTGCACTATAGATCTCATTTTGAGCAAAATGCAATAGTGAACATTTTCATAGATTTTGTCAAAGACATTCGCATTGTTGCAAGAAAAGGTAATTTGTGTGTGTTTCCTACTGCAATTTTTCTCATGCCAAGGTTCTACTGGGGTCACACACACAATGCTTTTTAAAGCATAAGTGGTACAACACAGAAGAGAACATTTACACAAATGAATGAGAATGCACATGACATGATGGGAAATGCAATGTGACCATGACATATGGCCACTGTGCCTGCCCAGTGACAAATGATGGAATGTCAACACACCAAATGTAATGAAATTCATGCCCTTGATAAAACATAAGAGCATAGACAACATCTGCGTAATTTTACTGATAGTGACTCCAGGGTAGCTGCACTGAAGTAAGGGGGACAGGGGGACAGGAATCAGGAAGACAGTTGGAAATAGAGCTGACTGTGAAGTCTGTTAGGCAAATCAGTATTTTGGCAGGCTTGGCTTGTCAAACATTGTCAGTGTTGATACATGATATGACAGTAACATTATATAGAGGCCCTCTTGGACAGAAAAAACAGACATGTAGCAAGCTGTAAACATTATGGATGAAGAAAGTAGGGCTGTCACCTAGGTTTTATATTGTGCTGTACCAATTCAAATAATGCTTGGTGATCAAGGATGCTAACGTACAAATCTCTTACTCCAGAGTAGTCCCACCACTTTGGAGGATTCTGAAGACTACAGAAGCATGAAGCGAATGTAGTTCTTCAACCAACTCTGCAGTAGTCTGGAGAAACTGCTCTGAAATAAATTGTTTTGACGATTGCAGCTGAAAGGCTCAGTCCTGCAAAATGACAAGAAATGATTTATTTGTGGCTGCCATTCTCCAACATAAAGAGCTAAGGTCCACAAACAACAAACTGACTGGGTCACCTCACATGAAAAATGAAGAACTTCCTCTAATACACACAAAACACCCCCATCTCCATATGAGAAGACCCACTCCTTTTGAATGTGCTGGGAACAAAATGACCATTTCTACCCTTTATGGGGGGCAAGATTCAAGACAAGATTTAAAGCACACTATATGAAATGTGCCTTTTTAAGCACATTTGTTATGATTACCTTTTTATATCCCATATTCACCAGAGATATGTGTTCCTAAAGACTTGAGGGAGGGGGGCATGACTTCTATTCTTAAATAGTAGCCTTGTCAGGGGTGTCATTTTTTTATAACAAAGAAGAACATTCCAAACATTTGACTCAACATCTTCAGTAGGAATTAGTAAAATCCAACTGCAGCTATACCTACTGGGGCTACTGACTGGGTGCTTTGTCTCTTACTCTATAGCAGCTCCACATTTCTACTCCACAGTAAGCTACTGTGTTTGCATTTACAGAAATCGGCTCTCCAAGGTAGAGGGTGGAATGACGTAACTGCATATCATATTGGGACAACTTAAAATAATGGGAATTAACCATGGGATGAGCCAGCTGTCTATCTAGGCATGTAGGAAGCCAAATAGTAGTTCTGTCCCTGACAACTCTGTGTCTCTGAGCGTTTGCAGGAACATGGTACTGCTTGATTCCCTGTGCATCTGGAAGCTATAGACTGTCTCTTTACGTGGTCAAAATCACTATGGGAAGTTCTAAAGTGCTCACAACATGGCAGTGGCTGTGGGTTTTTTCCCCCACCTAAATGGTGGTTTTAGCACTTGAATGAAAAGAACTTTGATTCCAACCGCCATGAATTCCTACCTTTTCAGTACCAAAGACCTGAATAATAGTTCACTGGCAAACACAGCACCCCTTTGCATTTGCATCACTGGAATGCCGCTTGTTCACACATTGCTAGTGTCCTAGTATGGTATACACTGACAATATTAAATGGAAGTAGGAGATCTAGCAGTTTAGGGCATGCAGTCCTGTGTCCAGTTCTGCAAGATTCTCTCCATTCTAATAAGTTGCTCTCCACAGCTACATATGGAAAAACTGAAGGCTCTCTGGCAGGGCTTTGTGCATGGAAGCAGCAGTTCTGATCCTTTTAGTCCAGATGCTTGTCCCCATAGTTTCTTAAAGCTGTCCGCATTAGAGCCTTGCAAGACATTTCCGATCCTTTTTTTTCCTACAGTAAAGACAAGCTTTTGTCATGCCTGTGAAATAGGTGGGGCAGTCACTTAGCAACCACAATCAACCACAGTTTGACAGCTGTCAGTTCTTGGGCTCAGGTCATGCATTTTGGAATTGAGGTTTTAGAACTGTAAGCCCTACATGGTTCCTAAAATCTTGATGTTTTTGAGAGAGAAGAAAAGCCTAGCAAACCAAAATCTCCAAAATCTCGCCTTTATAAAACATACATAGCAGTGCTGATCTCTATTCTTTACTTTCTGGGAGAGAAACCAGCATTGATCTAGTAGAGAAGAATTTTAGACATCCTTTTTCAGACCATTTTTTTCCTTCCAAATTCTTGCCGAGTGCTCCTTCAGGTGACATGCTTGGCTTGCATTAAGCCACGTCAAACCAGCTCCCTCTCCTGATCACTCTATATGCTTCTTTTAAACTGATGGGTTTCGATTGTCGCTGCCAGTTTTGTACTTGCTATCAGAAGTCTTGCAGCTGTCATTCTTGAATTTGCTGGATTACAAAGTGGCTCCTCTGTCTGGCATGCTCATCTTTCTCTTCAGTCCGCATAATAATGTCCAAACTGCCACTTCTGATAAGGATTGGAGGATGAACAAATGTTTGCCCTCAGGGTCTTCTGAGACTGATCCACTTCCAAACACGTGGCCCTTGGAAGGTGTTCTAAAACAATGTGATCCATCTAAAGAGAGACAAAGACAGAATGTATGTCTAGAGCTGCTAAATTACCATTTATGTGGAGCTAGGGAGGGGAACAAATTATGCTACTGTTTAGTTGCTTCTCTGCAAAAAGTATAATTCATTGAAATGCGGAAAGGGAATGTTGAGAGGCATCCAAAATTTCCACCTGTACTTGGACCAGAACTTTATTATACCTTCTGTCCTGCAAGGCTTTTTAATTTTTTTTTGAAAATGCAAAGAGCAGAACTCTCTTGCTGTCTGAATGGTAATTATCATGCAAAGGAAATAATCCCAGATGGCATTTGCAATATAGGATAACTTATGGCAGGAGATCTTGGCTTTCATATTGCATTATTTCTCATTTGATGAAGTAGAAGAACACTTACCATGATGAAAAGTGGGCTGGGTAATTTGTTAATTAACTCCAAGTGCTAAGATGCAAAATTGGATTATGAAATCGTGAGAAGTTTGAAAGAGCAGGGCTTGTATTCTGCTTATTTTCCATTTAGGCTACACTGTCTTTGTCTAATTATCCAGAATTCCATGATGACAATACTACTTCTTTCCAGTGTTCTCAAGGGAAACTATAGACTTACTCTGAGAAACATGAGTTCATTTTTCATAGCATCATTAAACATGCTATAGGAAAAAAAATGATAGCACCTTCACAGAGATGCTAGTGTGAATTGTCAACATTTAGTGACTGTCAATATTCCCATCCATATTCTGAAAGGCTTAGATGAATTTTGTGAATATCTGAAAACAGGTATACATCTTCCCATTTTTTAGACAACTTGAATGCAGACAATCATGTTTAAAGTGAATATCAAATATTTGCTGCTGTATCTGTGAGTTTCCAGACATTCACCTAATGTCCATTTTTTCTTGCACTATACCAGTGTTCTTCATCCTTGGGGTCGGGACCCCAATTGAGTTGTCAAGCCTCAGTTGTGGGCTCGAGGTAACTTATGGGAATGAAAAAGGTTGAAGACCACTGGACTATGGCACCATCAGGTAAAGGGGGAGGCATCTGGTGTACACCTTCAGGTACCATGAGATGGTGTCCCAGTCCCGCTCAGGTTCTTAGCAGTTAGGCTAAAATAGCTTTCACTAGTGCTAGGCATCATAGTAACGTTTTATGCTCTCTTGAATAAGAATATTTACACTATTACAGTGTAAAAATTCTAATAAGAATATTTATACTGTTACAGTGAACAGTGCTGGGAGGGCATTATGGGGGTGGGGAGTGGACAAATAGGGTCCCAGGAGGGGGGCAGGATCAACTGTGGACCCCCAGACTCTTACTTGATTGATTAATTAGGGGTGTGAAATAGGTTGAAGATCACTGCACTATACCAAGAATTTCCAGTATCCATCCTAGTACTGGGGCTGCTTCAGACGTGTCTATTCATCACTTGATTATATTGCAGCAACTGTTACCCTGCACATGCCCAATCTAATCTGATCTCAGAAGCTAAGCAGGGTCAGGCCTGGTTAGTACATGGATGGGAGACCGCCTGGGGATACCGGGTGCTGTCGGCTTATACCATAGTCTTTCGAGATCAAGGTTGCAACCATATTGCAACATCCAAGGTGGATCTGCATGTGCGAATGGGTACATTAGAGATTTGACATCACAAATAGAACCACCACATCACCCATAACACAATGCTTTTCAACTGAGTCTGTCAAATCACACATTCAAGCCAGTCCTGGAGTGTATGAAAGCCCAGGGCTGATTCACACATACATGTTCATTATGACGTGATGTTGTTGCGCTCAGAGTATCCCTATTCCTGCTCTGTTTCATTGGCTGCCACTTGCAAGATGCAGAGAGATGCAAACTCTGTACATGGTTTTCTCATAGCATTCCTCTAACAATGTTGTTGAGAAAATGCAGTGTGGCAGAAGCTATAGCTCTGCAGCAACCATATACAGTCCTCATTGTGTAGATTGGGCTTTAGGCTGCTAGCAATATTGCTTATATAAAAATAATAATAAAATGAAGTTGATTTTATTGTAACATCAGGAAGCATTTGCCTAATACGTATACCTTTCATAATTTATTCTGCTTGATGCTGTGGAGGCTTGGGTTTTGGTCCACAGGAAGCAGAGGCCATTGGCTGAAAGCAAAGTGAACAAACTAGACTGACCAGACAGAGGCAGCAGCAACAGAGGTATGGCTATGCCTAGAACCATGTTTTTTAATGCTGCTTTGGTACGTACTAGCTAGCTCATTATAAACTGTGGTCATGGTCAACAAAAGGCTACAATCCTAGGCATACTTACTTTAGAGTAACGGCCCAACCCTATGTCAGGGTTAGAACATAACCCAGGGTAAATTTGCAGGCCTGAATAAGGTAGGGCCTAATCTTTGTGAAGTGCTGAGTCACCAGGACTCAGGTGTAAAGGGAGCTAAATGATAAGACAGGTGATGAGCTAGCATCATGAGACAGGGTGTGGCAGCAGCAGGAGACACCACCCATCCTGATTTGTGCACAGTGCTTTATAAGGAACTGTGAGAGCCCTCATATGTGGGGTTGTTGGTGGTCATGTGTGTTGTATATTTTGCTGTCTATTTTATTTTGCTATGCTGCTGCTATTTTTGTTAACTTGTAAATACAGACTGAAATGGTAAAGGATTTCCTTGCGTCTGTGTACTCTCTATCGTGTGAGCTATGTCCTGGAAGCTGCATTCCGCAGGACAACCAGATAAGGAGCTACTCCCTCCTTGACACCCTACCAGTGTTAGCATTAGCAGAACGCACATTCCACTGGCAAGGACTGCTGCAAAGCAGCCGTAAAGCGCTTTGTGGCAGTGCTAGCAGTCAATGTGACAGTGGGAAGGCCAGAGTGTTCCTGTGTGCCTTGGCAGACATTGGGAGGCCTGCCGGAGGAGGTAAGCCCAGTATGGGGAGGATAGGGTGGGGCGGGTGTGGAACAGGGAGGATGTGGGGCAGGATGGTCAGATCAGGACCAGGAGGGGGCAGGATCTGCAGCGGTGGCACACACTGAATCCAAATCCCTTCCTGGGTCTGATCTGCCTGCATAGATCAATGCAGACTTGTGCCAGTAATATCACTGGCGCAGGTCTGAGTTGCCACATAATGGTTGCTGGGGCTTACCACAGGCAAGGGGACAAATGTCTCCTTACCCTGAGGAAAAACTCCTCGCAGAATCAAGCAGAAGCTGACGCCTCTGCATAACTACACAGGGATTTAGGTAGGATTGAACTGTAAATTTGCACTGAACACAGTGGCACTTCCTTCTGATTAAACATGCATAGCATTGTTCTATAGATGATCTTTCAGGGGGGAAAAAAAATCACACGGTATACTGAATGTATCCCATAATATGGTTACAGTTGGAATATTATTTTCTATTTGCTGGCTACACAGAGATGCGTGTGATCAATTGAGGGTGAGATTAGATTATGTCAATATGTCATCTCCAATTTGTAACCATGTTTCAAATGACAGAATATTTTTTATGACTTGACATTTGCTAGAAACCTGAATAACATTTTTGACTTCTGGAAAACGTCCTCTAGATTCCATATGTTCACGATTAGAAATTTTCCATAACACTGTACCTAACCAAATACAGGGCCCCATCCTAAAAGCCTTTCAGCACTGATACAGCCATGCCAATAGCATGTGCGCTGCATCATGCAGTTGGGGGGGGAGAAGCAGTCACAGAGGCCTCCTCAAGGTAAGGGAATGTTTATTTCCTTACTTCAGAGCTGCATTGTGGCTGCATCAGCGCTGGCAAGTTGGGTAGGATTGAACCCTGAATACGTGAAACAATTACAAAGTTAGATATCTCAGACTAATTTAAAAATAGTTCTATAGTGAGAACAACAAAAATACTAAGGGTTGAAGAGTATACTTGACATTAAATGTACGGAGAACCTAATCTGAACATTTATACTTCTTGACCTTAATACAACTCCCACATCTACATTCCAAGATCAATGTGTTTCAGTGCGTAGAATGTTTGCAATAAATATGAGAAACATGACTTCGGGTTCCTGCTTGGATATGAAGCTCACTGGACCACCCACAGCAAATCATTTGAACAGCCAAGCCTACTTCAGATAGTTGTTAAGAAGCTAAAATGCCACTCAGAGTCCTTAGAAAAAGACTGTGCTAAAAATGTTAGCAATCCAAGGTGAATGATGGGCCAACACAAGCCAGCCGAAAAGTGGTGGCACATTTATGCCTTCTTAAGAGTAGGGGAGGTTGGGCAGGAGTGAGTTCACGTCAGCCTAGGGGGGCCAGTGTGGGGCGTTGAGGAGGGTATAACGGGGTGTTTCAGGATGGGGAGAGGGTGGGTGGGCGAACCAGGCCCAGAAGGGGGAGGGACCTGTCTGGCACTTAGGCCAGATCCTAACCTGGCATTACACCAGCCTGCTTGGATCTGCACCTGTGATTTCACTGGCACAGATGCAAGTAGGCCCGCTGAGGTGGCTGGGGCATTATGTGGGATAAGGGACATAAGTTTCCTTACTCTGGTGTGCTCCCTCCACCTTCAAACCTGAGCTGGATAGGCCAGCCGGCCTGCCTGTTCCAGTGCAGGTTATAATTGCGCTGCCCAATGAATAAATACTGACTCATTCTAACAGTGTGGGTATCAATATAGAAATTTTGTTCTCCATTCGAGAACTGTTTTGTTACTGAGTTCCCCCAAAGCCTGAGTATGAACATTTTCTAGAGGTAATCAAAGTCTCATTTGGGTGAGCATTTGATGAACAAGGATGAGCAATACAACATAACTCGCATCTTCAGGTGTGTGTGTGCATGCTGGAATGGCTCCCATGGCCCCACTGTATGCGTATATCTAAATACTAGTAGCCTAATATAATGGGCAGGTAGTCTTTCTGACTTTTTGGATCATGGATTTGGAAGGAATGGAAAATGGGGGAAAATGGGATGCTGAATTCAGCGGTGCTAACTTGACGAGTACTCGCAAAGCACTTATGGTGCAAGGAACCCCAGTGAAGCTTGAAGCTCAAAACACCATCTGTTCATATGAACTAAAACGCACAAAACAAAAACACAAAAGCTTCCTGATTTTGTACACTTGATGTTGTCTGTAAAGTTTACTTCCTGATAACATCAAAAATATAGGCAGCTCTGTGGGTGATTTTTCTTCATTTTCTTCATTTGAAACTGCACGGATATAAGATGGGCCTGCAGAGGACAGGCATTACCTTTGCAAGAAATAAATCCATCTTTTTGGGTTTCATATGACAGCGATAACTTAAGGCTATGTTTCTCCCACAGGGCTAGTGCTATGTTCCTTCAGCATCTAAAGCTTTCATAAAAACTAATCTGATCTCTTACTTCTGTGGATAGAATTGTATAGCCCAGGCTTGCTGCTAGCTCAATCTCGTGCAGGTGCAATCATCTGTGTCCAATTGTGCCGAACTGGGTATTATGGGTTTGTAAAAAAAAAAAAAAAAAAAAAAAAGGAAACAAAACTTTCTTTATTGTAGCAGGGACTGCTCCGTCTTAAAACCCAAAGTTCAGCAGTCGATCAAAGAACATCAATGATACCTGACAAGCTATCTGGTAACTTAAATGGCTGGTCATTTTTCATATACTTTCACAAAACCTCTTAGCCTCACAAAAGAAGCATTTTCAGTTTTAGGAGGTTTAGCGCTGAGATTGGTAAAAGGAAACTAAATGGAAGCTGTCTCAATATCAGGATATTGTGTAAGATTATTGATCAGCTACTATTGTTGCAGTTGTCCCCCACAGTACTTAATAGCTCTGCTAAAAAGTACACCCAGGTTAGACATAGGGAGAAAATCATTCTTGTTTAACCTTGGCACTTTTAATTGTTTAGAGTTGTTTCTAGAATCTGAGCATTGTAAAGACTGAAAGGATTTTTCTAAAAAATTGGTAATTAGCTTGATTTGTAGACCAGGTCAATTTTCAGAAACAATTATTAATTAAAATATTTACATTCCTCCCTTCCATTCCCAAAGGGACTATCAGGGCAGCTATTTTTGATTACTGTGTCAAAATGAACATTTGATGACATATGGATCCTCGTTCTGAAATTCAAAGATGTCTGAGAGGCAGAAACCACAACACTTGGCAAGACAAATTTTAGGTTTTAAACAGAACTCCTGTCCCAAACAATGACCATAAATATGAGGTCATCAACACATTCCATGAAACTCTGGGTCTATGTAGGTCAATAAAGAGTACTTTTTAACACAGGGTCACAATCCAGTTTACATTTAACATGTGACCAATGGACTTTCCATGCCTAACTCTATGAGATAAGAAGCTACATTACACTGAGTTAGAGCATGCATATAACTGCTCCATACAGTGTAGCCTGACTGGAGGTCTTTCCCAGATTTGTTACTGGAGGCCTGGCTCAGACCTGCTACTCATGATTTTGGAGGACACTAGGGATCAAATCTCAGACCTTTCACATGCCCTCTTATCACTGAGCTAGCACAGCCTTTCCCAGAGCCCAGATTGTACACCCTACAATCTAGTAGGGACAGATTCTGGTTCTACTATAGAATTTTAGCAATGTAGATTTTGAATGCTATTCTGTCTTCTGGAAGCCTTAAGGCATAGAAAATGGAGTGTTTTGAATTCTCTGCCAGCTTCAAAATCTACTGAATGAAGAGAGACTGGCACGTATTGACATCAATCATACACAAGAGGCATGAGGGTAAAGTTCCATGGAAGAACTACTGTCACTGAAGGCACACATTTTGTTTTAAGATGTGGACCAATGTTCCTTGAAAATAATGAGATATAGCCTTTGATAGATAAGATGCAGCTCATTTCACTGCCCAGTTGGGCACCTGGAAAAACGGCATTCATCTGCTGGCCTGCCCAGGTCGACATTTCAATAGTGAAGCTCAACTCCGGCTGCAGTCCTAAACCCGCTTACTAGAGACTTTGGAATTGTACCTACATTTGATGAAGCTTCTGAATAAAAATGCACAGCATTGTACTGTTAGGGCTTAAGATACATGGCTGCTGAAAGCAACCCTATCTCCTTAATTCTCATTTTAACTATTTGTTAAAATGCTCTACCTGCCCTACAATGTTTCCAGTTTGAAGCTGGACTGGGTGTTAAAATTATTGAATGGTTACCCTCTACTTTTAGTGATATTTTACAGGCAATGCTTGTACAAACCCTGTCTTTGCTTGAATGAGAACTGTCTGCTGTTGCCATACAAATGTAAATGACCTCAAAGACTCCCTTTGTTTTGCACCATTTCCAGTTTAGCCACAGTGAAGGGGAAATAGCAGTTTGCAAATGCTGTACTTACAAGTTCTGGATGAAAAGCAACCAGAGATTTATGCAACCATTTCAGACTATTGTTTCTTTTATCACAAGGGTGCAGGCCCAGTGTCCCTTTCACATCAGTTGCTGCCACACAGGAGTCTTCATGCTGAATTAGTCTCAGCCAAGTGTAATTGAAGTTCTGGTTCTGCATATGGAAAAGAAGTAGGAACAGACACAGTTTTGCTCTTGGGATAGTGCCATTAACCCCACCCCCCATTTTGGTCTGAAATGGGAAAAGCTATAATGAAAAGACCCAATCCTATCCAGGCCAGCCTGCACATTGCAGAGACACTGACATGGCATCCGCTGCATCCCATGTGCCAGCTGGCAGCTAGGTTGGCTAGGAAAGGTAAATAAAGAAAATATTTACTTACCTCCTCTGCCACACTATGGGGCCTACTCAGATCTACTCCAGTTATTTTGCTGACACAGATCCAGACTGCTGCAGGGGGCATGTCAGACGTGGGATGGGAGCTGTGGATCCTGCAGCTGACACCCAACCCATTCCACCTGCCTCAGCCCAGGTTCGATCTGAACCCCAATCCGCCCCTGCCATCAATCTATGTGCACTGATGGCTCATTCACAGCCCATCACTGCCAGCGCAGGGTTTACTGGCTGCTGTGCCATTGGTAGCAGGCTGAAGACCATCAGAGTGGCTGCAACCTTGGCTGTGCAATATGAAGGTGACTGCAAGATTTCCCAGCATATCACACAGATAGGATTAGCTGAAAGAAGCCTACTTTCAGGCATCCTGAGTAAGCTTGTGTCTGCTATTTTGCAACAGACTAACACAGAGCCTGAGGGCCCTGGCCTCTGCCCCCTTAAGGGATCGCGTCACTAACGGAGCTGCAGGGACTGGGATGTACTCACCAGTCCCTGCAGCAGCCTTCCCGGGGTGCGGGTAGCCCTGCGCGAGCGCCTGCAGGGCTCTCCAGCTGCTTTGAACTGAAAGTGGAGTGAACAGGCTCCACTTCCGCAAAACTGGAGCGCGATCACTCTACTTTCACTTCCAAGCGGCTGGGGAGCCCTGTAGGCGCTTGCGCAGGGCTCCCCGCACCCCGGGAAGGCTGCTGCAGGGACTGGTGAGTACATCCTAGTCCCTGCATCCCCCCCGAGTGGTGCGATCTTGGGGACTGCGTCGCTGCCTTCCCCCTGCCCCCACTGCCTCCCTCCCTCCCCTGCAAAGACTTAGTGGCTCTCAAACTCTAGGAGAGTTTGAGAAGCACTGGACTAACAGACTAATGAACTCATTGTTTTGGCCATCAGCTAAATAGATATTAAAAGGCAACCACACATTCCCTCTAATATGCAGTCTATAAAAGAAATCCAATCAGTCTTACCTTGTTATTGACATCACATGTTTCAAAGGCCAGACCAGATTTATCCACAGTGATGCACTTAGCCAGTGCTATATTGATAATCTAAAAAAAAAAAATCAAAACACATTTTTAGAAAAGTGACAAGGAAAACTTATGACATAATTTTTTTTATAACAACTAGTTAGCATTAGCTAACTTATGGTGACCTATCCTTAAGGAAAAAAGACCCCTATGGAACCATAACCCAAAAGCCAAATTGAAATTATTTGTTGGATAACAACTCTTGCATTTGTGAATCTCTCTGTATGCCCATGTTTTGCTCTGGAGGTACTTTGCTGGTGTGGTCAAGAAAGGTACAGGCAGAAAGCTGAGTGAAGGGGGACGTAATAGACTATGTCCAGAATTTCTTTCACTTTAAGGAAGTCTCTCTTTCTTAAAGAAATATTCCTTTCCCCTAAGAAATACATATGAGAAAAATGAGCGAAAACTGCCTCTCCTTTGTGACCTAAGTAGCCATTACATCAGTCTTCACTCTCAGACCTATTTTCATGCCTAGAAACCAGTGCACCTCACACTGTGGAATAGGAGAAAGACAAATGTGCTTAATAGACATGGAGAGCCAGGAATGAATGTGAGCAACAAAACCATAGTTACCCCATATATATTTCCACCATTTGATAGGAATTTCACTAGGTGATATCGGTTGGTGAGACTGATCTAGTGTGCAGATAGATACAATCTATTGATTAAAATTGATAGGAGTTTTGTTGTCATTATGCACATGAACACCATAACAATGCTGCTGGATTTGACCAAAGGTCCAACAAGACTTTGTGCACTGTATGGGTTTGGTTGTATCAAAACAGTGCAGTTGATCCTCTGAGTAAGAAACAAATGGATATATGATCATCAGTCTTTTGTTGACACACAGATGTTCAGAACAACCAAATCTGCAAGCTTGAAATGGTATACTGTACTAAACAAAAGATTTAGTTTAGCTGGGTTCAATTTTAATTAGCTGGGCTGAGAGTTAAGGGAACACTTGCATATTTTAAGGTGATTTTACTAATGTGTTAACTGCAGTAGGGAAAGAAATAGAAAATATTAAAGATGGCCTTTACATCTAACAGGGTGATGGCATTTGTTTATTAAACTGCTAGTTGTCTCACACTTTCTTCATTATTTCCAAAAGGCTTTCATAACAAAATGTTGATGATACGCAAATGCATTTAAATTTAATTAATCTGTTAAAAGGCAGGTGATTAAGCCTCTAAAATTCTTTGGTCTACTGACAGCTCTACAATTAACCCTTGTTTTTCTGGTACAGCAAACTTTCCTGTTATTACTTCAAATGCTGTGAAAATTGCAGGGGTGGGGAAGTCACCTCTGTTTGCTATAGCAGCATTTCACCAACCTAAGCAAAGGACAGGTAAAGGAGCAATTCTCCACAGCTGACCTTATGCAGCCCATCATCACCGCTTCTGCTCTCATGAAATTATCTTGCCTAACCAAAACTAATTCAGAGTATTTTTTTAAATTCCTCTGAGTTAGTGATGTGAGCTGTAATTTGTCAACGCAAAGGTCACAAAAATAAATATAAATAAGTAGCTAAGCCCTCCTGCTGTCACTAGATCTCAGTTTGCTAATGGATTCGGAATATGACTTCCTAATTACATCATGCATTGTTCCAGTACTGTACTAAATGGTCATTCAAGGATCTCCAAACTGTGAGTTTCTTGTCTTCGTTCTTTCCTTACAACAGCATTCCCCTGTGAAGATCACTCCAGACCAGGCTGCCTAGGCTTTGTATAGACAGCAACCCATTCTCGGCTCACCAGCAAACTCTGGCCTTTCCATTCCTGTGATTGGTAGGAAACAGGAACACCAGGCTGCTGCCATATACTGACATCATCCAAAGTTTGGGCCTCACTGCATTTGCAATGATGACACTGGGAGCACAAATGGCTTTGGTGGTTTCCCACCATCAATGGCCCAATTTCTTCCCCCAAAATCTACCTGGCACTAGTGGCAACAGCAGCAGCAATGGTGAACTCTTTCAGAGGGAACACTTCATAAGAGAGTTTCCTTTAGGTCCTGGTTGCTGTCTTAATAGTGTCCTGGGCACAGAAATGTAGTTTCCATGGTTCCTGACAGAAACTGATAGATAGGTTTCCCATGGTTACTTGAACCCTAAGAATCTGTTGCCACAGCACCAAGGGTCTAATGAAGACTGTACCGAGAGGTCACACTGCTTCTGCAACCACTGCCTGGTAAATTTGGTTAGGAAAGAGATGGAAGTGGCTGCAGTGGAGATAATTAGCATAGCAGCAAGCCCAATGAGCCTGAACTTTTGTAGAGTTAAGCTCAGCTCAGAATGATCTGTGGAGTCACCTTGATACAACTTTCGTGTTTGCAGTACAGTTTCTTTTATTAATTGATGTTAACTCTGAAGCTGGAGTGGGTACTGAGAATTCATCAGGATATCATATTACTGTTTTATGAGAGTTTGGGTAGGGAAACAGATACAAACAATTCCAATTTTATTCCTGAAAGGAAAAAAAATGAATTTCTAGCACACCCTAGTGGATGCAACTGAAAAGTGTGACATGCTTGAAGAAATTTGTCCCTGTACTTGGAAAAAATTATACTCAAGATGTAAGGAGAAAGATTTTTCTTCTAAACATAAAGCTTTACAGATAGTTATCTTAATTATGATAATACTTGCTAGTATCAAAAGATTGGCTTTAAGTTGCTAAGTGGCCATTTTTCCTTGCTAGTCATTACTAAAGAAGCTGTGATATGGAATGTAGTTGTCATATTGGCTGCTAATTGCTCTTAGTGGACATAGCCTCCATATTAATTTCCTGATTGCTCTTCATTTCTTTCCAGTACAGAAAGTGTTGTCCTGTAACAAACCAAGTACTCTTTGGCAACCATGGGAAAACTTGATCAGGGGGAGAGGAGCGCGGATGCAGCTCTGATACAAAGAAGTCAATGCATGCATCTTTCAGTGTCTACTTCAACAGGATCAAGACTGCAGAGGAAGCAACAGTGGTTTTGATGATTATAATAGGAGAGCGAGATGACTCATGAGCCCATCAGTGACTAGTGCTTTCTAAAAATGGAAGCGTCTCAAGACCTTTGCCCCTATATCAGGGCTGGCTCAAGATTCCCTGGCACCTGAGAATGCGAAATGCTGCCCCTTTTTTCCTTGTGTCAGAGAAACTGAAGACCCAGGGTAGTATTGTGCCCATTGATGACCCTACGGCGGTCCATTCTATGCATTAAATGTAAAACATTATAAAATCCGTATCAACCTTTGTGTAACCTTTTCATTAGTACAAGCTGAAAAAAGGGACACCTGTTAGTTGAAGATGAGTACTCAGGAATGTGCTTTGGACTTGTCTTATCATTTTGGTGTGAATGAATGTCTTCATAATGAGCTATGCTAAGCCCTACTGGTATTTTATAATGAGCAGTACCAAGAATAGGTAGAGATGATACAGGTATATTGCTGGATGCTTCGATTATGCTAACAAGTTTTGGGAACGTCATTGTGGGGGAAATGGAAAACGAAATGCTCATATTAATTTATTAATTTTAACAAGCTTACTGAACACTGCATGAATATTACTTAATCATAGGTGTATTAATAAACACGGTGATGGGATGTTGTCTTTGTTGTTATAAACATATAAACAACAGTGCACCTTTGTAAGGGTGTGCACAAATTTACAACTAATCTATGTTCTGGGCAATTGCTGGAGAAAAACGAATTAAAGAGAAAAGAAATATATCTGAACTAGAAGCTGCTTGTGTTTGAGTGTGCCACTGCTCCAGGAGAGCAACTGGGTCCTCCACACCAGTGATGTGCCAGCCTCTGCTCCTCCAACTCCCTGCACTGAAAAAAGAGGCAAAGGCACAGAAGAGGGAGTGCAGAGGAGAGGAGAGAGGAATGGCGGGCTGGAATGTCTCCCATGCTCTTTACTGCTACTCTCGTCTCCTCCACACCTCCTTTCCTGTTCAGTTCCCCTTTTATTTTTCCAATCCAAGGAGTCAGAGGAGCAGAAGCAGCAATGGGGGACAAGTGGGCACCCCCTGCCAACTTGCTGCCTGAGGCAAACACTTCAGTGAGCCTCAGGGGTGGCTGGCCTTGCTCCATATTATACACATACACACACACACATGCAGCTCTTGAAGCTTAGATGATGAAGAATCAGTGGACACAAATGCAAGAGGCAGTCTTTTGTAGTGGTTAGGATGTCAGACAAGGAGCAGAGAGATCTGCGTTCAAATTCTCATGCATTAATGAAGCTCACTGGGAGACCTTAGGCCACTGAATTTTGGTCTAGCCTACCTCACAGAGTTGTTGCACGGATTAAACGGAAGAACCCTTGTATTCCACCCTTAATGACATGGAGGAAAAGCAGGGAAAGAAATGAAGTAAATAAACAACACACTGCACCGGAACTGGTAAAAGTCAACCTACCAGGCCACTGGCTTTAACAAGAGGTGCCTCTAAATCAGGGTAAATGTTATCCAGATACCACTTGAAGCTTTTGCACTTGAGTCGCTTCCTCAGTTCTTTCTGCTGGCTCAATTCCCCAACATCCAGATTTTTGAGGACGAGGTGGTAAGCATGTCCATAGAAGATGTCTTTGTATTCGTCCAGCCAAACCTCAGCAACCCGGGCCAAATTCCGTTCCACGGTGGCAATGCGGTCTTTAGGGAAGGAGTAGGGGTTATCATTCCTGAAAATGTGCCCTACTCTGGAACAGGGGATGATTTCAATTTCCCCTCCGCACATCCAAATCTGGTAAGAAAGAAGAGGCAGGGTAAGATTAGCAATAACTATTGACAAACCTTTTCTGTCATTTAGCATGCCTTAGGATGTCTCCTAAGGCAGGCATTCGCTGCTGATTATTACATCAGGAGATTCCACACCATATCAACTCAAGTCAGGCATCATGCCAAAACCCTGTTTGTAAAGTCATATGTTGGAGTCCAAACCATTGCTGGAGCATTTCATTTTGACTCTTTATTATTTCCTAACTATGGTATTGTGGGATGTCTGAATTGAGCCATTGTATGATCCGTCACCATTAATACTTTACTCCTGGGTTGATGGGATATAGATATACAGATAAATATTTCTTTTAATTAAAACTCAATACTTTGATAAACAGGCATAGGTCATACAAACAACAAGAGGCAACATCACAAGCCAAAAGAACAACAAAAATTCTTGAAGTGCAGGAGATAGTTTACTGAAAACTTGAAGGTTCCAACATACAGGTATAACCTAATTTTCCACAGATTTTTCACCCGCGGCCATTGATTTATCTCAACTTGATGAGAAGGGTCTTTAATTTAAAAGGAAAAAGTTGTTTAACAATAGCCTCATTTGTGTGGGAGAAGGCAGCTGACAATTCATCAATCATTCTCTCTCCAGGCACTTAGAACAGCTTCACACTATGGCAAGCGACCACTCCCTTCTCCCTGAGCATGTGAAAGAGTGCAAGTGATTATCATCTCCTCTGTATTCCTTCCCCCTGCTATGCTCCCCGTGAAGGGAGGGGTTGCTGCTTCAGAGTGAAGCCTTTCTAAGCATCTGGAGAGAGAATGATTGATAATTGTCTGCCTAATGCCTCTGTCATGCATTACAAAGGTCAGCAAGACTGTTTTTAAATCGTTGAACAAAAGGACTTTGTTTTTAAAATGTATTTCCTTTAATGTGATTTTTGGTATCCACATGGGTACTGGGAAATGAACTCTTGTGTATACTGAGACTCAACCTGTATTTTGAGCTGTGTGCTGTTCATCAGGTTTAAGACAATAAGGAAAAGAAAAGGAAAAATACAGTTTAAAGGATGCAACATACCTTGAATGAGATCTCCATGTTTTCACCTCCCCACACATCAAGGCCAGGATCATATGTCCCAAGTTCAAAAAAATACTTCTTATCAATAGAAAACAACCCACCTGCCATCACAGGACATCTAATAATAGAACCATAAATCATTTATCAATATTGTGCTTGGTGGAAAAACTATATTTAGCTATTGTAGGGTCCTATCAAAATACACAGAACATAAGGCGTCCCTTTATGTTTATTACATCAAAGTGAAATCAGATCAGACCAAGTCCTGGTCTCACACAGCTGCTTAGCAGCAGTCTGTGTCAGTAGTATAGCCAATTCTATCCTTCCCCCTTTGCTGATGCAGCTGCACCACAAATGGGTGTGCTATATCCAGCGGGCCATGGTGGGGACAGGTATGGAAGCTTTGAAGGGGAAAGCGGATTTACCCCCCCTTAAGGGGGCAGAGGCCAGGGCCCTCAGGCTGGGGTGTCGTGATGCCCCAGTTGGAAAAGCCCTGGTCTAGCCCCTAAGGCAGCATGGGTCTCTTGCTGCCACTGCTCCCCACCACTGCTCAGTAAATCAGGGCCAACGCAGATGCTAAACTCTGCAGCTGTTGCTGCTTCCCACCATCACCCAATAAGTCAGCCAGAGGCCAATGGGAAGGCTTCTGAGGAGGCAGTGGAGAACAGGCAGCAACAGTAAATATGAGTCCTCCTTCATGCTGCCACCTGTAACTACTGAGGCAGTGGTGAAAGAGAACTGTCACCAATCCACTGACTGGTTAGCTTTTCAAGCTAAGAACCATCAGTGGTGCCTAGCCAGGACAGTTACCTGGGAACCATGCAATGGATATGCAAGAGTCCTCTTTGCTGCCATCTATAACTACAAGTGGCAGCATGAAGGAGGACTTATGCAGATCTGTTGCCCGGTTCGTGGGCACCACAGGGATGGGTGGGCAGCCAGCCTGTGCATGCACTTTCCAAAGCAGGAGGGACTAGACCATGGCAGGCCTTCTCAGACTTTCGTCCCAGCCAACCCCTCCTAGCTGGAGCTACCACTATTTTGAAAATCTTGCATGCCCTTCTCCCATCCCAAGAGCATGGTTCTGAATCAGCAATTTTGCCAATAGAAGTCCATGTGCTTACCTAATGATATCGGTTTCCTTAATCTTATTTTTCTCAATGACATCTGGAGGAATTGGCTTCCAGCCAAAATTCATTGGCCATGTAAAAATACCACGCTGAAAGCTGTCCACGGTCATGTAGCTAAAAGGAAAGAGTAAATAAGAGGTGCCAATTTATGAAACAGAGGAAATTACCAGAAAAGACTGAATGGAACATATATCACTTGGGGAGGTGGGTGATAATGTCCCAACATGAAAGCCAACACCTTTAAAAATTCTGACATGATTGATGAAAGATGTAATCATGACAAAAATGAAATGTGTAACATGTTTTAATAATACTTTTCCCACCAAAACCTTCCCCCCCCCCAAAAAAAAAAACCTCCATAAGAAGCTTAAGGAGAGAAAAGCTAACCAACCCCAATGTTTGTACCACTCAACTGAGTCTTTGGAGAACAGAGTTGCTGCACAGAGTAAGAGATGTCTACTAGGACGAGGACAACGTATTATATTAGGCCAGGGGTGTAAAACATAATGTTAGTGTTCACAAATGTGCCTTACAGCATGTTTGCAACAGAGCAACGTTTGCTCTGCCGGTGTGCAGAGCTCAGGATCGGGTTCTATGTCATTCGTCCTTAGATGTGCTTTTTTTCAAGTGAAAATAGCTGCCAGAGGATCAGAACCATGACTGTGTTGAGGAGGGAGGAGAATTTTTAACACTCCCCCCCATAGTTTCTCTTTGCTTTGGGAAGCAAGACTGGCAATGGCATTGCAGGGACAATTTTGGTCCAGGATGCAGTACAAGGGTAAAAAGTTAAAAAGATCCACCACCAACCCCATTGCCATGGTCCAGATTGGACCCCCTCTCCATGGCTGCTATTTACATTTGAAAAAAAAATTGTACGCCCAAGTGCAAATGATGTGATTAACATCATATTTAATTTAATCCCCAGCCACACCAAATTATTCCATTGGTTTCTCAGTGAACCAATCACGAATGCTTCTCAGTGATTGCTCAATCCTTTACATGTTAACTTGGAAACAAGTTCCACTGGGTTCAATGGATTAACTCTTGCATGGTTAGAAAGCGTGCACGTGACTAGAATCTTAGCTACTTGCAACTGATCTTAGTTGGATCAGGACATCTGTTTTGGGTGCAGGATATGAAGGTTCAATCAAGGAGCAGTCCATGTAAAATGTATTATTGAGAATGCCAAACGAATGGCATATTTTTCTTTTGCCACTAGTGTTCCCAGTTTAGAACATCTTTTTTTTTCTGCTGTGGAATGCCTTCCTGAACCACCTCCAGCTGTAAAAACTGTTCTTTGGAATTACAGTTATTTAAAAAAGTCAGAGATATGATCAACTGTAATGTGATACACTAAGGGTGTTTCCAAAGCTGCACTCTGGCTCCTTTAGCAACACCCTTGAACTGAGCAGTCAGAGATCTGTTTTTCTTTCTTAGTTTAACTGTTTAGTGCTATCCACCACCACTGCTGCCAATACAGCCTCACTGCATCCAATGGTGGGGGCAATCAGGAGGCCTGCAGAAGCTAGGATATTTTTACTTACCTGCATACAGGCCCCCTGATGGCCTATGGGCCTCCTCGGATCCACATCTGTTATATAGCTGGTGTGAGTAAATTTGAAGAGGGAAAAGGAGAAGGGGCCAAAAAATGGGGGATAGGACCTGTTATGTGCATTTGCCAGCAAGATCCTCCCTCTCTGGCCCCACCTTACCTCCCCCTCCCTGCCGCCAGCTTAGTGATACCTGTGGAGCCCCCCAGAGCAGCTGCCACATTCACCATACCTCTCAATGTGGTAGGTAGCACACAAGAGCAGCTCGGCTTTCCCACTGCTGTCAAGGGTTTCGTGCTGCTAGAATAGTTCCGGTAGCACAAGGCCACAACAGGATTGGTGCCCAAGGATTGGTTTTTTAGGCATTAGTTTCCTGAAGAAGGCTTGTGCACTGCAACAAACGCACACAGTAGCAACTCCTTGTTCTGTAAGCTGAAAGGGATGTCTGTGGAGCCACTTCTGAAGCTGCCTCATACCAAGTGAGACATTGGTCATCTTGCTCAATGTCATCTATCTGCAGTGACTGGCAATGGCTCTCTAGGATTTATAGGCGGCAGGGGTGTGTGTGTCTTTCTCAGTCCTACCTGGCAATGCCAGGGATTGGATTTAGAACCTTCTGCATGCAGAGCTAATGCTCTGCTGTACTACTGAGATACGACTCTTGGCTGGAATGAAAGACGGATGTATTGAATATAAGATTATTCCATAATCAGATAGATGGAAGCTTTTTGATAATACCATCATCTGCACACATGGCATTATAATCTAATAAATGAAGTTTTTTAGCTGCTTGCATCTCAGCCTGTCCCAGAGGGTCACCATTTTTGCTGTTTTAGCATGTAAGGAAAAAAAAAATCATGTATGATTTTGCAGGAATTGGAAATAAAGCTGGTGTAATTGGAAGAAATATATCTACAGAAAATGATTCTTTAATGAGACTGAACAATAGAGTATCCTTTTTTTCTTTTTGAGCCAAATGAATGAAAGTCTAGGGATGCTAGTAAGAAAAAGTTTTACTTATCTCTCCTGGGTTGTCAGGTCACCTCCCTCCATAGCATGCAGCGTACGCAGCATACATATGCAGTGGTGCTGGGTGCTAGAGGCAGGCAAGACAGGATTGGGCCCAAAGGCTGAAATCCTATACACCCTTGTTTCAAAGTAAACCTCATTGAACTCAGTGGGACCTCTGAGTAAAAAATCTTATACTTGTGCTGTAACTAGACTTGCTAAAGAACTGTCTGGAGTTCCAAGAGTGACTACCATGCAAGGACATAGAGAGTCCTGAAAGACAGATACTGATGCCACCCATCCAACAGGTGATCAGTGTGTTTGAAATGGATGCTTATGCAGGAACTGATCTGAAAGGGAGTTCCTTGTGTGAAGCCTTTTTTCATATACTAATCACCATGGAGAATGTGGGGCAAATAGGAAAATACTGATATTACCTCATGTCTTTGTCACTGATCACTTCAATAACTGGACAAGCAACTTTCTTTCTGTTTAAATGGATTCGATCCAATAGGGGCTCCAGCCACCCAACATTGCATTCCACATGAGAATCCAAGAATGTCAGGACATCCCCTACAAAAGAAAAAGGACATTACAGGTGCAGCCTATTTATCCACGGATTTTTAAATCTTCAGATTTGTCTCAACGTGAATGGGGTGGCAGTACTGAAAGTCACACACACCTTTGCCTCCTTTGCCCTGCACTGGTGTCTAGATCTGTTTCCAGGCAGCCCAAAACATTGCAGAAAGGCTCTGCCTCGCCCAGGCAGGGAAATAGCCCTGGAAGAGGTTCCCCTTGCAAGGAACAGTAACATTCCTGGAGCTCCTGAGCCTGCAAAGAGGCTGAGTAGGGGAAGGGGTGGGGAGAAAATCTCTGTAGCCAGAACATATGCAGCAAGGTAGAGCTTGCTTCCTCTCTCTGTCTTTCTCTCTCTCTCTCACACACACACAGGGGCAGGTGTGGTAGCAACAGAGGGGATTTCTTTAAAAAACCCAGGGAGTTGTCAGATCCTGGGGAGGGGGTTGAGGGTCCTCCGGCCAAAAAAGGGTTCAGACTCACCCTGTGGCAGGTCCCTGGGATGAGGCTGAGTGTTCTCAGGTCCAGAAAGGGGGGTTAGATCCACCCAGGTCCCCCTCTTTGGCTTCTAAGGTATCCTGGGTCTCATGGGCATGCAGCTTTCCTCCTGGCTGTTAGCCTTGCCCGGCTTCCTCCTCCTCATTGGCCTCCCTGGCCTTTATGGAATTCCTGGCTCCACCCCTCTCACCCAGTCAGCCCGGGCACCTGGTCCTGGAGCCAACCCTGCCCTGCTGTCTGAGTCTTTGGGAGGCTTGCTCGCCAGCTGAGTGGCTCTGCGCCCCGACCTGTCTCTTGCTCCTCCCCCCACCTGTCTCCCCGCCGCCCTGCTCCTGGCTGAGCCCCCCCCGTGGGGCGAGAAGATCCGGCGGTGTCCACAGGGGGGGAGGTGCCCTCCCTGGGGGCGCTGCTTGTGGGCCAGCATGCTTCCCAGCTCGTCCTCCCCCACCAGACCAAGCCGCAGGGCTCCCTTCCCGGCCACCCTGCATCGCTGCTGGCGGGGGGCCGGGTGCCTCCCAGGGGGTTGCCCTTCCCCCTGCCCCCGGCTCTCTGCAGTGCCTGGTTGTCTGCAGGGGTTGCCAGGAGTTTGCGCCCACTGCCGCCCGGGACTCTCCCCCATCCGTTCTCCAGCACCCCTGCACTTTGGGGAGGAGTGCCTCTCTGGGGGCTGCTCCTCCTCCCACCCATGGCTCCCCGCCAGCCCTGGCAGTCCGCAGGGGCGACTGGTGGGATCTACCCTCAACCTCCCGTGGCTCTCCCCCACCGATCCTCTGCCCTCCCTGCACCTCCAGGTAAGGCAGGGGCTGGCCAGGCAGCAAGTCCCTGACAGGAGTGTTTGCCGAATTCCCCCTCCCCCCTTGGTGCAGGCTATCACCAACACAAGCAAGCCTTCCCACCAAGCAAAGCATGAGATATAGCCTACAATCCTCTCCACACTTTCCTGGGAGTAAGCCCCTTTGTAGTCAATGTACTTCTGAGTAGAAATGCAAAGGGCTGGACTCTTAAAAGATCAGCACCCCAACTTGAAGGGTGAAAGAAGGTGGGCAGCTGGCAATGGGAGGACTAAGTACGGAGGGGAGCGGAGGGGAGGGGATTGATAACAGCTGCCTTAGTTTCCTTCCATCCGGAAGTGTAAGGCTGCAGTATTTGCATAACTCTATGGAATTTAGCACAAAGCATTTTTTGTTAATCAGCCGAGTCAAGGAACGGAACTAACGTGGATAAATAGGCTCCACGTATTTCTGTTACAGGCAGCGAATTGGAACAAAGCTGAATTTTATTTGATGGTCCCTCGTAGAAATCTTGCTGAGGGAAATTGATAACACCAGCAGTGTGATATGAAGTTCATAGGGGCAGCAGCGTGTGACATTAACAGTATGACAGCAGTTCCTTGTGGAGAGTGGGGAGGGTATCTTGCCCAAGTCTCAAGAACTGTTACTCCACTTTTCTATCAGTGACAAACAAAGCAGCTTACAAAGTGTAATAAAACAACATTACAGTATCTCACACCTTGACCAATTTACAGAGTTGCTCTGTGGAGCTAAGAACTGTATAGATAAAACATCTTTAAAGCCTACTCTGTCTTTAAGAACTAAAAGCACAGTAGAAGAATCATGTGGGAACTAGGGAACAGCAGCTTGATTCTCCCTTGCTTGCTCTGGGGAATAAACAGAGTGAATGGTGGGTATAGGGCTTGCACTAACTAAACTGTTTGTCTTTTAGGGGGGTGAGCTTGTATACTTGAATGTGCACAAGTCTATCAAATGTAAGCTGTAGGCTGACTGTATTAATTATATTTTAATCATATTCTAATCCCAGATCCCACACACTTTATTATGAACAGTTAATAGCATACAAATATCTGAGACCTTTCTGACAATAAGCCATCACTCTGCTTACCTTTTGCAATCTGTGCACCAGCAAGTCTAGCTCGTATCAAACCATGCCTTTCTTTGAGATGGAGAACACGGACTTTGGGAAACTGTGCCATGTATTGGTCTAGTGTATCCTTGAGGTATGCTGAATCAAAAGAGAGTAAGTAAAAGAAATATAAAGATCCGGGCTTCTTCAACATCTCTTAATGAGGGAATGAGAACAACCAACCCATCCTGAGCCACTGTTTTGCTTCTGGAAAATGGCAGGAAGCACTGGTGTAGCTAGAGGGGGGGCGTAGCACTAAGTTTTGCAGGGAGCCTCCCCGCAATGTGCAAGCGGCCCCTCCCCTTGGGAGTCATTTGCCTCGACTTTGCCCCTTCCCGCCCAAATGGCTCCGAAGGGGAGGGGAGGAGTTGCTTGCATGCTGTGGTGAGGCTAAAAGGAAGCGAATGGCTCCCAAGGGGAGGGGGAGGGGCCACTTGCACGCTACGGGGAGGCTCCCTGCAAAACTTAGTGCCCTGCCTCCCCTCTAGCTACGCCATTGGCAGGAAGTTACCTTCTTCTAGTGGCCAACAAGGGCCAGGGTCTGTGGATTGATCTCAGCTCTCATCTCCACCCCTCCCCCAGATTACTTTAATTTCATGTGAATTGAACCTATTAGAATGCTGATTATACAAAATTATCCTTTTTCTGTATTAATTGACATATTTTATGTCTTTTAATAACCCATCCTAAGTTAACAACATCCCTATAACATGAAAAGGGCAATCAGTGTGTCTCTTAAACTTCATCCACAATGACACTGCAAGGAGGCAGCTTCTGTCAAGCTAACAGGAGACATTCTAGGTGACAGTAAAATTCAACTGCTTGTACTTTTTGCTCGCTTGCAGTTGACCATACAGGAGAGCCCATCTGAAGCAACCAACACTGAGTGCAACCGATCCTTGATCTTTACATTGTTAGGGTCAATTCAGATCACAGTTTCATCACCTACTTGGCCCCATGCATTAAGATGTGTGTGCATGCACACCCTGGCCTTTTCCCTTCCTTCTTCACCTTTCCTTGTAAGTCACCCTAATTGTATGGAGGGGGTGCTTTGTCTAACAAACTCAATTAGGAAGACTTACCAGGAAAGGAGGGGAAGCATGGTAAGGGACAAGGAGTGACAAGGGGCAAGCAGGTTCACAGAGCATGAGTGCACACTGTTTTTAAAATGTGGGACCAGGCAGGTGAGACAGTATGGATGCATGTAAAAATCAGTTCAGTTTCAGTTTCAGTACCTTTATTGGCATACAGTTAAAAGATCATTAAACACTTTCATACAGCTAATAAAAAAAATGTTTGCTTATAACATAACACACCAACTTGCAATTAACTCCCGAAATTCAGAGACTTCAAAGAAATGGGGGCACGCTTCAGATTAGATGCCACAATTTGCGAGATAAATGTGGCTATCTGGGAAATGGTGTTAGGGTCAGTGGAAGCTAATAAGGCTTGCAATATAGCAGAATCCTCCAAGAAAAAATTGAGATAGGGTTGGAGAGCTGGACATTTCCTCCTGGCCTCATAATGAAGCGGACAATGGAAAAGAAGATGGACTAAAGTTTCTACAGCACGCTGAGAACATGGACAAATTCTCTCATGTGGAGGAGTACCATTGAATCTGCCCGAAAGGACAGCAGATGGAATGGAATTACTACGGGCCATAGAAAAGGCCCTTCTAGTTTTTGGACATTCCAAGGTGTATAAATAGTTGAGAATTTCCCCTACTCTGACCGGTAAATGAAAGTGTAATGGTGAGCAGACTTTGTTGGCAGCAGATAAAATACTGGAAGTATGAATATCCAGGAGTCTCTCTTTGATGAGCCTAAATGCCTCGTCTTGTGACAACTGGCCAAGTAAATCAGGCTCGACTCCCAGTTGTTTTATTTTTGTACTCCAAAATTTATCTGTAAAGTAAGGGTCATCAAGAAGATGGAATAGAAGAGTGTTGGAATCAGTGTTGTAGAGAATTTTAAGCCAATATTTAGTCGCTCTAATCCACGCCAGAGTTTCAAGTTGGATTTGACCTGATTCTATACAGAGCACCTCATAAGAAACACACCGGGGCAAACCTAGTATGCTTCTTAAAAAGACTGACTGAATCTGCTCCAGTGAGCTATTAAACGATTGGATCCAGAGTGGCACCCCGTATAGAAGTTGGGGGGAGCATTTCGCATTAAAGACCTTCAGTGCCGCTGGAATATACGAGCCACCTTTGCTATGGAAAAATTTAACAATGGCTTGCGAAGAGGCTTTGGCAAGGGAGCGAGCCATATAACGATGGCACGTCCATGCTAAATTATGCGAAAAAAGAATGCCCAGGTATTTGAATGTCCTAACCTGTTCTACAGTTTGTCCATTAAATCTCCACTCTCTTGGTCTCCAGGACCTTTCAAAAACCACAATTTTTGACTTGGTATAATTTATTTGTAACTCATTAGAGCAAAAGAATTCAACACACTTCCTAATCAAGCGTTTCAACCCCAAGCTTGAACGAGATAAAATAACCGCATCATCAGCATATAATAAAATTGGGACCTGCAAGTTCCTCAATCTAGGAGGGTGACCGTCAACAGTGGCTAGAGCAGGAGCCAGGTCGTTTAAAAAGAGATTAAACAGTGTAGGAGCCAACACACAACCCTGCTTCACCCCCCTGTTGGTGAGAAATTCATCAGTGCAATTACCTCTCGGGGAGTATCTAACTTGGGCAGTTGTATTTGAATATAAACCCCGGATAAGAGCAAGCAGTTTAGGATCTAGCCCCATACGAGCTAGTTTTATCCATAAAAGATTTCTGCTCACATTATCAAAAGCCCCTTTGAGGTCTAAAAATGCAACAAAGAGTTTTGATTTCATTTGGGTGGAATATTTGTGCGCTAAATGTTGGAGAATGAGGGCATGATCCAGGGTGGATTTCCCCTGTCTAAAGCCTATTTGTTCTATTCCCAAGATGTTAGAATGGGTAATCCATTGATTAAGGCGCTGAAGGAGAAGTTTTGCGTACAGCTTACCAATTACAGAAATTAAGCTGATGGGTCTAAAATTGTCCGGCTTGCAGGGATCACCTTTTTTAAAAATGGGGATCACTATGGCTTTAAGCCAGACTTTGGGAAATCGACCAGAAGCATTGATGGCTGAAAAGAGCGGGGCCAGAATGGACGTCCAGAATGAAGGATCTTCTTTGAGCCAGTTGGTAGGAATGGCATCAGGCCCCAGGGCCTTGCCCGGCTTTAGAGCTACAATTAAATCAAGAATTTCCCCTTCAGACACGTCAGGCCAAGCCTCAAAATTAGAGAAAGAAATCTCTGGGTCCCCACTACCGACAACTGCCGGATCAAAAAACAAGTCTGAGAAATGGTGGCGCCAAGAATGGCTAGAAATTAGATTAAATTTGCCCGTACCTTCATTGGAAGATCTAGAGACAATGTCCCAAAATGCCTTATGGTTGTTACTAGCAGTAACTTGAATCAGTCTATCCCAGGACTTTTTAATGAACTCATGCCGCTTGGACTGGGTCAAATCCTTCAGGGAAGCAATAGCTGTAAAATAGATTTTCAAATCTTCCTTGGAATTGCTAGCTCTAAAGTTTCCAAAACACTCCCTAGCATAAGACTTAGCTCTTTTGCAGTCCTGATCATACCATCCTGAATAGTCATTACTAGTCCTGCCTTTGGCCTTGACCGTTGGATTAGCAACATTTACAAAAATATGGTTCATTAGAGATTCAAAGGCAGATACTATAGATTCAGGCTCTGTTAGGGTCAGGACACGTTCCCTCAAGATCTTACCACATGAGTTATTCAATAATGACTGGATTTCAGAGAGGGCGGAATTGTTTCATCTAATTTTTGCTAAACAGGTGAGACTATCCCTAGCACGCAATGGAGGAGCTATGTGAGGTAAGTCTATGTTAAAAAAAGTACATAGGGGCAAATGATCACTCAGTTTAAAGTCATCGACTTTAAAGATGGAAACAAAAGGCAAAAAAGAAGCCGAAATTAAAACATAATCGATGACACTAGTACCTGCTGGTGAAACATGAGTAAATTCCGAAGCCCCTGAAAAATTGCACAATCCATTAAGTCAAATCAAATTAAACTGAAGGCTAAAGTTTGCCAGAGAAATCCCGGCATCATTGAAACAGATATCTTTGGAAAATCTCACTTAATGTCCATGGGTAGAGATAAAAGGTTCGCAGTCCTCACAGGCCATCTTGTGAAAGAGCTCAATACCGTCCCCAACTCATGAGTTGAAATCTGCACCAAGGATTACTGTAGCGTTGGGATAAATACTGCATGCCACGTTGCATTGTTCGGAAAGAAAATTCCAAGCTTGCTCCCGCTGTGAGCTGTTTTGGCAGGGGGGTAAATAGACGTTAAAAACCAGAAATGTCCGCTGTTGAATATCCAATTTGATGATTAATAAGTTGCATAGATTTTTTGATGCCTCCACAAGGGTCGCTGACAAGAGCGGGTTAATTAATGTTGCCAAGCCCGCTTGAGCGCGGCCCATCTTATTAAGTCTATAGGCTGGCAGATGGAAAGTTTGGTAATCGCCAAGAAGGATTGGTTCCGTTGCCCACGTTTCTTGCAGGAGTATGATGTCAAAAGATGTTAAATAGGCTAGGAATTCCTTATCAAGACTCTTTCGTTTCCAACCTGCAATGTTCCATGAGACCAACTTTACCTGGTTAGATAAATGTGTAGCAACAGCAAGGCTATGAAAGGGATAGCTGTCAGTCGAAAGTTGCCTTAGTCACAGTTGAGAAGAGTGAGAGTTCGCCAGGGGCGTAGCAGGACAATTGAGAGGCCAGCCGGAGTTGGTTGTTGCTAAGTCAAGACAACTTCCAGCTGAATCTAACTTCTGAATAGACGAGTTAAAATCGCCAAGTACTTCCTTCTGCACTAAAAGAGTTGGGCAAGAAGGTTGTTTGGGTGGAGATCGATGAAAAGATGCCTTGGGACAAGCGTCCAAGTCAAGTATGGGCAAAGGTGTTACAATTGGCAAAGACTGACACACAGTAGTCTCCGAGGAAAGGGGATGCTCACTCTGCTGTATCTCAAGCTCCCAGGGCGTATTAGTATGCGAGTTTTCCAAACCAATTCTAGTAGAATACGCACTGATCTTCTCTGATTGTAGATTTGGGCCCAAGGATTGGTCGATTGTTCGGAGATTGGATTGGACAAAGGAGGCATAAAAAGTGGCCTTTCAGCTATGCTAGGCATCAGAGGTTTAATTAAAAGTGATGAATTTGGAACTAGAAGAGGATCATCCCAGGGGAACATTCTTGAAACATCAGAAGGGGGGTGATTCGGAAAGTCCGACTGGAGGCAGAAGGAAGTCTCCATGTGCTGAGACTTCGTGAGCATGGAACCTGCACCCACAGGGTCCACCACCAGAGGGATTCGATTGATACCATGCGCTGTGCTACTCGAGGGAGTTCTAGAAGAGACATTAATTCTAGAACTAGAAGACAGTCCCTTAGTTAAAATAGGCGGCTTATGAGAATTAAATTTAAAAAGCGTTTGGCTTCCAACCTGTAAAAAAGTTTTCTGAATAATTATGTTAAAATTCCGAAAATGTATTCTAGCGTTAAAAATAAGGTTAGGTACTGCTTCTGAATTAAAAGCCAAATAGAGCCTTTTAGTATAGTTCCTGGAGGGCAAAAAGAAGAATTCCTTCAGTGCAGACAAATCCACTTGTACCTTCAACAGTTGAGATAGAGCCTTAACCGTCCTGGGTTTAGAAGACCACAGAAAAGCATCTCCATAAGGAATATTAAGAACTACAGCAGAGGGAAT
This sequence comes from Tiliqua scincoides, assembly GCF_035046505.1. NCBI lineage: Eukaryota > Metazoa > Chordata > Lepidosauria > Squamata > Scincidae > Tiliqua > Tiliqua scincoides. The sequence goes on along the minus strand of NC_089821.1, from coordinate 97,894,630 downwards.
TGATCTCAGACGTGTATTGCAAGCAGTAGTAATTAAACTTCCCCTCTCATGTTGTGAGTTGTTATTGGGCTTCACTCTTAAAGGAGAGGGTGGCGCTGAGAGGGAGCTGGTCTGGCATGGATGAAAATTGCTGCCAGTTTGGATTTTGTTTTCCAACCGCTGCAATGCCTGTAAAACAATTTGCAGTTGTCCTTCTAATATGTTAAAACGTTCGTAGATTGTTAGAAGGGTCTGAGCGGAAGTTAAACAGGCATCTCCCAATGTTTTTAATTTCGCCACAGAAGATATGCTGGCATCCAAGCTTGTCTGAATTCCACCTAGCAGCTCAGAAGCTGTGTTCTGGGTAATTTCTTCCTTATCGGGGGCAGATAAACATACTGCTGATAAATCCAAAGAGGAAGAACAGAGAGGGGTAACATTTGCAGCCTCAGACTGTTGTTTAAGGTTTGGGGGCGGGGAATGTAACAGTCTGTGAAAGAAAGGGCTCAATAGAAGGAGAGGTCTTTACCGCATTATTTAGATTCTTCTTTTTCCTTTTGGCACCTTTCTTATCAGTCCCACTCGTCGCCGGGCTGGTTCTCTGTCTTTTCTTTGTCGGCACTGTCGGCCTTTTCTTTGAAGAAGCTGACGACATAATGCCCTTCAGGAACTTTTACTGTGCTGTAAAACTTCTCAATATCTCACTCAGCTCATGAAGAAAGATAAACTTTAAATAAACGAATGGGGGAGTAACGGGAATATAAGGATAAAACAATATTTGTAAATTAAAAGCCTGAGCACTTAGAAGGAGCAGCTGCACCGGCGGCCATCTTGGCTCAAGTCCCCATGTAAAAATCAATTCTCACAGTACCCAGAATGCCTACACAGGAACCCCTACATAGAGGTAACAACCTCCATCTATGTAGGAAAAATGCCACATAGAGATCCTATGAAACATAAGATCTCAGGGAAGTTCAAAGCAATAGAATATGACCGGAATACTGCAAGGACCACTTGTACTATCATGGAAGCAACTAGAAATTTTGTTTAGTTTTGTTTTTTTCAAGCAAATTGTCTACATTTTAATTCTCAGGCAACTTTGGAGGGAAAGCTTTATCCTACCTTTTGCGCTGAAATCATCCACCAAAATGACCTCTTTAATATACTGTGGAGGGGATCGATTGAGAACACTGTGAACAGAGCGGAGGAGAGTGGACCAGACTTCATCCACAAAACACATGATGATGCTGGTGGTGGGAAGGTCATTGTGAACAAGAAGATCTGAACATCTGCAGTGACAACACAGATAAACAGTAAATGTTAGGGCCCCCTGCTGCAGTTCTGATTCTGATTGTATCCCTAACCCATGAATGCTATTTTAATTTATTTTTTTTAAACCCTTCCACTGAAAGCCAATGGAAGTGGTCTTTTGACAACTAAGGGGCCAATCCTATCCAACTTTTCCAGCACCAGTGCAGCTGCAACAAATGTTCCCATACCTTGAGGAGGCCTCTGAGACTGCCTACCCAACACAGGAAGCTGTGCATGCCGCATTGGCACAGCAACATCAGCACTGGAAAATTGGATAGGATTGGGCCCTAAAATAGGTTGGAATCATGGCAGGGGCAAAGTCCTAACCCCCTTACTCCTCAGTCCTAATCCTCCTAATTCCCCTATAGTTTCACCTCTCTGGCTTACTATTTACAAACTCTCTCTCTGTCTTATACGTTTACATTACGCTTTCCACATAACATTAAAATTTGGCCTTAAGGAACGGAAAAGTGGCTTCATTGTCTGGGCAGGGTCTAAACAATACAAAAGGCAAAGCTGTATATGGGAGTCTCTTTCAGTAGATAAGTACCTCATATGAGACACTGACTTGTTCCTGGAACCTGGCAGAGACTAATCCCTAGCCCAGTGGTTCCCGAACTTTTTCAACTGAGCTGCCTTGACATACTGGGTCATTGGCCGTGGCTCCCCATTATGGCTACAATCCTATACACTGTATAGGGCAGTAGATTTTTCATGAAGAATTCACAGCTCCCCTGGCTGGCTTCCACAGCTCTCCAGGGAACCACAGCTCATACTTTGGGAACCACTACCAGCATTTGCTATTAAAAAATCCAAGCTGTGGCTTGCGCTGTGGTTTTTGTGTTTAAGACAGTTCCTGCTTCTCGAAACAAGCCGGGTGGGCCAGTACAGTCCTGGAATGGCAAGGCAGAAATTATTTTTCCAGAGGGATAACTTTTTTAACAGGGCTTGGCAGCTGCAGTGTGCTATAATGAACTGGAAGTCAGCAGAAGTGAAAAATACGGTTGGGCAGAAGTCGTGGATTCTGCAGCATATGAAAATCAGCTGTAGAGAACAATCTTTAGATATTATTGAAATGCAATTTGTCACCCCTAAATAGAAAAGACACACATCTAAATAATAGGAGGCCTTCTCTAGCAGAGACGAATAGGTCCAAGAATATGATGGAAAAGATATTCACTTGTGACATTGATATCAGGAGTTTATGACTTACCTTGGTAAGTCCTGTTTCTGGTGGAGACAGGGGGCATTCCAGACAGATGGGAATGTCCCTCGTCGCATCCTGTAGGCAGGTCAAAACCCAAAGGGTGGAGCTGCCTGTGTGCGGGGACCAGGACCCAGACTAATAGCCGAGCCACAGTCCTCAGAAAAAACAACTTCATAATGTGGAAAAGGTCAACTTCAGACAAAAAACGGTGAAGAGACACCAAGGATAGAAAAACGAGAGTGCAGTAGACCCCAAACAAGCAAAGACTAACCCCTCATTGTGTGTTCATACCTCAAACTGGACCAGAAAGGTGCCAAGTCCAACGAGAATAGAAAAACGGGAGGACGGAATGCCCCGTCTCCACCAGGAACAGGACTTACCAAGGTAAGCCATAAACTCCTGATTTCCCTGGTGGAGATGGGGGCATTCCTGACAGATGGGATCTCCCTGAGCAGTAATCCCTGAGTTGGGCGGGATCAGAGACAGAACACCTTAAACCTTAAGCACCTTTTGGAGGACTTTACGTCCAAAGGCAGCATCCACGGAGGTGTGAGAGTTAACTTTATAGTGCTTCAGAAAGGTATGAGGTGATGACCAAGTGGCTGCTCTACAGATCTCAGACAAGGAGGAATGCCATTGAAGGCGGCCAAAGTGGCTGCCTCCATCAACGAATGGACTAGAATCCCTTCAGGAGGTTGGAGTCCCAAAGCTTCAAAGGCCAGAGAAATGCATGTTCTCAATCACCTAGCCAGAGTTACGGAAGAGACTTTCCCCTCCTAGTGTCCTACCCTGGTAGGCTATGGCAGGACGGCAGGACTGTTCTTGTTACCGGTGGAAAATCGAATTGACTTTGGGCAAGAAAGACAGGTCAGTTCGGAGAACCACACTGTCCTTGTGAAAGACATAGAGTTTGGGATGAATAGACAGGGCTCCCAGTTCCTCTACTAGCAGACGTGATAGCCACAAGGAAGGCAGTCTTTATGGAGATCATTTTTAAAGGAATTGTAGCCAGAGGCTCAAAGGGAGCACTAGATGGAGCTGTAAGAACTTTGAAAAGGTCCCAAGTTGGTACCCTAAGAATGGTGGGAGGATTAAGAAGAGCCACCCCCTTTAAAAAACGTTTAACATGGGGGTGCATCAGTAGAGACAGATGGCCTGCTGCTCCCAGAGTGCCTTGAATTGCCGCCACCTGGCACCGCAGGGTGGAAGTCTTGAGGCCCTTCTGCAGCCTGTCCTGTAGGAAGTCAAGAAAAACAGAAACTGGCGGGGAACTGGGGTCAAGATCCTTTTCTCTACACCACAAACGAAACCTCTTCCACATGGTTCTATAAACCCTTCTCATGGAAGACAGTCTAGAGGATAACATGGTGGAAATGACCCTCTCAGAGAAACCTAGGCGTTTAAGCTCTAGCCCTTCAACTTCCACGCAGTCAGATGAAACCTGTGTGACTGTGGATGATGTAGTGGGCCATGGGAAGGAAGATCTGCCTGGTGAGGAGTTTTCCAAGGGGGGGAGAACTGACATCTGTTGAAGTTCTGGATACCAGGGTTGCCTTGGCCAGTCTGGGGCAACTAGGACCACTGTCGCCTTGTGTAGCCTTATTAGTCTGAGCACCTGTGCCAGAAGAGGAACTGGGGGAAAGGCATAAAGAAGACCCTCTGGCCAAGGGGTCGAAAGAGCATTGACTGCCTCCACCCTTGGATCCTCCGTCCTGGAAAAGAACCTTTCTTTCCACTTGGGTGTTTTTGCTTGTGGCGAACAGATCCAGGACTGGTATGCCGAAGTGGGCTGTGATTTCCGAGAAGGTTTGAGGATGCAGACTCCATTCTGTCTTTGCAAGCCTTCTCTGGCTTAGCCAATCCGCCTCTACATTTGACTTTCCCGCTAGGTGTTGGGCGCTTAGAGATAGAAGATTTCTTTCTGCCCACTGAAGGATCAGGCTTGCCTCCCTCATGTTGCCTTGACAGTGACCCCCCTTGGTGGTTCAGGTAGGCTCTGGCTGACATATTGTCGGTCCTGACTAGAATGTGTTCCTGAAGGACAAGAGGCTCGAAATGGGCAAGAGCTAGCTGGATCGCTCTCAATTCCAGCAGATTGATACTGAGGGAAGCTTCCTGAGAGGACCAACGCCCCTGAACCAGTCTCCCATTCAGATGGGCCCCCCATCTTAACTGACTGGCGATAGATGTAGAGACTGACCCCTTGGGCTAACCAGTTGTCGGTCATCCACCATTGCAAGTCCCTCTTCAGAAACAAGGGGACCTGAAGCCTGATCTGTGACCATCTCTCTACTAGCTTTGCATAAGGGGACAGAAACTGCTGCAGTTTCCTAGTGTGAAAACATGCCCAGTTGACTAGTTGGAGGCACGAGATTAGCATCCCCTGAAGCCTGGCAAGTGACAATAGTTCAGTGTGTGTGTCCCTCATAACCTTGTGAAGCAATTGAAGAATCTTGTGTTGTCTGTCCTGTGATAGGAAAGCTTGGAAACTCTGGGTGTCGAACTGAACACCCAGATGTTCCAGTACTTGTGAGGGTGTCAGGAAGCTCTTGGATTCGTTGATAACAAACCCATATTGCCTGAGGCACCGTACTGTAAGGGTGGTGAGCGACTGAGCTAAATCCCTGGACGATGCTTTGATCAGGAGGTCGTCCAGGTAAGGAAAATGATGCAGACCCTGTAGCCTGAAGTGTGCTATCAGGGTAACTAGGACTTTGGTGAACACCCTGGGAGAGATGGCCAACCCAAAAGGGAGAGCATGGTACTGCAGAAAGGAACCATAGGAGAACCTCAGGTATCACCAGTGTTCCCTGAGGATGGGAATATGAAGGTACGCCTCTGATAGGTCGCTGGAGGAAAGGTAGTCTCCCATCTGAAGGAAATTCCCCATCTGAGGAAATGGTCTGGACTGTTTCCATCTTGAATTTTCTTTTGACCAGAAACAAATTCAGCCATTTTAGATTCCCCGCATCTCTCCATTTCATTTTGGCACTAGGAAAAAGACTGACTAGACCCCTGAGTTCCTTTCCAGTATCGGAACCTCCTCTACCGCCCCTATGGCGAGGAGGTGGTTGATGGCTTCCAGCATGGCAGAGTGCTTTGCAGGAACCATGGAAGGGGGGACCTGCCAGAACCTGTCTTGAGGTTTCCTGAGAAATTCTAGAGAGTAACCTCTGGAGATGGTTTCCAGAACCCAGGCATCCATAGTGGTTTGATGCCAGAGAGGGGCGAATTGCAGAAGCCGGGCACTGACTGGAACTGAGGGGAAAGGAGGTGTGGCGTCACACAGATTTGTCCTTGGAGGACCTGGGATGTGAATTGGCCCCGAGAAGGGAGGAATTTTCCCTGTTTCCGGGGAAACCTGCTCTTGTGCCACCTAGGCTTGAATCAAGCTTGTTCTCTGGATTTGCCTGAGACACGAAAGGAGCAAAAAGGCGGGATGGGTCTGAATTTTACCTGACTTTTGGGTGCAGAAGGCAAGACCTTTTGCTTGTCCCTATTTTCCACCAGAACAGGTTCAAGAGACTGACCGAAGAGCTTACCCCTGACAAAGAGGGTATCTACTAGCCTGCTTTGCGAACCAGGATCTGCATCCCAAGAGCAAAGCCGCAGGTTGCGTCTAGCCACTACGTTGGAGGCCATGGCCCTGGACAAGAACTGGAGAGCGTCCAGGGAGGAGTCAGCCATGAATGCTACTGCCAGGGAGATCTTTTTGAGAGATTCCTTGACAGCCTTAGGAAGAGAAGGGTTGGAGTTAGAGAGTTCATCAAACGGCAGGTGTCCTAGTTTTCTCAAGAACCTTTCTGGGGAGGGAGTATAATTTGTTGACTAATCTAGCATCCCTCCTGCCATGCAAAGGTGTTGTCCACTCAGATTCCATCACTTCAAGAAAGGCCTCAGGGAAAGGGATCTCTGCCTGGTGGAGGGGCCCTTGGGGAAACAGAGGCCGACCTGAAGTGGAGGATAGTGCAGCCGAGCCAGATTCAACATCTGTGGATGCATTGAGGATCAAGGCTCTGATTACCTTCTCCAATACCCTGGGTAGGAATTCTGCTGGAAAAAGGCGATTCATGTTGGAGTCAGCACCTCCCTGGTCCTCCGCAGACAATTCTCCTTCTTCTCTAGAGGAGTGTTCCTCAGAAGAACTGAGTTCAAGGCCCCCATGTCCCATGGCAGCGACTGGTGAGCACTTGGACTTTGTAGCATGCGTGGCTCCCCGAGGCTTAGAGTGTTAAGACTTTTCTTACGCCTGGGGACATCAGAGTCTGAGGCGGTGGAAAAATCAGACCCTTGTGGGGCTAAGGGTGGGCAGGGAGGGGTTCTGAGATGTTTAGCCTTGCCCTTGCCCCTGTCATTGGAGGACTGAGATGGTTGAGCGGCAGAGCTGTGTGCAGCCAACCTGGCATCTGTAAGTCCCTCCAGCCATTGCATAATGTGTTCTCTGTCTGAGCTCCCTATAGAAGAAGGGGCTGCGGGAGTCTTGGGTGCCTTGTGAGTGGGTGCCAGAGATTTGGCTAATCTGGGTATATGTGAAGTGCCCAGGTCAGGCAGGCTGGACTCAGAACTCATGTCAGAAGACATAGTGAGTTCAGCAGAAAAAATTAGCAGTTAAAAATGGGGGGGGGGAATTTATTGGGGGGCACCAGGGGCCAAAAAACACCTAACAATTTACCAGCCTAAGCCAAGACACAAAAGGGGGTACCTTTTCAAAATTCACCGAGACCAGGTCTCACAACAGTTGTACCAGCCAGAGCCAAGATACAAAACAAGGTCCCTAAAATGGCTTCCCAGACCCCCCTTCCCTGCCACCACCTCTGAGAGACGCGGAACAGGTGTGCCAAAACAGCTGCTGCTGCTGTATCCCTGGAGGCGGGTGCAGGGGTGCCGTGCTTCAGGGACCTTGGAGCGGCAAGGTACGGAGGCAGGCTGGAAGCGCTGCTGAGTGGAGTGTGCCTGCCTGCTCCGAAGAAGCCTCCTGACGCCCCAGCTGACAAGCCCGAGGGGGAGGGAGGAGAAGGCCCGGGAGAGGAAAAAAAAGGCGAGCTGTGCAGGAGAGCTCTAAAGGGCGACCAGCCTGTGTGCGAGGCAGGAACGATCTGGGTCCTGATCCCCATGCACAGGGAGCTCTACCCTTTGAGTTTTGACCTGCCTACAGGATGCAATGAGGGACATTCCCATCTGTCAGGAATGCCCCCATCTCCACCAGGGAACTTGCATGCCAGATCTCCACTGCCACAGACAGCTTCCCTTTGTCATCTCCACTGTGATAATCAATGGCTGACAGTGGCAGCATAAAAACACATTGCAAATAGCAGTGATGCATTAAAGAGGCCAATTTCCCAACCTGTACTGCAAAAAAGTGTGGAAAGTATCACTTCCATGGTCATTAGAGAGCATGAGCAGCAGGAACGATGGGATATGTAGTTCTTGTGGCTTCTAACTTTCCTACAGGGCCACCACGAGTAACTGGAATTTCATTTCTTATGGTCCCTTGTGTGTAAGATGCTGCCATAGAAGCCCCAAAGTAGCTCTTTTATGGCAGAAGCTATGGTGACCCTTTCTGCTTCTATAGTAGCCATTGCAAAGTAATGGTGAGAAAAGGAAGGGAAGAGTTGTAAGTGAGCCCATTATGAATTTGGCTTGAGTTTTGGCAGGGTTTTGGCTCCATTTTTAATAGCATGGGGGAGAAACTTTGCATTTCTTTTTCTACCTCTTTGCCCTCTATTGCAAATTCTGGTGCCACTATTGCTAATTCTTGGTGTTGAATTTCATGCTGGAGTCAGAGAGCGGACACTGGAAGATTCTTCTAATGCCATATCACTGCTCTGTGGAAGTTAGTTTTGGTATGGAAACAGATTACAAACAATCCTGATTTTATTCCAGAAAGGGGAAAAAAATGGATTTCTAGTGCACTCTAGTGGTTGAAAATTAGAAGTGTGACATTCCAGAAGAAATTAGTTTCTGAATAAGGTATTAAAGAACTCAGGATGTCAGGAAAAAAAGCTGTAAGAAGGTCTCAGTTACAGCCATTGTCTAGCAAGTGCAACAATAAAGTCTTGCCTCCATGAAGGGTTTGGTGGGTTCCAGTCGCTCTGTTGCACTCTCTTATCTCACAGCTGCCTTGAAGGCTGTGGCCAAGAAATGTCTCAAAATGACAACTGGGATAGACCAATGACAAGGGCAGGAGATTCTGCCTGAACAGTCCTGCCACTACGCAACACCCACATTATTTCCCTGACACTAGACTTGAATATGATTTTACAGTGTGGATCCTTTTGGGCTTCTAACAAAATGGGAGAGAAACTGTTAAACAAACTAAAAACTGTTACAATTAAAGTAAATGCCCGGAAGCCTAATCCTATGCTGCCCTAGCGCTGCATGGCACTGCAGCGCTGAAATGGCTGCTGTAGTATCCTGTGGGGCCAGAGCAGCTGCCAAAGGATTCCGGTGCAGAACTCAGGCAGATCTGGGTTTCTCCCCAGATCTGTGCCAGTTACTGAGCTGGTGCAGAACTGAGAGACCCGTGTTGAACTCTGTGGCTTGGGAGGGGGGACAGGATTCGGTATCAGCCTCTGTCATTGTCCCTGCCCCCTTCCCATATCCAATCTGCCCTCCACAAGCCCAGTTCTGTCCCCTCTCCCTTCCCCCTCCTCGAAAACCCTTCCAGGACACTCACCGGCTAGCACTCTTCTTTGACGTCCTGCTGGCAAAGAAGCCCAGCAACAACTGATGTGGACCTCTCCACCAGCGCTGTGTCTCCTCTGTTGCTGGTGAAGTGCCTCACAGCACTTTTGTGACACCCAGCACCAGCAGCCATAGGATTGGGCTGTAAAATACTGTTTGGGATCTAAAAACCTACTTTAGCTGTGGGGTGGTCACTTTTTCTTGACTAGCAAACTTTGGCAGGTTTGCTAATGTCAATATTTTCTGCGCTGGATCAAACTCAGGAGCAACCTAGTTCTTGTCATAATAAATGATGGTGGTGAAAAGCTCCTTAGAGGAGGAGTGGGATAAAAATGCCATTTTAAAAAGTCTCTCTCTTAGGACTGTCAGTCTTTCATCTGCTCTGTACTCCTTGTTCAAAAGATGAGGTTTGCATTTTGATTTTTCTGGCCCATGATAACATTTTGCCCAATTGTACAAATCCTGAATAAGAAGTTCGAACCATGTAAAACAAGCAGCCACAACTCCTCTTGAGGCTCTACTTAATGTTGAAGCTTTTTATGTTCAAATGCTTATTAGAAAGGGATCTCTTTGGGAATCTGATGTCCTCTAGTAAAAGGATAGTTGCAACACTCTTTTTTTCTGTCATTTGTAAAAATAAAAGCTTGTCATTTCCCCACATGTTAGCCAGTGAATAGTGAATGCTGTTGATGGCCTGGAAAGCAACAAGGTTCCCTATGCCTATCAAGAAGGAAGAGCAGAAAATCTGTAGATCTATGGGGGTGATAATAAATGTCTCCCATTTCAATGAATTTGTTATTATATATCATGATAGCAAAAAAGGAAGAAGCAAAGGGCTGGGTCAAGTCAGGAGTCTTCCCAGCTTGAACAAAAAGTGGAAGGAAAAGCATTTCTCAACTGCTATTTGCAATTCAAGGATGGTTTGATGTGTGCCTTAGGGGACTGTCACTCCCTGAGCTTTAATATCTCCAACTGGATCTTGAGAAGGCTACAACATCTTATCAAAGAACTCCTGGCAGAATCAGTTCTCTTGATTGTTTCTTACAAATGTTTTGTGTAGTTGCTGTCCCTGCCCAGATCTAAAACCTTCCCTTGCTCTTTCTGGGGAGGGAAATTGGTGGGAAGCAGTGAAGTCTCAGGCAACTCTCTGCCATGACTGGTGCTGTAGGATGGTTGCAGGGCACGTGGAACTAAACTACAATTCCCAGCAATGATGTGTGGTGACGTACTGTAGTGGGGTCACTTGCTATGGTGCCACAAGGCATTCTAGGGTGCTACCCAGAAGCTGCAAGGCATTCTGGGATCTATCTGGCCACAAACAGAGGGAAAACTGAGCTCTATGCTGCCACATCTCTCCCTGTATTTGCAGCTGAGCTCCACACATCTGGTGATCTTTGACTATTAAAAAATGATTGGAATCATATGGAAATAACATGGATCAGTGGAAAATTATCATCATCATTAGTAGGAGTAGTATTAGTTATTTTCATTGGAGTATGACAGGTGAGGCTCTGCCTCCCTTGCCTCCCCTGACTGCAAGTTCTTGATTCCCAGGGGCTATTGAAGAATATAACACCATTACATGTCACCATCATCGCATATGGGCCATATGACGTCAGGATAGCATTCTGGAAAAACAGATTGCCTTTTCCAAATGCTTGCTGAGGAAGCTTGTAAATTCCAAACTAATTCCAAAAAGAGCTAAGGGGGGACGATGACTTGTCCATCACTACAAGCAATTCAAAGACTCTGGAATGGCTCATTTGTAAAAGCAAAGGAAAAGGAAATCTCTGAGATACAAAACTCAGTGATTCCATCTGAATGATAAAATCAAATGTCATCCCACAGACTCAGAGTGGAAACCACCTTCCATTGGAGTTGATTGCAAAGACTCAGTTCATTTAATCATTCAGGATGGCACCTGTTCACTCAGTCACTTTGAGCCCAATCCTGTGCCCAGTGCCAGCCACAGGCCAACTGCTTGGAGCAAGGGAAGACCTCCAGGTGGCAGAGAGGTTTATTGGGGTGGTGGGGGGGGGGGAGGGAGGCTCTGCTCTGCTCTGCTGGACCCAGAACCCTGTGTCAGGCCTTCTGGCCTGGCACTCTCAACAGCAAAATAGCCAGCACAAACTTGCGAAGCCCCATTACGGGGCCTGCGTCCTTACTCAGGGGAATGAATGTCCCCCTGAGGAGACTCCAACAGCTGCTGCAGCACCCATAGGATGCAGTTGTAGCCATTTTAGTGTCACTGCTCCTCTGGGTGCCAGTCAGCTGAAAACTGGGTTGTCAATCTGCTCATCTCCCAGCACATCACACATTACTTGTATGGCTATCATACACAGAACCATACTATTCTGCATAGCACTGAAAGCCTACTTTAAAGTGAGTTGATTGTGGTGTGCAAGTGGTCTAATTCTGTGCATAGGGGCCACTTCACACAAACCACATGCCCCAAACTAGGAGCTAGGATTCAAGCAAACTGTTTTGAAGTGTACCTGGTTTCTTTTAGTTCGGGCCTTGTACCAGGAAAAGAATGGGCAGAAAATGTATTGGGATCAGTTTGTAGATAATTTGCAGTAGATTGGGAAGTGTTGCTTCCAATTGCTTAAGGGAAGCAACAAGAAATAAGACTTCTCCCACCACCACCACGTCAGACTGATTTACAGTCCCTACTCTGTAGTAATTCAGATGTAGATTTGGACACACACACACACACAGCTCCTGCAGTGCATCAAGTAATTGGCTCCACCCCCCCTGTGCCAACTGTGACCAGTTGGTGGACCTTGGGGTTTTAGGAAAAAAACGGAGGAGAATTTGCAACTCTGAATTCTAACCATACCTGCCCTTGGGTACAGCAAAATCCCAGTGGAATTTGGCTGTACTTCAATGGCTGTGCTGGCTGTATTTCAATGCTCACAGGCACCAAAAGGGAAATGTGAAAGAAAAATGTTAAAGAAATGTTAAAGGATGTTAAAGAAATAAACGCTGTGCAATGGCCAGGCAAACTTTAGGCCGCTTGCAAGAAACAGTTTCAGAACTATAAATGCTCCAAGTATACACTCCTAGTCAGCAGCACCAACCAGAGAGTGATGAATTTGGTGTGCTATTTGCTGATGTGGAGTACAATTAAGGGCTCCACGTCAGTGGGGCCGAGTGTTTGTAGTTCCTGCTGGGCCTATCCCAGTTAGTACACACTGAAACACGTCTGCAATTGATTTCAAGTGCCTGTTTCATTTTAGAGGCAGCTGCTACAAAAGCAAGGCTCTGTCGGCAGGAATGCAGCTTTCTTAATGGCTAACTGCACTCTCAGAGCTAAGCAAAGCCTCCTCGTCCCAGGATACAGTAACAACCTTTTTTCTTCAGCACCAAATGTTATCTTTCTCAGTGGTAAAATGCAGAACGCCTAATCTGATGGGCAATTTTCCAATTACCTTGTGTATCCTGATGCCCCTAGTAATACTCCAATATCTGGTAGGGGAGTTGTACCAAGACTACTACAGGTATTCTGTTTTTCTCTTGACTACCATCCTAAATACACTTATTAACCCACAGGTAACTATGGCTGATTGCCTCAAAAGTGACAACTTTCCGCACTGTAAGAAGTCAATCCTAGGCGCACACTTGTGAGAGAGTAAGACCTATTGAAATCAGTGGAAATTACTTCTGAGTAAAAACTTACTTACGACCAGGCTGTTGTTTGGGAGTAAGTCCCAATGAATTCAATGGTTCTTAGGGTACAATTCTATCCAACTTACCAGTGCCAATACAGCGCAGAGGTAAGGGAACAAATGTTTATCTTGAGGAGGCTTTTGTGACTCCTGCCACCACTGCAGGACTCAGTGCATGCCCTGTTGGCACATTTGCATCAGCACTGGAAAGCTGGGCAGGACTGGGCCCTTACCTCTCTAAGTAGACACGCATCAATCTGGGCCCTAATTCTATTTTAGACTGGAGCCCAGAAACCGATCCCACTACAGGGAGGCCCAGCCCCCTGACTTTTTTAAAGCTACATTTTTGTTTAGAAGACTACAGAGTAGGGCATGATTTGGCTGAATCCTGATCACATTCACCTCAAGTAAGTTCAAAATTGAACACAGTGGTACTCACTTATGAGTAAACATGCATAAGAATGCACTGTATGTACTCTTATTCAGAAGTTGGTTTCAACAAACTGCTTACCTCTGAGCAAACCTGTATGAGACTAGGCCTCACAGCAGCCTGCTTTTTTAACTGGGCCTGCTCCTATGTCTTTAAGAACATCTTGACACACCAACATTCAGGAGGTGAACCTTTACCCCCTCACTTTATCTGCCCAACAGGCAAAGTTTCTCCTGTTACATTATTGTGTATCAAGTCCGCTGTTAAAGACAGGTGTGGAGCCAGTAAGAAAAGTCAGTAACCTTAAAAGAAATGAGAGGTTCCCATCTTCTTGGTCTCAGAACACTGGTAGACTATATTCCAGAAGCTACTGCAATAATACTACCATCTAGTGGTCCCTAAGGTTACCCCTTCAGTGCTCATCAACTAGGAGTCTGCTATGGACAATGGGGTGTACTAAAGATGCAGTTAATTCACATGTGCAACTTTGCATCTTGAAGCAGTGTACAGTTGTGACCCATCAGAGCCTCACAACATCCAGGGCTGGTGCTATCATTAGGCCAAGTAGGCAGCTGCCTAGGGCGCAGACTTCAGAGGAGCGTGGTACTAACCTTTAAGGGCACAGTTTTATACAGATTAGCTTTTTTAACCCATGTAAAAAATGCAACTGATCATTTTTTTTTTAATTTTAAAATGAATACCACAATAGTGCTATGGCATATAATTAACTGTAAAGTCTTATGAAAAATTATTTGGAGGTGCCTTACCTACTGTGCAACATGGCCCTGCACTGGCCCTGACAACACTGCACTGGCCCTGACAACATCCCAGTGATCTGTAGAGCTAGAATGGTCAACTGCCAGCTCAGCTATAGGGCCATTGGGCAAGTTTGATCAAACCACAGTTCACTTTACCTTGAAAATGGGAGTAGTAGTACGCCCCTGGATGACAGCAGGGTTCAATGCACAGGAAAGTTGTTATATGTCTGAGTAATCATAATTAATATGGTCAAACACCATTCCTCTTTTTTTAAAAAGGATGTTAATATATTTGCTGCTACTCAAGGTAATTGACATCTAACTTTAGGGAAGGGGAGGAAAATCCATGTGATCGATAAACAGTTCTTGGCAGGTAGCCTACAAATCTACGCAGTGAGGTGCAACAAAACAGATCTTACCTGCTGGGCCTGGTGTCTTCAATTGCTCGGTCCACTGGGATTAAGTCGCTGAGGTAGACATTGAAGTTCCCCTCGTTCCACCTCCTCTTGGCCTCTTCCCGCTTCTCACCTGGGACTACAGCAGGGCGCCCAAACTGTCCTGGTGCTTTGGGGTCCCTTGGGACCAGTGATCTATCAATGGCTAACACTTTGTGCCGCCTAATATCTTCTGCTAAATGGATCGCACTGTCATTTTGATTGATTTCCCTTAATTGGGCCTTGACCGCTAAACTGACCTGGTGCGCTGCTCCTTCAACCAGGCTCTCATTTGCGATCGAGGCCCGAAGGCTGGCGACTTTGGTGGCATTCACAATCACTGTCAGGGTGTCATTGGCGACGAGTGGTACATTCTGTCCCATCGATCTGCGTGTTAAGTTTCCTTTGGTATCGGCTTGGGGGGTCTGGGTTGCTGGCAAGGCCGCTTGGACTCCCTCCTTGCTAATGAGGACCACTTGATTCTCTGCAAGAGGAACCACTTTTGCAGAGGCATTGGACCGCCTCCCTAGACTTGTTGAACCAGGGGGTGCTCCTTCTTGCTCGGCTGCTGCTTCCTGCTTGGCGACAGGTACATCCAGGCTCCTTGTCACCTGTCCGATTCTTCTGTCCACCCCAGTCCCAAAGGACGGCAGGTCTGCTGGCACCCTCAGTTCCTGGAAGCTCTCCGCTGGCAGGGCACCCCGCTTGAACTCAGCCAGGGAACTTCTCTCCACCAACCCAACTTTGAGCAAGCCCTCCTCACCCTTGGACGCCTGAGTGAAGGGCCTGGGTGCCTGTGGCAGAGCGACTGGGCTGCTGACAGGAGCTGCACTGCGTGCCAGCGGCCCTGGAGTGGAGTGAACCCCCTTGGGAAGAAGCACTGGCGGGGTGGCAGGGAGGTGGGTGGCGTTCCCCGCCCGCCGGGCCGCCTTCTCCGAGGGCTGCGCGGCAGCTGCGGGGCTGTGCGCTTTCCCAGGGCTGGGTCTGGGCAGCCGGAGCCTGTGCTTGAGCACTGCCGCCAGGGCCCCCAGGGGGGCTGCGGTGGGGCTCCTCTTCCCGGGGGGTCCCTGCCACCCCCCCGCTCCCTCCTCGGCCCCCTCCTCTGGGCTGCCCCCGCGGTAGCGCGGCCCTCGCCCCAGGGCAGGGTCCGGGGCGCGCTCCCGCTCCTGCCGGACCACCTCCTCCTTCAGGACGCGGCTGCCCCCCTCGCTGAAGGAGGAGAGCTTGAGGGCTGCCATGTCGAAGAGCAGCCAGGCGACGGAGGCGGCGAAGATGAGCGCCAAGGCGCGCCCGCTGCCTCGGAAAAACTTCCGCACTTTGTTCATCTCTTTCCCGGGGGAGCAAAAGTTGGCCCAGCGGAGCCAGCGCGTCCTCTCGCCTCCCCTCCCCTCCCCGGGGGCCTCCTTACCTACGCAGGCTGCAGCGCGCCTGCATCTTGCTCCAGGAGAGCCCTCCGCTCCCGCTCCCGCCTGGGGCGCCTGCCTGCGTGGCACGCAGCGGCAGCATCCGCGTCTCCTCGTGGGCAGCACGACCTCCGAAGGCGGGCGCAGGGGCCGCCTCGAGCACCCCCCAGCCACACGCGGACCCCTCCTCGCTGTCCCTTGCGACGCCGGGGCTGCAGTCCTAGCCACGCTTTCCTGGGCGTAAGCCCCCTGGACGATAGTGGCACTCACTTCTGAGTAGCCAGGCAGAGGGTTGGGCTTGGAGGCTGCTTGCCTAGCCACACTTTCCTGGGAGGAAGCCCCACTGACTATAATGGGACTTACTTCTGAGTAGACATGCCTAGGATTGGGCTCTGAGGCTGCAATCCTAGCCACACTTTCCTGGGAGTAAGCCCCACTGGCTATAATGGAACTCACTTCTGAGTAGACAGGCAGAGGATTGGGCTTTGAAGCTGCAAGCCTAGCCACACTTTCCTGGGAGTAAGCCCCCTTGACTATAATGGTACTCACTTCTGAGTAGACAGGCAGAGGACTGGGCTCAGAGCCCTGCTTGCTGCCCCGAGGAGGCAGGCTGCGGATCAGCTGGAGGAATTGGTGCGCCTCCCCCCCTCAACCCCCCCGCCCCAGCGCTGCTCATTCCTGTGTAACCCAACACCTCCCTCCTGGAGGGGAATGAGTGTCGAGCTGCCTGCAAACTTGTAGCGTGGCGCTCCCTCTGCCCTTGCCGGTCATCATTCGCTCCTGGAGTTTGCAAGAGTTTTGGCAAAGTTGCCATCAGGGCAGCCACGTTTCTGGTTTGCGGCGGCGGCGGCTGCGGAGTCCTGATCGTCCTACAGGGAACTTAACCCTTCGCTTTCGCTGTCTCCGCAGAAAGTCCCCTTAAGGCTGCCTGCTTATGTTTTCAAAACATGCAGTCACCCCCGGTGGTTTGTGGAGCTGGGAAGATTCTTCCTGCCTCCCCCAGGGCAGGGTGACCAGTAGTCCTCTTTTTCCAGGACACATCCTCTTTTATAGCCTCATGTCCTGGAAAAGAACTTAAACGTGCTTCTTGGACCCTGCCAACAGCACATAGCCTTCTAGCAATTAATAAATTATATGTAATAAATTCTATGCAATATAGTTTTAAATTTAATAATAAGTAATATTGTGTTTAAATTAACCACATGAAATCCATATAGGAGTGATTTTAGCCTTTGTTTTGTCATGACCTACATTTTTGTCGCATGTCCTATGTTTTGGGGTGCCTGGTCCTCTTATGCAGTTATGACATCCCTTCACCCTGCCCCAGTGTGTGCCAGATGCCATGAACACAAAAGAGGATCAAAATGTAGGACATCCAAGAAAAATGTGGAACATGACAAAATAGAAGCTCAAAACACTCCTATATGGATTTCATGTGGTTAATTTAAACACGATATTACCTATTAAATTTAAAACTATATTACATATCATATATTACACATAATTTATCAATTGCAAGAAGGCTATGCATTGCCCGCAGGGGCTGCTCACAGGGAAAAGAAGGACATTTAAGTTCTTTCCCAGGACAAGAGGCTAAAAATGAGCCTCTAGACCAGGGGTGTCCAAAGTTTTTGGCAGGAGGGCCACATCATCTCTCTGATGTTGTGTCAGGGGCTGGGGGGGGGGGAGGAGGAATTAATTTACATTTAAAATTTGAATAAATTTGCATAGATTTACATAAATGAATATATTAAAGATGAACTTATATGATTGAATGAAGGTCTTGCAATAGCTCAAGGCCTATAAAAGGCCTTGCACAAAGCAAGGCTGGCCTTTCCTTTGCTGCCGCTACTGCATTACTAACATGGAACAGCAAGCAGTGGAGGGAGCCCTCAATCCACAGCTCACAAAAGAGGTCAAACAGTCGCCCTCACGCTGAGAGCAGTTGCATCTGGCCAGTGTGGGTTCCAACAAATCTCCAGAGGGCCAGAGGCTCATTGGAGACTTGGGGCTCCCTGAGGGCCGCATTGAGAGGCCTTGAGGGCCGCAAGTGGCCCCAGGGCCGGGGTTTGGGCACCCCTGCTCTAGACTCTTGGAGCCTCCCAGCTCTTGTCCTGGAAAACAAGGACTTCTGGTCATCCTGGCCTCCCCCGTCACAAAAGGAGGACTTAGAGTTATTTAAAGCTGGCCTCAGTGTTGTTCAGTTGCAACACTCAGGCAGCAACAGAACTTGCAGCTTTCCTTGAAAGAGATTGCCTCTGAACATGTGCCAAATGCATTCCCCTCACTACTGAGTATACATGAGCATATATATTGTCCAAGATTCCTTTTCTCTCCCCCACAGCTGCATTTTATCCTCAGGACAACCTTGTAAGATCAATGAGGGTAACAGCGATTGGTCTTAGGTCAGCTTCATGAGGGTAACAGCTATTGGTCTTAGGTCAGCTTTATGGGAATGAGTGGTGATCTGACCCATAGTGGAGTGGAGACCCAGTCAAAGGAAAGCCCTTCTCTCCAGAGAAGCAGCAAAAAGTAGGTGCATGAATGAATGAATATCATGTCTGCCTTCTGCACACCTGGATAAATTTAGCATGTTGCATAGATTCCAAGGAGGGGGAAGGTGCAATTTCTGTTTCTTTATTTTACTCAAAGCAATTTTGCTCCACTTTTCAATAGACAAGACCCTTCAAAAATTTACATAAAAATCAATTAAAAATGGGAACATGGGATTTTGTTTTGCCTCACTAGCATCTTAAGATCAGGCCAAGGATCCATCTAGTGCAGCTTCCTGTAACTCACAGTAACATACTAGATGTCTCTGGGGGCCCACAAGACAGGACAATACCTGTATTGTGTTGCCATTCTCTTGGAGCAGGCTTTCAGAGATAGGCTACCTTTAAAACCCGAAGGTTTCATACCCAAGTCATCATGGCTTGTAACCTATGATGGACTTTTCCTCCATAAATCTGTCCAATCCCCTTTAAAGTACCTAGGTCAGGTGCTATCGCAACATCCTGTGGCAAGGCGTTCTGCAGATTAATATTCCCTCTTGTCTGTTCTACCTTTCCCATCAGTCAATTTTAGTAGATGTCCCCTGGTTCCAATGTTGTGCGAGAGCAAAAACAACTTCCTTCTATCCTCTCTATCCAGCCTATGCATAATTTTATGTGTATCAATCAAGTCCCCCTTCAGGTACCTTCTTTCTAGACCAGGGCTGTCCAAACTTTTTGGCAGGAGGGCCACATGATCTCTCTGACGCTGTGTTGGGGGCAGGGAGGAGGAAAGTTAATTTACATTTCAAATTTGAATAAGTTTACATAAATCAATACGTTAGAGATTATCCCATGCAATTGTTCCAACTCCCTTCTAATGCCCACTTTTTTGGCTAATTAACACATCCTTATCTCTAGAAACAGCTGTAGTGTGTAAAGGAATGAACACAGAACTCCTTATCAATAGCAATTAACCAACTTTATTGCTACAAACACTTCCCTACAATTCCTCTTGTCCAGAGGCTTTCCCTTCCCAAAACTCCACTTAATGGGTAAAGGTCCAAAGCCTCCAGTCCAAATCCACGGTCTGATCTTCAAAGAACAGTCCTGTCCAGTCTTCTCCTGTCCAGTCCCTCCGTGGCCTCTCCAGCAGAGTGTCTCCTTCAGCAGGGTCCTGGCAGTCCTGTCTTCTGTGTCCTTCAGCAGGGTCCTGGCAGTCCTCTTCTCCCGTAGGGCCTGGTCCATGCATGTCCTGTAGGTCTCGGTCAGGCAGCCTCTTGGGTCTGGGTCTGGGCTTTGCTCCTTCTGAAGCTGCCTTTTATCCTTGGATATCCCATTATCCAAAATGCAGCTCAGCTGTGAGCTACCTTGTTAGCCCCTTGTTAAGTCCAAATTAGGCTCAGGTGAGCCAACTCTTCAGTCCATGTCCATTCAAAGTCCCATCAAGGTCAAATGAAGCTCAGGTGTCCATTCAGGTCTCCATTGGCCTTGATTGATTACAGCTGTGGAGCCAGCCCTGTCCTTCCCAGAGCTGTCAACCAGCTGTCAAATCATGGGATCGCTGTCAACACCACATCATCCACCTGATGATCTTCTGATCTTCCATTACAGAGATGGAACTTATATGAATGAATGAAGGTCTTGCAATTGCTCATGGCCTATAAAAGGCTTTGCACAAAGTAAGGCCAGCCTTTCCTTTGCTGCCACTGCTGCATCACAGACATGAAACAACAAGCAGTGGAGCGAGACCTCGTCCCACAGCTCACACGAGAGATTGAACAGTTGGCCGTCACACTGAGAGCAGCTGCGTCGGGCCAGCACGGGCTCCAGCATGTCTCTGGAGGGCCAGAACTCATTGGAGACTGGGAGCTCCCAGAGGGCCGGATTGGGAGTCCTTGAGGGCCGCAAGCGGCCCCAGGGACAGGGTTTGGGCAACCCTGTGCTAGACTAAAGAGCCCCAGATGCTATAGCCTTTTCTTGTAAGGGACATGCCCCATTTTGGCTGCTATCTTTTCCAGTTCCACTGGATCCTTTTTAATATACTCATTTCTTCACTGGCATCTTCTTGTTGTCTCTGTTCACAGGGTAGTTGGTGGTTCTAGCAGGCTCTGTGAGGGAAGATTCTCACTCTGGATTGGGCTCCTCCTTCCCTGGAAGCTCCAGGTCCAAACATCACATCAACTTTGAGCATACAAATGGAAACAAACTGCCTTTCCTGGTTCAGAAGCAGTGGGCCTGGTTCTAGCACAAAGATTGTGGGGGTGTGAGGCAAAAGTGTCCTGTAGCCAGGAGTATGAAGCAGGCAGCCTGATACTGTCCTACATGTTTACTTCTAGGTGTCCATAGGCCTGAGATGCAAATCAGGAAGACACACATCTTTGGAATGCCTGACCTGTTTGGGTTTCACATACACACTTCCATTTGGTTCCCACAACCAGAATACTCTCAAATTCCAAGGAATATTTTAGGATTTGGTCCTTAGGTCCTTAGACTGAAGTCCTGAGCCTGGCTTACATCTCCAGCAGAATGGGGGGTGGGGAGTATGGACTGTACCACTTTGGACTGCAGCTGCATAATGATTACATGGTGTGAATTGTTCTCCTTCCTGCAAATAGAAAGCCAGAATAGCCAGCCAAATAGAAAGCCAGCAAAGGGCTGGTATGGAATTTTTCTCCCTGATATAATCTTTTGTTTTTTTTACTTTGTACTTTTTTTTTTTTTAATGCAGAGGTGCTTTCAAAATTGAGTATGAAGTGGTACAGCCCATTCTTCCCCCATCAGTATCCTTCCACTTCCTTCCCATTCAGTTCTGCTGCATGTGTAAATCAGGCAAGTCTAGTTCTCCATTTCTGGAGAGCAGAGCACTGAGGCTTTGGGTGCAGGTGGGAGAGCAAGGTGTGAGGGAGGAAAGAGTATGCAGGGCCAGACTTCTCCACTCATTCACTTGCCTCTCATCACCATTGTATCATCAGTGGCTGGAGTGACAAGAGGGAGCAAGAGGGAGATGACCTAGCACTGTTCCTTCTCCCCATCCTTAGGAAACTCACCAGGTAACTCACCAGGTAACCACTGATCACCTCAAGGCAATGTGCGGCGGGGCACCAACCTCTGCTCTTGGTGGGTGTAGCATGCATGTGTTGGGATGAAGCTATAACTATGAGTGAGAGAACCTCTATTGCTATTCCACATACTGAGGAGAGAAAGTTTATTGTCCTCTTGGTTAACAATAAATCACTCAACATGTTGGCCAAAATAAACAAATGTTATTCTCATGTTCACAGCCACCAAATGAATGAATTATTCACTGCAAGTGAAGGGGAATACCTTTTTTTTTTTTTTTTTTTGCATGTTATGAATCATGAAACATTCACAGCTGGGAACAGCATGGTCAAACAGCCCCACTGTAAACTTCACAGTCTGGCTTTTCTGCTCAGCAAATACAAATGTGCAGGGTTTGTTTGAACAGACTTGCTCAACATAAGACAGCCGCCTTTATGGGCATGAACTGATTAATTAACTCCAGACCATTTTAACATTAGGATAATACTGAGGGTCAGTCGCAAGGAACTCTGGAGCTTAAAGCACAAGGGTTTTTATTCTTTTATATGTATTTTTTTTAATGCAGTGCTTCAGAGGAGAAGGTGATTTTACTCTGCCCTAAGTCTGCATAAGTCATAAGTGGGGAAGTCAGGCATTCCAGGCTTTAGAGAAGGCTGTGAGGGTCAGCCTGTCAGAAACTACTCCACAAAGTTTAATTTCATGTTACACAGTGGCAAATCTGCTTTGCATGTGAAAATGTAGTTTCTTATATAAAGAAAGTTTCAACACTTTGTTCAATCTGAACAGCTGAGATTTAGCCAACCAGTAAAACTAGTTTGGTAACCAGAGCTGGGCTTTGAAAATCCTGTAAAATCTAGATTCTGCCAAACCCTCCTTCTAATCCAGGGGTGTCCAAAGTTTTTGGCAGGAGGGCCACATCGTCTCTCTGACACTGTGTCGGGGGCCAGGGGGGAAAAAGAATTAATTTACATCTAAAATTTGAATAATTTACATAAATGAATATATTAAAGATGAAGTTATATGAATGAATGAAGGTCTTGCAATAGCTCAAGGCCTATAAAAGGTATTGCACAAAGCAAGGCTGGCCTTTCCTTTGCTGCCGCTACTGCATCACAGATGTAAAACAGCAAGCAGTGGAGGGAGCCCTCATCCCACATCTCACATGAGAGGTCAAACAGTCACCCTCAAGCTGAGAGCAGTTGTGTTGGGCCAGTGTGGGCACCAACAAATCTCTGGAGGGCCAGAGGTTCATTGGAGACTGGGGACTCCCTGAGGGCCGCATTGAGAGGCCTCGGGGGCCGCAAGTGGCCCCCGGGCCGGGGTTTGGACACCCCTGTTCTAATCCAATGAGATTCTATTTGGGCTCTCATCTTACAGATTCACACACGCTCTGCCTCAGTACATCATTGCATCCTTGGAATCAAGACATAGCATTTTCTGGCTTCATTGCTGGTACAGTCTGGAGAACTAGTAAAATAAAATGCTGGTGAATGGCCCAAGGGAAAAGGGAATGATCTGCAGCTTCAGACAGTGTATCTGGGAGTAATCTT
The DNA here is from genome assembly GCF_035046505.1 of Tiliqua scincoides. Classification (NCBI taxonomy): domain Eukaryota; kingdom Metazoa; phylum Chordata; class Lepidosauria; order Squamata; family Scincidae; genus Tiliqua; species Tiliqua scincoides. The sequence goes on along the minus strand of NC_089821.1, from coordinate 97,871,654 downwards.
TAGGTACTGAAATTATGAGATTTATGTTTTGGGCAGCCTCTTAATCCTTTCCTTTGATGACTGTTTGGAAGAACATTGGAAGCTGTCAGACCCATGGTTCAGCATTGTCTACACTGACTGGCAGCAACTTTCTATGATTTCAGACAGAAGTTTTGCCCTGCCCTATCTGGAGATGCTATGGATTGAACTTATGCATGCAAAGCATCTACTCTAACTGAGCTACAGTCCTTGCCTAGCTCTTGCCCTTCCCATTACATATGTGCTATTCCACAGTTGTCCTTGCAACATTTTTCTTCTTCCCTTCCACTTGTAGTCAGATCTGCCAACAATCATTATCATCATCTTGAAAGCATGAAAGATTAATTCTGCACTTTAAGCAAAATACATGAACGTGTTTCTGGTTTGCACAAACAGCAGTGTGGTGGCTCTAGCTGTGTTCTTGGCACTACAGTGAATGTGAATATAATACCATCCATGGCTGGAGAGCTTACAATATGGTGCCCCAAATGTAAATAGTTTGTTAAGCAGTATATTTATTGATCTGAATTCTGCCTTTCCATTTCATTATCAAATATTCCAGGTGGTTGACATATGAATAACCAAAAATGACAAGATCACAACTGAAAAATTTAAACATAAGAAAAATAGCGGCAAAATTACAAGAACAATACAGTTTGTAGGAGAGACAGCAAGTGAAACTCAAATAAAAGGAAAACCAAGCACTTGCCAAAACAATCAAGTGTCTTCCAAAGGTGATAAAAAGCAAGCAAATTGTGAACAAGTTTGTTTTTTTAGAACACGGAGCATTCCATCTTGGGTACTGCAAGAGAAAAAGGCCTTTCCCTTGTTCCTACTTGCTGTACTTCTGACTGGGGAAAGACACAAAGAAGGGGCTCTCCTACTTAATACGAGAGGATGCAGTCTTTTCGTTATCCTGACCTCAAGCCACTGTGTTTAATACTGTTGAATGATTTCTGAATTCAGCAACTGTGCTCCTGATTCCCAAGACATGGTCTGGAGGTACATGAATGAGCTGTCTTGATGAAACTAATAGTTCTGAGTTTGGTCAGTCCCTGGACCGGAGACAGGCTGGGAGCTCTGGACAGCCCAATCCTAACTGGTGCCAGAGCATACTCAGCCCATGCTGTAATCAGCTCTGGGAAGGAGCAGGCTAGAGGTCTCTTTGAGGTAAGGGGACATTTGTCCCCTTACCCCAGGCAAAGCCCCAGCCTGCGCAATGGGGCTACTCAGATCTGCAGCAGCAAAATTGCTGGTGCAAGTCTGAGAAGCATTGTATCAGGCTTTCAATCCCAGGACTGGGAATATGATAGGCTTGTGCTGTTGCCGCCAATCCCACCCCCCTCCAGGGCTGGATCCACCCCTTCCTGCCCCACTACTCCCCTCCCCACCTTCGTCCTGCCCTGCGCTGCCCAGTGGGAACTTAACAGCTCCGTCAGGCACTTCTTTGGATCCAGTGCTGGTGGGGTGCTTCTTTCCGCCAGTGTTCCTTACTCACATGCCTGATCTTGTCTGATCTTGGAAGCTAAGCAGGGTCAGGCCTGGTTAGTACTTGGATGGGAGACCGCCAGGGAATACCGGGTGCTGTAGGCTTATACCATAGTCTTTCGAGACTGAAGGTTGCCAACCAACCTTACTCACAGGGTGTTTCAGAGCACTTTGTGACATCCGGGGCTGGTACAGCGGTAAACACCAGTTAGGATTGTGCTTTGAGTTTCACAGAAGAAAGGCAGAAGTGAAATGTAATAAATAACTACACAGATCATCTGAAAAAAATTTATTGTATCAAATCCATGGCATCTTTTTTTTCCCCATGTAAAAATATTTGGAATCCTAATGGGACAACTGAGTCCTGAATACACTCAGCAGCAGCCCAGGTCTGATCAAGTAGCTTCTACTGATGTAGTCCACAATTTTGTTTTGTCCTGTGCAGTCCTCTCACTACTGTCAGTAGACTTTGTAAGTAACTGCTTTGATGACAACTTTCCGGAGTCTCTTTTCTGGACTGAAGCTGTACTGAGGCACAGATGAATCTGTTTTGAATATTCATGCAAATTCCTTTAAGTATTTCATGCTCACAGTTTCCTATCTGAACGTGGACTACAATGCCTGAGATTTGTACCATTCTTGTGGAAAATGTGTCACTTTGCAAAGTCACACACTACCTTTTTGCCAACATTTGCCACTTTACAAATGTTTTGTTAGCAATTGCATAAGTGATAATTAGATATCTTCACAATCTTGCATGCCTAATACTTGACAAGAAGCAACTAATTATAAGAATAGTTCTTCCCTCTTTCTGGCTTCCTGATGAATCCTGTAAGGGCAAATAGGAACTGATCACAAATCTCAGCCTGAATATTTATGCAGTGCTTGCAATTTCATTCTTGAGAGCAATTGGACTACCTTGTCCAAGGTTGTATTCATGGAGAGATAAGACCATAAGAACAGCCCCATTGGATCAGGCCATAGGCTCATCTAGTCCAGCTTCCTGTATCTCACAGCGGCCCCACCAAATGCCCCAGGGAGCACACCAGATAACAGGAGACCTGCATCCTGGTGCCCTCCCTTGCATTTGGCATTCTGACATAGCCCGTTTCTAAAATCAGGAGGTTGCACATACACATCATGGCTTGTAACCCATAATGTTTTCCTCCAGAAACTTGTCCAATCCCCTTTTAAAGGCATCCAGGTCAGATGCCGTCACCACATCTTGCGGCAAGGAGTTCCACAGACCGACCACATGCTGAGTAAAGAAATATTTTCTTTTGTCTGTCCTAACCCTCCCAACACTCAATTTTAGTGGATGTCCCCTGGTTCTGGTGTTATGTGAGAGTGTAAAGAGCATCTCTCTATCCACTCTGTCCACCCCTGCATAATTTTGTATGTCTCAGTCATGCCCCCCTCAGGCGTCTCTTTTCTAGCCTGAGGAGGCCCAAACGCCATAGCCTTTCCTCATAAGGAAGGTGCCCCAGCCCAGTAACCATCTTAGTCGCTCTCTTTTGCACCTTTTCCATTTCCACTATGTCCTTTTTGAGATGTGGTGACCAGAACTGGACACAATGCTCCAGGTGTGGCCTTACCATCGATTTGTACAAGGACATTGCAATATTAGCTGTTTTGTTCTCAATACCTTTTCTAATGAACCCAAGCATAGAGTTGGCCTTCTTAACTGCCGCCGCACACTGGGTCAACACTTTTATCGACTTGTCCACCCCCCCCCCAAACCTCTCTCCTGATCTGTCACAAACAGCTCAGAACCCATTAGCCTATATGTGAAGTTTATTCACATAAGATATTGCAATAGGATTCTAAATGTAAGAGCTTGTCAGTGTGATGTTCACACCCTCCTAGTCAGTGGCATCATTAGGGAAGTGTGGGGTGTGTGTGGACCGCACCAGGTGACGTGCACAGGGGGGGTGACATGCACTAAAATCATGGTGGTTAGGAGTAACCCCATCACATTATATACCTTGGATGCAGAATTTCAAGTGAAATGCAAAGCAAAAAACCAGAGTGAAATATCTCCTTTCTGTCAAAAGTTATGGCCAAAAAACCAGAACACAAAAATGCATGGAGCCCTATGGAAAGTGAAACTGAGCCATATCGCGTGTTTACTCGTGAGTAGGTGAACTTGCCTTAGTCCGTTGGAAAGGGCAGGCTGAGAGGAATCCAGTGATACCAGAATGGTCCTGATCCAATGAATGCAGCCCCCAAAACACCTGAGAAGGAGGTCCTTCCCTCCAAGCAGACAAATGAATTGAGCCCTATGGAATGTTTACTCATGAGTAAGCAAACGCGCCTTGGCTGGTGGGAATGTGGCAAAGGGGAATGTGAAGCCACCAGAATGGTCCTGATCTGATGGAACTGGCGCTCAACAAATGCTCCAGAAGGCAGCCTCCCCCCACCCCACTAAAAAGGATCAAAACAGAGGCTTCAGCTGATAAGGTGAACTTTTTTGAGACTTGCAAAGCCAGGTGGATCCTGACAGTGATCTGGTTTAAACAGAAGTTCTTAAATTGAAATGGGTACTGGGTAGGGCTGAAAACCTTACTGGTTTTGGAGAGGGATATTATTGCAGGCAGGCTACAGAGGACATTCACTTGGCGGAACAGGGCTGGCTTCTGCTTATTTAATTATTTGTTTTACTTCAATTATTTATTTTAATTTGCCTGATGATGTCACTTGCACCATGACATCACTTCTGGTGGGTCTTGGAAAGATTGTCATTTTAAAAAGTGGGTTCCAGTGCTAAAAGTTTGAGAACTGCTGCAATAAGGTGTTAGTAAGTTGACACCCTGAGAGGGGGTGTGACACCACCAGTGACCAAAATAACAGTTTGGAGGAATAATACCAGCATGTTATATATCAATCAATGCCTAATTTCATGCAGAATGTGTTCTATCTTTGTTCTATCAAAAGGTACAGCCCAAAAACCAGTGGGGGCAGAGTGATGGTACATCACCACGCCCACCACCTGGGGTGTTGCCCCGCCCACTGCATGGGGAGGTGACACGCTGGCATCCCGCACCAGGTGACATGAACCCTAGTGATGCCACTGCTCCTAGTTCCTTCTTCCAAATTTCTATTCAGCATTTCAGATTATTGGTCAGGATTGGCGTATTCTGGTCTGTAGTTGACATTAAGTAACACCTCCCTTACATATAGCACAATCCTACATCCTTTCTTAGAAGTGATCCCCTGTTTTTTCAGTGGCACTTACTCCCATATATGGTAAGTATGGTTATCTTTGAAGCTTTAGAGCAGGGGTGTTTCATACAGTGGACCAAGCAGCATTCATGGCACCTGCTGAGGGTCAGAAGTGACAACATTAAATTTGAAGTGACATCATTAAGCAGATGGTAACCAGAGATAAGCACTTTGATCTCATGTAGAAACTCATTAGCTGCAAATAACAGAAGAGAAAATATGTAAATCTAGATAATATTTTCACCATATGGGAAAGCCAAATTAGCAAGCGGAGAGAGCCCAGTCATCATGTGGACCACTCTTTCAGCAGCGCTGCTTCTGCCAAGGTGTCACTTTGCAGCTCAGCAGGTGAGAGGTGGTCTGCAAAGTAATGCTTTGGCAGAAGTGGTGCTGCTGAAAGGGTAGCCCATGTAACAATTAATTAGCCGAGTTCTGCTAGTTGCAAAAGTGCAACAAAGGCTACTGGGAGGGAAAAAAGCAATGGCTGCTCTCCCTCTGAAAAGATGAAATCCAGCAGTCATTTGGATTTGCCTCCAGAGCTAAACTGAACACTAGAATTATTGAAAGCCAGACAGTGAAACTGGTGCTCTCCAGTACTCAGGTTAGAACCCCTGTATGAATGTGGTTTGTTGCCTAGAACCTATGCAATGTCTCAATGAGCTTTTTTTTTTTTTTTCCTGGAGTCATCCTCAGTAAGAGTTAATTTGAAAGCAAATTTTGCAGAGATGCAGTATTATGTCATGTTGGGTTTCTTCCTCTGAGGAAGAAAAACAGTTCAGAAAAACCGAAAGAATCTTTTGAATAGCCAGAGACGAGAATATGTTTGCTTTGGAATACATTCAGGAGGGCTCCAAATTAAAGCACAACAGCAGGTCTCTGAAATTTGCATAGAGGTTATGTTTGGCTAATATGTGTCTTGTAAAAGCAGACAGCATGTTTTGAATAAAAGATGATAAAACCTGACCTAGCGACGCTTTTACATTTCAAATTATGCATAAACTGTGCATTAAATTAATTATGGACTTCATTAAGAGGAAAGTAAAACAACTAGTTAGCCGTATGCAGCATTCAGTAATGTGAGGTATTTTCTATCACTGCTAAATATAATCTGTCTCATAAAATGATCCTCTGGTAAATTATTGCAGGATGATATGATATATGTAGCTTATTAACAGTACCATTAATTACTATTAGAGAAGAGAAGCCCTGAAAGCTGGTACACATACAAACAAATGCCGGAGCAGATGGTTGAAATTAACAAAAGACAATCCATCACTGAACCCGTTACCTAATTAGATTATTACATCAAAACAGTTAAACCAAATTTGTCAAGTTGTCGATAAAAAGCTAGAGTTTGGGGAGAAATTTGTGAAATCATGCAGCAGCTAAAAGGAAAGGGCAGGAAGGGAAGAATGGTGTGCTTACTTGTTGCATCCCTAACTGGTTTGGGATAAACTCAAAAAGTAAAAAATCTGGTTGCTGGAACTGAAGCTTCTGGAGTAGTTCACAGGGTCTATTGTGAGAAGGGGAAATAAGGCTCAGGTGGATGACCACAGATGCAGCAGTGGACCTCCCCAGCCCTGCATCTGGGGCAAAGGTCCACAATGGCGCCCTCCCTGCAGGCTACCACCACTCCCACGTGCAGAAATCTGCCCCCCCCCCCACTCACCTGAGGCTTACAGAGCCTCACGCAACCTCCACCTGCATCAGAGAAACCTCTGTGAGGTTCTTCAACACTTTAAACTTCCGGTTTTCCGGAAGCACAGTTTCTGCCCCCGTCGGGAACCTCAGAGAGGCTTCCGCGGGGTCCTAGCATCTTGCACCTGGGGCTTTTGCCCCATTGGACTTTATATGGTATGTCTGCAATTGCAAGGATATCAGAAATGACTGAAACTTAGAAAGGAGGCTGATGATAGTTTTGCAGTGAGTGTAAAGTGGTATAATTAATAGAGTCACTGGGCTGTTGTTTCAGATAATGGATAAACTGAGGATGTCTTCATGAGCTGCTCCTCTTCCTCCTCCCCTTCCCTTTTCTTCTTTGCTTACACAACTGGGGAATCCTGTTACATCAAACCACTGCTCCATGGCTCATCTGAATCAGGAGCTGTGATATACTGTACAAATAACAATTAAACCAGCACTTGAAAATGAGACAAGTGCTGGTTTGGTCACTGCTGGGATATCACAGCACAATCAGAGCTCCAGATCTGGACATTCCCAGAGTAGAGCTTTAACCAAACCATAAATTTGACATGACAGCTCAGCAAGAGACCAGTGGAGGTAAGGGGAGTGCTCAGGCCATGTTTATGATAATTTGAATGCTCACAATATGCATGTATATTTTTAGACCTCCCCATCATATCTAGTCTAGTAGCTTTGAACATTTTGTAGTGTTCCTCTGGGTCAGAAGAAGCAGTGGAGATAAGGACTATCTAATAAATGTATATATTAACTGGATAAAGCAACTAGAAACAACTATAATGTTAGTAAAAGGCTTTAGCCAGGCTCATGGTATATTTAGCTCCTTCCCAGGTTCTGACCTGGGATCTCTGAGATCCTTCAAGAGTTTGCCTTAAAGCAGTAATTCCCAAACTTGCTGCTGCCACAGCACCCTTTGTCCACAGTGACCTGTTGCAGTAGTGCCATTGTGTGAAATTTCACATGTTCTCTCAAGAATCACACAAGATTTTGAATTATCTCAAGCTGGGAAGAGATCACATGGTGCCCTGTGAGTGCACTGTGATGCCCTTGGGCACTACGGCACATAGTTTGGGAACCATTGCCTTAAAGCAATAGTAATATATAGTACAGCACTCCCCTTTCATTCTTACACCCCCATTACAACAGGTCATTTAGCAAATAATCTAACCATTGTCCATCGGTGCTGGTCAGGGATTTATTAACACTTATCCCACTAAAGTAGCTGTTAAAGACATACCAGACCTTTATTTCTGGTAAATTTGGCTCCTGGTGATTGTGGAGCAATAAGACTTGCAGGAGGCATTACTGTTGCCTCAGACAGTTGGGCTTGGGCTTCAGGCAATCTTTATGGTTAAGGAGCTGCAGGGTCTGCTGTTGCTCTGTCTGTTGAGATTTGTCTTCTGGGATGCCATGCCTGGCAAAAAGCCCTTCATTTTAGAGATAACAGAACGTACTGATTTGTCTGGCAAGCGCAGGACTTCAGGACATTTCATTCATTGGCAACCTTCAGTCTTGGAAGGCTATGGTATTGCACTCTGAATGGTGGTTCTGGAACTAGTGTGGCTGAAAAGGCCGATTCAGGAGTGACAATCCCTTCTGCACTGGGAGCAAGTGTAGTCTGTCCCTGATCTGTCTCCCTGGCCATGGGACTTCCTTCTTTGCCTCAGTCTGTTGGCCAAGTGTCTCTTCAAACTGGGAGAGGCCATGCTACACAGCCTGTCTCCAAGCAGGATGCTCAGAAGCTTATCACTTGATATCATCAAGCCACCCTCAGTGAAATACATCTTTCATAGATGTACAACGGTGGCAAAGTGCCCACTTGTTTCTGCTGCTGTGGCCAGTCTACACACATGAGTTTGGATGAGGCCACTAGCTCAGGATCTTGGCTTGTGCTTTGTTGGTAGATCTGTACTGACAGTGAATATGGGAGCTACCCTTTTGTCTGCATTGCAGTTATCTGGTAGTATGAGGTTTGCCATGGCTACTCTTGAAAATGTATCTGAAGTAAGCATTTGTTGACCTGCAATGTGTTGAAGAAACTAACCATAGTTCTACAATTGGTACCACATACATTGAGGCCTTGCTGGGGCCTGCCCTGGGGTTTAGAAAAGATAGCTTCAAGTGGCTTATTGCTTGTACTATTATGTGCATACCATAAATGTAGTGGTGGACCTTTTTAGTAGGCACCACAATGGCAAGAAACCCTCCATTTGGGTATAATTTTGCTCTGCCTCAGATAAGGCTCATGAGACATATGGCAGACAGGTCCACATTGCCTTATAGCAGGCAGGTTTTTAAACATCTCTTGGATGCATTTGCTTGGCTAGTGATAGCTTTCTGAGGCCACAGAACTTCAGTACAATATCTGTGTATAGTGCCCCATTGAGATCCTGTAGTGCCTTGTTTTGTTCCCAGGACCACTGCCATGTGATACAATCAATATCATAGTAATTGCTTCAGTGGGACGGTCAGTGTTGCTTCATTTGGTGTATCCTATGCAGATGCACAGAAATCTGACCATCTCAAAGAGACTCCATAGGGCTTTGTTGTCTAGTAGGGGTGTCATGTTGGGTCATCCAGCTTAGTTCTTTCTGATGGAAGTCTGTGGCCAATGTATCCGATTTAACTGATCATGAACTGGGTCTTATCTGGGTTGAATCTGTTATTCTGGGCTAGGGCCCTCTGAACACTGCCTTCAGCGTAGTCATGCTTTTCTCTTGTTGAGGCTGCTATGATAATGTCATCAGCGATGATGTGAACATCAGCAACATCATCAACGGCTTTGTTTTTCTTCAGCTAAAATACCTGACTTGCAGATTTTATGCCAAAGGGAAGACAGAGAAAGGTGAACCTTGCCCAAGATATGTTTAAAGTGCATAATTCAGATGACTCTTCATCCATCTTCATTTGCCAATAAGCATCCTTCTCATGTAGAATGGCGAAGACGTTTTGGACCTGGGAAGGCAGATCAAGGCAGGGGAAGATATTGGTGGCACCACTGCTGCGAATACTGCCCCCTCCCAGCCTCAGTCCACTCCCCTCCTCACCACTGTCTCCTCCCCGTTCTGCCCACCCTCACTCCTGCCACCTTCAGACTTGCCTTTTGGATTTGGTGGTGGCATCCTGCACTGCTGCTCTTGGCAGCAGCATTCCTAAAATGGCTGCCAGCAGCATGCTGTGCATGCCACCAAAAACAATTTTACTACAGTAGAACTGTGTTCTACTGTCGTAAAGCCCTCCATGTGCCTGGAGAGGATTGGGCTATCAATCAGGTTAAAAGTCATTTTAGCAGGGTAGCTAGTTTCATTATTGATTTAAAGATTTTAATACTTAATGTTTCTCTCATTTCATTGCTTTTAATCTGTGAGGTTTTGCTAACTTTTGTGAGTGTTTAATATTGAGCTGCTTTGAACAAAATGGTCAGAAAAGTGGAGTATAAATATCTTATAAAAATAAATCTATCTATTTATGTAATGTATTTTTACCCTGGCTTTCCTCTACGTACATGAACACCCAAGGCTAGGCTACACTATACAGGCTATATTCAAAGGGCAATAAAGGTGCATAGAATGTATGAATCCCTATAACAGATAGACAGGTTGCCAACACTCTAGTGTAGGGCAATATTGGTGTTGCAAAATCCTAGTGTCCAAAAGTCTTTAGAGCTACTTCTCTGGAGAGACTAAATATATGTATTTAAATATTCATTTTTTCCCAAACCAGCATTCTTGCTAAGGAACTCATTTGGCAGAAAATGAGACTAAAGTATTGCAAACAGAACCCAAAAAAGAGTTACTTACCAAACCAAAATGAATATTCATGGAAGGTCCTTAGCAGTTGTGTGACGTGCAGAAATGTGGGAAAGCTCCAGCAACTTCACATACGTATTCATTTTTTAAAAAATTGTTTTTAATATTCATGTCGCTCAAACAGAAGTTCCAGTGACAATTTGCTGAAGAAAGCAGACACTGACCCATGACCAAGTGGCAATACACACCACACCGAGAGTGTACAGGGGCTTCCTCATTCACTACACTGTTAGCAGCAACTGTGCACGTCCAACGAAGGGGCAATGTGACAGGAAATGGGCAAGCCATTACATTGAATTGTGGTTAGGTCTGGGACTGTGATTGCATAGCAGGTCATACAGCAGTAGTTTGTACTCCCTAAAAACTGTTAGCAGTACTTTATGTTTTGGCGTCTCCTTTCTGTCCCCCAACTGCTCAGGTATCCTACAGGCAACAGCAGAGCTTGGGTGGGGGGGCAGAGCTGAAAGTGCCACATGACTCCAAACTCACTGTGTAAGCTGCCCCTCCTCCTCCTATTGGGAACATTCCGAGGAGTGAAAGCAATGCAGAGGCATCACCTCTGTGTTGCTTTCGCACCTGGACAGGCTCAGAGTGAGGGGGAAGGGTAGCTTACAAGGTGAGTTTTGGGGCTGTGCGGCACTTACAGCTCCACCCCCTGGCTGTAGACACAAGGAGCTGCTTGGAACAGACCTCAAAATCTAGAGCTGTTTGGTGACTAGATTTTCTTCTCAGTGTGGAATTTACAAATAGAGTTAGGAGGACTTTTGGTTTTTTGGCTATAACATTTGATAGAATAGAGATGGCTCAACACTGTTTCTTTCATTGCATTCTGCATTAAATTACGCATCAAATGATATAACATGATATTATTTGAAAATACTAAGATTTTAAAAATTTTGGCCAGTAGTAGTGTTACCTCCCCCACGTGTGTGTCAACCGGTGTGGCCTGCACCTCCCTAGTGATGCCATTGCCAACTGGAGTCTCCTCTTGAAGAACAGATGCAATAGACATACCTTTGTTGGTTTGACTTCAGTGGTTCCTGATAGTCTGCTGCAATTTACCAACAGTGCCTTACAGGCTACTGGGTTTGTCCCTGGCTCTTCCTTGTCACTCTAAAACAGCTGTCATTTATTCTTTTTCCTAAGCAATAGAAGCAGCACCAAGAGCTTCTGCAAAGACGTTTTCAGTCTTATCTTTGTGATTTTGGTGGCCACATTAGCAGCTGCCAATTTTTTTTAAACCTACAATGCCCTTGACACCAGGCTTGCCTCCAGGACAAGTTGCTCCTGAGGTCCACAAAATTCACTACATCCATCGCTGCTACCACCATGCATTCAAATACTTCCAGCATTCCCTTCTGTAAGTTTTCTCATACTCTGCTATTTTTTTCACTGACACAGAGAAGAAGACAAAAACCATGCCCTGATTCTCTCACCTTGTTTTCCACAGAAGTAAAGTTATATTCTCTGAGTTTGCTTAGAGTTTAGGCAAGTACTTGAAATAAACAAGGCTAAAAGCATGCACATCTTATATTATTGGAGGTTGCTTTTAGTGTATTTAGAAATAATTTTTAGGAAAATAATTGTCTTCAGATATTTCAAATTAAACTTTTTACTTTTCTTTTAGATCCAATAGTATATTTAAAAAACTGGAAATCTAGAGAGCTATGCACACAACTTCCATGTGCCCCTCAGGGCTTTGGGGCCTCTCCCCGGCCTTCATGAAACAACTGCTGAGAAAGCTGTTCTCCAAAACATGCAGAATGTCCAGACTGACCTTCCAACACAACACAAGGAGCTGCCATTTGGCATGGCAAAACCAAGTAAACTTCACTGCCTTCAAGTGCAGAAACACTTGAACAATGCATGAGATTCCTCCGATCTCTACTGTTGTATCCATTCACTTTAGCCACTGTTCATTTCAAGGGGAACAATTTCAGGGGGAAGAGGAGGTGGGTTCAAAAATTTTTGAAAAAAGAGATCACGGCCAAAAAACTTGCTGCATGAGAAATTTGCCATTGATTCACCACAAGGTGGTGCTTTTGCTCTCTCTTTTCTCAGAAGAAGCACAAGAATATCTCTGGAAGAGCGGATAGAAGGTTTAATTTTAGAAATATGTTTAGGATTCAAGCCACTTGTGATGTACCATCCCTGCAGATAGAAATTTTAATCCACAGGTAAATAAAATAAAATAAAAACACTCTATAACACCATTTGGTGTGTTCGTCTTTGCCAGCTGATAGCTTTCATGCCCCACTATTTTGGGACACAGCAAAACAGCATTAAATTGCTCCACAACATATTCATAACTTTCATGCAGATGTTCCTTGATGCTACTGTGTGGAGGTTTATCTACTATGCAAAGCCATTGTAGTCTAAGAATGTTGAACTTTGATTGGGGAGACCCAAATTCCTCACTCAGCCATGAAGTTCACTGAGGGCCCAATCCAGATCTTTGCATGCCAGCTCACCACCAGCACACACTGTTGCAAAATGTGCCATAAAGCACATTTGTGAGCAATACCACAGGCCAAGCGCTGGAGCTAGCCCAGCACAAGCCCGTGTTGGACCAGCTCCAACGCTGGGCTCATGGTCCACTGCCTGGTGCTCACCCAGAGTGCTGGGCAGTGGAGAACCCTTCCTGTCTCAGGTGCTTCTTATATCCCTAGAGACCTCATTGCCTCTTGGCGCTGTAGCTGTACAGCACACTCTCTGCTGAAATCCCAGGCCTTAACCTTTAAAGGGGCCACTGCTGACATCACATCCTATCTCCTTGAGGGACCTTGCAGAGTGACTGACTGTTCTCTGTCTTTTAAATAATTCCTGTTTGTATGTAAAATGTAATGTACGTTCGTATCTGTGTGTACACGTAGGTGCGCACATATACATATATTCATGTACTGCTTAGGTTTCTATTCTCTCTACGGTTTCTGTACAGTCTTCACCTATCAAATGTTTATGCCTAATAAAGGTTGTGTTGACTGACTGACCTTGTGCATTTCCATCACAGGCAAGCAGGAGGCATGGCAGGAGAGGGAGCAGGGCGGGAGGGAGTGGGACGGGCACTGGCGGAGCTTAGCTCCTCTGGATCCAGAGCCATGTGTTGGGTCTCATGGCCCGACATGGGGCTTATTGATTCTGTGCTGACTACATAGCTGATACAGAGTCAAGAAACCCCATTTCCCTTACTCAGAGGAAGGGGACAAATGTCCCCTTCTCCTGAGGAGACGCTGGCAGCTACCTGGTGTGCGGGGCTGCAGCAGCACAGGATTGGGCTATGAGACCACAATTCTATCCACACTTACCTGGAAGTAAGCTCCAGTGACTATAATGGGACTACTTCTGAGTAGAGATACATAGGCTTGGGCTCTGAGTGACCTAGAAGTGACCCATCAGTGACCTGAGTGATCTATCATAATGAAGGAAATTAGCAATAACTAGTTATTATAGGGAGATATCTAGGGAGTGAAGCCAGACAGAGCTATATGCCCCTTAACACCATCTGAAGTACAGGAGACTGGGCTTGCTATGGTGCAATCGCCCCCTCTACTTGTGGAGTCCCCTCATCCTGAAGGCCCAATGAGCCCAACGCTTACAGTTTCTAAACAGACACTAGAAGTCTTTTATCTGTTACTGAGCATACCCTGAATCTGTTACTTTCTGTTGTATCTTATTTTTTACTAGGGTGAGTTTTGAAGTGCGTTTTAATACCATTTTACTCTATATGGTTGCAAGCCACCTTGATGGTTCCTTTGGTGGAACAGAAGTCTAAATGACATTAAATAAAATAAATAAATAAATAAATAAATAAATAGATGTGATTTTGTGTGAGTAGTGCAAAACCACAGAATTTGGTTCTGGTGCTGGATTCAGCTTCCCAAGGATCTTCAGCTTTCAAGCAGCTTTCTAGCCTTTCCGGTTCCTGGGAAATCTGTATAGGCAATTTGAGAAAACAGAGAGGTGGTTGGATAAGATATCCAGAGGTCAGTGAGTAGGGCTTCCATGGCCTATGTACCTCTTTGCTCCTTGAAGGAATTATGCAACATGCTTTTCCAGAGTGAACTCATCCACTTTGTTAGGTCTACTCTGAAGTATGCGTGAATTATTTACGCACATCTTATTCGTGAAAGCAAACAGAATAAAAGCAGAGGACCAGCCCACAAATTGCTTAAAACTCTGTGAGCAGCATGCAATAAGAATACTCCAACTGAAATCTCTGTAGTCTGGCTTCACTAGCAATATGGTTCAAGCAACTCAAGCATTTTTGAAATTTGCCATTGATATTATGTATTGAAGATGAGTGATATTGTTTCTGCCCATTACTCAGCCATCTGCTGCAAGAATCTATTCCATACCCATTGTTTATAGTATGCTTTAAATGAAAATCTGCAGAAATAAGATTTCCCTCCCCTCTCAAAACTCAGAAGTGTTGTTCGCAAAGGGTATAGAAGAAACATCGTATTTGCGTCAAGGCATAAGGAAAACACGCCTGTATTTGCTCTCTAGCAGGAAGTATTAGTATGAGGGGATGGAGAAAATTAGTTCTTATCCTCCTTAGCTTTGGTCGGCTTCAGGAGGGGATCAGGAAGGTCAGTGCTCAAAATGGCACTCTCTCTCTGGAAATGCAGTCCCCAGGGAGCCATGTTGTATTAGCAAAAGGCCCCATTTCTTCGTCAAGATAAGGCTCTGTGAGCGTGTTCTCTCCTCATGTATATCGTCGTCGATGTGGCTGCTTTGTTTCCCTGGGCCCTGATCATTCGTAATGGACTTCTTAATGGAAGTAAGATTGTTGTTTGTGTAAGCAATGAAGTCATGTGCTTGTGAAGTGAATAGCTGCTATTTTCTCATGTGCCTTCCCAGGTACCTTGCTTTCTCACTAGTTATTCCAGTTGGTTAAATCTGTGCTGAACATGGTCTCCAAATCTTATGAGAGATGCTTCTCAATCAAATCAGGCGAGGGAAGGTGATGAAGGAAATTCCCCATCAGATTCAAATAGAGAACTGTCAAAAACAGGGCTGACTTCTGTTTTTTGCAAACATGTTCAGCACTTGCTGAAATACTTCTTTTTAGCAGTGTTTCAACACTGTTTGAAATGTTCACCTGTTTGCTGAAATTGCCCCTTCTCTTGCCCAGAGCAATCCCATCACACATCACAAATGTGACTGGTTATGTAGCATTGTGATGTGATCACATTCCCCACATGATCCTTGACTTGATGGATGAATTCTGGAAAGAGGGAGAAGGAGCTATTAGACAAAGCAATGATGATGAACAGGATTAAATACATGGAGAATCAAAGGGATTTTCAGAAAAAATTTCCTCCCAATTGCAGAGGTGGCAGTTGTGGCGGAAACAACTAAGTGCACAAAACACCATCTAGTCCGCTGCTGCAGTATTACAGCCACAGGTTTGATAGGAGCTAAGCAGAGGCGCTCTGGTGCACCTACTCAGCCTGGGTGATAAGACCCCATCCCCAAATGGACATCCACAGCCATCTCAAGGGGCAGAGCTCCTTGCAGCTGTTTTCTGGGTGAAGAGGATACTGTACCAAAGATACTGTAACAAAGAAGATGCGAACACTACACTAAAAAAATCTTGATGCAGTCATATATGATGTGAATGACTAAACTAAGAGATCCAAGAGTTATCTGGTCTCCTGAGGGCCAAACTACGAGATGTCACTCATAGATGTGACCTTATCATATAACATCCTTTGATGGGACCCTGGCTTTCTTTTTAAATAGCGGGTGGGGGAGCATGAATCTTGGCAAAATTGTGGCAGGCAGTGTGGGGGCACTAGTGCTTTGCCCCCACTGCAGTTTTGATCCTAGTCACACACTACTTTTAGCTTTAAAAATCCTTCATTGAAAGTTGGCTTCAATTGAAAGTTTCTTTTTAAACCTGCAATCAGGATCAAAATCATGGCAAAGGCAAAACACTAACAATCCCCCACTTCCCTGCTATCATTTCATCCACAGCGCCCCCCCCCCCCACACTATTTAAAAGGAAGACTAAGCACACAGCCAGGAATATTGTGTATTTAGGTGCACGTCTAATTTGGCCCTGATTCAATTAATTTACAACTTCTTGCAGTGAGAGGAATAGAAGAGGGATGGGAAGAAGGGCAAGAAGACACAAGCCCATGGCCTTCTTTCAGTTTCTTTCTAGGGAGAATTCTGAAGGAAAATATACAGATTGAGTTTGGTCTTGAGGGCATTGGTTGAACATGGTGTCTCAAGCAAAACTGCCTCTGCAAAGACAACACCTTGGTGATTTATCTAAGTAAAGATGCATCTATTTGGCTATTTGTTACATGCACTGGCCTTTCAGATTATCAAGTTTCAGGGGGATTTTCAAGTTGAAGCTGTTGGCTGTGACAGCTCAAGAGATCCTTCATTGACCCAAATGTTAGGGAGGAATTACAGAGTGAGGTTTCTCAAGAGCACTTAGGGAGGGCCTAATTCTGTTCACATTGGAGTCCACAGTTTTGCCATTAATGCTGTTGATGGCACTACAAAACAACTGCTGAGACTGCTGAGATTGAGGATTGATTTCCAACCCTTTATCATTCACGGTGCATCTGTGAAAAACTGTCCATTTAGTAAGCACCACCAAGCTTAAAGTTCAGGGTTACAGGAGATTAGATACCCCAAAGCATCCCCTCTGACATGACATTCTGCATTCCTCAATGAATTGCTGTGACACTGGTGGAAGTAGCATCTCCGAGTACATCTCTTAGTAGTAGGAAATGGTGGTTGGGGTTGATGTCTTGCCTTGGGGAACTTGAATGCTTGAAGTGAATGGTAACAAGTTCTCTCATGCCTCTTTAGTTTAATTCAAATCTAATTAAGGTTGAAGTTAATACAAGTCTCTGATGTCTGGTCATGGCCTGTGCACAAGAAGAATTATACTTCAAGAGAAAATCATAGGAGCTGCACTCTTAGATTCCTTGAACTCTTTGAAAACCAACTCTCCTTTTCATCACTGGTATGAAGCTACGCTTGTCCACGCTGCTGCCTTTACAGGAGCTCCTATTACTCTCAATGGGGATACTTTGTAGTAAGTGATTTGAGGGCTGCAATAGGGATGTAGGTAGAGGCAATCCTGTTTTTATTATATACTTGGACATTTAAAACTTTTTGACCAGGTCCCTCACCTGGTAGTCATGAAATATGAGGACAGGTTATTTTATATATTGGTAACTGATTAAAGAACAGGAGGCAGAGAGAAGGAAAAAATGGACAATTTTTGCAGTGGAGAGAAGAAAGGGCATCCCTCAAGGATCTGTTTAGGGCTGGTGTTTCTTGTTCAAAACCGATTTGGAGTTAGGGATAAACAGTGAGGTGGCCAAGAAGCTAGAGTGGTTGAAACCAAAGCAGAATGTAAAGAACTTCAAAAGGATCTGTCCAGACTGGGTGAATAAACAACCAAAGAACCAAATCTGCCTATTATGGCTTGTCAGTTCGACTCAGCTGGGCAACTGCGCCGACAACTACACACTGGGTGCTGGTTTGTTTCTGTATACAATTCAAGGTGCTAGTTTTGACTTTAAGGTCCTTTATGGCTTGGGACAAGGATATATGAGGGACTGCCTTTTTCCATGCAATCTAACCTGACTTCTGAGGTCATTAGAAAGGGCTCTTTTAAGCATGCAACTGTTGATGGAGGTGAGAGGGATGGCAGCAAGGAATGGGGCGTTCTCAGTAGTGGCACCTCAATTGTGGAACATCTACTCCTTGGAATTGAGAACAGCTCCCTCTTTGGAGATCTTTTGGTAGGGCCTCAAGGCATTTTTGTTTAGGATAGCATTTGATGACTGACATAACTCATAGGCATTTTAAATTAGTTTTAAATTTTTAGTGGTTGGTTGACAATTGTTGCGATCCATTGGACTTCTCCAATTGGACTTCTCCAATTTTTCCAGTAGCTGTTACAGTTTTTAAACAAGCTGTCTTGGGTACCTTCACTGGGAGAAAGGCAGGGTAAAAATTCAGTAAGTAAATACATAAATAAAGTCCAAATTCAGTAAGTGTAACGTGATGCGCAATGCGGCAAAAAAATCCCAACTTCACATACACACCGATGGAGCCTGCTGTCAGTGACAATATAGGAAAGAGATAGTGGGGTTATGGTGGATAGCTCAAAAAATTTTGACCCACAACCCAATCCAACATAACCCCCCATGCAGGTGTGCAGCAGTGCCAACAGGGCACTGCTTTCCATGGGGGAGTTTTGGCCTCTGGTGGCCTCCTTGCCCAGGGATAACTCCCTGCCAGGCCTATGGGTCTAACTGAACCTGCGCCAGCGAAATTGTTGGCACAGGTCCATGTGGACTTGTGGAGATGGATCAGCCCAGGAATGGGGCTTGGATTCCATGGATGCTCCTACACCTGCTCCCTTCCCAGTCCCAATCCACCCTCCTCCCTTTTCTACCCTGCTCTGCCCACTCCTCCCACTCATTGCGTGATCCTTCCTGAAGTAGCAGGTATCTTCGATCTGCTGCTGTGTGGAGTTAGCTGCAGTGGCCAGCTCACAAGCTCCAGCATGTTGCACACTGCAATGTAAGTGCAAACCACTGGAATGCTTGTTCTGGCAGCGTTAGGTGCCATTAAGCTTGGGCCGCATATATGCTACACCAGTGGAGAAATAAAATTTCATGTTAGGAGCCATTAGGGAAACAACTGAGTACTGCTAATATTATGGTGCCCCTATATAAATCTATGGTACAGGCAAAGTTGGAATACTGTTTCTCAGTGATTCTCAAACCTTTAGCACCGGGACCCACTTTTTAGAATGAGAATTCGTCAGGACCCACTGGAAGTGATGTCATGACTAGAAGTGCCATCATCAAGCAGGAAAATTTTTTAACAATCCTAGGCTGCAATCCTACCCACACTTACCCAGGAATAAGCCCCATGGGGGCACTAGCATCGGTTACTTCCCTGTGTTAAGTATGAGATTGGACTGTGAGACACTTTGCACATACTGACAGGCTTATTTATTATTTCTGCATACATTTCATCTCCTGTGTAGACAGGTTCCAGGGCTAAGCCTTGGTGATTCCTGGCTTGGCAGGCAAAATGAAAGCATACAGGGTTTCACATCAACCTCTGCTTCGAGCAAAGGCCTGACTGATGGTTTAACATGTGGGTTGAAAAGAGCCTTTAAATATTGCCTAATATGTTTTGTAATACAAATGGAACAGAGCATTTTTATTTCTGTTCCAGATAAATTAAATTAATTTTTAAAATGATACAACAGCTCTTTTCCTGCCCAAGGGGCCATTTGTTTTAAAATCATGAAAGATGATGATGTGACACCCTGCTGACATTTCATGGAAAGAAACTGGCTGAATTATGAAAAAGGGAGCAGTCTCATATGGATGGCATCCTTTAGCACAGGCTACATTTCTCTGACTGCAATTTGGATGCCTGGAATAGAGATTGGAGTTTAATGGCAATGTTGTGTAGATATAGGACAAATGAACAACAACTAAAAAAAAGCACAGACCCTGAAAATATTTGTCAATATTTGCAGATGTAGGTATTTGAGCAATTCAGCCTTTTTCTGGGTCTTTTTTTATGCATCCTTAGGGCCAATCAGTTTTGGTTAGACACCTTTTCCGTTGGGCATAACCAGTGGAAATGTCATATCGCCCAATCCTGTAGAGCAGCCATTTTCAACCTTTATCATCTCGTGGCACACTGACAAGGCACTGAAATTGTCAAGGCACACCATCTGTTTTTTAACAATTGACAAGGCACACCCATTGACAAGCAGGGGCTCACATCCCCCAGTGGCCCTACTAACAAATGACCCTCCCCCAAACTCTCACAGCACACCTGCAGACCATCCGCGGCACACTAATGTGCCACAGCATAGTGGCTGAATATGGCTGCTATAGAGGGCCTACCTCAGTGGATCTCACAATCTGCTGCCATAATGGCCCAATCCTATTGAAAGGAAGCACTGACGGAACATAAATTCTACTGGAATTAGCTGCCACAAAACCACTGTAAAGAGCTTTGTGGCAGTGCCTGGACCCAACGAGCTGGCAGGAAAACTGAAACCATCTCATACATGCCAGCGGAATTTTTTGTTTGTAATTTCTGTAATTTGTTCAGTGGCATCAGACTTATATTACTTTTGAATTCTTGAATTAGAGAACATTCAAGCAGCTCTACGTTCTATTCTACCTGGAAGGATAAATAGCGATGAACTGTTAATAGCCCATCACATAATGAATTGTGTCAGTTTCACATATTTAGCCTATTGTGAAATGACCAGTAGAAACAAGTCAGTCAGTCAGTCAGTCAGTCAGTCAGTCAGTCAGTCAGATAGATAGATAGATAGATAGATAGATAGATAGATAGATAGATAGATAGATAGATAGATAGATAGATAGATAGATAGACAGACAGTCTGTCTGTCTGTCTGTCTGTCTGTCTGTCTGTCTGAAACTGTACAGTATCACAACTATTTTCATAAAGCAGACTTTTTCTTATTTGAGGAAGAACATGAGAATAGATGTGGTCATATGACAAGAATTAAATTACTGTTGGAAAAATGCACCTTCCTGGATGGACTAAGAGACAGAGCAAATGAAGGATGAGTGAACAAATGAACCAGAGAGTGATGCGTATTTGCTGACAGGATTATCCTTGATTTCCTTATTTCAGAGTTCGTTATCCACAGTAAACAATACTTTTGTTTTTAAGGTCATTATTTTGTCAGTTGTAAGGATTCCCAAGCAATGCGGTCTGAAAAATAAAAGGCCAATTTTCTGAATGCCAAGAGTAAAATTAGGATTGTGTTGATATTTGCCGTATTGAATGTGCAGAATTACAATCATGAGGACACAGAAGGACCAAAAAGCTTTCACCCTGGGCATGAAGTTCAAATATGGTGAATACTAAACAATTATTCATATTATACTTTCATCTCCATCTCCACTGAACAAAGGATTGGGTTTTTCTTCATCAACTCTTGTTTTGAGTTCTTCCCAGAAAAGATTCCTACCCCAAATGAACAGTTATTGTACAATTATGAGTGCAAAGTGTTTTGCAAACTGGAAAATATTGATTTCTACCCATTCTCTTGGCTTGAAAAGTCTCAGGTGAAAGCTAACTTGCAAGTGGCAATGCTACTTTTGGAGTCAGTTATACATAAAGTTGCCAGTCCTCATGCGATACCTTGCCTTCTTCCCATTACTAGCAGTTCTAATTTTCACATTCCAATTCCACTAAATATATGCAAAGGTAACCCTTTCCTGCCCCCATCATTGAACAGCAATTGAACCAGAAAAAAGTAAGTGTCAAGGACAAAACACAATCAGCCTGGTCGGTGTCTGCCCAACGTTGCATATACGCAACAAGGATCAAATGTGTACACCTGTGGATCAGGCAAAAATAGGCTAAGACTGCCTCATCAACTACCATGGCTGCAATTCTGTACCCAATGCATGGATATAGATCTCACTGATTTTGGAAGAAGTGATTCGCACTTGTGTACACAGGATGGCAGACCATATATTGATAAGCACCGGTGGGTTCTGGCATTTGCTCAAAGAAAACAATGAAGAATACAGTGGATCCAGAAATAGATACTTAAAAGATTCTGCCAAGAATGCTGTGTCATTTTGCATATATTCCCATATTTTTCCAGTATGTTTTAACTTGTAATTGGATCACAGAAAATTTCCAGAAATGTCAATTCATAGAGAAAGTCAGTCTTAAAAACAGTCCACAATCCATAGGCATATGCATAATAATTAACTGTATTTATTAAATGTATCGTGTGTGTACAGATTTCCTGTGTATATTAAATCTGTGCCCAGTACTGGAATGGGTTACTCTTTTGCAGGACTATCTGCTGTGGAGGAACCAAATTAAGCAACTTTGCTAATTGTGAACTACATTTTGAAACAGTACTCTGCTGAAAATGAAGTGATTTAAACTATGGGGAAACATCTGTTGTAAATGTTAATATCACAACAAGTATTTGGCAGGCTATGTCACAAAGAGCTCACAGACACGGCATGTCTTGTTATCACACTGCAAACCTCTTGTTTGTGCAACACAATATTGGTATACCTGTTTACCTTTCTCCAGCATCGGAGAGTATGATATATCTCTAACAAATACCAAGTGATATGAAGGAAGGTCTTTTTCCCTCCTGCCCCAACACCAAATACTGTGTTTCCCCCAAAATAAGACACTGTCATATTTTTTTTTGGCTCAAAAAAAACAACACACACACACACACTAGGTCTTATTTTCAGGGTAGGTCTTATTTTTTTCAGAAGTCAGTCTCTTTATAGTTAATGGGACTTACTCCCTGGAAGGTGTGGAGAGGGTGTCCCCTCAGTGCCCAGGAGGATGCCTGCCTGCCTGCCTACTCAGAAGTCAGTCCCTTTATAGTTAATGGGACTTAGTCCCTGGAAGGTGTGGAGAGGGTGTCCCCTCAGTGCCCAGGAGGATGCCTGCCTGCCTGCCTACTCAGAAGTCAGTCCCTTTATAGTTAATGGGACTTAGTCCCTGGAAGGTGTGGAGAGGGTGTCCCCTCAGTGCCCAGGAGGATGCCTGCCTGCCTGCCTACTCAGAAGTCAGTCCCTTTATAGTTAATAGGACTTAGTCCCTGGAAAGTGTGGAGAGCCTCAGAGCCCAGTAGGCAGGGTTGCCTTGCTTGCTGCTTCCCGCCTCAGCTCCTCCTCAGCATCCTCTGCCCAAGGCAGAACAGCGGGCGCTTTCTAGGTGGTGCACACGGGAGTGCAGCGTTCCTGGTCACTTTGTCCACCCGTCCCCACTTGAGGACCCCTTCCGCCCCCCCTCCTGTCCCGGCCCTGATCACAACTAGATCTTATTTTCGGGGAAACACGGTAGCTGGTAATTAGGGTTCACCAGTCCTGTCCCATCCACAGGATAGCACAGAAACACATTTGTCCATAAAATACTACAGTTGCTTCTCTCAAATCTCTGACATTAATTCTTTTGCATACTTGTTGAGGGAGGTAAAGAATTCTTTGCTGGTGCATCACCCTGTCTTGGGATCACGGTACAAATGTGCACACTAACTTAAGTTTTTAAAAGAACCCCAACATCTTCTCAAATAGCATTAAGAACATTAATATATTACATTAAGAAGCCAGGGCATGAAAAAGGAAATAGGTACAATCCCTGGAAATAGAGACAGCGGGCAAGGATGTGGCAATGGTCACCTTCCTGTAACTGAGCCCAGCACTATACAGAGCACAGTTTCCTTATTCCATTCTGCAGCTTCCACACTCAAGGCCCAGTTCTTCTCTTACAATCTTAGTATAAATTAGAGCCTAACACTGGCGCTGCTGCTCAGTGCTGGTGCTGGGTGTCCCAAATGTGCCATAAAGCATGTTTGTGGCACCCAGGGAGCAGGGAGTGCCGGTGTGGGGCCAGCACCTGTAGGGATTGAGCCTCAGCGCTGTGCAGCCAGTTGGCTAGCCAGTGCTTCTCCAGCACCAGCCGGTGGTAAGATGTTTCAGGGTGCGGGGAGGTGAGGAATGGGCAGAATGGGGCAGAGGGAGGGGAGGATCAGGCCCAGGAGGGGGGCAGAAATGACAGCAGCCTCAGCAACTGTTACCCTGCACATGCCCAATCTCATCTGATCTTGGAAGCTAAGCAGGGTCAGGCCTGGTTAGTACTTGGATGGGATACCGCCTGGGAATACTGGGTGCTATAGGCTTATACCATAGTCTTTCGAGACTGAAGGTTGCCAACCATTTCTGCTGTTGCATCCTAACCTTCTGAGTTGGGCGATTTGACATGGATCTCTGTGGCTCTGCACTTATTCAAATATGGGCACAGAGACAAGGAGACCCATTGTCATCAGCTGCTGCCTACCTGGAGTAAGGGAGAAAATGCTCCCTTCCCCCAAGGAGATCTCTGGCGATATCCCAGCACCTACAGGCTCTGGTGGTCACCATTTTGGTGCTGCTGAAGCTATGGGCACCAGGAGACTTACGTTTAGGCTGCCTGGCTGCATTTGTGAGAACGGATGGACAGTCTCTCGCACCACCTCTTGCTCTACACCTAAATGACATACTGATGACCAGTGGTTAGATGATGCCGATTCAGCAGGAGATTTAGGTGTTGGAAGAACCAGAGAAATGACTATAGTTTTGGTGCAGCATAAAAGAGTCAGAAACACCTGGGTAATAAAGTGGTAGATGGACGTCATGATGATTAAGAATGTTGGCTGTTTGTTGACATTGACTTGTTCTATGGAACTACATGATAGCAAAAGTTACATTATTTTTCCTTTCAGTGTCCTATGCTCTTGGCAAATCACCCTGTGCTGTACTGAACTAAATGTGAAGAGGTGCATAACACTAGGGCAGGTGTACCTGGAGGATGAGAATCCAACCATGTCTTTCTGACAAGACTTGGGGGTGTTATGCTGTTTTGTCAAAACAACCTTCTGCAAACTGGACCTAGCTCTGCTGGATTAATTTAAATCGAACATTTATCCTTTCTAAATGTCAATAAAGTACTGCCTCGCTGAGAAAAGTGGAAAGTCTTATGTGATTTACATTGCTTGATACGTGGCTCTCTTCTCATCTGTCAGCTTGTGGTGTCGCCATGTTAGAGAGATTTAGAACATTGGCTGAGTTATTCCCCAAAGTTATGGGCAATATTAATGTTTATACATTCTCAATCTCTTTAGCTACTGCCAATTTAAAATAGGTTAGGATTGCAGTGCAGAGCCATTAGATATTTGATTTTCTCGGTAAACCACTTTATGAATCTTTTGTTGAAAAGCAGTATATAAATACTGTTGTTGTTGTTGTTGTTGTTGCTTTCTCATCATTTTGTTCCGGTACAATTTTGAAAGGGATGCCACTATAGCCAGGCCCATAAGTAGGCACAGTGTGTAATGGATATCACCACGTTCATTTTATAGGAAAAAGGAGGAAGAGGCAGGAGCCACCCACTGAATAAGAAACAGTCAGACTGCAAAAAAAGGTGTTAAACACAAGAAACAAGAGGAAGATAGATATAGAAGCATGAAGCTGAAGCAGCCCACACAGGCTCTAAAGATGAATGTGGAATGATGTAACTTATATGTAGCATCAACAGAAACAAGGCTATTTTTCTTATGGTACTTTGAAAAGACTCCTATTACTCTAGACAAGCAGCTGAGAAAAGTGAAAATAACTACATGTTCCGATGGAAGTCCTTATTTGGTGAGAATTAGCTAATATCCTATGCTGTTTTCACAGCAGGACGGGGAAGTGTTTCTACATTTCTTATCCAAGTGGTCCAGCCTTGCAGGCTGCCATGGCTTGTGCAGTTTTGTGGTAGTCCAACTAGCTGACAAACAGTAGTCAAGGAAACCATCTTGGCTGTACACTGTGCACAAGTTGATTTCTGCAGTGAGTGCAGAGGCATCCCAGGGAATGGTGCAGGGGGGGACGGAGTCCACCAACCGATCAGGGTGATAATGAGTTGGCTGTTCTTATGTTGCCCAACCTGCAGACCTTTGCAGAATTCCTTGGAAGTAAGGCTAATTGAACATAGTGAGACTTACTTCTGAGTAAACATGCTTAGGACTGTGCTGTAAATCATATGCAAATTATCTTTGGTTTGGGACAGAGTTAAAATGTCCAAAGAGCCTGCGCTGTGACTGAACAGAACCCTACCATACATGGTCTCTACTGAAGTATTTGTCACTGCTGGATGTGGCAAGAAGAGGCTGTCTTAGTTAAAGGACAGCTGAATGAGTTATTAAATGTTTCTTCACAATGTCATAGGAGAGCAAACTGCATGTCCCCTGCTTATAGATAGTCTATCCTGTCACAGTGCTGGATGTGCAATTTTTGATGTACTTCTAATATTGTGCATTGATCTGCTTAAACACCATGGAGACTTTCTCTTCCCTTTCAGCCCATTTCAATCTCTACAGTGAATCTGAGGCCATGAAGTGGTCATGTGGACGACGGTGTGGTCACTGATTGTGTAGAACAACTTGATTGTGTAGAACAACTCTTGCTTGCAATAAAATCTCAAACCATTCTGAGTTGAAAATGCAGACTTCATCATGGGCAGGGAGGAGTTGGTTATCCCCTCTCAGTGCCCTGCAGTGGTCTGCTGTAAGTTCTGCCACATTTGCAATCACTGCAAAGCCACAAACATCGTTCGGTGTGTGAGGCATGCTGGTATGCCATGGAAAAAGAGCTTCTACAGTGCTACAAACCAGTTGGAATCAAATCACAAGGAAAGGCTCTTCTGAGAGCAAAGCTTCCATTTGCAGAAGAACCTGCCTATGCTGGATTTCCACATGATGTCCTCTTCTGGCCTTGCCTTTTCCCAACCGGCTGACACTCAGAGCAGGTCATTCTGCCATATATCTCCACATCTGTTGTGACTGGATCATTCAGCCATTCCTGAGGCAGAACCAACAACAGCTGCTGTCCTTAGAATTTCTCTGTTCTGTCAAGTTCAGTGTAAATCCAGGTTGGGATGTCCAGGTTGGGATGTCCAGTGTGAGTCCAGGTTGGGATGGGCCAACCTGTGATTGATCCAGGGCATTATGATACACTGGCCTGGATCAAGGATGGCTTCATCACTGATATGAAGCCCACTGCATCTCTGGATAACTCACTCTTCTGAGTGAAGCAGAGGTCAACATTTCACTTCTGTGTGCTCTCCAGTTGTCTCTTCCTTCTAGAAAGGGTTTGTCATAATCTGACCATCTTGGGGTTACATTCAGAAACCCATTGTTAATGAGCAAGATTTCACCAGGAGACTGGTTTGGGTGATACTCCAACTGACCTCTTAGAGGTCAGTTCGAGGAATGGGGAATGGAGACATGTGCACAAATGCTCCTTGTCCATGTGAGTTGGGTGACTCATTCACAGTCTCATCTCTAACCAGCTCATTAATTTCCTTTCCTGTTCTTTTCAGTTTCTGTCCAGTGTTATTTCAGCAATAAACAGTCTGTTGTGTTACCTGTACATAAAGAGTCCAATCTTATACTTACCACGATGATCTGCACATTCACAGTTCTTCTTGTTCTTCTCCATGCTCCAACAGCACATGACTTAGTGCACTGTAGGCAGCATCAGCAGGAAGGCTGTTGTCTTCCTGTTTGCTTCATTGCCCACTCTACCGCTTACTGGAGGAGATAAGATGACAGGGGTGGCAGGAGAAAGTGTGGGCAAGCAGAATGGAGCCAGGGAGGGGTCAGAGAGGGTGGGCTGGGTCCTGAGAGGGGGTGGGATTGGCCAGCACTGCCAATGTCCTAACCCCTT